>NC_091471.1:6843653-8043653 GCF_036971445.1 Narcine bancroftii
TCTGTCCCCCTCATAATTTTAAATACCTCCATCAAATCTCCTCTCATTCTTCTTCGCTTCAGGCAATAAAATTCTAACCTGTCTAATCTTTCCCTGTAACTCAGTTCCTGAAGTCCAGGCAACATCCGAGTAAATCTTCTCAGCGCTCTTTCAATCTTGTTGATATCTTTCCTGCAGTTAGGTGACCAAAATTACACACAATGCTCCTCACCGATGCCTTATACAACTTTACCATAACATCCCAACTCCTATACTCAATACTTTGATTTATGAAGGCCAGTATTCCAAAAGCTTTATTTATAACCCTATCCACCTTTGGTGCCACTTTCAGGAAATGAGCTCGTGGAGTTGTCCAAGTGAACCGGTGCGGACTCGAAGGGTCGACGTGGCCTGTTTCCGTGCTGTAAATGGTTTTATGGTTATATATGGTATTTCCAGATCCTTCTTCTGCTGCACTCCTCAGTGTCCTACCATTTACCGTGTACGTCCTTTCTTGGTTTGTCCTTCCAAAATGCAACTCTTCACCCTTGTCTGCATTAAATTCCATCTTGTCATCTTTTAGTCCATTTTTCCAGCTGGTCCAGATCCCTCTGCAAGCTCTGAAAACCTTCCTCACTGTCCACAACGTCTCCAATGTTAGTGTCGTCAGCAAACTTGGTGATCCAACTTACCACATTATCATTCTAGATCATTGATAACAATGGTCCCAACGCTGATCCCTGAGGAAACACTACTAGTCACAGGTCTCCAGTCTGAGAGGCATCATCCACCGCCACTCACTTGCTTATCCCATCCAGCCATTGTTGAATCTAGTTCACTATATCACAATGAATACTGAGCGTTTGAACCTTCCTGACTAACCTCTCATGTGGGACCTTGTCAAAGGCCTTATTAAAGTCGATGTGGACAACATCCGCAGTCTTTCCTTCATGAACTTTCCTGGTAACCTCGAAAAACTCCATAAGTTGGGTTAAACACAACTAATCAAATGAACAGAGCCATGTTGACTTATCCCTAATCAGTTCCAGGCTTTCCAAATATTTGTATATCTGATCTCTTAGAACACCTTCCAGTCTGTGGTGGGCAAGTTGATGGAAAGTGTTCGGAGGGATGGTATTTACAAATATTTGGAGGTACAGGGATTGCTAGGGAGTAATCAGCATGGTTTTGTCAGGGGTAGATCATGCTTGACGAACCTGATTGAGTTTTTCGAGGGGGTTACAAAAAAGGTTGATGAAGGGAAAGCTGTAGATGTTGTCTATTTAGACTTTAGTAAAGCTTTTGACAAAGTTCCCCACAGGAGGTTAGGAAAAAAGGTGGAGGCATTAGGTATAAATAAGGAGGTAGTGAAATGGATTCAGCAATGATTGGATGGGAGGTGTCAGAGAGAAGTGGTAGAAAATTGTTTGTCCAATTGGAGGCCGATGACTAGTGGAGTTCCTCAGGGATCGGTCCTGGGTCCACTATTGTTTGTTATATATATTAACGATCTGGAAGTAGGGGTGGAGAATTGGATAAGCAAGTTTGCGGATGATACAAAGATTGGTGGTGTTGTGGACAGTGAGGAAGATTACCGTAGATTAAAAGGTGATTTAGGAAGGCTGGAGGTGTGGGCTGAGAAATGGCTGATGGAATTTAATACAGATAAGTGTGAGGTGTTACATTTTGGAAAGGCAAATCTAAATAGGTCATATGCATTAAATGGTAGGCTATTGAGATGTTGAGGATGGAGCAGAGACAACATTCATTGGAACGCTTTCATCCCTAACGTCGAAGTACTCGAGATGGCAGAGGTCGACAGCATCGAGTCCACGCTGCTGAAGATCCAGCTGCGCTGGGTGGGTCACGTCTCCAAAATGGAGGACCATCGCCTTCCCAAGATCGTGTTATATGGCGAGCTCTCCACTGGCCACCGTGACAGAGGTGCACCAAAGAAAAGGTACAAGGACTGCCTAAAGAAATCTCTTGGTGCCTGCCACATTGACCACCGCCAGTGGGCTGATATCGCCTCAAACCGTGCATCTTGGCGCCTCACAGTTCGGCAGGCAGCAACCTCCTTTTTTTTTTGCAGGTCAAATAGTGTATTTTATTATAGCAAAGATAGAGATACATAACCAATGTTTCAGGCTAGAGCCCTTCACAAGGTATGAATTAAATGTAGTAAACACACTAAAAAATGGAGGACTTGGCTGTCTTTTCAGCATCTACAGGAGACAGAGACACATCACCGAAATTTCAGGCCTGAGCCCTTCTTCAAGTAAAAAAAAATCAAGAAAGCAGAAACAGGATACATCAGAAAGTCTCAGAATTCAAACAATAGGGGAGGAATCCAGACCAACAAAAGGTGACAATTTTATACGGTAAGGGACAAGGCAGAACCTATCGTGTCCGTGCAAAAGGAGACAGGGAACGGAGAGACGACAGGGGAAGAAGGGGGTGTGGATCTACAAAAGCCGGAGAAGTCGACACCAATGCCACCTGGTTGGAGGGTACCCAGTCAGAAGATGTGTTGTTCTTCCAATTTACGGGTGGTATCAGTCTGGCAGTACATGAGACCATAGACAGACACGTTGGCAAGGGAATGAGATGGAGAATTGAAATCAGTGGCCCCAAATTCCTTCCATGCCAGATCATCAGGTGTCCTCCATCTTCAAACAATATAGCTTTCCCTCTATCACAATCAACTTGGTAACTATCTGCATACCCTCCATTACTCTCACATCTACCCTGGCACCCTCCGCCCCACATGCAACAAGCACAGGATGCCTCATCCTCACCTATCACTCCACCAGCCTCCACATTCAACACATCCTCCTCCTCCATCTACTGTATGATCCCACCACTAGAAACACATTCTCCACTTTTCCCCATCCTACAGGGACTGCACCCTCTGTGACTCCCTTGTCTACTCCACCCTCCCCACCAATCATCCCCTTGGTACCTACCCTTATGACCGCAGGAGATACTCTGCTTGCACCCACAACTCCTCTCCCAGCATCATTCAGGGTCCCAAACAGTCCTTCTAAATGAAGCAACATTTCATTTGAGAATCTGCAGGGGTCATCAACTGCATCTGGTGCTCCCGCTGTGGTCTCCTCTGCATTGGAGAGACTAAAAGCAGACTAGTAGATCGCTTTGTTGAGCACCTTGGCTCTGTCCACCGCAATAGCATGGATCTCCCAGCAGCAACCCATTTCAATTCTTCATCTCTGTCAATGGTCTCATGTACTGTAAAGACTGGAGGAACAACACCTCACCATCCAAATGGACACCCTCCAAATGGAGTGCATTAATATCGACCTCTCTGGCCTTCATCAAAAACCCCCTCCCATCCCCTTCTTCCCACATCGTCCCCCCACTCCCCGCCTCCCCCCGCACAAACACGACAAATTCCCCCTGGTCCCCGACCACATCCAATTAACACCCTTTGTTGGTCTGGATTCCTCCATAAACGACACTTTCCTTATTCTAGTATGTCCCAATTTCAAAGCATCATCTTCCAAAAGCATGAGTGACAAAATTCTGAATTTCTTTAATCCAACTCTACTGGACTGCTTTAATCCATTGATAAAACAGATAAGTAGGTTGCATAACTTCACATTTAGACTTTCATAACGATTTTACTGTACGATACAAAAGCTTAGAGATACTAGCTTAAAGAAATAAACTTTAAAGAGACCACAGACAATTCAAAGGACAATTCACGCCTTCTATGTCCCGAAGAATAATGAGCAAAATATTAGTCTGCACAGATATTACTACATATTACATTCGTCACTATGCTAAGACTACAAACTTAAAGATAGAGGCACAAAATTAACTAGGAGCTTTAAAAAACAGTTTTAACCTTGACATCCTCCCCCATTGTTTGAGAGACTTTCCGACAATATCCTGCTTCTGATTTTTCCTTGAAGAGCTCCGACTCGAATCACCTGCAATAAACCTCTGTCTCCCGTGGATGCTGGAAAGACCACCTGCATGTCGGTGTGTTTTACTCATTTCATTCATCCCTCAATGAAGTCACCTCAACTCTCGTTTAATGACCTCCTGTCACTTGCTCCCCACCGCCAGTGAGGGTCGGTAACGTTCCACAGACCATCTCCCAATGACCCCCCCTCCCTCTCCCCGCCGCCAGTGAGGGTCGGTAACGTTCCACAGAGCATCTCCCAATGACCCCTCTCCCTTTCCCGCTGCCAGTGAGGGTCGATAACATTCCACAAAGCATCTCCCAATGCCCCCTCCCCTTCCCCTTCCCCCTCCCCCTCCCCTCCCCTCCCCCTCCCCTACCCCTCCCATTCCCCCTCCCCCTCCCATTCCCCCTCCCCTCCCCCCTCCCCTCCCCCCTCCCCTCCCCCCTCCCCTCCCCCCTCCCCTCCCCCCTCCCCTCCCCCTTCCCCTCCCCCCTCCCCTCTCCCCTCCCCCTCCCCCTCCCCCTCCCCCTCCCCCTCCCCCTCCCCCTCCCCCTCCCCCCTCCCCCCTCCCCTCCTCCCCTCCCCTCCCCTCCCCCTCCTCCCCTCCCCCTCCTCCCCTCCCCCTCCTCCCCTCCCCCTCCTCCCCTCCCCCTCCTCCCCTCCCCCTCCTCCCCTCCCCTCCTCCTCCCCCTCCCGCCGCCAGTGCGGGTCGGCAACGTTGCCGGCAGCAACCTCCTTTGAAGAAGACCGCAGAGCCCACCTCACTGACAAAAGGCAAAGGAGGAAAAACCCAACACCCAACCCCAACCAACCAATTTTCCCCTGCAACCGCTGCAATCGTGTCTGCCTGTCCCGCATCGGACTTGTCAGCCACAAACGAGCCTGCAGCTGACGTGGACATTTACCCCCTCCATAAATCTTCGTCCGCGAAGCCAAGCCAAAGAAAGAAGATTGAGATGTGCAGAGCAACAAAGGGATTTAGGAGTTGTGGTAAATAGTACCCTCAAGGCTGATACTCAGGTAGATGGTGCGGTGAAGAAGGCATTTGGAATGTTGGCCTTCATAAATCGGAGTTTTGAATTCAAGAGTAGGGAGGTTATGATGAAATTGTACAAAGCATTGGTACAATGCTTTGGAATACTGTGTGCTGTTTTGGTCACCAAATTATAGGAAGGATATAAACAAAATAGAGAGAGTGCAGAGAAGGTTCACGAGAATGTTGACAGGATTTCAGGGTCTGAGTTATAGGGAAAGGTTGTGCAGACTAGGGCTTTTTTCTCTGGAGCGTAGAAGATTGAGAGGGGACTTGATAGAGGTGTTTAAGATTTTAAAAGGGACAGACAGAGTAAATGTGGATAGGCTTTTTCAATTAAGAGTGGGGGAGATTCAAACTAGAGGGCATGGTTTAAGATTGAAGGGGAAAAATTATAAGGGGAACATGAGGGGAAATTTCTTTACGCAAAGGGTGGTGGGAATGTGGAATGAGCTTCCGGCAGACGTGGTTGAGGCGGGATCATTGGGTTGATTAAGGAAAGACTGGATAGTTACAAGGAGAGGAGAGGACTAGAGCGGTATGGACCGGGTGCTGGTCAGTGGGACTAGGAGGGTGGGGATTTGTTACGGCATGGACTAGTAGGGCCGAACTGGCCTGTTCTGTGCTGTAAGTGGTTATATGGTTATATGGTTATATAATTTACCTATTACTGACATCAGGCTCACTGGCCTATCATTTCCAGAGTTACTTTTGAAGCCTTTTTTAAACAACGGAATAATGTGAACTACCCTGCAATCCTCTGGCACCACACCCGTGGATAAGGACATTTTAAATATTTCTGCCAGAGCCCCTGCAATTTCTACACGAGCCTCCCTAAAGGTCCTAGGGAAAACCGTGTCAGGCCCTGGGGATTTATCCACCGTTATTTGCTTTAAGACAGCAAGCACCTCCTCTTTAATCTGTATAAGTACCATGACCTCACTGATTTCCTTATACCTGTCGACTCTGTGCTAGAATTCAGAGTAAATACTGATTGGGGAAAAAAAAACATTTAAGATCTACCCCTGAAATAACCTGATATAAAAATAGAGCAAGTTGAGGTAAACGAAACAATGAATCAGACCTTGGAGTCAGGGACTTTGCGCTTATGACTGTAAATGAAAATTAAAGGTTCTTTGATCTAAAATATCAGCTGATTCTCTCTTCATCCCTCTGTCGCACCTGCTGTGTCTTTCCAGGGTTTTTTGTTTTTATTATTTCAGCTGTTGCAGCTTTTTTATTGATTTCTGAAACTCTTTGGGTGGACTTTTCCTTTTGCCACGTTTTACACTGTGAAGCACATTGGAATTTCTCCTCCCTGCCTCTGTCAGCTGTTGGGTAACAGTTGGATGATACTGACACCGCCATGGCCTAGGGGTGATTCCGCCCAAAAGCCACAGCAATCTCAGTAACGTGGGAGGCAGCAGAACATGTGTCTTTTACGATCTCTTTTCTCAGTATTTT
This sequence comes from Narcine bancroftii, assembly GCF_036971445.1. Taxonomy (NCBI): domain Eukaryota; kingdom Metazoa; phylum Chordata; class Chondrichthyes; order Torpediniformes; family Narcinidae; genus Narcine; species Narcine bancroftii. The sequence goes on from NC_091471.1 coordinate 6,850,062, forward strand.
GAGAGAAACGAGTTCACAAGATGTAGGAGCAGAAAGTTGGCCCACCAAGTCCGCCATTCTAATCATGAGCTGATCCATCTTCCCACTCAGCCCCACTGTCCGGCCCTCTCCCCGTAACCCTTGACCCAATGACCTGGCTTCCACAGTCGCCTGTGGCTACAGGCTCCACAGACTCATGACCCTCTTATGCTGGTGTTGTTTGAGACCTCCACAGTAATTTGAAATCAATTCAAAGCCCACCACAGCAGCAGAGGATTCAATGTAAATTTAAATCTGGAATTAAATTGGTATCAAGAACAGGGGAGAGACTTAATTTTGTATTTTTAAAAAATTCCATTAACATCCGCTATGAAAGAAATCTGCCATATATATGACATCAATGTGGTTGACCCCTCTTTCCAGAGCAAAATCTCAATCTGCTGGAGGAACTCAGCAGGACGAGTACAAATGGTTAACCTTTTGGGACTGAGCCCTTTGTCAGTCTTGTCGAAGGGTTCTGGCCTGAAACATAGGAACGTCGACCATTCTTTTTTCCCCACTAATGCTATTCATTCTGCTGAGTTTCTCCAGAACATTGAGATTATTTTTGTTCCAGATTACCGCATCTGCAGTCTCTTGTGTGTCCCCATGGTTGACACTTGACTTTCTTCTATTTTAAATACGAAAGAGTTTGGGTCTGCCACTCCTGAACCTTTTGTAGCAGAGTTTCCACGTTCTCCTTGGGCCTAGGTCCCTATGGGTTTCCACCGGATGCTCTGGCTTTCTCCCACACCCCAAAAGCGTGCAGGTTGCGGCTGTAAATTGACACTGGTGCTTCGGTGAGTGGGTGGGATCTGGGAGGGAGTTGCTGGAAATGTGGGGCGAATAACATGGGGATAGTGCGCTCTGTTCTCACTGCTGCCAGCAGGAAAGGGGTGTCAGTGCCACAAGACTCGCAGGTTCAGGAACAGCTGCTCCCCCTCCACCATCAGACTCCTCAACGACAAACTCAATCAGGGACTCCTTTAAGGACTCGTACTTTGCATGTTGTTGATTTTTTTTTCTGTATTGCACAGTTTTTAAATTCAAATTTTAAATTTTGACATACAACATAGTAACAGGACCTTTTGGCCCACGAGCCCATGCTGTCCAATTCCACCCAATCCTCAGTATGGTTTTTGTTTTGAAGGGTAGGCGGAAACCAGAGCACCTGGAGGAAACCAACGCAGACATGGGGAAAACTGACAAGCGCCTTACAGACAGCACCGGTTTGAAACCCGGTCCCAATCACTGGTGCTGTATCGACACTGCACTAACCATGATACCCCTTGTTGCTTTTGTTTACATTTCTGTTTTTCATATGCATTTTTTTCTTGAGTACAGTTTTTTTGGTCCTTCTGGTAAGTAGAAATTCTGCCAGGAAGAAGAATCTCAGGGCTGTATGTGAATGTGATGCCATGTTCCATATGTACTCTTGACAGTGAATGTGATCTTTTAATGGGAGCTGAATGTGGGGGTGCAGACTCAGTAGGATGAAGAGACTGCTTTTGAGCTGAGGGGCACTGGGCAGCACAGTTGGCCTAGTGGTTAGAGCGACACCTTTACAGCGCCAGCGATCAGGACACGTGTTCAAATCCCACGCTTGTCTGTAAGGAGTTGGTATGTTCTCCCTGTGTCTGCGTGGATTTTCACGGGGGCTCTAGTTTCCTCCCACCATTCAAATCGAACCGGGGTAGGTTAATAGGGTGTAAATTCGGCGGCATGGACTCGTGGGCTTAAATGGCCTGTCACTGTGCTGTATGTCGAAATTTTTTTTTGTGTGACTAGCCAGCTCCCACTTACGGCAGAGAGATACTAATCACGTTGCCCCTTCAGCTCACTGTGTCTGTCCTGAGCATTTAATTTTACATCCATCGGAGGCTGATTCAGTCTGGTCATTTGTGAAGTTGGCTCTGAAATACATTGATGGTTTAGATTTTGAGACTTTAACCCACGAGTTTTTAACGAGAAGGTGAGATCACCTACTTTCGACAGATCACATCAATTGATGCAGTCAAAGTTCCAATTCATAGTTCAAATTTATTGTCAATCAGGGACTCATTTAAGGATTCTTACTTTGCTCATTATTTATTACTGAATATTTATATTTCTGTATTTGCACAGTTTGTTTGTATTTCGTTATTTTGCGTACATTTCTTTACCTTGTATACATTTATTTCTCAAATAACGTTTACACTTACCGGTAATTTAGAAATTCTGCTTGGTCCGTGGGATTTGTCTTTGAGGAGTCTGATGGTGGAGGGGAGCAGCGGTTCCTGAACCTGCTGGTGCGAGTCTTGTGGTCTCTGCACCTCTTTCCTGATGGCAGCAGCGAGAACAGAATGTGTGCTGGGTGGTGTGGATCCTTGATGATTGCCGCTGCTCTCCGACGGCAGCGCTCCCTGTAGATGTTCTCGATAGTGGGGAGGGTTTTGCCTGTGATATGCTGGGCTGTGTCCACTGTCTTCTGCAGAGCTTTACGCTCAGGGGTATTGGTGTCCCCAGACCAGACTGTGATGCAGTCGGTCAGCACACTTTCCACCACACATTTGTCAAAGTTTCCAATGTCATGCCGAACCATCTCAAACTCCTGAGGAAGTAGAGGCATCGACGTGCTTTCTTCCGTCCTGAACTCTGCCCGCACTTGGAATGTATCTTGTGGAGAAGGGATGTTGATTGCCCCTTGAGTCTTTGTGGAAATGAGAAAAATTGAAGTGAAAGAAATAAACTATTGAGAATATGTAAGTGAGTGAGAGTAAAAAAAAAATAGTTGATTCTAAAATGGTGCTTTCTAAAGTGGAAGTTATTGCAGGCGCCACATTAATGAATACATTCCTTATAGCACTTCCAGTGTATTTGGAAAATCACTGATGAATGACTTCTGTGGATTTTTGTGATTAGTTATTTATCCCCATCAGCTACTGTACTTCAGCCATTCAACCTTCAATCTGGAATTCCTCTTCCCAAAGGGCATCACCTCTCCTCCTCTCACACATTCCTTAAAATGTGTATCTTTGATCCTTGCCTTGGTAGCTCCACATTTCCTGATGTCAAAAGTTGTTTAATTGCAATCATAGAACCGTAGAACATTACAGCACAGAAACAGGCCTCTTCGACCCTTCTAGTCTGTGGTGAACCATTTTTTTTGCCTTGTCCCACTGACCTTCACCCAGTCCATAGCCCTCCATAACCCTCCCATCCACGTACCTGTCCAAATTCTTCTTAAATGTTAAAATTGATCCTGCATTCACTACTTCAGATGGAAGCTCGTTTCCCCATGATGTTCCCCCATGATGTTCCCCCTAAACTTCTTATGAAATCACACTGGTTTTAATGCTTTGCAGGTTTCAAGCATTCATGGCTGACTGATCACCTCTTCCTCCCTGTACTCCCAAAAGTTTGTGTACAGGAGTAATCTTGTGCCTGTCGTAATTAAATTTTAATCCTAACTTGCTTTCACTCCTTTACTGTGTACTTGAGACTTTGTGGAGACTTTGCAAGCAATCATTGCTTTCACAAAATGTCTGACCTTGGGATGTTTTCCACTGTACGAAAAGAAGCTTCCAAATCTTTTGAATGAAGACAAGAATAAAATTGTAAACTTCTTGAATTGCTTGTTGCTGTATTTGAATGCCTGATGTCAGATCAGGAAGAAGCCAAGTTCTCTCTGGGTCAGCCCTATCATTCAATAATGATCTTCTAGCTTGACCATATGTCTGCCCAGTCCCCTTAACCCTTTAATCAAATATGGTAGCCAAATATCTATTGATCTTTGGCTTAATACCTCTGAGCAGCTCACCTCTGGGATAGAGAGATGAGAGTTTATTGCTGTGTGCATTAGTACAAAGTGGAGATGTACCAAATATTGCTGCAGCCACGTGTGTATAAGATGCACCAATTACTGTATATACTCGTGTAATCATTGATATACCATATAATAGTTAACCCCTTTTTTTTGGGCCTCCTGTCGCCCGCCCACCCAGCAGAGTTCCTGACACCCCAACAGCAGACCCTTGCCCCGGCCGCCCGCTCATCCGAACTCCAGATGCCCCAACCGCGGACCTACCACCCGATCCCGGCCATCTGAGCTCCCGACCGTGAATCCTCACCCCGGCCGCCTGCCCATCCAAACTCCTGACGCCCCAATCACGGAATTACCACTCCATCACAGACTTACCTCTCGATCCCTGCCATCTGAGATCCCCACACTTTGAACGGCACAGGTACTTCACAAGGTCAATAGATTGACTGTAAAAGTCAACACCCCCATCCCCTTTTTTTTGGCCTGAAAAAGTGGTCCAAAAAAATTTGATTTACACAAGAATATATGGTAAAGTAGAAAACTGACATTTCTTATTTCTTTTTCTGTCAATATGTAAATATTGTGGTGATTTAATATAGTCTATTTATAGATGAAGAAATGTTCACATTTCCAATTAGTGCAAGAAAAACATGCATTTCAGTCATGCAGGCAGATTTCTGCTTGTCCTGGAGTGGTTTATAGTTGGGGTAGTATGAGGAGGTTCAAGGTCCAGAGAGCTATATGGGGGTGGGGGGTGAGGGGGAAGAACATGATGCTAGAAATGGTGGACTACAGGCTTCTGTACCTTCTGTGTGAAGGCAGCACAGGGAAGAGGTTGTGACCTGTGAATGGGGATCCTTTTGTTGGCTGTCTTCTTGAGCCAGCATCTCATGTAGATGTCTGGAATGGGTGGGAAGTTGGTGTTAGTGATGAACCTTCTGCATTCCTGGACTGTGAAGCAACTAACTCAGTAACTTTCTACAGGGCACCTGTAGAAGTTCAATAGAGTATTTGATGCTATGCTGAATCTCCTCAGACTTCTGAGAAAGTAGATGCACTGATGTGCCACCTTCAAGGTTGCCTCTATTGTTTGCTCAGGAAGAGGTCCTCAGATATGTGGACTCACAGGAACTTAAAGGAAACAACCCTCCTCATCGCTATCTCTCAGCCTCCCCTTTTTAATATCCACAATGAGCTCCTTTGTCTTGGTGATGCTGAGAACAAGGATGTTATCTGCCCTCCCCACCCCCCCACCAGATTCTCAACTCCACCCTGGTGCTGCTTGACTCGCTGAGTTCCTCCAGCAGATTGTGTTTGGATTAAGGAAGAAGAAACTAGTCTGGCCCAAAATATAGTTCCAATCGCACATCAACGTGATTGGCTCTCAAAGGTTAACAAGGACTGCTTCCAGCAGTTGGGGACAATTGGCAGTTGTACTTGCCACTCCTGTCCACATCCCAAGGATTGTTTCACAATTTTGTTCAAAGTTTCGTGCTTTTTCAATGTAATCATGGTTAGTATTTCTTTCTTTCTTCTTTGGCTTGGCTTCGCGGACGAAGATTTATGGAGGGGTAATGTCCATGTCAGCTGCAGGCTCGTTTGTGGCTGACAAGTCCGATGTGGGTCAGGCAGACACGGTTGCAGCGGTTGCAAGGGAAAATTGGTGGGTTGGGGTTGGGTGTTGGCTTTTTCCTCCTTTGTCTTTTGTCAGTGAGGTGGGCTCTGCAGTCTTCTTCAAAGGAGGTTGCTGCCCGCCGAACTGTGAGGCGCCAAGATGCACGGTTTGAGGTGATATCAGCCAGTGGGCAGTAGTCAATATGGCAGGCACCAAGAGATTTCTTTAGGCAGTCCTTGTACCTCTTCTTTGGTGCACCTCTGTCTCGGTGGCCAGTGGAGAGCTCGCCATATAACATGATCTTGGGAAGGCGATGGTCCTCCATTCTGGAGACGTGACCTACCCAGCGCAGTTTGATGGTTAGTATGGCACAACTCTATTACAGCGCCGATGACTCTGGTTCAAATCTGCCTCTAACTGTAAAGAGTTTGTATTTTCTGCCCATACCTGCATGGGTTTCCTCCGGGTGCACCAATTTCTTCCCATGTTCCAAAGATGTGCGGGGTTAATTGGCTAATTGGTCACATGAGGGTATTTGGGTAGTGTTTGGCTGGAGGGGCCTGTTACCGTGCTGTATCTCGAAAATAAACACTGAAAATAAATATTAAGGAACCAAATTGATGGAGGACGAGGATCTGGAATAAAAGTTGATCAGGAAGTGGTGAACAGCTCAAAGGTGGAGAGTGATTCGGAAGGGAAAATGGTGCATAAAGTGGGGGGTCTCAGGGAAAGTCTGATGCCTGGCTCAGAGGCTGCAAGGAAACGGAAGATTATCATCACCCCTCACTATCCTCTGATGTGCAATTTGTGTACTTACAAGATCAGAGCCTGGCCGAGACCTGATGCTTTTTGCTAGCATATATATTTCCATCTACTGTGCCCTTCTCCTTAATTATTGGCCCATGTGCTCCAGTTTTAAATTTGTAATTACTCTTGCCATCAGTCTGATGCAGGTTAGTCCTGGTCTCATCTGTCCACAAGACCCTTTTCCAGTATTCTGCAGGCTCTTTTAAATACTTCTTGGCAAACTGTTATCTGGCCATCCTGTTTCTGTGGCTAACTCATGCAATGTAGCCTCTGTATATCTGTTCATGAAGTCTTCTGTGGGCAGTAGCCATCGACACATCCACAGCTGCCTCCTGAAGAGTTTCGGACAGGCGTTCGTGGATTTTTCTTCATTATGATGAGAATTTGTCTGTCAGCAGTGGAGATCTTCCTTGGCCTGCTGTCCCTTTGCAATTACTGTACTCACCAGTACATGTTTTCTTCATAAATGTGGCTCCAAACTGTTGATTTTTTGTAATCCTTAGGTTTGGGCGATACCTCTTACTGTTTTGTTCTAGTTTCTCGGCCTCATAATGGCTTCTTCAACTTTCATCGGCTCAACTCTGGTCCTTGTATTGAAAATTGACAACTACAGACTCCAAAGGTGATCAAAAGCTTAGAAGCCAGCCCAGCTCTCTTAGACCTGCACCAATGAAGCCGTTAAACATACCTGAGGACTCCAAAACACCTGTGAAGCCAAATGTCTTAAACATTATGGTGCCCTGAAATGAGGGGACTCTGTATAAAAAGTGCCGTAATTTCTACATGGTCAAACCAAATAACCTTAAATAAAATCTGGAATTGTTCACTTTAATCACAAATTTAAAACTGTGGAGAATAGGGGTAAATAAAGGGAACAAAAAGTGTATTTGTCCTAAACATTATGGAGGGCATCCTTCAAACTACTTGTGTCCACTGGCTCTCTATTCTGCACTTTTTAAATGATTTAAATTTTATTGAGTTCTTTTTAAAAAAAAAGTTTCCCCAAACCTCTGAGTCAGTGTTAAAGTTATGTAAATCATGAGTTACAAAACATAAACTTATCCATAAAAGAGAAACAAACATGGCAGCAAAAAATATCAATATAATTATAATATGTGTCCATTTAGACTTCTAATAACAGGAAAAAACTGCTTCACCACAACATCCACCACCATTTCCGCACCCCCCCAGAAATCTAGATATTTTCCCCATTTTTGTGTATTTATCAAACTGTAAGGCGTGCATTCAAACGCTGCCACTTTGACCATTTCTGAGGCTCACTCCTGAAATGATGGTCCCCCACCCCCCCCAATCCTTCCAGCCTCTCAGTATAATTTGTCTTCCTACCATTTACACTTGTTGGAATCCAATTTTGAGAGTATTTATCCCCACATAACCCAAGTGTGTCGTCTCCCAAGACAAAGAGTCTGGGGCAAAAAGTCCTGAGACTTCACCGATTATACTTTTGGATCATAATCCCAAATTCTTGAATTCTGGGACAAGATCAGTGCGCATATACTCAGCCCCCTTTATCCACCTCCCAGCGCCAGCATTCAGGGGTATTTTCCAACTGTAATCTATATAACCTGCATGGAATCCAATAAAAATCGGTGCAGAATCTTGAACTGAATTAGGTGCACCATCAGGCCTCTTGACCTTATTATGATCTATTTACAATTTTTGACCCATCCTTCCATCTCAGAAACCACACCCAGGTCTATTTCCCCATGCTCTTTTAAGACCCAACAGAGGTTTTATCCCCAGAGATTTGTGATAAGGCTGAATAATAAAATGAGACCGCGTGACCTTTACCATAAGCAGCCAGCGCAGTGGACAGTATTGCAGCAAGTTGTGGGGGTTGCTATGTAGAACCAAAGGTTGTGTGTAGCACATGACACAATTGAAGCTATCTCCAAACTTGTGATCTAGAGAAATACTAATGGATTAATTGATTAAAAGATTTTAAACTGTCACCATTATAAAGTGTACTGACAATAGCCATAACAGCAGTGGGAGTATAAGACAGCTTTAATAAACTAATATGTACACTAAGAGGTCTTGTCTCTGCAAGACAAACCTGGAAGGCTAGACTGTAGCTCTGGACTGCTTCATAGACAAGGTCACCGGGATGACCCCTGGTGACCTAGTGGTGTCATTACATATCACCACATAAAGATCTTATTCTGCACTTTTCATAGTTCCTTATCACACTTTGTGATGGCAAAACTCATCTGTGCTTAATAGTGTCAAAGGAATGAGTTTGCTTATCTATGGAGTTAGAAAGGAAAGCCTACAGATGCTGTGATTGTAGTGCAATACACAAAAGTGCTGGGTAAACTTGTATCTACAGGGCCTGAGCCCTTCGTCAAGGAATGAGCAAAACACAGGCAGGCACCCGAATAAAAAGGTGATGGGAGGAGAGGAGGGTAAAAGGAGCAGGGGGAAGAGTACAGGCTATGGGTAGATATGGGTGGGAGGGTAGAAGAGAAGAGTGATAGAGGAAGGGGTAGCTCTCTGAATGGAAGGGAAAGCCAGAAGAAAGGAGACAGAGATAGGGAAGGAGAGAGGCTCGGAGGTGGGGGGGGGGGGTTGATGGAAATTGGAAAAGTTGTTGATGCCATGTGGTTGACAGGCAGAATACAAGATCCCTCTCTAATTTGTGGATAGCTTCAATCTGGCAGTGCACGAGGCCATGGATAGACACGTTGGCATGGGAATGGTGGGTGGAATTAAAATGGTTGGCTTCTGGGCGGTCCTGTTATTGCAGCGGACAGAGCAAAGGCACTCAAAGAAATTATTCCCTAGTCTTCGTTCAGTCTCTCCAATGCGGAGGAGGGCACAACGGGACCACCATATGCAGCAGATGACCCCCACAGATTTTCACTTGGAAGGACTGTTTGGGGTCGCAAATGCTGGTGAGAGAGGAGGTGTGGGTGCATGTGTAGCACTTTTTGCACTTACAGGGATAGGTACCAAGGAAGCAATTAGTGGGAAGGAATGAGTAGACGAGGGAGTCACAGAGGGAGCAGTCCCGACTGAAGACGAAGAAGGGAGGAGAGGGGGAAGATGACTCTAGTGATGGGATCACGTTGTTGGTGGCGGAAATCGTGGATATGTTAGATATGGAGTCTGATAGGGTGGTAACGTGAGGACAATGGGAATCCTGTCCTTGCTGTGTGTGGGGGCAGAAGGAGCCAGGGCAGATGTGCGGGAAATGGAGGCGACGTGGGTGAGGGCTGAGTTGATGGCAACAGAGGAGAAGCCACTTTTTTAGGAAGGGGGACATGTTGATGTTCTGAAATTGAAGACCTCAACCTGGGAGCAGATGCAACGGAGGCGGAGGAATTGAGAGAAGGGAATAGAATTGTCCCCTTGACATCTACCCCTGTGACCTCAGGAGATGCTCCACCTGCACCCACACCTCCTCCCTCACTACCATTCGGGGCTCCAAACGGGCTGTGAAGAAGTATAGTCGAGGTATCTTTTCCAAAATCATTTCCTTTCAGGTAATTGTGTTTTTAATGTGTGAGTCAGAGCATATGAAGGCCTATTGGTTATTATTTGGGGGGGTTTGTTGGAGACAGTAGCCCTCTCCTCTATCTGCGGGATGTCGGTGGTAAACAAGGCCTTAGCCTTCAAAGGGGCAGCTGGAGTTTGAGAATTGAGCCTTGTCTGTCCATCAAAACCTTCAACATTTGGAAGACCTCTGGTAGGAGCAGTCCAGTCTGGTTCTTGAGCCAATTCTAGCTTTCATTTGGCTCATGGGAGATCAAAACCGAATTGTACACTCATTCTTGAAACAACAGTCCCGCTAAATTTAAAGAATATTTATACACCATTTCATTTCATCAACATTTCTTCTTCTAATTTAGCAATAACTATTCTGCAGGGAGATAACTTGCAGGTTATTCTGTGGTACTTGCAGATGATGGGAGGTGGAAAAGGAGTGAGGTGGTGAGTCACTCACTGCAGGACATAAACTGCTCTTGTCGCAATGGCTTTTGGGTGGTTGGTTGTCAGTAACCTCCTCCCCCAGATGTTGATGGTGGAAGATTAGTAAGGGTGTCAGAGGTTAAGGAGCGAAGGCGGGAGAACGGGGCTGAAAGGAAAAAAAATCAGTCATGATTTGAATAGAGGAGCTGACTCGAGGGGCTGAATGGCCTAATTCTCCACCCATGTCTTGTGGTCTAAAGTCACTGACTTTCCATGTTTTGAATTGGTTTATTGTTACATACAGTGAGATGTAGTGAAAACCTTGCTTTTGTGTGCTATCCAGGCAAGACAACCCATACTTCAGAACAGCAGGTAGTGTAATAATAAAAGAAAATTCCATGCAGGTAGAGAGAAAAAATGTTAAAATGCTGCACGGGCATCATCTTTTACCAAGACAGCCTGATGACAGCAGGAAAGAAACTGTCCTTGAATCTGGAGGTTGTGTTTGACTCGACAATTTTCTGCCCAATGGCAGGTGGGAGGGGAGAGTGTGACTCGGGTGGGATGGGTCCTTTAGTATGCTGGCAGCTTTCCCCCCCGAACAGCAGGAGGTGTGGGCGGAGTCTGGAGGTGAACTTGCTTCTTTGGTGGGATAAATGTCACTCACCACTTCTCAGCCCGTGCCTGAACGTTGATTGGGGTGTGTGGTGTACAACTCTGAACTGCTTCATTCGCTGTAGCGTTGCATGTGGGGCTGAATATTGTGCGATTATTGGTGGGCATCCCCAATTAAGAACTTAAAAATCTAGAGCACAACACAGGCCCTTTGGCCCACAGTGTTGTGCTGACCTAATAACCTGCTCGAGCAACTGCCTAGCTCACTGGTTCTCAACCTTTCTCTGCCCACTCAAATACCACTTTAAGTATTTCCTCTGCTATAGGTACTCTGTAATTAGGAGGGGATTGCTTAAAGTGGGATGTAGATGGAAAGAAAAAGGTTGAGAACCACTGGCCTAGATTTTCCCTATTGCATAAACATCCATTTTTCTCAGTACCACGTACCTATTTAATAGTTTCATAAGAGATCCTATTGAACCAGCGCATTTCATGCACCCACCACTCTCTTGGTGAAGAACTTGCCCCTTACATCCCCCCTGCACTTGCTCCCAAGCACCTTAAAATTATGCCCCCTGGTGTTAGCTATTTCAGCCCTGGAGAAAGTCCCTGGCCATTCACACAATCAATGCCTCTCTTCATCTTGTATACCTCTATCAGATCACCCCTCATTCTCTGTCATTCCAAGGAGAAAAGACCACGTTCACTCATAAGGTGTGCTCTCCAATCCAGGCAGCATCCTTGTAAATCTCCTCTGTAGCATTTACATTTTCCCTGTAATGAGGTGACCAGAACTGAACACTATATTCTAACTGAATGTTACCAATTAGTCATGAATTGGTTTCTCATCCATTTCGGGTACACAATATATAGAAAGGACGCTCCTTTGAAGAGTACTTCTAACTCTACAAATCTCTGGTGAGACCTCACCTGGAATATTGCATTCAGTTCTGGTCACCTCATTATAGGAAGGATGTGGAAGCTGTGGAGAGGGTGCAGAGGAGATTTACCAGGATGCTGCCTGAATTGGAAAACAAGTCTTATGAGGCAAAGCTGGGACTTTTCATTTTGGAGCGTAGAAAGATGAGAGGAGACTTGATAGAGGTCCACAAGATAAGGAGAGGCATGGACAAGGTGAATAGCCAGCACCTGTTTCCTAGGGGAGGACATGTGTACAAAGTTAAGGGAGGGAAATTTAGGGGGAATATCACAGGTAGGTTTTTTTTACAGAGAGCAGTGGGTGCCTGGATTGCCTGATGGTGGAGGCTGAAACATTGGGGGCATTTAAATGCACGTGGATGAAAGAAAAATAGAGGGTTACGAGGTAAGGAGGGTTTAGTATTTTTTTAAAAGAATATATTGGTCGGCACAACACTGGGCCTGTACCTAGTCTGTTCTATGTTTATTTTTTCTGTCTGGAAGCGTAATTCTGTGGTTGGCCATGCCTAATCTGAAATCTACAACAGAATCTGACCAACCAACATTGTCCTGCTTTACCAGATAGTTCTTGCACAGTCCAAGCTAGTTGTGGCTGAGTGGATGCCACCCTTAGTTCAGGGTTAGGTGTTTGTGGATTCGTCCGTTGCACCACATTTGAGTGCAGAAATAAAGGTGGGCGTTCTGCCAGAGAACTGGGAAGTGAGGCACCATCGGAGATGCCGAGTCTGTCAGTCTCTCGCAGAGTGGAAACTGCCTCATTAAATGTATTAAGGATGAAGATAAATTTGCGAAGGGAACTAAGAGTTATGGGGAGTAGGTGGGTAAGTGGAACTAAGTCCACGGTCAGATTGTAAAATCATAAGACACAGGAGTATAAATAGGCCATTCAGCCCATCGAGTCTGCCCTATCATTCAATCATGAGCTGATCTATTTCCCCACTCACTCGACCTTCTCCCTATAACCTTTGATGCCCTGGCTAATCAAGAACCTAGCGACCCCTGCCTTAAATACACATCTCCTGGGGTAACAAATTCCACCAATTTACCATCCTCTGGCTGAAGAAATTCCTCTGCTTCTCTGTTCTAAGTGGACGCCCTTCAATCCTGAAGTTGTGCCCTCTTCTCCGAGACTCTTCCATCATGGCAAACAACCTTTCTACAGCTACTCTGCCACACCTTCTAAGATTTGAAATGTTTCAATTAAATCCCCCCCTCCCCCCTTATCCTCCTAAATCCAATGGGTACAGGCCAAGAGCTGTCAAACCCCCCTCACATGATCACCCTTTCATTCTCGAAACCATCCTTGTGAACCTCCTTTGAATCCTCTCCAATGTCAGCACATCCTTTCTTCAGTTGTCATCTTCTTGTACGGCGGACCAGACTTGTCAGCCGGATGGCCGACTCATGTTTCTTACCGTGATTGTTTTTCACGTCAGACTTTAAAGGGAGTACCTGCCGCTCTCTCACGTAGTTACAGAAGCCATACTTCTAATGCTACTGTTCTGTGTTCTACATTTAGATTAACATCATGGTCAGTACTGTTCCCGTGCTGCAGCAGACACACCAGATTTCAATCTGCTCTCTCTTGTTCCTACACTGTACTGTTCTACATTCCAAATATTGACTTCCCATTTTCTTTCCATTAACGTCACTAAAGGGCAGGTTATGTGCTCATTTCAGTGCTGTTTGTAAGAGGTTGCTATTTAGAAGTCAGACATTCCCTCTTCTACATTGCAAACCACAACCACACTTGAAAAATGGATGGAAAACATGGCATAAATTTAAAATTAAATGTTTAAATGTAAATTTAAATTTAGACTTACCGCACGGTAAGTCCTTTCAGCCCTTGAGTCCGTGCCGCCCAATTACACCCTAACCCTAACCCCCAGTACGTTTTGAATGGTGGGAGGAAACTGGAACCCTCAGAGAAAACCCACACAGACACAGGGAGAGAACTTACAAACTCCTTACAGACAGCGCGGGATTTGAACCCTGGTACTGTAATGGTGTTGCGCGAACTGCCATGCCAACCGTGTGCCACATGTACAATGTGATTAAAAATATTTTTAATTAAAATCAATTGGAGGTGTACAAAGTTACGAGGGCTATAGATAGAGTATATACAAGTAGGCTTTTTTTTCCATTGAGGATAAGTGAGGACATGGGTTAAGGATGAAAGGGGAAAGGTTTAGGGGGAACATGAGGGGGACCTTCTTCACACAGAGTGTGGTGGGAGTGCAGAACGAGCTGAAGTGGTGAATGCAGGATTAATTTTAACATTTAAGAAACATTTGGACAGGTACATGGATGGGAGGGATGTAGAGGGCTTCGAACTGGGTGCAGGTCAGTGGGAAAAGGCAAGAAAATAGTTTGGTACAGTCTAGAAGGGCTGAAGGGCCTGTTTCTGTGCTGTAATTTTCTGTGGTTCTAACTGCACCATTGCTCCCAAGCCAGATCTTTACTTCTCCCTCCCCTGCATCTACATCACATTTGGGCATCACAGCAACATAGCCTCTCAGCTCCAGTGACCCTGGACCAATCCCAACCTAGAAACATAGATAAATAGAAAATAGGTGTAGGAGTAAGCCATTTGGCCCATCAAGTCTACACTTCCATTCATTATGATCATGGCTGATCAGTACTCGGTTCCTGCCTTCTCCCCATACCCCCTAATCCCCTTGGTCACAAGGGCCAAATCTAACCTACACTTAAATATTGACAGGGAACCAGCCTCAACTACTTCCTGTGGCAAAGAATTCCACACATTTACCACTCTCTGAGAGAAGAAATAAGAATTTTATATGTTTCTATAAGATCCCCCCTCAATTTTCTAAATTCCAGAGAATACAAGCCTAGTCTATCCAGCTTTTCTTCATATGCGAGTCCTTCCATCCCTGGCATCAGTCCAGTGAATCTTCTCTGCACCCCCTCTAAGGCAAGGATATCCTTCCTCAGATAAGGCGATCAAAGCTGCAGGCGGTACTCCAGGTTTGGCCTCACCAAGGGCCTGTACAGCTGTAGCAGGATCTCCCTACTCCTGTACTCAAATCCTCTCGCTATGAACACCAAAATACCATTCGCCCTCCTCACCGCCTGCTGCACCTGCACGCCCACTTTCAACGACTGATGCACAGCAACACCAAAGTCTCGCTGCATTTCCCCTTTTCCTAAACAGATACCATTTAAATAATAATCTTCTTTCCTGTTTTTCCCTCCAAAGTGAATAACCTCGCATTTATCCACATTATACTGCATCTGCCACGTCCTGGCCCACTCGCCTAACTTTTCCAAATCACCCTGCACTCTCCTAGCATTCTCCACACAACTAACTCTGCCACCCAACTTCGTATCGTCTGGAAATTTTGAGATACTGCTATCTATTCCCACATCTAAGTCGTTGATATATATGTCGTAAACAACTGCAGCCCCAGCACTGAGCCCTGCGGTACCCCACTAGTCACTGGCTGCCATTCTGAAAAGAACCCATTTATTCCTTCTCTTTGCTTCCTGTCCCTCAACCAATTCTCTATCCACCTTAATACCATACCTCCTATACCGTGCTCTAAGTTTATACGCTAGTCTTCTATGCAGAACCTTATCAAACACCTTACTAAAGTCCAGATATACCACATCCTCTGGTTCTCCCCTATCCACTCTACTGGTTACATCCTCAAAAAACTCTATTAGATTCATCAGACGTGATTTTCCCTTCACAAAACCATGCTGACTCTGTGCGATGATACCACTACTTTCCAAATGCACTGCAATTGCATCTTTAATAACCAATTCTAGCACCTTCCCTACTTCCGATGTCAGGCTAACTGGTTTGTAGTTTCCCAATTTCTCTCTCCCTCCCTTCTTAAAGAATGGGGTTATGTTGGCCACCCTCCAATCCTCAGGAACTAATCCAGTATCCAAAGAGGTTTGAAACATTATCACCAACGCATCCACTATTTCCTGGACTACTTCCTTCAGCACTCTCAGATGCAGACTATCCGGCCCCGGGGATTTATCCGCCTTTAATCCCTGCAATTTAACTAATACATCTTCTCGACTTACAATTATTTCCTTTAGTCCCTCCGTCACAAAAGATCCCCAATCCTCAATAATTTCCTGTAGATTAGTTATGTCTTCCTTGGTGAAGACAGAACTAAAATAGTCATTCAGACAGTCTGCCATACTCTTGTTCCCCATGATCAACTCACCCGTTTCTGTCCGCAACGGACCCACATTTGTCTTAACTAACCTCTTTCTCTTAACGTATCTATAAAAGCTTTTACAGTCATTTTTTATGTTCCCTGCCAGTTTCCTCTCTTAATCCCTTTTACCTTTCCTAATTAATCCTTTTGTCCTCCTCTGGAGAACTCTGAATTTCTCCCAATCATCAGGGATATTATTCTTTTTGGCTAATTTGTAAGCTCCTTCTTTGGATTTGACACTCTCTCGGATCTCCCTTGTTAGCCACGGATGTGCTACCCTCCTCGATTTATTCTTCGTACAAACTGGGATGTACATTTTCTGCACTTGCTCCAAGCTATCCTTAAACGATTGCCATTGCATTTCTACCGTTAGTCCTTTAAGTACCATTTGCCAGTCTATTTTAGCCAATTCACATCTGATACCATCAAAGTTACCCCTCTTCAAGTTTAAAACCTTTATATCCATATCAACTCTGTCACATTCCATCCTAATGAAGAATTCCACCCTATTGTGGTCACTCTTGCCCAAGGGGTTCCTCACAACAAGATTGGTAATTAACCCTTCTCCATTACTCAATACCCAGTCTAGAACGGCTTGTTCCCTCGTCGGTTCCACAACATGCTGATTTAGAAAACAATCCCGCATACATTCTAAGAAATCCTCTTCAACCTTAACCGTACCAATTTGGTTCACCCAATCTACATGTAGATTAAAGTAACCCATTGCAACTGCCATCCCTTTGTTGCACGCATTACCAATTTCCTTCATGACTCCTTCACTAACCTCACTGCTACTGTTAGGCAGCCTGTACACCATTCCCACTAGTGTCTTCTGCCCCTTCGTGTTTCACATATGGATATATGGATCCATATGGATTCTACATCCTCTACACTGATGTCCTTCCTTTCTATGGCGTTCACCTCTTCCCTAACCCACAGGGCTACTCCACCTCTTTTTCCATTCTGTCTATCCCTCCTGAATGTCGAGTAACCCTGAATGTTGAGTTCCCAGTCATGTTCCCCCTGAAGCCACATCTCTGAAGCCACTGTCCCTGTGGAGTTTACCTGTTTTCCCCGATGCTCTGGTTTCCTCCCACGTCCTAAAGACATTGCTGCCTAGAAGGTTAGCTGTTGTGAGTATTCAAGGTCAAGTTGGTTGGCATATAAGGGAGCAGAGGTCACGGGGAAATAAATGAGGTCATGGGATTGGTCTGACCCAGCATTGACTTGATGAGCTGAAGAGCCTCCTTCGACGTCTTATGAATGTGCAACAATCTGCAGAAAAGATCCAAGAGCTTGGTTCTTTTACACAAAAGATCTCATCTTTCTGAAGGAATAAGATGCAGGGCTGAGGGATTTTGGTTCCAATGTTAGGCTGGAGAAACTGAGCAAAGAAGATCGAGAGATTTGGTGGAAGGGTACAACATTAGGGTTGGTTAAGAAACTGGTCCCGCTGAGCTCAAGAACAAGGGGCTGCAAATTAAATGAAAAGCACGAGATGCAGAGTGGGTGCGAGGAAAGGGGATGGGGGTCTGTAACTCACTGCCTTCAAGGATATCAAAAGAGAAGTGGAGAAGCACTTGAGGTGAAACAAGTTATCAGGCGAAGGGGAAAGGGCAGGTGAAAGGCATTGATGGGACTATTCTGCAGGGAGCCAGCATGGAATCAATAGGATGAATGGCCTCTTTCTCTGTGCTGTAAAAACACAATGCTGGAGAAACTCAGCAAGTCAAACAGTGTCCTCTGTAGAGCAAAGATAAAGATGCAGAACCAACATTTTGGGCCTGAACCCTTCATCAAGGTATGAGCAAAATGCAAATGCCTGATTGAAATGGGGGTAGGGGACAGGCCCACAGGAAAGAAGTAATGGGTGGATAAGGGAGGGAGGGCATGCCAGCAAACAGGGCTAGGGGGCCGGCTCTGTGAATGGAGAAGGAAGGGAGTGGAGATCTGGTTTCAGAGGGATGGAGAGCGGTCTAGCAGAAACAGAGTAGTCGATGTTAATGCCATCCGGATGGAGAGTGCCCAGATGGAATATTGGTTGTTCGTCCAAATTATGGGTGGCCTTGGTTTGACAGTGCACAAGGCCATGGACAGACATTTTAGCACCAGTGTGCGACACAGAATTGAATGGTTGACCACTGGGAGATTCCTGTCAAAGATGTGCAACGAAGCGATCGCCAAGTCCACGTCCAGTCTCTCCGATGCAGACAAGGCCACAACGGGAGATAGCTCTTGCGGATCCATGAGTGTTGCTTCACTTGGGTGAGGGAGGAGTTGTGGGCACGTGTGGCACTTCCTGCAGTCACGGGAAGCTGGCAAGGCGGCAATTAGTGGGAAGGGATGAGAAGACGAGGGAATCACGGAGGGAATGGTCAATGCAGAAGGCAGAGTGGAGAAGAGGGGTCTGCAATCACAAGTTGACCAAAACTAATGAGAATAGTTTCCTTTTGCCCCAGAAGGACATTGGTGAGCCTGTTGGCTCTGGTCTGACAGCTGGAAGGTTCCTTTTATGGACACCAGATTGTAGTTTTGTTTTTATCAAAGTTTTAGTTCTCTACACTGTGAGTTGCATTTGATTTGGGCAACCCCTCGAGCATTGAAAACTAGCAAACTTCAAACTGGAAATCTGATAGACACAGTTAATGTAGAGGTTAGCGTAACAATGTTAATACCAGCACCAGTGACCTGGGTTCGAATCCCGCACTGCTTGTCAGGAGCTTTTATGCTCTCCCCCTTGTCTGCTCTGTTGGGGGGGGGGGTGGGAATTGTACACTCTTCCCCCGTGTCTGCGCTGTTGGGGGGATCTCCCCTGTGTCTCCGTTGTTGGGAGGATTGTACACTCTTTTCCCCCCCCCCCCATGTCTGCATTGTTATTGTTGAGGGGATTGTACACTCCCCACTGTGTCTGCGTTGTTGGTGGGGGGGGATTGTACACTCTCCCCCATGTCTCCGTTGTTGGGGGGATTGTACACTCTTCCTCCCCCCACCCCCGTGTCTGCGTTGTTGGGGGGGATTGTACACTCTCCCCCATGTCTCTGTTGTTGGGGGAGGATTGAACACTCTCCCCCGTGTCTGTGTTGTTGAGGGGATTGTATGATCTCTCCTGTGTCTGCATTGTCGGGGGATTGTACACTCTTCCCCCCCCCCTGTCTACATCACCCACCCTTGAAAATTGATGTATTTGGGGGGTATGGGCTCATGCACAGGAATGGCCTGTTACCATTGCTGTATGTCTAAATTTAAAGTGGGAATCGCTCAATGTAGGAAGATGAGCCCTGTTAGCTTCTCATTCCATCAACTGAGGAACATGGGGGGTTGCGGCGATTCTGCCCCATGGTCTTCAAACATGGGGAATCTATGTTACATCAAAATGAGCAAATCCACCATGATGCAGTTTGTAATCTACATTGGAGACTTGCAGATGCTGGGATCTGAAGCTAAACAGAATCTGCTGCAGGAACTCCGTAGGTCAAACAGCACCAGTGGGAGAAAAAGAATGGTAAATCTTTTTGGGCTGGTGAAGGGTTCTGGCTGGAAACGTCATCTATACCTGCACTCTAAGTCTCTGTTGTACAATACCCTCCTGCCCTGGTTTAACCTTACCAGGATGCAATTCCTCACACTTGTCCAGGTTAAATTCCATCTGCCAATCCTTGGCCACTTCCCCAGTTGAATCCCATGAACGTTTGTCCTGTGACGCTCCCGCAAAACACTGAATTTCGTGACTTGTTCACGACAATAAATTCTGATTTGGTTGTAATCTCAGATAACCTTCTTCACTGTTCATTACTAATAATGCTATAACCACATCACTGCTTAGTGTAGATAACAAATAACTCAGCGCAGATCCATGCGCTGGCCTCCAATGGAAAACCCACTCTCTGCTACTCCCTCTGACCACTGACACCCTGGATCCAATGCGATCTAACCTTCCCATCCAACCATGTGTTATCTTGTCGCAGGCCTTGGTAAACATTACCGCCCCGCCCTCGTCAATCTTCTTGGGTCATCTCTTCAAGAATATTCAGTCAAAATTTGTGAGATTGAATTGCTCACACAGTAAGGGATTTAATGTTGAGACTTGAAGATTGAAGATGTCGGCGCTGCTGGAGCCACTATTCTGTTAGCATTGCCACTGGTGTGGATGAGTGGGGACCAGAGGCACATCACTCCCGCGGGGCCCAACCACCAGCCTGGCTGCTGTTGGCTCCATACAGGCCTGAAGCGACCTGTTAAAGGAGCCGACGGTGGTTTTATTTACAAATCCCACAACTGCATGGCCTGCACCAAAGATGGCGGCCCCTATGATCGGCAGCAGCCACGAGGGGTTGCCAACTCCCGGGAAGCGGGGGACTGCTGCAGGGCGTTTTAAAAAAAAAAATGGGGAGACCAACCCCGTTTGAGAAGGAGAGGAGACGACCCACGATGGTGACCACGGAGGTGAACCAGTGAGGGGTTCTGAGGCTGAGGAACACGCAGGAAGTGGGCTGTTGCCAACTTGAGGCAGAGGAACCCATGGAGGCTGCAGTCTTCAGGGATTCACGCCAGGCTGCGGACTGCTGGAGACTGGCTGAAGGGGTAGCAGGTATCGGAACTGGGATGTGAGAGGGTGCCGAGGGAGCTAAAGGGTTCCCGATCGTGTCGGAGGTTCGGGTCTAGAGCTCGGGCTGTTGACAGTTTGGACTGGAGTCAGTGACTCTGGTGGGGGACTCACTTTTGCTTCTCTTTCTCTGACTGTAAGAGTGAAGCTTCAGACAATTTCTGCTGATTGCGAATCTGTCTGCCTTACAGCAGACGAAAACAAATTCTGTATTATTGCACTGCCTTTATTACATGGCAATCAATTGAATCTTGACTCTATAAGACACTGGTGAGACCTCACGTGAAGACTGTGTACAGTTGAGGAGTCACGCGATGGAGTAGTGGCCGGACGGTGAACTCCAGCCCTCTCCAGAAAAGTCGGGAAAAACAAGAGAAAACACAAAGGCACAGAAATAAAAGTTACAGAAAAGTGAGTATAAAGGTGGAAAGAAGATGGCGACAAAAAAAGAAAAGTCGAAAGCAACGGTAAGAAGAGAGGAAGAGAAGACAAAGGAGGGAAAAGGTGAAGGCCTTACCTGTCCGAAGAGGCCCGCTGCGGAGAGAGAAACCCGCTCCCTCAGGTCGGTAAATAATGGACTACAAAAATGGCTCGCAGAGCCGAACAAAAGTGCGCAACCGCGCATGCGCGAAGTTTCGCGCATGCGCGATGCGAATGAAAAAAAACACACCGACGGGAGGGGGGACCAGCTGGGGAGTCGATCTCCACAGCCGGCAACGACAGCTGCAGAACACCTGCAGCAAGAAGAGACCACAGAAGACAATGGAAACAAGAAAGAAGAGGAGGAAAGGGCACCAAAGAAACAACAGATGGTCAACCCAGAGGAAGAAGAAGAGGAAGAGTATGGTGAAATAGAAGAAGAAAAGAGAGGCAAGGTAAAGGATATACTTGCTCTTATTAGAGGATACATGGAATCATTTAAAGAATGGCAAACACAGGAATTTAAGGATTTAAGAAAAAGAATAAACAACACAGAGGAGAAAATAATTAAAATGGAGATGACCTTAACAGAAATGGGAAAAAAAATGGACAAGATGGAAGAGCGGGCAGTAGCAGCAGAAATGGAGGTAGAAGACTTAAAAAAGAAATTGGAGAAATCTAATAAAAAAACTAAAGAGACACAAGAACTACTAGCTCAAAAAATAGATACAATGGAAAACCATAACAGAAGAAATAACATAAAGATAGTGGGCCTTAAGGAAGATGAAGAAGGCAAGAATATGAGGGAGTTTATAAAAGAGTGGATCCCTAAGACCCTAGGATGTCCAGAACTACAGCATGAAATGGAAATAGAAAGGGCACATAGAGTATTGGCCTCTAAACCACAACCACAACAAAAACCAAGATCTATTGTAGTAAAATTCCTAAGATATACTACAAGAGAAAAGGTACTGGAGAAGACAATGGAAAAAGTAAGAGAGGGCAACAAACCACTGGAGTATAAAGGGCAAAAAATCTTCATTTATCCAGATATAAGTTTTGAACTCCTAAAGAAGAGAAAAGAGTTCAATACAGCAAAGGCGATTTTATGGAAGAAAGGGTATAAATTTATACTAAAGCATCCAGCGGTATTGAAAATATTTATTCCAGGACAACAAAACAGACTATTCGCGGATCCAGAAGAAGCACGAAAATTTGCAGAACAATTACAAAAATAGACTGAGGGAGGAAGACGGGTAATGAGAGTTAAAATGATCACGACTGATATGTATGTGGGTAAAGACAAAAATAGACTGAGGGATGAAGACGGGTAATGAGAGTAAAAATGATCATGATTGATATGTATGCAGGTAAAGAGGTATAAGAGTGAATAGAGACAATGAGCATACATGAATGTATCTGTACTTAGAGGAAAATATAGATAGTATAGGCAAGAATTAATAAGGGAAGGTAATGGAATAGAGAGAATAAGGAGGGAATTAAAAGAGGGACCTTTGTGACATATGAAAAGTGAAATCTTTTCTGGGGGAGGCGGGGTGGGGGGAAATAGCGGTCACTGCAAAATCAGTTGACGCTTGCGAGTGGATTCGCAAATCCAAATGGAGAGGGGAGATGTGGTTGTCCGACAAGGGATAAAGGACAACTCAGGAGGTGAAGGGGAGATTGGGGATAAATAAGATAGAAATAGGAGAATAAGGAAAATGTTAGATGTTGTAGGAATGTTGTCTTATAAAGAGTTGAAAATAAGAAAACAGAAATGGAAAAGGAGGAAAGGTAATGATGGAAAAACGGAAAGAGAAGATAAACAAAATATAAAAGGGCTACGCTGAACTATATGTCTTTAAATATTAATGGAATACATAACCAAATTAAAAGGAAGAAACTACCAAATTTAAATGAATAAATGTATTCCATTAGAAAAAATAACATATTGGTTAAGAAATAACATTGAAATATTCGAACAAGTATAGGAGCCTTACATTAAATACAATAGCGAAAACCTACTGGGGACAAACATTACCTAAGTTGATGGAAGGAGAAGGAAAGAAAAGAATGGACTCAGTAGAATTTCTGGTGTAATTTTGTTGAATGACAACATTGTCTGACTGGCTTAATGCAACCTAGATTGTATACCTAAAATGGATGAGAGGGGGGGGTGGGGGGGTGGTTTGGGAGGAAAGGGGGGGGGGGAGAAAAAGTCACTGTATATGTGTGAAAAGAAATAGTGTATATCATGGCTAATGTGATTTATGGTGTGAAAAATAAAAAAATTAAAAAAAAAAAAAAAAAAAAAAAAAAAAAAAAAAAAGACTGTGTACAGTTTTGGGCGCCATTATTTGAGAAAAAAACATGCTGGCATTGGAGAGGGTTCAGAAAAGATTTGCTAGAATGTTACTGGGATTGAAAGGGTTAGCATGTGAGGAATGTTTGTTGGCTCTAGGACTGTACTTGGAACGCAAAAGGATGAGGGGGATCTCATGGAGACATTTTGAATGCTAAAAGACCTTGACAGAGTAGATGTGGCAAGCTAGGACAAGAGGGGACAACAAAAGGGCGTCAATTTAAAACCGAGATGTGGAGGGTTGCAAGTCTGGAACCTGTTGCCACAGGCGGTTGTGGAAGTCAGGTCGTCGGGTGTATTTAAGGCAGAGATTGATAGTTATTTGATTAGTTACGGCATCAAGGGTTACGTGGAGAAAGCCGGGGAGTGGGGCTGAGTGGGAGGATGGATCAGCTCATGATTAGAATGGTGGAGTGGACTTGATGGGCCAACTTTCTGCTCCTACATCTTGTGAACTCTTGTTTCCCTCTTTAAGACACTGAGAAAAGAGATCGTGAAAGACACATTTCTGCTGCCTCTACTGAGACGGCAGGATTTCTGTGGCTTTTGGTCAGAATCCCCACCACCCCCAGGCTGTGGAGGTGTCTGCATCATCCAGCTGTTACCCAACAGGGAGGGGACAGGTATGTAGGAGAATTCCAATAATTTTCCCCACCTTGGTGTACTTCACAGTGTAATTTGCAAAAGGAAAAGTCCACCCCAACCAAAGGGTTTCAAGGCCTACCTCTGCACTGATAATCTTGTGAAAGTTATGTTGACTATACCTAATACACTGAGTTTTCAAATGCAAGTAGAGCCCTTTAGCAACATTTCCACAGATGATGTTAGATTCACAGGCATGCCATTCCTTGGCCTGTCTTTGGAGCCCTTCTTAATTGAAGGCACATGAGCCACCTTCTGATCTTCTAATCCCTCATCCATAGCCAACGATGAGACTACTATCTCTCCTGGGCCTCTGCAATTTCTTCCTTGGTTTTTCACAATATTTTGGATTCACTTGGCCAGGCCTGGTGATTTTCCCACCTTCAAGTCCTTTAAGACAGCTAGCACCCCTCTTGCTGAGTTTCTCCAGCAGTATGGGCAGCTCAGTTGGCATAGCGGGTAGTGCAACGCTATTATAGCACCAACGATCAGGATGGGGTTCAAATCCCACAGTGTCAGTAAAGAGTTTGTATGCTCTTCCCATATCTGCGTGGGTTTTCCCCAGGGGGATCCGGTTTCCACCCACTCTTCAAAAAAGGGGGCTGTAGGTCGATTGGGTGGCACAGACTTATGGGCCGAAAGGGCCTGTTACCATGTCATATATCTAAATTTAAATTATTGTAAACACTGTGAATGAAGTAAAAATGCAAAATGGTGGAGAAACTCAGCAGGTCAAACAGTGTCCTTTATGTAGCAAAGATAAAGATACAGAACCAACGTTTCATCAAGGTATGAAAAAATGCCGGCAGGGATCTGAATAAAATTGTGGGGGGGCGGAGGGGGAGCATGGTCACACAGGCAGGAGGTAAGGTGGGTAATGGAGGGGGGGACACTGCGCCAAACTGGGGGAGGAGGGGCGGCTCTGAATGGAGAGGGAAGGGGGCAGGGAGCTGGAGGAAGGAAGCCCAGGGGAAAGGGAAGGGAAGGGAGAACGGGGGAGTGGGCTGGCAGAAACAGAAGATGCTGTCAATGCCGTCCGGATGGAGAGGGCTCAGACTGAAAAATCGAGTGTTGCTTCTCCAATTTACCGGTGGGATTCTACACGAGTTTCTCCAGCATCAGTGGACTTTCTTGTTTAAGTCCAATGCCCACTCTTATCTCTATTTTACTCTTTATATATCTGTAAAACTGTTTGGTCTCCTCTTTTAGATTACTGACTAACTTTCATATTTAACCTTTCCCCTCAATGCTGTTGTTGTCTTCAATCCTCCAAGATCTGGCTCATTTCTGCAATACACCGTGGCCTCTCTTTTGCTTTGATTCTGTCCTTTGACTTCCCTTCTCAGCCACATTGGGACTTCTCCTTTCTTTTCAAATGTTGCATCTTCTTTGGAATTACACAATGCTGAATTTTTGCTGCATCCCAGAAACTCCAGCCTTTGAAGTTCAACCATCTTTCCTGCTGGGATCCTTGTCCAATTTGGCTCTGTCAAGTTTCTCTCCCTCTCTCTTTCTCTCTCTCACCACAGAACATTGCAGCACAGAAACAGGTCCTTCAGCACTTCTAGTCTCTGCTGAACCATTTGTCTGCCTAGTCTCACTGACCTGCACCCAGCCATAACCATCCATGCCTCTCCCATCCATGTTCCTGTCCAAATTCTTCTTCAAATGTTAAAGTTGAGCCCATATTCACCACTTCAGCTGGCAGCTCGTTCCACACTCCCATCACTCACTTGACCCATGTCCTCTGGTTTGTATCTCACCTTCCCTCAGTGGAAAAAAGCCTTCTTGTATTTATTTACTCTATCTATCCCCCTCACAATGTTAAATACCTCTATCAAATCTCTCCTCACTCTTCTACGCTCCAGGGAATAGAGCCCTAACCTGTTTAACCTTTCCCTGTAACTCATTTCCTGAAGTCCAGGTAACATTCCAGTAAATCTTCTCTGCACTCTTTCCATCTTAATGATATCTTTCCTGTAGTTCGGTGACCAAAACTGCACACAATACTCCAAATTTTGCCTCACTAATGTCTTATACAACTTTACCATAACATCCCAACTTCCGTACTCAATACTTTGATTTATGAAGGCCAAGATGGCAAAAGGTCTCTTCACAAGAATGAAGTACGATTGGCTGCAGATGCTGTGAAAGAAATAAACACACTGAAATCCTGGAGGAACTCAGCCGGTCTTTTCAGCATTTATGGGAGACAAAAAATATATTGTCGACGTTTTGGGCCTGAGCCTTTCTTTATCTCCTATAGATGTTGAAAAGACTGGCTGAGTTCCTCCAGCATTTCCTTGTGTTTACTAGCTCTCTTTACCACCCTATCCACCTGTTCTACCTCTTTCACAATAGACAATAGACAATAGGAGCTGGAGTAGGCCCTTCGGCCCGTCAAGCCAGCACCGCCATTTTACAGATCATGGCTGATCACTACCATCAGTACCCCTTTCCAGCCTTATCCCCATAACCCTTAATTATGTATTAATGTATTATGTATTAATTATGTATCTGTATTCCCAGATCCCAATTCTACTGCACTCCTCCGCAGCTACATTTCAATCAATTATAGTACCGACATATCTGACTTTAGCCTTTCCCTCTCAAACTGCAGAATGAATTCAGTCATTTTGTGATCTCTGCCCCCTAATAGTTCTTTTACCTTGTGCTCCTTGACCAAATCCGGTTCATCGCACAGCACCAAATCTAGTAATGCCTTTTCACCAGTGGGCTCGACCAAAAGCTGCTCAAAAGCGTCATCTCATAGGCAATCCACAAGTCCCTTCACCTGGGACATTGCCAGCACTCGGTGGGGGGGGAGGGGGTGGGGGGAGAATGTGGGGTGGGGGGAGAATGTGGGGTGGGGGGAGAATGTGGGGTGGGGGGAGAATGTGGGGTGGGGGAGCTGAGCCCACAGTGTAGGGAGAGTTTGAGCAGGCTGAGGCTTAACTCCTTGGAGTACAGGAGGATGAGGGAGGGGGGGGGAAATCTCACAAAAAAGTATATGAAATCATGAGGGGAGTAGATCAGGAAATGCAGAGATTCTTTTGCCCAGAGTAGGGGAATTGGTAATCAGAAGGCATGGGGAGGGTGGAGAGATTTAACAGGAACCTGAGGGGTAACTTTTTTTTTGACAGAGAGAGTGGAAAGTGTATGAAATGGGCTGCAGGAGGAGGTGGTCAAGATTGCAATGATTTAGGAAAAATTGGGCCGAATCATGAATAGGACTAGTTTAGATGGACATGGGCCAATGACAGGGACTAGTAGTAAAACACGAAAGTTGGCAAACACAACACTGGAGAAACTCAGCAGGTCAAACAGTGTTCTATGTAGCAAAGATAAAGATACATCACCAACGTTTTGGGCTTGAGCCCTTCATTAAGGTATGGAAAAATGTTGGCAGGGGTCCAAACCAAAAATAAAATGTAGAACTAGTGTGGATCGAACATTTTGGTTAACGTGGGCAAGTTGGGCTGAAGAACCTGTTTCATAGACTCTATGACTATATTCCATTCCCGCCCCCATGATCTTCTGCATGGTAAAAATCCAGATAAGAAACCCCGAATAAAGGGTCCGGACCATTTCTCTTCATAACCCGCTAAATTCCTTTAGCAGCTTGTTGTTAGCAGGAGAAATTCTGGCCTAGTATTCGCCACTGTTTGTTGGCAGGAGAAATTCTGGCCTAGTATTCGCCACTGTTTGTTGGCAGGAGAAATTCTGGCCTGGTATTCGCCACTGTTTGTGGGAACTTGCTCATGTACACATTGATTGCCACCTTCCTTGTGTTCCTGCACTTCACAACTGCTACGGGTTTTTGGGAACATGAAAGCCGCTATATAAATGCAGTTTCTTTCTTCTCTCTCTTGATACCGGTTGCCTCGGTGCTACATTTATCACGGATGGTTTCACAAAACACCTGCGTAGTTTCCTCCATTTGTTTCATTTTATTTATATGGTGACCACTTCCGCTGTGGTTGTTGCACTGTTACACAACGTTCTTCATTTCTTTCCTTCCTTCTTTTTTTTTTGCATAAAGTTGCTAACTAATATTAGCATCTACTTTTCAACAATCCACTCAATTGGATGAAAAGTGATTTTGGATATTCTCAGAGATTTGAATAACGAGTGGATGCAAGTGTATCTGTCTGTGTACACAGCTCCGAGGTGCAAAGTGGCTATTCTACACGCGAGTCTGGATTGTTTCCAAATTTCATGTTTGCAGGGTTGTCCTCCGAATATCTTCAGGATTAGGCCAAAATATCGTCCTCCTTCTCCAGAATCCATCGATGCTGATTTGGCTTCACGTCAGACTTGCCCGTGAAGTGTCTGTTATTGTTTGGGCAGTTTACATGTCTCTATATTGCTGTAATTGATTGGAGTGACCTTCCAACCCAATCGATTGTTGAACTATTGATTTTAAGTCAGGCTTTCAAAATCTACATTGGGGAATTTAAATTTCAAGTTATTACATCATGGAATTTTAACCATAGAACCATGGAACATTTACAGCACAGAAACAGACCCTTCAGCCGTTCTACTCTGTGTTGAACTATTATTTGGCCTAGTCCCACTGACCTCTCATCATGTAACTGTCCAAACTCTTCTTAAATGTTAAAATTGAGCCTGCATTCACTTCCTCAGCTGTCAGCTCATTTCGCACTCCCACCACTCTCTGTGTGAAGAAATTGCTCCAAATGATCCCCCTAAACTTTTCCCCTTTCACCCATAATCCATGTCCTCTAGTTTGTATTTCACCTACCCTCAGTGGAAAAAGCCTCTCTACATTTACTCTTGTCTATCTCACTCATAATTTTAAATTCCTCTATCAAATCTCCCCTCATTCTTCTACACTCGAGGGAATAATGTCCTAACCTATTTAACCTTTCCAGGTAACTCGGTTCCTGAGGTCTGGGCAACATCCTAGTAAATCGTCTCTGAATTCTTTCAATCTTGTTGATATCTTTCCTGTAGTTAGGTGACCAAAACTGCACACAATGCTCCAAATGTGGCCTCACTGATGTCTTATGCAACTCTACCTTAACCTCTCAACTCCTGTATGGCTAAAAAAACAATAAACAAAAATCGATGTTTAAAATCTTATTTGGATGACTATTTTCAGGAAGTTTTTTCTGCTCTGCTCGGGCCCACACATGGCTCCCGTTCACCAATGAAATTGCCTCCTCATATCAGGAGTAGTTTGAAACCCAGAAGAATTGATTTGAAATTTTGATGGAATGGTATGATAAGTGGATAGGGACCAGGAGAATGGAGCTGAATGAATTGCATTCATGCAATTGCTTTAGACAACAGACTCGCCAAGGCAAATAGCACCTTTGGAAGACTACACAAAAGAGACTGGAAAAACAACCAACTGAAAAACCTCACAAAGATTAGCGTATACAGAGCCGTTGTCATACCCACACTCCTGTTCGGCTCCGAATCATGGGTCCTCTACCGGCATCACGTACGGCTCCTAGAATGCTTCCACCAGCGTTGTCTCCGCTGCATCCTCAACATTCATTGGAGCGACTTCATCACCAACATCGAAGTTCTCGAGATGACAGAGGCCAACAGCATCAAATCCACGCTGCTGAAGATCCAACTGCGCTAGGTAGGTCACGTCTCCAGAATGGAGTACCATTGCCTTCCCAAGATTGTGTTCTATGGCGAGCTCTCCACTGGCCACCGAGACAGAGGTGCACCAAAGAAGAGGTACAAGGACTGCCTAAAGAAATCTCTTGGTGCCTGCCACATTGACCACCACCAGTGGGCTGATATCGCCTCAAACCGTGCATCTTGGCGCCTCACAATTCGGCAGGCATCAACCTCCTTTGAAGAAGACCGCAGAGCCCACCTCACTGACAAAAGACAAAGGAGGAAAAACCCAACACCCAACCCCAACCAACCAATTTTCCCCTGCAGCCGCTGCAACCGTGTCTGCCTGTCCCGCATCGGACTTGTCAGCCACAAACGAGCCTGCAGCAGACGTGGACATTACCCCTCCATAAATCTTCGTCCGCGAAGCCAAGTCAAAGAAAGAAAAATGGTCAGAAAACAAGTTCATAGATAATGAAAGTTAATTTCTTATACACAAGTATAATCACAGATGCATTGAAATCTTGCTGGTGCTGAGCATGTACACTAGCAATGTATAAACAAAAATAGTCACATGAGGGAGAAAAAAAATAGAGGATAGATATTTATTTTTACCGTTAAAGCAAAAAATGTGATTCACAATAGTGTAGGCCAGTGGTTCTCCACCTTTTATTCCACTCACATAGCATCTTAAGTTTTCTTTCTTTGGCTTGGCTTCGCGGACGAAGATTTATGGAGGGGGTAAAAAGTCCACGTCAGCTGCAGGCTCATTTGTGGCTGACCAGTCCGATGCGGGACAGGCAGACACGATTGCAGCGGTTGCAAGGGAAAATTGGTTGGTTGGGGTTGGGTGTTGGGTTTTTCCTCCTTTGCCTTTTGTCAGTGAGGTGGGCTCTGCGGTCTTCTTCAAAGGAGGCTGCTGCCCGCCAAACTGTGAGGCGCCAAGATGCACGGTTTGAGGCGTTATCAGCCCACTGGCGGTGGTCAATGTGGCAGGCACCAAGAGATTTCTTTAGGCAGTCCTTGTACCTTTTCTTTGGTGCACCTCTGTCACGGTGGCCAGTGGAGAGCTCGCCATATAATACGATCTTGGGAAGGCGATGGTCCTCCATTCTGGAGACGTGACCCATCCAGCGCAGCTGGATCTTCAGCAGCGTGGACTCGATGCTGTCGACCTCTGCCATCTCGAGTACCTCGACGTTAGGCGTGTGAGCGCTCCAATGGATGTTGAGGATGGAGCGGAGACAACGCTGGTGGAAGCGTTCTAGGAGCCGTAGGTGGTGCCGGTAGAGGACCCATGATTCGGAGCCGAACAGGAGTGTGGGTATGACAACGGCTCTGTATACGCTTATCTTTGTGAGGTTTTTCAGTTGGTTGTTTTTCCAGACTCTTTTGTGTAGTCTTCCAAAGGTGCTATTTGCCTTGGCGAGTCTGTTGTCTATCTCATTGTCGATCCTTGCATCTGATGAAATGGTGCAGCCGAGATAGGTAAACTGGTTGACCGTTTTGAGTTTTGTGTGCCCGATGGAGATGTGGGGGGGCTGGTAGTCATGGTGGGGAGCTGGCTGATGGAGGACCTCAGTTTTCTTCAGGCTGACTTCCAGGCCAAACATTTTGGCAGTTTCCGCAAAGCAGGACGTCAAGCGCTGAAGAGCTGGCTCTGAATGGGCAACTAAAGCGGCATCATCTGCAAAGAGTAGTTCACGGACAAGTTTCTCTTGTGTCTTGGTGTGAGCTTGCAGGCGCCTCAGATTGAAGAGACTGCCATCCGTGCGGTACCGGATGTAAACAGCGTCTTCATTGTTGGGGTCTTTCATGGCTTGGTTCAGCATCATGCTGAAGAAGATTGAAAAGAGGGTTGGTGCGAGAACACAGCCTTGCTTCACGCCATTGTTAATGGAGAAGGGTTCAGAGAGCTCATTGCTGTATCTGACCCGACCTTGTTGGTTTTCGTGCAGTTGGATAATCATGTTGAGGAACTTTGGGGGACATCCGATGCGCTCTAGTATTTGCCAAAGCCCTTTCCTGCTCACGGTGTCGAAGGCTTTGGTGAGGTCAACAAAGGTGATGTAGAGTCCTTTGTTTTGTTCTCTGCACTTTTCTTGGAGCTGTCTGAGGGCAAAGACCATGTCAGTGGTTCCTCTGTTTGCGCGAAAGCCGCACTGTGATTCTGGGAGAATATTCTCAGCGACACTAGGTATTATTCTATTTAGTAGAATCCTAGCGAAGATTTTGCCTGCAATGGAGAGCAACGTGATTCCCCTGTAGTTTGAGCAGTCTTAAGTAATCCCTTACTAACCACAGAGGACCTGTGGCCTCCTATGCCATATTACTTCATGAAATATAGCCACTGGTGAGCCTTCTTCATGATTCCATCAACCTGGAGGCCCCAGGATAGATATTCAGAGATGTTGACACCCAGGGATTTGAAGTTCTTTACCCTTTTGTAGTCGACCTCAGGTGATTATTGTTTAAATGATCGTGTGGGAAGTGCTTCCTGTGATCCCAAAGTGTCCTTGTGTCCCACAGTGGGTAGAGGTACTGTTTCTCGTGGCTGCAGAGACCTGGGTTAATTCCTGACCTTGGATGCTGCCTGAGAGGAGTTTGCATGTTCTTTCTGAGATGGCACATGTGGGCTTCTTCTAAGGGCTCTGGCTTCTTCCCACATCCCAAAGACGTGCTAGTGGGTAAATTGAATGGGTGT
This sequence comes from Narcine bancroftii, assembly GCF_036971445.1. Classification (NCBI taxonomy): domain Eukaryota; kingdom Metazoa; phylum Chordata; class Chondrichthyes; order Torpediniformes; family Narcinidae; genus Narcine; species Narcine bancroftii. The sequence continues at coordinate 6,882,322 of NC_091471.1, forward strand.
AAGTCGCCCTGTTGTCGGTGGTTAACAAGAGATTAATGGGGCGTTGATGGGTTTGTGAGAGAGGGGAACCAATGGAGGAATGGGATTGCTCTGAGAGGGATCCTGCACTTTAATGGGCCAAATGGCTCCTGAGGAAAGATGTGGGGAAAAAAATGAGAACAGATGGACTTGCTTTGCCATTTCTGAGACCGCTTGAGAGTAAGCAACACAGATAACTAGACTATTTAAGAATGGCAAAATTTCCTTCCCTGAAGATCACTGGTGAATGGAAAGCTTTTACGTTCTCCCAATGACTGCATGGTTTCCTCCGGGAGCTTCAGTTTCCTCCCGTCCTTCAAAACCGGGGGAGGGGGCAGGTCATGAGTTAATTGGGGTATTTGGGCGGCATGGGCTTGTGGGCTGGAAGAGCCTTTTAATGTGTTGTTTGTCTAAATTTAAAAAAAAATCTGCTGCAATGACCCAATGAGTAAACAGCATTAGTGGGAGAAAAAGAATGGTTAATCTTTTTGGGCCGTTGAAGGGCCTGGCCTGAAGTTCCCCTAGCAGGTTGTGTTTAGTTTCAGATTCCAGTGTCTGCAATCTCCGGAGTCTTCAGCGGCGAATGGGATTGTCCTTCTTAATTCCTTGATATGATTTGGAATTATGTGTCTACATTTCCCATGCTCTGGATTGTTAATCCAATTAATTAACCACTTCACTGCCTGATTTACAGTGCCACATGATTAAATCTTCAAACCCTTTTATAACGTCATGTCCCCTAAAATACTGCAAAGCCAAACATCCGAACACAAGAAATCTAAAGTATAAATAATGTACTCAGCAAGTCATTCAGCATCTGTGAAGAGAGAAGCAGGAATTATTGGTTCAGCTTGGTGACCCTTCGTTAGATCAGAACCCTGTTAGAAAACTGGCTTTGGGGAGTGCAGGGGTAAGGGAACAAAATGTTGGATCTGAAATGGGAGAAGTTAAAAGCTAAGGTGTGTGGAGGATTTTTGTAGATTACTAATCCAGTGAGTGAAGATAAAATACTGTGGTCAAAGTAGTTCAGATGCTAAAGCCCTTTGAATTTTACCTTGTATACCAAAGATAAAGATACATAAACAACGTTTCGGCCTTGAGCCCTTCATCAACATTGATACCTTAATGAAGGGCTCAAGCCCAAACATTGGTTATTGTATAGACACATGTAATAGTTGATCCGTATAGAAATCAACTGCTGCCCAAAGCCCCGGCCACAGGTTCTCTCTTAGGCCTTGGCCACCAACCCATCTGAGCTCCTGATGCCCCAAATACAGACTTACCACCTGGTCCAGGCCATCTGCACTCTCGACACCTTGAACGACGCAGGTCAAAAGTAATATCCATGTAAAAGTTGACCCCCCACCACCAAATTTGACCTGGAAAATTGGTCCCCAAAACTTGACTATTACATGAGGATATATGGTCTATCATTTTATCTTGGCTATATAAAAGACACCGTTTGACCTGGTGAGTTTCTCCAGTGTTGTGTTTTTACTTTACTCTCAGTGTCTTTCATGTTTTACTCCTGAATTTTACCTGCGGGTATTTTAACGCCACCAGTGAAACGCTGGTGAAGGGGATCCAAGAAGAGGCTGCAGAAGGACATAGTTAAGTTATTATATAGGTGAGTGGGCAAAGGTGTGGCAGATGGAGAACAGCATTAGTAATGCGAGGTCATCCACTTTGGCAGGAAAACTGCAGCAAGCTATTGTGCAGAACAACTTAGGAGGGCTGGTGCATGAATCACAAAATGTTGGGTGGCAGGTACAGCAGGTTATTAAGAAGGCAAATGGAATGTTGGCCTTCATCACTAGAAGAATTGGATTCAAGAGCAGGGAGGTCATGCTGCAACTGTACAAGGTACTGGTGAGGCCGCATCTGGAGTACTGTGTGCAGTTCTGGTCTCCATACTTGAGGAAGGATAGACTGGCCTTGGAGGCAGTCCAGTGTAGGTTCACCAGGTTGATCCCAGAGATGAGGGGGTTGACATATGAGGAGAAACTAAATTGTCTGGGATTAGACTTGCTCGAATTCAGAAGAATGAGAGGAGATCTTATGAAAGGGATAGATAAGATAGAGGCAGGAAAATTGTTTCACTGATAAGTGAGACTAGGGGATACAACCTCAAGATTCAGGGGAGTAGATTCAAGATGGAGATGAGGAAAAACTGTTTATCCCACAGAGTAGTGAATCTCTGGAATTCTCTGCCTGGGGAAGCAGTTGAGGCAACTTCATTAAACTTATTTAAGGTTTTTAGAAATATGGGGAAAAGGCAGGTGGGTGGAGTTGAGTCAATGATCAGGTCAGCCATGATCTCATTGAATGGTGGTGCTGGCTCGACGGGCCGGATGGTCGACTCCTCCTCCTCTTTCTTAAGTTCATATGCTCTTAAGATGTCTCACTTGCAAATCGATACACGAGTAATTTCTTTCCCAGGTTCCCTGCAAGTACCCTTCTCTCACCTTCATCCAATTTCCTTTCAATGGTCACTGTTAGATTTGCTCTGAATGCCCTTTCAGAAGTTTTATATAACCATATAACAATTACAGCACGAAAACAGGCCAATTTGGCCCTTCTAGTCCGCACTGATCTAAGTACCCTCCTCTAATCCCACTTACCAGCACTCCACCATATCCTTCCATCCCCTTCCCATCCATATACTTATCCAACTCTTTCTTAAATGACAAAATTGACCCTGCCTCCACCACCTTTCCCGGAAGCCCATTCCATACAGTAACCACTCTTCTGAGTAAAGAAGTTCCCCCTCATGTTACTCAAAACCTTTGCCCGTCAACTCTCAACCCATGACCTCTTGTATCCATCTCTCCTACTCTCAATGGGAAAAGCCTTTCCACATCAACTCTATCTATCCCTCTCATTATCTTAAACACCTCTATCAAATCCCCTCTCAGCCTTCTACGTTCCAAGGAATAAAGACCTAATTTGCTCAATCCAGATGCTAAAATCCAGGCAACATTTTTGTAAATCTTCTCTGCACTCTCTCTATCTTGTTAATATCCTTCCTATAAATCGGTGACGAGAACTGCACACAGTACTCTAAATTTGGCCTCACCAATGCCTTGTACAGTTTCATCATTACTTCCCAACTCCTAGATTCTATGCAAGCATACTAAAGGCCTTCTTCACCACCCTATCCACATGCGCTCCTACCTTCAGGGAACAATGCACCGTTATTCCTAGATCTTTCTGCTCCACTGGATTCTTCAATGCCCTCCCATTTACCACATATGTCTTGCTGTGATTATTCTTTCCAAAATGAAGTACCTCGCACTTATCAGCATTAAACTCCATCTGTCATCTTTCTGCCCACTCCTCTAAGCAGTTTAAATCCCCTGCAATCTTTGAAAACCCTCTTCATCATCCACAATTCCCCCTATTTTAGTATCATCTGCATATTTACTAATCCAATTTACCGCCCCATACTCCAGATCATTAATATATATGACAAACTGCAACAGTCCCAATACCGAACCCTGAGGTACACCGCTTGACAAAGTCCTCCATTCTGACAAACAATTATCTACTACTACTGTCTGGCACCTTCCTTCCAGCCACTGTTGAATCCATTTGATTATTTCCAAATTACCCAAGGACTTAGTCTTCCTAAGTAAACTTCCATGCGGAACCTTATCGAAGGCCTTACTGAAGTCCATATAGACAACATCCACTGCTCTACCCTCATCAACATTCCTAGTCACCTCTTCAAAAAATTCAACAAGATTGGTTAAACATGACCTTCCACACACAAATCCGTGTTGAATGTCCCTGATCTGACCCTCTCCCTCCATATACTTATATAGACTATCTCTAAGAACGCTTTCCATCAATTTACCTACCACAGACATCAAACTTACAGGTCGATAATTGCTAGACTTGCTCCTCGAACCCTTTTTCAAACAAAGGAACCGCATGCGCAATACGCCAATCCTCCGGCACTAAACCCGTCTCTAATGACATTTGAAAAATCACTGCCAGAGCCTGCGCTATTTCCTCACTAACTTCTCTCAAGGTCCTGGGGGAAGTCCTGTTAAGACCTAGAGACTTTATATGTTTCAAAAGCTCCAGTGCTACTTCCTTTTTAAACATTATAGTCTCCATATTTACCCCCTTTGCTTCCTTTACCCTCCACAGTTCAATATCCTTCTCCTCAGTAAATACTGAGGAAAAGAAATTGTTCAAGACCTCCCCTATCTCTGGCTCCACACACATTTGTCCTTTCTGATTCTCTATTGGACCAATTTTATCTCTCACTTTCCTTTTGCTATTTACATATTTGTAGAAACCCTTTGGATTTGTTTTCACCCTGCTTGCTATAGCCATCTCATACCTACTTTTAGCTTTTCTAATTTCTTTCTTTTTACATTCAATATAGTACCCAAACAGCTCCTTTTTTCCCTGTTTCTTATATTTATTGTAGTACTCCCTCTTTTTTTCAAACCAAGTTTGCAATATCCCTTGAGAACCAGGTCTCTCTCAAACTTTTGACCTTACCTTTCAACCTAACAGGTATATAAAGATTTTGTTCTCTTAAAATCTCTCCTTCAATAAACCTCCATTTCTCTATTACATCCTTCCCAGAAAACAAATTGTCCAATCCACCCCCTGTAAATCCTTTCACATCTCCTCAAACCAAGCTTTTCCACACTCAAAAACCTCAACTCTGGGCCCAGACCTATCCTTTTCCATAATTATCTTGAAGCTAATGGCACCATGATCACTGGACCCGAAGTGCTCCCCCGACACATACCTCTTTCACCTGACCCATCTCATTCCCCAACAGTAAATCCAACACAGCTCCCTCTCCAGTTGGTACCTCCACGTATTGATGTAAAAAGCTATCCTGTACACATTTTACAAACTCCAACCCATCTAGCCCTTTCACGGAATGGGTTTCCCCATCAATATTCGGAAAATTTAAATCCCCCACAATCACTTCCCTGTGCTTATTACAAATATCTGCTATCTCCCTACTAATTTGTTCCTCTAATTTGCATTCGGTGCTCTATAATATATCCCTATAATTGTAACTTCCCTTTTCCCATTCCTCAATTCTACCCAAATAGCCTCCATGGATGAGCCTTCTATTTTATCACACCTAAGCACTGTTGTAATATTTTCTCTAACAAGTAGTGCAACCCCACCTCCTCTTGCCCACCCCCCCCCCCCCCCCCACCGGTTCTATCACACCTAAAGCAACTAAATTCAGGAATATTTAACTGCCAGTTACATCCCTCCTGTAACCATGTTTCACTAATCGTTACCGCGTCATACTTCCAAGTGTCAATCCATATCTTCAGCTCCTCCACCTTCCTTACAATGCTCCTAGCCTCAAAATATATGCATTTTAGAGATATCCCACTTTTTACTTCCTGTATGCCCCTATCTTTACCAACAGTTCTCTTATCTTTTGCAATTGACCTCTGTCCATCTTCGTATAGAGCATCCCCTTTTCTATCACCTGCCTTTTCCCCTCAAACACTCTACAAGCTTTCTCTGATTGCACTCTAACCTTCTCCTTGCTGTTTCCTTCATTTGGTTCCCTCCCCCCAGCCATTCTAGTTTAAAGTCTCCTGAGTTACCCTAGCAAGCGTCCCTGCCAGAATCCTGGTCCCCCTGGGGTTCAAATGCAACCCGTCATTTTCGTACAGGTCACACCTACCCCAAAAATGGTCCCAGTGATCCACAAACTTGAATCCCTGCCCTTTGCTCCACCCCTTTAGCCACACATTCATCCTCCATCTCATTCTATTCCTGCTCTCACTGTTGCGTGGTACAGGCAGTAATACCGAGATTACTCCCTTTGTGGTCCTTCTTTTTAACTCTCTACCTAACTCCCTGTACTCACTTTTCAGGACCTCTTCTCTATTCCTCCCTATGTCGTTGTTTAGTAAGGCTCAACTTTCCATTAAAAAAAATCAGAACTTTCTTTGTCCATATCCCAGCCCCATTGCCGTTGAAGGTGGCGGTGAATTGTTACAGTGCATTGGTGTAGGTAGGGAGGAAGGTTATGGTAGGGATCCTCATGGGAGGAAATCTTCAGGATTTAGACTCATGGGCAATGAAGTAACAGCAATATATTTCCAATGTTTCTTGATATCCGACCTGAAGGTTAAGATTCAAGATTCCTTTATTGTCATAATTCCTTTATTGTCATGTTTACAGAACATGCAATATTACACAAAATTGTCTTCTGCCTGCTGTAAGGCAGACAAAGAGTCACCATTTGTGTTGGCCTGATAAGTAAGAGAGACTGGTTCACTTGCTTCTTTATCGGTAGCAACTGCAGATCGTTGACCAAGTCCAAAGTACATCCACACTGGTTTACTGTCACCATTGCTTGTCGAGTTATGCAGCAGGGAAAGAGGCCCTTTGTCCCACCAGTTTCATGCTGACCCTTTTTCGCATCTATGGTAATCTCATCTCTTTGCATTAGGAGCATGCTATGTCTATTTGAGTACCCATCCTAAATGTATCTTAAACATGGCGAATGTATCCAATTCTGCCACCTCCTCAGGAAGCACGTTCGCAAAATCAACCCCTCTGTGATTTAAAACAAAACACACCTTCGGATCCCTTTTAAACCTATGTAAACCTAAGGCCTCTTCTTGATATCCCTACTTTAGGAAATAACTTTAGATGATCTGCTGATTTATCTCAGAACATTTTCTTGCATTAAATATACAATGTTAATATAACCTGGTGTGTTTGAGTGGAACAAATTATAACAACAATGAAGCAGGCATGCAGTTATTAACCTGTAAAACCCTTCCTAATTTAAATTTCTTTTAGTGATACAGTAGAAAGCCTTTCCGGCCCATGAAAACTGTGCAGCCCAATTAATCTACCAACCCTGTACGTTTTTGGAGGCCGGGAAGAAACTGGAGCAGCCGGAGGAAATCCACGCAGGTCGCGGGGAAAGCATAAAACTCCTTACAGACAGCGCCGGATTCGAACCCTGGTCACTGGTGCTGTGTACTAGCTTTGTGCTAGCTGTGTCACTATTATAATGGCAGTGAAAGGGGACGAAAGAGGACATCTTGGACGGAATGGAAGGCCTCTTTATGGGAGCAGATGCGGCAGAGACGGAGGACCTGAGAGAAGAGAGTAGAAATAAATAGTCAGAGCCTTTTTTTCTCCAGAGCAGGGGAATAGATTTAAGGTGAGAGGGGACAAATTTAAAAGGTATCTGGGGTACTCCTTATCCGCACAGAGGGTGCAGGGTACATGGACGAGCTGCCCGAGAAAGAGAATGGTGTGTGTCTGGAATATATTGCGTGGGGAGGTGATGGAGGCTGGTACAATAGAGACATTCAAAGGACTGTTAGATAAATTTAGATTTATTTATTATTAGAGTATATGCACAACATCACGTATAGCCCTGAGGTTCTTTTCCCTGCAGGCCAGGCAGAATTACCACTTATTGGTCATGCATTAAAAAAACTGTACCCATGTAAACAGATAAAGAAATGTAAACAATATGCAATACAGAGAGGATTTTAAAAAACCAATAAAGTGGTCAAGTCAGACTCTTGAAATAAGTCCCTGATTGAGTTTATTGTTATCCTTGTAGATATTCTCGATGGTGGGGGGAGTGGGGGGGGTGGTTTGCCTGTGATGTCCTGGACTGTGTCCACTACCTTTTGCAGGGCTTTACTCAGGTAGGCACATGGATGTAAAAATAGAGGGTGTGAGATAGGGAAGGGTTAAATTATTGTGGAGTCGGTTTCAATAGGTTGGAATATCGTGCGCCAAAGGGCTTGTGCTGTTTCCATGATCTGGAAAGTGGTAGAGGGGAGTATAATTGTAACATTCAAAAGATATTTAGATGGATGCATAGATAGGAAAAGTTTGAGAGATAAGAGCACATGTAAACAAATAAAGAGATGTAAACAAACTGACTGCAATACAGAGCAAAAACAAACAATAAAGTGCACAAGTAAGAGTCCTTAAATGAGTCCCTGATTGGGTTTGTTGAGGATCCTGATGGTGGAGGGGGAGCACCTGTTCCTGAACCTGGTGGAGCGAGTCTTGTGGCACCGACACCTCGTTCCTGATGGCAGCAGCGAGAACAGTGCTGGGTGGTGCGGATCCCTGATGATTGCTGCTGCTCTCCCGTCGATGTTCTCAATGGTGGGGAGGGTTTTGCCTGTGATGTGCTGGGCTATGTCCACTACCTTTGGCAGGGGTTTACATTCAGGTTATTTAGTGACCCTATATCAGACCGTGATACAGCCAGTATCACACATCCATAGAAATTTGGCTGAGTTTCTGAAGTCACAGTAAATCTCTGCAAACCCCTGAGGAAGTAGAGGCGCTGTCGTGCTTCCTTCATGATGCCATTAGTGTGTTGGCTTCAGGAAAGATTCTCCAAGGTCGTGACTCTCAAGAACTTAAATTTGCTCACCCTCACCACCTCGGATCCCCCCCAATGATCACTGGATCGTACACCTGACTGAAGTCAACAATCGGCTCCTTGGTTTTGGTGACATTGAGTGTGAGGTTGTTGTTGGTGCGCCATTCAGCCAAGTTTTCAGTCTCCCTCCTGTATGCTGACTCATTGCCTTTCTTTATACATCCACTACCATGGTATCATGTGTGAATCTGTAGATGGTGTCGTACTGAGCCACACAGTCATAGGTATGTGGAGAGTGGAGCAGGGGGCTAAGAACGCAGTCCTGTGGTGCTCCGGTCGGTACTGATGGAGATTGTGGGGGAGATGAATTAAAAATATGCTCTAAGTATAAGTGATGATGAAGATGCCTCATTGCTGTAATCAAGGCAGAAACTGCTGGAAATGCTCAAGATGTCAGGCAGCTGTGTTGAAAGAGGAACAAACATAATGTTACTTCAGATCAACTGGCATTGACCTGAATCTCTAACTTATTTACTCTTTTTCTCAGAATAAAGGCCCTCCATGTTGTGTTGACACACATATTCCTTAAAAAAAAAATCCGCTCCCCCCCCCTTCCCTGTAACCCTCTATTTTTCTTCCATCCATATGCCTGTCTGAGAATCTCTTAAATGCCCCTAATGTTTCAGCCTCCACCACCACCCCCGGCAAGGCATTTCAGGCACCCACTACTCTCTGTGTAAAAAAAAAACACACACTTACCCCTGATGTCTCCACTAAATTTCTCTCCCTTCAATTTCTACACATGTCCTCTGGTGTTTGCTGAAACAGATGTATTTATGCCTCTCAGAATCTTGTAGGTCTCTATTAAGTCTCCTCTCATCCTTCTTCACTCCAAAGAGAAAAATCCCAGCTCTGCTAACCTTGCCTAATAAGACTTATTTTCCAATCCAGGCAACATCTTGGTAAATCTCCTCTGCACCCTCTCCATAGTTTCCTCATCCTTTCTGTAATGAGGTGACCAGAATTGAACACAATGCTCTAAGTGTCGTCTCACCAGAGATTTGTAGAGTTGCAACATGACCTCTTGACTCTTGAACTCAATCCCTCTATTAATGAACATCCCATCGGCCTTCTTAACCTATGTGGCATCCTTGAGGGATGTATGGATTTGGACCCCAAGGTCCCTCTGTTCCTCCACACTGTTAAGTATCCAATCATTAACCCTGAAATCAGCCTTCAGGTTTGACCCTGGGCAGCGTATTATAAAACTAGGAAGTAATGTTTCAACTATGCAAAACTTTGGTGAGGCCGCACTTGTACAGCTCTGGTCGCTCCGTTACAAGAAGGATGTGGAGGGCTTTGGGAAGGCACAGAAGAGGTTTACAAGGATGTTGAGGGTATGAGTTACGGGGAGAGAGTGGACAAAGTTGGATTGTTTTTTCGGAGGAGAGGTCGAGTTCTCTCCTTGGTCTGCTTTAGGGGTGATGAGGTGGAGACAGATAACAGCTTTAAGTTTCATAGAGTCAGCCTCTCCGGTGACTTTCCCGATCCACCCTGTTGATGCAATGGCCAAGAAAGTGGCTTCCTCAGATGCCTGAGGATATGCGCCATGTCACAGCCAAACCCAACCAACTTCTATGGGCACGCCATCGCAACCATCCTGCATCAGTGCGTGGGATGGGAACTTCCACCCAAGACCACAACAGTTGGTGTAGCGGTTAGCATGAGGCTGTTACAGTGCCAGTGGTTGGGACAGCGGTTCGAATCCCGTGCTGTCTGTAAGGACTTTTGTACCTTCTCCCCATGTTTGTGTGGGTTTCCTTCAGGGGCTCCGGTTTCCTCCTACCCTTCAAAACATACCGGGAGTGGGTGAAAATTGGGTGGCAAGGACTCGTGGACCAAAGGAGCCTGTTACCGTGCTGTAAGTCTAAATTTACACTTAAATTTAAATGTCAAATTTAAAACTCCAGAGAGTCTGTGAACACTACTCAGTCCCCACCTCCCCTTCATTGATTCCATCTATAATTCCCATTGCCTCATAAAAGCAGTCTACAATGGAGACAGTCACTCTCTCTTCGCCCCCCTCCCCCTCCCGTCAGGAAGAAGTAATGCAAATATGAGAAAAGCAGGAGCCTGAAATATGACTGAGAGAATTCTGACAAGACGTGGCAGGTTAGATGCAGGAAGAATGTCGCGGAATGTCCAGAACAAGAGGCCACAGACTAAAGCAGTGGTTCTCAACCTTTTTCTTTCCACTCACAGACCACCTTAAGTAATCCCTAAGCCATTGGTGCTGTGGGGTTAGTAAGGGATTGCTTAAGGTGCTCTGTGAGTGGGGGGAAAAAAGAAGGATGAGACCCACTGGTATAAGACCAAGATGAGGAGAAATGTCTTCACTCAGAGAGTTGTGAACTTGTGGGACTCCCTGCCACAGAAAGTTGTTCAGGCGGGATCATTTGATATATTCAAAAGGGAGTTGGATGGCCCTGTTGGCTAAAGGGAATCAAGGGGTGAGAAAGGAAAATTATGGCACTGGGTTCAAATCCCACCTGAGTAGATGGACATTTTAAATCCAGTGAAATTTATCTGGATGTTGGAGAATGCTTGTACCAGAAAAGATGAGTGTGAAACGACCAAATAATGATTTGCAAAATGGTCAGATGATCATACAGCATGGCAACAAGCCCTTCAGCCCACTGAGTCTGCCCCAGCCCTTAAACTCCCATTTTATTATCCCCACATTCCCAACAACTCGCCTCTATTCTCCCCTCCCCCCCCACCCCAATTAACCTCTCTCACCCACACTAGGGGAAATTTACAGCGGCCAACTAGCCTCCCGCACATCTTTAGGTTGTGGGAGTAGACGAGTTCACACCCTCCTCAGGGACTCTTGGACAGTCTGATCCACACGCACCTCTCATTATAATTGACTCTCAATTGCCAAGACAGTGGAGAGAGGTGGGTTGAAGGCACAGAAGAGTTAATGGATGAAACTCCCGGCTGAGAGAGCCAAAGATATCAGGAGATGCATCAGCCAATTGTGAAGTGAAAGGATCAAGGAATGTTCAAAGAAGAATTGGATGTGTTTTATTCATTCACGGGGTGGGGCGTTGCTGGGGAAGCTAGCATTTATTGTCCATCCCTAATTGCTGGTAGGACTTGCAGGGCTGTAAGGACCACCATATTGCCATACACTTAGAATCTTTTGGATCATCTGTCTGAACATCTTGAATCACAAAAGATTGGTTTACAGGCTATCAAGAAGGCAAATAGAATGATGGTCTTCATTGCTAGAGGAGTTGAATTTACCAGAGGTATACAATCCAGTGATCATTGGGGGATTAGAGGTGGAGAGGGTGAGAAAATTTAGCTTTTTGGGAGTCACTATCTTGGAAGTTCTTTCCTGGACCCTACACAACAAATGGCATCGTGAAGAAAGTAAATCAGTTCCTGTACTTGCTCAGGAGTTTGCGGAGGTTTGGTTGGTCCGACACTGGAAACCCTGGCAAATTTCTACAGAGGTGTGCTGGGAAATGTACCAGAAGACCAGCACCACCAGGTTCAGAAACAGCTGCTACCACCCCCCCCCCCCCCCCCCCCGCCCTCCACCATCAGACTCATCAATGACAAACTCAATCGGGGGGACTCTTTAAGGACTCTTACTTGTGCACTTGATTGATTTTCTTTGTTCTCTGTATTGCACAGTCAATTTGTTTACATTCATTATCTGTTTATGTCTTATTTATTTACATGTTTACACTGTGTACAGTTTATTTTTTGCACGACCAATAAATGGTAATTCTGCTGCACCTGTAGGAAAAAGAATCTCAGGGTTGTATGTGATGTCATGTATGTGCTCTGACAATAAATCTGAAATCTGAAGTACTGACGAGGCTGCATCTGGAGTACTCCATGTAGTTCTGGTCTCCTTACTTGAGGAAGGATGTGCATTGCCTTTGGAGGTGGTGCAGAGGAGGTTCACCAGGTTGATTCCAGAGAGGGGTTTAGCCTATGAGGAGAGATTAAGTCGTCTGGGACTGTACTCGCTGGAATTTAGAAAAATGAAAGAGAGTCTTATAAAGACATAAAATTATGAAAGACATTATGAAATTATGATGACATTATGACATTATGAAATTATGATAAGATAGAGATAGGTATGTTGTTTCCAATGGTAGGGGAGATCAGAACTAGGAGACATAATTCAAGGTTGTAGATTTAGGATGGAGATGAGGAAGAGGGTGGTGAATCTATGGAATTTGCTGCCTATTGAAGCAGTGGATGTTACCTCAGTAAATATATTTAAGATTAGGTTGGATAGATGTTTACATAGAAGGACAATGAAGGGATAGAGGTAAAAGGCAGGTCAGTGGAAATGAGCATAATATCAAATTCGCCATGATCTCATTGAATGGCGGAGCAGATTTGATGGGCTGGTTGGCCGACTAATGTTCTTATTTCTTGGAGATCGTTGGGTCACTGGGAAATGGGAAGACCAGGTCTCCAATCCCCTTAGAATCCACTAATGCACTCACAGTGGGGTGAGTGTTGTTGTAAGGTGTGCAATAGCTGCTAAAATAATGGTGACGGGAGAGATGGATGGGAGTGATGAGGTGACGTTGATGCTTGCATGAGGTACAGATTTGTTTCCTGAAACTTGAAGTTGCTTTGCAACCTGCCCTCTGCTCCTCTCAGTTCTCTTGATAATCCTTCCCAAATAAAAATCCAGCAATCCCTTCCTTAAATGTCCACTGACCCTTCCTCGCAGGCAGGGAGACAGAGCCCAGATGTCCATAGGTGAAGGCATGTGTAGCCTCTCCATGACTTTGCACTAGTGTGGCTTAGCAGTAATGTTGGTGTGAAGTCTCTTGCTCAAAATTCCAACACCAGTTGTCTCCATCTGTTCGACCAACTCCCTTTTGATGGTTTGGTGTAGTTGGCCTTGCAATGTTTTCATATCAGCATAGTTTATATGACCATTTTATTATAGAATAACACAGCACAGAAACAGACCCTTCAGCCCACTTGACAATCGATACTGTTACCTTGTACCAGCAATGCAGCGGAACAGAAGGATCTTGGAATAATGGTTCATCATTCTTTGAAGGTGGATTCTCATGTTGATAGGGTGGTGAAGAAGCCTTTTGGAATGCTGCCCTTTATAAATCATAGCATAGGATATAGGAGCTGGGAGGTGATGTTGAGACTGTTCAAGGCATTGGTGAGGTCAAGTTTGGACAATTGTGGGCAGCTCTGGTCTCCAAATTATATGAAGGGTATCAATAATGTAGAGAGGGTGCAGAGAAGATTTACTAAAACGTTGCCTGGATTGTAATGTCTTGAATACGGAGAAAGATTGAGTAGACTGGGACTTTATTCATTGGAACGTAGAAGGTTGAGAGGGGATTTGATAGAGGTATATAAAATTATGAGGGGAATAGATAGAGTAGATGTGAAAAGGCTCTTCCCCTGAGGGTAGGGGAGATTGGAACGAGGGGGTCATAAGTTAAAGGTTAGGGGGCAAAAGTTTAGAAGTAACATAAGAGGGAGCTTCTTCACTCAGAGAGGGGTGGCTGAGTGGAATGACCTTCCTGAAGAGGTGGTTGCAGCAGGGTCAATTTTGTCATTTAAGAGGAAGTTGGATGAGTACATGGATGTGAGGGGGTTGGAGGGTTATGGACAGGGAGCAGGTAGGTGGAACTAGTGGAGTTTCACTTAAATCGGTGCGGACTAGAAGGGCCGATATGACCTGTTTCCGTACTGTAATTTGTTATATGGTTATAATTAGTCTCTGAACCCTTCTCCATTAACAATGGCGTGAAGCAAGGCTGTGTTCTCGCACCAACCCTCTTTTCAATCTTCTTCAGCATGATGCTGAACCAAGCCATGAAAGACCCCAACAATGAAGACGCTGTTTACATCCGGTACCGCACGGATGGCAGTCTCTTCAATCTGAGGCGCCTGCAAGCTCACACCAAGACACAAGAGAAACTTGTCCGAGAACTACTCTTTGCAGATGATGCCGCTTTAGTTGCCCATTCAGAGCCAGCTCTTCAGCGCTTGACGTCCTGCTTTGCGGAAACTGCCAAAATGTTTGGCCTGGAAGTCAGCCTGAAGAAAACTGAGGTCCTCCATCAGCCAGCTCCCCACCATGACTATCAGCCCCCCCACATCTCCATCGGGCACACAAAACTCAAAACGGTCAACCAGTTTACCTATCTCGGCTGCACCATTTCATCAGATGCAAGGATCGACAATGAGATAGACAACAGACTCGCCAAGGCAAATAGTGCCTTTGGAAGACTACACAAAAGAGTCTGGAAAAACAACCAACTGAAAAACCTCACAAAGATAAGCGTATACAGAGCCGTTGTCATACCCACACTCCTGTTCGGCTCCGAATCATGGGTTCTCTACCGGCACCACCTACGGCTCCTAGAACGCTTCCACCAGCGTTGTCTCCGCTCCATCCTCAACATCCATTGGAGCGCTTACATCCCTAACGTCGAAGTACTCGAGATGGCAGAGGTCGACAGCATCGAGTCCACGCTGCTGAAGATCCAGCTGCGCTGGATGGGTCACGTCTCCAGAATGGAGGACCATCGCCTTCCCAAGATCGTGTTATATGGCGAGCTCTCCACTGGGCACCGTGACAGAGGTGCACCAAAGAAAAGGTACAAGGACTGCCTAAAGAAATCTCTTGGTGCCTGCCACATTGACCACCGCCAGTGGGCTGATAACGCCTCAAACCGTGCATCTTGGCGCCTCACAGTTTGGCGGGCAGCATCCTCCTTTGAAGAAGACCGCAGAGCCCACCTCACTGACAAAAGGCAAAGGAGGAAAAACCCAACACCCAACCCCAACCAACCAATTTTCCCCTGCAACCGCTGCAATCGTGTCTGCCTGTCCCGCATCGGACTTGTCAGCCACAAACGAGCCTGCAGCTGACGTGGACTTTTTACCCCCTCCATAAATCTTCGTCCGCGAAGCCAAGCCAAAGAAGATAATTAGTCTGCAACCTGATGCACCTTGACGATTCAAGGGCTCATCCTAATGGTAATTAAATGTCTTGAGAGCTTCAGCCTCCAACGGAATCAGAATTTATTGACAAAGTGTCACAGAATTTATTGTTTTGCACCAGCATTTACAGTGCAAATATTGATATAAATTTAATTTAAAAATAAATAAATTAGTGGTTCATCATCCACTTAGAAATCTGATGGCGGAGGGGAAGAAGCTGTCCTTGTGCCGCTGAGTGCTCGTCTTCAGGCTCCTGTCCCTCCTTCCATCAGAGGGTGTGGCCTGAGTGGTGGGGGTCCTTGAGGATAGAGGCTGCTTTCTTAAGACACCCCCTCTTCTTGATGTCCTCAACGGAGGAAATGATGCCTATGATGGCACTGGCCGGGTTAACAACTCTTTGTAGTCTTTTCCTGTCCTGCGTATGGGCAATTCTCTACCAAGTGGTGATGCAACTAAGTCAGAATGATCTCCACAGCACACCTGTAGAAATTTGCAAGAGTCTTTGGTTACATACAAAATCTCCTCAAACTCTTCATGAAGTTTAGCCACTGGTGATTGCGTCGACATGGAGGACCCAGAACAGAGCTACAGAGATGTTGACATCCAAGGATTTGAAGTTCTTAACTCTTTCTACTGCTGAGCCCTCGATGAGGACGAGTTTATGTTCTCTTGATTTTCCCCTCCTGATGTTCACAATCATCTCTTTGGTTTTGCTAATGCTGAGTGCAAGGTTGTAGCTGTGACACCACTCAATGAGCTGATCTCTCTCCCTCCTGTACACTTCCTCGTTGCCACCTGTAATTCTGCCGATGATTGTGGTGTCATTGGCAAATTTGCAAATGGCATTGGAGTTGTGCCTGGCCACACAGTCATGGGTGTTAAGTGAGCAGAGCAGTGGCCTAAGCACACGCCTGTGTTGATAGTCAGTGAAGAGTCATTCTTTCTGATTCATAATGACCATGGTCTTCCGATGAGGAAGTCAAGGATCCAGTTGCAGGGGCTGTTGGAGCAGAGGTCCAGGTTTTGGGGCTTGTTGATCAGTACTGAGGGTATGAAAGTGTTGAAAGCTGCAGTCGATGAAGGGTAATCTGTAGTTGTAGATCCAGAGCTGAGTGGAAATTCTGCGATATTGCATCTGCTGTAGAGTGATTGTGATGGTAGGAAAATTGCAGTGGGCCCAGATCTTTATTAATGTACAAGTTACTGTAATTCTGCTCATGACTAACCTCATCACAGAGGTTTCATCAGGCAGGGCAGTGCAAACTCCAATCACCCACCAGATGAGTTCATTTGTCTTTGTTTCCCTGTCAAAACCTCTTTACGCCTCGTCTTTTAATCCAATACGACATCACGGGCACCAGACTTCACTCCATCAAGGACATCTACATGAGGCAGTGTCTTTAAAAAAAAAGCAGCCTCTATCTTCAAAGACCCCCGACTACCCAGGCCATGCCCTCTTCACCCTGCTACCATCAAGAAAAGTACAGGAGCCTAAAGCCGAGCAAAAGGACAGCTTCTTCCCCGCTGCCATCAGATTCCTGAATGATCAATGAACCAAAGATACCGCCTTACATTTTGTGCACGACTATTTTATTTTATTATGTTATTGCTGTAAGATGGTTCATACTATGTATGTTTGCATATGAGGCTGCCACGAAACATGACTTGTTCATAACAATAAACCTTGATTCTGATCCTCTGTCCTCTGGTTCAAGGGGACAATTTTCTCATTCTGCCCCATTAATGTCCAATCTAGATTTGCTCTCCTCTGTCCCCTCTACTCCAAGAACATTTGTTGACAGATGCTATTTTCAAAGGGTATACGATCACGTAGTTATTTAGAAGTTTCAGGCAAGCATTTCAAAAATAGTGGTGGTAATTAAGTGCATCTGCTAACAATTAGTTTATTGTCATAAACATTGTAAAATGTACATAAGCATCAAAATTCCTGCTGACTGGAGCCGAACAGGTACTTGCAATCGTAACTGAATTAAAAATGGTAATAAATACATTAGATAGGTAATTAGATACAATAATCCTGGTGCATAAAAAGTGACTTTTGTGGCAGATTATGTTGTAATTGCATTGCATATAGATATGTTTTTGGGAGATAAATTGGGGCAGGTTTATTAGTGTAGGTCACATACAAACATTTTAAAACAGATCTTATTTAAAATACTGGGGCTCTGCTAATGCTAGACATGTTGGGGCCTCAGAGCCTTTGCAAAAGCTTTGGAGATTGCCCAAGAGACTTCACTATGGATTGTTTACAAAAAGGCAACAGATGAAAGAACCCGTCGGAGCCACAGGCTGTCTGGAGTGGAACTTGCTGTTCTAAGAGGGTCATGTGGTTTTGCAAGTAGAGAGAGTCAAACAGGCTTTTTCTCTGAGAGAGAGAGAGTTTTGCAGTTCAGCAGTAGCAGCTGGGACTGGAACAGGACAAGCTGGAAAGCTTGTGGAAAACCCCATTTGGAAGACGGGTTGTGAGTGCTTAGTTCAGCCTGTCAAAGCCCTTGTGGTTCATACAAGAGGAGAGGACTGGCTGCCTAATGTTTCACTTGAAATAAGAGAAACAAAAAGGAACTCTGTGGTGACCTGAAAGAAAAAGTTTATTATCTGGAGAACCCTGATGGGGAAAGCTTCTTCAACAAGACACTGTAGTGGCTGGTTACGAGGAATCAGTTGTGGGTGTCCAGCGAACAACAAATCTCTCTCTGAAAACCATCAAGAACCTTCCTGAGCAGTAACCATTTACCTTTCAAGCACTTTATAACTTTATAAATGTGAACTTTATAAATGTTAAATTCTGTGCACAGTATAAGAATTGCCTGCATCCAATGAACTTGGAGGAATGAGAAGTGAGATTGGACTGTGAATCAAAGAACTTTTCTGAACTTACATACATGTACAATTAGAATTAGAAGAGGGTTAAGTTAGGTTAGTTAAGTTAATAGTGATAAGTTAAAGTGTGATCCTGTTTTCATGTTTAAAGATAATTAAAAGCAACTTTTGTTTAAGTAACCATTTGTCTTGGTGAATGGATATGGCTGCTGGGTTTATGAATCTTTTGGGCTGGTAGCACTTTACAATAGAGTAAATAATCCTTTGTGATGTCCATGATTACTGTAACAAGGAGAGATTCAAGAGGCTAAATGCTCTTTAAAAGTATTGGTGTTTAAAGTTGCATTTCAGTGTGAGAGGGTGTAAATGTTGGCTGTCAAACGACTGCTTTATAAGAATTGTGATTCATCAAATGGCAATGTCTTTGCAGGGGCTTGTTTGTGCTGAACTCCCAGAGGAGCTGAAGGGTGTGCAGGTCTTGGATCAGTGAAGGGGCTCTTTCCCAGAGGGTAGCTCTGTGAAATGTGGCTGACTTGTCGCTACCTGCCTCTGAGGTCAGCTCAGCAGCCATCTGTTTCCACAAGTATCTCTGGGTAAACTCACATTTGGGAGATGTGAGTTCCGGGCATAGATCCTGCAGCCTTGGAGATATTCATTTTGGCCCGGTTCCATGGCAGGTAGGGAGGTGGTGGGTGTGTGAGCTTTTCCAATCCTCACCCAAGCGCACTTGATTGAGCTCGATCTGAGACAGGCTCCTGATCGATGAGGTCAGGCCAGCAGTACAGGGTCTCCCCGCACTAATGAGCAAACTTTGCCCACAAATTCTTTGCCTGCCAGTTGTCCACAGTTTGCAAACTGTCAAGAGTTCAGAGAATTTGTGAATTTCTCAGATGGAGAGATATTCAGCCAAAAGTTAATCACCAAGATCTTCAGTCAAAAATTAATCAAGCCATTAAAAAATAAAAGTGTCAAAATCAAAACTTGAAAGAAAATGCTTAAATCACTAATGGTAGGTACAGAACATAAAGGTGATGCAGCATCTGTGGGAAGCAAAGGGTAACCAACGTTTTCAGCCTGTTCTTCACCACTCCTGACGAGATGCCCAGGCCCAAAATGTTGGTTGCCCTTTACTTCCTATGGATGCTGCGTGGCCTGCTGAGTTTATCCAGCATGTTCTTTTAACTCAACCCCAGCATCTGCTGACTTTCTTGTTTAAGTAAATTTGATGCTGGTGGAAGTAGTTTGAAGAAGAAATCAGAATCAGAATCTATGGTCGTGAACAAGTTTGTTGTTTTGCGGCTGCATCACAGGGCAAGCATTCATGTAAACCACCTTACAAAAATAAATTAAAATAGTACAAGAAAAAGTCTGTGGTTCATTGTTTTTTTTTAAATTTTTTATTTTTCACACCATAAATCACAATAGCCATGATATACACTTTTTCTTTTCCACACATTTACAGTGATTTTTTCTCCCCCCCCCCTCCCTCCTCCCAAGCCACCCCCCCACCCCCTCCCCCCTCATCCATTTTAGGTATACAATCTAGGTTGCATTAATTCAGTCAGACAATGTTGTCATTCAACAAAAATACACCAGAAATTCTACTGAGTCCATTCTCTTCTTTTCTTCTCCTTCCATCAACTTAGGTAATGTTTGTTCCCGGTAGGTTTTCGCTATTGTATTTAATGTAAGGCTCCCATACTTGTTCGAATATTTCAATATTATTTCTTAAACTATATGTTATTTTTTCTAATGGAATACATTTATTCATTTCTATATACCATTGTTGTATTTTCAAATTATCTTCCAATTTCCAGGTTGACATAATACATTTTTTTGCTACGGCTAGGGCTATCTTGACAAATCTTTTTTGTGCATCTTCCAAGTCAATTCCAAATTCTTTATTTTTTATGTTACTTAGTAGAAAGATCTCTGGATTCTTTGGTATATTGTTTTCTGTTATTTTATTTAATATCTGATTGAGATCATCCCAAAATTTTTCTACTCTCTCACATGTCCAGATTGCATGAATTGTTGTTCCCCTTTCTTTTTTACATCGAAAACATCTATCAGATACTGTTGGGTCCCATTTATTTAACTTTTGCGGTGTAATGTATAGTCTGTGTAACCAATTATATTGTATCATACGCAGCCTCGTATTTATTGTATTTCTCATCGTTCCAGAACATAATTTCTCCCATGTTTCCTTTTTTATCATTATATTTAAATCTTGTTCCCATTTTTGTTTAGTTTTACCATTTGTTTCCTCATTCTCCTTTTCTTGCAGTTTGATATACATATTTGTTATAAATCTTTTGATTAACATTGTATCTGTAATCACATATTCAAGGTTACTTCCCTCTGGTAAACTCAAATTGCTTCCTAATTTATCTTTCAAGTAGGATCTCAGTTGGTAATATGCCAGCGCTGTATCTCCAGTTATATTGTACTTATCTCTCATTTGTTCAAAGGATAAGAATCTACTTCCTGAAAAACAATTTTCTATTCTTTTAATCCCTTTTTTTTCCCATTTTCTAAAGGAAAGGTTGTCTATTGTAAAAGGGAGTAGCTTATTTTGCGTCAATATTAGTTTTGGTATTTGATAATTTATTTTATTTCTTTCTACATGAATCTTCTTCCATATATTGAGGAGATGATGTAATACTGGAGAAGTTCTATGTTGTACCAATTTTTCGTCCCATTTATATAATATGTGTTCAGGTATCTTTTCCCCTATTTTATCTAATTCTAGTCTCGTCCAGTCTGGTTTTTCCCTTGTTTGATAAAAATCTGATAGGTACCTTAATTGTGCGGCTCTAAAATAATTTTTGAAGTTTGGCAATTGTAAGCCTCCCTGTTTATACCATTCTGTTAATTTATCTAGTGCTATCCTCGGTTTCCCCCCTCTCCATAAAAATCTCCTTATTATTTTCTTTAACTCTTTGAAGAATTTTTCTGTCAGTTGTATTGGCAATGCCTGAAATAAGTATAGTATCCTTGGAAAAATGTTCATTTTAATACAGTTTATCCTTCCTATCAGTGTTAGTGGTAGCTCTTTCCAATGCTCTAAATCGTCCTGTAATTTTTTCATTAGTGGATTGTAATTGAGTTTATATAATTGGCCTAGATTTTTGTTTATTTGCACACCTAGGTATCTTATTGCCTGCATTTGCCATCTGAATGGGGATTCCTCCTTAAATTTTGAGAAATCCGCGTTATTCATAGGCATTGCTTCACTTTTATTTACGTTTATCTTGTATCCCGACACTTCTCCATATTCCTTCAATTTCTTATATAGTTCTTTTATTGATAGTTCTGGTTCTGTTAAGTACACTATCACATCATCCGCAAATAGACTGATTTTATATTCCCTGTCTTTTATTTTTATTCCTTTTATATTATTATCTATTCTTATCGATTCTGCTAGTGGTTCTATAGCTAGCGCAAACAATAATGGTGATAGTGGGCATCCCTGCCGCGTTGACCTGCTTAAGTTAAATTGCTTTGATACATGTCCATTTACTGTCACTTTCGCTAACGGTCCCTCATATAATGCTTTAATCCAATTAATATACTTCTCCGGTAAACTGAATTTTTGCAATACTTTGAACAAGTAGTTCCATTCTACTCTGTCGAAGGCCTTCTCTGCGTCTAAAGCAACTGCTACTGCCGGTGCTTTATTTCCTTCTACTGCATGAATTAAGTTAATAAATTTACAAATATTGTCTGTTGTGCGTCTTTTTTTGATAAATCCAGTTTGGTCTAAATTTACCATTTTCGGTACCTGTTCTGCTAATCTGTTTGCTAATAGTTTAGCTATTATCTTATAATCTGTGTTTAGCAAAGATATTGGTCTATATGATGCTGGTGAGAGTGGATCTTTCCCTTGTTTTAGTATCACTGTAATTATTGCTGTTTTACATGAATCAGGTAAGTTTTGTGTCTCATCAATCTGGTTGATTACATCCAGGAGGGGCGGTATTATTAGATCTTTAAATGTTTTGTAGAATTCTATTGGGAGTCCATCCTCTCCTGGTGTCTTATTATTTGGTAAATTTTTTATTATCTCTTGTATTTCTACTGTTCCAAATGGTTCTGTTAATTTATTTTGTTCCTCTATTTGTAGTTTTGGTAGTTCAATTTTAGTCAAAAATTCATCTATTTTCCCTTCTTTCCCTTTGTTTTCAGTTCGGTATAATTGTTCATAGAATTCTCTGAAGTTTTCCTTAATTTCTTTTGGATTATATGTAATTTGTTTGTCTTTTTTCCTTGTTGCCAATACCATTTTCTTAGTTTGCTCTGTCTTAAGCTGCCATGCTAAGATTTTGTGTGTTTTTTTACCTAGTTCATAATATTTCTGTTTTGTCTTCATTATATTCTTCTCCACCTTATATGTTTGTAATGTTTCATATTTTATTTTTTTATCCGCCAATTCTCTTCTTTTGGTTGTATCTTCCTTTATTGCTAATTTTTTTTCTATGTTTATTATTTCCTTTTCCAACTGCTCTGTTTCCTGATTATAGTCCTTCTTCATCTTGGTTGCATAACTTATTATTTGTCCTCTAATGAATGCTTTCATTGCGTCCCATAGTATAAACTTATCTTCCACTGATTCCGTATTTACTTCAAAGTACATTTTTAATTGTTTTTCAATAAATTCTCTAAAATCCTGTCTTTTAAGTAGCATGAGGTTTAATCTCCATCTATACATTCTTGGAGGGATGTCCTCTAGCTCTATTGCCAATAACAGGGGTGAGTGGTCCGATAATAGTCTAGCTTTATATTCCGTTTTCCTAACTCTCCCTTGAATGTGGGCTGATAACAGGAATAGGTCTATCCTTGAGTATGTTTTATGTCTAGTCGAGTAGTATGAGTATTCCTTTTCTTTTGGGTTTTGTTTCCTCCATATATCCACAAGTTTCATTTCTTGCATTGATTTAATTATAAATTTGGTTACTTTGTTCTTCCTGTTAATTTTTTTCCCCGTTTTATCCATATTTGGATCCAAATTCAGGTTGAAATCCCCTCCTATTAGTATGTTCCCTTGCGTATTAGCTACCTTCAAAAAGATATCTTGCATAAACTTTTGATCTTCTTCGTTAGGTGAATATATATTAAGTAGATTCCAAAGCTCTGAATATATCTGACATTTTATCATAACATATCTCCCTGCTGGATCTATTATTTCCTCTTCTATTTTAAATGGCACATTTTTGCTAATTAATATAGCCACTCCTCTTGCTTTTCAATTATACGATGCTGCTGTTACATGTCCTACCCAATCTCTCTTTAATTTCTTGTGCTCCAATTCAGTTAAGTGTGTTTCTTGGACAAATGCTATATCTATTTTTTCCTTTTCAGTAAATTTAGTAGTTTTTTCCTTTTAATTTGGTTATGTATTCCATTAATATTTAGAGTCATATAGTTCAGCGTAGCCATTTTATATTTTGTTTATCTTCTCTTTCCGTTTTTCCATCATTACCTTTCCTCCTTTTCCATTTCTGTTTTCTTATTTTCAACTCTTTACCAGACAACATTCCTACAACATCCAACATTTTCCTTATTCTCCTATTTCTATCTTCTTTATCCCCAATCTCTCCTTCCCCTCCTGAGTTGTCCTTTATCCCTTGTCGGACAACCACATCTCCCCTCTCCATTTGGATTTGCGAATCCACTCGCAAGCGTCAACTGATTTTGCAGTGACCGCTCTTTTCCCCCACCCAGCCCCCCCCAGAAAAGATTTCACTTTTTATATGTCACAAAGGTCACTCTTTTAATTCCCTCCTTATTCTCTCTATTCCATTACCTTCCCTTATTAATTCTTGTCTATACTATCTATGTTTTCCTCTAATTACAGATACTTTCACGTATGCCCATTGTCTCTATTCACTCTTATACCTCTTTACCCGCATACATATCAATTGTGGTCATTTTTACCCTCATTACCCGTCTTCATCCCTCAGTCTATTTTTGTCTTTACCCACATACATATCAATCGTGATCATTTTTGCTCTCATTACCCGTCTTCATCCCTCAGTCTATTTTTGTAATTGTTCTGCAAATTTTCGTGCTTCTTCTGGATCCGAGAACAGTCTGTTTTGTTGTCCTGGAATAAATATTTTCAATACCGCAGGATGCTTCAGTGTAAATTTATATCCTTTCTTCCATAAAATCGCTTTTGCTGTATTGAACTCTTTTCTCTTCTTTAGGAGTTCAAAGCTTATATCTGGATAAATGAAGATTTTTTGCCCTTTATACTCCAGTGGTTTGTTGCCCTCTCTTACTTTTTCCATTGTCTTCTCCAGTACCTTTTCTCTTGTAGTATATCTTAGGAATTTTACTACAATAGATCTTGGTTTTTGTTGTGGTTGTGGTTTAGGGGCCAATGCTCTATGTGCCCTTTCTATTTCCATTTATTGCTGTAGTTCTAGACATCCTAGGGCCTTAGGGATCCATTCTTTTATAAACTCCCTCATATTCTTGCCTTCTTCATCTTCCTTAAGGCCCACTATCTTTATGTTATTTCTTCTGTTATAATTTTCCATTATATCTATTTTTTGGGCTAGTAATTCTTGTGTCTCTTTAGTTTTTTTTATTAGATTCCTCCAATTTCTTTTTTAAGTCTTCTACCTCCATTTCTGCTGCTATTGCCCATTCTTCCATCTTGTCCATTTTTTTCCCCATTTCTGTTAAGGTCATATCCATTTTATTTATTTTCTTTTCTGTGTTGTTTATTCTTCTTCTTAAATCATTGAATTCCTGTGTTTGCCATTCTTTAAATGACTCCATGTATCCTCTAACAAGAGCAAGTATATCCTTTACCTTGCCTTTCCCTTTATCTATTTCACTGTATTCTTCCTCTTCTTCTTCCTCTGGGTTGACCATCTGTTGTTTCTTTGATGCCCTTTCCTCCTCTTCTTTCATGTTTCCATTGTCTTCTGTGGTCTCTTCTTGCTGCAGGTGTTCTGCAGCTGTCGTTGCCGGCTGTGGAGATCGACTCCCCAGCTGGTCCCCCCTCCCGTCGGTGTGTTTTTTTTCATGCGCGGTTGCGCACTTTTACTCGGCTCTGTGAGCCATTGTTGTAGTTCTTTTTCTACCGACCTGAGGTAGTGGGGTCCTCTCTCCACAGCGGGCCTCTTCGGACAGGTAAGGCCTTCACCTTTTTCCTCCGTTGTCTTCTCTTCCTCTCTTCTTTCCGTTGATTTTGATTTTTCTCCTTTTGTCTCCATCTTCTTTCCACCTTTATACTCACTTTTCTTTAACTTGTATTTCTGTGCCTTTGTATTTTCTCTTGTTTTTCCCGACTTTTCTGGAGAGGGCTGGAGTTCACCGTCCGGCCACTACTCCATCACGTGACTCCCCCCTTCATTGTTGACGTTAGAGGAAAAGAAGCCGTCCTTGTGCCGCTGAGTGCTCGTCTTTAGGATCCTGGACCTTTTCCCTGATGGTAGCAGAGTGAAGAGGGCTTGGCCTGGTGGTGGGGATCTTTGAGGATAGAGGCTGCTTTTTTAAGACACCGCCTCATGTAGACATCCTCAATGGAGTGAAGTCTGTGATGTCATCCAACAGAGATTAATGAAAATTTTAAGGAATTTTATGAACAATTGTATTAAACTGAGAACGAGGGGAAAGATGACAAAATAGAGGAATTTTTAGCTAAAATTGAACTACCAAAATTGCAAGAAGAGAAACAAATCAAACTAATAAAACCATTTGAAATAAAGGAAATACAGGTGATATTAAAAAAGCTGCCGAACAATAAAATACCAGGAGAGGATGGATTTCCACTCGAATTCTATAAAACATTTATTAATTCCTCCTCCCCTGGAAGTAATGAACCAGATAGAAGAAACACAAAACTTCCCATATTCATGTAAGACAGCAATAATTACAGTAATACCAAAGACGGGGAAGGATCCATTAACACCAGCATCATATAGACCAATATCTCTACGTAACTCAGACTATAAGATAATAGCGAAATTATTAGCAAACAGATTGGTCGATTGTGTACCTAAAATAGTAAAACAAGATCAAATTGGAGTTATTAAGAAAATACGAACAGTGGACAATATCTGCAAACTTATTAATCTAATCCACGCAGTTCAAGGAAATAAGATGCCAACAGTGGCTGTTGCTCTAGACGCAGAAAAAGCCTTTGACAGAGTAGAGTGGAATTACTTATTTAAACTATTATAGAAGTTCAATCTACCAGAAAAATATATAAATTGGAATAAAGCATTGTATAATGGACCGTTGATGAAGGTAAAAGTAAATGGATATGTATTGAGTCACTTTAAATTGAGTAGGTCAACTATACAGGGATGTCCACTATCCCCCTCATTGTTCACCTTAGCAATAGAACCTTTGGCAGAACTGATAAGAATAGAAAATAAAATAAAAGGGATAAAAATAAAGGAGAAGGAGTACAAAATCAGCTTATTTGCAGATGACATCATAGTATACCTAACAGAACCAGAGGTATCAGTAAAAGAATTACATAAGAAATTGAAGGAATATGGAGAAATATCGGGGTACAAGATCAAGGCAAATAAAGTTGAAGTGATGCCAATGAGTAACGCGAATTACACAGAATTTAAAAAAGAATCACCATTTAAATGGCAACCACAAGCAATCCGATACCTAGGGATCAGGTTAGATAATAACTTAAGCCACTTGTACAAATTAAATTATCAGCCACTAATAAAGAAATTGCAGGAAGACATAGAACATTGGAAAGAATTATCGCTAACGTTGATAGGGAGGGTAAACTGCATTAAAATGAATGTGTTCCTAAGGATACAATACTTATTTCAAACATCACCAATTCCCTTAACAAAAAAATTCTTTAAGGAACTAAAGAAAATAATAAGGAAATTCTTGTGGAAAGGGAGGAATCCAAGGGTAGCGTTAGATAAATTAGCAGAGAGTTATAATCAAGGTGGTTTGCAGTTACCAAATTTTAGAAATTATTATAGAGCCACACAATTAAGGTATTTATCAGTTTTTTACCAGACAAGGGACAAACCAGACTGGACTAAGATAGAACTAGATAAAATAGGGGAAAAGGTACTGGAACATATACTTTATAAGAGGGATGAAAAGCTGGTGCAATATAACAACTCACCAGTACTGCATCATTTACTCAATACATGGAAGACGATCCACTTAGAAAGAAAAAAATGAATGATCAAATACCAAAATTACTATTGACGCAAAATCCGCTAATCCATTTTACAATAGACAACCTTTCCTTTAGAGAATGGGAGAGAAAAGGAATCAAAAGAATAGAAAATTGTTTTTTGGGAAATAATTTATTAACGTTTGAACAGTTGAACTACAAATATGGAATAACTCACGGTACAATGTTTGCATATCATCAATTGAAAGCTTATTTAAAGGATAAATTGGGAAACAGCTTGAGATCACCTGAAGGAAGCAGCTTTGAATATGTGATTATAGACACAATGATAATTAAAAGATTTATAACCAACATGTACATTAAGTTGCAAGATAAGGAAAATGAAATAAATTATAAACCTAAGCAGAAGTGGGAAAAGGATCTAAACATAAAGATAAAAAATGAAGTATGGGAAAAGTTATGTTCTGGAACTATGAAGGATACAATAAACACAAGCTTACGCATGATACAGTATAATTGGTTACAGAGGGTACATATTACTCCTCAAAACAAGTCGATGGAAGGAGAAGGAAAGAAAAGAATGGACTCTGTAGAATTTCTGGTGTATTTTTGATGAATGACAACATTGTCTGACTGATTTAATGCAACCTAGATTGTATACCTAAAATGGATGAGGGGGGGGGGTGGGGGGTGGCTTTGGAGGAGGGAGGGGGGGGGAGAAAAAGTCACTGTATATGTGTGAAAAAGAAAAAGTGTATATCATGGCTAATGTGATTTATGGTGTGAAAAATAAAAAATTAAAAAAAAAATTAAAAAAACATCGGATTGATGTTTTTGCTGTAAGAAGGAAATGGGAACAACATTACATGCAACTTGGGCATGTACGAAAGTAAATACGTTTTGGGAAGAATTAAATCAGATACTAAATAAGTCAGTGAGGAGGAGACATTGTTTCCAGTTGGTACTGACTGTGGTCTTCCCGTGAGGAAGTCAAGGATCCAGTTTCAGAGCGGGGTGCAGAAGCCCAGGGTTTGGAGCTTCTTGACCAGCACTGATGGTGTTGAAGGCTGAGATGCAGTTGATGAAGAGTATGAGTTGCTGTTTTCTAGATGATCCAGAGAGTCTTTGGACACCTGCTCCTGCATTACTTTGTTAAATCCTCATAGGACAAAGGTGTAATTGGGAAATGTTTCAGTGATTCTTCTGAAGTGCAGGCCCAGGAAGAATCAAGGGAATCGTCAGTGATGTTGCTTTGGTTTTAATGGATCAAATCACATCTTGCATGGATCTTGACATTTTAGTTTATGGTGCTTTTGCAGAAATACTGGAGGAAGAATTGGTTTGTCCTGTACCCAGCCAGTCAGTATGGGATCTCCCGGCTGGAGTTCTTTGACACCAAGGATGGGGTCAATGTATCTGAGAAGCAAACCACCAAAAAAATGGATAAAAAGATCATCCGGCTGTCTGACTGCATCAGTATCACACAAGTTCCAAACGAGGTGTGCCCAAAGGATTCCATGTCTGCCTTCACCATCGAAACTGAGGAGAAACTGTACACCTTTGCGGCAGAGAAAACAACCAGCGCAGAATGGCTTGAGATACTCTGTGAGACAGCATTCCCGGTGAGTCTTTTAAAAGCTGATGATCTTGGAAGGTGCAGAGGATATTAACCGACATATGGGACCTCAAAGAAATGGCGAGTGAGCTAGTTGATGTGTAATTTTTTTATTTTAAACTATTTAGAACATAGAAGAGTACAGCATGTATTTGTTCTGAACCTGATGCCAAATTGAACAAAAACTCTGCTGCCAGTACGTGACATGCATTCCTCTATCCCCAGCATATTCATTTGTCTATCTTGAAGCTTCTGTAATGCTACAATCTCGTCTCTGTCCACCACTGCCCCTGGCAACCTGTTCCTGGCACCTACCACTCTCTGCAAAAAGAAAAATCTCTTTTAAACCACACCCTCTGACCTTAAATGTATGTCTTCCAGTATTTGAAATTTTTATCTTGGAGAAAATATTCTGACAGTCCATTTATGTGGTTCATAAATTCAAGTTTCAAGTTTTCCCTTGGCTTCCAACACTTCACAGATCCCTCTGCACATTAATGCTGTTTAGAGATCTGTCATTAACCTCTCAAAGTGTAACACCTTGCACATGTTCAGATTAAACTCCAATATGCCATAAATCTTGCCTACATCTTATCCCAGAATTGGGCCCAACTTTCTAACACAAGTTGCCATACATAAGAAATTCATTCTTGAAGTCAAGAACTCCATTGACTTTACAGCCTTGTCGATTTAACTTGCCTTGCTGCCTTCTTTCTGTGCTCGTTTTGTATCCTTGCTGCTACTTCTGTAATCCTATGGCTTTAAATTTGCTAATGTTTATAATACTGTACTATATCAATTAATTTTAGATTGTTGACACATTAAGGAACCCGAAAGCAAATATGTGGGAGGAATTCAGTGGGTCGAGCACGTCAGATGGAGAAAAAGATTTGATGATGTTTTGGGTCAGAAAACCTTTTTAAAAAAAAAAATAGATATACAGCACGGCAGCAGGCCGTTTTGGGCCATTGGCGCATGCTGGCCAAATACCCCAATTAACCTACAACCCAGCACAGTTAGTGTAGTGCTGTTAGGGAACCAGCGATCGGGACCAGGATTCAAATCCCACACTGTCTGGAAGGAGTTTGTACGATCTCCCTGTATTTGTGTGGGTTTCCCCTGGGGGCTGTGGTTTCCTCCCACCTTCAAAAGATTAATTGGATGGCACAGTCTCGAGGGCTGAAAGGGCCTGTTACAGAGGGCCAAATGTAAAATTAAATAAAGACCCCATATGTTTTGTTGAAACGTACATTTTGCTCCAGATTCCAGTGTCTGAAGTCTTTTGTGTACCTCCTGAATGACTGGTACTTTATGCAATATATTTTTTTTTGAATGCCACAGTGCCCTCCCTTCAATGCTAATTAGTTTAGTTTGCCTTACATTTGTCTCCTTCATTGCAGCCTCCCGCTGTGGACACCTTTTGTGGATCAAAATCTCTGGAGATGGCGGAGAACAGTATCTACTACTCACGATCAGAAGGTGAGCTGAATGGATTGGCTGGCAATCCTTCTGAAGATGTAGATGCCTGCAACGGTTTATAAATGCAGAACTTGTGGTGAACTCATTTCATTCCAGTCGTGCTACTGATTAAGCTGAAATTTAAAGACGGGCCTACTTATCTGTCCATCGATTATGTATTTTCAAAAGAAGAAAATTAATTAATTTAACATGATCTCTCAGGCAACTCGGAGCTTTACACGTGCTGTATTTGTTTAATGCACCTGAGTGATAATGATTGAAGAATAATATAGATCAGGACACTGGGAAGAACCAAATTCTTGGGATCAAAGAATCATTGCAGCACAGAGAGAGGCTATTCATCCTATTGAGTCCATGCTGGCTCCCTGCAGAATAGTCCCATCAATCCCTTTCACCTGCCCTTTCCCCTTCGCCCAATAACTTGTTTCACCTCAAGTCCTTCTCCACTTCTCTTTTGATATCCTTGAAGGCAGTGAGTTACAGACCCCCATTCCCTTTCCTCGCACCCACTCTCATGCTTTTCATTTAATTTGGAGCCCCTTGTTCTTGAGCTCAGCGGGACCGGTTTCTTAACCAACCCTGATTTTGTACCCTTCCACCAAATATCCTCTTGATCTTCTTTGCTCAGCTTCTCCAGCCTAACATTGAAACCAAAATCCCTCATCCCTGCAACCATTTTATTCCTTCAGAAAGACAGGATCTTTTATGCAAAAGAGCCAAGCTCTTGGATCTTTTCTGCAGATTGCTGCACATTCGTAAGACATCGAAGGAGGCTCTTCAGCTCATCAAATCAATGGTGGCTCAGAGCAATCCCATGAGCCCATTTTTTTTTCCATGTGACCTCTCCTTCCTTGTATGCAACCAACCCAACCTTCTAGGCAGCAATGTCTTTAGGACATGGAAGGAAACCGAGCACCAGGAAAAACAGGTGAACTCTGTAAGAAGTAGATTTTTCACACAGAAGGGTGGTGGGTGCATGAACCCATTCTGCAGGTACAATGGGACCTTTTAAGAGACTATTACGTTCATGGAACTGAGAAAAATGGAAAGTTATACAGTAGGGAAATTCTAGGCAGTTATTAGAGTGAGTTATGAGGTTGAAATGCCTTTGCTATGCTGTGGGTTTCTGTGTTCTAGGTAATAATAAAATATCTCATCCATGAAAGAATGGAATGGCAGTTGTTGTGGGGGGGCTTTAACTTGCACAACAATTGTGCGAATCAAGTTGGTCGAAGCAGTGTTGAGGTGGAATTCATGATGGGTTCCTTGAGCAGCGTGATATGGACCCAAGGGAACATGGTATTTAGATCTGGTCCTGTGCAATGAGACAGGTAAGAATAATGATCTTGGAATATGATTGAATTTCTCTTACAAATGGAGAATCCAATAGATTCATCTAAAACTTTTATTATTATTTCTACTCAGGAGAGTCTACAATGGGATGAGAGGGGAGTTAGCTAGAGTAGACTAAGAACAAAGGCTAAATGGTAGAGGAACAATGAAAGACTTCCAAAGAGATTTTTCTCAGTGATCAACAAAAGTATATTCAGTTAAAAGCAAGGAAAGAAAGGGTAGAGAAAGCCAGCTTTGTTTGGATAACCAAGGAAATAAAGTAACTCAAAGAAGAGAACAAATCAGTATAATACTTAGATTTCCAGAACTCACTTGATAAGATGCCACGTAAAGGTTTATCTATAAGGTCCCATGGAATCAGCTGCAATGCATTTAGCGTGGATGAAGGATTGGTGCTGGGATGACAACTATTCATGATTGATTTGGAAGAGGGACTGAGTGTTGCATATCGAAATTTTATGATCATTCTAAATTGAGTGGAAAATGTATTAGCATGGAAAGAGGATTGTATAACCAATGGAGAGCAGAAAGTTGGGTATTTCTCTAAGCGGCAGTCAGTGGTGAGCAGAAGTCCACAGGGGTCAGAGCTAGGCCTGCAGTTGTTCACAATCTACATTGACGATTTGGAGGAAGGGACCAAATGCAGCGTTTGTAAGTTTGCTGATAATATTAAATTGAGGGGAAAATCAAATTGTGCAAAGGATGCGAGAGTTTGCAGAGAGATGTAAATAGATGAAGTGAATGGACAAGGGGCTGGCAGATGGGGTACACTGTTGGTAAATGTGAGGTCATCCACTTAGGAAAGAAAAATAGATGGGTTATTATTTAAATGGTGAAAGATTGCAGCATGCTGTTGTAGAGGGACTTGTGCATGAATTGCAAAAGGTTGGTTTCCAGGTGTAACAGGTAATCTAAAAGGCAAATGGAATGCAATACACAAAGGTGCTGGAGAAAATCTCAGTAGGGCACCTCTAGGAAGTTTGTGGCCTCATTCCTTCGTCAAGGTATGCGTGAAAAGCAGGAAGGCAGCTGAATAAAAAGGCGGGGAAAGGAGGGCGAAGGGGTAGGGGCAGAGTATAGGTTAACAGGTAAAAGGAGGGAGGGTAGGAGAAAACAAAGGTGAGGGGGTAGCTCTCTGAGTGGGAAGGGAAGGGGGTGGAAAGCTGGAGGAAAGTAGACAGAGATAGGGAAGGGGAGAGACTCGGGGGAGGAATTTAATGGTCTGCATTTAGCCCTTGACAAAGGGCTCAGGCCCGGTGCACTACAATCATAGCATTTGTAGACTTTCCTGTTTAAAGACAAATGGAGTGTTGGCCTTCATTGCTAGTCAGTCAACTGTATTTATCGTTCATACCATGTTTGCACAGTAGGACGAGATAGTGTTTCTATGGGGTTGAATTTAAGGGCAGGGCAGTTCTATTGTAATTGTACAGGGTACTGCTGAGAGCATTGCGTACAGTCTTGGTTAGAGAAAATATATACTGACTTTGGAGTGTGTGCATAGCAGGGGCATCAGGATGATTATGGAAAAGAATGATTTATCTTATGAGGAGACGATTGAGTCACCTGGGACTCCTTCACTGGAATTCAGAAGAATTAGAGGGCATCTTACAGAGACAGACAAAAATTTGAAAGGGTCAGGCAGGATAAAGGCAGGATAGTTGATTCCACTGGTCACTGAGATTAGAACTGGGGGACATAGTCTCAAGATTCAGGGGAGTGGATTGAGGATGGAGATGAGGAACTGCTTTCCCCAGAGAGCAATGAATCTGTAGAATTCTCTGCCCAAGGAAGCATGGAAACTACCTCACTAAATATATTTAAGACAAATTTGATAGATTTTTGCGTTGTAGGAGAATTAAGGGTTATGGGGAAAAGATGGGTAAACCGAGCTCTACATGGCTAGGTCAGCCATGATCTTATTGAATGGCAGAGCAGGCTTTAGAAGCCAGGTGACCAACTCCTATTTCTTATATAATTTGTAAGTTTTCTGATGACATCAAAATTATGATACAGTCAACAGTGAAGAAGGGTTTCTAAGATTACAACCAGAACTAGATGCTTGGGGAAAGTGAACCAAAAGCAGGATGGGCAGTTAATGTCAGCGCCCTGGAGAACAGAGAGACCGTGACCAAGGCAGGATGGGCATTTAACGTCAGCGCCCTGGAGAACAGAGACACTGTGTACAGATTTCTCTGTGGGTGCAGCAAGTAAGGATTTTGGTGTATCTTGACGTTGCACTTACGTATCTGACAAGCAACTTGCATTGAACATTCACCACAACCTTTCATACTCCATAGTTCAAAAACCTATCCAACCTGAGTAGATAGAAGTGACTTCTGAAAGTGTCTGGGGTGGAAAGTCCCAAAGATTCACAAACACATCTGAGAAGATTCCTCAAAATCAGCATTAATCAATGACCCATTTTCCAGAGATTTTAGTCCCTAGTTACAAAATTACCTTCTGAGAAATCAAACACACTTTATTCACCCAAGTTAAGCCTCCTCCTAATGAATACATCCCAACACATTCTTCTAAACTCAAGAGTATTGCTTAAATTTGTCTTGTGACAGTAGCCTTTCATACTTTCACAATGAACCTTCTCTGCACTGCCTCCAAGGCTTGTGCTAGCCGAGAAGTAAAACCAAAACTGTGCACAAGTGAACTCTTACCAACTGGCAATAAATTCATACCAAATTTTATTTATTTTTATACTGCACCCCTCTTGCAACAAAGCCAAAATTCCAGTTGCCTAACTAATTATTAACTGAACCTGTATATCTATTGTATTGGGCTGTAAAACTCTACCCATGTCCGATATTCTTCATAACAATTCATTCCAGTTCTTGAAACCCATTCTGTCAAAACTTGCCCTTTGCATGCCTCAAGTGATATTGCCTTGATGTGTCAGAAGCATTTAAGGGGCAGAGCTCTACACGTCTGTTCCATGCAACCCTTGCCAGGACGCGTCCAGGTCTGTCTTCAACTAGCCTCAAACATATTGCTCGTTTTCTCTCCTCTCCTTATTCAGCCTCACAAATGTCTACCCAATTTGCCTCAGCCATTCCCAGGACATTGTGAGCTCCACGAGCTCATTAGTCTGAGAGAAGAGGCATCTTAATTCCCAAGTACCTATTCTATTTTCAAGGCTGTTCTTTCTCGTCTGGCCTGCGAGAGGAAATATTTTCTCCAATCTGTTCTTTTTGTAAAGCTTTCTTGAGAAAAGAGCAAGGAAAATTCAAACCTTCCAATGGATAAAAGTTCCAGTGTAGTACTCATACTTCTGTTTTTCTCTCAAAGTGGAGTCCAGAGTTGTTCATCATAGTCTGGAGTTGTTCATAGCTTAACCAAGATTCTACATAAAGTTAACATTAGTATGCTTCTTAATATTCCCCCTCTGGAAATGAAGTCTGCTGCTTTGTTTGGCTTTCTTCATTTTCATCTCTTGCCACAATTCATACAGTAGAAAATCTGACCCTTTGCCCCACTGTACTCATGCTGTACATTAAGTACCCCTCTACACTCATCCCATGTTCTAAAGAGCTAAAGGAAGACATGAAGTTGCTTTGGCAGACAATGTGAAGAAAAATACTAAAGGTATGTTAAGAGTAAAATGATAGTAAGGGACAAAAGTGAAGGTCAGAGTGGTTGGCTTTGTATGGAGTCAAAAGAAATGGAGGGAGATCTTAAATGTTTTACTTTTTCATCAGTATTCACTCAGGAAACAGGCAAAGAGACGTGGGAAGTAAAAGAAAACAAACAGTGAGGTCATGGAATCAATACAGATTTAAGAGGAGGAAGTGCTCGCTGCCTTAAAGCAAATAAGGGTGGATAAATCCCCAGGGCCTGATGAGATATTCCCTCAGACCTTGAGGGAGGCTCATGCAGAAACTGCAGAGCTGTGGGGGAAGATTTAAACTAGTTTGGCAGGGGGGTGGGGAACAGAGTGTGAGAGCAGTGTCACGGGAGCATGGCCACCTAGATAGGAATAATAACGATAACAAAGGTAAGATGGAGATTAGGGTAAAGGTAGAAAAGAGAATATAGGTGAGGGTCATTCTCTGAAATGCATGTATTTTAATGCAAGAAGCATAGTGAACAAGGTGAATGAGCTTAGAGCATGGATAGATACTTGGGGTCATGATATTGTGGCAATTAGTGAGACCTGGCTACAAGAGGGGCAGGACTGGCAACTTAATATTCCAGGATACATTTGTTTTAGATGTGATAGAGCAGAGGGTAAAAAAGGGGGAGGAGTTGCTCTGCTTGTTAGGGAGGACATTACTGCCGTGAGGTGGCAGGATGGTCTGGAGGGATCATCCAGTGAGGCTGTTTGGGTGGAATTGAGGGGTGAAGAGGCATGAGGGTGCTAATAGGGGTGTATTACAGAGCAGCAAATGGGCCAAGAAAATTAGGGAGATAACGTATATGTGTGAGAATCATAAGGTAGTGATCATGGGAGATTTTAACTTCCCTCACATTGATTGGGATACCCACACAGTTAGAGGGCTGGATGGGCTAGAGTTCGTTAATTGTGTTCAAGATTGTTTTCTAAATCAATTAGTAGAAGAACCGACTCAAATCAATTAGTAGAAGAACCGACTCAGGACGGTGTAATACTGGATCTCCTGTTAGGGAACGAGCAAGGTCAGGTATGGGACATTAATGTTGGAGAACAACTTGGGTCTAGTGATCATAACTCTATTAGTTTTCGGTTAATTTTAGGGAAGAGCAAAGAGGGGCCTAAAGTTGAGGTTCTGGATTGGAGAAGATCAAATTTCGAAGGAATAAGAAGGGATTTGGGGAGTATTGAGTGGGACAGGATATTTTCAGGTGAGGGTGTAAATGAAAAATGGAGGATATTCAAAAAATAAATTTTGAGGGTACAGAGTAGTTATGTCCCAGTGAGGATCAAAGGAAAGTCTGGAAGTCATAGGGAGGCTTGGTTTTCGAGGAATATTGGAAATTTGGTTAGGAGAAAAAGGGAGGTGTACAAGAGGTATAAAGAACAGGGAGCTGACTGTTTGAAGGAGGACTACAAGGAGTGTAGAAGGAATCTTAAGAAAGAAATTAGAAAGGCCAAAAAAAAGGCACGAAGAGGCTTTGGCAGACAGAGTAAAAATAAATCCAAAGGGTTTCTATAAGTACATGAAAAGTAAAAGATTAGTGAGGGATAAAATTGGACCCCTTGTAGATAGTGAGGGTAGGCTGAGTGAGAAGTCAGAGGAAATGGGGGAAATTTTGAATGATTTCTTTTCCTCAGTATACACTAGGGAAAAAAATATTGAACCAGTTGAGGTAAAGAAAAATAGTGGGGAGGTAATGAAGCATATAAGGATAACTGAGGAGGTAGTGATGGCTGTGTTGAAAAAGATAAAGATGATGACCGGACAAAATATTCCCAAGGACAGTCAGGGAGGCTAGTGGACAGATAGTGGGGCCATTAACAGAGATATTTAGGATGTCACTGGTCACGGGGGTAGTGCCAAAAGATTGGAGGGTGGCGCATGTGGTTCCGCTGTTTAAGAAAGGGTCCAAATGTAAACCTGGGAATTATAGGCCCGTGAGTCTGACGTCTGTGGTGGGTAAGTTGATGGAAAGTGTTCTGAGGGATGGTATTTACAAATATTTGGAGGTACAGGGATTGATAAGGAGTAATCAGCATGGTTTTGTCAGAGGTAGATCATGCTTGACGAACCTGATTGAGTTTTTCGAGGGGGTTACAAAAAAGCTTGATGAAGGGAAAGCTGTGGATGTTGTCTATTTAGACTTTAGTAAAGCTTTTGACAAAGTTCCCCACAGGAGGTTAGGAAAAAAGGTGGAGGCATTAGGTATAAATAAGGAGGTAGTTAAATGGATTCAGCAATGGTTGGATGGGAGGTGTCAGGGAGTAGTGGTAGAAAATTGTTTGTCCAATTGGAGGCCGGTGACTAGTGGAGTTCCTCAGGGATTGGTCCTCGGTCCACTATTGTTATATATATTAACGATCTGGATGTAGGGGTGGTGAATTGGATAAGCAAGTTTGCGGATGATACAAAGATTGGTGGTGTTGTGGACAGTGAGTAAGATTACCGTAGATTAAAAGGTGATTTAGGAAGGCTGGAGGTGTGGGCTGAGAAATGGCTGATGGAATTTAATACAGATAAGTGTGAGGTGTTACATTTTGGAAAGGCAAATCTAAATAGGTCATATGCATTAAATGGTAGGCTATTGAGATGTGCAGAGCAACAAAGGGATTTAGGAGTTGTGGTAAATAGTACCCTCAAGGCTGATACTCAGGTAATGGTGTGGTGAAGAAGGCATTTGGAATGTTGGCCTTCATAAATCGGAGTATTGAATTCAAGAGTAGGAAGGATATGATGAAATTGTACAAGGCATTGGTGAGGCCAAATTTGGAGTTCTGTGTACAGTTTTGGTCACCAAATTATAGGAAAGATATAAACAAAATAGAGTGAGTGCAGAGAAGGTTCACGAGAATGTTGACAGGATTTCAGGGTCTGAGTTACAGGGAAAGGTTGTGCAGACTGGGGCTTTTTTCTCTGGAGCGTAGAAGATTGAGAGGGGACTTGATAGAGGTGTTTAAGATTTTAAAAGGGACAGACAGAGTAAATGTGGATAGGCTTTTTCAATTAAGAAAGGGGGAGATTCAAACTAGAGGACATGGTTTAAGATTGAAGGGGGAAAATTATAAGGGGAACATGAGGGGAAATTTCTTTACGCAGATGGTGGTGGGGATGTGGAATGAGCTTCCGGCAGACATGGTCGAGGCGGGATCATTGGTTACATTTAAGGAAAGATTGGATCGTTACATGGATAGGAGGGGACTAGAGGGGTATGGACCGGGTGCTGGTCAGTGGGACTAGGAGGGTGGGGATTTGCTACGGCATGGACTAGTAGGGCTGAACTGGCCTGTTCTGTGCTGTAAGTGGTTATATGGTTATATGGGTGTGGTGCTGGGGGATTGGAGGCTAGCTCATGTTCTGTTGTTTAAAAAAGGCTTCAAAAGTAACTCTGGGAATTATAGGCCGGTGATCCTAATCTCAGTAGTAGGTAAATTACTGGAAGGTGTTCTAAGAGAGCGGATATACAAGTTTTTGGATAGACAAGAACTGATTAGGGCTAGTCAACATGGCTTTGTGCATGGTAGGATGTGTTTAACCAACCTTGAAGAGTTTTTCAAAGAAGTTACAAGGAAAGTTGATGAAGGAAAGGCCGTGGATGTTGTCTACGTGGACTTTAATAAGAAATTTGAAAAGGTCCCACATGGGAGGTTAGTCAGGAAAGTTCAGACACTAAGTATTCATGGTGAAGTAGTGAACTCAATTCGATAATGGCTGGATGGGAAAAGCCAGAGCGTAATGGTGCATGATGCTTCTCAGACTGGAGGCTTGTGACTAGTGGTGCCTCAGGGATTGGTGCTGGGAATATTGTTGTTTGTCATTTATATCAATGATAATGTGGTAAATTGGATCAACAAGCTGGCAGATGACACTAAGACTGGAGGTGTTGTGGCCAGCGAAGAGGGTTTTCAAAGCTTGCAGAGGGATCTAGACCAGCTGCAAAAATAGGCTGAAAAATGGCAGATGGAATTTAATGCAGTGTGGTGTGCAATTTGAAAGGACAAACCAAGAAAGGACATACATGGTACGTACAGTAGAACAAAGGGAACTAGAAATGCAGATACACAATTCCCTGAAAATGGTGTCACAGGTGGATAGGGATGTAAAGAGATCTTTTGGCATATTGGCCTTCATAAATCAAAGTATTGAGTACAGGAGTTGGGATGTAATGTTAAAGTTGTATTGGTGAGTCCAAATTTGGAGTATTGTGTGCAGTTATGGTCATCGAACTACAGGAAATATATCAATAGTATAGAAAGAGCGCAGAGAAGATTTACTAGGATGTTGCCCAGACTTCAGGAACTGAGTTACTGGGAAAGGTTAAACAGGTTGGGAAGATTTGAAAGAGGTATTTAAAATTATGAGGGGGTAGATAGAGTAAATGTAGGTCAGCTTTTTCCACTGAGGGTAGGTGAGATACGAACCGGAGGACATGGGTTTAGAGTGAAAGGGGAAAAGTTTAAGTGGAACATTAGGGGGAACTTCTTCACACAGGCTACTAGCTGAAGTAGTGATGCGGACTCTATTTTAATCTTTATGAAGATTTTGGACAGGTACATGGATGGGAGCACTATGGAGGGCTACGGACTAGGCGCAGGTTAGTGGGACTGGGCCAAAAAAAGGTTCAGCACAGACCAGAAGGGCCGAAGGGGGCGTGTAATGCTCTATGGTTTACTTGCTCTGGTGAATCAAATGCTCGTCTGGATGATGCTTAACTGTTGTGAAAGTCTCTCAGCCTCCAGTACACTACACCCTCAGGCTGTGCACTCCAGATTCCAAACATCCGTTGGCTAAAAAAATCCTTGGATCCCCCAAACCTTCCTGTGATTTGTATACCTCACTATGACTGTATATAAATCATCCATTTTACTAGAGGCCTGTGCCTGTTTACAGCAGAAATCATCCACAATATATTTTCATTCATTCTGTACCATTTAAGGGATGTTAAATGGGAATATGGTGACATTATTTACCAGTAAAAGACTAGTCTCGTTGACTGGTGTGTGGTAGGATGAAGGGTGGAGTGGTTTTATTCTCCTATTGTGTTCTATCACATTGGTTGTGCACCATTCTTAATCTATACCTCCCCTCTTATTAAATGGCAATGTGTCCTCCTTCCTCTCCTTGTGCAGTGAGTGCATTCTGGGTAAACATGCAGAAGACTGAAGCGGCGGAGAGGTGCAATCTCCACGGGACGTACATTCTGCAAGCAGACAAGACCAGCCTGCTACTGAAAGACACCAAAACCAAAGAAGTTCTGTTTAAATGGCCATACCAACTAATGCGTCGTTACGGCCGCGATAAGGTAATCTCAGACACGATTGGGAGTGTCCAGCT
This sequence comes from Narcine bancroftii, assembly GCF_036971445.1. Classification (NCBI taxonomy): domain Eukaryota; kingdom Metazoa; phylum Chordata; class Chondrichthyes; order Torpediniformes; family Narcinidae; genus Narcine; species Narcine bancroftii. The sequence continues at coordinate 6,923,124 of NC_091471.1, forward strand.
GTGCATTTTGCTGATTGTTTAAAAAGCCATGAGGCACTTTATTATAAAATTCTGGTTTGCCTGATGGTCTTCTACTTTATCACTGTTTAATTGCTTCATTAATGGCAGCTTTCAGCTTATTACATTTCAGGCTTTAAATCCTTCCAAAATCACTCTTCGTCAAACCCTGTATCTCGTCACCCAGCTTTTGGCCACCTATCCAAATATATTTTGCTGTGATGTTTTGATAAGTAGACTAGACCTGCATTCAATAGTGTTTAGAAGAATAAGAGATTTCCTCAAAACTTCTTAAAGTTCTTGACAGGCTGGATGCTGGGAGAATGTTTCCTCAGTCTTGTGTTCTATTCCTCAAATTCAAGTTTGTTGTCACATTATTCTGAGGTTCAGTGAGTAATTTTGATTTGTATGCAATCCAGCTTGTTAACCCCTGCATAGTACTACAACAAAAGCACCGCACGGTGCAGAGTTACAGAGAGACATCAGTTAGAGTGAAGCAAAGGCAACATGATTGGACTCGTGTGAGGTTTGTTCAGGAGACTGATAACCGTGGGAAAGAAACGGTCCTTGAATCATCGTGATCTCACACTTGTGAATCTTCTTCGTGATGAAGGGAGGGAGAAGAGGATGTGACTGGGGTGGGGGGGGGGATGAGTCTTTTAATACATAGGCTGCTTTTCTAAAGCAGCGGGAAGAGTTGACGGAGGTGGTTTGAATGATGGCTTGCACTGCCTTTATAACTTGGGAAACAGGGCAAGACACAGAGTGAAGACAAAGCTCATCATCCATTGAATTAACAGATATGGATAACATAGATTTTAAAAAAATCTATTATTCCAAAGTCTAGTGTCCCTCAAATGGCTGAATAGATTTTTCAGGACATCTAACAATCGAAATTCCAGTAAAAAATTATTTTCTGATGACACAGCATGAGAGGATGGTCTTTGGTTCATTTGTGATGTAGCATTTCACCCCAAAACATTAGTTTCCTGCCTGACTGCTGGGTTCCTCCAGCATTTTGTGCATTGCTCCGTTTTACACCATCTGCAGAGTTCTTCTTTTACCAGCAATAAAACTCAAAAATCTACAGACACTGTGCTAGAGCCCTTCATCAAGGTATGGAAAATTTACCTGCGTTTGGTTCCTTATTTAATCTCTTCGCATTTTTTGAGCTCCAACTGAATCTGTTGAAAGAACTCATTCCGGTTAACAATTCACTGTGTAGGCATAAAATTCTTGTCTACTTCTACGCATGCCCAGAGCCTTTGGTTCTGATCTTAAAATCCAGATTTCAGACTTGTTGTCAGAGCCTATGTGAAATGGCATCATTTCTGTAGGTGAGGTAGAATTATCACTTATTGGTAGTGCAAAAAAAAACTACTCAACGTACAGATGTAAACAATAAAGAAATGTAAACAAACTGACTGTGCCATACAGAGAGAGAAAAAAGTCAATAAAGTGCACAAGTAAAAGTCCTTAAATGGGTCCCTGATTGAGTTTGTCATTGAGGAGTCTGATGGTGGAGGGAGAGCAGCTGTTCCTGAACCTGGTGGTACGAGTCTTGATGGGAGCAGAGAAAACAGGGTGTGCTGGTGGTGTGGATCCTTGATTTTTGCTGCTGCTCTCCAACGGCAAAGTTCCCTATAGAAGTTCTCGATGGTGGGGAGGGTTTTACCTGCAATGTCCAGGGCAGTGTGCACTACTTTTTGCAGGGCTTTTCACTCATGGGTATTGGTGTCCCCGTGCCAGACCGTGATCCAGCTGGTCAGCACACTTTCCATCTCGTCTCTGTGGAAATTAGTCAGGGTCTCCGATGTCATACCAAACCTTCGCAAACTCCTGAGGAAGTAGAGGTGCTGATGAGCTTTCTTCATGAAAGCACAAAATCACTTTTGTCACTGAGCTTTCAGAAAGACGTGAGTAGAATGTGTAGCTGACATTTTGACAAGCTAAATGATCAATGTAGCTCTCTTTGTCTACCCTACAAAGTTGGATGGAAACTATTTAAAATATCATAGGAACTGCATGTTTGCACTCTTCCCCTTTTGTATCAAGGCCCGTGTCCTTTTTTAGTGCATCTAGACTGAAGTTACTTGCTTGGTAACTTCCTCCTGATCTGACTGCACTGTTCCAAGGCACAAGACAACGTGACCTTTGACACAGTGTGTCACTTGATGCATTTTCCGATGCAAGATGCAAAGTGTGATTGAAGAACTCTACACAGAGGAAGTGGCTGACCAGAGGATATTCACTTCGCCGACTTTTCGTTCTGCATCCATGCTGTTTCATTGCTTCTGCATAACAACCAGTTATGTTGTACATCAATGCCCTGCTTCCACTTCCCTTTAAATATATTGAGCTAAATTCTTGTTCACAGTTAGACATGGTTTACGGTACAGAAAGATTCCATTCAGCCCACTTATATGCTCATGTGTTCCCTTAATTTCCATTTAAATACCTGCTGCCTTGCAGGTTTTGCCTCTTCAGACTAGGAGAAGGCAACTCTGACTTCAAATCCCCGGGCTCGGCTCGCCCAGCCGTCAGTGCCTAGAAAGGGTCCCAGCTGTGGGCAAATAGCACATGTCAGTCTGGCAGCAGGGGCTGGCAGCTGTGGCAGAGCACGGGAAACAGTTTCCCTAGCAATCTGCAGCGGCAAACTCGGTGGGCGAAGGATCCGTCAGGACAATGGCCAGCGAGCACGGTCTTGGAACAGACCACTGCGGGGCAATCCCATGTCACTCTGGCTGCTGTGCCTCGTACTCCGCCAGGCCCAGTGGCGTGGGGCCCAGAGGGAGGCATTGGTCCTGGTCAAGCACTCACCTCCAAGTCCTTGCCCCGGCCATGTAGTGCCTAAAGCTCCATGGGAAACAAGGACAGAAGAGCCACAAGGCACCGTGTTCATATTCGCTTGCGAAGGGATGGTGTGAGAGAGGGAGAGAGAGAGAGAGAGAGACCTCTATTTATTCCCCTTAACCCACTTTCTAATTACAAGTGGATAAGGGAGCCTTGGACAAGAATTTTATACATTCTCGCAGGTCGTTGTTATCTGGAATGAGTTTTAATTTTAATTGAATTTTTAAGTTTAGAGATACAGCATGAAAACAGGACCTTCTGGCCCACAAGCCCATGCCACCAATGTGACCAATTAACTAACTAAACCCACATGTTCCTGGGACATGGCAGGAACTGGGGTATCTATAGGAATCACATGCGGACACAGGGAAAACGCACAAGCTCCTTACAGACAGCAACGAATTTGAACCTGGGTCGCTGGCGCTGTAATGGTGTTGCACTAATAACCACGCTGACTTTGCTAACCTCCTTTCTGAGGAATGGTGGAAGCAGATTGAACAGGAGCTTGAAAAATGTTAAATGACTCAAAAGCGGAAACAATTATATGACTCTACAAGAGCCAAGGATCTTTTGATAGGCCGAGGAACCTCCATTTTTTGATCTATTCTTAATTGTTAACTCTGTCTTGAAAAATCCATTCACTTGTTTGAGGGACACTATATTTTGGAGTAAGAGATAAAAAGCCTACAAGGTGAATCTAGGACCAAAGGCTGCAGTCTCAGAATGAAAGGACGTAGTCAGAGGGTGATGAACCTGTGGAATTTCTTGCCCCAGAGAGCTGTGGAGGCCAGGTCATGGGGTATATTTAAAGCAGAGATTGATAGGTTCTTGAATAGTAAGCATGTCAAAGGTTATGGGAAGGCAGGAGAATGGGGCTGAAAGATGCATCAGCCATGATTTGAAAGGCAGAACAGACTCAATGGGCTGAATGGCCTAATTCTGCTCCTTTCTTATGGTCTTCATCTCTCTCTGCGTAAAGTGACTTATTAATGATGAAAATTATTGCCCATTATTCCAATCAACCCTTCCACCCCCAGTATAAAAATCCTTGATGCTCACTGTCATTGGGCAACAAATGGTGACCATGACATAAGAACAATTAAAACAATATTTAGAGCATTTGTATTTTCTCATCATCTACTTCTTCAGTGAAATGTGGAAAAGCGCTTGAGAGATGAAGGATAGAACATAATATGGATGGAATTAGAATCCTGTGAGGAATCTGGTACAGAGTATAAATGTCAAATCTGAGTGACCTGTTTCTGGGCAGTGAATATGGTATTTGCTGTTTATTATCAGATGAATATCTGCTTGGGAACTTGTCATGTGAAGGGGCCTGCTACATCTGCTCAAAGTAGTGCCACGCTTCAAAACTGTGATTCAATTTCTGGGAGAAATACTTTGGGTGGCTCTGAGGCAATGACAGACCCTCCAAATGACCAGGTTCTTCTATTTCAGTTGGATTGAAATTTTGAGAAGCACAGCAACTCCATATTTGCAAACTACGAAATGAGATGCTTATTTTTTTTGCTGGTGTTTTCATCTCTGGGTCGGGCAACGGGGTGAGAGGAAACAGCTCTACCATTTTTTTTCTTTGGTTATGAAATGGGCCAAGGAAGCTTTAATGTTCACAGGGGCAACCAGTCTTCGTTAAAGTTTAATCAAAAAGAACTCTGGCCTATTCAGTCGAGCAGTCTCAGAATCTCACTGTCAGTGGTGTTGATATTGTATTGAATCACCATCTCCCAGAAGTTATTTTCAGCACAGCCCTTGCATAAAGGAGTATGCGAAGCGCCTGAAAGAAAGAATTCAAAGGGAAAACCCAGAGGCAGAGGAAGATTTTACTAACAATGCTACAATAACTGTTTTAAACATTCTTAAAAAAAAATTGGAGCCTATCATTTTTATGCAGGTGAGCGCATGAACTGTGAAGGCGTGGTTGGATTGTTAGATTACCCTAATGACAAAAATCCAGATATGATTTTCTTAATGCATGGTTTGGAAGTGGAGAAATGTTAAATCTGCTGCCTGCAATTCATCATGTGGAATTCATCAATCATTATGACCTGAAAAGTTCCTTTAACCTACAATAAATTAGGATTGGGAATCACTGAGCTGATGAAGTAATAAAGTGCATGAATCCCCTTTTTAAAAAAAAAATTAAAGAGAAACCTCTGTCCAAACCTCCCATCTAAAACCTAGGCTGGATACTTCTCGTGGAACAGGGCCTTGACCTAACAAATGTATGAAAGAGTGGATTTTCCTTTCAGTCTTCTGTCCTTCTCCAGTGAACCTAAGGAGGTAGCGGTTGCAAGGCATCTTGATAAGCCAGAATGGCGGTGCACCAGGGAGTGTTGCTATTTCACCATTCCACCGACTCAAGTTTAATTTTGGCCTCAGACAGAAGTAGAACAGCCCACAATTTATTCTTGACCAACAATGCTATTTTAAAAATTTCTTCTTTCACGGAACCTTGCTAGCTACAAATTTGATGCTTCATTACATTTCAAAAACACCATGTTCAAGACAAGACACCTTTATTTATCGTTCATTTCATAAATTTCAGTCTCTCCTTGTAAATTGATTTTCTCTGTTTAAGTTTATTGGAACAGAGAACAGGAAGCACAAGAACAGGCCCTGTCATCCCACGAACATCCCAAATTACACTAAATCTTTTTTACCTGCACGTGTCCATAGCCCTCCATTGATTGATTGGTGTTTAGGGGTGGCACAGTGGCACAACTAGTAGGGCCATTGCCTCACAGCGCCAGAGACCAAGATTTAATTCTGGCTGTTGGCGCTGTCCGTGTGGAGTGTGTGCTTTCCTTTTTTGTAACCTGTAGCTCTGGCTCCCTCCCGCATCCCAAGGGAGTGCAGTGTGATAGGTTAATTGGACACTGTAAATTGCCCTGAGTGTAAAGGGTGAGTGGCAGAATCTGGGGAGATTTTATGAGGATTAGTGCATATGGATGGCTAGCACAGACCTGACAGGCTGAAGGGCCTGCTTCTGTGCTGTATCGCCCTGTGATTCGTAGAATTTTGGTGTTGTGAGCAAAGGCAAGCACAGAGTGATCAGACTCTAAAGGCCTTTGAACTGGCGGCTTGTGGGGCTATTTTGGAGAGGTTTTAAAGGTCAGAAGTTGCAACTAAGCCCAGGGTAGATTTCCTTCTTCAAAAGACGGCAAACAGATGGTTTTATAAAACCATGTGGAGATTGTATACCTTCCCTTTATCTGATCTTTCCAAATCTGGTTTTAATTTTTTTAAATTTAGACATACAGCATGGTAACAGGCCATTTTGGCCCACGAGTCCATGCCACCTAATTTACACCCAATTAACCTACACCCCCCCGGTACTTTTCCATCAGTGGGAGGAAACTGGCGCTCCCAGGGAAAACCCAGGTAAACACAGGGAGACCTGATAAACTCCAGGAATCCCGGTCATGATCGCTGGCGCAGTAAAGGTGTTATGCTAACCGTGCCACCCATGGTTGGTAAAGAGCTCCCCATCCCTCCCCCTTACTGGATGGCACATTCACTGAGCTTTCTTCTTGTCATCAGGTCATGTTTTCCTTCGAGGCTGGACGCAGGTGTGATTCTGGTCCAGGGAACTTCACCTTTGAGACCAAGCATGGCAACGACATATTCCTGATTGTGGAAAGTTGCATCCAAGAGCAGAAGGCCGAGGCTGAGGGGAATCATCGCAGCCATCATCCTTCAGAACCCGGAGACGGGAGCGGATCTGCTGATTCTCTGACCACCGACCAGTCGCCTCCAAACTCAGCAGGTGTGAGCAGCAGCTCTGGGGCTAAAGGAAACCCCAGCAGCAGAGCTGGAGGGGCAGAGGTCCCAGCTGCTAAAAAGGAGCAAGTGGCGTCCAAGGGCTTGGAGGAGAAAGACTTGTCCAAACATCTGAAAGCTCGCAGTCTGCCAGATCCTCCCAACACAAGCCCACCAACTCCCCCGCGATCTCCTGTAGTCAAGCATGTTGTGAACTCTGACCCCACCTCCATCTACTCTGACCCACTTGATGCCTTGAGCACAGGCAATCGCAACTTGGACAGTCTGTACTCAGATCCACTGGACAGTGTCCCCAAAGCACCCAGTGTCCTTCCAACCCCTCGTCAGGTGTTCAAAAATGGGAAGGCACAAGGGAGGCATGTGGAACCTCTATATGCAGACATATACGAGCAGGTGGGTTATGAGTTCTCACGGGCAACCATTTCTGCCAAGCCAGAGGAACACATCTATGATGAGCCAGAAGGCCGAGCACCCCAACAGCTACCCGAGGGCAGGGCTCCCCACCCACTCCCTGTGCCCACTCCCATATATGATGAGGCCAAGCAAGAAAAACAGGATTCTTGGAAGAAAAGAGTGCTATATCCTCCCACCACCGATAACCAGTGCATGCCACCCTCTTCAAAAAGCAGTTCACAGGTGGTTGCCAAACCCAGAAAGCCCAGGTCCAAGCCATTGCCTGCACCTAAACCAACCAGCAGGCTGTTTGTAAAAGATAAACAGGCAGACATCAAAGAGACTGGAAAGGTGTTGGCCAACCCTGCGCCAGAGAAATCAATGCTCAGAAGCAATTTTAACAGCTCAAATAACTGTATTTACAGCAAGGTTACGAAGACAAAAAAGCTAGAGATGGAAACATCGGTTGATGAACTCACAATTAACCAGGACTCAGATTATGAGGATCTGGGGAATCTTTGATGGGCTGAATCTGGAGATTAGTCTTAATTTTAGGTCTTGAAAGCACATTATTTGTTTGTCCACTCATGTTTCTAAGTTCTGGAATGCTGCCTTAAGCAAGAATAGGGCATTGAGTTATCCTGCACCAACAGCCACAAAAAACAAAACTGGTTGTCATTTTACTTCCTTCTGTTTCTTTTAGCAGTGAGACATGAGTCATGGATACTGTGATACAAATGATAGATTTTTTAAAAAATGACCAAGATACCTTTAAATGTGAAAACAGTCCAGTTTTTGATTTTAATGTGCTTCTGCTCAGTTCCTGTCGAGCCAGGCAATGAGTGACTCTTTTTTTTCAACCATTCTCTTGAACCACCTCTATCCAAGTTTTGGGCAACTAACGGGATGAGGATTCTGTTCATGGAATGTTCGTGTTGGAGCAGAAGGGCTGCCCCTGAGTTTGTCATTCTGCCTTCCCAAGTGGTTTGTTCAGCTTGTGATGACGGAGAAGGACAAAGGCCTGCAGACTCTTTGAAAAGAAGCATGAGAGGTCATGGCATGGAAATAGATGTTTACTAAAGTGGAATGATGTGGAAATGGCAGTGGTGAAGTTGGCAGAAGACTATCCACAAGTTACTTATGGTGAAAGAGTACTGAATACTCTCCAAAACCTGCTGTAAAGATTATTTTTATGCATTAAAAAAGTACTGTAATACTTGATCATAGGTTTAGTATTTCTTTTGTGTCATCTGCATTTTACACATTCCTTAAAGGTACAGTTCCCACAGGTGTTTTTACGTTTTTTTAAAAATATTTTTTTATTTTTCACACTGTGAATCATATCAACCAAAATATGTACAAACATATCTCATTAAATTTACACAGTGGTCTTTTCTCCCCTTTTTTTTCCCCTTTCCCTCCCTCCCCTTTACCCACCCCCCTCCAAAACCCATAAATATTCAACATATACAATACAATAAAACCATAAAACAATATTTTCACATAAAGGAAAATAAACAAGAAAATTGTGTCATCTATTTATTACCCACTGACTCTAGTCATTTTGTCTTCTTATCATTTTCATTCTCATTTTAGAGGATGGAAGTCCGAGGCAAGCTCTCTCTGATATGTTCCATGTACGGTTCCCAAATTTGTTCAAACATTGTGACTTTATTTTTTAAATTATATGTTATTTTTTCCAATGGAATAAATACATTTATTCATTTCCATGTACCATTTTCCAAGTTGACATTATACATTTTTTTTGCTATTGCTAAGGCTTTCATAATGAATTTTTTTTTTGCACTTTATCCTATTTGAGGCCTAATTCTCCACTTTTTATGTTACTTAAAAGAAATATCTGTGGTTTTTTTGGTACGTTATTTTTTGTAATTTTATTTAGTATCTAATTTAATTCTTCCCAAAATGTATTTACTTTCGTACATGCCCAAGTTGCATGTAATGTTGTTCCCATTTCCTTCTGACAGTGAAAACATCTATCTGATAATGTTGAATCCCATTTTTTAAATTTTTGAGGAGTAATATGTACCCTCTGTAACCAATTATACTGTATCATGCGTAACCTTGTGTTTATTGTATCCTTCATAGTTCCAGAACATAACTTTTCCCATACTTCATATTTTATCTTTGTTTAGATTCTTTTCCCACTTCTGCTTAGGTTTATAGTTTATTTCATTTTCCTTATCTTGCAGCTTATAAATCGTTTGATTATCATTGTATCTGTAATCACGTATTCAAAGCTGCTTCCTTCAGGTGATCTCAAGCTGTTTCCCAATTTATCCTTTAAATAAGCTTTCAATTGATGATATGCAAACATTGTACCATGAGTTATTCCATATTTGTACTTCAACTGTTCAAATGTTAATAAATTATTTCCCAAAAAAGTTTTCTATTCTTTTGATTCCTTTTCTCTCCCATTGTCTAAAGGAAAGGTTGTCTATTGTAAAAGGGAATAGCGGATTTTGCTTCAATAGTAATTTTGGTATTTGATAATTAATTTTTTTCTTTCTAAATAGATCATCTTCCATGTATTGAGTAAATGATGCAGTACTGGTGAGTTTTTATATTGCACCAGCTTTTCATCCCACTTATAAAGTATATGTTCCAGTACCTTTTCCCCTATTTTATCTAGTTCTATCTTAGTCCAGTCTGGTTTGTCCCTTGTCTGGTAAAAATCTGATAAAAACCTCAATTGTGCGGCTCTATAATAATTTCTAAAATTTGGTAAATGCAAACCACATTGATTATACCTCTCTGTTAACTTATCTAACGCTACCCTTGGATTCCTCCCTTTCCACAAGAATTTCCTTATTATTTTCTTTAGTTCCTTAAAGAATTTTTTTGTTAAGGGAATTGGTGATGTTTGAAATAAGTATTGTATCCTTAGGAACACATTCATTTTAATGCAGTTTACCCTCCCTATCAACGTTAGCGATAATTCTTTCCAATGTTCTATGTCTTCCTGCAATTCCTTTATTAGTGGCTGATAATTTAATTTGTACAAGTGGCTTAAGTTATTATCTAACCTGATCCCTAGGTATCGGATTGCTTGTGTTTGCCATTTAAATGGTGATTCTTTTTTAAATTCTGTATAATCCGCATTACTCATTGGCATCACTTCACTTTTATTTGCGTTGATCTTGTACCCCGATATTTCTCCATATTCCTTCAATTTCTTATGTAATTCTTTTACTGATACCTCTGGTTCTCTTAGGTATACTATGATATCACCTGCAAATAAGCTGATTTTATACTCCTTCTCCTTTATTTTTATCCCTTTTATTTTATTTTCTATTCTTATCAGTTCTGCCAAAGGTTCTATTGCTAAGGTGAACAATGAGGGGGGATAGTGGACATCCCTGTCTAGTTGACCTACTTAATTTAAAGTGACTCGATACATATCCATTTACTTTTACCTTCGCCAATGGTCCATTATACAATAGTTTAATCCAATTTATATAATTTTCTGCTAGATTGAACTTCTATAATAGTTTATATAAGTAATTCCACTCTACTCTGTCAAAGGCTTTTTCTGCGTCTAGAGCAATAGCCACTGTTGGATTCTTATTTCCTTGAACTGCGTGGATTAGATTAATAAATTTCCAGACATTGTCCACTGTTCAGCTTTTCTTAATTAATCCAGTTTGATCTTGTTTTACTATTTTTGGTACACAATCGGCCAATCTGTTTGCTAATAATTTTGCTATTATCTTATAGTCTGAGTTAAGTAGAGATATTGGTCTATATGATGCTGGTGTTAATGGATCTTTCCCCGTCTTTGGTATTACTGTAATTATTGCTATCTTACATGAATCTGGCAAGTTTGTGGTTTTTCTATCCGGTTCATTACTTCCAGGAGAGGAGGAATTAATAATTCTTTAAATGTTTTATAGAAATCGAGTGGAAATCCATCCTCTCCTGGTGTTTTATTGTTCAGCAGCTTTTTTAATATATCCTGTATTTCCTCTATTTCAATTGTTTTATTAGTTTGTTTTATTCCTCTTCTTGCAATTTCGGCAGTTAAATTTTAGCTAAAAATTCCTCTATTTTATCATCTTTCCCCTCGTTCTCAGTTTGATACAATTGTTCATAAAATTCCTTAAAATTTTCATTAATCTCTGTTGGATTATATGTAATTTGTTTGTCCTTTTGCCTTGATCCCAGTGTTGTTCTTTTAGCTTGTTCTGTTTTAAGTTACCAGGCTAATATTTTATGCTTTTTCTCCCAGTTCGTAATACTTTTGCTTTGTTTTCATTATGTTCTTCTCCACCTTGTATGTGGAATGTTTATTTAATTTTTTTGTCCGCCAATTCTCTCCTTTTCGTTATATCATCCCTTTTTACTAATTCCTTTTCTGTACTTACTATCTCCCTTTCCAACTGTTCTATTTCCCGATTGTAGTCCTTTTTCATCTTAGTCACATAACTTATTATCTGCCCTCTAATGAAGGCTTTCATTGCGTCCCATAATATAAATTTGTCTTTCACTGATCCTGTGTTTATTTTAAAATACGTTTTAATTTGGCATTCAATAAACTCTCTAAATTCCTCCCTTTTAAGTAGCATGGAGTTTAACCTCCATCTATATGTTCTTTGTGGGATGTCTTCCAGTTCTATTGCTAATAACAGGGGTGAATGATCAGATAGTAGTCTAGCTTTATACTCAGTTTTCCTAACTCTCCCTTGAATATGGGCTGACAACAAAAACGTATCAATCCTTGAGTAAGTTTTGTGCCTACTCGAATAATATGAAAATTCCTTATCTCTTGTGTGTTGCCTCCTCCATATATCCATAAGTTTCATTTCCTGCATTGATTTAACCATAAATTTGGCTACTTTATTCTTTTTACTTGTCTTTTGTCCAGTCTTATCTAACTTGGGTCCAAATTAACATTAAAATCCCCTCCTATAAATATATTTCCTTGTGTGTCGGCAATCTTCAAAAAAATATCCTGCATAAACTTTTGATCCTCCTCGTTAGGTGCGTATATATTGAGCAAGTTCCAAAATTCTGAGTATATCTGACACTGTATCATTGCATATCTCCCTGCCGGATCTATTATTTCCTCCTCTATTTTGATTGGTACATTTTTGTTAACTAGTATGGCTACACCTCTAGCTTTTGAATTATAGGATGCTGCCGTTACGTGTCCGACCCAGTCTCTCTTTAGTTTGTTATGTTCTGCTTCAGTTAGATGCGTTTCCTGCACAAATGCTATATCTATTTTTTTCCTTCTTCAATAAATTTAATAGCCTCTTCCTTTTAATTTGGTTTTGTATTCTATTAATGTTTATAGTCAGATAATGTTTATAGTCATATCTTATATCTTGCATACATCTCTTTTCCACCTCTTTGCCACCTCCATCCCCATTTTCCCCATTTTCATCTCTTAGTTTTCTCTTATTACACTAAATATACATCAACACATTTAAGATATAAAGTACCCCCACAGTTCCCATATCCATTAATACCTTAACCCCAAAAGATCCCTCCCTCTCTGAGTTGCCCCATACCCCTTGCTGGGCAACCACAACTCCCCTTTTCATTTGGGTAGCGATCTTGTTCACAGCATCAACTGATTTTGCAGTGATGGTTATTCCCCCTCCACCCAACTCTATCCAGAAAACACTTTTTTAACACATATAACAAAGCTCTCTTTTTTCCGCCTTACTCCCTTCCTTCCCTTCTCTTTTCCCTCTTTAGATCTTTACATATACATTGTTTTTACATCTTTATATATACTTTATCGCTGTTCTTCATTCTTGTTACATCTCTTCATCTCTTCTCCTGTCCTGCAAGCATTTTATGAATTCTTGCACTTTCTCTGGATCCAAGAACAGTCTGTTTTGCTCCCGGGTATAAATATTTAAGCACGGCTGGATGTCTTAATATGAATTTGTAACCTTTTTTACATAAAGTTGATTTTCCTGTATTAAACTCCTTCCTCCTCTTTAAGAGTTCAAAACTTATGTCTGGGTAAAAAAATATTTTTGACCCTTGTATTCCAATGGTTTATTATCTTCTCTAATTTTATTCCTTGCCCGCTCCAGTATATTTTCTCTTGTCGTGTATCTCAAAAATTTTACTAAGATGGAACTTGGTTTTTGATGTGCCTGTGGTTTCGGAGCTAGTGCTCCGTGTGCCCTTTCTATTTCCATTCCTTCCTGCATTTCTGTCATTCCCAGGACCTTTTGGATCCATCCTTTTATAAATTCCTTCATATCTGTGCCTTCTTCACCCTCCTTCAGGCCCACTATTTTTATGTTGTTTCGCCTACTATAATTTTCCAACATATCAATTTTCTGAGATAACGACTCTTGTGTCTCTTTAATGTTTTTGCCACTTTCTTCCAATTTTTCTCTTACTTCCATTTCTACAGCCGTTTCCCGTTCTTCCACACTCTCTACTCTTTTCCCTATTTCTGTCATTACCAGTTCTAACCTTTACATTTTATTTTCTGTTCTTTTCATTTTCATTTTAATTGCATTAAATTCTAATGATGACCATTCTTTTACTGATCTCATTTGTTCTTCAAAAAAGACTTTATCTATATTCTGTTCATCAGTTTTACCTTTTATTTAGCTTTGTCCATCAGTTTTACCTTGATCTTGGTCTTCTTCTTCTCTTCTTTGTGTCTCTATCTAATCTGTTTTTCCTGATGAGCTACTTGTATCTCTTTGTCGGGCCTCTTCTTGTTGCTGTTCCTCCCCTCTTGGGCTGCTCGTCTGTTGTGCTTCTTGACATTGATCTTCTTGTCGATCTTCCCTCTGTCTGTCTTCCACGTCTGTTTTGTCGCACCCTCTTCTGCTGTCTTCCTTATCCTCCAGCTGAGGGCCCTGGTGTTGGGCGTCTCTCAGCTGCTCGGTCTGTGACAGCCCGCTCCTCTGCTGAGCCCCCCTCCTTCCAGTGTCCTCTTTCTCCTCTGATTGCGCACTTTTGTTTGGCTCCGAGAGCCATTTTTGTAGTGCACTGGCAGGTGAGTCACGACTGTAGGGCAGGCACTGACCTCGAGGGTCGGACACTCCTCGTCACCACAGGTTCCTTCCTGCAGGTAAGACCTTCTTCCTTCTGCTCCGGTGACTTTTTTTACATCTTTTTTTCCAGCTCTCCTTATTTTCTATTTCTTGGAAGCCATCTTCTTTCTTTTCTCTGTATCTTTATCTTCTATTTCTTGTACTCTAGTCTTGTTACGCTTTGCTTTTTCCTAATTTTTTTTCCTATTTTCCTGGAGAGGGCTGGTTTTCCCGACCGGCCACTACTCCATCATGTGACTCCTTGTATTTTTACGTTCTTGAAGCTGTCCGTACATGTAACTAGAACAAACAAACAATTCCTGTTGTGAACTTTTACTCTTTCTGTGGATGCTTCTGCTCTCACTTTGCATACTCAGCTACCTCTCAATTATCTTGTCTCTCCTTTGCTGCCCTCTTTACCTGGTCATCCACTGTTCACCATCCATCATGATTGACCACGTGGACAGAGTGTCATCCTGTAAATTGCTTCATTCAGTCGGATCCTTCATTTTTGGAGGTAAAGGCCACTTTGCCGGCCACAACTGAGCCAACAGCACCAACGTCAACAGACACACTCCCTTTCACCAATCCAATGCCAGCCCCTGGCACTGTTGTCATAGCTGTCTTGGCCAACTCCAGGCTTTTGCTTCCGACCCAAGCATGCCCCTCAGTGTGGCACCCACTGCTCCTTTCGTGCTGTAAAGGCCTCCATTCTCCAGATTTATTAACTAAACTCTCGCTTTGACTCTGGCCACTAAGAGTTTTCCTTCCCCATTTTTTAAAGAACTTTTGCATTCTTGAGCTGATATTTATTTGTAATAGCAGTCCATTACAAAGGTCCATTTGGCTCTCTCTCTCCCTCTCTCTCTTCTCTCTCTCTCTCACTCTCTCTCTCTGTTGTGATCTAGGTTCATAGTGTGGTTACTCAGATGAGTAAGTAGCCAAGCCACATCAGTTCCTTCTCTCAGTTCATCTGCTTCCTCTTTTGGCTCCTTTGTTACTATAGGTGGGAGCACTGTCTCTAAGCAAAAAGAGTTGGTTGTAAATCAATTCATTTATTACTTGTAGAATAATGTGAAGCGGTGGAAGGATTCAGACTAACTAACTCTTCGAGTGCATCTTCCTTTGCTGTAGCCAAAAGGGTGGTGGTGGAGGCTGGAAGGATGGCAGTTCTGTATAGTGGGAGAGTTCAGTGGGTTCCAATGACCCTGATATTGAAGGGAGGAGGTCAGCATGCTCTACCACAGGTGGGAGTACGTTGCAAGATGTCGGTTTAGAGCCGGGACTCTTCGCTCTGGCCCCCACTCACTTCTACTCCCTGGATGCCCTAAACCCGCCAGTGAATCGAAGGCCAGTGGAAGGAATCAGTGGATGTGTCCATGGTGTAACACGATGGGTTTAATGATGGTTAGGGAGCTCCAAAATTGTGTGGGGATAAAACTGATCTTGGATGAGAGTGAATCAAGTGAATGCCTCAATCCAGTTTCATTTCAATTTGACTTGAGAGAGGAAACTACAACAGAAAGTGGGTCTATCTCCTATTGCCTGCTTTGTGCATTATTCTGTTGATTTCATCACCCTTTATCTGTCCATTTGCTGGTGTATCTCCATCCAACGGATGTAGTTCAAGAAATAATGTTGGAAGAGAAGACTTAGGGTTGGTTTCAGTCAGGAGCCAGGAGTAGGCCTTAATATGTACTAGTTAAACTAGGGCATTTAGTAGCTTTCATGAATGTGGCTTAAATTTGGCTGAGTTAGTCAGAGTCTGTGGAGTCATGGAGTAAGGTAAGTAAGCCTAAGTGAGGACACCTAGGTTAAGCCTGATAAGATTAAGTATGAGCATAAGCTGTTGGTCTAATGGTGCTCATAAAAAACCCGGAATGGAATAGAAAACACCATTACTGGTGTGAATCTTGAGACAAAACAAAGGCAGAAGCAGAAAAGAATTTGTTCAAAAAAAAAACTTCAGTGATTATGATAAAAAGGGCAACTAAAACAAATTGTGTCAACCCATCCAGTCAGTGAAAACTGTACTACTGCAACTGAGCAAAAGATAACGAGTGGTCGGGCCATAACTTGCAGTGAACCCAACTGAAAATGTACAACAACTTCAAATGAGATATCTTCACTATTTATCAGTATTTCACAGTTCTCATATTCACATTTTGATGACGTCACTTGTATTGAATGATACCAGCCTTTATGGACTCTGTGGAAGAACCTTAAACTGGCTTTAAAGAGAATGGAGAGACCAGAAGAGAGCGATTTAATACTGCTGGTGGTCCACCAAAAAAAGGACAAGACTGATGAACTGAGTGACTTGCTGTGTGGAATAAGAGAGTACTAGCAATGTCTGGATGGTACACCAGACGATGACCATTTGGGCAGTTCAGTGGAAGAATTGAGCATAAATGGTAAATGTATTCCACTGTCTGTGTCAATCTTTCTTCTTTTATTCTCAAGACCTTATGAGTTTATTTGTGCTTCTCATGGTGTTCTTTTCCTGGAGGAAAGGAATCTGCACAGGATGGAAGAGCCAGTGCACAGTGAGCGTGTACCCTCTACATCTGCTATAGCATCCCTGTGAGAAGATGTTGCCACCACATTTCAGCAGAAAACGAAAAAGACGACCTTGCGTGAAAAGTTAGCCAGAAAATTTCATGAGTATGGAAGATCTGAAGGCAGAATTCTACAGGCTGAATTGGATATGAAGTTGGAAGAGAGAGTTAGGATCCAAAAAAGATACAGTGATGAGACAATTGTGATTTACCGGCCATGGTGAACAATGCGATAGGTGAAAAATAAATGTCATTTGGATATCCATGAGTGTGATAAACTCCATCGTCACAAACTAGATTTGAAACCAGCCTTGGTTTAGTCACTCATTTAATTTTGCTGCTCACTGTTTTAAATTTGTACAGAACAAACATTATCAAAGCAAAAAATAAAGCCCGAATGATTCCATATTTAAATGCATCTCATCTCGATGAAGTGCTACAATGTGAAAGCAACTCTGTGTGCAGGTCCTCGTTGGTCATCGCCTGCCTCGACCATGGGCACATCTGCTTGATCCTGATCTTCCATTGGAGGAAGATGTCGCAGTGACCACCTGGCAGCATCTCATTGGCTTGAAATGAAGTGTATTGTGTAGCAGAATATTTGAAGATGTTTTGAGGAGATAAATTGGGAAAAGTAGGGTAGGTGACATACATTCACACACTTTAAAACAGATCTTATTTTAAATAGTGGAGATTTCATATCCACGTTAGGGTTAGGGTCAGAAATTGCAGAAACTGGGCAGAATGCCTATGGATTTCACAAGTGGGTGTTCATTGAATTGACGTCATGAATGAATAGACTATTGACTTTGAAGCCACAGAAAGCAGACAAGCTGTCTACTGATACCTTTTTGCAAGGCTTTTGGCAAGATTGCTCAGAGGTCATTGAGGGGTTCTTGTTTACCTAAAAACAACAGATGAACCAGAAGACTAATTTCTACTGTTTGCTGAAGAGGGTCAGGGGTTTTGCAGGTGAAAGAGAGAAGGACACATGATTCCTGGCAGTCAGTGTCAGAGAGAGAGAGAGAGATAGAAGGGAGTCTTGGACTATGTGTGACAGAAAGCTGTAACAAGCAAGGAGAAGCTTGTTGGAACTGAAACAGAAGCTCCAGAGTGGCGGATGGCTGGAAGGGCTATCTGTCTGATGTTTCTCTTGCAATAAGTGGAACAGAAAGGAACTCTGTGGTAGCCTGAAATAAAGAGGTTATTATCTGGAGAACCCTGTGATGGGCCAAGTTTCATCAGCGAGATATTGAGGTGACGAATGGTGATACCTCAGTTGTGAAAATCCTGGAAACACACACCTCTCTGTGCAAACCTACAAGAACCTTCCTGAACGGTAAACATTACCTTTCGAGCACCAAAGCCTTGGTGAACTTTATACATGTTCAATTCTGTGCACGGTATAAGAATCGCCTGCAACCAGAGAACTTGGAAGAATGAGAAGTGAGATTGGACTGTGAACCAAAGAACTTTCTTAAATTTACACACACATTACATACACGTTAGACTGAATAAGGGGGTTAAATTATGTTAAGAAAGTTAATAAAAATAATTAAATAGTTAATTTAAAAAAGTTAATATAACTGTTTACAGCGTGGAAACAGGCCATATCGGCCCTTCGAGTTAAGTTTGATTCAGTTTTCATGTTTAAAGATAATTAAAAGCAATTTTTGTTTAAATAACCATTTGTCGTGGTGAATGTCTATTGCTGCTGGGTTTTTGGGTCCTTTGCGCTTATAACAATTGATTTTTCCATTCTCCAAACATACCCTCAACTATTCCTCTAGTACAGATCTTTGTATCTTTGCTGCTCCGCTGTTATGGGATTTATGTATGGAGTGAATAAAATATATACTCTGACCATATCCACTGTCACCTAATAGTAGTCCACTATGTTGGCCTCTCTGAAACTGAGCACACCTTTCCAACGGGTAATAATTTTTGAAAATTCTAAATTAGGCGTGCATTCAACCTGAATATTGATGGAAATCCAGCTCTTATGGTTCCTGTACTTCTTAGCATCAGGAGTTGATGGACACCTGACCTATACACCCAATCACTCCTGGGAATGGCCCATAATCATAGAATTGGACTTTCTAGTTGGCAGCACCAGGGAACTTGATGTAAAGACTCCTAAGTGCACAAGTAGCCCTGCCAATCTTGTGAACTATTCTACGCACAGTTGTTTCACTGGCACCACACAAATCACCAGTTTCACAATGAAAGATTCCAGATGCCAAAAACCTCAAAGTGATCAGAACTTGGAGAGAACTGGGTAAAAGCTGTCCTCTTTGAGACGGAATGGAAAGTCTGGACTCAAGCAAAGATATTGTCTCCAATGCATTTTCTTTGTACATATGAAAGAGGTCTTAAAAAGTTATTTGATCAAAGTAATTTAATGGATTATTCCTATCCACAAGTCCTCGTCTGGCTGATCTCTGTAGAGTGTGACAGATTATGTTATATTTTATATTGTATAAAGATGTGTTTTAAAGGAGATAGAATGTGGCAGGTTTTTTTTAGTGGAGGACACAAATAAACACTTCTCTGCTCAAGCTGGACAGTCCAGGCTTCGGGTGCCTTTGCAAAAACTTTGAAGAGTGCCTATAGAGACTTCACAAGTAGGAGTTAATTGGACCTGCTGTGGAGTAATGGATTATTGTTTTGGAAAGCAACAGATGAATGGACTCGGATGATTGGGTCCAGACTCACAGTCTGTCTGAATATAATTTACTGTTCTAAGAGGGTCATGTGGTTTTCTCTGAGTGAGAGAGAGAAAGAGAGAGAGAGAATTCAGTTTTCTACAGTTCAGCAGCAGCTGGGACTGGAACAGGACAAGCTGGCAAGCCTGTGAAAAACCCCATTTTGAAGATGGGTTGTGAGTTCTTAGTTCAGCCTGGTCAAAGTCCTTGTGGTCCATACAAGAGGAGGTGGCTGGCTGTATAATGTTTCACTTGAAATAAGGGAAACAGAAAAGCAACTCTGTGGTGACATGAAAGAAAGAGGTTATCATCTGGAAGACCCTGATGGGGCAAGTTTCTTCGGCAAAAGACTGAAGTGGCTGCTCGGAAGGAATCAATTTGTGTCCAACAAGCAACAAATCTCTCTCTGAAAGCCAACAAGAACCTTCCTGAGCGGTAACCATTTACCTTTCGAGCATCAAACCCTGGTGAACTTTATAAATGTTAAATTCTGTGCACAGTATAAGAATTGTCTGTAACCAGTGAACTTGGAGGAATGAGAATTGAGATTGGACTGTGAATCAAAGAACTTTCTTAAATTTACACACACATTACATACACGTTAGACTGAATAAGGGGGTTAAATTATGTTAAGAAAGTTAATAAAAATAATTAAATAGTTAATTTAAAAAAGTTAATATAACTGTTTACAGCGTGGAAACAGGCCATATCGGCCCTTCGAGTTAAGTTTGATTCAGTTTTCATGTTTAAAGATAATTAAAAGCAATTTTTGTTTAAATAACCATTTGTCGTGGTGAATGTCTATTGCTGCTGGGTTTTTGGGTCCTTTGCGCTTATAACAATTGATTTTTCCATTCTCCAAACATACCCTCAACTATTCCTCTAGTACAGATCTTTGTATCTTTGCTGCTCCGCTGTTATGGGATTTATGTATGGAGTGAATAAAATATATACTCTGACCATATCCACTGTCACCTAATAGTAGTCCACTATGTTGGCCTCTCTGAAACTGAGCACACCTTTCCAACGGGTAATAATTTTTGAAAATTCTAAATTAGGCGTGCATTCAACCTGAATATTGATGGAAATCCAGCTCTTATGGTTCCTGTACTTCTTAGCATCAGGAGTTGATGGACACCTGACCTATACACCCAATCACTCCTGGGAATGGCCCATAATCATAGAATTGGACTTTCTAGTTGGCAGCACCAGGGAACTTGATGTAAAGACTCCTAAGTGCACAAGTAGCCCTGCCAATCTTGTGAACTATTCTACGCACAGTTGTTTCACTGGCACCACACAAATCACCAGTTTCACAATGAAAGATTCCAGATGCCAAAAACCTCAAAGTGATCAGAACTTGGAGAGAACTGGGTAAAAGCTGTCCTCTTTGAGACGGAATGGAAAGTCTGGACTCAAGCAAAGATATTGTCTCCAATGCATTTTCTTTGTACATATGAAAGAGGTCTTAAAAAGTTATTTGATCAAAGTAATTTAATGGATTATTCCTATCCACAAGTCCTCGTCTGGCTGATCTCTGTAGAGTGTGACAGATTATGTTATATTTTATATTGTATAAAGATGTGTTTTAAAGGAGATAGAATGTGGCAGGTTTTTTTTAGTGGAGGACACAAATAAACACTTCTCTGCTCAAGCTGGACAGTCCAGGCTTCGGGTGCCTTTGCAAAAACTTTGAAGAGTGCCTATAGAGACTTCACAAGTAGGAGTTAATTGGACCTGCTGTGGAGTAATGGATTATTGTTTTGGAAAGCAACAGATGAATGGACTCGGATGATTGGGTCCAGACTCACAGTCTGTCTGAATATAATTTACTGTTCTAAGAGGGTCATGTGGTTTTCTCTGAGTGAGAGAGAGAAAGAGAGAGAGAGAATTCAGTTTTCTACAGTTCAGCAGCAGCTGGGACTGGAACAGGACTGTGAACTTATACACACATGCACTTAGAATTAGAAGGATGTTAAGTTAATAGTAATAAGTTAGAGTTTGATCCTGTTTTTATGTTTAAAATAAATTAAAAGCAACTTTTGTTTAAGTAACCATTTATCTTGGTGAATTTCTATTGCTGCTGGATTTTGGGGTCCTCTGGGCCTGTCACAAGTGCATGTTGGTCTTTATTTAGATATTCTAAATACTCCATGCTCCCTCACAAATGGTACTAATTAGAAGTTAACCCTGGCTCTTTGAAGGATTAATTTAAGCTTTTAGGCCTCCCTCTTGCAATTGGCTTTGTTTAATTCAGAACAGACTAACTCTACGACTATTTTATGATAAGTATGTGCAAGTCACTTTGAGTTAAGAGAGCTTAAACAGGCATTTTATTCTGCGACTAGGTTTAAGTCCTGTCTGTGAAACCGGCCCTTAATGTAATACCATTGAATCACACAATACAGAAACAACCCCTTTGGCCTCTATTAATCATGTTAACCATGAGAGCAATTTACCAACACTTGTTGCTTTCTTTGCATTGACAGTTCAAGTTGGATACTTCGTACATGATGTAAGGAGAGTCTTTGCCTCAACTACCCATTTTGACAGAGCATTTCAAACATCCAACCACTCTCTGGGTGAAATAATTCCTCCTTGTATCCCCTATTCCTTGAACACTCTAAAAACATGTTTACTGTAGCCACAAATACCTGTGAAAGCAGCTAACTACTGTCGATTCCCATCTGTCCTCCTCATTATACATCTCACAATTTAAATTTAAACATACAGCACGGCTATTTTGGCCCACGAATCCATGTCGACCAATTTACATCCCATTAACCTACACCCCTGGTTCATTTTGACCAGTGGGAGGAAACCAGAGCCCCTGGAGAAAACCCACTCGGACATGGTAAGAATATGCAAACTCCTTACAGACAGCACAGGATTTGAACCCTGGTCTCGATTGTGCCATTATTAGATATATAGTACCACTATCTAGTCCTCTTCAAGGAAAACAGATCTATTCTCATTCTCACATCCTTTATGACCAGAACTGCACACAATATTATACTTGTGACATCACCACTTCCCTGCTCTTATATTTAATGCTGTGTGTCCTGCAAGGCAACACAAAAATGGGAGACATACAGGAGATTGCAGATGCTAGAATCTGAAGCCAAACACACTAATTTATAAAAAAAAATCATTTAAAGATGCAACGCGAAAACAGGCCCTTTCTGCCCCAGAAGCCTGCACCGCCAAAAATGTGACCCATTAACCTACTATCCCTCTTTCCCTCCAATAATCTGCTGGAACCAGGCATCAGTGGGAGAATATGAATGATCGCCATTTCAAGCTGAAACTCTTCATTAGAACTGAGGAAAGTTAGTACTGAAGTAGTACAAAGAGGACAGGGTGGGAGGTATTGTGGCAGGGGCCTCACGTGCGATTGGCCAACCGCACAAAGATGAAATATGATGGACAGAGGCAGAGGAGTGGCAGATACTAGATAAAGGCCGGGGGTGGGGTGGGGAGGCAGTGGTGGGAGAGACAGAAAAACAAAGAGGTCAGGTGGAAGAAGATGAAACATACAGGGTGCTGTGTGGGAGATTAGAAAACAAAGACTGCCAGTGCTGGAAGATGAGTATGGTGGTATAGAGATTAGATGCAACCAAAGGAGGGGAAAGAGGGTGGAAAGATCTAGTTGGGAGATGGGGATGGGAAGAGGGGGGAATAGGATGGTGATAGCTGGGAAGGGAGACAAAAGTAATAGGGAAGAGAAGAGCAGAAGGGCCTCATTACCTGAAATTAGAAAAATCTATGCTCGTATCCTTGGGCTGCAGACAGATATGTGGTGTCAGGGGGAGTTATCGGGGGTTACAGAGGTGTGGGTGGGGGAGGGATGGGTGGACAAGGGATTCATGGAGGGAGCGACCCCTGTGAAAAGCAGAAAGGGGTGGAGAGGGGTGGATGTGTCTAGTGGTGGGGTCAAGATGCAGTTGGCAAAAATGACAGAAGATGATCTGATAGTTGGCACTGGTGAGGTGAGAGGTGAAAGGTGAGAGAGGAACCATAATGCCTGTTCTGCTTGGAAAGCGAGGGTGTGGGAGCAAGAGTGGAACTTCAAGAGATGATGGAATGGTGGGAGATGACTCTATTGTCTGCAGGAAGCTGTCTTGGTTGAAAAAGGAGGATGCATCAGATGTCCTGGAATGGACAGCGGAAGTGGCAAAGGTGGAAAATCTGGCAGGTCATGGCTTCTAAGTTCAACTTTATTATCATCTCTTTGTACAAGTACAAGCCGATGAGACAGCATTCTTTGGTCCTCCATCCAAAAACACGCAGATGCACATATAGACATAAAACACAGAACACAAATGATGCATATGCAGTACACATATATATATATATATATATATATATATATATATAAATAAATATTGTTAAATAAAGAGTGGAGTCTTGTTGGGTTTGTGTGAACAGTTCAGGTGTCTCACTGTCTGTGGGAAGAAACTGTTTCTCAGAAGATGGTGGCCCTGGTTCTGATACTCCTGTATCTCTCTCCTAACGGGGGCAGCTCAAAGGCGCTGCGTGTGGGGTGATGGGGGAGGTTGTCAATGATTTTGCGAGCCATCTTCAAACAACGATCCTGGTCAATGGAGGAGAGGAGATCCCAGTTGTGGATTGACCTGTGATCCAATGGTCTACAACAGAAACTGTACCACACTGTGATGCAGCCAGCCAGGATGGTCAGGATACAGCTCCTGTAGAAAGTTGACAGGATGGTGGTCTGTAGTCTTGCCCACCTCAGTCTTCTCAGGAACTGAGAAGTTAGGAAATGCTGTAAGTTCAGGATAGGTCACTTCTTAAATGGACTCTGGTACTCTCTATTCTCTCTGCTATCAAGCTAATAATGTGTCATGGAGGGTGGACCTCCCGAGTCCTCCTGAAGTCCACAATCATCTCCTTTGTCTTGTTCATGTTGAGATTCAGGTGGTTATTCATTTCTCGGGATTTTCCATTTCATTGTTATTGATGATGAAGTCAACTATGATATCATCTGCAAACTCGGATTATCTAAAATGGTCAGGATAAATGTTTTTTTGAAGAACTGGTCATTTTTAAAAAACTGCCCCGTAGCAACAGCAAATCACTTGTAACTGTATTTAAACAACAACAAACAACAAGGGAAGGTTTTTTTAAAAGTATTAAAATAATGTTTAATTCTCACCAAAAAAATGCTGAACACCGCCAATCACCAATACTCCACCGAGGCCCCGCTCATGCCATGAGCCCAAGAGACCCGCTCCTCCCCGGAAGCCACTGCTGCCAGCTCGAGAGTCATGCTCTGGGAGTCCGAGGTCCCCTGCTGCCACCGCTGGGAGCCCAAGGACCCTGGACAGTTTGGCTTTGAAAAATATTTGGCTAAATAAAGATTTTATATAGCCATATAACCATTTACGGAGTGGAAACAGGCCATGTCAGCCTTTCGAGTCCGCACCTGTTCACTAGAACAACTCCACTAGCTCAAACCTCCCGCTCTCCACCCATAACCCTCCAACTCCACCCCCCCTCACCTCCATGTACACATCCAACCTTCTCTTAAATGACACAAGGGACCCTGATGCAACTATCTCATTCAGAAGTTCATTCCATTCTCCCACCACTCGCTGAGTGAAAAAGCCACCTCTAATATTTCTCCGAAAGTGTTGCCCCCTGACCCTTAACTCATGGCCTCTTGTTCCAACCTCCCCCGCCCTCAGGGGAAAGAGTCTGTTGACGTCTAGTCTATCTATTCCTTTCATACTTTTAAATACCTCTATCAAGTCTCCTCTCTCAAGGCTTTGGTGCATCTGATTTCAGATAATCAGAATTGTACTGTATATGGCAGTTGGAACTGGATCTGGCGATGCATTTGTGGGTCAGTAGCATGAACTGGAGTGGGCTTGACATTCTGGAGCCAACCTGGACAGGTTGTGATCTTTCTCTTAGGTGTTCCAGAATCCAGTTATAGAGAGAGATGACAGCTTCTCCACCAGCCTCTGGGGAATGATCGTGTTAAGCGTCAAGCTGAAGTCAATAAACAGCAGCCTGATATATAAGGCGTTGTGTTCCAGATGGGTCAGAACGGAGTGGAGGGACAAGGCTATAGCATCATCAGTGGAACGGTTCTACCTGGAGGCAACTTGAAATGGGTCCAGTGTCTCTCGGAGGTGCGCTTTGATGTGTTCCCTCACAAGATGTTCGAAGCATGGTGGCGGTCGGAGCCACAGGGCCTTAGTCAGTGAGGCCTGTTATTGTCGCCCTCTTTGGTACCAGAATGATGGTGGCTGTCTTGAAACCCTGTGGAAATGATGGACTGCTGCAGTGAGGTTTTGAAGACGTCTGTAAGAATCTCTGTCTATAGTTCTAATCCCTTGCCATATGCGCCTCATGTCGCCGGTGACGCAGAGCTGTGGACTCTCTGTGGCTATCCATGCCTCGCCTTCGACATTGCACGGGAGAGTTTAGCCCTGGCTAATCTTACTGCTCTTTTGTCTCCTGTCCTGAAGGCAGCATCACGACCTCTGAGAAGTGCCCGGACTCTGGATCCAACCCTGGTTTCTGGTTCGCCCTGGTTGCAAAGCTTTCGATCTCCGTGATATCCTCAATGCACTTGCTGATGGAGCCAGTCACTGAGCTCATTCACTCCGCGATATTTTGAGGGAGGTCCACATCTTACATGAGCTGCCAGAGGAAATGGTACAAGCAGGCACAATAACAACATTCAAAAGATAATTGAACAGAGTTATGGATTAGTAAGGCTTAAGATGGATATGGACCAAATGCAGACAAATGGGATTAGTCTAGAATTCCAACTTCTTCAGCACAGACCAGTAAACTGTAGGGCCTGTTCTGCGCTGTATGACTGACGTATATATTGTCAAAAAAAGGGTCCCATTACTGATCCATGCAGAACACCTCTGGTCGTGTACCTCCAGGCAGAATAACACATCCATCACTATCCATGACTAGTTCTAATGGAGAATGAGAAACCAAATTAGGGTCTTGCAGTTCAAGATGGTACAGCTTCCAAACCAGGTGGGGATACAGTTGCACAGCATGCTCTCAATACATTCTCTGTCGAATGTCGTGAGGGCGGAGGGTGAGAGATGATCTTCACAGGAAGTAGAGGCATTGCTGGAGTTGGTGTTAAGGAACCAGGAGAGATTCTCTGCCAGGTGCACACTGAGGAACTTGATACTCTTAACGACCTCAGCAGAAGCGACGTCAATGGTCCTGGACCCTCCTGAAGGCGACAACCTTCTCGTTTGGTTTTTTTTGAATGTTCAGATACAGGTTGTTTGCTCTGCACTTCGTCTCTGTACGGTCCCTCCTCGTTCTTCCTGATCAGGCCCACCACCGTCAAGTCGTCCGTGAACTTGATGATGTTTGGCGGCACAATCGGGGGTCAGCAGTGTGAACAGAAGTGAACTGAGCCCACCAGAGATCACTGCAACAATGCCAGAGGTCACAGACAAACATTGGAATTTGGAAGGAGAAGTAAAGTGATGGGCAATAGAGAGAACAGGGGCAATCTATGAACTTCAAGTGATCATGTGCGTGATTTCTCCAATTGTGACACTGAAAAGCTGTGGTATTGTCGAACTGAAAAAAAGCTGGCTCTGTGAGTCAAATGATGGTCGCTGGAGGATGAGATAGTTTGAGTTTACATGGAGAAGGAATTTGGCTGAGCAGACTTGGGTTTAGCAAAGGTGATATAAACATCATTGTTATGTTAAGGAGGCAAGAGTTTGGATGAAACAGCTGAGGCCATTCTTGAACCTTGAATCATCCACACTGCAGAGATGAATTCCACATTCTCAGCGTAAATGGTTTCTCCTTAAATGCTTTTTAATATTGGACATACACCCAGTCAATTTGCATTAGCTGGGTTCTTATAAAACTGCTTTTCATGAAAATTCAGTTCCAGCAGTTCTATAAATACAATATATCACCCCTTTATCAAATGGTGTGTATTTCAGTTCTCCCTTTACAAACTTCCTTTTTTCTTTAAATGTCATACTTACGTTCCATGTTAGTTTTTGATTTTGTTTAAATTTTTTTTCTAGATTTACTTCTCTCTTTTCTGTGACTGCAGCTTCTATCGCTTATGGAAAACATCACGGTGGTTGAGTCTCCAGAGTAGATCCATATGAACCTTGGATTTCTATTTTTTACTTTGGGTTGAGAAATAGACTTTCTTTTCCTCTCCACAACAAAAACTGAAGTTAAAAACTTAACCACGTTAAAGTCGCACTACAACAACAAATCAACTATATTTCGAGTCACTTCATTGGCAAAAGTTTTTTTTTAAAAAACATCTGAAACTTCAAATAAAAAGAGGAAGTGTATTCAGATTTCAGAATTACAAATGATTCAAATGCTTACTTGGGTAATAGTGGTTAATAATGTTTGTTCTCTGAGCTCAGATGGCTAAGATTCTGCTAGTTAAAAACCAAAGAAATTATTCTGTATCATAAACGTATTTGTAGGTTTCTTAAATTCTTTCTATGGTCCATAGAACCATAGAACACCACAGCACAGAAACAGCCCCTTTGGCCCTTCTAGTCTGCGCTGATCCATTTTTTTTTGCTAAGTCCCACTGACATGCATCCAGTCCATAGCCCTCTATACCTTTCCCATCCATGTACCCATCCAAATTCTTCTTAAATGTTAAAATTGAGCCCACATTCATCACCTCAGCTGGCAGCTTGTTCCACACTCCCACCACCTTCTGTGTGAAGAAGTCCCCCCTCATGTTCCCTCTAAACCTGTCCCCTTTCACCCCTTAACCCATGTCCTCTGGTTTATATCTCACCAACCATCAGTGGAAAAAGCCGACCTACTCTATCTATTCCCCTCATAATTTTAAATACTTCTATCAAATCTCCTACAGCCACTGAAGCCACAGAAAGTAATTCGAGAGGAGAGGATAACGAGTCACAGTTGAAAGGAAGTTCAAGCAAAACTGTTTACAGACACACGCAACCTTTTAAAAAACTCCATGTCACGAGCCCTGATGACATCACTGCATCATGAAGTCATGACGTTCGACAGCCAATTCTGATAGTGCCACTACATGGTCCCTCCTCCCCCCAGAACCGGCTCAGAAAGGTCCAGTTCATTTGCCTTTGGTGGCTGGTCACGCTGTGGTTGTGGCACAGGCCATTTTAAGTCAATGTGTGCAGGTTTTAACCCGTCCCCTGTGAATGTTTGAGGTTGTCCCCCAATGTCTAGGATGCATGTTTTCCTAGAGCTTCATAACACTTTATATGGTCCTTTGTAAGGTGTTTGTAGGGGTGATCCATGTACACCCCTTTGGATGAAAACATACTCATAACCTCTGAGTTCCTTGGGAATGAAGAAAGATTGTGTGCCGTGTCTAGAAGCTGGTATGGGAGCTAGTTTTCCTACCCGCTCTCGCACCTCGCACAGTGTCACTGACAGCTGGTCTTCCCATCCACAAGGAGTCAGCATGAAATCTCTAGGGACAACCAGAGGTGCTCCATGGACCGACTCTGTTGATAGTGATTTGAGGTCTTCTTTAGGCACTGTTCTGATGCCTAGTAGCACCCACAGATGTTCATCTGATGCCTAGTAGCACCCACAGATGTTCATCTGATGCCTAGTAGCACCCACAGATGTTCATCTGATGCCTAGTAGCACCCACAGATGTTCATCTGATGCCTAGTAGCACCCAGAGACGTTCATCTGCCCAATCTGGTCACTGTCTGCGGTTTATAAGTGCTGCATTCAGGTGCCTATGGAACCGTTCCATCATACCATTGGACGTGGATGATAGGCCGTGGTATGGTGGAGCTGCATTCCTAGGATAAAGCCCTCCAGATGGCAGAGTTAAACTGTGGACCTCTGTCCATAGTGACATGTGCAGGAAGACCGAAACGAGAGACCCAGGATGAAACAAAAGCTCTTGTGCCTAACTCAGTTGAACCATCAACCATGGGAACCGCCTCTGGCCACCTAGTAAACCTATCAATGGCAGTAAATAAATATCTGAATCCCCTGGACACTGGGATTAGGCCGATGATATTGACATGTACATGGTCGAATCTGCACTTTTACGTGTCTTTGTACCTTTGACTTCTGGCAGTCCACGCACATCCTCACCCAGCGAGTGATATCTTTCTTCAGGCTATGCCAGATGAATTAATTAGATACTAGTCGGACCATTGCCCTAATGAAAGAATGCGATAGGCGTCAATGGCATCAAAAATGTGGCACCTCCACGAGGCGGGAATGATAGGGTGTGGTTGTCCTGTTGAGACATTGCAAAGCAGCGTATTGCCCTGAGGTCCGAAACCCAGGCCCTGGAGCTGCAGGTTTGTAATAGCCGTTTTGTAGTCAGGTACCTCTGCATCTTGCTTTGAGCCTCTGCCAGTGTGAAATAATTCTTTTCTTTCTTCTTTCTTTCTTTGGCTTGGCTTCGCGGACGAAGATTTATGGAGGGGTAATGTCCACGTCAGCTGCAGGCTCATTTGTGGCTGACATGTCCGATGCAGGACAGGCAGACACGGTTGCAGCGGTTGCAGGGGAAAATTGGTTGGTTGGGGTTGGGTGTTGGGTTTTTCCTCCTTTGTAAGTGCCATTATTTGTTGAAAAGCGGCACAGGAGAGAACATCAGCCACCACATTCCTTTTTCCAGAGATGTGCTCTATCTTTGTAGATAACTCTGAAATGTAGGATAAGTGATGCAGCTGACGGGCTGACCAAGGGTCCAAAGCTTTACCAAAAGTGAAAGTTAATGGTTTAAGGCCTGTAAAGACTGTAAAGTTTCTGCTCTCAAGGAAGTGCCGGAAGTGCCTGACCGCCAGGTAAAGTGTCAGCAGCTCCTTATCGAAGGTGCTATGTTTGATCTCTGTGTGGCGAAAGTGTCGGCTGAAGAATGCAAGTGGCTTCTATTGTTCGTTCATGTATTGTTCTAGCACTCCTCCTACGGCCACGTCGGATGCATCTGTCGATAAGGTGGTTGGCGCTTCCATCCACGGGTGACTCAGCATGCTTGTGCATCTTTAGTCTCCCAAAAGGCATTTGAAGTTGTCTCTGTCCAGCAAAGTTCTATTTTATTCTGAGACATCAGGTCGAAAAGGCCTTCATGATGTACCACAGCAGGAACTCCATGCCAGTCAAATAGATCAACAGTTTGGACCCCCATGGAGAGAAGATAGGGCACTATGTGGTCTCCCTCCTGGAGTTACTGGGGTTCCCTGAGGCCAGGGGGAGCTGTGTGGGCACCCAATGGTTACTGGTATCCCTACTTAAGCACGAATGTGGTATCATGTCCGATTTAAGGGTGCGCAGAAAGATAGGGAGATGAAATCCCTGCCACATCACTACATGAGGCAGTGTAGACTGCCCAAGTATGGAGGAAACTTGACACAGGAGAAGTCCAACCTATGTGGTTGGGGGAATGGGTATGTGTGGGTGGATATTGATGACCATGAGGAAACTGAGTCCCATGACATATGTTTCTCCCTTCACAACCCCCCCCCCCCCCAATGCTTGAGCCTTTGCAAGCCCTACTAGTGACCATGCGGTCCCAGGTCTGCCACAAGGGCATTCCGTTGACCCTCCAAAACAGGGAGGTAGCCAAAGATGGGAGACTTCAGGTGGGCACATATGTGCCCACTATGAAATTACAGAGTCCCAGGACAACTCCACCGAGGAGCTATCCAGGCAAGGGGCCATGCCGCTACCATGCTGTGGGACTAGGGAGACCTTTCTCATTGAGCGCCCTGGGCAGTCTATCTGAACAATAGATGATTGGCAATGCCTTGCAGGTGCTGCAAGAAGGGACCAATGACTCCACCACCCTTAGGGAACAGGTGGTGAGTGCGATCCGGGCCAGGTTCCCTGCCCTCTTAAAATGGAGCCTGCGTGACTGGCTGCAGTGGCACACCATTGGTGAGGGAACACTGGTGTTTAGAGAGTGGGCACTGATCGTGGTTATCTGCAGGGAGCATGAAGGTGACTGGTTCTTGGCAGGTTATTTAGTCACTACTGCATGCCCTGACCTCATGGGGCTGGTGACCGGGAAAAACATCCGAGAAGCTATTCCCTCCTGGATGGATCAGAGTACATGGAGCAGGGAGCACCCATTTAAGTTTGTAGGGCTGAGAGGAAGTTCGTTGACGTCTGGAGAGAGCATTGCAGGGGGAAGCCCCATAGGGGTGGAGTTTCTGGTGCACTGCCCTCTTTGATATGGACCAGCTTACCCTCTGGTCCTCTCCCACCAGAGGTGGCCCCTGACTAATCTATCGTTTAAGCTCTCCCAACTCCCCCCCCCCTTCCACAGGAGAAGACTATCCTTCAAGCTGTTCCTCTTCTCAATGAGAGGGTCTACGAAATGCTCATCAAAACAGATTGCTGCAATCCCATCACTGATTTCAATCACTACAGGAGTAAATCATGAAAAATCTGTAAAAACTGTGGTTGAATTAAAAACACAAAATGCTGGGGAAACTCAGCAGGTCAAACAGGGTCCTTGATGTAGCAAAGGGAAGATACAGAATTGACGTTTCGGGCTTGAGCCCTTCATCAAAGTATGAAGTATGAGAGAATGTCGGCAGGTGTCCAAACAGAAAGATGATGGGGGGGGGGGGAGGAAGGGAGGGAGGGAACAACAGCAATTGGGGGAGGAGGGATGGCTGGGTAGATAGAGGGGGAAGAGAGGGGAGAACTGGAATGACTGGATGGTGGAGGGGAAAGAAAAGGCAAACAAGTTTAGCAGAAAGTGGATAAGTCAATGTTTATGCCATCTGGCTGGAGAGGGCCCACTTCTGCTCGCTTCGCTCAGCACCTCTACTCCCTCTGTCACAGCAGAGACCTCCCAGTAGCCAATCATTTCAATTCTGAGTCACATTCCCACATGGACATGTCTGTCCATGGCAGTGTTGGTGCCAGAACGGGTGTTAGAGGAAGACATTAAGGTAACCGGGTGGTGCACAGTCTGACATTATAAATCGCTCAGTATGGGGGGAGAGGTGGTGCTGGTGGTGGCCTACCTGCTGAGTAGACATAAACCTCTCTGTCCCTCTGAAGCAACAGCCGAAAACGCTGCTTTGATTGCGTGGAGAGTCACTAATGTGCATCAAGCTCATTGTTAGTGATGCTTAACGCACACTAGTGATGCAGGCGAGGGCGGTCTGACGGCGAGCGATGGCCACATGTGGGGGCACAGCACCTCGTAAGATGGGGCCATGCCCGTGAATGCCCCTTGTTGGCACCGACTGTGGTCCATGGCCCTGTGTACTATCTCACCCTGACCATCTGCAGATTGGAGGAACAACTGGGCACTCTCCAGCCAGATGGCATTAACATTGACTTCTCTGCTTTCTGTTAAACTTGCTCACCTTTTCTTTCCTCTCCCCTTTCCAGTCTTTCCAGTTCTCCCTCCCTTCCCCCTCTACCCATTCTGCCATCTCACCTCCCCTAATCACTGCTGTCCCCTCCCTCCCTTCTCTCCCTATCATTTCCTGGCTTCGCCACCCTCCCTGCCCCATACCCATCCTTTTGTTCGTACACCTGCTGACATCGTCTCATACCTTGATGAAGGGCTTGAGCCCGAAGTGTTGGTTATGTAGTTTTTTACCTTTGCTTCATAAAGGACACTGTTGGACCTGCTGAGTTTCTCTCTGTTTTTGTTTTTTTTACATTCACTGCACCAGTTCATTTTATCAGCAAAGAGCCGTTTTCACTTATTATGCAGAGAACTTTCAGCAAGACAGACAAGAGCTGTTATCATTGAATGTTCCTCCTTAACAAGGCCACATCCCCTGTTATGCAACTTCCAAGTACAGCCTTTGTAATGGCCTTTTGTTATTGCACCCTGAGCTGTGGTATCTACTCTGCATAATTTCTCACCACACTCGGGAAATTGTACACAGGTGCTCCTCTACGTACAATGGTCCGACTTCAGATTTTTCAAAGTTACTGTAGTTTGAATCCATATTTTCAATTTTGAATTCCAATCTGTTCCTGTGCTTGCGATATGCGGTGTGCTGCTCTCTCGCAATGGTGGGAGCTGGCAGCATCGGGCGAGAGTATCGTTCAGCACACTCTCTAGCGATGCTGACTCAACCATATTCGCAGTCTCTGGAACAATTTTTTTTTCAGAGGGGAAGAAAGGTATTAAAATTTAATTATAAAAAATTGGCAGGTGCGGGATTCTTTTTTGACATGATTTTTTGGGCTTACTCTGGGTTTGCAGGAATGTAACCCCCATCGTAAGTTGAGGAACACCTGCACTTTCAGCTTTTAATTACAATATTACACATCATAATTACAATGTTACAGATCACACACTATCAGGAAATATTGTATATATCTTGTTACCACTCAGCACTTAGAGTGCTCCACCAGTCCTCCCATCTACAGAAACAAAAACCTCATGGGGTCAGTGCTTCAGGAACTTTTATTTAAGATTACTAATTGGCCATCTTTCAGTCCTGACCTTCTGACGATTGCTACAGAGAACCAACACAGGCACTTGTGCCAACTGTTTGAAGAGAATGGGAGCAGGTGTGGCATCCTGGTGTCAGACGTCAGCCCAGAAAATCGGGATGCTCCGGATGCACCCTGGATGTGTGCCTGCCGACCTGACCCCTGTCTTGAGGGGTTGGGGGAAGTCCTGGTCGAGGGTTATTGATGCAGGGACTTGTAATGTAGACAGGGGAGCCCTGTGTGATGACGTCACGCAAATAGTGGGGCCTGAAAAAACAGTGTCGGAGAGTTGGTGTTGCTGCCTGCAGCCAAAGGTAAGTGTTGGGGGTCGCTGCTTGCCGTCGGCGGTGGGACAGTCAGCGGTGGGGTCAGCGGTGGCAGGCCCCTGGTCAGCAGCGTCAGGTCCCTGGTTGGCAGCGTCAGTGGGTACCGGGTCGGCAGCGTTGGTGTGTCCCCGATCAGCAGCGGCGGCGAGTCCCTGGTTGGCAGCGGCGGTGGTGGGTCACTAGTCAGCAGCGATGGGTCCCTGGTCGGCAGTGGGCGTTGAGGTCGGGGCTGGGGCCTGGTCGGACGTTGCTTCGTGAGGTAGGGTGAAAGTCATTGCAGCAAAGATGAGTTGTACCTTCCAAGCTCGGCGTCTGCCCCGTGATATCAGGCGCTGCCGCGTGGTGGAGTCCTCCCTCTCATTGGACGAAAGCTCTGAGGAAGAAGTGTTTGAAATGGAGAGTGGCGATTTGGCTTCACTCGAGGCACTGTGTTTGACGGTGGCCATTTTGGAGCGACAGACTACAGCAAAGTGGCCATTTTTAAAGGCACTTCTGGCACCTGGCTTTTCTCATTGGGCACTGGGACCTGCTGTGCTTGTTCCTCCCGCAGAAATAACACTTTGGGGTTGCATCGGGAGGCGTAGTGGCAGTAGTAGGGTAGAAGGAGGGCATCCTACTCACATCAGAGTGTGGGTCCAGCCCCGAGTGTACATATCCATACTTAAGACCACAGCCTCCATCGTCTCTGCGATCCAGATCACATCCTCTAGGTTTTCTCCCCTGTGCTCTAGCAGGCTCTGCCTCACCTCATTCGATTTGGACCCCAGCCACGTAGGCATCCCGAATGAGATTGTCTGTAGTCTCTGCAGCAGTTCTGTCTGTGCAGGCACAGTCCCTGCCCATTGCCCTTAGTGCCTGAACATAACATAACATAACAATTACAGCACGGAAACAGGCCATTAGGCCCTTCTAGTCCACACCGAACCAAACACCCCTTTCTAGTCCCACCTCCCTGCACAATGCCCATAACCCTCCATCTTCTTCTCATCCATATACCTGTCCAACCTTTTCTTAAATAATACAATTGACTCCGCCGCCACTATTTCTCCCGGAAGATCATTCCACACAGCTACCACTCTCTGAGTAAAGAAGTTCCCCCTCATGTTACCTCTAAACCTCTGCCCCTTAATTCTTAACTCATGTCCTCTTGTTTTAAACTTTCCTCCTCTTAACGGAAATAGTCTATCCACATCCATTCTGTCTATCCCTTTCATAATCTTAAATACTTCTATCAAATCCCCTCTCAACCTTCTACGCTCCAAAGAATAAAGACCCAATCTGTCCAATCTCTCCCCATACTCCAGATGCTTAAACCCAGGCAACATTCTGGTAAACCTTCTCTGCACTCTCTCCACTCTGTTTATATCCTTCCTATAATTAGGCGACCAGAACTGCACACAGAACTCCAAATTAGGCCGCACCAACGTCTTATACAATCTCAACATCACCTCCCAACTCCTATGCAATGATTGATAAAGGCCAGCATACTAAAAGCCTTCTTCACCACCCTATTCACGTGAGTTTCTACCTTCAGGGAACGATGTACCGTTACTCCTAAATCTTTCTGCTCTTCTGTATTCATCAATGCTCTCCCATTTACCACGTATGTCCTGTTCTGATTCTTCTTACCAAAATGAAGCACCTCACACTTATCAGCATTAAATTCCATCTGCCATTTTTCAGCCCACTTTTCTAAGCAGCCCAAATCCCTCTGCAATCCTTGAAAACCTTCTTCATTATCCACTATTCCACCTATCTTAGTATCGTCTGCATATTTACTAATCCAATTCACCACCCTATCATCTAGATCATTAATGTATATAACGAACAACAATGGGCCCAATACAGATCCTTGAGGCACACCACTGGTCACCAGCCTCCAACCTGACAGACAATTATCCACTACCACTCTCTGGCCTCTCCCTTTCAGCCAATGTTCAATCCATTTGACTATCTCAAAATTTATACCTAAAGACTGCACCTTCCTAACTACAGGACTCACCGGGCTGTTGCCTCCTTGTAGCAAGTTAGTACCGAGCATAGATCCTATTCACCAGTTGCTCATAGAGCCCTTTCAGCACCTTCATGGCTTCAGCGTAAGTGGTCGCATCCTGGACACTCTGGTAGACTCTCGGGGTCACCATAGTTATCAATATTAGTAGTCGATGGTTGTCCTCTATCACGGCAGGGTCAGAGAGCTGTAAGTATGTTTCAAAGCATCTCACCCAGTGCTTAAAGTCATTCGAGGCTATAGCTGACTGTGGGTCGATGTCGAGGCATTCCAGCTGTAGCATACGCTCCATCCCTTCAAAATCTTTTAGTTAATAAAATTGTAATGCGCGTCAAAAGAACCAAAGACTTGTTGATCCAAACCAAGGCTTTTATTAACTAAAAGACTGGAGCATATCACAAGTAGGTCGACCAGTCCAGAATGATCTGGTCTGGCTAGGAGCAATAGCCCATTTATTCCACACATCAGTTCAATTAACACCTACTTGTGAAGTCTCCATAGGCACTCTTCAAAGTTTCTGTAAAGTCACTCTGGATATGAAGTCTCCAGTATTTCAAATAAGATCTGTTTTAAAGTGTTCGTATATAACCTACTCTAATTTTTCTCAATTTTATCTCCAAATATATTCTCTTGCACCCTCTTGTGCTTAGTGGAGATTTCAATTGTTGGTTTGATCCTGTGTTGGATCGATCTTTTCCTGACCTTGCAATAGTGAGTAAGTCTGCCTCATTTTGACAATCCTTCTTATCAGATTATGGTATTTCTGATGGTTTTCTTTAATGAAATAGGAGAGAATAT
Source organism: Narcine bancroftii (assembly GCF_036971445.1). Classification (NCBI taxonomy): domain Eukaryota; kingdom Metazoa; phylum Chordata; class Chondrichthyes; order Torpediniformes; family Narcinidae; genus Narcine; species Narcine bancroftii. The sequence goes on from NC_091471.1 coordinate 6,960,048, forward strand.
TCTTTCTTCCACATGTTCATCATACTTTTTCTAGGATTGATTATTTTTTTTATTGATAATCAATTAATTCCATTTACTCACTCTTGCGATTGCAAGAGTATACTGATACCTGAATATGCTCCTATGACCCTTCCAGACCTTCCTCAAATAAATAGACACTGGCACTTCAATTTGACTTTACTGTCTGACATTGATGTTGTGAAATTTATGGAGGAGCAGATAACCTTTTCCTTTAGTACAAATACTTTGTCAGAAACCTCCAGCCTAATTGTCTGGGATGCATTACCTTAGGGGGCAAATGATCTCTTATACTGTGAATATGAAAAGAAGGGCTGATTAAAAATGCTTGGAATTAGATAATCCAATTAAAGAAAAAGATCATCAATTAGAAATTCAGAACTATATAAAAAGTGAGTGGAACTTCAAACTAAGTTTGATCTCCTTTCAATACATACAATTGAACAGCAACCTTTGAAGAATAAGAGTCTGTTCTAATCCACGGTGATAAATCTGGTAAATTGTTAGCTAATCAGTTGAGAGGATTTGAAACAAGATTAGGGATTTGGAGGAAGGGAGTGCAACATAAAGTTTCACTTTGTGCAGATGATCTTTTGCTTTTCATATCAAGACCTAATTCCTCTCTTATGTTATCGTTACTTACTCAATTTAGTCAGTTTTCAGGGTACAGACTAAATTTGCATAAAAATGAACTTTTCCCTGTGAATATACTTGCATCAATGTGAACTAACATTCCTTTTAAAGTTGTGAAAGATCAATTTATTTATTTAGGTATTCTTCTTTGGCTTGGCTTCGCGGACGAAGATTTATGGAGGGGTAAATGTCCATGTCAGCTGCAGGCTCGTTTGTGGCTGACAAGTCCGATGCAGGACAGGCAGACACTATTACAGCAGTTGCAGGGGAATATTTGTTGGATGGGGTTGTGTGTTGGGTTTTTCCTCCTTTGTCTTTTGTCAGTGAGGTGGGCTCTGCGGTCTTCTTCAAAGGAGGTTGCTGCCCGCCAAACTGTGAGGCGCCAAGATGCACGGTTTGAGGCGATATCAGCCCACTGGCGGTGGTCAATGTGGCAAGCACCAAGAGATTTCTTTAGGCAGTCCTTGTACCTCTTCTTTGGTGCACCTCTGACACGATGGCCAGTGGAGAGCTCGCCATATAACACGATCTTGGGAAGGCGATGGTCCTCCATTCTGGAGACGTGACCTACCCAGTGCAGTTGGATCTTCAACAGCGTGGATTCGATGCTGTCGGCTTCTGCCAGCTCAAGTACTTCGATGTTAGGGATGAAGTCGCTCCAATGAATGTTGAGGATGGAGCGGAGAAAACGCTGGTGGAAGCGTTCTAGGAGCCGTAGGTGATGCTGGTAGAGGACCCATGATTCGGAGCCGAACAGGAGTGTGAGTATGACAACGGCTCTGTATATGCTTATCTTTGTGAAGTTTTTCAGTTGGTTGTTTTTCCAGACTCTTTTGTGTAGTCTTCCAAAGGCGCTATTTGCCTTGGCGAGTCTGTTGTCTATCTCGTTGTCGATCCTTGCATCTGATGAAATGGTGCAGCCGAGATAGGTAAACTGGTTGACCGTTTTGAGTTTTGTGTGCCCGATGGAGATGTGGGTGTGCGTACAGTTACAAGAAAGCATAAGTGTCTTTTTAAAGGAAATTTCCTTACTCTGTTAAAACATGTGAAACACTGTTTAACGCAGTGGTCACCTTTGTCCGCATCTCTGGTGGGCTGAATTAACTCTATCAAAATGAATATTTTGCCTAAATTCTTATATCTTTTTCAGAAGATACCAACTTTTATTCCTAAATCTTTTTTATGACTCATTAGACTATTATATCATCCTATATATGGAAGAGTAAGCAACCTCAATGAAGTAAAGTTCATCTTCAGAAATCTAAAAGAAATAGAGGTATGGCGCTGCCCAATTTCCAATTTTATTACTGGGTGGCCAATATACACAACTTTACATTTTGGATACACTTTCATCAATAACTTGACTGCCCATTGTGGGTAGCAAAGGAATTCGTACAGTTAGAAATCTCTTCATTTCATCTTTTCTTGGATCCTCATTTCCTTTTTCCTTAGATAAATCTATTGATAATCCATTTGTTAGGTACACAGCAAAGATGTGGTCCCAGTTATGGTTTCTCTCTTTCAAATCCTATTCTATCCAATCATTTCTTCCAATCTTCCTTATGCGACTCTGGGTATTAAATATCTTAAAGATTTTATTTGTTGATAACTGCTTTGCATCATTTGAACAACTTTCTGAAAAATTCAACCCACCGAATACCCATTTTTATCAGATATTTGCAAATCAGACATTTGCTCCACTCTCAGATACCTAACTTTCCTGATGTACCTGACACAAACAGTGTTGATTTGTGTTTAAATTTACAAACCACTCTTAAAGGTTCAATATCTGTTATTTATGATAAGACGACAGGCTTAAGATCTTCCTCTTTTGATAAAATTAAATCTGAATGGGAACAGGATTTAAGTCTTCCATTTGCAGATGAGTTTTGGATTTAATCTTTAAGTTGGTTAACTCCACATCCTTCTGTGCCCGTTATTGTTTGTTACAATTTAAAGTTGTGCATAGGGCTCATACGTCCAAAGCTAAATTATCTCATATTTATCCAGATATAAATCCTCATGTGATAAATGTAAGAGAGATGAGGCCTCTCCTATGAGTATGTTTTGGATGTGTCCTAGCCTCGAAAAATACTGGAGGAATGTTTTCCAAACCTTATCCTTAATCTGTAATTAAATCTTGAACCTAACCCTCTGGTTGCCCTCTTTGGTATCACTGGAGACAATGACGTTCGTTTGATTCCAATTAAATCTCAGGTTCTGTCTTTTGCCTCTCTTTTGGCCAAACATGTGATATTACTAAGATGGAGGGATGCTGCCCCACCCACCCATGCTCAATGCCTGAGGAATATTATGTCCTGTTTAAATCTAGTAAAAAACAGATTTGCTATTCGTAACTTAGACATAAGGTGTAAAAACTTATGGGACCTTTCCTGAACTACTTTCAGAACCTTTAGTTTTATTATGAGGTTCCTCCAACACTATTATATTACTCCAGGTTCAAGGCATACTTTAATTCTAGAACTTCAGCTTGGTAATGAGTTCAAGAGATGGGGGAGAAAATGAAAAAATAACATTCAGGGTAAAATTGTAAAATGTTCTGTAAATTCTATAAATTAGGCAACTTTGTTGATTTCTTTATATTTGACATCTCTGTTGTGTATTTTACAAATTTTCTGTTTATATTTGTTTACTTATGTAAAACAATAAAAAATATTTATAAAGAAAGAAAATATTCTCAATTCCCAATTGGGAACCTGAGGGTTAAGCACAGAGTACCACCAACTCTATCTCTAGCAGGCACAGCACACCAACAAACAGTAAATTAATTACAATGAACAAGTCTGTGAGTAGGAGGAGGTGGCAACTGGAGTTTGGGCGACTATATGGAAGAGGAGGAGATTGGAGAGAGTGACGGGCAGGTAAGCCGTTAAATTCCAGGGCTTACTGGGCTTGGGCCTACTTGGTTCGGGCTGTGAGTCAGAGGAGGCGGCTACTGAAGTTCGGGTGACTCTCTGGAGGAGGAGGAGGAGGAGCTTGGAGAGAGTGAAGGGGTTAATTGGCCAAGGGGCCAATAAAAGGAGGGTAAGTATAAGGGAGCGGTCCAGTGAGTAAATGGCACAGTGAAGGAGTAGGTCTTTGAGGCTTTGGCTTGAGAGGCTTCGGCGAGCAGAGGCTGAGGAGGAACGTGCTGGACTAAAGGTAAGACATTCACATTTAATTTAATAAGGTGTGATGAGAAGGAGGCAGGATGAGTGTGAGGGCAGTTTTCTGCTCTCAGTGTCACATGTGGGAGTCATGGAGACTTCACATCTCCTGGACGTCCACCTGTGCGCAAAGTGGGCTGAGCTGCAGCGTCTAAGGGACCGAGTCAGGGAACTTGAGCAGCAGTTCGATGACCTCGCTCTGGTTAGGAAGAGTGAGGCCATCACAGACAAGGAGTGTGACCTGAAGGACCGGGTCAAGGAAATTGAGCTGCAGCTCGATGACCTCTCTTTGGTTAGGGAGAGTGAGGCCATCACGGACAAAGAGTGTGGCCTAAGGGACCAAGTCAAGAAGTCAGGGAACTTGAGCTGCAGCTCGATGACCTCACTCTGGTTAGGGAGAGTGAGGCCATCACAGACAAGGAGTGTGGCCTGAAGGACCGGGTCAAGGCACTTGAGCTGCAGCTTGATGACCTCACTCTGCTTAGGGAGAATGAGGCTATCATAGACAAGAGCTACAGGCAGGTGGTCGCACCGTCTGTAATCTTCCAAAATCAGTACTCCACCTTGAGTACTGAGGAGGGGGATAGTCAGACTATGGTGGGAAGAGGTGTGCTGTTTTCCTCTGTAACCCAGAAAGGTAAGGATAAAAGGAAAAGGGCGATACTTAGAGGGTATTCAATGGTTAGGAGGACTGACAGAGGTTTTTGTGGACGTGATAAGGAAAACCGGATGATGGTTTGCCTCCTGGTGCAAGGGTCCGGGATGTGACTATGCGCATTCAGAACATCCTAAAAGGGGAGGGTGAGGAGCCTGAGGTTGTGGTACATGTTGGTACTAATGATGTTGGAAGGAATGAGGAAGTGGTCCTGCAGAATGAGTATAGGGAGTTGGGTAGGGAGCTTAAAAGGAGGACCACTAAGGGGGTAATCTCTGGATTGCTTCCTGTGCCACATGACAGAATTAGGTGGAGGTTAAATGCGTGGCTAAAGGAGTGGAGTAAGAGACAGGGTTTCAAGTTCTTGGACTACTGGGATCTTTTTTGGGGAAGATGGGCCCTATACCATAATGATGGGTTACATCTTAATCCCAGAGGGACCAGTCTCCTGGCAGGGGCATTTGCTAGGGCTGTCGGGGGGGGGTTTAAACTAGTATGGTTGGGGACAGGGTTTCACGTTAGGTAGGACAGCAGGGTGAGGGTTAGTAGGCTAAGGAAAGAGACAAGCTTGAATAATTTGTGGGAGGAAAAGCAGGAACTAGTAAAAAGATGTAGTGAAAATTGTGAGAATGGAAGAGAGGAGGATATGCAGAAGGTAGGAGGTAGGAGAAACCTGAGATGTATTTATTTTAATGCAAGAAGTGTAGAAAGGAGGCTGGATGAGCTAAAGGTGTGGATTGACATGTGGCATTATGATATTGTGGCCATTAGCGAGACGTGGTTGAAGGAAGGTTGTGACTGGCAGTTGAATGTTCCAGGATTTTGCTGCTTTAGATGTGACAGAGTTGGTGGATTAAGAGGGGGAGGTGTGGCATTACTTGTCAGGGAGGATATTACAGCAGTGCTGAGGCAAGATAGATGGAGGGCCTGTTGAGGGAGGCAGTGTGGGTAGAGCTGAAAAATAAGAAGGGTGAGGTTACTATTATAGGCCTCTAAATGGGGAAAGGGAACTAGAAGAGCAAATGTGCAAGGAAATAGATGAGATGTGCAGGAGAAATAGGGTGGTGTTGGTTGGGGATTTCAATTTTCCAAAAATAGATTGGGAAACGCAGTCAGTAAAAGGGCAGGATGGCTTAGTATTCATGCATTGTGTTCAGGATTGCTTTTGCAGCAATATGTTGGGACACTAACTAGAGGGGGAGCGGTGTTAGATCTGTTGTTTTGCAATCCAATGGGGCAGGTGATGGAGGTAAGCGTTGGAGAGAACTTCGGATCCAGTGATCATGGGTCCATTAGCTTTAGCTTAATGATGGATAGGGATAGGTCGGGTCCGAGGTTGTCTACGAGTGGGGGAAGGCCAGATTTGGAGAAATGAGAATGGACTTGCAGAGAGTTGTGTGGGCTGATCTTTTTGCCGGAAAGGATCTAGAGGAAATTTGGGGAGCATTTAGGGGTGAGATTTTGAGAGGACAGGATCTTTATGTTCCAGTCAGGCTGAAGGGGAAGACTAAAGGTTCGAGGGAGCCATGGTTTTCTGGTGAAATTAAGAAGTTGGTTCGGGACAAGAAGGAGGCCTATACCAAATATAAAAAACAAGGGATTGAGGAGATGTATGGTCGTTTCTTAGATTGCAGGAAGAACCTTAAGAGGGAAATTAGAAAGGCAAAAAGAAGGTATGAGGAGTCTATAGCTAATAAGGCGAAGGTGAATCCAAAGGGTTTTTACAGATATGTGAACAGTAAAAGGAGGGTTAAGGATAGAATAGGTCCACTGGATGATGGGACTGGTTAACTATGTCAAGAACCGTATGAGATGGGAGAAATATTGAACGACAATTTTTTCTCATCCATATTCACGAGGGATAGGGTCATTGGGCTATACAAGATAAGAGAGGCCAAAGGCTTAATTATGGAAAGGATAGGGATTAGTAAAGTGAGAGTTTTGGAGCTTCTAGGATCAATTAAGGTGGATAAGTCTCCTGGTCCTGATGGGATTTTTCCCAGGACTTTGAGGGAGGTCAGGGAACAAATAGAGGGGGCACTGAGAGTGATTTTTCAAAGATCACTGGAGGAGGGGGTGGTACCACAGGATTGGAGGGTTCCATTGTTCAAAAAAGGCAGTAGGTGTAGGCCAAGTAATTATCAGCCAGTAAGTTTGACGTCGGTGGTGGGGAAGGTTATGGAGGGTATTCTTCGAGATAGTATACACGCATATCTAGATAGGCAGGGATTGATTAGGGGCACCCAGCATGGGTTTGTAAAAGGAAAGTCATGTTTGACGAACCTTGTTGAGTTTTTTGAGGAAGTTACAGAAAGGTGGGTGAAGGTGGAGCGGTAGATGTGATTTTAGTAAGGTTTTTGATAAGGTTCCGCATGGAAGGTTAATGAGGAAGGTTCAGTCACTAGGAATTAGTAGTGAGATTGTGACATGGGTTCAGAGGTGGCTGGGAGATAGACAGCAGAGAGTCATGGTGGACAACTGTACGTCAGGTTGGAAGCCTGTGACAAGCAGGGTGCCTCAGGGATCGGTGCTGGGTCCCTTGTTGTTTATCATTTATATTAATGATTTAGAGGAGGGTGTGGTTAACTGGGTAAGCAAATATGCGGATGATACGAAAATAGGGGGAGTGGTGGATACTGAGGTGAGATTTTCTTGGATTACAGAAGGATTTGGTTTGTTTGGAAGAGTAGGCTGAAAGATGGCAGATGGAATTCAATGTAGACAAGAGAGAGGTGCCACATTTTGTTAAAAATAACCAGAATAGGACATATGCAGTTAAGGGGAGGGCATTGAGGTACACAGAGGTTCAGAGGGACCTGGGGGTTATGGTACAGAGTTCACTGAAGGTGGATTCCCATGTAGGCAGGGTGGTTAAGAAGGCATATGATATGCTGGCCTTCATAAATCATAGTCTAGAGTATAGGAGCTGGGAGGGATGCTGCAGCTCTTTAAGGCATTGGTGAGGCCAGTTTTGGAGAACTGTGCTCAGTTCTGGTCTCCAAATTATAGAAAGGATATAGATAAGGTGGAGAGGGTGCAGAGAAGGTTTACCAGGATGTTGCCTGGCTTACAGCATCTGGATTACAGGGAGAGATTAAGGAGTCTGGGACTTTATTCATTGGAATGTAGACGACTGAAAGGGGTCTTGATAGAGGTATTTAATATTATGAAAGGAATAGATAGACTAGAAATAAACAGACTCTTTCCCCTGAGGGCATGGGAGGTTGGAACAAGAGGCCATGAGTTAAGGGTAAGGAAAAATATTAGAGGTGGTTTTTTCACTCAGTGAGTGGTGGCAGAATGGAATGAACTTCTGAATGAGATAGTTGCGTCAGGGTCCCTTCTGTCATTAAAGAGAAGGTTGGATGTGTACATGGAGGTGAGGGGGTTGGAGGGTTATTGGTGGTGAGCGGGAGGTTTGAGCTAGTGGAGTTGTTCTAGTGAACCGGTGCGGACTCGAAAGGCCGACGTGGCCTGTTTCCGCTCCGTAAATTGTTATATGGTGATATGGTTAAGAATATCAAATGAACCTGGTCTCCAGCATTGCCCACAGCTCAGGATTCAGGACGGGCCCATTGCATTTGGTCCTCTGGAGCTGACTGTGGCCTGCAGCCTGGAGTTCAATAATGGTATCCATGCAGCAACAGCAAACTGCATGTGCTTGGCTTTTTCAATGGAGGACCCGTCCATGTGACCTGCAATGACCAACTATGGGTCAGCCTCACCTCTGGCAGATCTAACCCTTGATTGGCAGATGAGGTGAATTCTGACTAGGCTCCAGAAAGAGTGATCACATGACCTTCCACAATCCACATTCCCATCAGATTCCAGACAGAGAGGCCACATGACCTTCCAAAACTCACACTCCCACTAGGCTCACGGGTGGAGAGGCCACATAACCCTCCACAATCCACACTTGTCTATACCAACTAATTTGAGATTCTGAACCAGTCCAGTCATATGAGCCTGCATGTGGTCCATATACTTCCAAGGCCTTTCAAGGTCTTTGAACGTCAAAATTGTACCTGCTTCTATGGCTTCCTCTGGCAGCTTGTTCCAGATATGGACTGCCTTCTGAGTCAAAAAGATGCTCTTCAGGAATCTCTTAAATCTCTCCCCTCTCACCTTAAACCATTGCCCTTTAGTTCTCGAATCATCTACCCTGGAAATAGATTATGAGCATTCATTTTATTCATGCCCTTCCATGATTGTATAACTCTCTCTAAGATTACCCTTCAGCCTCCTGCACTCTATGGAATAAAGCTCTAGGCTATTTATTCTCTCCCTTTAACTCAAGCCCTCTAGTTCCAGCAAAAACCTCAGGCATCTCTTCAGCACTCCTTCCTCCTTAATAATCTCCTAATCTCCTTCCTACAACGGAGACAGTTAGAATTGTAGATGGAGTCATATGGGACTATGGACCTGTCCTAGCTGTGAACAATATTATGGCCTATCAACCTTTATAAGTTTTAAAGATACTGTACAGTAGAAGATCCATGAAACCTGTGCAGCCTAATTACTCCCAATTCATCTGCAAACTCCGTGCATTTCGGAGAGTGGTAGGAATCCAGAACACCAGGAGAAAGGTCACTGGGAGAATGTACTAACTTCTTACAGACAGCACCGGGTTTGAACTATAGTCATTAGCACTATATTAGCATTACACTATTCACTACACTAACCAAGCCACCCTTTCCTTTCCCATAATTTCTCCATAGTCCTTTTTGGACTCAATAACTGAGTATGCACAGACCTCTGACTAAAGGAAGTATTTGTCAATTTGGTTTTAATTTCCAACCACCTGTTTTAATTCTGTTCTGTCTCTAGCCACAAGAATATATAAGTTTATTCTATTCAATTTTTCTTTGCACCAGGAACTAATCTAATACAGTCTCTCTTAGGCAAGTATATTCTTCCTAAGGTAGGGAAAGAAAAACTCAGTAAAATGCCCTTGTTTCAATACATCCTACACAATTGTAGCAAGACTTCCTTATTTTTAGTTAACAACCTGGCACAAATTCACCACTGCTTTTCTAATTGCTTGCTGTATCTATGAGATAACAAGGATTTGTGAATGAACACTCTTCATACCAACTACCTAGTACTCATCTGTACTGTTATCATGTTTAATGGGCAGCACAGTTAGAGAAGCACTTAGCTCATCACTATAATAGCTCCAGTCACTGGGACCGTCTATCTGGAGTTTAAAATGTTATGAGCCCAGAGGACCCCAAAACCCAGCACCAATAGATATTCACCAAGACAAATGGTTACATAAACAAAAGTTGCTTTTAATTATCTTTAAACATGAAAATAGAGTCAAACTTTAACTTATCACTATTGACTAACTTAATCCACTTCTAATTCTAAGCGCATGTGTATGTAATGTACGTTTAAGTTCAGAAAAGTTCTTTGGTTCACAGTCCAATCTCACTTCTTAAACCTCCAAGTTCACTGGTTGCAGGCAATTCTTCGACTGTGCACAAAATTTAAATTTATAAAGTTCACCAGGCTTTGGTGCTTGAAAGGTAAATGGTTACCGCTCAGGAAGGTTCTTGTCAGTTTTCAGAGAGAGATTTATTGTTCCAGGACCTCCATCACTGATGTACTTCCATCAGTCACCACAGTGTTTTGCCTTTTTAGGGTTCTCCAGATGATAACCTCTTTCTTTCAGGCCACAACAGAGTTCTTTTTTGTTCCTCTTATTCCAAATGAAACATTAGACAGTCAGTCCTCTCCTCTTGCATGAACCACAAGGGCTGTGACTAGGCCATCTTCCACATTGGGGTTTCTTGCCAGTTTTTCCTGATTTAGTTCCAGTTGCTCTTGCTGGCTGAATCACAGTTAATGATCTCTACTTTGCAAAACCACATGACCCTCCTACAACAGCAAGTTCTCCTTTCAGACAATATGTGGCTCCAACAATCTCTTTCATCTGTTGCTTTGGTAAACAAAAATCCTTGACAACAATTGAAGTCTCTTAAGCACTCTTCAAAGCTCTTGCAAAAAACTGAAAGAAGCCACTAAGTCTAGCATAAACAGAGCTCCAGTATTTCAAATAAGATCTGTTTTAAAGTGTTTGCATGTGACCTACTCTAACAATCTTTTCCCAATTTATCTCCCAAATACATTTCTATATACTCTGTCACAGTATGTTCTCCCTGAGATCACATGGATTCACTCTGGGTGCTCCAATTTCCTCCCACATTTCAAAGACAGATGGGGTTAAGTACGTTAATTGGTCACATGGGTGTACCTGTATTTAGAAAGCGCGAGTCTGTAACTGTGCTACATCTCAAACTTAAAATTAAAAAAATACATTAATTAAGTAATAACGTTCTTTTGATTGCAGTCACATTAATTATAGCTGCCTGTGCCATGTGAAATGTATTTATTCAACAATAATAATATTGATGTTTCACAATAACGGACAGTTGTAAATATTCATGAAACCATACAACAGAGGTATTTTTCATATTTTACAAAATGCTTCTGATAAACAGTGTAAACATTTTCTCATTTAACAGGAAATGCAAACATCTGGTCCAGGTTAAAATTAAGGATACAACAAAAAATACACCAAAAACCAGATTTCCTGTCTTCTCTCCACTTAAAATTTCAAGTTTTTCTCCACATCATCCTGGCTTCTTGTATTGCATAACCTAGTGGTGTTAGAAAGATGGCCTTCCCCTGATTGATCTCTCCTTGGTGGACTGAGAGGTAGAACCATAAATTCAACTCAGAATTTGACCTCACATTACATCATAGTCTATGGCAGTGGTGTTCTCAATCTTTTTATTACCTCTCACATACCACCTTAAGTAATTCCTTACTAACCACAGAGCACCTAGGTTAAGGTGATATGTGAGTGGAAAGAACCACTGGTTTCAAGCACCACATCACTTAGAATTTTGTCTTAACAATTGTTCTTTCTCATGTAATTCAGTGTAAGTGAAAACACTCTGATCTGATCCAAGCAAAATATAAACCATATTTAGATGTATTTACATGTGATCCTTAATGGATATTTTAACACAGGGTGGTTGCATTACAGTAAGTTGGTGAAAAGGTACTAGTTAATCTTTTTTCAGTCAACAAAGTGGCAATGTTGATAAAATGAATATTTTTCATGTTAGACTTCCAATGACCACATATAGAATGTACAACCCAGTTAAGTGAACCACTAAACTTCCTCTATTCTCCTTAAACATGGTGCAGCTGCCATAACCCCTAAAAACTCTTTTGTGGGTCTTCATCGCATCTTTCCCATTCTCTAACTATCATGACCAACTCAGAAATTGACGATTCAAACTGGCAGGCTTGAAAATGATGTACTCCTGTTCCAATGATCCTAAATTCACTTCAATTAGTTGAAGAAAAGATTTTTGATATTCACTCCTGCCTATGAAATAGTGGACTCTTACAAGCAAAAGAACTTGGTGAAATTCAATCCATAAAAAATTGATGACCAATCACCAGTGTCCAAAAATGGGAACAGAAAGATTTACCATAATATTTGACCATTTCTGCCCAGAAAACACATCACTGACCCAAAGCCCAAAATCACATTACATGACCCAAAGTCTACAATTTTAACATAAATTATATTCTTGAACTTTAACACTGGCTGACAAAGAAAATGAAAGCAAACAATTTATCATCAACCTGGCAAAAACGCTTCATCTGAAAATGAAGCTGTTCTCTAAGAGCAGGTACTTACAGACAACGTAGGCCTGCAACACTTGGGCTGATTGGTGGGCTGACGAACCAATCGGAGAGGAGCCACTGTAGCTTTCATTTTATTCTGGTTTGGCCTGTTCTGTTGCTAGAAAGGAAACAAAAAGAAATGATGAATGGTGTATCTGTTACAAGGATATGAATAATTCCTGGTTATATATTTCCAATGACTTTTCCCAGTGGTTAAAATTCCCATATTCATAGGGTGTTGAATGATCTCAGTCAAGTCAATCAATAAAGTACCAAAAATTAACCATTTCCATCAATGGGCTAAATGGAGGTGGGGGTGAGATGAATCAGTTTCCACTGTCTGCTGAAGCCCTTCTGATAAACAATGGTGCTTTGGTTCCAAGAAATCTTAAATGAGCCTGACTTGGATGCCATATAAGTTTAATAGGTCAGCTTGGAACAACACATTAATGCAGTCACTCTCAAAAGGGGCCACAGCACATTTAAGGGGGGGAGGGGGGTGGGCCTTGAACTGAAATCATAAAATATTTTTAATTTTTTTAATGTAGTCTGATGGAGAGAAGTATGGAAGAAACCAGTTAAAATTGATTGCTTCAATGGGAAGGGGCCCCATAAATTTTGTTATTTCACCCTGTTAAAAATCCTGCCAGTAACTATGCACTCTGCCTTCAAATTTGACCTTCCAATGTGCATTATTACTTCACGCATATCCATATTGAATTCTATCTGCCATTTTTCTGCCTAATTCTCCATTCTGTTTATATCCTGTTGTGATCTATGACAAACTTTTACACTATCCACAACAACTTAAACTTCATGTCATCTGCAAATTTGCTGCAAATATCCCACAACTTATTCATCCTGGTCATTTATAAAAATCACGAAGAGCAGATTCCCTATTTCACTGAAGAGAAAGGATGATGAGGCAAAAGAACCATGGTGTACAAGAGACATAGAATCACATTGCTGGAGAAATTCGGCTGGTCAACCAGTGTACTTTATATAGCAAACCCAAAACCTTGGTGATGCATCTTTATCTTTGCTATATAACCAGCTGAGTTTCTCCATCATTGTGTTTTTGCTTCAACCATAATGTCTCCAGAGTTTCATGTTTACAAGGAATGTAGAAAATAGAGTCAAGAGGAAAAAAAACTTGCAAGAAGTTTAAAAATATAGGAACTGATAGAGGTCTGGAGAATTTCAAGATTGCCAGGAAGAGCTTAGACTTAAGAGAGCCAGAAGGGATCATGAGAATGCTTTGGAATGTAGGACAAAGGAAAACCTCATTCTACAAATATGTGAAAACAAGAGGGATGAATCGTGAATCAGGGGTGATATTGAAAAACGTGTGCATAGAGTCAGAGGAGGTAGCAGGGGTCCTTAATGAATACTTTGCTTCAGTATTCACCAGAGAAAAGATCCTTGGCAATTGTGAGGATGACTTAAAGTGGATTGAAATGTTTGAGCATATTGACATTATGAAAGAAGATATGTTGGAGTTTTTGAAAAGCATGAAGTTAGATAAGTTGCCAGGACCAGATGAGATTTACCCAAGGATACTGTGGGAAGTGAAGGAGGAGATTGCTGAGCCACTGGTGGTGATTTTTGCAATGACACTGGGGATAGGAGACGTACGGGAGGATTGGAGTGTTGAAAATGTTGTTCCTCTGCTGGCTCCAGTCAGGGAGTCAGGTAAAATGGGATCCTTCAAGAGATATTAGATAGGTATATCTTTCTTTTTTCTTTCTCTTCTTTGGCTTGGCTTCGCGGATGAAGATTTATGGAGGGGTAATGTCCACGTCAGCTGCAGGCTCGTTTGTGGCTGACAAGTCCGATGCGGGACAGGCAGACACGGTTGCAGCGGTTGCAAGGGAAAATTGGTTGGTTGGGGTTGGCTGTTGGGTTTTTCCTCCTTTGTCTTTTGTCAGTGAGGTGGGCTCTGTGCTCTTCTTCAAAGGAGGTTGCTGCCTGCCGAACTGTGAGGCGCCAAGATGCACGGTTTGAGGCGATATCAGCCCACTGGCGGTGGTCAATGTGGCAGGCACCAAGAGATTTCTTTAGGCAGTCCTTGTACCTCTTCTTTGGTGCACCTCTGTCACGGTGGCCAGTGGAGAGCTCACCATAGAGCACGATCTTGGGAAGGCAATGGTCCTCCATTCTGGAGACGTGACCTACCCAGCGCAGTTGGATCTTTAGCAGCGTGGTTTCGATGCTGTCGGCCTCTGCCATCTTGAGTACTTCGATGTTGGAGATGAAGTTGCTCCAATGAATGTTGAGGATGGAGCGGAAATGGGCAGTTGTTAGAGTTCTGTCTCTCTGCCGTTGCTATATCAAGGACCCTCAACCACGGTATCTTCAGATTTTTGTGATTTATTAGATTATTAGTTCATGTGTTTTAGATTTGTATGTTTTATGGTCCCAAAGTGCTCCCCCACTTGACATTCAACCACTTGCCAACTTCAATTCTCAAAAGGAAGTTGAGTATTGCCCCATCTCCATTTTCCAGGACACGTTTAACAAATTCCACCCTGACTAAGCCCTTTGTGCTATGGCAATCCTAGTGAATATAAGGAAATTAAAGTCACCTTCAATCACAACCCTATTATTCCGTCATCAATTGTGATCTCCCTGTATTTTTTATCTTCTAATTCACAAGATTAGATGGCCTATAGCACAATTTTATCAAAGTGATCACTCTCTTATATTATTCAGAAGAAAGATCTCTGGATTTTTTGGTATGTTGCTTTTTGTGATTTTATTTAATTCCTGATTTAGATCTTCCCAAAACTTTTCCACTTTCTCACATGCCAAAATTGCATGTACTGTTGTTCCCATTTCCTTCTTACAGCGAAAACATCTGTCTGATACTGTTGGGTCCCATTTATTTAACTTTTGGGGCGTGATGTAACCAATTATATTGTATCATGCGTAACCTCGTGTTTATTGTATTTCTCATAGTTCTGGAGCATAGCTTTTCCCATGTTTCATTCTTTATGTTTAGATCTTGTTCCCATTTTTGTTTGGGTTTACAGCTTGTTTCCTCGTTCTCTTTCTCTTGCAGTTTTATGTACATGCTTGTTATAAATCTTTTAATTATCATTGTGTCTGTCATCACGTATTCAAAATTGCTTCCTTCTGGTAACCTCAGTCTGCTTCCCAATTTGTCCTTCAAAAGTTGAAGACACAAATTTCTTGTTTGTTTTCATTGTGTGACGACATTGTTTAATGGGTTTAATGTATCATATATGTTGAATGTTGAGTGAGTGGGGAGGGGGGGTGAAGGAGGGAGGGAAGGGAGGGGGGAAAAAAGGGGAGAAAATGACACAGTGTATATCCGAGAGGGAAATACACTGTGTGTATTTTGGTCAGTCTGGTTCATAGTGTGAAAAGAAAACATTTAAAGAAAAAGTGATCACCCTCTTATTTCTAAGACTTACTGGACATTGTGCCAGCAAAATCCTAAGTCCTAATCAAATTTTCAACTTCCCCTCTGACTTAGCTCCACCGTTATCAAGTCTATGGTATTTGCACCCGGGAACACTGAGCTACCAGTGTCGACAATCCCTCAACTACATTTCTGTAATAGCTATAATATCTCAGTCCCATGCCCCAAATCCATCTGTTCACCCTGGTTCACCCAACAGAGGAATAACAATACTCCAATCCTTTGGTACTTCTCCTATCTCCAGTGTCACTGTGAAGAACATCGCCAGTGGCTCAGCAATCTCCTTCTTCGCTTCCCACAGTTCTGCTCCTTTCTTTTCTGCCTACTCGATTTGTGTGCATTAACATCTAGATTTGCCTCAAGTTTTTCATCTGTCATATGACCTCTTTGGATCCCAACCTTCCCAAGTAGTTCTAGCAAATCTTCCTGCCAGGATATTGGTTACCCCCTCTGGTTCAGGTACAACCCATCCCTCTTGAGTAGGTAACCTTTGGCCTAGAAGAGATTCCAATGGTCCATGAATCTGAACCTGTCCTTCCTGCACCAGGTACCCAGCTATGAATTCATCTGCCCAATCCTTCTATCCCTACTCTCACTAGGTACATGGCACCAGAGCAGTCCAAAGATTACAACCCTTTAGGTCCTGATTTTTAGCTTTCTGCCAAACTCCCTATTTTTACTTTGCAGGACTTCATTAATTTTTCCACCTACTGTATGTCATTGGTACCAATGTGTACAATGGCCTCTGGCTGCTCCCCTTTCCCTTGAAAATGTTCGACAATCAGTCAGACAGATCCTTGACCTGGCATCTGGGAGGAAACATATCATCACTCACAAATCCCACTCGCAGCCACATAATCTCCTGACTGTCCCTTTAATTATTAAATCTTCCTTTTGCTGCAGCAGTCCTATTTTTCATCCTTCCTTTCTGTACCACAGAGTTGCGGCACTCCTCAAAATGGCTATTCACTCCACCTCCAATAATAACCAATACAATATTCTTATTAATGAGGGGGAATGTCCACAGGAGAATCTTGTACTCCTTCCTTACACCCTGGTGACTATTTAACAACCTGCTGCCTGTAGCTTTGGTGTGACTACCTCACTAAATCTCCTGACTCAGCATCACAAATGCTTCTGAGAGAGTCTACCTGAAGCTTGATGCAGTCATTCAGGGTCTGCAGCTGAAATCAGTTCACATGAGTATAACCATCACAGCTATGCTCAGGTAGGACAGACCAGAGGGTTTGTCTATTGAGGCTATATGGGTGGAGCTGTAGAACGGAAAAAGTATGACCACACTCATGGCAAATAGACAGTGAGAATTGGAGGAGCAAATCTGTAAAGAGGTAGCAGGCAGTTGCAGGAAACATAAGGTTGTGATAGTAGATTTTAACTTTCCATATATTTACTGGGACTGCCATACTGTAAAAGGGCTGGATGGATTGGAGTTTGACCAATGTGTTTGGGAAAGTTTCCTAAATGAATATATAGAAATATCAACTAGAGAGAATGCAATACTAGACCTTATATCAGCGAACGAGACAGGACAGATGACAGAAGGGTAACATTTTGGGTCTAGTGATCATAATGCCATTCTTTTCAATTATGGAAAAGGATAGGTCTGGGCCTCAGGTTGAGATTTTAAATTGGAGAAAGGCCAATTTTGAGAAAATTAGCAGTAGGTAAATTATTGGAAGGTGTTCTGAGAGATCAGATATATAAGTATTTGGACAATCAAGGGCTGATTAAGGATAGTCAGCATGGCTTTGTAGGTTGTTTAACGAATCTTATAGAGTTTTTCAAGGAGGTTACTAAGAAAGTAGATGAAGGAAAGGCTGTGGATGTTGTCTACATGGACTTTAGTTAGGCCTTTGACAAAATCCCACATGGGAGGTTAGTTAGTTCAGAAGGTTCAGACACTTGGTATCCAAGGAGAGGTTGTACATTAGATTTGAAATTGGTTGGATGGGATAGTCAGAGAGTGGTAGTCGATGATTTCTTCTCAGACTGGAGGCCTGTGATTAGTGTGTGCCTCTGGGATCGGTGCTGGGACCATTATTGTTTGTTGTCTATATCAATGATCTGGATGATAATGTGGTCAATTGGATCAGCAAGTTTGCAGATGACACTAAGATTGTAGGCGTGTGGACAGTGAGGAAGGTTTTCAAAGCTTGCAGAGGGATCTGGACCAGCTGGAAAAATGGGCCAGAACATGGCAGATGGAACTTAAGTGTGAGGTGTTGCATTTTGGAAGGACAAATCAAGGTAGGACATACACAATAAACGGTAGGGCATTGAGTCGTGTGGAGGAACAAAGGGATCTGGGAATACAGATACATAATTCTCTGCCTAACTACAGGAAGGATATCAGTAAGATTGAAAGAGTGCAGAGAAGATTTACTAGGATGTTGTCGAATCCTCAGGAGTTGAGTTACAGAGAAAGATTAAACAGGTTAGGACTTTATTTCTTAGAGCATAGAAGAATGAGGACAGATTTGGTAGAGGTTTACAAAATTCTGAGGGGTATAGATAGAGTAAATGTGAATAGGCTCTTTCCACTTCGATTAGAGAGATAAATACAAGAGGGCCGAATGGCCTGTTTTCTCAGCTGTCATGTCCTAAGGTTCATTGAGCCTGTGGTTCAAGTAAGCATGGAACTAGCAATTAAATGCAGAATCTGAGAATATCCATGGAAACTGCTATGCCCAAGACAGCAAGAATCTGCAAAGAATTTGAAGGTCATCACAGGCCAACCTCCCCTCCATCTATATCTCTTGCTGCCTTGGGAAAGCTGCCATATTCAAGCATTCACACCAACTCAGCCGCATTCTATTCTCTCCCCTTGTATTTGGGTGGAAGATGAATGAGCTTGAAAGCACAAACTTCAGATTCAAGGTAAATCAGCAGGAATTCACAATGTCCATGGGTGGTAAAGAGATACAACCACTGTTTCAGGCCTGAGCCCTTCATCAAGGTTCAGGGCGGAAATATTGGTTATACATCTTTTCCTCCAATGGATGCTGTGAGACCTGCTGAGTTCCTCCAGGATTTTTGCTACCATCACAGCATCTGCAGACATTTCATTCAAGAGCTTTTTCTGACTGTTTTCAGACTCTTGAATGGACCACTCATGGGTAAAAGATGATGCTCCTGCAGTATTTAACTATATTTTTGTTTTATTGTTGCACTATATATTGTATTTAACACACAAAATATTTTTTTTACTGTATCTTCAAACATGTAGCGATAAACACTTTTAAAAAAATCCCTCCTGGGGAGGAAGCATTTTACTCTATTGTTTTATGAAAATTTTCTTTAACTGGGTCTGTAATGGCACTGATTTCTACAGCTTACAAACCAATAAAGAATACACTCACTCATTTCTTCAGCATACCATGAAGTTGATTTTCTTTTTATTATTCATTAGACACAACTTTGCATTGTTCAACTCCCCAAACACCACCCAGCTAAACTCCTCTGACCTTCTCATTGGTTCACTGCCACATGGGTGATCCTAACACTCTCACTCTCCATCTCCTACGTCTGAGATTCATCACCCTTATACTGACGATTAACACACTCACACATTCACGCTATTATTCCTACGCGTCACATTGGCTTACATCATCATTTTTTTGGAATATTTTGCTTAAAGTTTTTAAATATACATGCATTCAAATATATTTCAAAATACAAATGTAATAATGTATTCAATATCAAATACATGTAGATAATACCCCACGGCACTCTCCCCCACCCCCTATAGTCCCAAAAAAGATGAAGAGAAAAAGAAAATAATAGAATAGAAAGAAAAAAAGAGAAAAGTAAGAATAAAAATGAAAAGAAAAGAAATGGATTGTTGAAAATATTAGATTTCATCTAATTCTAAAATTCATATTCATTTCACCATTAATAGGGTTCCACATAGGTCTTAGAGGTTATGAAGAACAATTTGAAATATAAAAAATTAATAATTAAAAATTCAATCCTCTTTTTTGTGATATGGATGCCAAATTTGTAAAAATATATCATATTTTTTCCTTGAATTACAAGTAATTTTCTCAACTATACATTTCTGCATTCTATCATTCCAAACTTAAATATAAATCAGATTTCCATTTATTTCATTTCTGCGGCGTGAGGTATAGCTGGTGTATAAAATTATATTTTACCAGTCTATATCTTACATTTATTGTATTAGTCATGTAGTCTTGGCATAGATCAACCCAATTCTTCTCATCTATTGTTACATTTAAATCTGTCTCTCATTTTTGTCTAGATTTATGAATCTTCGGCTTAAGGGTCCCCACTTGAAGTAAATGATAAATTTGTGGTGGCCCGCTCTGGGCGGTGAACGCAACCAAATGCCAGCAACTCGCGTAACGACACTGGCCCAACAAGCAAACCGGAGGGAGAACGGCAAGGGCAGCTTAAAGGCCAGAGACCCCAAAATGGTGCTGGCCTTACTGCACAGCCAACAGGCAGGGACAGCGCCCAGGGAAGAAAGGAATTGTTATGCAGGAAAGTACCCACATGCGGGAAACCCACTTTTATTATGTAAGTCATGACATCAGTAAAGGGGGACAACAATGGGAATGGTGCGAATATAAAAGTCTGGCGTGAGCCCCCAATAAAACACAGAGCTTAACCTGACTACACTATGTGTGTGTGTGTGTCTTCTTTCGAATAGCGCACGGCTACAAATTGCTGAAATAAGTTTCTTTGTATTTCCCTTTCTTATTAAAGTCTCTATTTCACTACACTTTGGCAAATACATTATAGGACCCAACTTATCACAAAAATGCTCTGATTTGAAAAGAGCAAAATATCGTATTGTAGTGGCTACTACAGTAGAGCCACTAAAGAAATACAAGCACACGCCAGAGTAGTCAACTCAAAGCTGGTTTATTGAAGCTTTACAAGCGGATTTTATTCCAAGGCTCCACGGGACAAGGTGGGATCTTTTCCACGGGACCAGCAGGTTTAAATTGAGACTTGTTAATGTCCCACGCAATTCGGCAGGGGACTCAGCTAATCAACATGTCATCCCTCGGAACTCGGAATTGCTAGCATGCCAGCCCTTAGGAAAGTCTGTGTACTGACGGTAGCAGTTCGCATTACTGCGCTGAGCGCCCGTTCGGCCCGCTACACAGCCACTACATCACCCCCCCTCGAATCGTCACCGTAAATTAAAAACGCCAGACATGCATGTCTTAGGCGAACGCCCACGTCGGCTGGGCTGAGAGCACTGAATGGGTGTAGTAGGGTCCGTATGGGCAGGCTTAAGTTGTGAATGTTCCCCAATGTCCAAAGTATACATCTCTCTTAATGACACGGAATGGTCCTTCATATGGTTCTTGTAACGTTGCCCCTGGGACCGGTCTTCGAACGAATATGAAGTCAGCGTTCAGAAGTGATGGGGCCACTTGTTGTTTAGGGTTGCCGTGCCAGTTGGTAGAAGTCAGCTTGCTGTTAGCAATATCCCTGCGGAGTTGTTGAAGGACATCCAGGTCAGAGTTGGCTGTGAAATGAACATCTCCCGGAACCATAAGGGCCATACCATACATCAACTCTGCAGATGATGCAGACAAGTCTTCTTTTGGAGCCGTGCGTACCCCCAGCAGAACCCAAGGTAGCTCATTGACCCAGTTGGGGCCGGTGAGTCGGGCCTTAAGCGCAGATTTAAGCTGTTGGTGGAAATGCTCACCAGGCCATTGGACTGCGATGGTATGTCGTGGTGCAGTGCAGCTTTGTCCCACAAAAACATGCAAGGGTAGACCATAATGCCGAAGTGAACTGTGGCCCACAGTCTGAAGTTATGTGCTTAGGCACACCAAATCTAGCGATCCAGTTTAGGATGAACGCTCTAGCACATGTTTCAGTATCACTAGCTGGTAATGGGATGGCCTCTGGCCAGTGTGTGAAGCGGTCTACCACTGTTAGAATATACTTCTAACAGTGTCCTGTGACACTGGTAATGGTCTGACCAGGTCCACGTGTACGTGTTCGAACCTCCTGCATACTGTCGGGAAAGGCTGAAGGGGTGCCTTGGTGTGGCGCTGAATCTTTGCAGACTGGCAGGAAATGCATGTTGATGCCCACTGAGCGACGTCTTTCTTCAGTCCATGCCATATGTACTTATTTGACATGATCTTGACTGATGTCCTGATGGATGGATGTGATAAACTGTGAATGTTGTCAAAAAGACATCGCCTCCATGACAATGGGACCAATGGTCGAGGATAGCCAATGGTCGAGGATACGTCACAAAGGAGTTTTGGTCCACCGTGCTGCAGTGCCACCTGCTGAATGTCCAGTCCAGTAATGGTTGTACTGTATGCCTGTATATCAGGATCCGTGGCCTGCGCCGCAGCCAGTTCAGCAATGTTGATTCCACCCTGAATATGGTACACGCTTGGTCTAGACAGCATATCTGCGATTAGATTGTCTTTTCCTGAAATGTGGCATATGTCTGTAGTGAATTCTGAAATGTAGGACAAATGGCATTGCTGTCTTGGTGTCATTTTGCTAAATGAGTGGTTTATGGTCCGTAAATGCAGTGAAATATCGACCTTCCAAGATATAACAGAAGTGCCGTGTGGCTAGATATAGTGTCAACAGTTCTCGATCAAAGGCGCTATATTTTACTTCTGCTGGTCTTAAATGGCGGCTGAAGAAGACAAGGGGTTGATAATGGCCATTGATGCACTGTTCAAGAACTGCACCCACAGCTGTCCCTGAGGCATCGGTGCTAAGCGTCAAAGTAGCTTCAGGGGATCGGGATGTGCAAGCACTGCTGCTTTGGCCAATGCTTCTTCGGCGGACATAAACGCGACCTCTGTCTCCGAGGTCCAGATAATGTTCTTGTGTTTGGTGGAGACGATGTCAAACAGTGGTCGCAGGATGTCAGCAGCTCCGGGAATAAACCTGTGATAAAAGTTTATCATTCCCAAAAACTTCTGTAGACTTTTGATGGTGGTAGGTTTGGAAAAGATACAGACTGCGTCTACCTTGTTTGATAATGGAAATATGCTGTCTGCTGTGATTTTGTGCCCTAAGAACTCCATGGTTGATCTGCCAAATTGACATTTGTCAGGGTTGATTATTAGACCAAAGTCTTGGAGCCATTGGAAAATATGGCGCAAATGCAGGCGGTGATCTTGCTCATTTCGACTTGCTACAAGGATGTCGTCCAAGTAAATGTATGCAAAGTCAAAATTCCTGCGTAGAGCATCCATAAGCTGCTGGAAAGTTTGCACGGTGTTCTTTAATCCAAATGGCATTCTAAGAAATTCAAAAAGTCCGAACAGGGTAATAATTGCTGTTTTGAGAATCTCTATAGAAAAATTAACATGGAAATATGAATTGGGAGGTTTACAGCTCACTACTTTTAAAAATCATTATAGAGCAGGTCAAATAAAATTTCTTACTTATTTTTTGAAGAGGGGGAGTACCTGCTTGGGTAAAATTAGAATGAGCCTGTCAGCCTCCCATGCTATGTCATGAGGACAGCGGAAATCCATGTTAGCAATGGGTATGGTGACGCGAGCTGGCAGTTTTGATAGGAATAAGGTTTCAAAAATAAGGCAATGAGAATGACCATCTGCCAATGCCAGCATCTCATGCATTAGGTCTGATGGATTCCTGTCACCCAGGCCTTCCATGTTCAAAAGCCACATGCCGTGCTCATGCCTTGTCAATTCCAATGTATCCAGAATAAACTGGCAGATCCTGGTGTACTGGTTCTCCGCCGGAGGATTGTCAATAAATTTGCTTACTCGAGAAGCAGTAGCAGCGTCCAATGCAGTTACGACATGCCAGAACTTTGTGCCTTCTGCTGTTATACCTCAAAGATGAAACTGGGTTTCACCCTGAATAAGCCAAACCCGAGGCTGATGTGCCCAGAAAGGAGTACAAATGAAGTCCAACTGCGTTAACTTCAGCGGCCTGCCGCTGCTGCTGTAGCCTCATCCATTATGATTGGAGATTCAAGTTTCAGTTGAATCTTGCAGTCGGGGTCACCAATTGTAGCAGCTACTACGGTAGAGCTACAAAAGAAATACAGAACACACACTTTACAAGTGGCTTTTATTCCCTGTCTGTCCCGGGCTCCACGGGACAAAGTGGGATCTTATTAAGGGACAGCTGCTGGTCTATGGTTTAAATTGAGACTTGTTAACATCATGTGCCTTTCATCAGGGGACCCAGCTGATCAACGTGCCATCCCTCGGCACTCGGTACTGCTGCCAGCCCTTAGGTAAGTCCATGTACTGACAGTGGCAGTTCGCATTACCATACTGAGTGCCCGCTCGGCCCGCCTCAAAGCCACTTCTTTGGCTTGGCTTCGCGGACGAAGATTTATGGAGGGGGTAAAAAGTCCACGTCAGCTGCAGGCTCGTTTGTGGCTGACAAGTCCGATGCGGGACAGGCAGACACGATTGCAGCGGTTGCAGGGGAAAATTGGTGGGTTGGGGTTGGGAGTTGGGTTTTTCCTCCTACAGTATTATAAAAATACCATATTTATTCTTAACTTGTTCAAATTGCATGAATTGCCCTGTTCATAACAGTATTCAATATATCAGATCCCTTTATGAGACCACATTTCAAAAATTTGATTATCTAATGTACAAGATATGAGTCTGTTTTGAGTCAAAGGGGTTTTAAGAGATAAATTACTCCTTATTCCAATTTCTGTATTGGTATTACGCCAAATTTTAATCAAATGTTTCAGTAAAGGAGTTTTCTCTTAAAGCAGTTAATAATTTTGCATCCCATTGATATAAAATCTTCTGCTCCTATATATTAGCTTCAACCCATCAATGGAAACTGTGTGAACTTTTTAATTCCTGTTGATTACAAAAGTCTTCAGGTGGTGTCGTAAGACTTAAAAAGGACCATCATAAATGGGCTGAAGTGGTTTGCGAGCAGCATCATGCTGGAGGAACACACGAGTAGTGTTGAAAATCATTTGGCACATACACAGCTGCAGTAAGGAGTACAATGGAGTAATTTCATGTTTTCCTGAAGACGATCAACATAACTAGCCAGATCATATACCATTGTGCTCGAAATCAGACTCACAAACTTGCCTGGCAAGGTTAATGTAGTGGCATATAGTAGCTCTGCCACTGAACATTCAAGATTTGCCTTAACAGCAGTACATACTCCAAGGAGGGAAGATCCAGCCTGACCAACCTATTGGAATTTTTTTTAGGGAATTTCAAATAGGATGGACAAGGAAGAGGCTGTGGGTGTTGTGTATTTGGATTTTCAAAAGGCCTTCATTAAGGTGCTGCATAAGAGGCTGTTTAATAAGATGAGATGGAATTACAGGAAAGATATTAGACTGGGTGGAGCATTGGCTGATAGTCAGGAAGCAAAGGGTGGGAATAAACCTGTTCTGGTTGGTTGCCAGTTACTAGTTGTGTTCTGCAATGGTCGGTGTTGGGGCCACTTATCTTTACAATGTATATCGATGATTTAGATTATGGATTGAATGGCTTTGTGGAGAAGTTTGTAGATGACACCAAAATAGGTGGTGGAGTCTGTGGTGATATGTAATTACACCACTAGGTCACCAGGGGTCATCCTGGTGACCTTGTATATAAAGCAGTCCAGAGCTACAGTCTGGCCTTCCAGGTTCATCTTGCAGAGAGACAAGACCTCTTAGTGTACATATTAGTTTATTAAAGCTGTGTTATACTCGCACCGCTGGTGTGGTTATTGTCAGTACAATTTAATAAACTAATAACATAGCTACTAGGATGGAAATTGCTTCTGCTCCAATGCACATTCCCGACCACCTGGAGATCTTCCTGAGGAATGGAATCCGGGGACAACGAACACGCACATTCATCCGAGGACAGAGACAGCGAGGGACCGCTGTACTGGAATCGTGGTGGAATGCGGGGAAGAACATAGAAGTATGATAGGGCAGGTAAGAAATGGCCAAGAGCCCTGCTGCCCATGGCTTCGCCGGAACAGGAACCGCCGACCCTAAACCCCGGTCTGATCAGAAAGTGCCCACTACAAGCGCAGGTGGAAGGATCTCCACAAGTCTTGCTCCTGATACCACGTATGTACAGAATTCCCGACCACTCCAGAGCCAGGGAAAGCAGACACGGGTACCATCACTCCCCCAGCAGCAGTTTCCCCAGTACCACAGAGACCTGATGCTACCGCTGGGATCCCCCTTAAGCCCACTGCAAATGTCCCAAAGCCAGAGACTCAGCCAACAGTCCCAAGCACCCAGGTTACTCATGCTAATGAGAGGCGGGAAAGCTCTTCTTTCTCCACAGACAGAAGTAGAATGCCATGTGTAGCCGGCCATCTACGACAAATGCTACAAAGCAGTAAGGCACTGGCAACATTATCTGACGTGCAAACACTTCACCCTCGTCACGGACCAATGGTCTGTGGGTTTTATGTTCGATAAACAGAACGGGGAGAATTAAGAACGACAAAATTCTGCGCTGGCGGAAAGAATTGTCTACATTTAACTACTGTACTGACATTAACCACATCAGCAGTGCGAGTATAACACAGCTTTAATAAACTAATATGTACACTAAGAGGTCTTGTCTCTCTGCAAGACGAACCTGGAAGGCTAGTCTGTAGCTCTGGACTGCTTTATGTACAAGGTCACCGGGATGACCCCTGGTGATCTAGTGGTGTAATTACGTATCTCCACAACTACAACATTCTATACCACCCCCGGGAGACTCAACGAGTCCAGAGGCACTTGTGCCATCCTTAACCACACGTCTCAGTTGCAGAGCTTCCACAATGAGATGGGCCACCTGGGGGTCGCTAGACTGTTTCACTTCATTAAAACCCAAAACCTCCCATTTTCGGTAGAGGAAGTGAGGTCAGTGAACAAGAGCTGCCCCATCTGTGTGGAATGCAAACCACAATTTTACCAGCCACACAAAGCCACCCTGATAAAAGCTACCAAACCTTTTGAGCGACTCAGCCTCGATTTTAAAGGCCCGCTCCCGTCCAATAATAGAAATGTCTATTTCCTAAACGTAATAGATGAATATTTCCATTTCCCCTTCGCAATCCCGTGTTCTGATGTATCTGCAGCCACTGTTATAAAATGCCTCCAACCCATCTTCAGCATATTTTGGTACCCGAACTACATACACAGACAGGGGGGCTGCATTCATGAGCGCAGAAGTACAGCAGTACCTGCAAGAGAGAGGGATTGCTACCAGCCGCACTACAAGTTACAATCCCAGGGGGAATGGACAAGTCGAAAGGGAAAATGCCACTATCTGGAAAACGGTCCTCTTGACTTTAAAAGCAAAAGACCTGCCTGTTACCAGATGGCAAGAAGTGTTGCCAGAAGCCCTACACTCTATAAGTTCTTTGTTGTGTACTGCCACTAACATGACCCCACATGACTGTATCTTTTCTTTCACAAGGAAAGCCACGATGGACACAGTGCTGCCCAAATGGATGATGACACCAGGACCCGTTCTCCTCCGGAAGCACTGCAGATGCCACAAAGTGGACCCGCTGGTGGATCAAGTGGAGTTGAGGCACGCAAACCCTCAGTATGCCCGTCACATTCCCAGATGGAAGAGAAGACCCGGTGGCCACCAGGGATCTCGCACCGGCCGGATGTGTGAACAACGCGGAGGAAACACAGATGTCTACGGATCAACATGGAGCGCAGCAGCAGTCACTAGAACAGTCGTCCATCGAGTCACCCCAGAGGACTCTACCACCCACCCCAGAAATCAGGACCCTGGGTACGCCCGTCCCACAAAATATCACCACCCTAGACTTGATGGCAGGACCTAATTCCATAGAAGAGGATCTCTAGCCCACACGGCCACCCATCTAGTACTTCCCACTACCACACCTCCACCAAGAAAAGCCGAAAGGCAGACCGCACTCCCCACCGCTATACCACTACTGAGGAGGTCCAGAAGCCAATGGAAGCCACAAAAAAATTTGGACATAAACTTACAAACAAGGGAAGGAGGACGGGTGAGGGGGGAAATAACAATTTTTTAAGGGGGTGTGAATGTGGTGATATGTAATTACACCACTCGGGGTCTATCCCGGTGACCTTGTCTATAAAGCAGTCCAGAGCTACAGTCTAGCCTTCCAGATTCGTCTTGCAGAGAGATAAGACCCCTTAGTGTACATATTAGTTGATTAAAGCTGCCTTATACTCGCACTGCTGGTGTGGTTATTGTCAGTACAGAGTCGGAAATGTTGAAGAAACCCAAAGGTTGAAGAGAGACGTGGACAGCGGGAGGAGAGGGGGCAAAGAAGGGGCAGATGAGATGCAATGTTGAGAAATATATGGTTAGACATATTGGAGGAGGAAATAAACAGGCAGATTATTATTTAGATGGGGAGAAAATTCAAAATGTGGAAGTACAAAGGGATTTGGGGGTCCTTGTGCAGGAGAACCTAAAGGTTAACCACCAGGTTGGATCAGCGTGGTGATACAACCACCAGCCTACTGCAGAGGGTGATCTCTCTACCTGCAGGAAGACCACCTAAGGGGCTGACTCCACCTGGCCAGTTGTCGATCAGCCGACCTGAATATAAACCTGAGCCGCCCCTCCTGAGCCAGTCACACGGGAGCCACCAAGGCATGAGCTGGCATTCAGATTTTTACAGGAATAAAGCCTGTTGTACAGGCTTTTCTGAGTTTGTGCCTGCTCGCTGCTACCTCAGTGCACCACAATTGACAGTAAAGAAAGTGAATGCTATTTGGCATTCATTTCAAGAGGAATATTATTTAAGAGTAAGGAGGTGTTGGTGAGGCTCTATGGGGCACTGGTGAGACCTCATTTGGAGAACTGTGTGCAGTTTTGGGCCCCTTATCTTAGAAGGGATGTAATGATGTTGGAGAGAATACAGAGAAGGTTTAACAGGATTATACCTGGAATGCGAGAGCTAACATATGAGGAATGTTTAGTGGCTCTTAGACTCTATTCAATGGTATAGAAGAATGAGATAGGATCTCATATAAACATTTTGAATGCTAAAAGGATTGGGCAGAATAGATGTGAATAAGATGTTTCCCTTGGTGGGTGAATCAGGACAAGAAGGCACAGTCTTAGAATTAGAAAGAACCCATTTAAAACAGAGATGAGACATTTCTTTAACCAGAGGGTTGTGGATTTGTGGAATTCGTTGCCACATTCAGCTGTGGAGGCCCAATCAATGGGGGAGTTTAAGGAGGAGATTGACAGGTTTCTAATTAGTCAGGGTATCATGGGATATGGGGAAAAGGCCGGAATTTGGAACTAGATGTGAAAACAGTTTAGCTTGGTGGAGTTGCGGAGCAGACTCAATGTGCCTAATGGCCTACTTCTGTTCCTTGATTTTGTGATCTTGTGAGAACCATGGGAAAATATTTGCTCCACAAAGATGCATTAGCACCTGCTGTTAATGCTGCCTTCAATTGCCACTTCTGGTGCAGAGATTTCAGTGATCCCTCCAACCATGGAGGAACACAGATCATGTTGGGGTCCTAATTGTAACAGCACAGATTTACCACAGCTTACAAACAAATAAAGAATACACTCGCTTTTTTCTTTCAGCACACCGTGAAGTTGATCTTCTTTTTATTATTCACTAGACACAACATTGCATTCTTCAACTCCCCAAACACCACCCAGGTAAACTCTCTGACCTTCTCATTGTCTCACTGCCACACAGGTAATCCTGACATTTTCATTCTCCTCCTCCTGCATCTGAGATTCATCACCCATGCACTTACACTTAACACACCCGTGCATGCACACTATTACCCTTGCACGTCACATTGCTTACATCATCAGTAGCGGCTGGAACTGCTCCCGATGAAAGTTAGTACGTGACCACAACAGGTCAACAATCTTGAATAAATTAGATCACTAACTTAAGGTGAAGATAAATACCTGTCTATGAGGTTGTTCGGAATGATGCTGTTCTCTACGTTGCATTTGCTTTGGATGCTGACGATAAGGAGATCTAACTAAAGTTCCCCTAAGATGCTTATACAGATTACTTTTCAGAGTCAGTGGGTTATATGTTGATTCTACGTCGAGCCCATCCAGTATTTCCTTCAAAAGTACAAAATAAGATCTTTTGTTTTTTGAATTCATAGAGAACCAGCTAGCAAGAACATTTAGCTTCTTGTCATGCCAATTAGAAAACAAACATGTAGCAAATGCATGAAGAGGGTGATCTGCAGTGTGTTTAAATATTATTTTAATTTAATTTAATTCGTTAATTGATCTTCCCATTTGTATAGTGCACAGGGTTAAATTTTATATTGCAAAATTAGCCCTTATTTTCTAATCAGAATTTGTTATTTCTTAAAATGATTAGTCACAAATACAACAGGTGAAAATGTTTTTTTGTTTGTTTATAAGAATGAAGTAAGAAGGACTTTCTATGTTATTAAAACTCTGAAACAAATACACCAAATTCACAAGGTTGCTGGAGAAATACCTTGAAGAAGAGTTCAGACCCGAAACATTGGGTATAATCTTTGCCTCCTACGGATGCTGCAGTATCTGCTGAGTTTCTCTAGCAATTTTGTGTATTTCATACAATTACAGCTAATTCAGACTTCTTGATTCCAACACATTACAGCAGTATAAGGTGGTAACATTTATACTACTGTCCCACAGTATAAAATAAACTTGAAACTGTGTTTGTTGGCCTTTTGTCTCAAGTTATTTCATTCCGATTGGGCTTTGACTTCGAGTGACAATCACTCTGGCAGTAAGGTTTGAAATTTGAAAGCTGCAAAACAAGATGCTACAAGGCTGGGAAGCAGAATTGTGTGGACGGGGATGGGAGATTGAAGAGGTTATTTCATATGAAGTTGGTTGAACTTAAGCTCATTGAAGATGAGCGATAGTATCACTTAAATATCTGAGCTTTAACATGATTTCTCCTTGAGGCAGAATCTGATACCAGAGAGCTTACAAATAAAGGGTCTTTGCTCATAGGGTTGTGAATCTTTAGAATTCAATACTTCAGTCAGTTGTGGTGGTTGAATCGCTGAATATATATTGAAGGCAGGAACATGCATTTACAGATAAGATCAGACCAGCAGTGATCTGCAGTCTGACCTTGTCAGCCAGCAGCAGAACAGGTTTTTTTTTAATTTAAAAAAGTTTTTCACACTATGAACCATACTGACCAAAATACATATAGACATTTTTCTCTTGAATATATATGCAGTGTCATTTTTATCCCCTTTTTCCCCCCTCCCTCTCCCCCCTTCCCATTTATTCAAAGTTCAATCTATAAGATACATTAAACCCGTTAAACAATGTCGTCACTTAATAAAAATAAACAGAAATTTGTGTCTTTTACTTTTACACACTGAGAAGACAACGAAATGAACTGAAGCAGCAGAACAGGTTGAGGAACCAATCTCTTACTCATGTTTCTTATCTCTAATAGTTTGAATGCTGTATGTCTTTCTCTGGGTGCTCCAGCTTCCTCCGACCCTCCAAAAATATATGGGGTGGGTAGATTAATTGGGTATAATTGGGTGGAATAGGTTTCATGGAATGGAAAGGCCTTCTACCTTGCTGTATCGTTTTATATTAAAAAAATTCCCAATCCACATGCCACATCCTTTCAGATGCCATCAAAATTGGCCTTTTTCAAATTTAGACCTTGACCTGTTTAATTCCCTGAAAGGAGATCCAGCACTCTCTCTAGCTGGGATCTCTCTCTGGAGATTTATAAAAGTTTCCTGAACACATTTGACAAGCTCTAACCCATCCAGCCCTTTTACAGCATGAGAGTCCCAGTCATTATGTTGAAAGGTATAATCACCTGCTATTACAACCCTATGTTCTTGAAACTGTCTGCTATCTCCCTACAAATCTGCCTCACATGGTCATCCCTTTCTCATACCTCAGCTCCACCTATACAGTAGACAAGCCCTTCAGTCTGTTCTACCTGTGCACAGCCATAATATTTTACTTGATTAAACACGCCACCCTTTCCCCTCTCATCCCACCCTCTCTATCACATCTAAAACATTGAGCTACCAGCCATGCCCCTCCTGCAATCATCTCACTTATGGCTACAAAGTTATAACTCCACGTGCTGATCTATGCTCTAAGTCAGCCATTCTCAATAGGGGCCAAAGCTCATAAAAGCGTTGTTTTCTTTTCACCTCAGGTAACATACATTTTTAAAAATGTTTTTCATGTAGTTGGTAGGAGAAAAGTACAGAAGAAACCAAAACTTGACTGCCTCACAAGGAAGGGAGCCCATAAACTTTGAGCAGAGTCCAGGGGTGGGGAGTCTAGCTGTAAAAAGATTGAGAATGGCTGCTTTACAATACTCATTGGATTGATATAGTCGCAACTCAGAACATTATTCCCACTATACTCAACCATTCTATTTCTGTTTTTGTCTGCAGGCTTTACTGCATCTTTATCCACAACCACTCTAGTTTCTACACTGGTGTTCTGGTTTCCACCTCCTGCAATTCAATTTTAAACCTCCTCCCCCTCCACCCACCCAGGTGCAGAACTAGCAACCTTCCTACATGGATATTGGTTCCCCTCCAATTCAGTTGTAAACTGTCCTGCTGGAATGATCCAAAAATTTTAAGCCCTCCCTTCTGTACCACTTATTAAAGTGTATTATCCTCCTAATTCTAACCTCATTGGCATATGGCATGGGAAGAAGTCCAGGGATTTCCAGGAAAGGAGATCCTTTCCTTTAAGCTGGCACCCAACTCCCTGAACTACTTTTGCAGGACCTCATCACCGGTCCTACCCACATCATAGTTCCCTATGTGGACAACATCATCTGGCTGCTCACCCTCCTATTTGGGAATTCTATGGACTTGATCCAAGTTGTCCCTGGCCCTGATACTTGGGATGCAATGTACCAACTACGAGTTTCCATCTAGTCCACAAAATCCTCTCTCTGATCCCCTCAGTAATGAATCCCCTATCACTAAAGCTCGCCTCTTCTCCCCCTACCATTTTGAACCAAAGGGTCAGATTCCATGTCAGAGACCTGATTACTGTCTCTGCCTCACAAGAATGGATGAATGACTAATGCCTCACCTCCATTTTACTCAGGGCTGTTTCAGGTGGATCATCAAATCTGTAAGGAAGATCACAGGGTAAAAGGAGCTCTTGCACGGCCACAGACTTCGCCAGGAGCGTTAAAGTGGTCGACGGAAGTATGATGTAATAAGAGTCAACATGAACAGACCATGTAGTTCCCATAACCTGAGGTTCAGAACGAGCTAGAAGCATCCAGTCTCTTTTCTACAATATGAAATGGAAAGAAAATAGATTTATATTTATGTAGCCAGTGACAGGAGTTTTGAAATGTAGTCACTGCAGTTATGCAACAGACTTGACAGCCAATTACACTCAGGAAAATTTTATGAACAACAATTTTCTATAATCAGAAAATTTGCTTTTAGAGCTGATGATTCAGGGGAACACTGATTCAAAATGGGTACATTGTCCACTGCCCAGTGAGACTACACTTAGAGTATTGTGTTCAGTTCTGGTCACCTCCTTATAGGAAGGATGTGAAAGCTATGGAGATGATGCAGAGGAGATTTACCAGGATATTGCTTGGATTGGAAAATGTCTTCTCAGGAATTTATAGCAAAGCTGGGACTTTTCTCTTGGGAGTGAAGAAGGATGAGACAAGACTTAATAGAGGTCAACAAAATTCAGAGAGGCTTAGACAGGGTGGACAGCAGCATCTTTTATCGAGGGCAGGAACAATAAACACCAGGGGATATCTCTTTAAAATGATGGAAGGAAAGTTTAGGAGAGACATCAGAGGTAATTTTTTTTTTTACAGAGTTGTGGGTGCCAAGAATGCCTTGCCAGGGTTAGAGGAGGAGGCTGAAACATTAGGGCCATCAACAGGCACATGAATGAAAGAAAAATAAAGGGTTAAGAGGAAGGAAGGGTCTGCACTGTGCTGCAACGTTCTATATTCTTTTCAAATGGAATGGAGTCTTTTACAGCAGCTTGAGCAAGAAAGGGACTGTAATTAAAGGTCAATTGGGTAATATGCTCATGTTGCTAGTCTGGGTTTGAGGCTACAACTTTCATACACAGAGATGAGAAATGAATGAATAGCTGCAGACTTTGTCATGTAAAAGAATTAGTTGTTAATAATCCAATGTTGTATAATATTAAATGCTGTTTGGCAGTGGCGGATTATCCATTAGGCTGAGTAGGCTGAAGCCTAAGTAGATGTAAGGTAAGGGGACCCATCTGTAATTTGACTGATCACCCGACAGGCCAATGAAATGCTGGCATCTGTGAGGAGGGCATGATGTACAGCCAATGAAAGTAGACATTGGGGGGTGCCATAGACACGGTAGCCATGGAGACTGTTACCCATCAACAGCTTAGACCCGGAGCAAGGTGAGTACTGCGGCACCATCAGAATTGCAGCCGCATCCCGGAGTGGGTGCCTGTAACAGATTTGTGTTAATGTTAATCTTTACAGTTAAATTATAGAATTTTATATCTATATTTAGTGAAGGATTTGTGGGCTGGTACAGGGACACACATTTACTGAGAGACTCAATTACACTCAGAGAGAAGACATTTTCAGAATTGGAGTGTCTTGAAAAACAGAGCCATAAAGCTGAAGTGGCTTCTTAATTGAAACTCAAGAATAATGCGTGTTTGCTTAAAAGCATTTTTACAAACACCCACAAAATCAGTGGCAATAAAGAAGAGCCACTTCACTGTCTCTTTGAAATTAGAGGACGGTTTCAGGATTGAAGATACAGTAACCAGAAAAGATACTGTTGCGTGTTACTCCTGGAAAAAGGGGAATACAGAATAAATGGCTTTTGAAATGAAGATCACTTCTGACTGCCTCTTTTATTTTAAAAATATTTTATTTTTCGTTTTCCATCAATAAACAAGGAGATAACATCACTGACTGTTTCAGAATATATCAACATCTCCCAGCAATCTACATACATGTGGTGGTTCTTCCCCTCCCATTCCCACCCCCTCAAAAAAAGGAAGACGGAGAAAATGAAAAGAAAGGGAAAAAAAGGAGAGAGAAAAGAGGCTGGAGTGGTGTCGGCACTTCCAGTAAGTGTCCATAGAGGCTGTGGAGCTACCCCTTTATATAATTAATTTCATTAATCCATCTATTGTAAGTCTTTTTATTGGGGTGTGGCTACAGCTGTGCTCCCAATGTATATTATGTCAGATATGGCTGCCATATTCCAAGTCTATGGACAAAGCAATAAATACGCTTTGAATTTGGTTACTTTATAGCTTATGACCATAAGGTTTCCCAGGAGATACAACGTTGGATCCAGCAAGAAGGTTACCCTCGTTATTCTAGTTAGTATGTCAGCCAAATCCTGCCCAAATGGGGTTAACTTTGCACAGGACCAGGTTGCATAAACAAATGTTCTCTGCTCCACGCCTCACCTGAAGCACGTCTCCAGCACCTCTGGTTTTGCCTTGTGAATCTTTTGCGGTGTTAGGCAGAGCTGGTGCAAGAAGTTGTATTGAACCAGTCAGTATCTAGAATTAATAACTGTTGTCACACTAGCTCTACCCCAATCTGATCAGGATCTCTCATCAATTGTGATGCCCAGGTCTGACTCCCATCCCTCTCTTGGTCTGTATAGCCCCTGCTTGGGGCTTTCACCTTGTAGTTCCAAGTATATTCTTGAAATAAATTTGAGTGTGTTTCCCAGTCAAAGCATCCCTTCAACCTCACTAGATATCTCTTTAAGATAAAGAGGACAGATTCAATATGTGGAACACTGATTCCAAAATCTCCAAGAGAGGAAGAATCATTTATATGAAGAAACATTGCTATTTGTGAATTCTAAAGAAGTCTAATGACTTGATGTTTCAAAATACTTCATTATTGCTTTTGAGCAACATTTTAAAGAAACCTGATGCCTCACACTTCTTCCATAATTGCTTTTGAACTACAGTAAAGACTGAGTTTCAACACAAATTAGAATCAAATTTAAACTGTAATGGTTTGGGATTTAACACTCACACACACTTGCGCGTAGTGGGGTTTAAGTTTAGAGTTAAGTGAGAAGTGTTATGTTATTAATAATTAAGAAAAATTATTGTTTTGCAAATACCATTGTCTTGGTCATTATCACCTGCTGCTGATCTAGTTCGTAACAGGGCCTCTTACACATTAAATTAATTGTTGAATTTATATATTAAAATAAATCAGTGATTTGTCTTCAAATAATACAACCAAAGGTGATAGTGACTGTTTGAACTTTAATATGTCTACGTTTTTAATCATTGTTGTATTGTGATTTTGTATAATCAATTTTTATTATTAAATGAAAGCTTAATTTGTTCCTTCGCTGCAGGAATATTTGGTCTGTTTTTATTTGTGTGACAGTTGTAGTTGTAATGTATAAATTGTTTTGAATGAAATCTCAGCAAAAGGAAAGGCAGAAGCTGAACTCCCGTTTGTAAATTACAATGCTGGAGGGACTCAGCCAGTCTTACACCATCCGTAGGCGGTATGTGGCACTGTAGCGACAGCTACCATAATTGAAAGCAAACCACAGGTTGGTGTGTGTTTCAGTTTCAACTGACTTTATTCGACTGCTCGCGCGTGCCTTTAAGGGCAGGTGCAAGCCCCGCCCCGCGTTGGCATTGACGTCACTACGCTGCCAAAATGTGCGTGCTGCAGCCGAAGCCATGATGTACTCCCAAAACCCGATGGCATCATCTTAACGCAGCTGCCCCGCTATTGTAGTGGTGACACGTGGGGCCAGTTTGCCTGCGTATCGATGTGCGCCACCACACAACCCCCCCCAGAAAAGGTTTTAGTGTCTCGCCGCTTTGGGCTGCCATCCCTGTCTTTTGGGCTGAGCCATTGCCACTGGTTGGCTAGGGTATAAGTGTGCCGCTTTCAGCCTGTCCACCGTAAACAGTTCTTCTCTGGCCCCAATGTCCAGGGTGAATGTCTTGCCTGCTCATTTCAGGACTTTGTAAGGGTCTTCATAGGGACATTGGAGCGGGGCTGGGTGTGGGCCTCATCGCACAAACACAAAGTCCGTGGTGGCCGAGTCTTTAGGGATACTCTCTTGTTGTATATCATAGAAATTTTACCAATATGGATCTCGGTTTTTGATGTGGTGACGGCTTCAGTACTAGTGCTCTATACACCCTTTCTTTTTCTATTTCTTCATGTAAATCTGTCGTTCCCAGCACCTTTGGGATCCATCCTTTTATAAATTCCTTCATATCTAACTCTTCTTCGCCCTCTTTCAGGCCCACTATTTTTATGTTGTTTCACCTACTGTAGTTTTCCAATACATCAATTTTTTGTAACAATAAATCTTGTGTCTCCTTGATTTTTTTTTCGCTCTCTTCCAACTTCCCTCTTAAATCATTTATCTCCATTTCTACCGCAGCTTCTCGTTCATCCACATTTTCTACTCTTTTCCATATTTCAGTCATGACCAATTCTAAGCTTTGCATTTTGTCTTCAGCTCTTTTTATTTTGATTGAACTAAATTCTAATGATAGCCATTCTTTTAATGACATAATTTGTTCTTCAAAAAAGGCTTTATCTAAATTTTGTCCTATTTTACCTTCTTTCCTGTGAAGATCTTGGTTTCTTCCTCCTCTTCTGTGTCGATATCTATGTCTGTGTCTTCTTTTCTTCTCTGTATCTGTGTATCTTCATCTCTCTCTGATGAGCTGCTTCTGTGTCCTTGATGAGCCTGCAGCTGCTGTGTCTCCTGCTGCAGGTCAACCCGTTGCTGGGCCTCCAGCTGCAGGCTGACTCGCTGCTGGGCCTCCTGCTGCAGGTCGTCCTGTCATCGGTCACCCCGTTGCTGTTCACCCTCTTTCAGCCCCTCGTTCCTTTTCTCACCGTTTTTCTGTTCTTCTTTCCTGTGTGCTTTCCCCAGATGAACGCCCCGATGCTGGGCATCTCTCAGCTGGTTGCTCCGCAGATGGCCGCTCCTCAGCTGAGTCCCTCTCCCGCCGGCATTCACCTTTTCTTTTGCTTGCATACTGCGCATGCGCAACCTATGCTGGGCTCTGAGAGCCATTTTTGAAATCTGTCGGTTGGGAGGACACCACTCCCCCTGTGACTCACCAACTTTGGAGATCGGGCCGCTCCTCTCCACGATGGCTCCCTGCTCCGGTGATTTCCCATCTTCCCTTTTCTCTGTTATTCTTACTTTCTCTCTTTTGGGTGCCATCTCCTGGCTCTTCTTTGTAACTTTATCTTTCTTTTCCTGTATTTTACATTTATTGAGCTCTATTTTTTTCAAACTTGTTTTTCATTTTCTCTGGAGAGGGCTGCCACTACTCCATCCACTACTCCATCACGTGACTCCTCCGAGTAACCTGCTTCTTGAGGCCAGCCACATGAATCGCTCCGTCACCATGCGCACCGAGGCTTTGATGGATGGGTGCCCCAGGTCGTGGACCATTTTGAAGGCTTGATGCCTCCACTGCTGCGGCACTACTGGATGCAGTGTGCTGGTGGAGACATCGCATAGCAGCGGGTTGAGGTTCTGCGGCAGCTTGAGGTCCTCGAGACGAAGGCTGGTGATGGCGGTGCAGAATGCTGCATCTCGCTATCCCCCTTTTGCGCCTATGATAGTCGAGCGTAGTCAAGGCCAGGTGCTAATGTGTAGATTGTGGGTTGCGAGAGTGTGTCCGCCACAACATTGTCCTTGCCCGCTGAGTGCCAGATGTCCACAGTGAACTCGGAGGTGAAGGAGAGATGTCTTTGCTGGCGGTCCCTTTGGTAAGGGCTTGGGTTTAGGAGCTTGTGATCTGTGAAGACCGTGAATGGTCTGCCCCCCAGAAAGTACTGGAAGTGCCTGATCGCCATGTAAAGGGCTAGGAGCTGCCTGTCAAAGTCACTATATTTGAGTTCCGGTGGCATAGGTGCCAGCTGAAGAATGCCAGGGGTCTCCACTGACCTCCCACTGATTGGTCTTGTATGCCTCCGATGGCTGTGGCTGATACGTCTACAGAGAGGGCTGTGTGGCTGTTGGACTGCAGGTGGGCCAGTAGGGTGGTGCTCACCAGGGCTTCTTTTGTAGCGACGAAAGCTGCTTCGGCCTCTTTCATTCACGCCAGGGTCGTTTTTGGTGGCGATCATTGCGAACAGCGGTCGCATGATGCGGGCTGTCCCTAGGATGAATCCGTTATAAAAGTTAACCATCCCCATGAATTTCTACAGGCCTTTGAGGCTGTCAGGTTGGGCGAACTGGCGGATTGCTTCGACCTTCTCTGCCAATGGGGTGGTCCCGTCTGCCTTGATGGTATGGCCCAAGAATTGCACGGACTCCTTGCTGAACTGGCATTTGGCCACGATGACTGTAAGGCCGAATTCTGCCAGGCAGGCAAACAGTGTGCGGAGGTGGTGTCTGCGCTCATCATGATCTCGGCTGGTGATGAGGATGTCATCAAGACACAAAGTCCATTGGGCGCTGGAATGTTTGCTCTGCATTCTTGAGGCCGAAGGGCATTCTCAGGAATTCAAACAGGCTGAATGGGGTGATGATGGCTGTCTTGCCGATGTCATGAGGGTGTACTGGAATTTGATGGTAGCCCTGTATGAGGTCGACCTTTGAAAAGACTCTCGCTGGGGTTGCAGGTTGGCGGTGAAGTCCTGGATGCGGGGGATGGGGTAACAGTCTGGTGTAGTCGCATTGTTCAGGTGGTGGCAGTCTCTGCACGGGCGCCAGCGCCTGAGGTTTTGGGGACCATGTGGAGCGGGGATGCCCATGAGCTATTGGATCTGCGGACAATCCCCAACTCCTGCATGCGGGAGAATTCCTCCTTGGCCAGCTGTAATTTGCCAGGAGGGAGCCTTCTGGCTTTGGTGTGAAGCAAGGGGCCATGGGTTTGGATGTGGTGCAGCATGCCGTGCCAGGGCATGATGGAGGTGAACTGTGGCCGTAAGATCACTGGGAATTTGTCAAGGATGCAGGCATATTTATCCTTGGGGGCACTAACTGTGGCTATGCCCGGGTCACAAGTGCTGCTGGCCTTGAGGTGGACTGTCTTGAACATGCGGGCATGTAATAGGTGCTTGCCTTTGAGGTCAACCAGTAGGCTGTGCGCTCAAAGGAAGTCGGCCCCAAGTATCGCTGTGCCAACTGAGGCCAGGGTGAACCTCCAACGGAACTTGTCTCTACTGAGCTGGATCTGCACATTACGCTGAAAGTTCTGATGTTAGTACCTTTGGTTGCCTGTAATGTGAGACCTTGTGGTCGGGTGTGGGTTTCCAGGGCAGTTGGTGGGATGACGCTCAACTTGGTGCCGGTGTCAACCAGAAATCGCCGGCCTCTCGACCTGTCAGTCAAGTGGAGGTTGTTGTTGGTGTGGCCAGCCATTGCAGCCATTAACAACGGCTGGCCAGTTCGTTTCCCTGAAAAGAGCAGGGTTGTCTGCACTTGCATGCCTGGGCTCCCCAGTGGTGGTGGTAGAAACACCATGTGTCATTCAGACTCTTTGTCTTGCTCTTGGGGTGCGTTTGCAGTCAGCTGGGTCCGGGACAGATCACCTGACTCATGGCAGCCTCATTTTCCTACTTCATGTGCCATAAGACGTCTGCTCAGGCTGCCACCTTGTGTGGGTCGGAGAAGTCTTCATCAGCCAACAGAAGCTGGATACCATCCGACATCTGCTCTAGGAATGCCTGCTCAAACATAAAGCATGGTCTGTGTCCTTCTGCTATGGTGAGCATCTTGTCCATGAGGGCGGATGGGAGCCTGTCTCCTAAGCCATCCAGGTGCATGAGCCTGGCGGCGCGCTGGCGTCTGGACAGGCCAAAAGTGGTGAGGAGCAGTTGTTTGAGCGCAGGGTATTTACTGTCCTCGGGTGGGTAGTGGATCAGGTCATCCACTCTGGCAGCTGTTTCCCATTCGAGGGTGTTGACAACGTGGTAAAACATAATTGGGTCCAAGACCCAGTCTACTCAATCTTTCTTTGTATTCTAAATACTGCAATCCAGGCAACATTTTAGTAAATCTTCTCTGTACCCTCTCTACCTTATTGATATCCTTCCTATAATATGGCGACCAGAACTGCACACAATATTCCAAACTTGGCCTTACCAATGCCTTGAACAGTCGCAACATCGCCTCCCAGCTCCTATATTCTATGCTTTGATTTATAAAGGCCAACATACCAAAAGCCTTCTTCACGAGAATCCACCTTCAACGAATGATGAACCGTTACTCCAAGATCCCTCTGTTCCTCTGCATTCCTCAATCTCCTCCCCTTCACTGCATATGTCCAGTTTTGATTATTCTTCCCAAAATGAAGCACTTTGCACTTATCGGTCTTAAACTCCATCTGCCACCTTTCACCTCACTCTTCTAAGCAGCCCAAATCCTTCTGTAGTCCACGAAAACCATCTTCACTATCCATAACTCCCCCTATTTTTGTATCATCCACATATTTACTCACTCAATTTTCCACTCCATCATCCAAATCATTAATGTAAATGACGAACAACTCTCATCACTGGCCTCCATCCTGATAGACAGTTATCCACCATGACTCTCTGGTGCCTATCTTCTAGCCACAGTTGAATCCATCTGACTGTCTCAACATTAATCCCTAGTGCCTGAACTTTCTTCACCAACCTTCCATGTGGAACCTTACCAAAAGCTTTACTGAAATCCAGATAGACTATATCGACTGCTCTACCCTCATCAACCTTTCCGGTCTCCTCTTCAAAAAATTCAACAAGATTCATCAAGCATGATCTTCCCCTCACAAACCCATGAGGAGTGTCCCTGATCAATCCCTGTCCCTCTT
This sequence comes from Narcine bancroftii, assembly GCF_036971445.1. Classification (NCBI taxonomy): domain Eukaryota; kingdom Metazoa; phylum Chordata; class Chondrichthyes; order Torpediniformes; family Narcinidae; genus Narcine; species Narcine bancroftii. Next base: position 7,001,472 of record NC_091471.1, read on the forward strand.
GGTGTTTATACATATTATCCATAAGAATACTTTTCATTAGTTTACCCACCACTGACATCAAACTTACTGGCCGATAATTGCTGGGTCTACACCTGGAGCCCTTTATAAACAGAGGAATCACGTTTGCAACACGCCAATCCTCTGGCACCACACCTTCCTCCAGTGACTGTTGAAAAATAACTGTCAGAGCCTCCGCTATTTCCTCCCTGACTTCCCTCAAGGTCCTGGGGAAAATCCTGTCGGGACCCAGAGACTTATCCACCTTTATTTGCCTCAGAAGTTCCAGCACCCCCTCTTTCCTTATCCCTATGTTTTCCCTTTTGCCTCACTAATCCTACACAATTCCATATTCTTCTCCCTAGTGAATACTGACGAGAAGAATTCATTCAATATTGCCCCCATCTCATTCGACTCTGCACACAGTTATTCACTCCGATTCTCTAGTGGACCAATTCTATCCTTCACTCCCCTCTTGCTATTCACATATTTGTAAAAACCCTTCAGATTTACTTTCCCTCTGTCTGCTATAGCTACCTCGTACCTTCTTTTTGCTATCCTAATTTCCTTCTTAAGCTTCTTTCTATAATCCATGTAATTTCTCAGCACCTCGCTTCCTGTATTTAATGTAGGCCTCTCTTTTTTCCTGAACCAACTTCCTAATCTCCCTTGAAAACCATGGCTCTCTTGAATATTTGGCCCTGCCTTTTATCCTAACAGGAACATTAAGATTCTGCAACTTCAAAATCTCACTTTTAAATGCCCTCCAATTCTCCTCTACCTCCTTCCTAAAAAACAAATCACCCCGAATCACTCCCTACAAATCCCTTCTCATTTCTCCAAATCTGGCTTCCCCCACTCAAAAACCTTCATCATTGGACCAGAGCTATCTCTTTCCATAATTATGTTGAAACTAATGGTTCCATGATCACTGGATCCGAAGTGCTCCCCAACACACACCTCAGTTACCTGCCCTATTTCATTCCTCAATAGTAGATCCAACACTGCCCCTTCTCTAGTGGGCACCTCAACATATTGCCACAAAAAAATATCCTGCACACATTTAATAAAGTCTAAACCATCCAGCCCTTTCACTGAATACGTCTCCCAATCTATATTAGGAAAATTAAAATCTCCAACTAACACAACCCTTTGCTTATTGCATATCTCAGATATTTCCTTGCACATTTGCTCCTCTATTTCTCACTCCCCACTAGGTGGTCTATAATACACCCTTATAATTGTCACCTCATCTTTTCTATCTTTTAATTCCACCCAGTGCCTCCCTTGACGAGCCCTCCAATCTATCACATAGTAGCAGCGCTGTAATATTTTCCATAACAAGTAATGCCACACCCCCTCCCCTTACCCCTGCAAGTCTATCACATCTAAAACAGTGAAATCCCGGAATATTTAAATGCCAGTCACATCCCTCCTGCAACTACGTCTCACTAATCGCAACCACGTCATACTGCCAAGTGTCTATCCACACTTCAGCTCATCCACCTTCCTTATAATACTCCTAGCATTAAAGTAAATGCATTTCAGAGATTTCCCACAACTTACCTTCTGCTTATCCCCGTCTTTACGGTCAACTCTATTACTTATCACAATTATCCCCTGTTCATCATGGCACCAATCCCTCTTCTCCTCAAACAACTGCCCTTCCATCAGCAAATTTTATCTACAAGTCTTCTTTCTTTGCCGACAAACCTTCTTTTTGCTGTCCTACCTGATATAGACCCCTTCCCCCAACCACACTAGTTTAAAGCCCCCTTAGTAGCCCCAGCAAACACTCCCACCAGGATCCTGGACCCTCTTGGATTCAGATGCAACCCATCCATTCGGTAGAGGTCCCACCTTCCCCAAAATAGGTCCCAGTGATCCAAGAACTTGAATCCCTGCCCCTTACTCAACCCCTTTAGCCATGCATTCATCCTCCACATGATTCTATTCTTGCCCTCACTATCACATATAACCATATAACCATTTACAGCACGGAAGCAGGCCATGTTGGCCCTTCAAGTCCATACCGGTTCACTTGAACAACTCCACTAGCTGGCACAGACATGCTGGTAATGTCCCTTCTTCCCGCATACTGAACAGAATGCCTCTTTAGCTGGACAGAGTCATAAGGGGTGCTTCTAATGGCTGCGGAAGTGGCACTTCGGATGTCCGATTGTGGCGACGGTGGTGGTGAGGTCATGGCTCACTATCGCGGTGACCATCTGTGATGCCGGGTCTCAACATGGTGGCGCCCGCAGTCCGCATGTGGAGGCCCCACTGTTACTGGTGATCTCGTTGGTGTTGTGTTGGGCCAAGCCAAGGGTCCTAGCAAGTTTGAAGGCTCTCTTCAGGGCAGCTTGTCCTCCTTGAGCAGTTGCTGACAAATGTAGTCAGACCTCACTACAGCCACGCAGGCCTCTCAGACCAGCTCCTCCACATATTGGGCTATGGGCCTCAGGGGCTGTAGCAGTTCCCCAGCAGTCTCTCCGCAAGTCATATAGTGCTCAGAGGAACTCATCCATGGACTCACCAGGTTGATGTCTCCTCGAGGCTAGCCAGTAGCGTGAGTATACTTCATTCATCCGGGGTCAGTAGAGATTGTGGAGTTCAGCCATGGCCTCCGGGTAGGTCATGCAGTTCTGGATCACCAGATATGCTTGGTGGCCCACTCAAGCTTGCAGGACTTTGAGTTTCTTCTCGTCAGAGTTCACCAGGCCCGTTGCGACTTTGAGGAAGTTTGTGAAGCAGGCGATCCACTGTCTGTACCGTTCAGCAGTTCCTGGCATCTGTGGATCGACTTAGGAGCAACATAGAAGGTAACTGTTTGGATGTCTGAAAGACTGTTTTACAATCTACTCATTCACTTTGGCCAAGCTGTTGTGAACTGCGCAACGAGTCTGGCCATCAAGTTGAAAGGTCAGGGGAACGCTTATCTGCAACATTTTAAACGATCTGAAGACATCAAAAGGCTGCGTGATTGGGCTCGAAACAGCATAGCATTAGTGCCTCAGCTTCTCCAGAATGTTACTGCACCCCGCACTCCATTACGCGGAAGTGGTCGTTTATCAGCCAGGTATCTGCAGCCGGGCAGCACAGACATTTGAAACTTTCCTGTTTGAAATTTGGGAGGTTTGCATCTCAGCAGCTGTGACCAGATGTATTACTGATGTTTCGGGCCTGAGCCTTTCTTCAAGGTATCTTTATCCCCTGTGGATGCTACGAGACTAGCTGAGTTCCTCCAACTTTTCTGTGTTTTACTAGTCACAGCATCAGACAAAGGGTGGGGGCCGTGGGGCAAGATTGACCTTATTAAAGCTCAACCTAGGGCCCATGGGATGTTAATCTGCCACTGCTAGTTGGTCTCAAGGGCTGGGTTAGCCAGGTACAATAATTTAAATGGAAAACACTTTATGCATGTACATTCAGTATAACTTTTACAGTGACTTGCTTTTATATGGTGGAAAGAATGGCATGTAAGGTGGTGGAGATGGTGAGTTTGCGTTTAGAGGAGGCAGAATGGGAAGACAGGAGTGCTAATAAGATAACATCAAACCAAATTTTACCATCCAACAGATGGGAAAGCAAAAAATAAACTTATTTCTACTTAGAATGGGAAACCTGGTGGAAAAATTTTTTTTTAAATATTTTGGGAACAAATGAGTAATGTGACTTTTATTATTATAATAATAGTTTCATCTTCTTTGGCTTGGCTTCGCGGACGAAGATTTATGGAGGGGGTAATAGTTTCATTACACACATATGAAATCACTTTCAAAATGCCTGCAGTAACTGGTTTATGTCACACGATGTCCTCAGTAAATTGCCGATATAATATAAATCCCTCTAGTGGCAAAACACAATCTGCGTTGATCAGCATCAGTGAGAGAAAAACTTTTGGACCAGAACCCTATGATATTTCTTTTGTTATAATAAAGAACCATCATTGGGTTCTTTTTAAACAACTAGATTTACTAACTAAAGCAAACAGCACTATGAACAGAACACACACAGAGAAGACCTCATGTGGAGGCCTCCATCTTGAATCTACCCAACATGCAACAGCATTCCCAAGATGCAACATTCCCCAAATGCCACACACTCCATCTCTGACTCCTCCTGGTGGTAGCACTCTCACTACAAACCCTTCATCTTACAAAGTTCCTCCAACAGATTACATTTTATTCAAGATACCAGCATCTGCAGTCTTTCATATGGCAAAAATAGTCTCCAGTGCAGTTTATTTTACTTCATTATGCAAACTAAATAGAACATTGTAGCATAATAATGACCTGAAAAGTCCATCCAAGGTCTGCTATGCTTATACTCCACATTATTATCCTTACCTGTTCAATCCACCTTAACTGTCTCTCAGTCTAACTTATTTTTGTATTTCTCCCATATACTACTCATGGTTTCCTTTCTGACAAGTTGCTTTGTTCACACAAAATTATTTAAATTATGTGAGGTCAGAAAGGGAGTATGAAGGTAAAAATGAAGTGGTCAATCAACTTGACATTCTTTGCCTATCAGACTTCACAAAAAGGCTAGCTATTTTTTAAATAGAATCCTTGAGACACTCAGAATTTCATGCCATGATCAGACTCCTGAATGTTTCACACAATAGTAAAATTATGTTGCCTTTTAATGTACTAACCTATATCTTTCTGTGACTCTGCACTTCAATACTATGCTATACTTGCTGTGCTATGCTCCTGGACTGCTTGCAAAACAAATTTTATCAATGTACCTTGGTACATAGTAGATGAGTGAACACCTAAAGAGAGTTAAGGGGAGAAAGAAGTCAGTGGAAGGTACCATTCTGGCATTTCCCATCAGCAACAAGTGTACATCTTTGGATACTGTTGAGGGGATGGCCTATCTGGACAAGGCAGAGCCGATCCAACAGCACTGTTATCAGCTCTGAACCTCAGAAGGGAAGGGTGAAGTCAGATAGAGCGAGAGTCACAGGGGACTCAACTGTTAGGGGAACAGATGGGAGATTCTGCAGTCACAAAAGAGATTCCAGAATAGTGTGTTGCTTCCCAGGTGCTTGAGTCCAGGGTGTGTCTGAGAGGTTGCAGAATGTTCTTAAGGGGAGGGTCAGTAGCCAGAGGTCATGGTACATATTGGAACCAATGACAAAGGCAGGAGTGGGGTAGAACTTTTGCAAAGTATGTTTAGGGAGTTAGGAAAGAGGCTGAATAGCAGGATCTCCAAGGTGGTAATTTCTGGATTTCTCCTGGTGCCACAAGCTGGGGAATCCCAGAACACAGAGATAGTGTAGACAAATGAGTGGCTGAGGAGATGGTGCAGGGATCAGGGTTTCAAGTTCTTGGATCATTGGAACATTTTCTGGGGAAGGGATGACCTGTACAAGGGGAACCAATATTCTAGCAGGGAGATTGGCAAATGCTGTTTAAACTAGATTGCTCCCTCTGCAATTCACTTGTGCACTCGTCCCTCTGTGCTGACAGGAGGTACAACACTTGCGCCTACACCTCCTCCCTCACCACAGTCCAGGGCTCCAAACAGGCCTTTCAAGTGAAAAAAATTGCTTCACTTGTACATCCAGAAAACTTATTTACTGCATCCAGTGCTCCCTTTTTAGCATTCTCTACATTGGAGAGACTGGTTGCAGATTGGGAGATTGCTTTGCTCAGCACCTCCTCTCTGTTTACAACAACAGTGACCTCCCAGTGGCCAACCATTTCAATTCCAAGTCACACTCCCACACTCTCACATGTCTGTTTATGGTCTTGTGTACTATCCCAGCCAGACCACCTGCAGATTGGAGGAACAATACCTTATTTTCCGTCTGGGCACTCTCCAGCCAGATGGCATTAACATTAACTTTTCTGGTTTCCATTAAACCTGCTTGGCTTTTCTTTCCCCTCCCCTTTTCCTGTCTTTCCAGTTCTTCCACCCTCCTTCCCTTCATTGTTGCAGTCACCTCCCTCCTTTCTCCACCTATCATCTCCTGCCTTTGCTACCCCCTTTATCCCCTCCCCCAACTCTTTTGTTCAGATGCCTGCTGGCATTTTCTCATATTTTGATGACAGGCTGAGAGGGGAAGGATGGGGAGGGGGGGGGTTAGATTTGGATGATAGAAAATTCGCATAGATTGGATAAGTTGTAATTGATACATATTTGTAAATATTGTTGACGATAAAGTTGTAAACTGTTGAGTTCAAGTCTGAAAAAATATAAATAAAATATTTAAAAAAAGAAACTAAGGTCAGATGTGTTGGCATTTCAGTAAAATAAAAGAGAAACTAATGTCAGATACGTTGGTATTTCAGTGGAGTAAAGCAAATTACAGTGGTGTGAGAGATGAACTGGCCAAATTAGTTTGGAATGCAGAGCAGCACTTTCACTTTTGGTGTCATTTACACATTTACTAATCAAAGGGGAGACGACGGCCCCGGCCTCAGTCGAGTGAGGCAGGCGGAGGCCCCGATCCGGGCAGAGAGTGGGAGGCGGCGGCCCCAGTCCGGGCACAGAGAGAGCAGCGGCGGCCCCGGCCCCGGTCCGGGCGAAGGGTAGGCGGCGGCGGCCTCGAACCGGGCAGGAGCAAGGGGGAGACGGCGGCCCCGGCCTTGGTCGAGTGAGGCAGGCGGAGGCCCCGGTCCAGGCAGAGAGTGGGAGGCGGCGGCCCCAGTCCGGGCACAGAGAGAGCAGCGGCGGCCTTGGCCCCGGTCCGGGCAGTATGGACCGACCTAGGAGGGGAGGCAGACCCCTCCAGCCCGGGTAAGAAACCTGCATAGGAGAAGGCCACTCCAATATAAAACCTACGACCCAAAGACCTCGCTGCCACATCCCAGCTTGCTCGGCCACGGCACACGAACCATGGGTGTAAAGGGTGGGGCCAGTACTGCGCGCACTGCACTCTACCTAAAAGCTCCTTTGCGCAGGCCCGAGGACAGGTCCACGTCCTCCCCCTCCACGTCCTCCCCCTCAAAAGATGCTCACAAACTCAAGCTAGCATGCAGGAAAATCAGAACCATGCTAGACAAGGCTGACAGCCACCGACCTGAACGTCAGTCTGCCCTCATTGCACATGAACTCCTCAGACTTGACATCGACATAGCCGCTCTCAGTGAAGTCCGCCTGGCAGATGTAGGCAGCCTCCAAGAACGCGGCGCAGGCTACACACTCTACTGGTCTGGCAAGCCTTCGGATGAACGACGCCTATCTGGTGTAGGCTTCATGGTCAAGAGCTTCATTGCCTCCAAACTCGAAAACCTTCCGACAGGCCTCTCGGACCGAATCATGTCCATGCGACTCCCCCTTCAAAACAAGCATTGCATCACCCTCATCAGTGATAATGCTCCAACCCTCCAGGCGGAACCAGCAGAAAAGGACAAGTTCTACACTGACCTACACAACCTCATCCAACGCACCCCTACAGCCGACAAGGTTGTCATCCTTGGCGACTTCAACGCTCGCGTCGGCAAAGACTCAGAAACCTGGCCAGGAATCCTGGGCAAGCATGGCGTCGGCAAGTGCAACGACAATGGGCGCCTCCTGTTGGAGCTCTGCGCAGAACAGCGGCTTGTCATTACAAACACCCTTTTTCAGCAGAGGGACAGCCTTAAGACCACCTGGATGCATCCCCGATCCAAACACTGGCACCTCCTGGACTACATCCTGGTGTGAGAAAGAGACAAACGAGATGTGCTCCACACCAGGGTCATGCCCAGCGCGGAATGCCACACTGACCACCGGCTGGTTCGCTGCAAGCTCAACCTTCACTTCAAGCCAAAGCCCAGGAACAGTAAAGCCCCCAGAAAGAGGTTCAATGTTGGAAACCTGCAGTCAGAAAAGCGAGAGGAAACTTCCAGGCAAACCTCAAAGCAAAGCTCGACGATGCAACCCGCCTCACGCACCCATCCCCTGAAACCCTCTGGGATCAGTTGAAGACTACCATACTGCAATCCACTGAAGAGGTACTGGGCTTCTCCTCCAGGAAAAATAAGGACTGGTTCGACGAAAACAGCCAGGAAATCCAGGAGCTGCTGGCAAAGAAGCGAGCTGCCCACCAGGCTCACCTTACAAAGCCGTCCTGTCCAGAGAAGAAACAAGCCTTCCGTCGCGCATGCAGCCATCTTCAGTGCAAACTCCGGGAGATCCAAAATGAGTGGTGGACTAGCCTCGCCAAACGAACCCAGCTTAGCGCGGACATTGGCGACTTCAGGGGTTTCTACGCGGCTCTAAAGGCTGTGTACGGCCCCTCACCCCAAGTCCAAAGCCCGCTGCGCAGCTCAGATGGCAAAGTCCTCCTCAGCGACAAGATCTCCATCCTCAACCGATGGTCAGAACACTTCCAATCTCTTTTCAGTGCCAACCGCTCAGTCCAAGATTCCGCCCTGCTCCAGCTCCCTCAACAGCCCCTAAGGCTAGAGCTGGATGAGGTCCTCACCCAGGATGAGACATATAAGGCAATCGAACAACTGAAAAGTGGCAAAGCAGCAGGTATGGATGGAATCCCCCCAGAGGTCTGGAAGGCTGGCGGCAAAACTCTGCATGCCAAACTGCATGAGTTTTCAAGCTTTGTTGGGACCAAGGAAAACTGCCTCAGGATCTTCGTGATGCCACCATCATCACCCTGTACAAAAACAAAGGCGAGAAATCAGACTGCTCAAACTACAGGGGAATCACGTTGCTCTCCATTGCAGGCAAAATCTTCGCTAGGATTCTACTAAATAGAATAATACCTAGTGTCGCCGAGAATATTCTCCCAGAATCACAGTGCGGCTTTCGCGCAAACAGAGGAACTACTGACATGGTCTTTGCCCTCAGACAGCTCCAAGAAAAGTGCAGAGAACAAAACAAAGGACTCTACATCACCTTTGTTGACCTCACCAAAGCCTTCGACACCGTGAGCAGGAAAGGGCTTTGGCAAATACTAGAGCGCATCGGATGTCCCCCAAAGTTCCTCAACATGATTATCCAACTGCACGAAAACCAACAAGGTCGGGTCAGATACAGCAATGAGCTCTCTGAACCCTTCTCCATTAACAATGGCGTGAAGCAAGGCTGTGTTCTCGCACCAACCCTCTTTTCAGTCTTCTTCAGCATGATGCTGAACCAAGCCATGAAAGACCCCAACAATGTAGACGCTGTTTATATCCGGTACCGCACGGATGGCAGTCTCTTCAATCTGAGGCGCCTGCAAGCTCACACCAAGACACAAGAGAAACTTGTCCGTGAACTACTCTTTGCAGACGATGCCGCTTTAGTTGCACATTCAGAGCCAGCTCTTCAGCGCTTGATGTCCTGCTTTGCGGAAACTGCCAAAATGTTTGGCCTGGAAGTCAGCCTGAAGAAAACTGAGGTCCTCCATCAGCCAGCTCCCCACCATGACCACCAGCCCCCCCACATCTCCATCGGGCACACAAAACTCAAAACAGTCAACCAGTTTACCTATCTCGGCTGCACCATTTCATCAGATGCAAGGATCGACAATGAGATAGACAACAGACTCGCCAAGGCAAATCGCGCATTTGGAAGACTACACAAAAGAGTCTGGAAAAACAACCAACTGAAAAACCTCACAAAGATAAGCGTATACAGAGCCGTTGTGATACCCACACTCCTGTTCGGCTCCGAATCATGGGTCCTCTACCGGCATCACCTACGACTCCTAGAACGCTTCCACCAGCGTTGTCTCTGCTCCATCCTCAACATCCATTGGAGCGCTTTCATCCCTAACGTCGAAGTACTCGAGATGGCAGAGGTCGACAGCATCGAGTCCACTCTGCTGAAGATCCAGCTGCGCTGGGTGGGTCACGTCTCCAGAATGGAGGACCATCGCCTTCCCAAGATCGTGTTATATGGCGAGCTCTCCACTGGCCACCGTGACAGAGGTGCACCAAAGAAAAGGTACAAGGTCTGCCTAAAGCAATCTCTTGGTGCCTGCCACATTGACCACCGCCAGTGGGCTGATATCGCCTCAAACCGTACATCTTGGCGCCTCACAGTTTGGCGGGCAGCAACCTCCTTTGAAGAAGACCGCAGAGCCCACCTCACTGACAAAAGGCAAAGGAGGAAAAACCCAACACCCAACCCCAACCAACCAATATTCCCCTGCAGCCGCTGCAACCGTGTCTGCCTGTCCCGCATCGGACTTGTCAGCCACAAACGAGCCTGCAGCTGACGTGGACTTTTACCCCCTCCATAAATCTTCGTCCGCGAAGCCAAGCCAAAGAATCATGTTAACTACATTGCAATCCAAATTGTTCATATCAATAACAAACAACAGTGGCCCCAACCCTGCGGAACACCGTGGTCACAGGCCTCCAATTAGAAAAGCAACACCCCACTACTACACTAAGCCAATTTTGAATCCAATTGGCCAGCTAACCTTGCATTCCAAGTCTTATAGGCATCATTTTCTTTTAAAAAAGCAAGATTGTTGCTGAAAGCAATGTTCAGAATACAGTCAGATATAGGGGAAAAAATCAGCATACAAGAGGGAGATTGAAAACTTGACTGATTGATGCACCAACAACAACCTTGCACTCAATGTCATCAAAACCAACAAGCTAAATGTTGACTTCAGGAAGGGAAAACCAGAGTTGTACAGTCCAGTGATCATTGCGGGATCAGAGGAGGAGAGGGTGAGCAAATTTAAGTTCTTTCCTGGACCCAACACACTAATGGCATCTTGATGAAAGCACATTAGCACCTCTACTTCCTCAGGAGTTTGTGAAGGCTTGGCATGACATTAGAAACCCTGGCAAATTTGTACAGATGTGTGGTGGAATGTATGCTGTCCAGCTACATCACGGTCTGGTATGGGGACATCATTAGCCCTGAGTGAGAGGTAGTGGATGCAGCTCGGGACATCACAGGTAAAATCCTTCTTACCATTGAGAACATCTACAGGTAATGCTGCCATTGGAGAGCAGCAACAATCATCAAGGATCCACACCATCCAGCACACATTCTAATCTCGCTTCTGCTATCAGGAAAGAGGTATAGATGCTGCAAGTCTCACACCACCATGTTCAGGAACAGCTGCTCCCCCTCCACCATCAGACTCCTCAATCAAGGACTCACTTAAGGATTCCTACTTTTGTAATTTATTTATCTTTTTTTCTTTCTTTCTCTTTGTATTGCACAGTCAGTTTGTTTACATTTCTTTATCTGTTTACATGTGCAAATTGAGTCCTTTTTTTGCACTGCCATGAAGAGGCAATTCTACCTCATCCACAGGAAAAAGAATCTCAGAGTGGTATGTGATGTCATGTATGCACTCTGACAATAAATCTGAATCTGAAAGTAATCTAAGTTTAAGATTCCGCAAGCATTTTCTGATGTATGTTGTAATACTCACTGCAACTGAGCAGGCACTTCACTGCACTTTATTTCTTATGTTTTTCCAAGAATACAAATGTGGCCATTATAATACTTAATTAATACTTAATACTTGGATAGAGTATTATTACTAATTGCGTCTTAGAGAAACTGATGAAGAATTTTACTTCATATTCCTACCTTCAAGGTATGACAAAGTGCATGGAAGTTTTGGTAGTTTGTTTCCAAATCATCCCAGTCAAGCTTCCAACAGTTTGTGGGTCTGATAATGAGTGGGAGCCCATAGAATACAGATTCACAGACACCATCTGATTTCAAAGCTCTGAAAGATAAGGATTTTATCAAAGATGTTGACCTTATTCAAGATTAATCTACTAGTTAAATCTGAACTTTTACATTCATTATCACAAGGGATTTACGATGAAAATACTTTGTTATCTTAAAAGATATTTGAAATGCTTTGAAAATGAATTGAGCGTGCACATTCCTGAACTGAAAAAAATTACCCTGAATTAGAGTGTAGACAAAAATTTAACTTTGCCAATCATCTGCTTAATTTGGTATAGGATGAAATTTTATGTGAACACTAATAAGTTTTTTTTAGTATATAGAATAGATGTTGTGTTGACCTATGTAAACCTACTCCACAACAATCTAATTTTTCCTTATGTCACACCCATAACTCTCTGGGTTTTTTTTTTACATTAATCATCTGAAGAGTCTTTTGAATTTCCCTATTGTAGCAGGTCCCACCACCAGAAATGCATTCCAGGCACTCACCACTCTGAGTAGAAAACTTACCTCTGACATCTCCCCTAAACTTTCTTCCACTCACCTTAAGCCAGATGTCCTCTGGTATTTGCTATTGTTGCCCCAAGAAACAGTTGCTGGTTGTCCACCCTATCTAAGCCCCTCATAATCTTATATACATTTTATATCTCTCCCATCCTTTGTCACTCCAAAGAGAAATTATTGATGAGTACCCATGTTTTATCAAATATTTTATAATGAGATGCACTCAGGTCAGAGAGCATCAGTGGAAAGAGATGCAGAGTTTATACAGGTACAGTATGTGTCTTTCCATAGGGTCTTCAAGCTGAAATGTAAAGTCTGTTTCTCTGTCAACATTTCCTGCCTGACTTGCTGACTGTTTCAAGTATTTTCAAGCATTTTGCTTCAGATGTATAACATCTACATATTTTTTGTTCTCATCCTGTTCGCTATCTCCCAGTCACCTCATTCACACATCTGGTTATGAAAGAACATTATCAGTTTAAATTTAATACAGAGCTGCAGTAGGTTAACATCACAGATAACAAAGTGGTGGTGTATTTATGGACAGTGTAGAGAGCTATCATTTTGAGTTTTGTGTGCCCAATGGAGATGTGGGGAGGCTGGTAGTCATGGTGGGGAGCTGGCTGATGGAGGACCTCAGTTTTCTTCAGGCTGACTTCCAGGCCAAACATTTTGGCAGTTTCCGCAAAACAGGACGTCAAGCGCTGACGAGCTGGCTCTGAATGGGCAACTAAAGCGGCATCGTCTGCAAAGAGTAGTTCACGGACAAGTTGCTCTTGTGTCTTGGTGTGAGCTTGCAGGCGCCTCAGATTGAAGAGACTGCCATCCGTGCAGTACCGGATGTAGACAGCGTCTTCATTGTTGAGGTCTTTCATGGCTTTTTTTCAGCATCATGCTGAAGAAGATTGAAAAGAGGGTTGGAGCGAGAACGCAGCCTTGCTTCACGCCATTGTTAATGGAGAAGGGTTCAGAGAGCTCATTGCTGTATCTGACCCGACCTTGTTGGTTTTCGAAGGAGGAAAAACCCAACACCCAACCCCAACCAACCAATTTTCCCTTGCAACCGCTACAACCGTGTCTGCCTGTCCCGCATCGGACTTGTCAGCCACAAACGAGCCTGCAGCTGTCGTGGACTTTACCCCTCCATAAATCTTCGTCCGCGAAGCCAAGCCAAAGAAGAAAAGAAGAAAAAGAAAGAAGAGAGCTATCAGCAAGGTAGAAATCAGTTAAAGATTTGGGAAGAGTATGGTGTTTAATCTAAGTGTGAGATGTACTTTGGGAGGTCCAAGGGTATATCAAGGGTATGGCAGGCATGGCGCTTGCCCTGGCTGCCACTACAAGGGGGGGCACCACTTAAGGGGGGGCACCAATGAACCAGTGCCTCCCCCCCCACCCAGTCAGCACTCCCCCACCTGGTTAGTGTGCCCCCTCCCAGATCACTCTTGCTCTTTCTCCTTCCTTGTCCTCTCATTAGCTCTCAACTTATACAATGCAAATACATCATGGCGGTCACCAAGGCCAGCACTCGCGAGACCTCTTTGTCGCTGTTTATTTTGACGCATTGGCCACTCATGCCATAGGCTCTATTTTGTGTAGATATACCCTGGGGAAGTCAAATGTAAGCATAAAGAATACAGTTAATTACATGACTCTTCACAGCATACCTCCCTGTAAATAGCACGTAAGAAGATAGGGTGTAAAGAAGTTATGTGGAATACTTGCCTTCATTGGTCAGGGCACTGAGTATAAGAGTAAGGATGTAATAGTGCAGAAAACTAAAATTTTGTTTAGGCCACACTTGGAACATTATAATTCAGGTTGCCCCTTTACAGGAAGGATGTGGAACCTTCAGAAATTTGCCAGGATTAGAGGGGAGAGGGTGAACAAAAATGGGTTGTTTTCTCTGGAGCACTGGAGGGTGGGGTATGGGGGTGCATATGAATATGCAGGGAATGCAGCAATATGGATTATGTGCAAGCAGAAGAGAGGTTAACGGCATTTTGTTCAATGTGGACCCATGGGCCATAGGGCCAGTTCCATTGCTGTATTGCTCTATCTATCTATCACGGTTAGTAAAGTGGTGACCTGGGTTCGAAACCACCAGTCTGTAAGGAGTTTGAACATTCTCCCCATGTGTGTGTGGGTTTTCTCCAGGTGCACCAGTTTCCTCCCTTATTCCAAAGATATACAGGGTTAGTAGATTAATTAGTCACAGGGATATAGGTGGCATGAACTCGTGGACTGAAAGGGCCATGCTGTATCTCTATATTAATTTTATAAGAATGAGGGAAAAAATGATAAATGGAGATGTAGATTTTAACAGAGGCTTAAAAAAATGAGACAAGTTGTCATCCAATGTGAGGCATTGAAACAATAGTGGAGTAATGGTAATTCCCTCTAGACCTTGAAATCCACATAATTCTCTAAATACAATATGTTGAACATTACACTATCCCCACTACTACCACTTCCTCTGGCAGTTTGTTATATATGTGTGAAGGCGCCCCTCAAATCTCTTTTCAGACCCTCTCATCTTAAATCTACGCTCCCCGGTTTTGAACTCACCTACCATCAGAAAAAGACCGACTATTCAACTTCTTTATGGCCTTCGTGTTAAAATCCTCTGCAAGGACTCCCTTAGCCCGCTACACTCTAGAAATACAGTCCAGTCTATTCTTATAACTCAAGCCTAACATTCTCATCAACCTTTCCAACTTAATGATCTTCCCTTTAGCTTGGGTGACCAATGTTGCGCATAATACTCCATGTGGTCTCATCAATGTCCCGTTCAGTGCCTATACTCGGTGTTCTGACCAATAAAGCCAAGTGTGTCAAATGCCTTCTTCACCACCCTGTCTACCTGTGTTGCATCTTTCATGGAACTGTGTACCTGTACCCACATGTCTCTTTGCTCTACTATACTCTCCATAACCCTACCATTCAATGTGTAACTCCTGCCTTGGTTTAACCACCAAAGTGCAATACCTCACACTAGTCTCAGTTAAATTCCAACATGACCTATTTTCCCAGTTTATCCCAATCTTATTGCAACCTTCAATAAACTTCCTCACTATCTACTATTTCACTTTTTTGGTGTCGTTTGCAAATCTTTACGTCATCATAGTAGGGTTAGCAAGGGAAGTGATTGAGGGGAAGGTAGTTGATAAGTCATACAAGTCTGAAAGGAAGGACAAGCAGGGCCAGTTTAAGTAGCACGGTGGGCCTGTGTGGGCAAGAGAATACTTGCAGTAGAAGTCCAAATATCCGAATGCTAGAAATCTAGATCACCCAAGAATCCAGACTTTTCAAAAAATCTCAACAGTTTTTAATTTAGTGGGTTTTTGTGTGCGTGCATGCATGCATAAACACCACAGATGCACAGCGGCATTTTTATTTTTCTTTAAAACTGCTCATTTTGATAAATGAATCATGCTGTATTTTCTAATGAATAAACTATCAAAATTTACCTGTTCATCTCTTCTTTATTCCTCCTTACATATGAACTTTTAAAGTACTGCCTGAGAATCCAGAAAATCCAAAAACGTGGACAAACCCAATCCCTTAGCAGTCCGGATTTTTGGACTTCTACCGTATTTCAATGCAAGGAGTATTGCAGGTAAGGCAGATGAACTGGGGCCTGGAGTGGTGCATGGTTCAATGAAATTGCAGACATTACAAAGACTTGGTTGAAAGCACAGGACTGGTAGCTCATTGTCCCAGGGTTCAGATATTTCAAATGCAATACAGAGAGATATAAAGAAGATGGGTGAGTTGCACTACAGATCAGAGAGGATGTCACAGATGAACTTAGAGAGAACATTTTGGAGGCATCATGCAGAGAGGCAATATGGATGGAGCACAGAAATAAGAAAGGAGCAATCACTCTGATGGGGTTATTCAATATGAATCGCAATAGCTAACAAGAAATAGAAGAAGATATGTAGGCAGATTATGGAAAGATGTAGAAGCAACAGAGTAGCTATAGTGGATAAATTTAATTTCCCCAGAGAAAAGGATAAAACCTTGTGTTTTTAACTCTTAGTTAATTTTGTGTCTTTCTCTTTAAGAGAGCTATTGTTTGTAGTGTTTCCATAGTGACTATGGTGTAATATGTTGTAATATCCACCCAGTCTAACAGCTTGCTCATTATTCTTCAGGATGTGAGAAGGCGTAAGCATGAGAAATTTTTCTTTGAATTGTGTTTCTCTTTAAATACTTTTTTGTTCTTTAAAGTTTGTTTATTTCTTTAAGCTAGACTGTAAATCCTTTGTTATTCATCATTATGTAAGTCTTAATGCAAAGTTATGCAAAATGTTTACCTCTTTTATCACAAATTAAAGCTACATAAAGCAGCAGTCGCAGAGTTGGATTTATTGGATTAAAGAGATCGAAATTTGGAATATCATAGCTCATGTTTTTTGGAAGATGATACTTTGAAAGTGTCATCTATACCCAGTAGTGTCCAATGTTGATTGGGATTTCCTTACTGCCAGAGGCTGAGATGGTGCAGGTGATACTGTACGTGGATAATCTCACCATGGAAGGGGTCATTGTACTGAAAAATGAGCTTTACCAGGCCATTGGAGTTTCAGTGGGAGGACAATGATCATAGTGTTTTCAGATAGTCATGGATAAGGATAAGACTGGTCCTAAGGTGAAGTGCTGAACTCAAGAAAGATTGATCTCAAAGTAATAGGTGGAAGCTGTGGAGAGCAGATTGGGAGTGGCTGTTATGATTAAGACATCTGTCATGTATGAGTAGTTCGAAGATTACTATAATTGATAAATATTTTGGGGAATTTGTTAAGAATTAGAGTAGGTTACATACATACACACATTTTAAAACAGATCTTATTTGAAAGACTGAAGAAATACTGAAGATCTCTGGAGAATGTAAGCACATTTCACAAGTAGGTGTTAATTGAACTGATGTCATAAAATGAATGACCATTGTTTGGAACTGGAGACAGGCTGGCTACAAGTACCTTTCTGCAGGGTACTTACAGGAAGGTCACTCCTGGGTTTTGTTTATCTAAGACAACAGCTTGAGCAGAAGAATAACTCTTGTTGTTTGCTGAAGAAGGTGGGGGCTTTGTAAGTGAGGGAGTCACATGGGATTTCTGGAAGTTTCAGTGGTAGAGAGAGAGAGAGAGAGAGAGAGAGAAGTAACAAGCTCTCTCAGTCAACTTGGTTGTGTGTGGGTGACACAGAAAAGCAGCTGAAGAGCCAGGAAGAGCTGGTTGAAACTGATGAAAAGTTCAAAAGTAGTGGATGACTGGAAGTGCGATCTGTCTGATGTTTCTCTTGGAATAAGGGAACAGAAAGGAACTCTGTGGTAGCCTGAAAGAAAGAGGTTATCATCTGGAGAACCCTGATGGGGCAAGTTTCATCAGCGAGACCTTGAGGTGACTAATGGTGGTACCTCAGTTGTGGAAATCCTGGAACAACAAATCTCTCTCTGCAAACCCTACAAGAACCTTCCTGAGTGGTAAACATTTACCTTTCGAGCACCAAAGTCTGGTGAACTTTATACATGTTAAATTCTGTGCACAGTCTAAGAATTGCCTGCATTCAGTGAACTTGGAAGAAGAAATGAGATTGAACTGTGAACCAAAGAACTTTTCTTAAATTTACACACACATTACATACACGTGCACTTAGAATTAGAAGGAGGTTAATTTGGGTTAGTTAAGTATAGAGTTAAGTTAAAGTTTGAATCTATTTTCATGTTTAAAGTTGATTAAAAATAACTTCTGTTTTAACAACCACTTGTCTTGGTGATTGTCTATTGCTGCTGGATTTTGGGGTCCTTTGGGCTCGCAACACCACCTTGTTAAAATTCAAGACTAACATATTCCTATAAGTTAAAAGGATAAGAATGACAAAGTTTGAGAGGCAGATGCTGCAATTTTAGTAGAAAAAAAAGAAACGTTATGTAAGATTCATGAAGCTGAAATCAAAACCTTTAAGATGTATAAAGGAAGCAGGAGAAAAGGGTAGAAGGAGGGCTAAAAGAGGCCTTGAAATGTCCTTGGCAAGTAGGGTTAAGGAGATCCTTAGATATTTTGTGAAGTGATGCTCTTGGCAGGTCCATCTTGAAGGCGGAGTACGTGGCAAGTGGCAGGATTCTTAACAGTGTGGAGGAACAGGTCCATAGATCCCTCAAGGTTGTTGTTCATGTTGATAGGGTGGCTAAGCATGGTGTACTGTTTTTTTTAAATAGTTGGAGGATTGAGCTCAAGAGCCATGATGTAATGTTGCAGCTCGATAAAACTATAGTTAAATCACACTTTGAGTAATGCTCTCAGTTCTGGTCGCCTCATTACAGGAAGGATAGAAACAGTTCCAATACCAATGTTCAAGAAGCATTTAGACAGAAAGATGAACAGACAGAAGATTGATGGATCTAGACTATGTGCAGGCAGATGAGTAGTTTAAATTGGGATCATAATAAACAGACCACTGGGATGAAGGGCCACTTCCTGAATACTGTATTCTAAATAAGCTAAGGGTTTCTGCATTTACCACTCTGAGTTCCAGATTAAAATCATTTTCCTCATTTCAAGGTTCCCTCAGCTCCTGAAATTCCAAAGGAAGCAACCCTAGCTTATATCAATCGTTACCCTTTACTTTGTGCTACTGACCCAGTTCTGAATCTAATTTTCCACTCTCCCTTGGACCCCATGGGCTTTTATGGTGTTTTTGCCTAGCTGCCTATTAGGAACTTGTCAAAGGCCTTCCTGAAATTCATGTACACTACTTTCAAAGCAAATCCTCATCTATTTTCCTGTTACCTCCACAAAAGGTTCTACCAAGAGTAAAGAAGTGGCAAGCCCATAAAGTTAATTGAACATTAGTCAAATAACAACTGCGTACTTTATAACTTGGAACTTGCATTGCATTGCTGAATGTGTTCCTTTGTTAGACCTTTGGATGTCTTTGAAACTCTCAGTTCTCTCAGTGAAGTCAATTGGTCCAGGAAGGAGGGCAGGATTGATGAGTCGCTCCTGAACATCACATTTCAAGCAAGCTGTATTTGACAAAAAAAATTAGTCGACCTTATTTTTACATGAGATATTTCTTAATCGTTTGATTGGTGAAGATACGTTCTAGAAGCATGTGGGCGCAGCTGCAATGCAACAGTTAAAAGATCATGCTCACTTCAAACAATTTTGATGTGTTTACAGCACCACTGCAAAATCAAACATTCAAAAATACAAGACAATGGGATAGTGTGTCTACATTAATAACGTTATGGTGTCAACAAAAGAGAGCACAGGGTTATTCATACTGAAATTGGTTATGGATCATTCCAGACCCTGAATTTACGGCATGTGGTCACAAGACCAAAGGCCAATATGATAAAGGGCCCGAGATTTGATTTAGGTGAATTAATTTAGAGTGTTCCATATCATCCCTTTGTGTTGTCAGCAGCAGTACAATGTAATGTTGGGGTCTGGAAAGGGTTAAGAGTAAAAGGCTTGGAGAAAGTAGTGCTGTGGAATGGCAATGGGACGTAAATAGGGAAGTACTGCACCATCAAAATGCATTTGGAAAAAACAGGAATATTATACATCATGGCTGCATTTCTCATATTAAGAATCAGACAGAGAAAGAAGCAAGCTTGATTCATACTTCTGCATGGTGTGCCGGCAGTAAGTAGTTCAAAATTGATCAAATGTGTGCAGATGGAGTTCAATGTGCTAACTGTTAGAATGTATAGAAGAGTACAGCACAGGAAATAGGCTCTTTGGCCCACCATCTCTATGGCAACCATGATACCAATTTTAAACTGCTCAGTAACCTGCATATGGACTACCTTCATTCCACGCCTGTTAACGTGTCAGAGTAAATGCTTTTTGGACATTCCATCACTTCCCCTGTTGATGCATTCCAGGCAACCATCACCCTATATATAAAAAAACACCTTACAAATCTCCTTAAAACTTTCCTCCCTCACCTTAAACCTGCATGTAGATGACATTTCCACCTGAGAAAAGGTTCTGAATACCTACATTTTCTACGCTTCTCATAATTATATTTACTTTTATCAGGTCACCCCCTCTAGCCTTCAACACTCTAGAAAAATAAATTAACTTCTCAATATACTGTAGCTAATACTCTACAATCCAGGCAGCAACCTGGCGAACCTCTTCTGTACCCTTTCCAAAGTCTCTGCATCCTCTTTGCAATCAAAACTGCACAAAGGAGAGAATATTAAGTGGACCCAAGAAAGATACATTTTAGAAACTGTGAGACCCAAAGCACATTGGTTTCCAAATATAGAAATTGTTAAAAGTTGGTAACAAACACAAAATGTTAAAAGAAAGTATAATGGAATGCGGTATCACATAGTGAAGGAAATCATACTGCAATGGAAAACAAATAAAACTGCAGAGCTGGAATATGAAAACAGGAATATTTAAAGAACCCAATCAACCCTGTGATACAGTCAATTTTTCTGGTCAGTGACCCTTCCTTCAAGCTGGGGAGGGCAGGGGTTATAGGGAGGAGAGGGTTTGGTTTTCAAAACAGATTGAGGGAGTAGGGGTCTTGAGGCATAAGATATGGAGATTGGTTAAGACATTATCAGGTTACGGGAATCAATGTGTGAACAATTTTCTTGAAATTCATTCTTGAAGTGTGCCAATGGAAGATGTTCTTCTAATTTAAAATGGACTTCGATATTGCAGAGGAAGATGTCAGAATAGGATGAATGAGCAGCCAGAGGAAGCAGTAGAAGTGGGGCAATAATACATTCAAGATATATAGACAGGGACATGGATGGTATATGCCAATCCTATGTGGGATCCCTGTCCTCCCTCTCCCAGTCTGCCCTCTTTATACTGCCTTCTATTCTATATTTCATTTGTCTTGGAAGGTTTCAGGTCAAAATGTTGACCATTCTTTTTCTCCCACTGATACTTCCTCTAGTAGACTGTGGTTAGTTTCAGATTCCAACATCTGCAGTCTCCTTTGAGTCAACATATAAACTGCTCTGCTCTCAACAACCTTTTCAAATATATCAGACATCTATTGCCAACAATCCATGCTAATTCTGATCAATCTTTGCTTTTCCACATGCAGATTAATCCTTACCCACAGGGAATTTTTTAAAAATAATTTTCCTGCTGATGCTCCTGTAGTTTTAGGGCTTTTGAAGAATATAAAGGTGGATAAGTCTCCGGGACCAGACGGGATCTACTCCAGGACATTGAGAGAAGTGAAGGAGGAAATAGCAGAGGCTCTGGTGGTAATTTTCCAAATGTCATTAGATATGGGGATAGTGCCGGAGGATTGGCGCATTGCGCATGTGGTTCCGTTATTTAAAAAGGGTTCAAGGAGGAAGCTTGGCAACTATCGGCCTGTAAGTTTGACGTCAGTGGTAGGTAAATTAATGGAGAAAATTCTTAGAGATAGTACTTATAAACATCTGGATAGACAGGGTCTGATCAGGAGCACTCAACATGGATTTGTGGGAGGAAGGTCATGTTTGACCAATCTGATTGAATTTTTTGAAGAGGTGACTAGGAATGTGGATGAGGGTAGCGCAGTGGATGTTGTCTATATGGACTTCAGTAAGGCCTTCGATAAGGTACCACATGGAAGGTTAGTTAGGAAGGTGCAGTCTTTAGCTATAAATTTTGAGATAGTCAAATGGATTGAACATTGGCTGAAAGGGAGAGGCCAGAGAGTGGTAGTGGATAATTGTCTGTCAGGTTGGAGGCCGGTGACCAGTGGTGTGCCTCAAGGATCTGTATTGGGCCCATTGTTGTTCGTTATATACATTAATGATCTAGATAATGGGGTGGTGAATTAGATTAGTAAATATGCAGACGATACTAAGATAGGTGGAATAGTGGATAATGAAGAAGGTTTTCAAGGATTGCAGAGGGATTTGGGCTGCTTAGAAAAGTGGGCTGAAAAATGGCAGATGGAATTTAATGCTGATAAGTGTGAGGTGCTTCATTTTGGTAAGAAGAATCAGAACAGGACATACGTGGTAAATGGGAGAGCATTGATGAATACAGAAGAGCAGAAAGATTTAGGAGTAACGGTACATCGTTCCCTGAAGGTAGAAACTCACGTGAATAGGGTGGTGAAGAAGGCTTTTAGTATGCTGGCCTTTATCAATCATTGCATGGAATATAGGAGTTGGGAGGTGATGTTGAGATTGTATAAGACGTTGGTGCGGCCTAATTTGGAGTTCTGTGTGCAGTTCTGGTCGCCTAATTATAGGAAGGATATAAACAAAGTGGAGAGAGTGCAGAGAAGGTTTACCAGAATGTTAGCTGGGTTTAAGCATCTAGAGTATAGGGAGAGATTGGACAGATTAGGTCTTTATTCTTTGGAGCGTAGAAGGTTGAGAGGGGATTTGATAGAAGTATTTAAGATTATGAAAGGGATAGACAGAGTGGATGTGGATAGACTATTTCCGTTAAGAGGAGGAAAGATTAAAACAAGAGGACATGAGTTAAGAATTAAGGGGCAGAGGTTTAGAGGTAACATGAGGGTGAACTTCTTTACTCAGAGAGTGGCAGCCATGTGGAATGAGCTTCCAGGAGAAATAGTGGCGGCGGAGTCAATTGTATTATTTAAGAAAAGGTTGGACAGGTGTATGGATGAGAAGAAGATGGAGGATTATGGGCATTGTGCAGGGAGGTGGGACTAGAGAGCGGTGTTTGGTTCGGTGCGGACTAGAAGGGCCTAATGGCCTGTTTCCGTGCTGTAATTGTTATGTTATTATGTTATGCTGGCTTTTCTCTGCTGCCCTTCTTAAATAAAGGGACCTCTATCACATTTTTCATTTTCCAGTCATCTTACACCAGATCTGTGGCCAGAAAATATTTAAATATCTCCTGCAAAGTACCCATCAATCTTCGCTTTTGCCTCCCATTGAAGGTGGGATACATCACATCAGGTCCCTTTATGCAGTTAAAACATTTAATACAATCCTCTTTTTCAGTCTTAAGATTAAATTCCTGTAAAGGTAGCTCTTTCCCTAGAGATTGTGATTACTTCTTTCTGCAGAACTGGGAAACAACAAATGGAGGTGTTCTTTGTCTGTTTCGTGATTGTGCAACCAACTCTTGAAGAAGCTGTCCAAGCTGACTGCATCGTTCCCAACTGTCTGCAGATCAATATCTGTCCCCAGGATGGAGCAATCTGCACAGAACAAAAGGTACAAGTATATGAAAAGCAGTGCTGATCATATTTCATTAAAAGACTACAGTATGATTCACCAGTAGATGGGAAACTTAGATTGGGGGTCAAGTTCCAATTTATTGTCATCTGATTGTACAAGTGCAACCCCACGAAACAGTGTTTTCCGGTCCTTGGTAAAAAAACATAGCAACACATAACCAGAAATATTATATATAAATAAATAAATATTATTTGATAAATTGTAGTCTCCGAGAGTTAGTATGAGCAGCTCATTCAGCAGTCTCGCTGCCCGTGCAAAGAAGTTGTTTCTCAGACTAGCGATTCTGGCTCAAATACTCCAGTATCTCTTTCCTTAAGGAAATCCAGTTGTGACAGATCCACAAAATTTCTGTCTGGTGATCTTTTAGACCTTTCATTAACTTGAGACTCAGCAAAGAACTCTACAATTCCCAAAAATGTTTTTTTAATTTATTTTCATCATGCTTTTGGTCCTTCTGAAAAGGGTAAAAAGTTACCATGGTATCTAAATTTGAGGATACAATCAGTTCAGGCACCAGAATCCAAATAGTTTGTATGTGTGTTTATCAGGCAAATGCAGCATGGATTCAGGAAGGCATGTCATAGTTGACAAATTGACTGGAGTTCCTCGAGGATATTATGAGCGTAGTGGACAGAGGAGAACAGATTGATGTTATGTACTTGGATTTCCAGAAGGCATACGATAAGGTGCTGCAAAAAAATTATCTGTAAGATAAGGATGCATGGTGTTGGGGGTAAAGTATTAGCATGGACAAAGATTGGCTAAGCAATAGAGAGCAGAGAGTTGGGATAAATGGGTGTTTCTCTGAGTGGCAGTCAGTGGGGAGCAAAAGGCTGTTGGGGTCAGTGCTCACAATGTGCATTGACATTTGGAAGAGGGGACTGAATCTAGTGTTTGTAAGTTTGCTGAAGACATTAAACTGAGGGGAAAAGCAAATTATGCTGAGGATGTGGAAAGTCTGCAGGGATACAAGTATAAATAGATTAAGTGAGTGGACAAGGGACTGGCAGATGGAGTACAATGTTGGTAAATATGAGGTCATTCACTTTGGAAGGAAAAATAGAAGATTAGATTATTGTTTAAGTGGAGAAAGACTGCAGCATGGTGTTGTGCAGAGGAGCTTGGGCGTAATTGTGTATGAATTGCAAAGGGTTGGTTTGCAGGTGCTATAGGTTATCAATAAGGCACATGGAATGCCGGCCTTCATTGCTAGAGGTATGAAATTTAATAGCAAGGAGGTTATACTGCAACTGTACAGGATATCAGTGAGGTGCACTTGGAGTACAGCAAATAAGTCTGGTCTGCTTACTTGAAAAAAGATATATGGTGGTTCAGACATTCATCAGGTTGATTCTGGAGATATGGAGATGAGCCTATGAGGATAGACTGATTGGCATGGATTACACTCACTGGAATTCAGAAGAATGAGAGGGGATCTCAGAAATGTATGAAATTCTGAAAAGGATAGATAAGGTAAGGGCAGAAAAGTTATTTTCTCTGATAGGTGAGAGTAGATTTTGGGAAAATAGTCTCAAGATTTGGGGAATGAATTTAGGATGGAAATGAGGAGGAACTGTTTTTCCCAGAGAGCAGTAAATCTGTGGAATTCCCTTCCCAAAGAAGCAGTAGAGGTTAGGTCATTAAATACATTTAAGACACAGCGAATGGAGTTTTGCATAGTGTGGGAATTAAGGTTAATGGGGAAAAGGTAGGTAGGTGGAGCCATGAAGTAGTAAAGCAAATTGTGCAGAGTCTGCAGAAATATAGATAGATTAAGTGAGAGGGCAAGGGTCTGGCAGTTGGATTAGAATGTTGGTAAATGCGGGTCTTGGTGGAGCGAGCTGGCTGGGCCAGATGGCCTATTCCTGCTCTTATTTCTTATGAAGAGGCTCAGAGCAAGAAAGCAAAAGTGAACTTTTGTTTCAGCCACAACTGAAATATTGTATCCAGTTCTCATCAACACACTTGTGATACTAGAGTGGATGCAGAAAGGATTATTGCAAAGACAGGAGATTTAATTTAAGAAGACTGGCAGGAGAAGCTAGAGTTCTCCATGGAATAAAGGTGTTCTGATAACATAGGAACATAGGAAGTAGGAACAGGAGGAGGCCAAAAATGGCCCATCGAGCCTGCTCCGCCATTCAATACGATCATGGCTGATCTAATTTATGATCTAACTCCACCTACCTGCCTTCTCCCCATATCCCCTAATTCCTCTATCATGTAAAAATTTATCTAACCAAATTTTAAATATGTTTAATGAAGCAGCCTCAACCACTTCCCTGGTGAGAGAATTCCAAACATTCACTACTCTCTGGGAAAAACTATTTTTCCTCATCTCTGTCCTAAATCTACTTCCCCAAATCTTGAGACTGTGTCCTCTGGTTTTAGTTTCCACGGCCAGCTCAAAAAACCTTCCTACATCTATCCTATCCATACCCCTCATAATCCTATATGTTTCTATAAGATCTCCTCTCATTCTTCTGAACTCGAGCGAATATAATCCTAGACGATTTAATCTTTCATCATAAGTCAACCCCTTCATCCCAGGGATCAACCTAGTAAACCTCCTCTGGACCGTCTCCAAAGCCAGTATATCCTTCCTCAAATATGGAGACCAGTGCGGTCTCACCAGTACCTTATACAGTTGCAACATGTCCTCCCTACTCCTGAATTCAATTCCTCTAGCAATGAAGGCCAACATTCCATTTGCCTTCTTAATAACCTGCTGCACCTGCAACCTAACTTTTTGCGATTCATGCACAAGCCCTCCCAAGTCCCTCTGCACAACAGCATGCTGTAGTTTTTCACCCTTTAAATAATATTCAGCTCTTTTATTTTTCTTGCCAAAGTGGATAACCTTACACTTACTAACATTGTACTCCATCTGCCAGACCTTTGCCCACTCATCCAGCTTAACTATAAAATCTTGAAGGGTCAAATCTTGAAGGGAACAATTAAAAACCAAAGAGCATGAAATGGAAAAAAAATTATATGAGTAAAATGTTCAGTGCTCAATATCCTGATCAATATTTATCCCTCAACCAATATCATGAACAGAATATTTTATAATTTTGCTCTTTGTGGGAGCTTTTTCCCAATGCCTGAAAAGAATAACAATGGCAGAGAAGATAATGTTGGTACCTCCTAACTCTAAAGATCAAAGTTTAATATTGAACTCCAGTGCTGTTTTCATGAAGGTTGTATTCCCCCAGGATGTTCCAGTTCCTTTCCACATTCCAAAGACGGGCTGGTTGATGGATTATTTGGCTAGTGTGAAGGTGGGTGGTTGGAGTGTGGTATATGAAGAATAGTTTTAAGGGAAATAAATAGGAATGAAATCATTAACATTGCTGTGAGAGCTGGCATAATCTTATGAGACAAATGGCCACATTCTATGTCATAAGTAAACATGAGAATAAGAAACAAAATCTCCACACACACAGGATATGGCTGTCCTGCCTGCATCATTTGCAGATATTTATCTCTTCAAAAATCACAATGTGGTTGGAGCCGGTACTTAGCTTTCTTTTATGAGGAGTTGGTTGGCAAGCATCATAAAGATATAGAAATTCTGCCCACATCCACTTGCGCCATCAAACAGATGTGCAATCAATGAATAATGGTAATGGAATACCAAGTCATTTTCATGAGGTACCAGCATGCTTTCAGACTAAAATGAATTTCTAGCCCAATGATAAGGAAAATTGAACAAAATATAGAGAAATGAAGAAAAATACCTTCTCACTTCAAAAGTTCCTCCAACAAAATAAAGGATGTTATTTTCTGAAAACAAAGTTTCAGATCTAAGGGTGGCATAGTTAGCATAGCACTGAGCACAACACTATTACAGTGCCAGCGACACAGCTTCAAATCCAGCGCTGTCTGTAAGGAGTTTGTATGTTCTCCCTATGTCCAGTGTTCTGGTTTCCTCACACACTTCAAATAATGTATGAGGCTTGATGGTTAATTGGTGTATTTGGAAGGGAAGGGCTTGTGGGCCAGAAGGGCCTGTTACTGTGTTGTACATCTAAATTTTTAAAAAAAGGATAATTTTGATAGCTCATGGGCAATTATTGCAAATTAATAGTTCCCAAAATAAAACTGCTCAGAATTTGTTATCTCCTATTTTCTGCTACTACAGTTAAAATCTATAAGATCCATAAGCAAGATAAACATCAAAATAATAGTCAAAAATACTCACTAGTGTTGCAGGAAGATGAAAAAAAGGAACAAATTGGCTCCGATGCCAGGGGATAAACCTGAGGTGCCTTGTAGTGGGGAGAACGGCAGTGCCTCCTCAAAGCCCGCTGCGGAGAACATGGGAGCAGAGATGAAGCCCGTGCAGTCCACCCCACAGGTAAGGCAAATCCGGCAAGGGGAAGTGATGCTACGCCGGACTGGCAAACAGACAACAAAAGCCTCATAGAGTGACTTGGAGTCTGGGGGAGGGGGCTCAGGCCCTTCTCCTACAGCGAGAGCACCAGGTCAGGTGCTCTTGCATTGAGCACAACACACGCATTGTTGCCGGCAGGAGCAGAGGCAGCAGGACAGAGCAACGGAAAGAGCATCCAGTTGGGAAGCTACAAGCTTGAGACGATCCAGCATCAGGACGGGAGGCTTGGCAAGCGGTAGCAATGGGAGAGGTGACAACAGGAACCATGACGGCGATGGAGGTAGCTGTGGAGAAAATGGTGGTCACGAAGTTGGCTTCAAGGTTAGAAAGCCTGGAAAGGACTTGGTAATAAGACAAAGGAAGAAGGAGCCTGCCTTGCATGATGTGTTGGAGGCCTTGGGACTCATGGAGGACAGACTGTTTCAGGCAGTGGACAGGAGAGCCCAGGAGATGGGCAAAGAACTGGATAAGATGCAGAGTGCCCTCTCTGGCCTATCAGGAAGAATGGCGGAAGTAGAGGATTGATGCACCATCAATTACTCGAAAGACTATTGTAGAGAAGCCAATAGGGGGCTGTGTGGGTGGGGAGAACAGCCATGGCCTCCAGGGCCCTTGAGGGAGCCAAGTCCCTGACAGAAATCCCGTCTTCATGTCTGTCTAGGAATACCATGTAGGCATATTGGGGGTTGGCATGGAGGAGTTGGACCTTTTCAACCAGGGGGTCAGACTTATGGCTCCTCATGTTTCCAGAGTAGAACAGGCCCTGGGGACATCAGCCACGATGTTATTTTGGTCCCAGTTGCAGATTTTCTAGGAAAGGAAAATAATGCAGTGTGGCATTTGAGGCCACACAACAGGGACTTGATGGAATGGTGTGCCTCCGGGAGGACCTCTTACCAGCAGGAGACTGAGAAGCCCTTGGACTGCAATGCTAGAAGGACTGCCTTCCAAACTGTAGCGTTCTCCCTCTCCACTTGCTTGTTACTCCGGGGGTTGTAACTCGAGGTCCTGTTCATGGTGATGCCTCTGGCCAACAAGTACTGGCACAACTCATCAAAGATGGCCCCCAGTCACTGTGGATATAACTGGGGAAGCCAGAATGAAGGGGCTGTGCAGGGCCTTGATGACTGTAGCAGCAGTTATGTCAGTGCAGGGGAAGGCAAATGGAGTATGGCAGGTTGTGTACTTTGACAAAGTGAAAAAAACCTGGTAACTTCGGGGTGGTGCAGTTGGTTAATCTGTGTGCTGGCACAGGTCATGCATGATAGTGTATTTGGCGGCTCATTAAGTTTCTCCAGCCAGTACAGAATATCATAATTATAGGTGGATAATTCAATCCTCCACCTCAGTATTTTGTCATGTTTGATTTTAGCCCATTGCTGATTGTTAGATATGAATGCAACTGCACATTGATCAATCAGCAGGGTGAATCTCTACTACTGGCCAGGTAATGGCACCAATGCCACATTCCCTCAACAATGGCCTGGGCCTCTTTCTCGACCGGGAAGTGCTGAATATCGGGGACTGAAGGGTACATGAAAAAGCCACTGACTTGTCTGCCTGGTAAAGGGTTGCTGCGAGAGCGAAGTCTGATGCATCACTTTCCACCTGAAATGGGGTGGATTCATTCACAGCATGCATTGTGGCCTTAGCAATATCTGCCTTAATGCGATTGAAGGCAGCACGGGGTTCCACTGCCAGGGGGTGTAGATTTGATGAGGAGGCGGGCCTTGCCCACATAATTGGGGACCCACTGAGCATAATAAGAACCCAAGGCACCTCTTCAGGGTCTCCCTTGTGTGGGAGGGGAAGATCCAGGAGCGGCTGCACATGGTCAGGATTCGGGCCGATGACTCCATTTTCCACAACACAGCCAAGGACGGCCAGATGGGTTGTTCAAAACATGCTCTTGGCCTTGTTATATGTGAAGTTAAAGAGCTTGGCTGATTCGAGAAATTTCTGGAGATTGGTGTCATGGTCTTGAAGTTCATGGCCACAGATGGTGACATTATCGAGGTATGGGAAGGTAGCTCACAACACATACTGATCCACTATCTGGACCATCTCCCACTGGAAGATTGATATGCCATTCGTGACACCAAAGGAGACCCACAGGAAGTGATAGAGGCAGTTATCTGCTTCGAACACTGTATACCAGCAGTCCTCTAAGCAGATAGAGATTTGAAGATATACCGATTTCAGGTCAATGGTCGAAAAGACACGGTACTGGGAAATTTAGTTGACCATGTCGGTGATGTGAGGAAAGGGGTATGCATCCAATTGCGTGTATCTGTTGATGGTCTGACTATAGTTGATGACCATCCTATTCTTTTCCCCATTCTATTCTACCACTGAGCTCTTCCAGAGGCTGACACAGAGAAAAAGCCTGTTTGACTTTCTCTGCTTGCAAAACCACATAACCCTTCTAGAACAGCTCCAGACAGAAGCTGCTCCGACAAACTCTTTCATCTGTTGCCTTCTTGGAAATAACAATCCATTAGTGAAGCCTCTTGGGCACTCTCCAAAGCTCTATCAAAAGCTGTGGAGCTGATATGTAAAGCATTAGTAGAGGTCCAGTATTTCAAATAAGATCTGTTTTAAAGTGTTTGTATGTGACCTACTCTAACAAACCTTTCCCAATTTATCTCCCCAAAACATATCTATATACTCTGTAACATAAGTCAATAGTGATAAATTAAACTGTGATTCTGTTTTCATATTTAAAGATAATTAAAAGCAGCTTTTGTTTAAGTAACCACTTGCCTTGGTGAATATCTATTGCTGCTGGGTTTATGGGTCCTCTGGGCTCGTAACACTACGCAGAAGTCCCGGATGTCTGCTGTGTGTGACCTGGATTACAAGGAGACCTTCTGGTTCACCAGCAGTACTGTGAGATAAAAATGCCGCACTGTGTCTGGGTGGATGAAGCTCTCGGTGCTTCCACTATGAATAAGCAACTCGTCATGTGCAGTCCAGTCGGTGTGAAGGCAGGAGGGGAGACCATTGCTGGCAAACTGTAAGTAGTGGACTTGTGAATTGTTTCTTTATTTCTTTATTTATTTAAACAAGTAAAGGGAAGGGGTAAGTGGAGTAGGGGGTTGAAGAAGAGATTTACTTATTTAAGTCTAAGGGTTGGTTAAGAGGTAATCATTTATTGTTGAAGGTTGAGGCAGTAATTAGATAGAGAGCACAGGTGTAGGAAA
Organism: Narcine bancroftii; assembly: GCF_036971445.1. Taxonomy (NCBI): domain Eukaryota; kingdom Metazoa; phylum Chordata; class Chondrichthyes; order Torpediniformes; family Narcinidae; genus Narcine; species Narcine bancroftii. Next base: position 7,032,394 of record NC_091471.1, read on the forward strand.
TTGAGTTGATTGTGTAAGGGTGCACAGTAGGTGTATTTCACTCACGAGCAGTAGATAAAGGTCTGTGAGTGAGTGAAAAAGAAAGAAAGAATCAATCAGAGCACCGAGCGGCTTCGGCCCAGAGCGGCTTCGGCCCAGAGAGGCAGAGAAAAGAGTTTGGTGGGTATTTCATTCTTTTTATTTATTGCATTAGTTTAAGGAGTTTGTTTCAGATATGGAAGATCTCAGACCTGTGACAGTCAGGGAGACTGTCAGTGTTCCTGGAGATTACGTGTGCAATGAGTGTGCCCAGCTGCAGCTCCTGATTGGTTGCATGTTGGCACTGGAGCTGCGCATGGACTCACTCTGGAGCATCCGGGATGCTGAGATGCTGGTGGATAGCATATGGTGAAGACAGAACTAAAATAGTCATTCAAGAAATTGGGTTGATGCACATTGCTGTTGTGGACGACAGCGGTATCTAAAATAGCAGCCATCAGGGCCTGCAACCGGTTCTGCTTGGTATTTAAGATGGCACCCAAGATGGTGGCCTCCATGGCCTGCATGCAGCACTGCTGGGTCCTGAAGATGGTGCCCAAGATGATGGTTCCCCATGGATCACACATGGTGTTGCTGGCTCCGGGTGATGACTGTGTCTGGGACAGCAGCCCCCACGATTGCTGCTGGGAAGGGGTTTGGACTTTGGCATAGTGGCCCTTTTTTCTGCAGCTGGAGCAAGTTGAATCCTTCATTGGGCAGTGTTTCCTCTGATGCTTGCCCAGGCTGCAGAAGTAGCCCTTTGGGTGTGGTCAGGTCACCACTGGAGTCAGATGAATGCGGCAGGAGGTAGTCACGGAGTACTGCTACTGTGTTTGAAACATTAATGGAGTGAGGGAGTGGCACCCAGGGTAACCATGAATTGGCTGTGTTGTCGGATGCATAGGCCTCCATGTTTTGGAGAGCCACCTCTAGCATACTGAAAGCAGAACTTCTCTCCACAGACTGAGCTCCCTTTGCTCTAGGAGTTTCTGTTGAATGTAGTTCAACCTGATCCTCGTGATGTAGGTGTCGCAGATTAGATCCTCTATGGGCTCCGTGGTGGACATTGCCTTGCATTCACAGGCCCTTCTGAGTGTTCACAAGGCCCAAAGATATTTGGCATTGTATTCACTAGGTCGTTGTTTTCAAGTCACTCGGAGGTGTCTGGTATAGACAACATTAATTTTATGCAGGTACTGTCCTTTGAGAATGTCCATGCCGTCTTGGTACATTGTAGCATCCCTGATCATGAAGAACACCAGGGTGCCGACCCAGGAGTGCAGCAATTGAAGTTTGTCAGTCGCAGCCAGAACTCAAAGTTGGTTAATGCCTCAGGTGATCGAGGGTTAATTTTCAGCTTTTCTGAATTGAGGATCTGATCCTTTGTTTAAAAAAAACCTTTAAGTGAATAAAACTGATGCACCATTGTATTACTCAAAGACTAATGTAAAGAAACCAATAGGCTTTTATTCACTTAAGAACACAAGCACATCCATACTGTTTAGTTGTCCTGCTCTGAGCTGCAGGGGGCTGTGGAACAGTCACCTTTATATAGGAGCCTGTGGAGAGGGAGAGAAAGAAAGAGGGGCCACAGGTACAATCGGCCAATAGGTGTGCTTGACCAGACAATTATACATAACAATGGTTTACCACAAGGACACAATGGGCACAAATGAGGAAAGAATAAGTAAGATGGAAGATGAATTGGATGCATTGGTGAGGGAGAGGGAACATGTTTGGGAAAATTGGATGCCCTGGAAAATTATAGCCGAAGAAATAATATAAAAATAGTGGGGCTGATGGAAGGTATCGACACGAAGGATCCTATGGGCTTTTTTTCAGAGTTGGATCCCCAAAGTGCTGGCCAGTGACACATTGGGAGAGAGGGTAGAGGTGTAAAGGGCACACTGGTCACCCCTTCCAAAACTGGGCCCCGGGTAGAAAACCCATTCCATCTTGGTGAAGCTGTAGCCCAGTACTCTGAAAGTGGTATGGTTGGGGTGGGAGAAAAGATGTTCTTTGCGGAGCTTAAAGAGGCACATCAATTTGCAAAGGAAACGCCAGCACTTGTGGGAAAAAATAAAAATATAAGTAAAAATAAAATCAGGGATTAATGCATCTTACAGCTGCTGCAAAATGAAAAGTATTTTGATGTAAGAATGTGTAACTATCGATTTTATATAAATGTATTGGAAATGGGAGGGTGGAGGGGAAGATCAAAGGAAAAGGTATAAAGTACACAGACTGAACAATGGAGGAAAATGGCGAAGGCATGGAAGATGCGATCATCTGGGAGGGAGGGGGTGTGGGGGTTAGGAGAGGGGAATATGGGGGAGGAGGGTGTTAGGGTTTGTTGGTGTACTGTGTATTGTCTTTGTCTTTTTGGGATTCATTGTGGAACCAGTGGGCTGCTCTGAACAGACAAAGATAAAAGATTGGATGGATATTGGATGGGGAGGGCTGATAGAGGTATGGGGGTGGCAAAATCACAAGTGGAATCACTGAGCAATGACCAACTGCATAAAATAAGTTAGTTTTAACATAAATGGATTAAATATGTTGATGAAGAGGACAAAGTCTTGGCATACATAAGAAAATTGGAAGAGTATATAGCTTTTCTTTAGGAAACATGTTTAATAGAACATGAACACCAAAAACTGAAGAGAGGATGGGTGGGCCAGGTAATAGCATCCACTTTAATTCTAAGACCAGGGATGTGGCAATTTTGATTGGAAAAAAATGTTCCAGTAAGGATGGAAGGCATGGTCATTGACATAGCAGGAAGGTTTGTCAGATACATTCAGAATTCTGGATCCTACGGAACATATATGCCCATAATTGCAATGATGAGAGATTTATACAAGATATTTTCTTGAAATTGGCAGAGAGAAGAGAACACTCTGGTTGGGGTGGGGGGGGGGGGGGGGGGGGGACGGGGGTGGAATTTCAATTTTTGTCTGGGTCTGGTCTTGGATCAATCATCGAGAAGGGTAACTGTAATGGAGTAGATAATTTGTGAGAATTTGATAAAATTAGAGTAGGTTACATACATCTTCTTTGGCTTGGCTTCGCGGACGAAGATTTATGGAGGGGGTAAAAAGTCCACGTCAGCTGCAGGCTCGTTTGTGGCTGACCAGACCGATGCGGGACAGGCAGACACGATTGCAGCGGTTGCAAGGGAAAATTGGTTGGTTGGGGTTGGGTGTTGGGTTTTTCCTCCTTTGCCTTTTGTCAGTGAGGTGGGCTCTGCGGTCTTCTTCAAAGGAGGCTGCTGCCCGCCAAACTGTGAGGCGCCAAGATGCACGGTTTGAGGCGTTATCAGCCCACTGGCGGTGGTCAATGTGGCAGGCACCAAGAGATTTCTTTAGGCAGTCCTTGTACCTTTTCTTTGGTGCACCTCTGTCACGGTGGCCAGTGGAGAGCTCGCCATATAATACGATCTTGGGAAGGCGATGGTCCTCCATTCTGGAGACGTGACCCATCCAGCGCAGCTGGATCTTCAGCAGCGTGGACTTGATGCTGTCGACCTCTGCCATCTCGAGTACCTCGACGTTAGGGGTGTGAGCGCTCCAATGGATGTTGAGGATGAAGCGGAGACAACGCTGGTGGAAGCGTTCTAGGAGCCGTAGGTGGTGCCGGTAGAGGACCCATGATTCGGAGCCGAACAGGAGTGTGGGTATGACAACGGCTCTGTATACGCTTATCTTTGAGGTTTTTCAGTTGGTTGTTTTTCCAGACTCTTTTGTGTAGTCTTCCAAAGGCGCTATTTGCCTTGGCGAGTCTGTTGTCTATCTCATTGTCGATCCTTGCATCTGATGAAATGGTGCAGCCGAGATAGGTAAACTGGTTGACCGTTTTGAGTTTTGTGTGCCCGATGGAGATGTGGGGGGGCTGGTAGTCATGGTGGGGAGCTGGCTGATGGAGGACCTCAGTTTTCTTCAGGCTGACTTCCAGGCCAAACATTTTGGCAGTTTCCGCAAAGCAGGACGTCAAACGCTGAAGAGCTGGCTCTGAATGGGCAACTAAAGCGGCATCATCTGCAAAGAGTAGTTCACGGACAAGTTTCTCTTGTGTCTTGGTGTGAGCTTGCAGGCGCCTCAGATTGAAGAGACTGCCATCCGTGCGGTACCGGATGTAAACAGCGTCTTCATTGTTGGGGTCTTTCATGGCTTGGTTCAGCATCATGCTGAAGAAGATTGAAAAGAGGGTTGGTGCGAGAACACAGCCTTGCTTCACGCCATTGTTAATGGAGAAGGGTTCAGAGAGCTCATTGCTGTATCTGACCCGACCTTGTTGGTTTTCGTGCAGTTGGATAATCATGTTGAGGAACTTTGGGGGACATCCGATGCGCTCTAGTATTTGCCAAAGCCCTTTCCTGCTCACGGTGTCGAAGGCTTTGGTGAGGTCAACAAAGGTGATGTAGAGTCCTTTGTTTTGTTCTCTGCACTTTTCTTGGAGCTGTCTGAGGGCAAAGACCATGTCAGTGGTTCCTCTGTTTGCGCGAAAGCCGCACTGTGATTCTGGGAGAATATTCTCGGCGACACTAGGTATTATTCTATTTAGTAGAATCCTAGCGAAGATTTTGCCTGCAATGGAGAGCAACGTGATTCCCCTGTAGTTTGAGCAGTCTGATTTCTCGCCTTTGTTTTTGTACAGGGTGATGATGGTGGCATCACGAAGATCCTGAGGCAGTTTACCTTGGTCCCAACAAAGCTTGAAAAACTCATGCAGTTTGGCATGCAGAGTTTTGCCGCCAGCCTTCCAGACTTCTGGGGGGATTCCATCCATACCTGCCGCTTTGCCACTTTTCAGTTGTTCGATTGCCTTATATGTCTCATCCAGGGTGGGAACCTCATCCAGCTCTAGCCTTAGGGGCTGTTGAGGGAGCTGGAGCAGGGCGGAATCTTGGACTGAGCGGTTGGTACTGAAAAGAGATTGGAAGTGTTCTGACCATCGGTTGAGGATGGAGATCTTGTCGCTGAGGAGGACTTTGCCATCTGAGCTGCGCAGCGGGCTTTGGACTTGGGGTGAGGGGCCGTACACAGCCTTTAGAGCCTCGTAGAAACCCCTGAAGTCGCCAATGTCCGCGCTGAGCTGTGTTCGTTTGGCGAGGCTAGTCCACCACTCATTTTGGATCTCCCGGAGTTTGCGCTGAAGATGGCTGCATGCGCGACGGAAGGCTTGTTTTTTCTCTGGACAGGACGGCTTTGTAAGGTGAGCCTGGTGGGCAGCTCGCTTCTTTGCCAGCAGCTCCTGGATTTCCTGGCTGTTTTCGTCAAACCAGTCCTTGTTTTTCCTGGAGGAGAAGCCCAGTACCTCTTCAGTGGATTGCAGTATGGTAGTCTTCAACTGATCCCAGAGGGTTTCAGGGGACGGGTCTGTGAGGCGGGTTGCAACGCCGAGCTTTGCTTTGAGGTTTGCCTGGAAGTTTCCTCTCGCTTCGTCTGACTGCAGTTTTCCAACATTGAACCTCTTTCTGGGGGCTTTATTGTTCCTGGGCTTTGGCTTGAAGTGAAGGTTGAGCTTGCAGCGAACCAGCCGGTGGTCAGTGTGGCATTCCGCGCTAGGCATGACCCTGGTGTGGAGCACATCTTGTTTGTCACTTTCTCGCACCAGGATGTAGTCCAGGAGGTGCCAGTGTTTGGATCGGGGATGCATCCAGGTGGTCTTAAGGCTGTCCCTCTGCTGAAAAAGGGTGTTTGTAATGACAAGCCGCTGTTCTGCGCAGAGCTCCAACAGGAGGCGCCCATTGTCGTTGCACTTGCTGACGCCATGCTTGCCCAGGATTCCTGGCCAGGTTTCTGAGTCTTTGCCGACACGAGCGTTGAAGTCGCCCAGGATGACAACCTTGTCGGCTGTAGGGGTACGTTGGATGAGGTTGCGCAGGTCGGTGTAGAACTTGTTCTTTTCTGCTGGTTCCGCCTGGAGGGTTGGAGCATAGACACTGATGAGGGTGATGTGACGCTTGTTTTGAAGTGGGAGTCGCATGGACATGATTCGGTCCGAGAGGCCTGTCGGAAGGTTTTCGAGTTTGGAAGCAATGAAGCTCTTGACCATGAAGCCTACACCAGATAGGCGTCGTTCATCCGAAGGCTTGCCAGACCAGTAGAGTGTGTAGCCCGTGCCGCGTTCTTGGAGGCTGCCTACATCTGCCAGGCGGACTTCACTGAGAGCGGCTATGTCGATGTCAAGTCTGAGGAGTTCATGTGCAATGAGGGCAGACCGACGTTCAGGTCGGTGGCTGTCAGTCTTGTCTAGCATGGTTCTGATGTTCCAGCATGCTAGCTTGAGTTTGTGAGCATCTTTTGAGGGGGAGGACGTGGAGGGGGGAGGACGTGGAGGGGGGAGGACGTGGAGGGGGGAGGACGTGGAGGGGGGAGGACGTGGAGGGGGGAGGACGTGGAGGGGGGAGGACGTGGAGGGGGGAGGACGTGGAGGGGGGAGGACGTGGAGGGGGGAGGACGTGGAGGGGGGAGGACGTGGAGGGGGGAGGACGTGGAGGGGGGAGGACGTGGAGGGGGGAGGACGTGGAGGGGGGAGGACGTGGAGGGGGGAGGACGTGGAGGGGGGAGGACGTGGAGGGGGGAGGACGTGGAGGGGGGAGGACGTGGAGGGGGGAGGACGTGGAGGGGGGAGGACGTGGAGGGGGGAGGACGTGGAGGGGGGAGGACGTGGAGGGGGGAGGACGTGGAGGGGGGAGGACGTGGAGGGGGGAGGACGTGGAGGGGGGAGGACGTGGAGGGGGGAGGACGTGGAGGGGGGAGGACGTGGAGGGGGGAGGACGTGGAGGGGGGAGGACGTGGAGGGGGGAGGACGTGGAGGGGGGAGGACGTGGAGGGGGGAGGACGTGGAGGGGGGAGGACGTGGAGGGGGGAGGACGTGGAGGGGGGAGGACGTGGAGGGGGGAGGACGTGGAGGGGGGAGGACGTGGAGGGGGGAGGACGTGGAGGGGGGAGGACGTGGAGGGGGGAGGACGTGGAGGGGGGAGGACGTGGAGGGGGGAGGACGTGGAGGGGGGAGGACGTGGAGGGGGGAGGACGTGGAGGGGGGAGGACGTGGAGGGGGGAGGACGTGGAGGGGGGAGGACGTGGAGGGGGGAGGACGTGGAGGGGGGAGGACGTGGAGGGGGGAGGACGTGGAGGGGGGAGGACGTGGAGGGGGGAGGACGTGGAGGGGGGAGGACGTGGAGGGGGGAGGACGTGGAGGGGGGAGGACGTGGAGGGGGGAGGACGTGGAGGGGGGAGGACGTGGAGGGGGGAGGACGTGGAGGGGGGAGGACGTGGAGGGGGGAGGACGTGGAGGGGGGAGGACGTGGAGGGGGGAGGACGTGGAGGGGGGAGGACGTGGAGGGGGGAGGACGTGGAGGGGGGAGGACGTGGAGGGGGGAGGACGTGGAGGGGGGAGGACGTGGAGGGGGGAGGACGTGGAGGGGGGAGGACGTGGAGGGGGGAGGACGTGGAGGGGGGAGGACGTGGAGGGGGGAGGACGTGGAGGGGGGAGGACGTGGAGGGGGGAGGACGTGGAGGGGGAGGACGTGGAGGGGGAGGACGTGGAGGGGGAGGACGTGGAGGGGGAGGACGTGGAGGGGGAGGACGTGGAGGGGGAGGACGTGGAGGGGGAGGACGTGGAGGGGGGAGGACGTGGAGGGGGGAGGACGTGGAGGGGGGAGGACGTGGAGGGGGGAGGACGTGGAGGGGGGAGGACGTGGAGGGGGGAGGACGTGGAGGGGGGAGGACGTGGAGGGGGGAGGACGTGGAGGGGGGAGGACGTGGAGGGGGAGGACGTGGAGGGGGAGGACGTGGAGGGGGGAGGACGTGGAGGGGGGAGGACGTGGAGGGGGGAGGACGTGGAGGGGGGAGGACGTGGAGGGGGGAGGACGTGGAGGGGGGAGGACGTGGAGGGGGGAGGACGTGGAGGGGGGAGGACGTGGAGGGGGGAGGACGTGGAGGGGGGAGGACGTGGAGGGGGGAGGACGTGGAGGGGGGAGGACGTGGAGGGGGGAGGACGTGGAGGGGGGAGGACGTGGAGGGGGGAGGACGTGGAGGGGGGAGGACGTGGAGGGGGGAGGACGTGGAGGGGGGAGGACGTGGAGGGGGGAGGACGTGGAGGGGGGAGGACGTGGACCTGTCCTCGGGCCTGCGCAAAAGGAGCTTTTAGGTGGAGTGCAGTGCGCGCAGTACTGCCCGATACGGGCAGGAGCAAGGGGGAGACGGCGGCCCCGGCCTCGGTCGTGTGAGGCAGGCGGAGGCCCCGATACGGGCAGAGAGTGGGAGGCGGCGGCCCCGGCCCCGGCCCCGGCCCCGGCCCCGGCCCCGGCCCCGGCCCCGGCCCCGGCCCCGGCGAAGGGTAGACGGCGGCGGCGGCGGCGGCCACGATACGGGCAGGAGCAAGGGGGAGACGGTGGCCCCGGCCTCGGTCGAGTGAGGCAGGCGGAGGCCCCGGTCCGGGCAGGGAGTGGGAGGCGGCGGCCCCAGTCCAGGCACAGGGTGAACTGCGGCGGCCTCGGCCCTGGTCCGGGCAGTATGGACCGACCTAGGAGGGGAGGCAGACCCCTCCAGCCCGGGTAAGAAACCTGCATAGGAGAAGGCCACTCCGATATAAAACCTACGACCCAAGGACCTCGCTGCCACGTCCCAGCTTGCTTGGCCACGGCACACGAACCATGGGTTACATACATACACACATTTTAAAACCAATCTTATTTGAAATACTGAAGAATTCATATTCAGGAACTTTACAGAAACAATGGAGAATGTTATGTACATTTCAGAAGATGGTGCTAAATGAAATGACATCATGAAATGAATAGACCATTGGATTGGAGACAGGCTGGCTGGTTGAATAACTACAAGGTGCTCACTCAAAGGTCAATGAGAAGTTTTGTTTATCTAAGACAACAGATGGGAGCAGAAGGATAACTCCTGTTTGCTGAAAAAGGTGGGGGTTTTTGCAAGTGAGAGTCACATGGGCTTTGTGTGTGTGTGTGTGTGTGTGTGTGTGTGTGTGACTGAACAGTCATGGCTGAAATAAGCCAGGAGAAGTTTGTTGGAAACAGAAAGCTCCAGAGTGGCGGATGGCTGGAAGTGATATCTGTCTGATCTTTCTCTTGGAATAAGGGGAACAGAAAGGAACTCTGTAGTAGCCTGAAAGAAAGAGGTTATCATTTGGAGAACCCTGATGGGAAAGTTTCATCAGCGAGACATTGAGGTGATTAATGGTGGTACCTCAGTTGTGGAAATCCAGGAACAACAAATCTCTCTCTGCAAACCCTACGAGAACCTTCCTGAGTGGTAAACATTTGCCTTTCGAGCACCCAAGCCTGGTGAACATTATACATGTTAAATTCTGTGCACAGTCTAAGAATTGCCTGCAACCAGAGAACTTGGAAGAAGGAGAAATGAGATTGAACTGTGAACCAAATAACTTTTCTTAAATTTACACATATGTGCTTAGAATTCATACATGTGTGCTTAGAATTAGAAGGGGGTTAATTTGGGTTAGTTAAGTTAATAGAGATAAGTTAGTTTGATTCTGTTTTCATGTTTAAAGATGATTAAAAACAACTTTTGTTTAAGTTACTACTTGTCTTGGTGAATGCCTATTGCTGCTAGGTTTTGGGGTCCTTTGGGCTCATAACATAACTAAGATCAGGGCAGCTAAAACTACCCAGACCTTGAAAGAGCTGAATTTAATAGATTTAACAGGTAGCAGGCATCCAAGAGAAAGGGATGATTCCTTTTATTTGAGACAACATGACTCCTACACCAGGATACATTTATTTTTTGGCATCAGCCCAAAAAGAGAGTAGGATTTTGGAAACCGAGTACATAGCGAGACTTTTGTTAGACCATTCCCCTTTGACATTGACAATTGCAATGCCCTATAAACAGATAGGGTGCAGACGGTGCCTTAACTCTGCTGCTGAAGAAGCTGGAGTTTTGTAGCTTTATTAGAAGTCAGATAGACATGTTCTGTGAGACCAAATTAACTTAACAGCAGTCAAATTCCTTCTTTGGGACACTCTTAAGGCATACTTGAGGTCAAATAATTGGATATACAAAAACAGAATATTTAAGGGAGGTAAAGGAATTGGAATAGGAGATTGTGGACTTAGAAGAAGATTTTCAAAAACTCCAACTCAGAAAAAAAATATCAGGGTTTGACAAACAAAAATACTTAAATAACACTCCAAATATATACGATGGAGAAGGCCATACTAAGGTTGAGGCAGAAATAATATGAGCTAAGGGGGAACAAACCCATAAAATCCTCTCCTGGCAGGTGAAAGCAGAGTAGGCCTCAAGAACGATTAATGTGGTCCAGACAGGGGATGACAGGATCTCATATAAGCCACAGAGATAAATGAAACCTTCAGATAATTTTATGAAAATTTGTATAAATCAGAAACATTGGGGAAACCAGAGAAAATAGATGAGTTCCTGTCAAAATTCGAGTTACCAAATTAAAATGCTCCCTTCACAGCTGTTAAGTCTCTGGGGAAGGATGGATTTCCCCCTTTGTTTTACAGATCTCCTAATGCCCATCTTTATGGAGGTGTTGGTGGATCAGGCGGTTGAAGCCCATACACTCCAAGAATCTTTCTCAATGGCAATTCTTGCAGTGATTCCTAAAAAAGATAGAGATTCATTGAAATTGACCTCTTGTAGACCAATTTCAATGCTGAATACGGACTATAATGTACCTGGCAAATAGATTGCTGAAATATTTGGCAAAGCTAACATATGTAAACCAAATGGGCTTTGTGCAAAAGAGACAGGCTGCAGATAACATAAAGCAGACTACTGAATATCATGTATCTGGCACAGTTAAGGGATGATCAACATGTAGCTGTGGTCCTGGATGCTGATAAGGCATTTGATGGGCTAGAATGGAACTTCCTGTTTAAGGTAATGGAGAAATTGGGGCTAGGGCCAACTTTTATAAATTGGATCAGGGTGCTGTATCATGCGCTCAAGACTAAAGTTGTGACCAATGGGCTTCCCATAGCCTTCCCATATTGAGATCTAGGAGACAGGGATGTACATTATCTCCAGTTCTATTCATTTTGGGTATAGAACCATTGGCTAAAGGCATATGACAGGATCCAGACATCAAGGGGTTCTGAGTGGGCTGGGAAGAACACAAAATCAACCTATTTGCTGATTATGTGCTGATATATCTGACAGACCCAGCAAGTTCACTGACCAAGCTTCACTCTACTCTGGAAAATTATAGGAAAGTCCGAGTACAAGATTAATTGGGACAAGAGTGAAATTATGCCACCTACAGAAGAGGACTATGATCAATTTAAAGAAATCAGTCAATTGAAGTGGCCACAAAAGGGAATCAAGTACCTGGGAGTCAGGATGGATAATAATCTCCAAAATTTATATAAACTAAATTATACCCCCTTTCTCAAAAAAATTAGGAAGACCCAAGTTGGTGGGCAGAGTCAATTGTATCAAAATGAATGTGTTGCCAAGGCTTCAGTGCCTCTTCCAGATTTTGCCCATGGCATTGACCCAGAGATTGTTTCAGAATATTAATTCACAGGTAAGTAGGTTCATTTGGAACAGGAGGGGGGGGGGGAAGGGTTTCCATGCAGAAATTAACCTGGGATTAAAGTCTGGGTGGACTGAGATTACCAGGCTTTAAGAAATATTATTGGGCAGCACAATCGAGGTATATCACTTCACTCTTTGAGGGAGGAGGTATACTATCCTGGGCACAAATTGGTCTTTACACGATAAGTGAGAAGATAGCAGAAGACTTTATTTATAAATGCGACTCTAAATTGTAATCTAGTGAACAAAGACACCCCTTATTAAAACATATTTTTTATGTGTGGAACAGGATTAATTAATGCATTGGACTTAAAGTTAGTTCAAAAACAACCCTGACTCAGAATGGCTTAATACCATGGACAATAGATAACAAGATCCTGGACACCTGGTGTCAGAAAGGGATCAGGGCTGTTATGAGGAGGGAAGTAGCTTAAGTCATTTGAACAGTTTAAGTAAATATGATTTGTCAAACAGAACATTCTTTTGGTATCTTCAGTTGAGGTCTTTTTTAAGGGACTAATTAGGTCCAGCAATACTCCTATCAGTGTCCAGTAGCATGGAGGCCTTGATTCAAAAGGGGAACACATGTAAGTTTATTACAGCAATATATTTCTTGCTCCAAGTGGAAAGCCCGAAGTCGGGTCTTCATAAATCTAAGCAGAGGTAGGAGTCAGACTGAACGGTGCTGGTCAGACCTGTGTTGTGATAGCATGACCTCAATTATTAATACTCAATACAGACTGATGCAGTTTAATTTTCGACACTAATTATACTATATGCCGCAGAAATTGAACAAGATTAAGCCAGAAATTTCAGATAAATGTTTTAAATGCAGCATAGAGATGGAAACCTTTATGCACTCAACCTGGTCATGCTCCAAGGCCCTTTTGGGTAGAGCTATGCTAAGTCCTAGAGAAAATCATAGGTAAGAGTTTCCACAGGACCCAGAGTTGTTCCTATTGGGAAACATCATGGACATAAGACTTACGATGAAGCTGTCCAAATTTCAAATCCAATTTGTGTTGATTTCTTTGGTGGTGGCCAGGAAGTGCATAGCGTTAACTTGGATATCTGACTCTCATCTAGGCATTGCGCACTGGAATGCAGAAATGCAGAGCCGTGTTCCCCTGGAGAAAATTACCCATAACTTAATGAGGAAATATGACATCTTCCTTAAAGATTGGCAACTGTACTTGCATTATATAGGTGCAAAATATAGTGAGGTTCCTTGTGCTTTGTCGCTCTGTCTGTTCCCACCTACCCTCTCCTTTGAAGGGGGCGGGGTCATCTTAATCAGGTTGTACTACAATTATGGTTTTTTTTCTGAGAGTTTTCTTTTGCTTTTTTGTAAGAATTTTTAAAGGGTAACTGTTTTGTTTCATTTTTTGTCCCTAATTTGTCAGGAAGATAAAGGAATACAGAAAAATGCTACAGGAAGGAGGGATGAAGGCTCATTTAATGCAACTGTTTCTTTTTTAGGATAATTGTCTATTTAATTGGGACAGGGGACGATGACAGGGGATCAAAAACTGGACTTGACAGTGAAGCTTGGAGAATGTAATTTTTTAAAAATCATGGATTATTATGGATTGTTGACTGTATGAGTTTGAAAAATTATAAATATGTATATATATATTTTTAAACTGTCATGTCATACTAACCCACAAAAATCAGAAAGTTTTTAGTTTAGGTTGCTGATGTATCCTAAATTACCTAATTTAATAAGGAATACTAGTAGCAATACAAAATTCCCAGAACTAAATAAATAAACTCTATTTACTCCAAATACAAACCATCAGAGTTGTTTTCTTCACCAAATAGGACTGATTGTGTGTTGCTAGGCATGTCCATCAATTCCATTGTGTTACTTCTGGATATATGCAGTACTTGTAAACGCCTAACAGTGACTAAATCGATCTCCCCAAGACCTGACTCAAGCTGCTTCACTACTTGCTTCCCAGGATGGCTGGTAAATACTGTAATCTGTGAAGGCAAGAAATAAAGGTTAATGATTAATTAGTTTACATTTGGAACATAAATTTGTGGAATTATTTTGTGCCCATTGTCTTTGGTGGTGTTATGCTGAGTTTGGCAGTCAGTGTTTGGAGTCTAAGGTACCTCAGAACAGAATACTGGTCAAAGAGTTCTGTCACTGTTCAAGTACTTCACTCAAATGGGTGTCCTTTAAGCAGAAGCCTTTAATTATGAAATTACCTAGCAAGAATAAGTCACCTGGCTTTTTAAAGTCCCTATCTTAGCTGCACAACGCTATGTTCAACGCTTATCTTGGGTGTTTGCAAATCTGGTACTACAGATTTCTGAGTGCTCCCAGAAACAGAAATGCATTGAAAGACTGTATTTAAGCACTGCCCAACACAAGAAACTTAAATTCCTGTGCTCAGTGGTATTAATTTTATCCTAATTTGTGGGTGACAATTCCCTTTGAGGAAATATACAAATAAAGAGAGCTCGTAAGCAAATAGATCCAATTTCTGATTTCTTGCTCCATCCAATACTACTGTACTTTAAAATTAAACAAGAAATTCTGCAGATGCTGGGGTTGAATGCAGTACTCAGATGTGCTGGAGAAACTCACCAGGTCATGCTGCATCCATGAGAAGTGAAGCATAACCACCTTTTTGTACCTGGGCCCTTTGTCAGGTTAAAGCAGAAATAGGCAAGTACCTGAATAAAAAGGCAGGAGAAAGAGGAGAGAAGGGAGGAAGGGATGGAGGAGAAGCAGAGGCTAGCAGGTCTGAGGTTAATACAGATAGGATGGTGGAAGAGAAAGAAGATGAGAAGTGGTGGGGGGTGGTGGTGGAGAGGGCAGAGGGCTGAAGGGTAACTCCCTGATAGAAAAAGGAAGGGTAGAGCTACCCACGGCCCTCTCTGGCTGACTGCAGTCTGATAGGAAGTTAAGGATTTGCTCCTTGTTTAACAATGTGTAAACAAATGCCACAGGTTACAATCCTTTGATCCAATTTCTGTAAGTCAGAAAAAAAGCCAGCTGAAGCACATTGAAGTTGATATCACATGTGAAGTACTATAGGGAAATAACACCTGTAGTAGAATGTATTGCACTTGGAAGTGCCCAGTTAAGTTTCCAGATCATAAATATCTCAACAGAAATAGCTGTCAAAATTTTGAACAAAAAGACATTTCTGCCACCTACTATGTGATTCCACCACCAAATATATATTCCCCTCTCCTCCCCTCTCCGTCTTCCACAGGGACTGCTCCCTCTGTGACTCTCTTGTCCACTCCTCCCTCCTCAACAATCATCCCCTTGGGACCTACCCCTGAGACTGCAGGAGATGCCCCACTTGCACCCACATCTCCACCATTTGAGGCTCCAAACAGTCTTTCCACGTGAAGCAACATTTCACTTGTGAATTTGCAGGGGTCATCTACTTCATCTGGTGCTCCTGCTGTGGTCTCCTCTACATTGGAGAGACTGGATGCAGACTGGGAGATTGCTGAGCACTTCAGCTCTGTCTACTCCAAAATAGCATGGATTTCCCAGTGGCAGTTTATAACGTCCCATTCCATTCCCTTGCCACCATGTCTGTCCATGGTCTCAAGTACTGCCAGACTGAGACCACCTGTAAATTGGAGGAATAACACCTCATCTTCTGACTGGGCACCCTCCAACCAGATGATATTAATATCGACTTCTCTGGCTTTAATTAAACCACACCCCCCCGGCCCCATTCCCTTTTTCCCCCATAGTCTCTCCATTCCCTGTCTCCTTTTGCACAGACATGATAAATCCTACCTAGTCCCTTATCATTAACACCTTTTGTTGGTCTGGATTCCTCCCCCATTGTTTGAATTCTGAGACTATCTGATATCTCCTGCTTCTGCCTTTTCTGATGTTTCCTTGAAGAAGGGCTCAGGCCCGAAACATCCACAATATATCTTTGTCTCCTCTAGATGATGAAAGGACCATCTGAGTTCCTCCAACATTTTGGTGTGTTTGCTACAATCACAGCATCTGCAGCTTATCATGTTTCAAAAAGAATTTTATGTACAATTTAAAAGTGTCATAAATAGGGAGAGGTTACATGATGTGGAGAGGGTAGGAGGCAGGATCCCAGAGCTCCTGAAAGAGAGAAAATTAAAGGAAAGAAAATTTTAAAGAAACTGCCAGAATATGTACAGGGGATGTAGAAACAAGGCAGGAATGTAAAAATGTAAAAAAAAAAAAAAATGAAATTCCACAGCCAAGAATGGTAAGGAAACAGCTCTGAAATTGAAAACCAGAGCTGAGGAGCCTGGCAGGGCCGTGTTGAGGCCCATGGAAGAAACTGCCACATCAAAAGAACAGCCTGCCCAGCAGAAGGACTCCATTCTGGGAGAGGTCGTGGTTCCAGACTATCAGAAAGCAGAAGGAAGCCTCAAGACCAACAAGGGAGGAAAATCTTCCACCCCACCGTCCCTGCCACAATGATGGTCTCAGCAGGCATGGTGTTTGCGAGTCGGAGGGACAGAAAGTGGCGGAGACTGGCTTGAGGCAGTGCGTGAAGAGATTGGGAGGTGTGGGCGCCAGCTCTGACCTCGAAAGGTGGTGTGGCTCACCTGGGCTCCAGTGGTGGATCTAGTCCGGAGTCAGACAAAGCATCAGCCCCGGCGGGATGGGCCCCGGCGGGATGGGCCCCGGCGGGATGGGCCCCGGCGGGATGGGCCCCGGCGGGATGGGCCCCGGCGGGATGGGCCCCGGCGGGATGGGCCCCGGCGGGATGGGCCCCGGCGGGATGGGCCCCGGCGGGATGGGCCCCGGCGGGATGGGCCCCGGCGGCAGCCCCAGGTTGCAATGGACAAGAATGGTCCGTGGCATTGGGTCAGCTGAGGAGATGAGCCCCACAGATGAGGAGAGTGGCAGCAATGAAAATGAAGAGACTGGAGCTGGTGCTGAGGTCCCAAGTAATCCTGCAGATGGAGGAGAGAGCCCACAAGGAGCATCAAGCTGCAAGGGCAGAGGGTTAAAGAGACAATGCACACAGGGTTGCTTAGAGCCTTCCCTGAGTGACATCATGAGACACTTAGCCTTATGGAGGACAGGCTCTCCCACTCAATGGAAAAGGGGGCTGAGGACATGGGGAGAAAACTGGATAAGATTGATGGGAAGCGTAGCGGAGGTTGAGGAGAAGGTGGGGGAATCCAAGGACGTTATAAATAGCATGGGGAAGAAAATAGACACCCTTGTGAAAGAAAAATACCGGATATGGGAGAAATTGGATGCCCTCGAAAATTACAGCAGGAGGAAAAATATTAAGGTAGTGGGATTAAAAGAGGGAACAGAAGAGCAGAACCCTGTATGTTTTTTCCAAACCTGGATTCCCAGGGTGCTGGGCGAAGGCGCTCTTGGGAAGAGAATAGAGAGAGAGAGGGCATACAGGTCCCTCATCCTAAAACCTGGCCCTGGGCAAAGACCATGCCCCGTCCTGATAAAGCTACTGCAATAGCAGGACAGAGAAGAAATTTTGAAGGCATTGGCAGTTGGGGCTAAAAAGGTGGCCCCATGGGTTTTTTTAAAACCCTGTTATCAGTGTACCACTCTTAAAAGCCAGAAATGCATTAGAACCAGCAAAAAGATTAATTCAGCAGAAGGGCTATGAGTGTGTGCTAAGGTACCTGGCCACCCTTAAGGTGGTGGTGTTTCTGGTGTGGGGAGGCGGGGAAAAAAAGTTTATTACTGACCTGGAAAGGGCACAACAAATGGCAGAAGATTTGCCCATGCTAATGGATAAAAGGAAGAACTAAGGTTGAAGTGGGAACTAATCTACAAAATATATGGACTTATTGTGGATAGGAATGTATTCTGGTATTAATAGCGAGAGGAAAGTACAGAGAATGAGGTTAGAGTTATTACAAGTGAATGTTACATTGGTATTTCTCTTTTTGGGAGTGCGGGAAGCAGAGGATGGGTGTAAACTGCACAAACTGTAAGGGGGGGTGGGGGGGGGGAGTGTTGGTGACATCCGGAGAAGTGTGGTCACTGAGTAAATGGGGAGTGGGAATAATTCAAGGGTTGTGAGGGGAGCGCAATAGGGAGTCAAGCAAAAGCATGTTTATAAATGGTATTTCTTTACTTTTTTGTGGTTAGTTGTTTTAATTTTTCCTGTCTTTTTTTCTTGCTTGTGATGTATAGTGCCTTAATTTGTATTAATGTGTTCTTTTTTATTTTAAGGTAGCTAATTATTTTAGCTTTTTTCTGTTTTTATCCTTCAAGGTCTGGCATGGTTCAAGCGGTTGGGGACATAATAAGGGGCTGGATGAGGATGGATCTCTGGGCAATGAAGGTACAAAGGAAACATTGGTATGATAACCCCTGGGACAATGACAAAGTTAAGGTTTGCGAGTTTCAATGTAAACTGTCTGAATGGAATGATTAAGAGAAAAAGAGTCTTGGCACACACTTAAGAAATTGGGAGTGGGCCTGGCCTTCCTCCAAGAAACTCATTTGACAGAATTAGAACACCAAAAATTAAAAAGAGGATGGGTGGGCCAGGTACTGGCCTCCTCATTTGGTTCAAAAGCAAGGGGGGGGGGGGGTGGCAATTTTGATTGGGAAGAGTGTTCTAGTGAGAGTGCAGAATGTGATGATGGATAAAACAGATAGATTTGTAATGGTGCACTGTCAAATATATTCAGAGTCCTGGACCCTGGTGAATCTATACACCCCCAATATAGATGATTAAAAATTTATGCAAAATATCTTCCTGAGATTGGCAGAAGCAAAACGGTTTATTGTAATTGGCAGAGATTTTAACTTTTGTCTGGATCCTGTTTTGGACAAGTCAACGAAAAGAATAGTGAAAACAAAGGTGGCCCATGTGCTATTGCCGGTATGAGGGAGCTGAACTTGATAGACGTGTAGAGATGGAAGCATCTGAGGGAGAGGGATTATTCCTTCTACTCAAGACAGCATGACTCCAACTCTAGAATATATTTTTTTCCTGGCTTCAGCCCATATAGAGGGTAGGATCATGGAGGCTGAGTACATGGTGAGACTACTTTCAGATCACTCTCCTTTAGTAGTTAGGATAGAGATGCCAGACAAACAGGAAACGCAATACAGATGGCATCTTAATGCATTGCTGTTAAAGAATCCGGAGTTTTGTAGCTTTATAAGAGAACAGGTAGATCTATTTTGTGAGGCAAACTGCACCTCCACTCCAGATGAATTCCTTTTATGGGACACCCTCAATGCGTATTTGATGGGTCAAATAATTGGATATACTAAAACAATAAAGAAAGAATATGAGAGGGAGGTGAGTGAATTGGAGCAAGAAATCGCTCGTTTAGAAAAGGATTTTCAAAAGTCTGGCTTGGAGGACTAATATAGGGTCTTAGCAAATAAGAAAATAAAGTATAACACGCCTCAAACATATCGTATTGAAAAGGTCTCAACAAAAATATTATGAATTGGGAGAGAGAGCCCATAATGTCCTGGCATGGCAGTTGAGAGCAGAACAAGCCTCAAGAATGATCAATGCCGTACAAATGGGGGATGGCAGGATCTCTTAAACCAAAGGAAATTAATGATGCCTTCCGGGAATTTTATGAAGGTTTATACAAATCAGAATTTGAAAGAAATCCAACAAAATTGGTGAGTTGCTCTCCAAGCCAGAGTTGTCAAAGGACAAGAAGATCTAGATTGTCCTTTTATGAAGGAAGAAATAGTGAACACATTGAATTCATTGGAGAGGATTGGTTTCCATCTGAGTTCTATAAGGAATTCAAGGATCTGTTGATACCTCTTTACATGGAGGTGATAGATCAGGCAATGGAGACCCATAGATTCCCAGAATCTTTTTTTGACAGCAATCATTATGATGATTTTGAATAAAGATAAGGACCCGTTAAAGTCATCCTCTTACAGGCCTATTTCACTATTAAATACAGATTATAAGATAATAGCTAAAGCCCTGGCAAACAGATTGGTGAAGCATTTGCCAGAACTAATCATGGGCTTTGTACAAAAAAGGCAGGCAGCTGACAACGTGGGGAGACTGCTAAGTATAATACATTTGGCACAAGTCAGAAATGAAGGGGGTCTCATCGTGGCTCTCGATGCAGAAAAGGCATTTGACAGATTAGAGTGGGACTTCTTATTCAAAGTCCTGGAGAAAATGGGGCTAGGGCCAACTTTCATTAATTGGATAAGGGCGCTGTATCATGCGCCCAAGACGAAAGTTGTGACTAATGGGCAAATTTTCTCAGCCTTCCCACTTACAAGGTCAAGCAGGCAGGGATGCCCGCTATCTCCAGCTCTGTTCATACTGGACATGGAACCGTTGGCTGAAGTCATTCATCAGGATCCAGACATGAAGGGGCTCCGAGTGGTCCAGGAAGAACATAAAATAAGTTTATTTGCTGATGATGTGCTGATATATTTGATGGACCCAATAAACTTGTTTCTCAAGCTGTGCTCTACTCTGGAAGATCATAGGGAGGTTTCTGGATTCAAGAATAATTGGGATAAGAGTGAGATCATCCCAGTCATGGAAGAGGATTTTAGTTAATGAAGGAAAAATAGTTATCTAAAGTGGCCACAAAATGGGATCAGGTATCTGTGAATCAAAGTAGATATTAATTTAAATAATCTGTACAAATTAACATACCACTTTTCTGGAAAAACTCGAGGAGGATCTGAAAAGGTGGATGTCTGACCATCACGTTGCTGGCAGGGTCAATTGTGTGAAAATGAATGTGCTACCAAGATTCAAGTATCTCTTTCAGACTTTGCTTGTGACATTGCCCAGGGGTTTCTTTCAGCCCTGTTCTCATGGATAAGAACATTCTTATGGAACGGGAATGTAGCCAGGGTCTCTATGGAGAAATTAACCTGGGTGGATTCTGAATGCTGGACTTAAAAAAAAAACAAAAAAAAAACAAAAAAAAACTATTGGGCAGCCCAGCCGAGTGGTGGTGGGGTGGGTGGGGGGGGGAGAGGGGGGAGAGAGGAACCATCCTGGGTACAAATTGGTCTACACTTGGTAGGTGAGAGGGTAGCAGAGGACTTTATTTACAAGTGGGATGCCAAATTGTTATCTGGAAAAACAGACAGCCCCATACTAAAGCAGATTATTCACATTTGGGGTGACACTAATCAGTACTTTGGAATAAAATTGGGGCTGTCTCCAAAACCCCACCCTGACTCCAAACTGACTAATACCTTTGACATTGGGTAACAAGATCCCAGACACCTGGCACAGGAATGGTGTCAGGTGTATAGGGGATTATTACAAGCAGAGGCAATAATATAATTTGAGCATCTTAGGCAGAAGTACGATTTGTTAAAAAAGATATTCCACTGCTACTTTCAGATAAGATCTTTTTTGCAGGACAAACTGGGTTAAACTATGGCCCTACCCAAGTCCAGTGACTTAGAGACCTTGAATCGAAAGGGGATCACCCAGAAATTCATTTTGGCAATGTATTCCCTGCTCCAAGCGGAAGGGCCTAAACAAGGTCTCCATAAATTGATACAGAGGTGGGAGTTGGACTTAGAAATAACAATTGATGAGTGGTGCTAGTCCGACCTACCAGCGTGACTGCAGTAATCAACGCGAGGTACAGGCTGGTGCAATATAATTTTTGCACCAGTTGTACCTGATGCCGGAAAAGATCAACAGATCAAAATCTGAACTGCTGGATCATTGCTTTAGATGCAGCATTGAGATAGGAACCTTTGTGCACGCAACCTAGACATGTACCATGGTGAGGTCCTTCTGGGCAGAACTAGGAGAAGTCTTAGGGAAAATTATAGGAAAAGAATTCCCACAAGTCCCTGAGTTGTACCTGTGAGGTAATATAATGGACATAAGACATAAAATGAAGCTGTCCAAGTTCCAAATGCAATTTGTAATGATCGCGTTGGCAGTAGCCAGGAAGTGCATAGCAGTTACCTGGAAATCTGACTTTTGCCTGAGTATTGTGCAATGGAGCAGGAAGATGTAAGCCTGTGTTCCCCTGGAGAAAGTTATCTATAATTTGAGGGGAAGATATGACACTTTCCAAAAAATGTGGAGCCATATCTGAGACATAAAGGAGCATGGCTGTGAAAAAAGACAACTTTGCCTCTGGGCCTGGCTCACCCCGATTCCTCCCCAATTTCTGGAGGTGGGGGGGATGGGGAGTCTGCCTCAGACCAACCAGGAAAAGTCAGGAAAACAAAGTTAAAATCGGCCCAATCTCTGGCCGCTGGGCCAGGCCCAACCCATAAATCCCCAGTATAATTTACTCCTGTGCTTTGAACGTTTTAATGTCTTAAGTGTTTTTTTTCTTTGGTTGTCTAAGTGTTAAGTGTTTGAGGTCCAGGGAATGGGGTAGTGGGGAGGGAAAAAAGGGGAAGGAGTGTTAGGCTTGGACTCCACAGAGAATTTGCATAGATGGGATTAGGGTAAGTTGTAATTGACACAGGTTTGTGAAAACGGTTGGTGACGTGCGTAAACTGTTGAGTACAATTTTGAAAACTGTAAATAAAATATTTTTTAAAAAGATATAAATAGGTACAATAGCTTACATCAATTTCAACTTATTTCTATAAATCTTGGAAACAAAATTATCTGGGTCGGAATAAACAGAAATTTTCTTGGAAAGTAAGTAATGATGGGAAAAACATTGACATTAATAAATATCATAAATCTGAAAAAAAATCCATCCATTTATTTATTTATTTAGTTTTGAGATGTAGGTAAGGCCAGCAATTAATTGCCCTTGATAGACAGGTGGCGAGTCATCTTTATAAATCATTGCAATTGTTTTGATGAACATGATTGAGCACCAGAATTCAGACCAAGCACCAATGAAGGTTTAAAATAATCGAAGCATGCAGGACATAAATAAATCATTTGGGCCCACCATGTTCACTCTGACCTTCGGTGCTGCCTGACCCTGCTGAGTCCGTTCAGCTTTTCATTGTTCACTCAAGATTCCAGAATCTGCAGTTCTTATGTTTCATTGCCTTTCATCAATGTACTTGTGTAAAATTGATAAGAAAAAGTTTTCAATTTTGCAGAATAACTGACAGTGGGTAAAAATGAATTTCCCAGAAGTAGTTCTGGCGTACAGAATGAAATTTAATTTACCAGTACCAATTTTGTATAATCAGAAATAAATCAATTAATTAGTTAGCCATAATTAAAATAGCATCCTGGAAATCAAAGAAAAAAAAAGACATAAAAGAAAGAATATTTACTTCAATTTCTTCCATCCTGATTATAAAATTGGAAGAAAAAGAAAGAGATTAGTTCATTGCCACAAGTCCGTAGTAATTGCTAAAGGCTGAGCTTCTGAAAGACTCTTCTGTTTGAGCAAAATTAGTTAAGAATCTGTTCTGTTGTCCTGGAACAAAGTCGCAGGATATCAAAGGACTAATTTGTAACCTTTATCATAAAGGATTTTCTTAGCTGAATTAAATTCTTTCCTTCTTCTCAACAGATCTTCACTCAAATTGGGATAGAATAACAAAGGACCTTATCGTTCCCTCACTCCTTTCACAGCAAGAAAGTGCAGAAACTTTATAAATGTAGAACATGGTTTTTGATTAGGGAGAGGTTTTGGTCTCAGAGCCCGATGGGCTCTTTCAATTTCAATCATATTCTCAAAATTATCTTTTCCCAATACTTTATAAATCCAATCTTGAAAGAAGTGAATCGCAGCTGGACTTGCTTTTCCTTCTGGAATACCTACTATTTTAATGTTATTTCTTCTACTAAAATTCTCCAAAGTATCCACTTGATCAGAAAGCTTTTCATTTACTGTAATTAAGCCAGTGGTTGTATTTTCCATTATTAGATACCCTGTCTTCATCACGTTGTACATCATCCTGTACTCTAGTACTTGTCTCTTCCATTTTCTCTCAAAATGTTATACATTTAAAAAAATATTTAGTTCACTACAAACATGGAATATTTTATTAAGGTATTGAGACAAATGATAAAATATCATCTTCCTCTTTTCACAAAATATACATAATATGATTCTAATCGGAACACTATAAAATAATTTGAAGTAACTTTTATTACCTCAACTGAGCAGCTCTTCAGTGACCCTCTGATTGTCACATGCCTCATGTACTGCTTAAACTGTAAAAGGCCATCCTCAACAGCATGTTTTAATGAGCCTTGCTTTTCATGCAAGCACCCTTCTTTTGGCATTGATCTCAGTTCTGAGATGCATGTGTGGAACCTTGGAAAATTTCCTTTCACTTGCTACAGAGGAACAAAAATAATAATTTTAAAAAATTTCAAACCAGTTCATAAGGAAATTTTGCCAAAATTCTCTATTTCTTTTTCTTTGGTGTTTCCTAAACCAAATATGACCCCAAGCACACATGACAGAAGTTGCCAGGTCAGAAAACAGTCTGACTGTTGCCTTGTTCACTTACTCCCAAGTGGCAAATGAAAGTCAAGCACACTCAAACCCAAAAAGCCTGTTGAAATTACAAAATCTTGATTTATATTTAGCCAGTCACAAACATAAAAACACAAAATTGTCATTACAATATAATTGTACTTTATTCATGGGAAATTGTTTTTTGAGGAGATGATCAAGAAATTTGGGAGGGGCAGGGTGGTGAATACTGTATGTATGAATTTTTAGCAAGGCCTTTGATAAGGTCTCACATGGTAGATGTGTCCAAAGGATGAGATCACATGGATTCCCGGGAAAGCTTTCCAATTGAATACAAAATTTGCTTGTGGACAGAGTCAGAGGGTGCTCATGGAGAGCTATTTCGCAGATTGTAAACCTGTTTATCAAGAATAGAGAGGCAATCACCCACCATTAGAAAAAGCACCAAAGAACTCCTCAACCAAGATTCTGTTCTTGATTCTAACCTCAAAATACCCTTCTGGTCTAGATCTAGATCAGCCTGGATTAACAAGGGCTATACCACAGAGTTTAGTGCTGGAATCCTAAATTGCAGATGAAAATTGGAAGTGTGGTGGATAAAGAAAATTGCCTAAGGTTAGAACAGGACCTAGGTCAACTGGGAAAATGGGCAGGGAATGACAGATGGAATTTAACTTAGACAAATGTGATTGGTCTTAGATTCTTCATATATATATTAATGATTTGGAAGAGGTTAGACGTGGCATGATTAGTAATTGCAGACAATATCAAAATTTGTGCTTTAGTGGATAAGAAGAAAGGTTGTCTCAGGTTACAATAGGATCTAGATCAACTGAGAAAGTGGTCAAGGGAATGGCTGATAAAATTTCATAAGACTACAGTGAAGTGATGCATTTTGTGAAGATAAACCAAGTCAAAACATACAATAAATTTTAGGACCCAAGAGAATATTATTGATACTTTGGGTACAAGAATATAATTTCCTGAAAGTGGCAACACAGTTAAACAAAGTGATGGAGATTGTATAGTATACCAAGGCAATGAGTATAGGAAATTGTACATCATGTTATAGTTGTACAAATTGTTGGTTAAGCTGCACTTGTATTCTGGTTGGAGTTCTGCTTGCCACATTATAGATAGGTTGCAATTAAGCCAGAGTGCAGAAAAGACTTATACAAATGTTGCCAATACTGGAGGAAGGCTTAAGCTATAAAGAGTGATGGGATAAGCTGAGGGTGACTTTAAGGAGGTTTATAAAATTGTAGGATAGATAGTCACAATCTTTTTCCCCAGGGTAAGGGACTAAATAATGGGAATAGGCTTATGGCGAGCGAGGAAAGATTTAAAGGCAAACTGAGGGGGTAATCCCTCTGCGGTTCCCTCGTGCACTCATCCCTCTCTGCCCAATGCACCTCCGGCACCTTTCCCTGTGCCCGCAAGAGGTGCAACACTTGAGCTCACACCTCCTCCCTCACCACTGTCCGGGACCCCAAACAGGCCTTTCAAGTGAAGAAACACTTGACTTGTACATCCAGATGACTTATTTACTCCATCCAGTGTTCCCTTTGTGGCATTCTCTACATCAGAGAGATGGGTTGCAGATTGGGAGATTTGTTCTCTCAGCACTTCCTTTCCATTTGCAACCATAATGACCTCCCAGTGGCCAATAATTTCAATTCTGAGTCACACTCCTGCGCTCACGACTGTCCATTTGCTTGTGTACTATTCCACCCAGACCACTTGCAGTTTGGAGGAACACACCTTATTTTTTATCTGGGCACTCTCCAGCCAGATGGCATTAACATTGACTTTACTGCTTTCCATTAAACCTGCTTGCCTTTTCTTTCCCCTCCCCTCTTTCCTGTCTTTCCAATTCTTCCATGCACCCAGCCATCCCTCCTCCGCCTCGTTGCTGCTGTCCCCTCCATCCTTTCTCCAACTCACATCTCCTGCCTTTTGCCACCCCCTTCTTCCCCTCCCCACACTCTTTTGTTCAGATGCCTGCCAGCATTTTCTCAATGAAGGGCTTAAGCCTGAAACGTCAGTTATCTTTACTACATAAAGGACACTGTTTGACCTGCTGAGATTCACCAGCATTTTATGTTTTTACTTCAACCACAGTGTCTACAGATTTTTGCAATTTACTGCTAGGTACAGGGTTGGTTAGGATGGATAGGAAATATTTAGAGGGAAATGGCCAAATGGAGGTGAATGGGACTAGTGAAGATATTTACTTTGGTTGGCATAGTCTAGTTGACCCGGAGGACCTACTTCAATGCTGTTGAACTCTTATGAATCTACTATTCAATTTTGTTATTTTGAACCCTGCAGATCTGCTGATGCAATGTATTTCTCAAAGATAATCTTTCACGTTTGTCTGCTTTGCAGGAAATGACATACTTTTGAGAGAATAAAATCTTTAACTGTAAAAGAAAGCATTTTTAAAACCTTTAAATTGCAAATTAAACAATCCTTGAAAACCCAAAGTTCTGGTGATGTTTCCTTATTGGAGAGCAGCCAAATTTCTGTGGTTTACACTGACTATTGAACAACTTGTGCTTTACACAAATAAAGAGCATCATCTGTCATATTCAGTTGGCCTATGAACTGAATTCAGTTACTCATTTCCTATTAGAAGACAGGCAACTAAATGAGATCCATTTGTACATCTATGTTTGTTATTTTTACATACCACAAAAGGAAGAAGGCATTCCTGTTGATTGTGAACCACATAAAGACTGAAGAGGGGCAGGTGGCATAACCCTTCCAAGCTACAGATTAATGCAAAGAAGTTTTCTAAGGCTTCACAGAGATTGGAGCAAATATCTGACCAGAAAGGAGGCGTAACGTCCACCACAAGGATTCGAGATGGTTGCCTTGTCACGAAAGCAGAGTTGGCTTTATCATTTAAGTTGTTCCTGTTCTCTGAAATTAATCTTTCAGAATTCATTGCATTAAAAATTTATAGTTCCACCAATCCTGCAGATGGTAATCATAATTGAAGGATGGAAAAATAATATTTGTTGTTAGTTTCTGAATGTTGCTGTACTTATTTTCTTGTGAAATCTTTAATTATAACTAGAGTTTCTCAGAGCCTTTAAATGCTGAATAATGCTAACTAGGATGTGTCTATTTTTGCAAAAAAAACCTAAAATATCTTTAATTGAGGCATATTAAATTATGAAGCACTCATATGGATATCCACGAAACATAAAATTAATTAGTAGTGGAATCAGACAATTGTGGACAATGGGATCCAGAGCTCATTCCTTAAAAATGCAATAGAAGCAGAAGCCCTCGTCACATTTAAAATGTGTGAAATGAGCACTTAAAGGGCTGGACATACAGATGGATTGAGAGTTAGGAGATGGAAATAACCTGAGTAGCTTTATTTTTTTTGGGTTGGTATGGGCATGACAAGCCAAAAAGGCTCCTTACACTAAAGCTGTCAATTGTTCCATAGTGCTTCAGTATTTTCTCGTAAGGAAAACAAATCCCTTCTCTTCACCCATAGGGGTGTTTCATAATTTAATACACCCCAGTATATTAAATTTTTTATTATCAAGCCACTTATAGAGATAACATGATCGTGAAGTCTCCTTAGGAAAACACAAAATTCTGTAGACACCATGGTTGAAGTAAAAACACAAAGCTGGAGAAACTCAGCTGGTCAAACAGTGCACTTTATGTAGCAAAGATAGAGATACATAATCCATGTTTTGAGCTTGAGGCTTTGTAACAGTATGTATGTAGATAGAGCTATGTTTTTGGGAACTAAATTGGGAAAGATTTGTTAGAGTAGGTCACATACAAACACTTATAACAGATATTATTTAAAATACTGGAGCTCTGCACCATGGTAGACGTATCAGCTACACAGCTTTTGAACGAGCTTTGAAGAATGCTCAAGAGACTTCATTAATGGATTGTTGTTTGCAAAAGGCAACAGATGAAAGAGCATGCTGGAGCCACTGCTGTCTGGAGGGTCATGTGGTTTTTCAAGCAGAGAGAGTCAAATGGGCTTTTCTCTCACAGAGAGAGAGAGAGAGAGAGAGAGAGAAATACAGAGATCACTTGTACAGTATTACAGCCAGCAGAAGTAGCTGGGACTGGAACAGGACAAGCTGGCAAGGCCATTTAGAAGACAGCCTGGTCAAAGTCTTTGTGGTTCATGCAAGAGGAGAGGACTGGCTGTCTAATGTTTCACTTGGAATAAGTGAATCAAAAAGGAACTCTGTGATGACCTGAAAGAAAGAGGTTATCATTTGGAGAACCCTGAAGGGGCAAGTTTCATCAGCAAGAACTGGAGTGGCTGATGGAAGTACATCAGTTCTGCATGTCCTGGAAGAACAAATCTCCCTCTGAAAACCAACAAGAACCTTCCTGAGCGGTAACCATTTACCTTTCAAGCACCAAAGCCTGGTGAACTTTACAAATGTTAAATTCTGTGCACAGTTTAAAAATTGCCTGCAACCAGTGAACTTGGAGGGATGAGAAATGAGATTGGACTGCGAACCAAATAACTTTTCTGAACTTACACACACACACACACACACATTAAATAAACGTGCGCTTAGAATTAGAAGGGGGTTAAGTTACGTTAGTTAAGTCAATAGAGATAAGTTAAAGTTTGGTTCTGTTTTCATGTTTAAAGATAATTAAAAGCACCTTTTGTTTAAGTAATCATTTGTTTTGGTGAATATCTATTGCTGCTGGGTTTATGGGTCCTCTGGGCTCATAACAGCTTTCATCAAGGACTTGATGAGGGGCTCAAACCCAAAATGTTGATTATGTATCTTTATCTTTGCTACATAAAGTAAACTGTTTGACCAGCTAAGTTTCTCCAGCTTTGTGTTTTTACATAAACTCTCCTTAAGTGGGTTCCGAAATGTGGAACCCACATTTGACTCTGTTTCTCATTACACAAATATGTCCTGATCTGCTACATAGAGATATTGTCCATTGTTTGTCTTTTCTTAATAAATCCAGTTTCGTCAAGTTTTACTATTTTTGGTACACAGACAGCCAATCTGTTTGCTCATAGTTTTGCTATTATCTGATTCCACCTGCATTGAATTCGCCCATCGTTATTGAATGAAGATCTCCGGGACCAATGCCTGAAGAGGGCGCACAAAATCAGTGAACTGGTGCGGACTCGAAAGGCCAACATGGCCTGTTTCCGCTCCGTAAATGGTTATATATTTCCAGTATTTTCTGTTTTTGGATCAGGATTAAGAGCTTGGTCAAACAAATTGCCCTTGAGGATGATCTTAATGGACTGATGGGCAGAGAGGCTTGGAAGAAAACCCAGAAGTTAGGGCCTTGCAACTTATTAATTGTTTGACAAAAGAGCAAAAGAAATTGGGTATACAAAAGCTAAGATCTGAGAAAAATAAAAAAACATTTTAGAAACAAGGAAAGAAAAGGAGAGAAGGATTCAACACAATGCTAAGGAATATAAATTTGAAAGTAATTGCAGAAACAGAAGTTAGTGTTGGTTACTGAGCACTGGAGTGATGGGCAATCAGCAATTTGTTGTGAATTGAATTCTCCAGCACCTGCAGACTTGCTTAACCTGGGGAGTAAATGTGTCTATTTGCAGCTTTCGTGATCTGCAGCCATCACAAAGTATCTTCAGACTAATAAATTATTTTGAAAGAATGATTATTGGAATAATGTAGTGAGCCAAACAGAAAAGTGTAACTTCCCATATACAGCAAGGTGGTGATAACATCACTGATTTTTTTTAGTGATGTTGATCCAGGCAGGGATAGTTATTGACCAGAATACCATGGAAAAGTCTGTTAAAATCAGATTCTACTTTTGCAACTACCATCTTCATACATAATGAAGGCAGCCAAAATAATGATGTAATCCATGACTGAGGAAATGGACCTCAACATTTTAAATTAATTGTATTCTGTTACAACTCAGCAGATCATAAAGTATTTTGAATATTTTCTTTGATAGTGTGTTGAGAAGTATTTTTTGTAAAAATGAGGGTTTTCACGGTAAATGCCATACATAATAAACAAAAAATGCAGTTATAAACAGTGGTAATAAGGCAAATACTTACACAACAATAATTTCTATTTTATTAACTGCCAACTCCTTATGAGATCTTTGTCTAATACTTGAGAAACCCAGGAAAGGTAAAATCAGAGAGCGAAAAGTCATTTAAAACAGCTTCAAACATCAACAATGATCCAATGGTCTGAAAAGAAACAATTCCTTTTTATTGAATTTTTTTTCAAAAATGATACATTTTAAATATAAAATATATTAAATTTTTTCTCACAAACAAAAACAAAACAATCCCTCCCTCCCTCTCCCCTTCCATACATACAGATTTATGAAAGGAAATAATTCTTAAAATGCACGAGGGAATTAAGCATTAGACCCATGAAATAATAACTAGTTCTTACGAGAATATCCCTTATGGATATGGTAGTGACAAATAAGTGGTCAAGTTAATGGATCAGGAGCCGGAGTTCTAGACTATTGATCATGAGGCACGAATTTGAATCTCATAAGGAAGCTGGAGAAATTCAATTCAAATAATTAAATAAATATGGAGTTAAAAGGAAATCTTTAGTCATTCATTAAAACCTCAGTATGTTCAGTAGGTTGATTTTTATATCCGCTTTTATTGAAAATTCAGGAAATATTTAGCATCTGTGGAAAAAGTAAAATTTCAGACTGATAACCTTTCATTCAAGCTTCAACAGCTATTGTCTTCAGGAAAGTTACTGCTCTAGCTTATATATAACTTCAGTTGTTCAATGTATTCTTCATTTATTGTTCATCCTTTATTGTCCAGTGACAAGGGCAATTAGAGATTGTTAATAAATGGTATAAACAAATAAAAGAATACTATGGTATTGTGGCAACCAACTTACCAGCAAGCGAACCAGCGCCCAAAATGGTGGACGTGCTGTGGAAAATGCAGGAAATTGACCTGCGTCCAACACAAGTTTTTATCTTTTTATCAAATATGGAACAAAGCCACTACGGCAAAGGTCAAGACGATCCACACATTCATTAAGCCCAGCACAGTTAAAGGCCTCCAGGAGTTCATTGGAATGGTGAAATTTTATCACTGGTTTCTACCATCAGTAGCTTGCATCATGCGCCCCGACCCTCTTTGCCCTGGTGTCAGGCAAAGCAAGAGATGTCACTTGGGACGAAGAATTGTCGGCAGCATTTGAGAACGCCAAGGAATCACTGGCTAATGCTGCATTGTTGAATGCCCAAGAATGGATGTCCAAACAACCCTGACAGTGGATGCGTCCAGTATAGCAAAAGGAGGGGCGCTTGAACAATACATCGATGGACTTTCGTTAGCAAGCAGCTAAGACCACCAGAACTCAAGTAAAGTGCTTTTTATCGGGAATTGTTTGGACTATACCTAGCTATCAGACATTTCAGGACTTTCTAGAAAACATGCATTTCATGGCTTTTATGGTC
Organism: Narcine bancroftii; assembly: GCF_036971445.1. NCBI lineage: Eukaryota > Metazoa > Chordata > Chondrichthyes > Torpediniformes > Narcinidae > Narcine > Narcine bancroftii. The sequence goes on from NC_091471.1 coordinate 7,063,806, forward strand.
CACAAGCTGTTTACATTTGCCTTCACTAAGGTATCAGATCCATGGTCGGCTTGTCAACAGAAACATTTATCATATATTTCTGAGTTCATGATAGCCATCGAACACGAGGCTAACATAACAGCAGACGAGCTGTCTCGCCCGACCATACAATCCATGCAGACCTTCATCAAAGGGGTTGACTATGTAACGATCACAAAAGCACAACAGCTAGACAAAGAAATTCCTCATTATGGAACAGGAGACTCGAACCTGCAGCTGGAAGAAATTCTGGTAGGCCTGGAGGAGCTCAAACTCCTTTGTGATGTACCTACAGGTTATTTTCACCAAATTGTTCCGGTTGCCTGGAGGTGGCAGGTATTTGATACAGTACACAGGTTGACACATCCATCAATCAGAACAACTGTCCATATGGTAGCCAACAGATTTGTGTGACATGACCTTCAAAAACAGGTCAGTAATTGGGTGAAGACATGCTGTCATTGCCAGATATCTAAAGTCCAGCAACACACGAAAACCCACTACAATCTTTTGAGCCAATGTATTGGAGGTTTTACCACATACACGTGGACATTGTGGCTCCCATTTTCTTCTCACTGTAATGAATTGGGCATCGCTGTGGCCAGAGGCAGTTCCAATGGCAGACATGACTACCGACACTTGCGCCAGGGCCCTCATTTCCACCAGGATAGCACGTTTTAGTCTGCCAGCACACATCACGTCTGACAGGAGTACCCAATTCATGTCAAGCCTGTGGTTAGCAATGGCCACCCTGCTTGGAACCAAGATGCACCACACAACTGCATACAACCCACAATCCAATGTACAAATAGAAAGGTTCCACAGCCATTATGGTGCGTCTGCAGGGACCTAACTGGGTTGACGAATTGCCGTGGATACTCGTGGGCATATGACCGGCTCCTAAGGATGATATAGGTGCCTCATCGGCAAAGCTGGTCTATGTTGCACCCCTGATGATTCCAGAAGAATTTGTATCAGACTCACGAGGACAGGAAGAATCTCCCGCAGTAGTCCTAAGCAAGCTCTATGAGAATCTCGGTTCTTTAGCATCCATGCTGACATCTCAACATGGTCAGGCCAGGTGCTATATACCCCAGAACTTGCAGGACTGAAAGTATGTTTTCGTACAGAAAGGAGCACACCTAGTGTATGTATGAGGTTCTCTTCGAGGTACAAAGACACAATGGTTTGATGTACACTTTGGACATCAGAGGTAAAGAGGAAGCTTCTGCAATTGACCACCTCAAATATGCCCATCTGGATCTGGACAGACCAGTTATAGTTCTGGCGCCTTGGCAGAGAGGAAGGCCGCCCAAACAAAAAAAATACAGATTTTGGGGGTCTGCAGTGGGATCGCCGTTTATGGGGGGGGGGGGAAGTCATGTGGTGACCCACTTTACCAGCAAGCAAACTGGCTACCAAAATGGTGGACATGCTGTGGAAAACACAGGAAATTGACCTGCATCCAACACAGGTTTTCATAGATATTCACTTTAAAGTCAAGGGAATATGTTTCAAAATTTTAATGAAATCTAAATTGAAGTTACAATACATGTAGAATATTCTAAAAGACAGTCAATTTCATGAAAATAAAAAAACAATCTTTGGCTTGGCTTCGCGGACGAAGATTTATGGAGGGTGTAAAAGTCCACGTCAGCTGCAGGCACGTTTGTGGCTGACAAGTCCGATGCGGGACAGGCAGACACGGTTGCAGTGGCTGCAGGGGAAAATTGGATGGTTGGGGTGGGTGTTGGGTTTTTCCTCCTTTGCCTTTTGTCAGTGAGGTGGGTTCTGCGGTCTTCTTCAATAACTATCTGCTAAATAAGGCCTTAGAACGGTTATTGAGAGATAAAGCACAGAAGACAGCCCTTCAGTCTACGAAGTTACATTAGAATGGTTGATGACCATCAAACACTTAATCAATAACAAACCCATTTTTTAAAAACCTTCTCATGTCCTCATCATCTACCAGTCCATTCATTGGATACTATGGGCAAATTACAATGCAAAAGGAATTCAGGGCTCTTGGAGGAAATCCATGCAGTTTCAGGGAGAACATAAACTGCACCTGAGTTCAGGATTGAATCTAGATCTCTGATACAACGAGACAAAGGCTCCGTAAACTCTACTGTTCTGCTGTCCTAATTAAAATTGGATAGGATCACTACAGAAGGAACAGGTATTACCTATGGAAAGCCATTTCCCGGCTAAAGTGGGGATTCCAGATGAAAATGGAAAAAACAAGGGATACCTGACAGCTGTGGCATGGCCTAAATGACATATCCTGCTTCAAAACCAAATCTGGTACGATAGAAGATAGCAAAGTTCAATGCCTTCTGTTATGTCCCCGGTTGTACCATTGGCGGTTTTAACACTCAGAGAAGCTTGTAAGCTGACAGCACAAACTTTTACTCAAATCTCATGATGCTGGTCATGTTTGTGCATGTTTATTGTAATGTTGATGACTTTCCTCTTGTATGTTAGTCAGCTTGTTTTCTCTTGGTCATCTGGTGGAAGGATTTTGCTTGGCAGGGTTGACTTGTACTTTCTGCCATTCAGAAGCTTTGCCGGAGATTTCACGTCGGCCCTCAAAGGCGTGGGTTGCAGTGACAGAAGGGCGAGGTAGGGATCTTCCTTTGTTTCTCACAGATACTTCACAGATACTTACACTTCATATCTCATTTAAAATGCAAGAGCTTCCATTTATCTTAATGATAAAGGCACCAGTGGCTTTGCAAGACTATGGAACTGCTTTGGAAGAAATTTCAAAAGCAGGTGCAGATGGAGAAGTCTGGGCTTGAGTGATGATAAAAATCTTTCAAGGATTGGGTTTGGAGCCTTAGGAGGGGTTTTGGTTTTTACAAGGAGAGAGAGAAAAAAAACCAAACAGGATTCTACTCTGGGGGGGGTGGGGGGGGGTGGAAGAGAGAGGTCAGTTCTACAGTGACTTTTGAGGCTGCAACATGGCAAGCTTCAGGTTTATTGAAAACCCCATTTTGAAGATGGGTTGGGAGTTCTGAGTTCAGCCTGTTGAAAACCCTTGTAGTCCTGACAAGAAGAAATGGCTGGCTAGAGTGTTTCTCCTGAAATAAAAGAAACAAGAGGAACTCTGTGGTGAAGAAGAGGTTATCATTTGGAAAACCCATGATGGGGCAATTTTCTTCAGCAAGACACTGAAGTGGTTGATTGGAGGAAATCAGTTTGTGTGTGTGTGTCCAATGAGCAAAAAATCTCTCTGAAACCAACAAAACCCTTCCTGAGTGGTAACCATTTACCTTTCAGCACCAGAGCCTGGTGAAAATTCATAAATGTTAAATTCTGTGCACAGAAGAATTACCTGATACCGGTGAACTTGGAGCAATGAGAAGTGAATCAAAGAACTTTCCTGAACATATATACATTACATAAACGTGCACTTAGAATTAGAAGGGGATGAAGTTAGGCTTAGTTAATAGTAATGTTAAAGTTTGATCCTGTTTTTATGTTCAAAGAAAATTAAAAGCAACTTTTGCTTAAGTAACCATTTGTCTTGGTGAATTTCTATTGCTGCTGGGTTTTGGGGTCCTCTGGACTCATAACAAATGAAAGATGAAATGTTTAAGAGGAACTTTCCAGGGAATTTCTTCACTCAGAGAGTGGTGAGAGTGAGGTGGTGGATGTGGGTTTGATTTTGACATTTTAGAGACGATTGGATAGGTAATTGAATGGGAAGGACATGGAGGGATCTGGTTTGGGTGCAGGATGATGGGACTAAACAGAATGGCCTGTTTCTCTGCTTTAGTGTTCAAAGTTCTAAGCATCTCACAATATTTTATAACACTGAACAAAGCTACTAAAAGATGTAATGAAAAATGATTGAAACTATTTACAGTATTGTAAAGACTTCTCAGAAGTCTTAGGTGAGGAGAAGAGCAGCAGAGTGTAGAGATAATTCTTTTGCAGATGAACATTAACCCTGATGGAGTGTCTGGCACCAGCCCACAAAACTATAATGCTCAACTTAATGCAGTTCCACCAAAATGATATCCAGTGTTCTTATCTTATGTATATTTTTTGCATGTCTGTCTGTTTGTTTGTCTGATCTTCATGCAAACCAATATGGAGTGCTCTAGAAATGCCCAAGGAGGTTCAGTAGGGGTAACATTTGATGCTGAATGTCATGACCATATTGAATTTAACCTTTAAGGTTATATGAAGTTCAAATGTTCAAAAAAAAATTGAATTTGCACTAGTGTCACCTCAATTAGTTACAATGCATCAATGTACATTCAGAAACTGGGAGGAGTCACGTGATGGAGTAGTGGCCGGACGGTGAACTCCAGCCCTCTCCAGAAAAGTCGGGAAAAACAAGAGAAAATACAAAGGCACAGAAATAAAAGTTAAAGAAAAGTGAGTATAAAGGTGGAAAGAAGATGGCGACAAAAAAAGAAAAATCAAAATCAACGGTAAGAAGAGAGGAAGAGAAGACAACGGAGGAAGAAGGAGAAGGCCTTACCTGTCCGAAGAGGCCCGCTGTGGAGAGAGAAGCCCGCTTCCTCAGGTCGGTAGAAATAGGACTACAAAAATGGCTCGCAGAGCCAAGTAAAAGTGCGCAACCGCGCATGAAAAAAAACACACCGACGGGAGGGGGGACCAGCTGGGGAGTCGATCTCCACAGCCGGCAACGACAGCTGCAGAACACCTGCAGCAACAAGAGACCACAGAAGACAATGAAAGCAAGAAAGAAGAGAAGAAAAGAGCAACAAAGAAACAACAGATGGCCAACCCAGAGGAAGAAGAAGAGGAAGAGTACAGTGAAATAGAAGAAGGGAAAGGCAAGGTAAAGGATATACTTTCTCTTGTGAGAGGATACATGGAGTCATTTAAAGAATGGCAAACACAGGAATTTAATGATTTAAGAAGAAGAATAAACAACACAGAAGAGAAAGTGAATAAAATAGATATGACCTTAACAGAAATGGGAAAGAAAATGGACAAGATGGAAGAGCGGGCAGTAGCAGCAGAAATGGAGGTAGAAGACTTAAAAAAGAAATTGGAGAAATCTAATAAAAAAACTAAAGAGACACAAGAACTACTAGCTCAAAAAATAGATATAATGGAAAATTATAACAGAAGAAATAACATAAAGATAGTGGGCCTTAAGGAAGATGAAGAAGGCAAGAATATGAGGGAGTTTATAAAAGATTGGATCCCTAAGACCCTAGGATGTCCAGAACTACAGCAAGAAATGGAAATAGAAAGGGCACATAGAGCATGGGCCTCTAAACCACAACCACAACAAAAACCAAGATCTATTTTAGTAAAATTCCTAAGATATACTACAAGAGAAAAGGTACTGGAGAAGACAATGGAAAAAGTAAGAGAGGGCAACAAACCACTGGAGTATAAAGGGCAAAAAATCTTCATTTATCCAGATATAAGTTTTGAACTCCTAAAGAAGAGAAAAAAGTTCAATACAGCAAAGGTGATTTTATGGAAGAAAGGGTATAAATTTATACTAAAGCATCCAGCGGTATTGAAAATATTTATTCCAGGACAACAAAACAGACTATTCTCGGATCCAGAAGAAGCACGAAAATTTGCAGAACAATTACAAAAATAGACTGAGGGATGAAGACGGGTAATGAGAGTAAAAATGATCACGATTGATATGTATGTGGGTAAAGACAAAAATAGACTGAGGGATGAAGACGGGTAATGAGAGTAAAAATGATCACGATTGATATGTATGCGGGTAAAGAGGTATAAGAGTGAATAGAGACAATGTGCATACGTGAATGTATCTGTACTTAGAGGAAAATATAGATAGTATAGACAAGAATTAATAAGGGAAGGCAATGGAATAGAGAGAATAAGGAGGGAATTAAAAGAGTGACCTTTGTGACATATAAAAAGTGAAATCTTTTCTGGGGGGGGCTGGGTGGGGGAAAAGAGCGGTCACTGCAAAATCAGTTGACGCTTGCGAGTGGATTCGCAAATCCAAATGGAGAGGGGAGATGTGGTTGTCCGACAAGGGATAAAGGACAACTCAGGAGGGGAAGGGGAGATTGGGGATAAAGAAGATAGAAATAGGAGAATAAGGAAAATGTTGGATGTTGTAGGAATGTTGTCTGGTAAAGAGTTGAAAATAAGAAAACAGAAATGGAAAAGGAGGAAAGGTAATGATGGAAAAACGGAAAGAGAAGATAAACAAAATATAAAATGGCTACGCTGAACTATATGACCTTAAATATTAATGGAATAAATAACCAAATTAAAAGGAAGAAACTACTAAATTTACTGAAAAAGGAAAAAATTGATATAGCATTTGTCCAAGAAACACACTTAACTGAATTGGAGCACAAGAAATTAAAGAGAGATTGGGTAGGACATGTAACAGCAGCATCGTACAATTCAAAAGCAAGAGGAGTGGCTATATTAATTAGTAAAAATGTGCCATTTAAAATAGAAGAGGAAATAATAGATCCAGCAGGGAGATATGTTATGATAAAATGTCAGATATATTCGGAGTTTTGGAATCTACTTAATGTATATTCACCTAATGAAGAAGATCAAAAGTTTATGCAAGATATCTTTTTGAAGGTAGCTAATACGCAAGGGAACATACTAATAGGGGGGGATTTCAACCTGAATTTGGATCCAAATATGGATAAAACGGGGAAAAAAATTAACAGGAAGAACAAAGTAACCAAATTTATAATTAAATCAATGCAAGAAATGAAACTTTTGGATATATGGAGGAAACAAAACCCAAAAGAAAAGGAATACTCATACTACTCGGCTAGACATAAAACATACTCAAGAATAGACCTATTTTTGTTATCAGCTAGTATGCAGGATAGAGTAAGAAAAACAGAATATAAAGCGAGAATGCTATCGGACCATTCACCCTTAATATTGACAGTAAAGCTAGAGGACATCCCTCCAAGAATGTATAGATGGAGATTAAACCCCATGCTACTTAAAAGACAGGATTTTAGAGAATTTATTGAAAAACAATTAAAAATGTATTTTGAAGTAAATACGGAATCAGTGGAAGATAAGTTTATACTATGGGACGCAATGAAAGCATTCATTAGAGGGCAAATAATAAGTTATGTAACCAAGATGAAGAAGGACTATAATCAGGAAACAGAGCTGTTGGAAAGTGAAATAGTATATATAGAAAAAAAATTAGCAATGAAGGAAGATACAATTAAAAGAAGAGAATTGGCGGATAAAAAAATAAAATATGAAACATTACAAACATATAAGGTAGAGAAGAATATAATGAAGACAAAACAGAAATATTATGAACTAGGTGAAAAAACGCACAAAATCCTAGCATGGCAGCTTAAGACAGAGCAAGCTAAGAAAATGGTATTGGCATCAAGGAAAAAAGACAAACAAATTACATATAATCCAAAAGAAATTAAGGAAAACTTTAGAGAATTCTATGAACAATTATACCGAACTGAAAACGAAGGGAAAGAAGGGAAAATAGATGAATTTTTGACTAAAATTGAACTACCAAAACTACAAATAGAGGAACAAAATAAATTAACAGAACCATTTGGAACAGTAGAAATACAAGAGATAATAAAAAAATTACCAAATAATAAGACACCAGGAGAGGATGGATTTCCAATAGAATTCTACAAAACATTTAAAGACTTATTAAGACCGCCCCTCCTGGATGTAATCAACCAGATTGATGAGACACAAAACTTACCAGATTCATGTAAAACAGCAATAATTACAGTAATACTAAAACAAGGGAAAGATCCACTCTCACCAGCGTCATATAGACCAATATCTTTGCTAAACACAGATTATAAGATAATAGCTAAACTATTAGCAAACAGATTAGCAGAGCAGGTACCGAAAATGGTAAATTTAGACCAAACTGGATTTATCAAAAAAAGACGCACAACAGACAATATTTGTAAATTTATTAACTTAATTCATGCAGTAGAAGGAAATAAAGCACCTACAGTAGCAGTTGCTTTAGACGCAGAGAAGGCCTTCGACAGAGTAGAATGGAATTATTTGTTCAAAGTATTGCAAAAATTCAGTTTTCCGGAGAAGTATATTAATTGGATTAAAGCATTATATAAGGGACCGTTAGCGAAAATGACAGTAAATGGACATGTATCAAAGCAATTTAACTTAAGCAGGTCAACGCGGCAGGGATGCCCACTATCACCTTTATTGTTTGCGCTAGCTATAGAACCACTAGCAGAATTGATAAGAATAGATAATAATATAAAAGGAATAAAAATAAAAGACAGGGAATATAAAATCAGTCTATTTGCGGATGATGTTATAGTGTACTTAACAGAACCAGAACTATCAATAAAAGAATTATATAAGAAATTGAAGGAATATGGAGAAGTGTCGGGTTACAAGATAAACGTAAATAAAAGTGAAGCAATGCCTATGAATAATGCGGATTTCTCAAAATTTAAGAAGGAATCTCCATTCAGATGGCAAATGCAGGCAATAAGATACCTAGGTGTACAAATAAACAAAAATCTAGGCCAATTATATAAACTCAATTATAATCCACTAATGAAAAAATTACAGGACGATTTAGAGCATTGGAAAGATCTACCACTAACACTGATAGGAAGGATAAACTGTATTAAAATGAACATTTTTCCAAGGATATTATACTTATTTCAGGCACTGCCAATACAACTGACAGAAAAATTCTTCAAAGAGTTAAAGAAAATAATAAGGAAATTTTTATGGAGAGGGGGAAAACCGAGGATAGCACTAGATAAATTAACAGAATGGTATAAACAAGGAGGCTTACAATTGCCAAACTTCAAAAATTATTATAGAGCCGCACAATTAAGATACCTATCAGATTTTTATCAAACAAGGGAAAAACCAGACTGGACGAGATTAGAATTAGATAAAATAGGGGAAAAGATACCTGAACACATATTATATAAATGGGACGAAAAATTGGTACAACACAGAACTTCTCCAGTATTACATCATCTCCTCAATATTTGGAAGAAGATTCATGTAGAAAGAAATAAAACAAATTATCAATTACCAAAACTAATATTGACGCAAAATAAGCTACTCCCTTTTACAATAGATAACCTTTCCTTTAGAGAATGGGAAAAAAAAGGGATTAAAAGAATAGAAAATTGTTTTTCAGGAAGTAGATTCTTATCCTTTGAACAAATGAGAGATAAGTACAATATAACTGGAGATCTTTCTTTGGCTTGGCTTCGCGGACGAAGATTTATGGAGGGGGTAAAAAGTCCACGTCAGCTGCAGGCTCGTTTGTGGCTGACAAGTCCGATGCGGGACAGGCAGACACGATTGCAGCGGTTGCAAGGGAAAATTGGTTGGTTGGGGTTGGGTGTTGGGTTTTTCCTCCTTTGCCTTTTGTCAGTGAGGTGGGCTCTGCGGTCTTCTTCAAAGGAGGTTGGTGCCCGCCAAACTATGAGGCACCAAGATGCACGGTTGGAGGCGATATCAGCCCACTGGCGGTGGTCAATGTGGCAGGCACCAAGAGATTTCTTTAGGCAGTCCTTGTACCTTTTCTTTGGTGCACCTCTGTCACGGTGGCCAGTGGAGAGCTCGCCATATAACACGATCTTGGGAAGGCGATGGTCCTCCATTCTGGAGACGTGACCCATCCAGCGCAGCTGGATCTTCAGCAGCGTGGACTCGATGCTGTCGACCTCTGCCATCTCGAGTACCTCGACGTTAGGGGTGTAAGCGCTCCAATGGATGTTGAGGATGGAGCGGAGACAACGCTGGTGGAAGCGTTCTAGGAGCCGTAGGTGGTGCCGGTAGAGGACCCATGATTCGGAGCCGAACAGGAGTGTGGGTATGACAACGGCTCTGTATACGCTTATCTTTGTGAGGTTTTTCAGTTGGTTGTTTTTCCAGACTCTTTTGTGTAGTCTTCCAAAGGCGCTATTTGCCTTGGCGAGTCTGTTGTCTATCTCTTTGTCGATCCTTGCATCTGATGAAATGGTGCAGCCGAGATAGGTAAACTGGTTGACCGTTTTGAGTTTTGTGTGCCCGATGGAGATGTGGGGGGGCTGGTAGTCATGGTGGGGAGCTGGCTGATGGAGGACCTCAGTTTTCTTCAGGCTGACTTCCAGGCCAAACATTTTGGCAGTTTCCGCAAAGCAAGACGTCAAGCGCTGGAGATACTGGAGATACAGCGCTGGCATATTACCAACTGAGATCCTACTTGAAAGATAAATTAGGAAGCAATGTGAGTTTACCAGAGGGAAGTAACCTTGAATATGTGATTACAGATACAATGTTAATCAAAAGATTTATAACAAATATGTATATTAAACTGCAAGAAAAGGAGAATGAGGAAACAAATGGTAAAACTAAACAAAAATGGGAACAAGATTTAAATATAAAGATAAAAAAGGAAACATGGGAGAAATTATGTTCTGGAACGATGAGAAATACAATAAATACGAGGCTACGTATGATACAATATAATTGGTTACACAGACTATACATTACACCGCAAAAGTTAAATAAATGGGACCCAACAGTATCTGATAGATGTTTTCGATGTTAAAAAGAAATGGGAACAACAATTCATGCAATCTGGACATGTGAGAGAGTAGAAAAATTTTGGGATGATCTCAATCAGATATTAAATAAAATAACAGAAAACAATATACCAAAGAATCCAGAGATCTTTCTCCTAAGTAACATAAAAAACAAAGAATTTGGAATTGATTTGGAGGATGCACAAAAAAGATTTGTTAAGATAGCCCTAGCCGTAGCAAAAAAATGTATTATGTCAACCTGGAAATTGGAAGATAATTTGAAAATACAACAATGGTATATAGAAATGAATAAATGTATTCCATTAGAAAAAATAACATATAGTTTAAGAAATAATATTGAAATATTCGAACAAGTATGGGAGCCTTACATTAAATACAATAGCGAAAACCTACCGGGGACAAACATTACCTAAGTTGATGGAAGGAGAAGGAAAGAAAAGAATGGACTCAGTAGAATTTCTGGTGTATTTTTGTTGAATGACAACATTGTCTGACTGGTTTAATGCAACCTAGATTGTCTACCTAAAATGGATGAGAGGGGGGGCGTGGGGGGGTGGCTTGGGAGGAGGGAGGGGGGGGGAGAAAAAGTCACTGTATATGTGTGAAAAAGAAAAAGTGTATATCATGGCTAATGTGATTTATGGTGTGAAAAATAAAAAATTAAAAAAAAAAATGTACATTCAGAAACTAAACCCAGTTCAATAAGGGCCCAAAATGGTGACACAACTTTGGCAGAAGCTCTTCACAAGCCCGTAGAGTTAGGAAAACGAGACAGCAGAGGAACATCAGTCTCACCTCACTATTGACGCTTCTAGACCTGCAAGGACCAGGCAGCAGGAAACACAACAGCAACAATATGCTCGTCTCAGTGTTTGGGCCTCCTGACAGGCAAGGGGCAGGCAGCAAGAAACAAACAACATCAGGCCTGCCTCAGTACTCAGATCTCCAAACAAGTAGCAGGCATGAAACAGAAAAAAATATATTTATGCAGAATTACCATAAAGTTTTTTGGGAATTTTATTTCAATCATGTAGTCAACAACTAAAAGCACTTTCAGGTGTTCCAACGAAGATCATGCGGCTGGGGGAGTGCAGCTGGCACATTCAGGTGGCCGCGGAGAGGACGTCTTTCTTTTCCTTGAACGTGCCAGCTGATGGGTAGCTACCAGCGAACGCCGGCTCCTCGGGAGTGTGGCCTAGTCCCGCCCACGCTTTGGATCCCGCCCCGACCTCATTCAGTTAAAGGTCAGGGAAAGGAAGTGTAGGGAAAAGTATGCATTAACTTTCAAAACTAAAGAGTTTTGAAGTTTTAATTTTGGGAGTGGTCAGTTTAGAATTAGCGTAAACAAGAAAACCTGCAGATGTTGAGGTCTAGAGCAGTGCACAAAATTATTGGGGAAATACAAAATTCAGCGAAAGCTTTTTTTAAAATGGACTTTTTAGGCTCGAAACGTCAATTGCCTTTTGCTTTCTGCATGACCTGCTGAGTTTCTCCAGCACTTTTGTGCACAAGTGTTTTGAAATGACCCGTCAAGAACAGAAAATTGGGCAAGATTTTGCCTCATTGGAGGATGGTGCAGGGGCCCCACAGCTAGATGCCAAACACCATTGAGAAAGCCTACCATTATATGGCTTGAATTAGTAAACAAGGTTGATGGCAGAGAAAATAGAATAAACAAATGGCTGAACTAAGAATCGGATTTGTTTTCCTTACGCCCCTGTGGCATGTTCGCTTATCTGAACCACCTGCTTTATAAGACAAATGTTTTCCAATCTCATTGCACTTGGACCCTTTACAGTTCAACACGATGACCCCGTGATTCACACAAGTTGAATCTGAATGCTTAATGTTACGTTTATCACAGACTCTGAAATGAAGGGCTGAAGCCTGACATGTTGGATATGTACCTTTATCTTTGCTGTATGTATGCTGTCTGACCTGCTGAATTTCGTGAGCATTTTACTTGTTCTGCAACCACGGTGTCTGCAGACTTTAGTGTTTTACATATGAAATGAGGAGTACTGTAATTTGTTTTTCCACCAGCAATCAAACACTTACTGCACAAAAATATAAAGAGGATTATGTCGGGGAACAGTTAGAGATGTGGTGCACCGTGGGCGTTTTCCCAACTGTTGATGTGATGACTTGAACGGCCAAAGTGCATGAACGTTGAGTTCGAACCCCGATGCTTTATGGTGGAATCTCCCACTTTACATGAGCAATCTTAATTCACTGCTCTCTCTTGTCTTGCGATATCACTGCAGTATACAGGACAGAGATGATGGCTGAGGACATCACCGTGATGTCATCAGCCTGCTCCCTGGCAGCCCCTGCTGCTTTCAGCTGCAACGGAGGATACTCCGAGCAGGATATTACACCTACTGGAGGAGGGTTAGGTAAGTAGACCTCCTGACCGGGTACTCCAGTTTCAGGTGGCCACAGGAGTACAATGTAGGGGTTTGCAGTGGGGTATTGTGGCCACCTGAAAGTGGCTTAAATGTTTTATTTCCCAGGCATCCTGCTAGTTTATAATAATGAGAATGCAAGGCACTTTCCAGAAGCACACAGGTAAATTAGAATTCCATATGCCACTTGAGAGGCAAGATCTTTGAATTTAAATTGGGAGGAATTAATGGAGTCAGCAGTTCGGGCAGTCAGTGCTCTGATTGCAGCATGTGGGAAATCTGGGACAGCACAATTGTCCCTGTTGACTACACCTGCAAAAGGTGAATCCAGCTGCAGCTCCGGGGAGACAGACTGGGTTAGGAAGCTGGAGCTGGGTGAACTCCCATGTCCCCTGTTGATCCTCTCCTATCCGTTAGACTGGAGATTCCTCCCTCAAGGACTTCCATGCCAGATCATCAGAGATGTCCACCTTCTTCAAACAATGCGCCCTCACCTGTGTCTCCTCCAATACCCGCACATCTCCCCTGGCCCCCTGACGTGCAAAATGGCCAGGATTCCTCTGGTTCTCACCTCAGACCCCCCACTGGCCAACGCATCCTCCTCGGAGAAGGGAGGAGAGGGAATATGTGTCCGGTGGTGGGATCACGTAATCAGCTCCTCCAGCGTTTCGGTCTGTTTTTACTCTCCTCGTCGTATCCCAGGATGACGCACGGGCTGCCTTCAGGAGAGTGAATCCGAGGAACAACTCCCTCTCCTCATCATGAATCACGACTTCATTTTTACAGGATGTTTTTTTTTTCATTTAGGAAAGAAGGACATTAGTTTTCCAGATTTTAAGCCTGTAGAACAGAAATATTCAAGGTTAGAAGGGTGGAAATTTACCTCAAAGCACTGAGATAAGCTATTTAAAAATACATTAAATATATTTCCATGGACTGAAAGTTATGCCTAAATCTCCTCCAGCATTGGGATGGGTTAAAAGCACCACTTGTGCATTGCTTTGTACTTTCACGTACACGATTACACGTCCTACTTGCCCAGATTTATTTATTGATCACGGCCGACAAGGGTCCCCACGTGTTTCCGTCCTGGCGCCAAAAAAAACGGCCCGCGCCCGCTGGTTGGCGGCGGTTGGAACGACGGTTGCCCGCGCGCTGCTGACGTCACGGCTGGCGCCACGTTGCCCGCGGGCAGCCAGAGCCCGGCGGCCGTGGAGAAGTGTTTTCTGTGCGGGGCGGGGCGAGAGAGCGAGCGCGCGCGCGCGAGTGGAGCCCGCAGAAAGTCAACGGCCGTCAAAGAGGCGGGAAAGTGTGTGGTGAGGGGCGGGAGCCACTGGGTCCAGGGGTCAACGCAAGGTCCGTCGTGAGGAATAATGGTGGCACTGAAGAGACCAAAATGAGTGAAGGAAGGTTTTGGGGGTTGAGCTCATCTTGCTGCTCTGGATCTTGGCCAAAGCCTATTGGAGAAGGTCCCCCAGATCTAAGAACAAGTAATGACAGGGTTCACATTGCAGTGATAGGCCCTTTGGCCCTTCTAGTCCCTGCTGAACCACTGGTGTCACCAGGTGGGTGTGTGTGAAACAAAGCGCACTGATTAAATAATTACGCAGAGTCAATAGGAGAAGCGAGGTAACCTTTTTTTAATCAATGTTCTTGCAAGAGCGGGTGTCTTTCAGAGAAGGTACACTCTTTTAAAAAAATATGGAAAGCTTCACGAATTTGCGTGTCATCCTTGCGCAGGGGCCATGCAAATCTTCTCTGTATCGTTCCAATTTTAGTATATGTGCCGCCGAAGCGAGCACAGAGAAGGTACACTCAACCACCTTTTTTTTAAATCCATTTTTTTGTGTTAATAACCACTCCTCTGTTTGTTTAATTGGTTAGTTAACGGAGTAATTGATATGTTAGTTTGACCTATCAAAAGCTGCCCCTCTCCTCGTCTTAAAGCCCATCCTTCTTTACTTCTCCCAAACCCATGATTTTTGTGATTTATTCTTATCCTTATTTGGAGTGATTCTTTGTCACATGTTCCCGTTCTTTCGCAGTTTTTTAATATATCAAGTTGGCCTTGCCAGCAATCTTTTGCAGGAATTGTCCTTCCTTTGTATTCGAGGAAACCCCCCCCTTTCTTCACTCACGTCTCATCAGTGTAGCCATTGTTAACCTTAATTTTTACTGAAACAGCACTTGGGATCATTCTCACCGCACCGGGTGACATCAAAATGACTCTATAACATTTCTGTGCAGTATTTCAGCAGAAATTTTTTTAAAATAAAAATATCCCTGTAGTTATAACATCAAAAATATTTTTTGCAAGCCCAGCTTACATGTATCAATATGTAAAACTCTATGCTAATTTACTATTTTGAACCTGTCATAATTACCCAATTACAATGACACTTTGAATTACGTGATTTTGTCTGCACACACTACAAGCACACGCTGTTGTTTTTGTTGCTGCAGGTGTTTTTATAGTTGCTGCTTTTGTCAAATTTTCTGGTGGAACAACTACAATTCGGAGGGTCAGAAACGGTGATGGAAAGATGTGACTGTCCATGCCAAACGGCAAGGCACCTAAACAGACATTGTGGTAATCAGTATTTGTGAACCAATATCAATGGCTTTGAGAATGAAGTTGTATGATTGTAATTTAAAGGTGTAATTTTAATTTTGCTAGTTGTTTATCTCCATTACAAATCAGTGATCTATGGAAATTACAATTTATATGTAACATTAAGTATAAAATGCATTACTAAGGCTTCTATAGGTATCTGGGATGAGAAGAGGTCCATGGGGGGGTGGGGGGTGGATTGACACCATGAGTTACTGCATTTGGTGATGTAATATATTCACACAGAGATAAGCACACAGGTTTATTAAAAAATGGAGGCTACAGATTGCAAGTCTTCACAACCAGACCTCAGAGGAGATTCCACTCCCATCCACAAGGTGGAGCTAGAGGGTAGAGATATTACAACTCCTCCCACCTTAAAGAAGAGTTAGATGTTTGTTTACATTTTTGAAATATATACATTTTGGAGATTCCACTCCCTTCCACAAGGTGGAGCTAGAGGGTAGAGATATTACAACTCCTCCCACCTTAAAGAAGAGGTTAGATGTTTGTTTACATTTTTGAAATATATACATTTTGGAGATTCCACTCCCTTCCACAAGGTGGAGCTAGAGGGTAGAGATATTACAGCTCCTCCCACCTTAAAGAAGAGGTTAGATGTTTCTTCTTTGGCTTGGCTTCGCGGACGAAGATTTATGGAGGGGGTAAAAGTCCACGTCAGCTGCAGGCTCGTTTGTGGCTGACAAGTCCGATGCGGGACAGGCAGACACGGTTGCAGCGGCAGCAGGGGAAAATTGGTTGGTTGGGGTTGGGTGTTGGGTTTTTCCTCCTTTGCCTTTTGTCAGTGAGGTGGGCTCTGCGGTCTTCTTCAAAGGAGGTTGCTGCCCGCCAAACTGTGAGGCGCCAAGATGCACGGTTTGAGGCGTTATCAGCCCACTGGCGGTGGTCAATGTGGCAGGCACCAACAGATTTCTTTAGGCAGTCCTTGTACCTTTTCTTTGGTGCACCTCTGTCACGGTGGCCAGTGGAGAGCTCGCCATATAACACGATCTTGGGAAGGCGATGGTCCTCCATTCTGGAGACGTGACCCACCCAGCGCAGCTGGATCTTCAGCAGCGTGGACTCGATGCTGTCGACCTCTGCCATCTCGAGTACTTTGACGTTAGGGATGAAAGCGCTCCAATGGATGTTGAGGATGGAGCGGAGACAACGCTGGTGGAAGCGTTCTAGGAGCCGTAGGTGATGCCGGTAGAGGACCCATGATTCGGAGCCGAACAGGAGTGTGGGTATGACAACGGCTCTGTATACGCTTATCTTTGTGAGGTTTTTCAGTTGGTTGTTTTTCCAGACTCTTTTGTGTAGTCTTCAAAAGGCGCTATTTGCCTTGGCGAGCCTGTTGTCTATCTCATTGTCGATCCTTGCATCTGATGAAATGGTGCAGCCGAGATAGGTAAACTGGTTGACCGTTTTGAGTTTTGTGTGCCCGATGGAGATGTGGGGGGGCTGGTAGTGATGGTGGGGAGCTGGCTGATGGAGGACCTCAGTTTTCTTCAGGCTGACTTCCAGGCCAAACATTTTGGCAGTTTCCGCAAAGCAGGACATCAAGCGCTGAAGAGCTGGCTCTGAATGGGCAACTAAAGCGGCATCGTCTGCAAAGAGATGTTTACATTTTTGAAATATATACATTTTGGAGATTCCACTCCCTTCCACAAGGTGGAGCTAGAGGGTAGAGCTATTACAACTCCTCCCACCTTAAAGAAGAGGTTAGATGTTTACATTTTTGAAATATATACATTTTGGAGATTCTACTCCCTTCCACAAGGTGGAGCTAGAGGGTAGAGCTATTACAACTCCTCCCACCTTAAAGAAGAGGTTAGATGTTTACATTTTTGAAATATATACATTTTGGAGATTCCACTCCCTTCCACAAGGTGGAGCTAGAGGGTAGAGATATTACAACTCCTCCCATCTTAAAGAAGAGGTTAGATGTTTGTTTACATTTTTGAAATATATACATATTGGTCTTTGACAATGGCTCGACAATGGAATTGCAACAAAAATCTTTGTATCATTTACGAGGTTTCTTTCACAGATTTAACCTTTCGGTTGGTTCTCTTTTCCTGTCTGAATATTTTCCCTGACCAAAAGTTCCCGACACTTTTGAACTATTTGGACTCCTTTTAGATGGAGTCAAAACTTGATCTTGACATTGAATGTTCAAGTGTTGACTAATGAAAATTGCCATGATGTGAACCCTTGTAATGGTACACTTGGAGGGAGGGGGCAGCACCAGTGCTAACAGCTCCTGCAGCTCCTGTCTTGTGACAGCTATTCACAACAGCCTCCTATCTACTGGCAATTACCCATTACACCCATGAGGCACATTGATCAGCAGAACCGAGAAGCTACATAGCTGCGTCATGAGGTTGTTCACACTTCAGATGTCATGACACCAGGTCACATGTGTTGATATTAAGCCTGCTTGTACTCTTCTCTGGCTGAAAGCTTTGGGTGTGGTCTCATTATTCCTAATATTGCAAAATGATGGTGTATCAGCATAAACATCATCCACCACACCCTCAACATTTTTCTTTGTACTTTCTTGTACCATTTCTGTTTCATCTGTTGTTGGTACCTGACTTGTAACCTCGTCTGGCTCCTATGATTCATCTACCTGCAATTGATCTGGTTGCCAATCTGTTTGTGTGTTTGCATAAGGCATCACATGATAAATGTGTACTTTTCTCACCATTCCATTACGAAACATTTTGACAAAGTATGTTCATGGTCCTAATTTTCTCAGAACTCGTCCATGTAACCACTTTACCCATTTGTGGTGATGGTTTTTCACCTTCACTTTTTGGTTCACCTCTACATTCATGTCTTTGACCCTACATCTGTCATGATTTGATTTTTATTTCTCTTGTTTCTTTTCCACTGTTTGAGCCAAATTTGGTTTTAACAAAGAGAATCTTGTTCTTGGGGGTTTTTTTTATGGGTTATATTCTTATGGTAATGGATAAATATGTCTTTAAAAGAGATCAATTGTTTAGTGTAGGTCACTTCACAGAGTAACACTTCATAAAATGCAAGAGCTTTGCTGAAGCTAGACCTTCAGGCTCTGGTTGGCTTTGCAAAGGATCATGGAACTGTTTTGGAAAGATCTTCAAAAGCAGGTGCAAATGGAAAAGTCTGGGCTCAAGTGCTGATAAGATCTTTCAAAGATTGGGTTTGGAGCTTTGGGAGAGGTTTTGGTTTTTACAAGCAGAGAGAGGAAAGAACAAGCAGGATTCTTCTCTCAGAGAGGGAGAAGGCAGTTCTACAGTAGCAGTTGAGGCTGCAAAATGGCAAGCTGGCAGGTTTGTTTAAAACCCCATTTTGAAGACTGGTTGTGCATTCTAAGTTCAGCCTGTTGAAGACCCTTGTAGTCCTTACAAGAGGAAATGGGTGGCTAGAGTGTTTCTCCTGAAATAAGGGAAACAAGAGGAACTCTGTGGTGACCTGGAAGAAGAGATTATCATTTGGAAAACCCATGATGGGACAAGTTTCTTCAGCAAGGCACTGAAGTGACTGATTGGAGGAAATCAGTTTATGTGTGTTGAACTGTTACCTAGTTCTGTGTTGTGTATTGGCCTATGTGTTGTGTGGTTTTGTATTGGAAAGTGACAGTTTGCCTTAGAGAACCAAGGTGAAGGTGGACTGCTGAGAGAGTGGGAGACAGACTGGGCATGTGCAGAAGATGATCTAGAAATTTCTGGACGGAAGATAAATCACCACTGGGTGTGGCTGTGAAGTGGAAGGAGGCCCAAGCAGAGTCATTGTCTGGGAGGCAGTTTAGAATGTTGGGCATTTTAAAAGGGATGAACATTCCGAAGGCAGCCAGAAGGATCCGGACCATGCCATTGTTCCTCTCTCTGCAAGCAACACAAGAAGGCAATTTCAAATTTTGTGCTCTCTCTTTCTCAAAGATCTTTTGGTTTCAGTTTACCAAACAAACTGAATTTTGTTTATGATCTTTGCTTCGGTTGAGATTGAAATGTTGTGAGTCTTGTGTTTGTTTTGTGTCTAAGTTTTTCTGTGGGCTGGTTAGAAATATAACTTGGAGTTTAATTATATATGTTATATTTGGGCTGGGGAATTTATTAGTTTAACACTGTAATAGAAATTTGCATAGTAACCAGTGGGCATTGTTATAAAAGGGGGGGGGGGTTTGAATTAAAGTTTGAAGGTGAATTTTTGTTAATAAAGTAATTGTTCATCTTTACCCTTGTGTGATATGCCTTCTTTGTGGTTGCTGGTTTGATCCTGTAATATAATTTGGAGGAATCCGGGATCAAACCAATTTGGAAGCTTTAGGGGTCAGACTCGGGGTCGGAGGAGACAGTGAGTCAGTGCCTGGTGTCGGGTGAGAGGAGGAGCCAAGAGTTAATTGGGGTTAATTGGTGAGAGCTAATAAAAGGAGTAGAAAGGGAGGGAGCGGCCAGCAAGGAGCAGTGCAGTGAGTGAGTGACCCAGTGAAGGAGTGGGGTCTTAGGACTTTGACTCGAGGGACTCGAGAAGGAGCTACTTGTGTGGGAAGGGTATTTATATTAAGAAAGGAGGAAATGGAGTCAGGTGGGGTAGTTAAGTGCTCCAATTGTGGGATGTGGGAAATCAGAGACAGCACAGCTGTTCTTGACGACTACACCTGCAAAAGGTGCATCCAATTGCATATAATGAGTGACCGTGTTAAGGAGCTTGAGCTGCAGTTGGATGAACTGAGGATTATAAGGGAAGCAGAGAAGAGTTACAGGGAGACAGTCACCCCTAGAAGGCAGGAGTCAGGGAATTGGGTGACTGTGAGGAAAGGAGGGAGAGTGCCAGTGCAGAGTACCCCTGTGGAAGTGCCACTCAGCAATATGTATTCTGCATTGGATACTGCTGGGAGGAACAGCCTATCAGGGACGAGTCGTGGGGGTCAGGTCTCTGGCACAGGGGCTGCCCCTGAGGTTCAGAAGGGAAGGAGGGATAAGAACAGGATACTTGTAGTTGGGGACTCGTTAGTCAGAGGGACAGATAGAAGGTTTGTGGGATGAGATCGGGGATCCAGGTTGGTATGTTGCCTCCCTGGTTGCAGGGTCAGGGATATCTCTGATCAAGTACATAGCATTCTGCAAGGGGAAGGAGAACAGCCAGAAGTTGTGGTCCATGTGGGGACCAATGACTTAGCTAGAAGTGGGGATGAGGTCCTGAAACAGGATGATGTGGAATTAGGTAGGAAGTTGAAAAACAGGACCTCCAAGGTAGTAATCTCTGGATTGCTGCCGGTGCCACGCGCTAGTGAGGGTAGAAATAGGAGGATGTGGAGGATGAATGCGTGGCTAAAGAGATGGTGCCGTCATTGGGATCTCTTCTGGGGAAAGTCGGACCTGTTCAAAAGGGACGGACTCCACTCGAACTGGAGGGGGACGAATGTGCTGGCAAGCAGATTTGCTAGAGCTGTGGGGGAAAGTTTAAACTAGTTTAAACTAGGGGGGTGGGGAACAGAGTGTGAGAGCAGAGTCAAGGGAGCATGGCCACCTAGATAAGAATAAAAACGATAACAAAGGTAGGATGGAGATTAGGGTAAAGGTAGAAAAGAGAATGTATGTGAGGGTCATTCTCTGAATTGCATATATTTTAATGCAAGAAGCATAGTGAACAAGGTAGATGAGCTTAGAGCATGGACAGATACTTGGGGTCACAATATTGTGGCAATTAGTGAGACCTGGCTACAAGAGGAGCAGGACTGGCAACTTAACGTTCCAGGATACATTTGTTTTAGATGTGATAGATCAGGGAGTAAAAAAGGGGGAGGAGTTGCTCTGCTTGTTAAAGAGGACATTACTGCTGTGAGGTGGCAAGATGGTCTGGAGGGATCGTCCAGTGAGGCTGTTTGGGTGGAATTGAGGGGTGAAGGAGACATGAGGGTGCTAATAGGGGTGTATTACAAGCCATGAAAGACCCCAACAATGAAGACGCTGTTTACATCCGGTACCGCACGGATGGCAGTCTCTTCAATCTGAGGCGCCTGCAAGCTCACACCAAGACACAAGAGAAACTTGTCCGTGAACTACTCTTTGCAGATGATGCCGCTTTAGTTGCCCATTCAGAGCCAGCTCTTCAGCGCTTGACGTCCTGCTTTGCGGAAACTGCCAAAATGTTTGGCCTGGAAGTCAGCCTGAAGAAAACTGAGGTCCTCCATCAGCCAGCTCCCCACCATGACTACCAACCCCCCCACATCTCCATCGGGCACACAAAACTCAAAACGGTCAACCAGTTTACCTATCTCGGCTGCACCATTTCATCAGATGCAAGGATCGACAATGAGATAGACAACAGACTCGCCAAGGCAAATAGCGCCTTTGGAAGACTACACAAAAGAGTCTGGAAAAACAACCTACTGAAAAACCTCACAAAGATAAGCGTATACAGAGCCGTTGTCATACCCACACTCCTGTTCGGCTCCGAATCATGGGTCCTCTACCGGCACCACCTACGGCTCCTAGAACGCTTCCACCAGCGTTGTCTCCGCTCCATCCTCAACATCCATTGGAGCGCTTACACCCCTAACGTCGAAGTACTCGAGATGGCAGAGGTCGACAGCATCGAGTCCACGCTGCTGAAGATCCAGCTGCGCTGGATGGGTCACGTCTCCAGAATGGAGGACCATCGCCTTCCCAAGATCGTGTTATATGGCGAGCTCTCCACTGGCCACCGTGACAGAGGTGCACCAAAGAAAAGGTACAAGGACTGCCTAAAGAAATCTGTTGGTGCCTGCCACATTGACCACCGCCAGTGGGCTGATAACGCCTCAAACCGTGCATCTTGGCGCCTCACAGTTTGGCGGGCAGCAACCTCCTTTGAAGAAGACCGCAGAGCCCACCTCACTGACAAAAGGCAAAGGAGGAAAAACCCAACACCCAACCCCAACCAACCAATTTTCCCTTGCAACCGCTGCAATCGTGTCTGCCTGTCCCGCATCGGACTTGTCAGCCACAAACGAGCCTGCAGCTGACGTGGACTTTTTACCCCCTCCATAAATCTTCGTCCGCGAAGCCAAGCCAAAGAAGACAGACCACCAAATGGGTCAAGAAAACTAGAGGAACAAATGTGTAGAGAGATAACGTATAAGTGTGAGAATCATAAGGTAGTGATCATGGAAGATTTTAACTTCCCTCACATTGATTGGGATACCCATACAGTTAGAGGGCTGGATGGGCTAGAGTTCGTTAAATGTGTTCAAGATTGTTTTCTGAATCAATTAGTAGAAGAACCGACTCGGGACAGTGTAATACTGGATCTCCTGTTAGGGAATGAGGAAGGTCAGGTATCAGACATTAATGTTGGAGATCCAATTGGGTCTAGTGATCATAATTCTGTTAGTTTTAAGGTAGTTTTAGGAAAGAGCAAGGAGGGGCCTAAAGTTGAGGTTCTGGATTGGAGAAGATCAAATTTCGAAGGAATAAGAAGGGATTTGGGGAGTATTGAGTGGGACAGGATATTTTCAGGTGAGGGTGTAAATGAAAAATGGAGGATATTCAAAAAATACATTTCGAGGGTACAGAGTAGTTATGTCCCAGTGAGGATCAAAGGAAAGTCTGGAAGTCATAGGGAGGCTTGGTTTTTGCGGAATATTGGAAATTTGGTTAGGAGAAAAAGGGAGGTGTACAAGAGGTATAAAGAACAGGGAGCTGACAGTTTGAAGTAGGACTACAAGGAGTGTAGAAGGAATCTTAAGAAAGAAATTAGAAAGGCCAAAAAAAAGGCACAAAGAGGCTTTGGCAGACAGAGTAAAAATAAATCCAAAGGGTTTCTATAAGTACATTAAAAGTAAAAGATTAGTGAGGGATAAAATTGGACCCTTTGTAGATAGCGAGGGTAGGCTGAGTGAGAAGTCAGAGGAAATGGGGGAAATTTTGAATGATTTCTTTGCTTCAGTATTCACTAGGGAAAAAAATATTGAACCAGTTGAGGTAAAGAAAAATAGTGGGGAGGTAATGAAGCATATAAAGATAACTGAGGAGGTAGTGATGGCTGTGTTGAAAAAGATAAAGATGGATAAATCTCTGGGACCGGACAAAATATTCCCAAGGACACTCAGGGAGGCTAGTGGACAGATAGTGGGGCCATTCACAGAGATATTTAGGATGTCACTGGCCACAGGGATAGTGCCAAAGGATTGGAGGGTGGTGCATGTGGTTCCGCTGTTTAAGAAAGGGTCTAAATGTAAACCTGGGAATTATAGGCCCGTGAGTCTGACGTCTGTGGTGGGCAAGTTGATGGAAAGTGTTCTGAGGGATGGTATTTAAAAATATTTGGAGGTATAGAGATTGCTAGGGAGTAATCAGCATGGTTTTGTCAGGGGTAGATCATGCTTGACAAACCTGATTTGAGTTTTTCTTTTTTTTAAAATTTTTTATTTTTCACACCATAAAACACATTAGCCATGATATACACTTTTTCTTTTTCACACATATACAGTGACTTTTTCTCCCCCCCCCATCCCTCCTCCCAAGCCACCCCCCACCCCCCCCCCCCCCTCATCCATTTTAGGTATACAATCTAGGTTGCATTAAACCAGTCAGACAATGTTGTCATTCAACAAAAATACACCAGAAATTCTACTGAGTCCATTCTTTTCTTTCCTTCTCCTTCCATCAACTTATGTAATGTTTGTCCCCGGTAGGTTTTCGCTATTGTATTTAATGTAAGGCTCCCATATTTGTTCGAATATTTCAATATTATTTCTTAAACTATATGTTATTTTTTCTAATGGAATACATTTATTCATTTCTATATACCATTGTTGTATTTTCAAATTATCTTCCAATTTCCAGGTTGACATAATACATTTTTTTGCTACGGCTAGGGCTATCTTAACAAATCTTTTTTGTGCATCCTCCAAATCAATTCCAAATTCTTTGTTTTTTATGTTACTTAGGAGAAAGATCTCTGGATTCTTTGGTATATTGTTTTCTGTTATTTTATTTAATATCTGATTGAGATCTTCCCAAAATTTTTCTACTCTCTCACATGTCCAGATTGCATGAATTGTTGTTCCCATTTCTTTTTTACATCGAAAACATCTATCAGATACTGTTGGGTCCCATTTATTTAACTTTTGAGGTGTAATGTATAGTCTGTGTAACCAATTATATTGTATCATACGTAGCCTCGTATTTATTGTATTTCTCATCGTTCCAGAACATAAATTCTCCCATGTTTCCTTTTTTATCTTTATATTTAAATCTTGTTCCCATTTTTGTTTAGTTTTACCATTTGTTTCCTCATTCTCCTATTCTTGCAGTTTAATATACATATTTGTTATAAATCTTTTGATTAACATTGTATCTGTAATCACATATTCAAAGTTACTTCCCTCTGGCAAACTCAAATTGCTTCCTAATTTATCCTTCAAGTAGGATCTCAGTTGGTAATATCTCCAGTTATATTGTACTTATCTCTCATTTGTTCAAAGGATAAGAATCTACTTCCTGAAAAACAATTTTCTATTCTTTTAATCCCTTTTTTTTCCCATTCTCTAAAGGAAAGGTTATCTATTGTAAAAGGGAGTAGCTTATTTTGCGTCAATATTAGTTTTGGTAATTGGTAATTTGTTTTATTTCTTTCTACATGAATCTTCTTCCAAATATTGAGGAGATGATGTAATACTGGAGAAGTTCTATGTTGTACCAATTTTTCATCCCATTTATATAATATGTGTTCAGGTATCTTTTCCCCTATTTTATCTAATTCTAATCTCGTCCAGTCTGGTTTTTCCCTTGTTTGATAAAAATCTGATAGATATCTTAATTGTGCGGCTCTATAATAATTTTTAAAGTTTGGCAATTGTAGCCTCCTTGTTTATACCATTCTGTTAATTTATCTAGTGCTATCCTCGGTTTCCCCCCTCTCCATAAAAATTTCCTTATTATTTTCTTTAACTCTTTGAAGAATTTTTCTGTCAGTTGTATTGGCAATGCCTGAAATAAGTACAATATCCTTGGAAAAATGTTCATTTTAATACAGTTTATCCTTCCTATTAGTGTTAGTGGTAGATCTTTCCAATGCTCTAAATCGTCCTGTAATTTTTTCATTAGTGGGTTGTAATTGAGTTTATATAATTGGCCTAGATTTTTGTTTATTTGTACACCTAGGTATCTTATTGCCTGCATTTGCCATCTTAATGGAGATTCCTTCTTAAATTTTGAGAAATCCGCATTATTCATAGGCATTGCTTCACTTTTATTTACGTTTATCTTGTAACCCGACACTTCTCCATATTCCTTCAATTTCTTATATAATTCTTTTATTGATAGTTCTGGTTCTGTTAAGTACACTATAACATCATCCGCAAATAGACTGATTTTATATTCCCTGTCTTTTATTTTTATTCCTTTTATATTATTATCTATTCTTATCAATTCTGCTAGTGGTTCTAAAGCTAGCGCAAACAATAAAGGTGATAGTGGGCATCCCTGCCGCGTTGACCTGCTTAAGTTAAATTGCTTTGATACATGTCCATTTACTGTCACGTTCGCTAACGGTCCCTTATATAATGCTTTAATCCAATTAATATACTGAATTAGTAAACTGAATTTTTGCAATACTTTGAACAAATAATTCCATTCTACTCTGTCGAAGGCCTTCTCTGCGTCCAAAGCAACTGCTACTGCAGGTGCTTTATTTCCTTGTACTGCATGAATTAAGTTAATAAATTTACAAATATTGTCTGTTGTGCGTATTTTTTTGATAAATCCAGTTTGGTCTAAATTTACCATTTTCGGTACCTGTTCTGCTAATCTGTTTGCTAATAGTTTAGCTATTATCTTATAATCTGTGTTTAGCAAAGATATTGGTCTATATGACGCTGGTGAGAGTGGATCTTTCCCTTGTTTTAGTATTACTGTAATTATTGCTGTTTTACATGAATCTGGTAAGCTTTGTGTTTCATCAATCTGGTTGATTACGTCCAGGAGGGGTGGAATTAATAAGTCTTTAAATGTTTTGTAGAATTCTATTGGAAATCCATCCTCCCCTGGTGTCTTATTATTTGGTAATTTTTTTATTATCTCTTGTATTTCTACTGTTCCAAATGGTTCTGTTAATTTATTTTGTTCCTCTATTTGTAGTTTTGGTAGTTCAATTTTAGTCAAAAATTCATCTATTTTCCCTTCTTTCCCTTCGTTTTCAATTCGGTATAATTGTTCATAGAATTCTCTAAAGTTTTCCTTAATTTCTTTTGGATTATATGTAATTTGTTTGTCTTTTTTCCTTGATACCAATACCATTTTCTTAGCTTGTTCTGTCTTAAGCTGCCATGCTAGGATTTTGTGCGTTTTTTCACCTAGTTCATAATATTTCTGTTTTGTCTTCATTATATTCTTCTCTACCTTATATGTTTGTAATGTTTCATATTTTATTTTTTTATCCGCCAATTCTCTTCTTTTAGTTGTATCTTCCTTCATTGCTAATTTTTTTTCTATATTTACTACTTCCCTTTCCAACTGCTCTGTTTCCTAATTGTAGTCCTTCTTCATCTTGGTTACATAACTTATTATTTGCCCTCTAATGAATGCTTTCATTGGATCCCATAGTATAAACTTATCTTCCACTGATTCCGTATTTACTTCAAAATACATTTTTAATTGTTTTTCAATAAATTCTCTAAAATCCTGTCTTTTAAGTAGCATGGGGTTTAATCTCCATCTATACATTCTTGGAGGGATGTCCTCTAGCTTTACTGTCAATATTAAGGGTGAATGGTCCGATAGTATTCTAGCTTTATATTCTGTTTTTCTTACTCTATCCTGCATAATAGCTGATAACAAAAATAGGTCTATTCTTGAGTATGTTTTATGTCTAGCCGAGTAGTATGAGTATTCCTTTTCTTTTGGGTTTTGTTTCCTCCATATATCCAAAAGTTTCATTTCTTGCATTGATTTAATTATAAATTTGGTTACTTTGTTCTTTCTGTTAATTTTTTTCCCCGTTTTATCCATATTTGAATCCAAATTCAGGTTGAAATCCCCTCCTATTAGTATGTTCCCTTGCGTATTAGCTACCTTCAAAAAGATATCTTGCATAAACTTTTGATCTTCTTCGTTAGGTGAATATACATTAACTAGATTCCAAAACTCCGAATATATCTGACATTTTATCATAACATATCTCCCTGCTGGATCTATTATTTCCTCTTCTATTTTAAATGGCACATTTTTACTAATTAATATAGCCACTCCTCTTGCTTTTGAATTATACGATGCTGCTGTTACATGTCCTACCCAATCTCTCTTTAATTTCTTGTGCTCCAATTCAGTTAAGTGTGTTTCTTGGATAAATGCTATATCAATTTTTTCCTTTTTCAGTAAATTTAGTAGTTTCTTCCTTTTAATTTGGTTATGTATTCCATTAATATTTAAAGTCATATAGTTCAGCGTAGCCATTTTATACTTTGTTTATCTTCTCTTTCTGTTTTTCCATCATTACCTTTCCTCCTTTTCCATTTCTGTTTTCTTATTTTAAACTCTTTATAAGACAACATTCCTACAACATCAAACATTTTCCTTATTCTCCTATTTCTATCTTCTTTATCCCCAATCTCCCCTTCCCCTCCTGAGTTGTCCTTTATCCCTTGTCGGACAACCACATCTCCCCTCTCCATTTGGGTTTTCGAATTCACTCGCAAGCGTCAACTGATTTTGCAGTGACCGCTATTCCCCCCCACCTAGCCCCCCCAGAAAAGATTTCGCTTTTCATATGTAACAAAGGTCACTCTTTTAATTCCCTCCTTATTCTCTCTATTCCATTACCTTCCCTTATTAATTCTTGTCTATACTATCTATATTTTCCTCTAAGTACAGATACATTCACGTATGCACATTGTATCTATTCACTCTTATACCTCTTTACCCACATACATATCAATCGTGATCATTTTTACTCTCATTACCCGTCTTCATCCCTCAGTCTATTTTTGTAATTGTTCTGCAAATTTTCGTGCTTCTTCTGGATCCGAGAATAGTCTGTTTTGTTGTCCTGGAATAAATATTTTCAATGCCGCTGGATGCTTTAGTATAAATTTATACCCTTTCTTCCATAAAATCGCCTTTGCTGTATTGAACTCCTTTCTCTTCTTTAGGAATTCAAAACTTATATCTGGATATATGAAGATTTTTTTGCCCTTTATACTCCTGTGGTTTGTTGCCCTCTCTTACTTTTTCCATTGTCTTCTCCAGTACCTTTTCTCTTGTAGTATATCTTAGGAATTTTACTAAAATAGATCTTGGTTTTTGTTGTGGTTGTGGTTTAGAGGCCCATGCTCTATGTGCGCTTTCTATTTCCATTTCTTGCTGTAGTTCTGGACATCCTAGGGTCTTAGGGATCCAATCTTTTATAAACTCCCTCATATTCTTGCCTTCTTCATCTTCCTTAAGGCCCACTATCTTTATGTTATTTCTTCTGTTATAATTTTCCATTATATCTATTTTTTGAGCTTGTAGTTCTTGTGTCTCTATAGCTTTTTTATTAGATACCTCCAATTTCTTTTTTAAGTCTTCTACCTCCATTTCTGCTGCTATTGCCCGCTCTTCCATCTTGTCCATTTTCTTTCCCATTTCTGTTAAGGTCATATCTATTTTGTTCATTTTCTCTTCTGTGTTGTTTATTCTTCTTCTTAAATCATTAAATTCCTGTGTCTGCCATTCTTTAAATGGCTCCATGTATCCTCTAACAAGAGAAAGTATATCCTTTATCTTGCCTTTCCCTTCTTCTTCTATTTCACTGTACTCTTCCTCTTCTTCTTCCTCTGGGTTGGCCATCTGTTGTTTCTTTGTTGCCCTTTTCTTCTCTTCTTTCTTGTTTCCATTGTCTTCTGTGTTCTCTTCTTGCTGCAGGTGTTCTGCAGCTGTCGTTGCCGGCCGTGGAGATCGACTCCCCAGCTGGTCCCCCCTCCCGTCGGTGTGTTTTTTTTCATGCGCATCGCGCATGCGCGGTTGCGGACTTTTACTCGGCTCAGCGAGCCATTTTTGTAGTCCAATTTCTACCGACCTGAGGAAGCGGGCTTCTCTCTCCACAGCGGGCCTCTTCGAACAGGTAAGGCCTTCTCCTTCTTCCTCCGTTGTCTTCTCTTCCTCTCTTCTTACCGTTGATTTTGATTTTTCTTTTTTTGTCGCCATCTTCTTTCCACCTTTATACTCACTTTTCTTTAACTTTTATTTCTGTGCCTTTGTGTTTTTCCTTGTTTTTTCTGACTTTTCTGGAGAGGGCTGGAGTTCACCGTCCGGCCACTACTCCATCACGTGACTCCTCCCTGATTGAGTTTTTCGAGGGGGTTACAAAAAAGGTTGATGAAGGGAAAGCTGTGGATGTTGTCTATTTAGACTTTAGTAAAGCTTTTGACAAAGTTCCCCACAGGAGGTTAGGAAAAAAGGTGGAGGCATTAGGTATAAATGAGGAGGTAGTGAAATGGATTCAGCAATGGTTGGATGGGAGGTGTCGGAGAGTAGTGGTAGAAAATTGTTTGTCCAATTGGAGGCCAATGACTAGTGGAGTTCCTCAGGGATTGGTCCTGGGTCCACTATTGTTTGTTAAATATATATTAACGATCTAGAAGTAGGGGTGGTGAATTGGATAAGCAAGTTTGCGGATGATACAAAGATTGGTGGTGTTGTGGACAGTGTGGAAGATTACCGTAGATTAAAAGGTGATTTAGGAAGGCTGGAGGTGTGGGCTGAGAAATGGCTGATGGAATTTAATACAGATAAGTGTGAGGTGTTACATTTTGGAAAGGCAAATCTAAATAGGTCATATGCATTAAATGGTAGGCTATTGAGATGTGCAGAGCAACAAAGGGATTTAGGAGTTGTGGTAAATAGTACCCTCAAGGCTGATACCCAGGTAAATGGTGTGGTGAAGAAGGCATTTGAATGTTGGCCTTCATAAATCAGAGTATTGAATTCAAGAGTAGGGAGGTTATGATGAAATTGTACAAGGCATTGGTGAGGCCAAATTTGGAGTACTGTGTACAGTTTTGGTCACCAAATTATAGGAAAGATATAAAGAAAATAGAGAGAGTGCAGAGAAGGTTCACGAGAATGTTGACAGGATTTCAAGGTTTGAGTTGCAGGGAAAGGTTGTGCAGACTGGGGCTTTTTTCTCTGGAGCGTAGAAGATTGAGAGGGGACTTGATAGAGGTGTTTAAGATTTTAAAAGGGACAGACAGAGTAAATGTGGATAGGCTTTTTCAATTAAGAGTGGGGGAGATTCAAACTAGAGGGCATGGTTTAAGATTGAAGGGGGAAAGTTATAAGGGGAACATGAGGGGAAATTTCTTTACTCAAAGGGTGGTAGGGATGTGGAATGAGCTTCCGACAGACGTGGTCGAGGCGGGATCATTGGTTACATTTAAGGAAAGACTGGATAGTTACATGGATAGGAGAGGATTGGAGTGGTATGGACCGAGCGCTGGTCAGTGGGACTAGGAGGGTGGGGATTTGTTATGGCATGGACTAGTAGGGCCGAACTGGCCTGTTCTGTGCTGTAAGTGGTTATATGGTTATATGATTGACTTGTGCTTAGTTATCAGTCATCTGAGTTTGACTCAACCTCCAGTTTGAAATTAAAAATAAATGGTGAGTGTATAAATCACCAACTGAAAAACCAGCAACTATGAATATTAACCAGTTCATAGCTAACCCTTCAGTGGTTAATTTAAAAATGACTAATGAGTCAGAACCGATGGTTATAGTTGGCAAGATAAAACTTCTTACAGTAAGAACTGGGATGAAAAAAAAAAGCCTGAAAGATTGTTATGCATTATGTAGGAAAGGGGTATTTGAAGAAGCTGCATTAGAACAGTTTCCAAAGGAAGTAAAGTTGGCTTTGAGAAAACTAGGGTTAGAGGAAAAAAGAGAGGCAGAAATGAAAGCTGAACGGGAAGCAGTAAGGCAGGCAGAAATGGAGGAGAGAGAGAAAGAATGGAAACATCAGCTAGAACTAGCTAAATTAAAGCTGATCCTAACACAAGGAGAGGGCGAAGCCCAAAACCCATGTTCTGGTCAGGAGGAGAGGTTTCTGGTCAGTGGAGGTTAGTTCCTCCATTTGAGGAAGCTGAAATAGACCAATATTTTCAGCATTTTGAGACAGTAGCTGTAAATTTAAAATGGCCAGCAGACCAGTGGTCACTTCTGCTACAAAGTGTTCTTAAAGGGAAAGCCCAACAGGTGTATTCGTGTCTCATGGTACAACAAGCAGCTGATTATGAATTTGTAAAGCAGGCTATACTCTGATCTTATGTACTAGTCCCAGAGGCAAATAGACAAAAGTTCAGGAGTTTAAAAAAAGCAGCAACCCTATCTTACCTGGATTTTGCTTATAGGTAGGTTGTGTGTTTTGATCGGTGGTGTGCCGCAATGAAAGTAGAAAATAACTTTGATTTATTGAAGGAAGTCATTCTGATTGAGGAGATTAAAAATTGTGCTCCTGACAATATTCAACTGTACTTGGCAGAGAAAAATATAAAAAAATGGCAAGAACTGGCTAAATTTGCAGAGGAATAAGCTTTAACCCACAAGCCTAAGTGGACACTAGGGAAAACCTTTCAAAGGAATATTGCTGATAATCTAAGTAGAGTAGAAAGAAAATCTAGAAGTGAAGTTAAAGGAAGAGAGGAAGAGAAATGGGTGAAGGAAAATTTATCGAGTGTTATTTGCCACTATTGTAAGAAGCCAGGGCACATAATAGCAAATTGTCCTGTACTGAAAAGGAAGAAAGAGAAAGGGGTGGTACCAACTGCTTGTGTTCAGAGTGAGAAAGTTAGGGATATTTTTAAACCATTCATGACTGAAGGTTTCATTTCGGTTAACGAAGGATTCAATCAAGTGTGTCCACTTCAATTTCTCTTCTTAAGAGCTCATTTAGAGGATCCAAAATTGTTGATAAATTTTTCATGAAATTGCCATAGTAATTTACTAATCCTAAAAAGGATCTGAGATGTTGCGAGGAGTAGGTGCATTTTGTATTGCATCAACCTTACTCTTACTGGGGTGTTAAACTTCCTTGTTTATCCTGTGCCCTAAGTACTCAGCTGAGTCTTTGAAAACTCGCACTTGGAATTTTTCACATGTACATTGTGTACTTTGAGGCATTCCAGTACCCTCTCAAGCCTCTCATCATGTGTCACCATACGGACTGAAATGAGAATATCATCAAGATAACACACCACACCTTCAATTTCCTCAAGGATTTGGTACCCCTTGAAAAATCCCTGAGGCTGACAAAATACCAAATGGGAGTTGGTCATATTGATATAATCCCCGATGAGTATTGATTGTTTGGTATGCCTTTGACTCTTCTTCTATCTCTAACTGTAGCTAGGCATTAGTTAAATTCATCATGGTGAAAACTTGACCACCTGTGAGTGTACTGAACAAATCTGCCGTTGGCAGAGTATCTGGAGTATTACCTTCCAGCACCCGATTTACTGTTACCTTAAAATCTCCAAAAATTCTTGTGTTACTATCAGACTTTGGTACAACAACAATGGGGGTTGCCCGTGCACTATTATCTACTTTAGAGATGATGTTCTCTGACTGAAGTCTTTTTAGTTTGTTTTCAACTTTGCCCTTTAGTGCATATGGTACAGAACGAGCTTTACAATGCACTGTGGTTGTATTAGGTTTTACGCGAACTTTTGCTTGGTAGCCTGAAATCGGCTCTCCTTCATTGTTGAACACCTTGGAATGGGGCCAGATGACATCATCTGGATACTTAAACTTGCAAACGTGGAAAATCATATTCCAATTAAGCTTTATTTCCTGCAACCAATTTTGTCCTAGCAGGGCTAGTTTTTCTCCCTTCACCACTACCAAGGGAAATTGGATGCTGACTCTCGTAACAAACAGGTATGCTTCCTAAAATGGCAGTTCTTTCTCCTCCATAACATAGCTCAATCTGCTTCCCATCAAAATGAAACTGGCTCAGCTTCTCCAATACATCGATTTAGGTACGATACTAACTTTCAATTTCCATCATAACCGGTTCTCTATTTAACTCAACTTGTATGGTCACATTTGGGACCCAATTTTGTGACGTATGTAGCTGCTGAATATAATATACAGGCTAAACAGCTCAACATCTGTCGTCGGTTCCTGACTGGCGATTCTTTGTTGTTGTTATTCCTTTGGCCTTTTTTGCCTAGCAACAGGCCTTCACCAGGTGTCCAATTTTGTGACAAACATAGCATTCTGCCCTTAAGAAATGGCATAATTTTGCCACATGAACCCCTACACATCTATAACATGCCAGCATCGACACTGCTGCTTTTTGGTGACTGGCAACCCATTCTTTGCTGACTCTGGGTGCATCGGCTTGCTAGAATGAAGCCTATTCACTTCACCTGCTGGTTGATATTGACTCATTCTCACCTCCCGGGAACTCTTCTCTGCGAGGTCCAAGGACAAAGCCATGGTGCAAGCTAAGTCATACGTCGATTGGACATAATCATTAACTTACTTCAAATCCTCTCACTTCTCTATCCACATACAAAGTGATCTCATAAAGCACGATCTTGGGGTCTTGGCATGATGGCAAAGGGAGAAGACATGGAAAGACACCTCCCCCAGCAGAACTACTAAAACCCCCAACATAAAATTTTTATAACTTTTTAGAAAATATTGGATGCACTGTTGATATTCTTTAGAAAGCAAATATGATAAAAACAAAAGCACAAGCGTCAAAAAAAAAACAACTTCTAAACAGCTATCAAGTACGGAAGAACTTGGGCCTACCTTTGAAATGGAGCCTGCAAAGTCAATTACTGCTCATCCAAAACTGCAACGGCAGTCACTGGGTAAGACACATTTGACTCCAGTGCTGACTCCATGCAGCGTCGCGGAAGATGGCACTGGAGCCCGAAGACGTCCTCCAGATTATGAGGAGCAACCGCGCATGTGTGCTATTCCGAGCTTGGGCCAGACTGCGGGGGACCCATCTTCTCACTGGACTGATGGGAGGGTGGGATCAGAAACTGCATTCAGGCTGAAATGCCATCAGTATCAATGAAGGTGGAAGAAGGTGACATTGGAGGGGGACTGGAGGAAGAAGATATTTATCCAGGTACGGAGTAGGAAGAAACTGAAATATATAAGGGTTGACCCATACCCAAACAGATGTCAACGAAGTTTAAATCTGACCCTCATAGTTCAGACTCAGTAAGTCAAATTGATATATCCAAACAGAGGATTTGGAAAGTCAGATGGTCAAGGTTTTTCATCTCTGAAGGAACAACTTACTGATATGAAGGGAGAGGTATCATCTATTAAGATGAATGTGGCAAAGTGTCTGAAACTGGTGGATAAGGTACAAGATAAATTTAAGATTGAAGAAGATTTTCATGACTGTAAGGATGATGTGGAACAATAAAGAAAAGATGAATCAGATGGAGGATTCATTTACTGGTTGAGAAATTTAGAGAAATTATTTATTGAAGAAAATTGATGCGTTTGTGAATCAAAGTCAAATGAATAATATTAAGATTGTTGGTCTTCCAAAAGATTTTGAGGGTCCGGACCCAGTTCAATTTTTCCAGAAGTGGATCCCTGAAGTTTTGGGGAAAGAATATTTCCCAAATAGTTTGGAATTGGATAGAGCCCATAGAGCAATAAGAAAGAAACCTCTTCCAGGTCAAGCTCCATACTCTATCCCGATTAGATTTTTACGCAATCAATATAGTGAATTGATCTTAATAGTTGCAGTTCAAAATGCGAGAAGTAATCAAGGGCCCCTAGTAGTTAAGAATAATAGTTTTCTTTTATGCTGATTTGAGTTGTTGTTATTAAACAATGTAAAGAATTTCGTTCTGCCAAAGCAGTTTAGTGGAAGAAAGTATATAAATTTGCCTTTCGGTATCCTACTGGTTTTAAAGTTTTCTGTGGAGACTTTCAATCTTAGTTTTTTAGTGATGATGCTGAAGCTCTTAAATTTGCTAATTCTTTACTGGATAATAAACAGATGAAAAGTCAGGAAAGTGTTTTTTCAACAGCCAGCACCAATCCAGAGGAGAAGCAGGATGGAGTGTGAGAGAAGAAATCTCAGCAGTTGGTTGAAATTGATATCAATGATGATCAAGTTAATAAAGATCTGGAGGAAGCATATCATACTTGAAATGATTTGTAGATTATCGTTTTTTTTGTTCTGTTTGGTGGGGGGGGGGTTTGACTTCTGAACCTTCCGAAGTCTTTGGCCACTTCGTGGCATTGGTCACACCCGCACAATTGAGGGAAGTAATACTGTAGTACAGTATTTCTTTTTTTTGTTTCTTTTTGTATATGGGTTTTTTAATTTTTTCTTTTGAAGAGATTTTCTAGTTTTTTTTGTGTGGTGACCATGGAAAAGAGTTCCATCAGGTATTCTTTGAAATGAATTGGAATGATGACTAATTTAAATTTTGCTACTGTTAATGTTAATGGGCTTAATAATCCAATTAAGAGAAAAAGAGTATTAGCATATATTAAAAAGTTAAAAATATTAAAGGTTAATGATGCTTTTTTGCAAGAAACACATTTGATTGAGAAGGAACATCAGAATTTGAAAGAGATTGGGTTGGTCAAATTATAGCATCTTCGTTTAATTCAAAAGCAAGAGGTGTAGCTATTTGGATTAATGAAAAGTTATCTTTTAAATTGGAACCAGTTATTGAGTCAGTCAGTAGACTTTTAGTTAATTGTAAAAAAATGTCTGAATCTTGAACTTTAATGAATATTTATGCTCATAATATTAAAGGATGAGAAGTTTATGTTGGATTCTTTTCTTAATTTAAATCAAGGATATGAAAGAATTGTGGTAGGAGGTGATTTTAATTGTTGTTTGGACCCATTACTAGATAAATCTCCAAAAGCAGTAGTTAGGACCAAAATGGCTAAACAGTTGATAGCGTTAATAAAAGATATGAATTTAGCAGATATGTGGAGGAGATTAAATCCTAAAGAGAAAGATATTTTGTTTTATTCATTTCGGCATGATTCTTATTCTAGATAAGTGTTGGGTATAAGCCTGCCCTCTGCTGGACATCATGAAGCCCACCTCATGATGTCACCCTTCCATATATATAACCCTGTGTGCCAGTAGCAATGTTAGTCTAATAGACGTAAAGGATGAGAAAGCATCATGTCTCCAAGTCTTAATTGTGTGAGTGCATACACAACAATGGTAACGAGGAATGAAGCGATCCCTACACATATTCTATGCACAAACCGTGAGAAAGAAAACAACAGAAGAAAGGTAGAAAGTAACTATCTAACAACCCCAGCAAATTTCTCCTAAAAGTTCAAGGTGAAAGTGCACCGAGATGGCAGATAGAAAGTTCGGGGAATTCAGTGAAGTAGAAGAAATTTGGGATAACTACATAGAATGGTTTAACCTCTACTGTGTAGTCCACAATATTGTGGAAGGTCTAGTAAACCACAAACATGCCCTCTTCCTCAATATAATGGGCAGCAAAACATTCGACCTCAAGACCTTGCTGTCTCCAAAGGATCCAGGGTCAAAGACATTCAGCGAATTATGCACAGCTCTAAGGAATCATTTAAGCCCCAAACCACCAGTTATGACAGAAAGGCAACAATTCTATGAAAGGAGGCAAGGACCAAGAGAAACAGTAAATAAATACCTACCATTGTTGCGCAAACAGTGTCATTTTGAGCAGTTTCTAAATCAAGCACTGTGAGACAGATTAGTGATAGGGCTGGCAAATCCCAAGTAAAGCAAAAATGATTGAGAATGGATCAAGATGTTACTTTACAGATTGCATACAGAACTGCCTGCAGTTCTGAAATTGCGGATAAAAATTTGGATGTGGGTCAACCAGACCTACTGGTTGGGAGGTCTTCCCAACAACAATGCTTCCGTTGTGGGAAATACAACCACTGACCAGAAAACTGTTTCTTCAAAAATTATAAATGCAACCATTACAAAACAGAAGGACATCAAAGCTAAATGTTCAGTTCTAAAGTGCAGATGGCCTGCAAATAAACAGGCAGCTAAAGTCAAAACAATTGCAGAGAGAGAGAGAGGCAACCTAGCAATGAAGATGATAACAGTCCAATGGCTGACCTTCAAGCTCATGAAATTTCAACTCCTGAGATATTACACATATGAGGAATAAATGGAGAGAATACAGCAATCTTTACACAGCTAAAAATAAACAGACACCCCTGAAGATGGCGTTA
The DNA here is from genome assembly GCF_036971445.1 of Narcine bancroftii. Lineage (NCBI taxonomy): Eukaryota > Metazoa > Chordata > Chondrichthyes > Torpediniformes > Narcinidae > Narcine > Narcine bancroftii. The sequence continues at coordinate 7,101,598 of NC_091471.1, forward strand.
GACTCAGGGGCAGAGGTGTCCCTAATTCCGTTACGTGTAAAGGAACGCTTGCTACCACGCCTGCTGGTAAAAACAACTGAAATAACTCTAAGATCTGTTACAGGAGACAGAATCAAAGTGTTTGTAAAAAGTCAACAAATAAGATGCTGATCCACTACAACCCTAGTAAAGAAGTTACACTAGCCATGGATGCTTTACCAATGGGACTAGGAGTGGTTCTATCCCAAATCACAGAAAAAGGTGAGCAACCAGTCACAAACATTAACCACAAGTGAATGCAATTATGCCCAACTAGTCCACAGTTCATCCAGATCTGGATCTCCAATTGCAAAAAAAAAATAGCATCGCCACAGACCTCACCTAGAACATTGGAAGTGGGGGAAAGAGTTCCGGTACAAGATTCCTTTCTCTTTGGCTTGGCTTCGCGGACGAAGATTTATGGAGGGGTAATGTCCACGTCAGCTGCAGGCTCGTTTGTGGCTGACAAGTCCGATGCGGGACAGGCAGACACGGTTGCAACGGTAGCAAGGGAAAATTGGTTGGATGAGGTTGGGTGTTGGGTTTTTCCTCCTTTGCCTTTTGTCAGTGAGGTGGGCTCTGTGGTCTTCTTCAAAGGAGGTTGCTGCCCGCCAAACTGTGAGGCGCCAAGATGCACGGTTTGACGCGATATCAGCCCACTGGCGGTGGTCAATGTGGCAGGCACCAAGAGCTTTCTTTAGGCAGTCCTTCTACCTCTTCTTTGGTGCACCTCTGTCTCGGTGGCCAGTGGAGAGCTCGCCATATAACACGATCTTGGGACGGCGATGGTCCTCCATTCTGGAGACGTAACCTACCCAGCGCAGTTGGATCTTCAGCAGCGTGGATTCGATGCTGTCGGCCTCTGCCATCTCGAGTACTTCGATGTTGGAGATGAAGTCGCTCCAATGAATGTTGAGGATGGAACGGAGACAACGCTGGTGGAAGCGTTTTAGGAGCCGTAGGTTATGCCGGTAGAGGACCCATGATTCAGAGACGAACAGGAGTGTGGGTATGACAATGGCTCTGTATACGCTAATCTTTGTGAGGTTTTTCAGTTGGTTGTTTTTCCAGACTCTTTTGTGTAGTCTTCCAAATGCGCTATTTGCCTTGGCGAGTCTGTTGTCTATCTCGTTGTTGATCCTTGCATCTGATGAAATGGTGCAGCCGAGATAGGTAAACTGGTTGACCGTTTTGAGTTTTGTGTGCCCGATGGAGATGTGGGGGGGCTGGTAGTGATGGTGGGGAGCTGGCTGATGGAGGACCTCAGTTTTCTTCAGGTTGACTTCCAGGCCAAACATTTTGGCAGTTTCCGCAAAACAGGACGTCAAGCGCTGAAGAGCTGCTCTGAATGGGCAACTAAAGCGACATCGTCTGCAAAGAGTAGTTCACGGACAAGTCGCTCTTGTGTCTTCGTGTGAGCTTGCAGGCGCCTCAGATTGAAGAGACTGCCATCCATGCGGTACCGGATGTAAACAGCGTCTTCATTGTTGAGGATTATAGATAATATAAAGACCCATGGGTGGTAGGAGTAATCTTACATTGTGGAAGCGACACATTGACTAGTTACAAGCCATTGACTGACATTAAGGTTCATGAACTGCCTTATGAACTGGAGGAGGTGGAATCAGACCTGCTGTGGCCCGGTCTGACTACCCCACCCATCACACTGAGAGGGGTGGGGGGGGGCAGAGACAGTCGCGGAGCTGAGTTCAGTATCTAAAACATGAAGCCAGGAGGGTAGCAAAGGCGGGCAGTCGCCGCCGAAGGTCAGTGAAGGTGGACAGTTGCTGCCGTCTCGACTGCCAACCTGACTATCTATGGGTCCCGAGCAAATACTGGCACAGCAAACCATGCCAAGGTGGTCCAAAAGATAAACACCACCTGAACGCTTTAAGTACTATGTGCCCTGATTATTATTAAATATGTTCCCTTTTTTAATTATAATTACTCATGAGATGTATTCTAATTCTCACCTGTAGTCCTGGGCCCGTTGTAATCTTATTAGTTTGAAAGGGCACAGTCAGCATTTGCTGCATGTGGTGGGTGGGGAGTGTTGGATATAAGTCTGCCCTCTGCTGGACATCACGTCATGATGTCACCTTTCCATATATATAAAATCTTGTATGTCAGTAGCCATGTTAGTCTAATAGAAGTAAAGAATGAGAAAGCATCACGTCTCCGAGTCTTAATTGTGTGAGTGCATACACTACACAATTGCAAGGTCGTTTATTGAATGTTGAATATAAGAGCAGAATTTTGCCTGATCATTCTTTGTTATTAATAACATGTACAGGTTCAGAGAGAATTGATAGTACATATCAATGGAAATTTAATTCTGTTTTGTTGAAAAATGTAGAATTTTGTAATTTTATACGAGATTAAATACAGTTGTTTTTGAAAATATATATGGACTCAGTTAACAGTAAATTTGTTTTATGGGATGCTTTAAAAGCATATTTGAGGTGACAAATTATTAGTTTTACTGCTAAAATTAAGAAACAACATGTAACTAAATTAGAGAAGTAGATAGATATTAGAAAAAGATTTATAGCAGAATTCAACGGAGGTTAAGAAAATACATTTAACTAATATGAAATTATGATATAATTCATTACAAACTTACAAGTTTGAGAAGTTATTACAGAGAACTAGACAAAGGTATTATGAATTCAGGGAAACAGCTCATAAAGTTTTAGCTTGGCAGTTAAAAACAGAACAGGTCTCAAGAACAATAAATGCTATTAGGAATTATTCAATTATTACATGTAAACCTCAGGAGAATAATGATGTGTTTAGAGAATTTTATGAAAAATTATATACATCCGAAGTAGTGGAGGATGAGGTTAAATTTTTTAAAAATCTAATCTGGATTTACCCTTTTTGAGTGGTAAGCATATTAAAGATTTGGGAGGCTCCTTTTAGTGCTAAAGAAGTAATAGATGTACTTCGATCCATGCCAAATGGGAAGTCTCCAAGGGATGATGGTTTTACTTCTGAATTTTATAAAAAAATTCAGGACTTATTAATTCCATTATTATTATTTTTTTGAAGACTTTATTTAAAATTTTATAACATGAATACAATAAAGAATTACATTTAAAGAAAAATAGAATTTTTTTTTTAAAAAGGTATGATTACAATATTACATCAGAAAACTACACAAAATAACCCCCCCGTTAATTGTAACACAATATTAATAGTCTAACTTAAAATTAGTCCAACCCTCCCCCCAAAATAAAGAGTGAAGAGTTAATAAAATTGACAATATTATATATGAAAAAAAAATACCCACTTACAAAAAAGAGATAAAACTTAACCTAAAAAAATTCTAACAACAAAAAAAAATTGTCAATACTAAAATATCACACTTAAACATATATTTAAATCAAACTTAAATGCATATAATTAGCAAACGGAGTCCACTTTAACTGATAAAAAGACATCTTATCCTGAATTGAAAAAGATATCCTTTCCATCGTCAAACAAAATTTCATTTCCAAATACCACTTATCTAAAGTTAGTATATTTCTATCTTTCCAAGTAAGTGCTATACATTTCTTAGCCACAACTAAAGCTAAATAAATAAATGAAGTCTGATAATCCTCTAAACCTAAATCGATTAATGATTGCATGTTCCCTAATAAAAATATATCGGGATCTAATACAGATGGATATTATATAAACTGTTAAAAACAGATTGAATACCTTTCCAAAACTGTTGCAATCGATCACAAAGCCAAACAGTATGCAAAAAAGTATTGGCCGTCTGATCAAATCGAAAACAAGAATCCAACTTACTAAAACCAAATTTTTTAAATTTCTCCGGCATTAAATATAGCTGATGAATAAAATTATAATTAATCATCGCTAGTCTAGCATTAATTAATTTCCGAATACTATTCTGACAAATTTCCATCCAAGCTTCTTCAGCTATTTTATGTCCTAAATCTTTTTCCCATTTCAACTTATCTTTATCCCAGTCTTTTTTTACTATCAGTTTCTTGTAAAATACAATACAAATCAGATATATATCCCTTTTTTGGTATTGAAAGTACATGTTCTTCAAAACTCGATTCAGGCAATAAAATAATTAATTCCATTATTGATGGAAGTATTGAAATAGGCAACAGAGGTTCATTCTTTTCTGGACTCTTTTTCAAGCAATTATTAGTTATTCTTAAGAAAAATGGGGACTCATTGAAAGCTGGGTCTTATAGACCAATTTAGTTACTGAATGTTGATTATAAAGTTGTAACAAAGGTTCCAGTTAATAGATTGGCTAAATATTTACCAATTTAATTCATTTAGATCAGGCAGGTTGAATTAAAAATCATTATTCGACAGATAATACTGTGAAGGTGATTTCTTTGATTAACGCTTCTCGGGAAGGATCCAACCTACCAATGGTTATTACATTGGATGCAGAAAAGGCCTTTGATAGAATAGAGTGTTTTATTTAAAGTTTTAGAGAAATTTAAATTTGGCCCAATTTTTATTGCTTGGATTAAGGTTTTACATAGAAGTCCTACTGCTAGAGTTGTGACAAATGGACAGTTATCTTTACCTTTTTACATTGACTAAATCAACTAGACAAGGCTATCATTTGTCACCAGCTCTGTTTGTATTAGTTATTGAACCTTTGACTCAGATAATTAGACAAGAGAGTAAATATTAAAGTGAAATCTGATAAATTTAAAATTGATTTATTTCTGGATGATGGTTTGATGTATTTAATAGAACCTCAGAATTCTTTGAAGTGCCTACATGACAGATTGGAACAGTATGGTGAGATATCAGGTTATAAAATCAATTGGAAAAAGAGTGAGATTGTCATTAGCCGAAATGGATTATTCTTCTTGTAAGCATATTGTGAAATTCAAATGGTCGGATCAGATTAAGTACTTAGGTGTTAAGGTAGATATAAATGACTATAATTACTATGAATTAAATTATTTACCATTATTTTATAAAATTAAAATGAGTTGAATCGATAGAAAGATTTACCGATTACATTAATAGGAAGAGTTAGTTGCATTAAAATGATTATTTTTCCTCAAGTTCAGTATTTATTTCAATCTATTCCTTGTAAGATTGCTCAAAAAAATTTTTTAGGATTTAAATGCTCTGGTGAGGAAATTTTTATGGAAGAATAAAATAGTAAGGGTATCTTTACAAAAATTAACCTGGAAATACGAATTAGGAGGTTTGCAACTCCCCAATTTTCAAAATTATGATGCAGCACAATTGAAATTTATTAATAGGATGTTTGAAATGGACAAACATTTGATATGGGATAATATTGAATTATCTCAAATTGGTGAGAAGAGGATGGATCAATTTATTTATAGATGGAACCCTAAGTTATTGGATTCATGGCAAAAAAAAGTTATAGGTACTCAAGGTAAAATTTGAGGCAAAATTCCTTGTATCAAAATAAGCTTGCCACCTTTAATCATCTTATGGGATCAAAAGGGTATTAAATTTGTGGAAGATTGTTATGAAGCCGGATATTTTATTTCTTTTCAAAGAATGAAAGAAATGTATATCTTCAAATACTCATTTTTTTTCTTCTTATCAAATTAAAGCTTTATTGTTGGATAATTTTGGACACACTTTATGGTTACCTAGATGGTCTAAGTTTGAAATTTTACTTACTGACGATGGTAAGAAGGGATTTATAACTGAAATGTCTGCTTTATTACAGAATAAAATGTAAGTTGGATTTACATAAATCTAGATTGAAATGGGAGAAAGATTTAGATACACTTATTCCTCAGGATGATAGGATGAATTTATGTACGGATAGTATGACTAAAATTATAAATGTAAGCTATTGATTAGTTCATTATAATTTTATTCATCAATTATATTTAACTCTAGAAAAAGTAAGGAGATACAATTTTACTTCTTCAGATTTATGTTTTAGATGTCATAGGATGTAGGTTCTTTTTTACATTCTACTTGGCCTTGTGAAACAGAAAAACCTTTTTGGAATAGACTTAAGGAACTTTTAGAAGTTATTTTGAAAGTGAAATTTTCATTAGATCCTTTAGTATTTTTGTTGGGCAAAGGCTGTAGCCCCAACATAATTAGCATGAGCAGAGCTCCAGTATTTTAAATAAGATCTGCTTTAAAGTGTTTGTATGTGACCTACACTAACAAACTTGCCCCAATTATTTTCCTAAAAACATATCTATATTCTGTCACAGTTGGTATTTAGAATTCTTTCCCCACAGAGGAAATGATCAGTGGCAATCAACTGCCTTAAATTGAAGTTGCAGAGAATATCAGGAGCAAATGTTGGGATCATGAGTTACATATGCAAATATACTGTGTTTTCATCTGCTTTAGATTAGAGTAATGGATGGAAATTTTAAAAAATTCCATATTGGTGTGCCTTCATAATATTAGAACACCATCCTGAGGCAAAGCTGGTTTTGGGTCATAGAATTAATGTTTAATAATTCCTACAAAGTAAAATATCTTTTTCCCTATAATTCATTCCCATTCAAAGTCTGTTGGAAATGTTGGATTTGCAAGCACACACAATATTATAATGCCTGTGTCCTATGTTAGTATAAGGTAAAACTTAGATTTAGGGTGGCATGGTTGCCGTAGCAGTTAGTGTAACACCTTTATAGCACCAGCGATTAGGACCAGGGTTCGAATCCGTACTGTCTGTAAGGAGTGTGTTAGTTCTCCCTATCTACATGGGTTTTCCCCCAGGGCTCCATTTTCCTCCCGCCATTTGAAACATACTGGGGGGTGTAGGTTAATTGGACGTAAATTGGGCAGCATGGACTTTTGGGCAAAATGGCCTGTTACCATGCTGTATTTCTAAATTAAAATTAAAATGTGGTCGTTGTGGCAATTAGTGGCATGCTTACCTCTGGATCCAAAGTCATGATGAACATGAAAATCTTTGTTTATATACCTGGCAGTTCTGAAGGAGGTAATAATAGGAAACTGAGGTCAAATACCTGTGAATTAAAATGTGTTTGTTCATGGGATATGGATGTCACCTATATTACCAGCAAGTATTGTCCACTCATAATTGGCCCAAAATTGAATGACTTACTGGATAATACAACGGCAATCAATTGCTGTTAATGTAAATTCAGATTGAGGCTGATCCAGAAGTGAATATTAGATCATGTAATATTCATTTCTAAAGCTTTTATGGTGATCAAATGTTTCATGGAGTTAATATTGTGTCAGTAGAAATAATTAATTGAAATGATCTAGATAAAATGCTCACAATAATCAGTTAATGAGCAGAACCAGCCCAATCAAAAGCTTCTTTCACACTGGCACTTGAAAATGGGAATTGAACGGCAATTTAGCAGTTCACCTACCAGTGTGAATGCTCCCAAACTGGTATGGGGGCTCTATTTCAACCTGGAACTCAATCACCTAGGGAGATATTAGCAGAGCCAATCCATTTCAAATTGGCTCCAGTGTGAATGGGTGACCCAGTTTGCCAGGTCCCATTAGTAATGCGCTGATGACGTTTGTTGCATGCATGCATGCAACCTCCTGGCAGAACAGTTAGTCAGTTTGGAGAGGTGGTGAAGGCAGCTACAGTGGTTCTAGTGTGGCAGGAGTGGGAATTAGTAGTAATCTAAAGATAATGGTGGTGGATTGGTAGATGTGGGAACTCTTCTCAATCAGGCCCGATAAGGAGATTGCAAAACATATAATGGGCCCTTTATATGAAAGGGTAAGCTGTAGGCTCAGGGACCTAGATTTGACACTAGGGCTGCCAGATTGTGCGCAAGCTGGTCAGTGGGTTTGTCCTCAGTTTGAGCAGTCAGAAGCCCACCACCCTGCTCCCTCACAGACAGCCTGCCACCAGCCTCCAACGATAGGTAATAGTGATTAGTAAGGGATTAGTTAAGGTGGTATGAGTGTGGAAAGTAAAAAATTTGGAATTCACTTCTTTCAATACTTGCAGTAGATTTTCCCACACTTTTTTATAAATTGTGTGTGTATGTTTTATTAAATTGTCTATATATTTCCCCACACTCAAATTTATACATTGTGAGCATATCTTATTAAATTGTGCGCATTTTTCCCACACTCTTTAATACATTGTGCATGTATGTGTTATTGTATGTGTGATAGTACAGACCTATGACCAATGTATATAGTTACAGTATCTAGAGTATGTAATGACTGTGCTTACAGCGATTGGCTGAGAGCTTAGCCACGCCTACTGTCTGGGCCTTAAAGGGTTGTGTCCCCAGCCAGGTCGGATCATTCCGGACTGGTCGGCCACCTGTGAAGAGCTCCTGTCTTTTGCTAATAAAAGCCTTGGTTTGGATCAACAAGTCTTTGGTTCTTTCGACGAGCTCTACAATTTTATTAGCAAAAATAATTTTTTTTAAAAGGGATGGAGCGTCTGACTCGGACAAAAAAACTTGACATCGACCCACAGTCAGCTACAGACTTCAAAGCCAGAACTTGGCTGTTGAACTTTGAAAACTTCCTAAGGCTCATTGAGGTGGAGGAGGATAACCAGCGTCTAACAACATTGCTGTCTATGGTGTCCTTGAGAGTCTACGAAAACATCCAGGAAGAGACCACTTATACCACAGCCATAAAGGTACTGAAAGAACTGTACGATCAACCAATGAACAGAGTTCATGCCCGGCTCGTGCTTGAGTCGAGGAAGCAACAGCCCGGCGAGTCCAGCAGGGCGTATTTACAAGTAGTAAAAGTGTTGGGCAAGGACTGTAACTGTGTGGACAAAACTGCTGCTGAGATCACAAATGATCTCATCCGGGATGCCTATGTGGCCGGACTCCGATCGAACGAAGTGAGGCTGCGCTTGCTCGAACAAGGGGTATAAAAACTAGAGGACGTGGTCCAGATTGCAATCACAATGGAGGATGCAGCCTTAAAGTCAAATGAGTTCTCTAGGGACTGGACCCCATGTTCTGATGTGAGTAGAGTGCCCTTCTACCCTACCACCCCTCGAGATACTGATGGCCTGTCGGCTGCTGCTACACTGCCCCCTGTGAACCCAAAATGTTATTTCTGCGGGAGGGACAAGCACAGCAGGTCCCAGTGCCCAACAAGAAAAGCCAGGTGCCAGAAGTGCCTTAAAAACGGCCACTTTGCTGCAGTCTGTAGGTCTAAAATGGCCGCCGGCAAACACAGTGCCTCATGTGAAGCCCAACTGCCACATCCCATTCAAACTTCTTCCCCAGAGCTCTCGTCCAATGAGAGCGAGGGCTCCCCTGCACAGCAACGCCTGACGTCACGGAGTCACCGAACCCGGAAGGGGCAGCCCACCCTCGCAACCATGATGTTGGCCCGCCTCTTGCCCCCGTGCGGAACACTCGACCTGGCCTCGGTCCCGACTGTAGCGCCCGCTATTGCCACGACCACCCCCGGGGCCGACGCTACCACTACCGCTGCCCGCTCCCCTGCTGCCACTGCCCACGTCACCGCCGGTGCGGCCACCACGACTGACTGGGGACCCACCGCAGCCAACCATGTATTCGCCCTAGCATCCATCGCTGATGACCGCTGGAGCCCGACCGCCGCGACCGACGACCTACCCACCGCCAACTGCGAGTAACAACCCCCACTACCTACCGTTCATCCGCCGACGCCGCCACAACAGCACCTCCAGGAGTACCTCCAACCTGCTCCTCCAGCACTGACTACATCTATGACGTCATCCCGTCAACATCTATGACGTCAACACGCGGAACTCCCCTGTCAACAGGATCAGTGGCTGCTTCTATAACACTAAATCAGTAATGCTCTCATCCCCTCACTAAAGCAAAGGAACTGATTAAAGTGCATGGACACTACACCAATTGCTTATTTGACTCGACTTGACATTATCCCCACTACCCAGAGGATCTCATTAGCGACGAGGTCGCACTCGACCTGGATAAAGGGATATTGCATCACCACGCTGGAAGTACAGGGTGTAACGGTCACCCTCTTCAAATTATTCATCCTTCCCCAATTGTGCACCCCAGTGTTGCTGGGATTAGACTTTCAGTGTCAGTTTCGAACGGTGTCCCTACACTTTGGGGGACCCCACGCCCCCTTCTTAGTCTGCCATCGCCCCACCCCTGAAGCACCCGAGCAACCCGCCCCCGTGCCCCGAGGCCACTCCTGCGGCCTTTCCACACTCCGGATTGCCCCGCCAGCACTCTTCGCAAACCTCACCCCTGGCTGGAAGCCTGTGGCCACCAAAAGTCGGCAATATAGTTACGAAAACAGGCAATTCATTAGGAGAGAGGTGCATAGATTGCTGGATGAGGGCATCATCGAACCCATTTCAAGTCCCTGGAGTGCCCAGGTGGTGGTTGTCAAGAACGGGGAAAAACTACGGATGGTGGTCGACTATAGCCAGACCATTAACCGCTTCACGCTCCTGGATGCGTACCCCCTGCCACGCATCACGGAAGTGGTGAACCAGATCGCCCAATACCGCATATTCTCCACCATTGACCTACGTTCGGCCTACCACCAGCTCCCGATCCGCTGTGAGGACTGACCATTCACGGCCTTCGAAGCGAATGGGCGGCTGTATCAATTTCTCAGGGTACCATTCGGGGTCACGAATGGTGTTGCGGTCTTCCAGCGGGAAATGAACCGGATGGTGGACCAGAACAGGCTAACCGCTACCTTCCCGTATCTGGACAATGTCACCATCTGCGACCACGACACACAGGACCACGACGCCAACCTAGACAAATTTCTTCAAACTGCCAGTCGGCTGAACCTGACCTACAATTTTGACAAGTGTGTCTTCCGGACTGCATGACTCGCGATTCTAGGTTGCGTGGTGGAGAACGGGGTAGTGATGCCAGATCCTGACCGCATGCATCCCCTAATGGACTTACCCCTCCCCCCCCCATACCCAGAAAGTGCTCAAACGCTGCCTGGGCTTTTTCTCATATTATGCCCAATGGATTCCACACTACGCCGACAAAGCGCGTCCTCTTATCAAGACCACCTCCTTTCCCCTCTTGGCCGAAGCCAGAGCAGCTTTCGATCGAATCAAATCCAACATCGCTGCTGCAACGCTGCACGCGATCGATGAGTCTGTCCCGTTTCAAGTCGAGAGCGATGCATCCAACTTCGCCCTGGCAGCCACCTTGAACCAGGCTGGTCGGCCTGTAGCCTTCTTCTCCAGAACCCTCCAGGGTCCAGAGAGTAGACACTCCTCAGGCGAGAAGGAGGCCCTGCCCATAGTTGAAGTGGTACGTCGTTGGAGACATTACCTCACCGGTAGTCGCTTTACACTGTTGACTGATCAACATGCGGTCTCCTTCATGTTCAGCAAGACCCAGTGAGGTAAGATAAAAAAAAACGACAAAATCGCCAGATGGAGAATCGAACTCTCCACCTTTAACTATGACATCCTGTATCGGCCTGGTAAGCTCAACGACCCGCCTGATGTGCTCTCCAGGGGGACGTGCGCCAGCGTACAGATGGACAGACTACAGAAACTCTATGAGGCGCTCTGTCATCCAGAGGTCACTAGGTTTGCCCACTTTGTGAAGGCGCGCAACCTACCCTACACAGTCGAGGAGATTCGCTCCATGACCCGAGCCTGTTTGGAGTGCGCTGAATGCAAGCCCCACTTCTTCCGTCTGGATAACTCCCATGTTATCAAAGCCACCCGCCCCTTCGAGCGTCTTAGCGTAGACTTTAAGGGGCCCCTACCGTCGACCAACCGTAATAACAACATCCTTACAGCCATCGACGAGTACTCCCGCTTCCCGTTCGCTGTGCCCTGCCCAGACACCACTGCCACCTCAGTGATACAGGCCCTTCACAGTATCTTTGCCATTTTCGGGTACCCCAATTCCATCCACAGTGATAGGGGGTCCTCATTCATGAGCGCAGATCTGCAACAGTACCTACTGGAGTGTGGTATCGCTTCAAGCAGGACCACCAGCTATAACCCACGCGGTAACGGACAGGTCGAGAGGGAGAATGCCACCATCTGGAGAGCGGTTACACTGGCTCTCCGGTCTAAAGGTCTCCCCACTTATCACTGGCAGGAGGTTCTCACTAGTGCCTTACACTCCATCCGCTCTCTCCTATGTACCGCAACAAATGCCACCTCCCATGAAAGGATGTTCCTTTTCCCGAGGAAATCCGAATCAGGAACCACTGTACCGGCATGGTTCACCGTCCCTAGCCCTGTTCTTTTGCGATGCCACGTCCGGCACTCAAAGAATGACCCCTTGGTCAACTGAGTGACTCTAATCCACGCGAACCCGCATTACGTCTACGTTGAGTTCCCAGACGGGCGGGAGGACACTGTTTCAGTGCAGGACCTAGCTTAGGATGTGGTAGGCACAACAACCCCCCCAACCCAACCTTCCCCAATTCTTTATTCCCCAGGCCCCGTGCCGGAACAGAAGGACCAACAGCACCCCAACGACCCGGGCCACCCTGCCGACAACACGGCTGGGGAGTTGAGCGAAGGAGCGGTTGCACCTGACGAGCCTGCTGGCGAAACCACTCCAGCGACCCCAATCCCGGCACCACGGCAGTCTCGCCGGATGGTCAGACCCCCTGACCGCTACAGTCCTTATCCTACCCCTTCCTTCCCTTCTCCCTCTTCAGACCTTCCACCCCAGGGTCAGTTCTCCAAGAAGGGGTGAATGTGATAGTACAGACCTATCACCAATGTATATAGTTACAGTATCTAGAGTATGTAATGACTGTGCTTACAGCGATTGGCTGAGAGCTTAGCAACGCCTACTGTCTGGGCCTTAAAGGGTTGTGTCTCTAGCCAGGTTGGATCATTCCCGACTGGTCGGCCATCTGTGAAGAGCTCCTGTCTTTTGCTAATAAAAGCCTTGGTATGGATCAACAAGTGTTTGGTTCTTTCGACGAGCTCTACAGTATGTGTGCATTTTTCCCCATGCTCCTTTATATATTGAGCATGTATGTTTTATTAAATTGTCAGTTTTTTCCCACGGTCATATATTATGCGTGTTCTTCTTCTTTAAGAAGAATTATGCATGTATGTTTTATCAAATTGCATGTGTTTTATCCCCACGCTCTTTCAGAAATTGTGAGCATGTATGCTTTATTCCAGCTATGATTTTACTGCCTTGTACATACACCATTTCATCAGATGCAAGGATCGACAATGAGATAGACAACAGACTCGCCAAGGCAAATAGCGCCTTTGGAAGACTACACAAAAGAGTTTGGAAAAACAACCAACTGAAAAACCTCACAAAGATAAGCGTATACAGAGCCGTTGTCATACCCACACTCCTGTTCGGCTCCGAATCATGGGTCCTCTACCGGCATCACGTACGGCTCCTAGAACACTTCCACCAGCGTTGTCTCCGCTCCATCCTCAACATCCATTGGAGCGCTTTCATCCCTAACGTCGAAGTACTCGAGATGGCAGAGGTCGACAGCATCGAGTCCACGCTGCTGAAGATCCAGCTGCGCTGGGTGGGTCACGTCTCCAGAATGGAGGACCATCGCCTTCCCAAGATCGTGTTATATGGCGAGCTCTCCACTGGCCACCGTGACAGAGGTGCACCAAAGAAAAGGTACAAGGACTGCCTAAAGAAATCTCTTGGTGCCTGCCACATTGACCACCGCCAGTGGGCTGATATCGTGTCAAACCGTGCATCTTGGCGCCTCACAGTTTGGCGGGCAGCAACCTCCTTTGAAGAAGACCACAGAGCCCACCTCACTGACAAAAGGCAAAGGAGGAAAAACCCAACACCCAACCAACCAATTTTCCCCTGCAGCCGCTGCAACCGTGTCTGCCTGTCCCGCATCGGACTTGTCAGCCACAAACGAGCCTGCAGCTGACGTGGACTTTTACCCCCTCCATAAATCTTCGTCCGCGAAGCCAAGCCAAAGAAAAAAGAAAGAAGAAGATTAAACTGCATTATTGTTCATCTTTTGTTTCCTCAAATTGTTGTAACATGAGTTGAATTTGTCATTGTTCATCTACCATGGAGTTTTTTAATACCATCTGCTTCGCTCCAGTAGCTGAGTAAATTAATCTAGTGTTAATACATCATAGGATGGCTAATTCAATAAATAAGCCCACTAGAATCATTAAACCATATTTAGCAAGGTGCATTAACCGTGGCCCCCAACCTCCAAAATTCCAATCTTCCCATGTCCAATCACCCCATACACCTTTTTGATATTTGTATCCAGCCTCCTGGATCTTCTCTCTATGCTTTTTAATATGGACCGCCAAATCCGAGATATTAGCTGATTCATCCGGGATGTATGTGCAACATTCAGAGCCAATTAAAGCACAAGTCCCCCCTCTCTCTGCTAAAATAAAATCAAGGGCCATGCATTTTTGGAGGACTGTAAGTCACATGGCGGCCATTTCTGTAGTTATTGGCTGGACTTGGGATTGGACTTTCCCCAAGCGCCAGGTCCATATCATTTACTAGTTCATCTAGAGTGGCTGCTAATTCTTGAATCTCAACCCCAGCTTGTGTGGCTCCATATGTCGGAAAAAATGTCCACATGAGACGATCGCCTTCAGTCACCCTTCTTTTGCTTTGCCCATGGGATGAGACTAGTACAGGTAGCTGGTTAAGAACACGGACATGGGGAATTAAGTAGGCCAGGTAACAACATCCACTCCAACCTTTATGTGTATGGGTCAATTTAAACCCTTTTGTCTGATTCCAACATACCTTTTCCCCAGGTAACCATGAATAAATTTTACGTCCACACACCTAATATGTGCCATTTACAGGTTGCGGGATTTGCAGTCGTGTGACGGTCCAATTCTGCATGCAATTGAAAACTCCTAGTTGGTTCCTCAAAAGGAAGCAACTCTCCAGACTGAGTAGTTGGTGACTTTGTTGGTTTTGGTTGTAGAGATGACCCTTTGTATTTATCTTCAGTGGTTGGATCACTGTTGCTGGGCAAGGTATATATATCAAATAATTTGTGTGGGGAGAGAGGGACTGCTCCTAAGGGGACTCCTGACTTGCCATGGTGTGGTATTTTCGCACTTACCCAACAATCTGTTTGATTTTGGTTCTTAGCAAACTTAGTAGACAGAGATAAAATAATTTTTAGGTTTAACACGCAAAGCTATGATATGTACAAATTGAAATAGTAAGCGTAAAAGTTTCATTATTGTAGTTTTCTTTTCTGTCCCTTTTTACTCCTCTTTCCTTCCTTCTGTGGCTGGTGGTGGGTCCACTGGTCCCTTTATTCTTGAAGTGTGTGACCACCCCTTTTCCTTCGTTCGGACCACTGTTTCTGTGGTCAACAGTACTAGATATGGTCCGTTCCACCGGAGCTGAAGCTTTTCTTCTTTCCATGATTTGATCAGGACCCAGTCACCAGCATTCACAGAGTGGATAGAGAAATCCAGAGGAGGGCTCTGCGTCAGCAGACCCTTAGCTTTTAAATCTGCAAAAGAATGAGAGACTGCCAGTAAATAGATCCTTAAAAACACATCATTACTTTCAACTGTAGGTATTCCTTCTACCCGCCCCAAATATGGGAGTCCAAATAACATCTCGTAAGGGGATATTCTAATGTCTTGTCGTGGGGCTGTCTGAATTCTGAGAAGAGCTATCGGTAAGTTCCCCTTCTGATATCCTGGTACATGTACTGTGGCAATTCTTTCTGGTTTGATTAATGCTTCTAAAGTCTTTTCAATTAGTTGCTCATGAGCCATTTCTTTTCCTCTTGCTGTTATCATCCCTTGTTCTTTCCAAATTTTATCAAATGTGTGTACCACTCCAAATGCATATTTCGAATCTGTATATATGGTACCTCCCTGCCCTTCCAACAGTTCCAGGGCTCTCATTAGGGCATACAACTCGTAGGACTAAGCGGACCAGCTACCGGGCAGACACCCAGTTTCCACTTCAGTTCCGGTAACTCCATCAACGCTAGCATATCCACTGTATCTCTTCCCATCTATATAGCTTGACGATCCATCTATGAACCATTGTTATCCTTCTGAGAGGGGCTCCTCTTCTAAGTCATCTCAACTTTTTGTTTGCAGCTCGACCACCTCTCTACAGTTGTGCCCTGAGTCCTTGTGATAGTACAGACCTATCACCAATGTATAGTTACAGTATCTAGAGTGTAATGACTGTGCTTACAGCGATTGGCTGAGAGCTTAGCCACGCCTACTGTCTGGGCCTTAAAGGGTTGTGTCCCTAGCCAGGTCAGATCATTCCGGACTGGTCGGCCACCTGTGAAGAGCTCCTGTCTTTTGCTAATAAAAGCCTTGGTTTGGTTTGGATCAACGAGCACTACAGTCCTCTGCTTCTTTATCTTCTGACGAGTACAGGAACTGTGAAGAGTTCAGACTTTTATCTGTTCAAATTGTTAAGTCATCTTTTTCCATTAAGATTGCCTCATACTTTAAAATTCTCAAGTCTGTCAACCATTTGTGAGACTTTTGAGTTAAAATAGTTCTGATAGTGTGGGGAGTGAATACAACCAGACTCCCTCCAAAGGTAAATTTTTGACTTTCTTCCACTAATACTGCCATGGCTGCTACTGCTTGAATGCATTCCGGCTACCCTCATGACACTGGATCCAACATTTTTGAGAGGAATGCCACAGGTTGCCTCTGGCCTCCTCTTTTCTGAGCTAGCACTCCCAAAGCTATCCCTTTTTCCACATTTACTAACAAGTGGAAAAGTTGATTAATATCAGCAAAGCCAGGACTGGACCATTAATCAAGTCTTTCTTCAAGCGATTAAATTCCTATTGTTCCTCTAGATTCTACTCCACATTTTCTTTTTCATTTCCCAGTTTTTCATCTAAGAATCGGACTTTCTGTGCATATCTATCTATCTATCTATCTATCTATCTATCTATCTATTCACAGTCAGCAATACCTGATTAATCCGAGGAACTTCCTCATCTCCTTCTGATTTTTAGGTATAGGCAGACCGGTGATAGAAGCAATTTGTTCAGGTCCAATTCTCTTTTTCCCTTGGCTAATCAAGTGTCCCAAATACCTTACTTCCTGTTCCACGAATTGCAGTTTGTTCTGAGAAACTCTTAACCCTTTCTCTCCCAAGAAGTTTACCAACTCAATGGTGGATTTACGAACTTAATTTTCCTTTGTTCCTGAAATCAACAGGTTGTCTACATACTGTATTAACTGTGTTCCTGTAGTGCTTGGGTGTTCTTCTAATACTTGCTCTAAAACTTGTCCAAATAGATTGGGAGATTCTGTAAACCCTTGGGGGAGGACAGTCCATCGATACTGCTGTTTTCTTCCCGAGTGAGGGTCCTCCTACTTGAATGCAAACAAGTCCCGACTATTCTCATCCAAGGGGCAACTCCAAAAAGCATCTTTCAAATCTACAACACTAAACCACTTGTCTTCCGGGGGAATTCGATTCAATATGTTATAGGGGTTTGGGAGTACTGGATGTCGTTTCTGAACAATCTTATTTAATTCTCGTTGTTCCTGGACCAAGCGGAAAGTCCTATCCGTTTTCCGTACAGGGAGGACAGGGGTGTTATAAGGGAACTTGCAACTTTCTAGCATTCCATCTCGCAGCAAATTTTCAATAACTGGCTGAAGGCCTCTTCGTCCTTCTACTGAAAAAGGATAATGTTTCACCTGTATTGGCTGGAACCCCTCCTTTAGGGTTATTTTGAGTGGGGTTATTTGCAGTCCTCCCCTGTTTCCCTCTCCGGCCCAGACACAGTCCCCAATGTCCTGGATATCCTCTTCCCTCAACAGGTACAATTTCATCATTATACGTCCTTCCACTGGAGCGGTACCGACTCCTAGTCTGCAGATCTCGTTCCATCAGATTCACCCCAGCTTGAGGAACCAGAATCAGGTCTTCAATTGCCTCCTTGTCTTGATACTTCACACAGACCCCCTTGATCAGAGGGGTCTTCATGACTCTCCCCCCTACACCCGATACCTTTAATTGTGGACTAGTGAATCTGACTCCCTCCGGTATAACGTTTAATGATGATCTAGTGGCCTCTGTGTCCACCAGAAAAACGGCATCCTCTTTGTTGGGTCCCACCTGGAAGAAACTCCTGATGCCTTTAATCCTCCCCAAAAGTCATCAGAGGGATAACATCCCTTTCCCTCTTTAATTCAGGACATTCCTGTTTGAAATGTCCCACTTTCCCACAATAGTAACACCCTGCCTGCTGGGGTTCCCCAAAACTCAAGTACATCAACATAATAACAACCGGAACATTTCCATCGCTCAATTTCTCTATCAGAGGCGTCCCCCTGGTGGAATCTAATCTCCTGGATGGAAGGTATAAGGCTCGTTGAGGAGGACTGATGTTGAACTAAATCTTTGGAGTCCCAATATTGATAACCCTTTAGATACTTTATCTGCTGCCTCATTAAGTTAAGAAATCACATCTTTATCATGGGTATGTGCTCAACTTTAAATTGCAAACAAATTTGTAGCTTGTATGGCCGCCTTAAGGGTATTCCTGGCTGTCTTCGTTCTCTGCTCTGTAGTATTCTGCGCAAACTGGCTGCGTTATCTCTTCTTCTGGGCTTCCTGCCAATTTGCCTGGCTGGTATCTTATGTTTTTATGCTGAGTTCTCTCTGTCCTCACTGAGAACAGCTTAATTTTTAAACTGTGCCAATGCAGACAAACATGTTTTAACAAAAGCTTCTAGAATTTTCCGCGACTTTAAATCTTAACTTCTTTGTTACAGTGGCCGGATGATATATCATGGCTCTCGGTTCGAGCACTAACAGTATCCGAAAATACTTCGGGTATTGCTGGCTAGGGATATAGATACAGGCAGATGATACACTTGTGGTGGTCCTTAGGGGGTCCCCGAGGAGTACTCGGGGGGGTCACTCTTCTCTCCCTCCTCCATCAGCCTTAGGACTTCCATTTGACTACGTAGTCTTTGTTTATCCTCCTGTGCAGGAGGCTTCTCCTGCCTACCCTTTGTTTTTTCCTTTCCTGATTTTTCCTGTCTTGCTCCTTTCTATGTGCACATTCTTTCTGGAGGACCCATAGCTTTACTGTCCCCCACTTCTGCCAGTTTTACAGTGTTGGTTTAGCAACCTGCAAGCCTATCTCTTTTCTTTCTTATATTAACAGGCGGCACTTTCCAATGAGCTCTTTAATGAATTCATCATCCCAAGTACCCCTCCAATGGCCAGCCTTCTCTCCCTAGTCTTTTATTTAATATCTCAGAAACTTTTCGAATTATATTTTCAATCTCCAGATAGTTGTATCTACACAATTCCCCACTGTACCTCAGGTTCCCAAAACCTGAGCTCCCCGAGCACACACATACACACAAACACACTAATGGTCCCTGACCAGACTAGTTCCCTGAGCTCTTATTCAAACACGTCCTGGACTGCCGAATTCCCTGAAATCTCCCTGGAGATATTCCTTGGTCTCCATCCTGACCCTTTTACAGGTCTGTTTCTCTTTTTCTCATGTTTTTCCTGCCTGTCTGAGCTCTTCTGTCCTGCCTCCTCCAGCTCTGGGGCACAGGCCGCTACCCCTCCATCGGACTCTCTCACCTGTTGGTGTTCCTCAAGAGGGATATCACCAGCATCTTGGTGATCTTCCCCTCCCCTCTGACTGTCATATGGCAGGGGCAGTTGCTTCAAATGATCCATCCCAGAGAGGTATGTCTTCCTCCTCATTTTTTCACAGCAACCTTAAACAATTCGGTCACTTGGATCCAACACGCGGCATAATCTGACTCCTCTGGGTCTGGAGGGCTTCTTTCATTTACGAATAAATTTAATTTCTGACATATCCAATCATCATCTGACCCCAGTTGGGCCACCAAACCAAAGATCCCAGAATTGGAGTCTGAGGCCACTTGTAATAACAAAACTTCATCATAGTTTCCTTAGTCTTTCCCTGGGTCCTACCATCTGCCCCAATGGACTATCAGGCGGAATGTCAATCCCGGGACCCCCATTCTGGAGTCCCTTCTTCTCTCGGGTACTCTTATTACCCATATCCCTGTCAGATCACTCACTCCTGACAGAATGCCGGTTCCCGAGAAGCACTTAATAGTCAGTTTTTCTTACCCTGGTCTCGTGGATGAGAGTTGCCCCGACCGAACCACTCCTCCTCTCAGAGTCCCTTCATTCTGTTCCACTCCCTCTACATGAGCTTTCCTAGGTCCTGTTCTCCAGAGTCTCCTGTCCAGATATCACTCGCTCAAACCACTGATGGCAAGCAAGGAAATCAGAGACCATTGAAATCAGTGGAATGCACCTTCTCGTTCTTAGATAGCCAGTCACCAAGTGGTGGGAGTTGAGGATCCCGGACAAGCCCCCATGCTTGTGAAATATAAAGTGTTCACAATCACTACTCTGGAGACAAAGTCTTGGAGAACAGGTTCAGCTTTATTTCGAGTCTGCAGAGTCGGGTGTCCATTTTAACCTGGAGACACACCAGAGGCTGAGAATCATCACTCCTTTGTATATTCTCCTTCTCCCTTCCATCAATCCAGGTATCACTCAGTTCCTCCCTCTTCATACATTGCATGTTATGTTAATTAGTTCATTCTCTCCTTAGGGGCGTCTTAGTTAATATTCATGTCTCTATTAAGCAAGCGCAGTACTAGCTATAGACTACCTTAGGTCACTGTACCAGCCTGAACCAGATCCTTGCATCCTTGGGGCTAGAGATAAGAAGGGGCCCACTAGCTGAGTAGCCCACTGTCTACTCTCAAGCTCTAGTCTACATACTTTGCATTCCATCACTTTTCACAGAATGGTGCGAGTTTAATCACTTTCAAGCATTTTTCACAATTTTATTCAAAAATACCAGAGGATTGTGGTTAGTAAATATCACAATTGGTTCATGAGAGTACCAAGATATACATCAAATTCTGCAGAGCAAATATGATAGACAAGAGTTCTTTTTCAATAGTGGAATAGTTCCTTTGATGAACATTGAATTTTTTTGAAAAGTAGGCAACTGGATGGTTAATTTCATTATGTTTTTGTAATAAAACTGTACCTGCTGCTCCCTCACTGGCATCCACTGCTACAGAAAATGGTCTTTCAAAATCAGGAGATTTTAACCCAGGGCAAATTTTCTAAAAATGTCTGACAAACTTTAGTCCACACAAATTTCTCCTCTTTGTTCAAAATGTTGGTTAAAGGAAGAGCAACCTCAGCAAAATTTCTGCAAAATTTCCTGTAATATCCTGCCATTCTTAAAAACCTTCTCACTGCTTTCTTGTCGAATAAACACGTCGTTTTACCCTGAGCCATTTCTAAATTCTCTTTAGCCAAACTCCACACTTCTTGTAACTTATCTTTAAATTTAGAAACATAATCCAGCAAGTCCAAATGCACGTCCTCATTAACCTACTGTTCTTTTATCAACATTGAAGGTCCTCTAACCTGATGTCCAAACACAATTTCAAAAGGGCTGAAACCTCCACAGCCTCCCTTGCAGGAAATAACAATAAATTAATATCTTCGTCTCAATCTTTTCCATTGTCCAGACAACAAATCTTCATCATATTTTTAACAGTAGAATGAAATCTTTCCAAATCTCCCTGGGTTTTGGGATGGTACGCAGATGAAGTGATCTGTTTTATTCCCAACTTATAAATCAACTACTGAAACAACCCAGACATTAAATTAGATTCTTGATTACTCTGGATCTCCTTAGGTAATCCAAAAACTGTGAAAAATCTTTCCAGAGCCTTTACCACTGTTTTGGCTTTAATATTCGTTAATGGTATTGTGGTGAATGTCTGCCAAGCTGCCTGTCTCCCCTCTGGCGAGACTTGCTGTACTAACATTGGCTGTGCATTATCTCTACTGTTAAGGACACTCCCCTTGTTTCTTTTGTCTTTCATTATTGTACCATGAGTTTCTGTTAATGAAAGCCATGATTATTATTTGACCACATCGTCTTTGTCTACTTCATCAACTGGTACTTCAGGTATAGCCTCTGGAAATCTTGATGCTGTACACATAATTGTTAATAAGTACTGATTCCCAGACTTAGTTTTAGACAGGGAACCTACACAATCCACAATAACCCTAGTGAAAGGTTCTCCAACAGCAGGAATAGGTTGCATTGGAGCTACTGGAAGACCCTGGTTAGGTTTAATCTTATTCATGGTTTTCTTTACACCAATATTACCACCTAAAGGTGTACTGTGGGCTAGATTTAAAATTTAATTCCGGTAATTTTTAGGAACAACCACCTGATCAACAATTCACCTTTCAAGTAATATCCATAAGCCATTTCTTTAATCTCCTGTTCACTTACTGCTTTGTCCCTTAAATCAGTAAGATCTGTATCTGTCTTCTGTGGCTAAATTAACTCTTTCATTGACAAAGAGAAATCCTTACTCTCACAATTATCCTGCTCTTTCAAAACTATTTCAGAAGCACTAGGCAAGTCTCTATCAATGGGATCTTCCTCAGCTCTCATCATTTTCTTAGACAAGAACTTGTAACAGCACATGCAGGATATATCTCAAATTCTCTCCAACCTCATCCTTACTAGGCCAATTTGTTAATCTCAAAACTGATCCAACTTTATCCTCTGCCAAATCATTCCCTAATAAAACCGAGACACCCTGTATGGGTAACTTTGAAATTACTTCTACTACCACAGGTCCTTTAACTAATTCTGAATTCAGCATAATGTTGGAAAGAGATATTGACTCTACCTCACCTCCAAAACCTTTATTCAAAGTTGCCTCCCCTGTGTCAATCTTCTGATCAAGAGTTAAAACATTTTCTAACAATGACTGAGCAGTCTCAGTATCGCTAAGAATTGTAACTGGAACCTGTGATTCTCCCTCCTTTACTGAAACCAAGCTCTCTGACACAAAAGGTTTGAAACATCCAGGACACCCTTACCAGGTTTGGAACATCATCTCTCCTTAAATTCAACTGTCTGAATACATGCTTCTGGTAAATCATCCTTTTCTCGTCTCTTTTTCAGTACTAGACAATTTGCAATAATATGATCAGGTTTCTTACAAAAATGACAAACAAATCCCTAAGTTCTGTCCTTTCCCATCTTATCTTCATCTTTTCTCTTAACATTCTCTACAGACTTAATTTCAGGCTTATTAGTCTGCTCCACATTAACCTTCTGGACAGGCAAACTAATCTGTTCCACATTAACTCTCTGAAAAGGCCTACTATTCTGAAATATATTTGTGAATTAGGGCAAATTCGTCCGCTAATCTAGCCATTTGCCACCACATCCCCACATCTCTCATCCAGATATAATTTAATCTCATTTGGAATACACCTTTTAATTTCCTTTATTAATATCAATTCTCTCAATCTGTCAAAATCATTATTCCTTTTGAGGCACACTAATGGTCAAAAGATACAGAATTTCTCAGAGCAAAATCCATATAAGATTGATTCCATGTTATCACCAAGCTCCTAAATTTTTGACTATATGCTTCTGGAACCAACTCAGAAGCTTTTAATACTGCTTGTTTAACAGGATCATAATTTGCCACTTGCTCTGTAGTCAAACTAGAGGATGCAATTTGTGCTTTTCCTTTCAATACACTTTGGAGCATAAGAGGCCATTCTTCTTTTGGTCACCTTGAGCTCTCAGCAACTTTTTCAAAAAGCTGAAAATATGTATCTATATCTCCCTCATCAAAAGAAGGAATTAGATTTACCTCTCTACTAGCCTAAAACCTCTCCCCAGGAGTTACTGCCTCAATTCTTTTACTTCTCTCCATCTCAGTTTTTAATTCCTCTAATTGAAACTGTCTGTCCCTTTCAATTTCCTCGTTCTGTCTTTCAGCTTCCTCCAACTCATATTTTTTCCCGTTTTTAGCTTCCTCTGTTTCATATCCTTTTTCAGCCTTTTCTCTTTGTTTTTCAGCCTCTAACACCCCCTATTTTTCTCTTTCTTCTTCCACCCTCCATTTTTCTCAATTTTCTCTTTCTTTTTCCACCGTCAATTTCTCCAATTCCAATTGCAACTCAAAAGATCTATCCTCTAGAAAATTTTTGGTCTTTCTTAACAAATTTTCCTTCACCTATACAATATTTCACTATAATCCTCTGTATTTGTATTTTTCTAATCCAATGCTCAACTTCAGTCAGCTTCAATGCCTTAGAAATAACCATCAGTTCCTCTTTTCTCCTGCTCTGCAGCTCTGCAGGTGATGGTTGTGACAAAAATGTATCCAAATCCATTGCTGCTGTTTTTCCATACACAAGCTTTAAATTAGCTTGAAAAAAAAAACTAATAAATCACAAAAACTCCAATTTTCAATCTGAAAGGACGAACCCCCATAAAATGTTACAAGCCAGAGAACCCCAAAGCCCAGCAGCAATAGATATTCACCAAGACAAATGGTTACTTAAACAAAAGTTGCTTTTAATTATCTTTAAACATGAAAACAGAATCGCAATTTAACTTATCACTATTATCACTATTAAAATTAGAACCCTCTTCTAATTTTAAGTGCACATGTATGTAATGTGTGTGTAAGTTCAGAAAAGTTATTTGATTCACAGTCCAATCTCTCTTCTCATTCTTCCAAGTTCACTGGTTTTAGGCAATTCTTATACTGTGCGCAGAATTTAACATTAAAATTCAGCAGGCTTTGGTGCTTGAAAGGTAAATGGTTACCGCTCTGGAAAATTCTTGTTGGTTTTCAGAGAGAGAGATTAGTTGTATGATGGACATCCAGCCTCTTGAGTGTCTTGCTGATGAAACTTGCCCCCTCAGGGCTCTCCAGATGATAACCTCTTTCTTTCAGGTCATCACAGAGTTCCTTCTTGGTTCACTTATTCCAAGCGAAACATTATACAGCCAGTCCTCTCCTCTTGCATGAACCACAAGAGCTTTGACCAGGCTGAACTAAGCACTCATAACCCACCTTCCAAATTGGGTTTTCCACAAGCTTGCCAGCTTGTTCTGTTCCAGTCCCAGCTGCTGTTGCCATTTGTAACTCTGTAGAACTGATCTGTGTGTGTGTTTCTCTTTCTCTCTATCTCTCTCTCTCTCTCTCTCACACACACACACACACACACACACACACACACACACACACACACACACACACACACACACACACACACACACACACACACACACACACACACAGAAGCCTGTTTGACTCTCTTTGCTTGCAAAACCATATGAATCTCTTAGAACAGCAATACCTCTCCAGAGAGAAGGCGGCTCTGACAAACTCTTTCATCTGTTGCCTTTTTGTAAACAACAATCCATTAGTGAAGTCACTTAGGCACTCTCCAAAGCTTTTGCAAAGGCTCGGAGGCCCCGACACGTCTAGCAATAGCAGAGCTCCAGTATTTTAAATAAGATCTGTTTTAAAGTATTTGAATGTGACCTACACTAACAAACCCTGCCTAATTTATCTCTATACTCTGTCAAATTAGTTTCAATGGAGAATCATTTCTGACTTTTATGCTTGTTTATACAGCTTCAACTGAAAATTGAATTAGATGTAATTCATCTCTTAAAATTGTTTTTGCATAATAGTGTTTCCATATCCACCGACAGTCCTTTTAAAGAAAAAAATATATAAATATATAAGATTTTACCTAAAGATTAATAATAGCACAATTCCATCATACAGTACATAGCCACCTTCTACTCAATGACAGTTTCTAGACTTGGAACATCAGGATCCTTAGCATTGTCATTCTGCTATTATTTTGCTTAGGGTCTTGTGTATCCTGACATTGATGTTTCTTCCTGAGAGGGACGAGATGTTTAGCTCAAAGAACAAGGTTTAACTGTCAAAAATGAGATTGTGTGGTGACTTGGTAATTTCCATTAGTGGAGCAGCAAATATCTTATGACTTTCATTCTCATTCTAATGAAGGACCAACATGTTACATTAACAGTAATTACATATGAATTGTGGAAACTGCGCAAGGGCAATAACGATTTGCAATCTAACCATGAAAAACCCTGGCCTATATACTGGAGAGAGACAAAATAACACTCTTGGATAACTGGAATGTCAGGGTTGGAAAGGATACAAACCTCTGCAAAGATTGATAACGAAGGAAATTGGAAAGCATTCTCCTGAAAAAAATGCTTGAGACATCGGTTTGCAGAGAGACAAATGAAAGATATCATGACAACACCTGAAGGATTGTGTTACTGGTTAAGTGAAGAACAGTAATGAAATTGCATCACTTGTGCTGTTACAAATTTTCATGACTTGGATTTGTCACTTCCTAGCCTACTATGTAGCAGTTGTATTGCAATGGGAAATGAATAATGAGAAAATAATCAGACGTAGTTGAGTCGAAGTTTACTAAAGGTTGTTTACTCAAATAGTCACGTGCAGCTTTTAAAATGATGTCATTGCATTGTGACATCATGATGTCACTTATAACTTCCCGAACCAGTTTGATGAAGCCTCCGTTGAACCACTACGTCTCCCCCCCCCCCCCCCCCCCCAAGAACTGGTGATAGGAGGCTAAACCTCTGGTGACATTACTTCATTACTTTCCACTGCTCTTGGGTGGTCTTCTGTGCCTTCGCAATAAGGGTCATGACAAGGTCGAGATGAGTGAGCTTTAGTCAATTATAAATGTCTGGATGCCCCCCAATGTCCAGTACACAAGTTGTACAATTGTTTCATAGCACACTGAAGGGGCCCTCATACAGCCTCTGTAAGAGTGGCCCATGTGCACCTCAACAGTAAAACACAAGCTCATACCCAGAGTTCCTTTGAGAGTTCCCGGCATGAACTCCCCAGGTACAATGAGTGTGGCTCCATAAACCAACTTTGGTGATGAGGAGTTGAGATCCTCCTTGGGTGGCCCTCTTATTCCTAGGAGATGTGCAGCCTTCATGTGCCGGGTGGTAGGCTGTCGTATGGTGGAGCTGCAGACCCAGCTGTCACAACAAAACAAGAGTGCAGAGGTAAACTGTGGGCCTCTGTCAGAGGTGACGTGTGGGTAGGCCGAACCGAGATATCCAGACAGAAATAAAAGCTCTGGTGCATGAATTGGTTGATGAGTCCATCATAGGAACTGCCTCTGATCACCTAGTGAATTTGTCGATGACTATTAACAGGTACCTAGACCCACATGACACTGGAAGTGGGTCAACAAATTCAACATGCACATAGTTGAATCTACACTGTGCTAGCTGGAAAGGCTGAACTGGTGCCTTCACGTGCCTTTGCACTTTTACAGATTGGCAGTCCATGCATGTCTTTGCCAAGTATATAACCTGCTTTTTGAGTCTGCCCCATACAAACTTGTCGGCTATCAGGTGGACCGTCGCTTGAATTCCATTGTGAATGGCATTGAAAATGCAACATCTCCATGCAGCAAGGACGATAGGGCAGGGCTGACCTGTGGAAACCGCACAGGAGAGTGGTATCTTGTGGCTCAAAGGATACATCCTTGAGTTGCAGACTTGTGACAAAAGTTCTGTAAGCTGGGAGTTCGTCATCCTGGTGCTGAGCTTTGGAGAGCGCCATATAGTCTACAACCAGAGAGGGGGAACGTAATGCTTGAATAAAGGAGTGAGTTAGGGCATCAGATATCATATTACAATTATGTTTAATCCTGGTGGCATTGTTGGCGGGCTGACCAGGGATCTGATGCCTTTGCAAAGGCAAACATTACCGATTTTTGGTCAGTAAAAACAGTGAAATTCCTGCATTCCAAAAAATAGCAGAAGTGCCTGACCACTAGATACAGCACCAACAGTTCCCCATTGAATGTGCAGTATTTCATTTCTGGAGAATGGAGGTGCCTACTAAAAAATGCTAGAGAGTTCCATTGTCCATTGGTGTACTGCTCCAAGACCCTGTCTACTGCTGCTTTTGACGCATCTATCATCAAGGTAGTTGGTGCATCCATTTTGGATGGACCAGCAGAGATGTAGTCACTAGGGCATCTTTGGTCTGCTGGAATGCTACTGTTGTCTCCTTTATCCATTAGAGTTCTTTGGCATCATTGGACATGAGGTCGAAGAGGAGTTTCATAATATGAGCTGCAGAGGGTAGAAAGCGATGATAGAAATTGACCATCCCCACAAAGTCCTGGAGTCCTTTGGTGGTATTGGGCCTCATGAATTTCAGGATGGCTTCCACCTTGCTTGGCAATGGAATGACACCCTGGCAGCTAATCTGATGTCTCAAGAACTTGATAGAGGACTGCCTGAATTTGCACTTGGCAGGGTTCACAGTTATTGTGAATTCCTGTAGGCAGTGGCAGAATAAACGCAGATGCTGCAGGTGTTCTTTGTGGGAGTGGCTGGTGACGAGTATGTCATCCAAGTATTTAAAAAGGAAGTCCATGTGTCCATTAGTCGCTCAAATGCTTGTGCAAAATGCCAAAAAGGCATTCTCAAAAATTCAAAGAGGCCGAACAGTATAATGATGGCAGTCTTGGGCACATCCTCCAGGTTTACAGGTACCCACGCACCAAGTCAATTTTAGAAAATATCTTGGCCTCATGAAGATTAGCTGTAAAGTCCTGTATATGTGGCACAGGGTAGCGGTCTGCAGTGATAGTGTCATTGAGACGCCTGTAATCCCCGCAAGGTCTCCAACCTGTATGAGCATTGTATGTAGTGGGGAAGCTCACAGACTATCAGACATACGTAAGATTCCAAGTTCCTCCATTTTGTGGAACTCTTGTTTTGCAATCCACACCTTGTCAGACTCAGGTGTGTACAGGAGGTCCTTTGGTGAAAATGTGTGTGACACTATGTTTAGGTGTGGCAGTGGAGAACTGGGGAATGACAATGTCCGGAAACTCCACAAGAAGTTGTTTGAGTTCTCCGTGCTGTCTAGCTGTCGGGTGGGTTGTTTAGTTTTTCCAAGGCAGTTAAGTCTGGAATGTTGTGGGGTTCACCAACCGGCACCCTTTTAAGCCTACCATCCGTGAGTGGGGTCTGAGGAAATCAGAACCCAGTATTGGCCGGGACACAGCAGCAAGAACTTATTGTCTCCGAATTTCAGGGGTATAGTCCGTGTGCCATATGTATGAATCGAACTGTTATTCACTGCAGTGAGTGCTGAACCTGTGCTCCTGGTATAAGTATCAAAACCCGAAGGAGGAAGGACACTAGCCTCCACACCCTTGTCGACTAGAAATTTGCATTGGGAGAGTTCGTCCCAGATGTAGTCTGTTACAGTGGCCAGCTGATGTAGCCGTTGGCAATGACTGGCCATGGCATTTCCTGGAAATTTGCAAGGTGGTTGGCAGCATTAATGGCAAAAACACCAGGTGGTTGTCATGGAGTCATGCTTGTCTGAGAGAGCGTGTGCCCTTTTCACCTGTACTCGTGGAGCCTAGGCCTCTATCCCTGAGGTACTGTTGGACCTTGGTGCACATGAAGGCAGCACCCTATCCGTGTGTATATAGCTAGGGTACCCACACAAACTGAATATAGATTTCAGGCACTTTATTACTGTGGCTGCGGTGACATCGGGACACGGGATAGCAAAGGGGAACCGTGAGTACTCGTCGATAGTGTTTAGAAAATAGATGTTCCTGTCGTAGGGCGGGAGAGGGCCTTTGAAGTCAAGCCTAAGCCGCTCGAAAGGCCTGGTAGCTTTTATTAAGGGGATCCTCTCTGGCCGGTGGAACTGCAGTTACACTCCGCACAGATGGGGCAAGCCCCTGCTTACCATCCATACCTCCTCCACTGAGGATGGGAGGTTTTGGGCCCTGACAAAGTGGAAGAGCCTCACGACTCCCGGGTTGCCCAGCTCATTGTGCAAGCTCTGCCGTTGGGACATGTGATTAAGGGCTGCACAAGTGCCCCTGGACAATGCGTCTGAGGGCTCATTGAGCCTCCCTGGATGGTATAGGATGTCGTAGCTGTACATCGACAATTCTATCCTTCAGCACAAGATTTTATCATTCTTTATCTTCCCCCTCTTCTGGTTATCGAACATGAACGCCATGGATCGTTAGTCCATGACAAGGGTGAAGCGTTTACAGGCTAGAAAATATCTCCAGTGCTGCACTGCTTCCACAATGGCCTGCTCCTCCTTCTTCACTGCCGAATGTCTTACCTCGGACCCCTGGAAAGTCCGTGAGAAAATGGCCACTGGCTGCCCCTCTTGATTCAGGGTGGCTGCCAACGCCACGTCTGAGGCATCGGTCTCTACCTGAAAAGGGACTGTCTCGTCAATGGATCACAGGGTTGATGGCTTTGATACCAGAAGGCTGAGGGGAAAAGTTGAGGCCTTTATGAGTGAGTGGGCCCTGTCGGTGTAATTAGGGATCCACTGCGCATAGTATGCAAACAGCCCCAGACATCTCTTTAATGTCCTTTGAGAATGAGGGATGGGGAGGTCTAGCAGCGGGCGCATGCAGGCTTGGTCTGGACTGATTTCCCTGTTTTGCACCACATACCCCAGGATCGCTAACTTCCTGGTGCTAAAGACTTATCCTTATTGTACATTAGATTGCGACCCTTTGCTGCCTGAAAAAAATGTTGAAGGCTAACATCATGGTCAGCTTGTGAGTGGCTGCAGATCGTAACATTGTCCAGGTACGGGAATATCACCTTTAAGTGGTACTTGTCCACTACGCAGTCCATCTCCCTCTGGAACAGGGATACCCCGTTGGTGATACCAAAGGGGAGGCGGAGGAACTGGTCAACCTGCTGTTCACCTCGAACGCTGTGTATATCCTATCACTCTTTCTAATGGGCAACTGATGGTACGCTGCCTTGAGGTTGATAGTGGAGAACACTTTGTACTGGACAATGCTGTTTCCCATGTTTGCAATACGCGGAGGCGGGTATGCATCAGCTGCGTGAATTTGTTGATGGTCTGGCTGTAATCTGCGACCATATGCATCTTCTCCCCGGACTTCACTACCACTACTTGTGCTCTCCAGGGGCTGGAATTCTTTTCTCTAATGTTCTCCTGCAGGAGTCTACGGACTTCTGCACCAATAAACTCCCTGTCTTTTGGGCTGTAGCTCCTGCTCTTGGTGGCCACTGGGGTGCAGTCAGGCGTGAGGTGCATGAATAAAGTGGGGGGGGGGGGTTCTATGTTCAGGGCCGTGAGATTGCATTAACTCTTCCTTCTAAGGATTAATGGGGGAAGTGGCCCATCGTGCACCATTGTGATGCTTTTCAATTGGCACTGAAAATCCAACCCCAGGAGCAGTGGAGCACAGAGGCATGGGAGCACCAGCAATTTAAACTCCTCATTCACCGTACCCTGGATCTCCAGAGTGACCCTACAGAAGTGGTTGTCTTTAGTCAAATGGTTGTTAGATGCCATTCGGATCTGATGGTCACTGGGGTACGTTTTTAATGTGAGGTGTTCTACCAACCCTTGGTCTATAAAGCTCTCTGTACTCCTACTATCCACCAAACAATTTACAGTACTCCTGTTAACCTTAATACTAATGGTCGCGTCCAATAGGTCGTGTGGACGCGCCTGATTCAGTCGTAATGTGGCCAGCCTGGTGCTTCCTCCATTTTGATAGGAGCTTTCATCCCAACCTCGATCGTAGTACTTGGTACCAAAGTCGTCATCTGGTTGCTGTGTCCTCTGCCCGGCGTCCCAAGATGGCACTCTGCTTTGTCTTGCCTGTGGGGGAAGGAGAAGATCTTTCCCGCCTCTCATTTGCATGAGAGAGGGCTTTGGTGGGAGCCTTGAGGCTTCTGGATACTTTTGCATAATGCCCCTTCTTTCCACACCTTGAGCAGTCCTTCTTCTTAGCTGGACAGTGGACTCTGGGGTGCTTTAGCTGCCCGCAAAAATGCACTTGGAACAGTCTAATGAGGTAGTTGCTGCGGAATGTTGCCCTTGTTCACCCGTGCACCTCTCCCTGTAAGTGGCTCGCGAGTCCGGCTCAGTGTATTCCCCTAGCTCCCTCCTAGAGTCCTCCAGAGCCTCCGCAATGGTTTCAGCCTCATCTAGCCTCACTGTCCCCTTTTCCAACAGCCTCTGTCTTATCTCCGTTGACCTGATCCTGGCTGCGATTCTGTCCCTCACCACGTTGTCTGCACACTCTTGGGCAGATACTGTCTTAAAATTGCAAGCCCTCGCCAAATCCTTTAGCGTGAGTATAAAGTCCTTAACAGACTCCCCTACTTGCTGTGACCTGGTTATGAGTTGCGTGACAACTTTGAGGGATCTATAGACCTGAACCCCAAAATCTTTGTTCACCATGTGGCTTTCTTCTGGGTGCTGTGGTTTCCTCTTATGTTTCAAAGACATACAGGATTAGAAGTTTAATTGGTCACATGTGTATTTTGGTGATAAGAGCTAATTGGCTGGAAGGGTCTATGCTGTATCTAAGTTAAAAATAAAACATTAACATTCCAGCAAAACCTAATAAAATTCAGTGAACTAGGACTCAGTTCGTCCCTTGGCGGCTGAATCCTCTGTTTCTTTATTGGCAGACACCAATCAGTGCAGATGGGCAACATCACCTCCTCCTTGCTGAACATCAATATGGGTACCTCAAATTTGTATGCTTAGTCCCCTGCACTCGTGATTGCATGGCCAAGTTCAGCTCCAGTGCAATCTATAAATTCACTGATGATACAACTGGAAATAAGGAGTCAGAGCACAGGATGGAGGTCAAGAATCTGGGTGTGTGGTGCCACGATAACAATCTTGCTCTCAACCTTCGCAAGACCATGGAACTTACTGTGGGCTTCAGGAAGCACAGGTCAAGAGAGCATGCATTTGTCTTCATTGATGGGATGGCAGTGAAGTGGGTGAGTTCTTTCAAATTTCTGAGAGTCCACATATTGAAGGACCTCTGCAGCAAGACCACTGAGGCAACTGTAAAGAAAGCACACCAATGCCTCTACTTTCTAAGATGTCTGAGAAGGTTTGTTGAGTTGTCAAATACTCATATCAAATTTGTAAAGGAGAACTGTGGAAAGTATCCTAAATCATAGTCTAGTTTAGTAATTAGAGTGCCTGAGAATGCATAAATCTGCATAAAGTGGCAAACTAAGCCAAGTCTTTCACAGGCACCAACCTGGCATCCATTGAATATGTGAGACACTCCCTCAGAAAGGCAAGCAACATCATCCTGGTTAGGACCTCTCTTCACTGTTACCTTTAGGCAAAGGTACAGAAGTCTGAAGTCCAGCAGCTCAAGGTTCAATAACAATTTTTATCTAACAGCTATGAGCTCTTGAACCTTTCTGTGCTACCATAAACTTACCAATAGATGTGTTTACATGAGTAAAGCATTACTTTTTTCTACCACTAATTGAAAATGTGAATATTTATCTATTTTATATTTATTATCCCTTTTTTACTCTTAGCATTTTGTGGTAATTTATTGTGTACTATTGTAGTTGTAACTTGGTGCAAGGATGAATTTCATTGCAGCTCCACATTGAACTTCTGTATGTGAAAATAAACTCTCATTGCTCATCATTGAGGTGAAAGGGGAAGGCTTAAAAGACCGAGGAGCAAGATTATCACAAATTAGGAGGTGGATATATGGAACAAGCTGCCAGAAGAACTGGTAGAGGTGGCTATAGTTACAATATTTGAAAAACATTCAGGCCAATGCAGGCAAATGGGTCTAGTTCTGGAAGGCACCTCAGTTGACTTGGACGAAGGACCCATTTCTAAATCGTATAAATCTATATATGTAAATAAACACTGTTTTAATTATGCTTTGTTTATAAATATGGAACATTGCAGCCCAGTGCAGGTCCTTCAGCACACGATATTGTGCCGACCTATGGAAACTTACTCCACATCAATCTAATTTTTCTCTTCCTTACACCCAAAAACCCTCTTTTTCTTGCATCCATGTGCTTACCTGAGAGGTTTTGAATGTCCCTATTGTACCAGCCTCCACCACCACCCCTGGCACCCAGGCACCCAGCACTCTCTGAGCAAAAACTTTCCTCCACTTGCCTCAAACAGATGTCCTCTGGTATTTGCTATTGTCAGCCCATGAAAAGGGTGCTGGCTGTTCACCCTAAAAGCTCCTCATAATCTTGTATACCTTTATTAAGTAATATCTCATCCTTTCACACTCCAAAAAGAAAACCCTAGCTCTTTAAGCCTTGGTTCATATGACATGTTCTCCAATCCAGGCAACATCCTAGTAAATCTCCTCTGCACCAAAGCATCTATATTCTTCCTGTAATGAGGCGACCAGACCTGAACACAATACTCCAAGTTGAGCCAGTTTTATAGAGCTGCAACATTACTTCACAGTTCTTGAACTCATTCCCATGACAATGAAGTCTTAATGTGTCTTCTTAACTATCTTATCAACTTGTGTGACAGCTTTGAGGGATCTATAGACCTGGACCCCAAAATCTTTGTTTTTTCACACTGTTAAGAATCCTGCCATTAGCCACATACTCCACCTTCAAGTTCAACCCTCCAAGGTGCATCACTTCAGACATCCAGATTGAACTCGTTACCTCTCTGCACAACTCTGCATCCTGACTACATCCTTTTGTAACCTCCATACAACCTCGTTTACTATCCACAACATCTCTAACCTTGTAGGTCTGGAGGAAATTATATAAATTTTTGCAATATTGCCAATTGATTTTTTAATCAATTTAAATAGTCAAATGAGGTGTTGTTTATTGAAGTGAATTCAATTGTGTGGAATTCCTTCAATTCAATTAACCATATTATATGCTCATAAATGATTCTGGAACCAATGTCAACTTAATCTTGACGAGAGTGATACTGAGTCACAAATGATGCATTTGATGCACAGTTGACACATTTTGCGTTTCATTTAAAGCCATGAAGATATCTTTCTGTGTCACAATCAACTTTAAAAGGATCATTCAAAATACTTATTCTCTTTCTGTATGATTGGCCTCTGAGACCTGCTGCTTCTGGACAAGATATGAGTGAGGAACCCTGGTGTTGCATCCAGCACCATGTAAAATGTTCCAGCTCCCCCTGCAGCTCTGCCTGCTGCTCATGTTCTGTTTATAGAAGCATCTGAGCTAGTCATAAGACATTGAAATTAAGTAAGCTGTTATTTCATATTTGTGTGTATAAATTGTGCCCCTGACAATCATTCAAGGGCTTAAAAAAAATTATAGATAAAAATATTTTTTCATAAAATTGCAGGAATTGGTTTGTGTGGTTTATGCTGGTTTAAAGATACATGAGTAAAAATGATCCTATAAGAAAGTAGTTTAGTAACCACATTGTGTTTCAGATCATTGCTCAGTCAAAAACATCCTGCTCACAGCATGATGCTGGATACATTTTTTTTGTTTAGGGTTAATAAAATATTTCAGCTATAATTTCTTTTTACTATGTAATACTATTTTTCTTTACATTTTCAATTTTTTCCAATATAACTGCTATATTTCTTGATTATAAATGAAATGTAAAATGTATGACATTGACTTGGCTACCTGATAGATAATTCTCATATTTTTATTTAAAGTTCAGGAATATCATTTGTTGAAAATGAAGGCCCATATTGATAAAGCTGTAGAAGAAGGATTAATAACATATGAAAAATACAGGCCACTTAAAGCACTGTCTGTAGGTTTGTATTCTCATTTCTGGTATAATTCAGCAGAATGATATTCTTTGAATATTGTGAACAAAAATGCTGAACATTAGCACCATATCCTAGCAAATAATTTGGATATTTAAAACATGAGATGGGAACTATTTATCTGTTTACTGGTGTATGTCACAAACTGTTGTAGCAACCAGCTGTAAAGAATAATAAAAGGCAAAATGATACATAAGCAGGAATCTGAAAAATATTGCTGGAAATATTCAGTTAAATAATTTTTCCTTTCCATTGTTTGAACTGTGCATGTTTTCTGTAAGACTAGAATCTGCACTATTGTTTTGTATGACCTGTTGTGGAGTATGGATCGACTTGCCAGGTAACCATGCATCTTTGCAAAAAAAATCCAATTCAATTCAGCTGATCAGCAGAATGCATCTGTGGAGAGGGGAAAATTTAATGATTTAGGACAAACCAATAACCAGATAATGAAACTATTTTTTATAATCCAGACTTTTCATGGATCCCATGCCATTCAGATATCATTCATAAATGATATGAAAGAGGATTCTCTTCCAAAACATTACATTATTTTGTATATAAAAGGATTTGCAGGAATTCATCAGAGCCTGGACAGATCAATATATAGTGAATACATGATGTGCCTTGAAAGAAATCATTACATTACTTTCAGATACAATTCATCAAATTTGCTGTTGAGTATTCACATATCAATCTTTCCTGATTGAAAACTATAAATTTTTAAATTTTAGGTGAAAATAAAATGGAAAATAGAGCATCTATACAAGGGACAATTGCTCCAAGATACTCTGGCAATGACGACTGAAAGCAAACATTGCAACTGTATGTTACTAGTATATCTTCCTTTGGCTTGGCTTCGCGGACGAAGATTAATGGAGGGGTAATGTCCACGTCAGCTGCAGGCTCGTTTGTGGCTGACAAGTCCGATGCGGGACAGGCAGACACGGTTGCAAGGGAAAATTGGTTGGTTGGGGTTGGGTGTTGGGTTTTTCCTCCTTTGTCTTTTGTCAGTGAGGTGGGCTCTGCGGTCTTCTTCAAAGGAGGTTGCTGCCCACCAAACTGTGAGGCGCCAAGATGTGCGGTTTGAGGCAATATCATCCCACTGGCGGTGGTCAATGTGGCAGGCACCAAGAGATTTCTTTAGGCAGTCCTGTACCTCTTCTTTGGTGCCCCTCTGTCTCGGTGGCCAGTGGAGAGCTCGTCATAGAACACGATCTTGGGAAGGCAATGGTCCTCCATTCTGGAGACGTGACCTACCCACCAGCGCAGTTGGATCTTCAGCAGCGTGGATTCGATGCTTTCGGCCTCTGCCATCTCGAGTACTTCGATGTTGGTGATGAAGTCGCTCCAATGAATGTTGAGGATGGAACGGAGACAACGCTGGTGGAAGCATTTTAGGAGCCGTAGGTGATGCCGGTAGAGGACCCATGATTCGGAGCTGAACAGGAGTGTGGGTATGACAACGGCTCTGTACACGCTGATCTTTGTGTGTTTCTTCAGGTGGTTGTTTTTCCAGACTCTTTTGTGTAGTCTTCCAAAGGCGCTATTTGCCTTGGCGAGTCTGTTGTCTATCTCGTTGTCGATCCTTGCATCCGATGAAATGGTGCAGCCGAGATAGGTAAACTGGTTGACCGTTTTGAGTTTTGTGTGCCCGATGGAGATGTGGGGGGGCTGGTAGTCATGGTGGGGAACTGGCTGATGGAGGAACTCAGTTTTCTTCAGGTTGACTTCCAGGCCAAACATTTTGGCAGTTTCCGCAAAACAGGACGTCAAGCGCTGAAGAGCTGGCTCTGAATGGGCAACTAAAGCGGCATCGTCTGCAAAGAGTAGTTCACGGACAAGTTGCTCTTGTGTCTTGATGTGAGCTTGCAGGCGCCTCAGATTGAAGAGAGCTAGTACAGATATAACCCGCTTTACAAAACTAGAGCATTCCTATGAAACCTTTCGTAAGCCGAAATGGTGTAAAGCAAAGAATTATTCACTTCCATTGAAGGCTATTTCTGTAAAAATGAAAACCCATTCAAATTCTTTCAAAAAAGCAAATTTTCGTAAAGGGACTATTCATAAAATGGGGTATATCTGTTTATCTCCTCACTTGTTAGGAAGGCATAACAGCGACTGCACTTCCTGAGAAGACTGAAGTGGGAAAGGCTTCTGGCCACCATTATGTCAATCTTCTATAGAAACTCTACTGAGAGTGTCCTGGCCGGCTGCATCACAGTGTGGTACGGTTGCTGCAGAGATATGGATCAGAGGTCAATCCACAGGACCATAAGTGTGCCAGAGGGTCACTGGAGCACAAACATCATCTGCCACACCTCTAATTGAAAGAATTAAAGGTGAATGATCAGATAGAACGTGCGCTAGATAGTCAATCTTTTGTACTCTAAATTGAAGCTGTGCAGAAGCTATAAACATGTCTATTCGTGAATATGTTTTATATCAAAAAGAATTAAAAAAATAATCCCTTTCACTTGGATGAATTATTCTCCAAATATCCACTACAGGTACATGATCCTTTATCTGGAACCCTTGGGGGACAGTGTGTTCCGAATTTTAGATTTTTCCAGATTTCGGAAAGCCCACCCGAATTGTGCTGCCGTATCCACCCCCACCCTCTTCCAGTCGCCCGGCTGCATCCCCCAACTGCAGTCCCTCGGCCGCCTCCCCCAACCACTGGTACCTTGGCCACCCAGCAGTCTCCCCCAACCGCCGGTCCCTCAGCCGCCCAGCTGCCTCCCCCAACTGCCGATCCCTCAGCCGGCTGGCCGCCTCCCCCAACTGCGGTCCCTCGGCTGCCCGGCCGCCTCCCCCAGTCGCCTCCCCTGACCACTCGGCAGTCTCCCCCGGCTGCCTCCCCCAACCATCCGGCAATCTCCCCCAGCCACCTCCCCTGACCGCAGGTCCCTCGGTTGCCCGGCAGTCTCCCCCCGCTGCCTCCCCCTACTGCCCGGCTGTCTCCCCCAGCCACTCGCCCCCAGCCACTTGTCCCCCAGCTACCTCCCCCGACCACTGGTCCCTCGGCCACCTCCCCCAACCGCTGGTCCCCACTTGCTGGATTTTGGAGCTTTCCAGATTTTAGATGTCCGGATAAAGGATCGAGTACCTGTAGTCCCATATCTTTCATTAAACCTATTGCAGTTTTGGCTACTTTACTTTTCATAATTTTATCACCTGACCTATCCAATCTTGGGTCAAATTAAAATGCCTTTGATAATTGCATAACTATATCTTGTATAAATTTTCCATCATCTACATTAGGCGCATATACATTCATTAATGTTCATTGTTCTGAATACGATAACTGTCTCTGAGGCTAACATCAGAATGTAATTCAAAAAGGTGATCCCTCGCAAGACGTGATATCTGACAAGGTACTGAAAATCTGTGCCAACCAACTAACTGGAGTGTTCACGGACATTTTTAATCTCTCATTGCTGGAGTCAGAGGTTCCCACCTGCTGAGCCCTCAATGAGAACTGGCCAAGAAATAGGCAGCACAGTTAGCGCAATGCCTTCACAGCGCCAGTGATTGGTTCTGGACCCGGGTTCGAATCCCAGATTTGTCTGTAAGGAGTTTGTACATTCTTTTCATGTCTACATGGGTTTTCTCTGGGGGCTCCAGTTTCCTCTCACCGTTCAAAACGTACCAGGGGTGTAGGTTAAAGGTGTGTAAATTGTGCGTTGCCGCGATAATGTCTAAATTTAAAATTAATGCAGAGTGAGTTGCTTCAATGACTCTCGCCCAGCACCACTAACATCTATGTGTTTAAATGCTTTGAGAGGTACATCATGGCCAGAATTGACATGCACCTAAGCAAAGAATTGAATCCACTGCAATTCAGTTGTCATCTCAATTGCTCCACAGCATATGCAATATCACTGGCTTTACGCTCAGCACAGGATCATCTAGAAAACAATAGGCTGCTTTTCATCAATTACAGCTCAGCCTTCAACACCATTATTCCCTCAGTGCTGGTCAGCAAGCAACCTCCAAACCTTAGGTCTCTGCACCCCCTTCTGCAACTGGACTTCATCGGAAGACCATAGTCAGTACAAATTGGAAATGATGTCTCCTCCTTTCTGACGAACAACACAGGCCATTGCTCTACTCACTATACACCCATGACTGTGTGGCGAGGCAGGATTCCAAGGCTATCTACAAATTTGCCGACGACACCACAGTTGTCGACAGAATCACAGACAGCAATGAGGAAGTGTGCAAGAGGGAAATAGATCAGCTCGTTGAGTGGTGTCACACCAAACACTTTGCTCTCAATGTTAGCAAAATCAAGGAGATTATTATGAACTTCAGGAGGAAGTCACGAGAACACGAACCAGTTCTCATTGAGGGCTCAGCAGTGAGAGGGTCAAGAACTACAAATTCCTCTGTGTCAACATGTCTGAGGATCTGTCCTCGAGCCTCCATGTCAATGCAATCATGAAAAAGGCTCATCAGCGACTATACTTTGTGAGGAGTTTAACAAGATTTAGTATGTCAGCAAAGTCTCTCAAATATGTCTACAGGTGTAATGTGCAGAGCATTCTGGCTAGTTGCATCACTGTCTGGTATGGAGCTGTCATCGCTCAGTGATACACCATCAATAACTCCAAAAGATTGGAAGTTGTGCAAAACTGACAGGACTTTATTCACAATAGAATGGAGGCATGTCCATGCTGGTCGACTGTCCTGGGCTAGGGAGGGAGCTGTGGAACAGTCACCTTTATTCAGGAGACTGGGTGCACCCAACCAATGGGTGTGCCCCGACAAATATACAGATAATGATTTACCACATTTACCCCTTGATTTTAAAAAGAGTCAGGCAGGGTGAAATGCATTGGATACAATCACAAGTTAAGTCTCTTGGGCGGTCTGATTTGCAGTTGTGACTGTCTTAGTATTAGCTGTGAATGCAGCACACTGATGGAATCCTGGACAGTTTAGGGTGCAAGTATGCAGTTGTCGGCATTGGCTTGCTGATTGCGCTGTCGAGTCTGGCATGCTGTTGAGGCTGGGATAACCTGCCCTGGTGCACTACAGATGGCGAGAGGTGAAAGGGGTGTGGGGTGATCAGTAATTGTTTCTGGAGTCCCTGAGGGAGCCAAATCCCTAATAGAAACCATATCTTCATCCCCATCAGGGTACGCCACATAGGCATATTGGGGGTTGGCGTGGAGGAGATGGACCCTTTCAACCAATGGGTCAGACTTATGAGTCCTCACATGTTTCCAGAGTAGGACCGGCCCTGGGGTTGTCAGCCATGCCGGCAGCGTGGTCCCTGTAGCAGACTTCCTAGGAAATAAAAAAAATTTGTTTGTATGGTGTGGCATTGGTGGCAGTACGTAGGAGTGACCTTATCAAGTGGAGTGCCTTGGGGAGGATCTCTTGCCACTGGGATATGGGAAGGCCTCTAGACTGCAGGGCTAAGAGGACAACCTTCCAAACTGTTGCCTTCTCCCTTTCCACTTGCCTGTTCTCTCAGGGTTATAGCTGATGATCCTGCTTGTGGCAGCAGGTACTGGCACGACTCATTGGTCATAAAGGAGGGCCCCTGGTTGCTATGAATATAGCAGGGGAAGCCAAACAGGGTGAAGAGACAACCTAGGGCCTTTAGGACTGTGGCAGCTGTCATGTCTGGGCAGGAGATGATGAATAGAAAACCTGAGTACTCGTCAATGATGTTGAAGTACACATTGCGGTCTGTCCTTTGAAATCGATACTCAGTTGTTCAAAGGGGCGGGTGGCCTTTATCAACTGCGCTCTGTCTGGCTGGTAGGAGTGTGGTTTGCATTCAGCATAGACCTGGCAGTTTTTGGTTACCAACCTCATCTCTTTGATAGAGTAAGGTTGTGATCCTTGAAAAGTGAAAGAGCCTGGTGATTTCAGCATGGCAGAGATCATTGTGGAGGGCATGTAAGCAGTCATTTTGTGTACTGACTCAGGTTCTGCGGATAGAGCATCTGGAGGCTCATTAAGTTTCCCAAGCTGGCACGAGATACCGTAATTGTAGGTGGAAAGTTCAATTCCCCACCTTAGAATCTTGCTTTTGATTTTTCCTCACTTGATAATTGAACATGAACATAACTGCACATTGGTCAGTCAGCAAGGTAAATTGTTTGCTAGCTAGGTAGTGCCTCCAGTGGCGTACTGCTTTGTCAATGGCTTGGGGCTCCTTTTCGACAGAGGAGTGCCTTGTAGGGTGCAGGAGCAGAAAACGGCGAGTCTCCCTGCCTGGTCAAGGATGGCAGCCAGGGCGAAGTTGGAAGCATTGCTCTCCATCTGGAATGGGTGGATTCGTCCACCGGGTGGCTGAAGGCTGAACAAGTCTCTGGTGTTAGGGGAAAAGAGGTGAATTTAACAAGGAGGGGGGCCTTGTCCGCATAGTTGTGGACCCACTGGGTCACAAGAGAAAAAGCCCAGGCACCTTTTCAGTAGCACGGCAGTGCATAGCTGCAACATCACTAGGAATTTATAGTACATACCCTGCACGGTCAGGGTCACAACGTAGTAGCCACGGACATCAGCCGTGTACAACTTTGAGGCCAAGGTGATCTTTTTGGCTTATTGGCTTTACTACAAGAGAGAAATGCTGTACCATGTTGGGGTGGATGAAACTCTCCATGCTCCTACTATCAAACAGGCAACACATCATGTGGCTGTTTACCTGAATCTCCATCATTGACCTGGTGAGTTGATAAGGACTACCCTGGTCCAACATGATGGAGGGCATTGATGCACCATCAATAACTTCAAAAGACTGGAAGTTATGCAAAACTGACAGGCTTTTATTCAGAATAGAATGGAGACGTGTCCATGCTGGTCAACTGTCCTGAGCTAGGGAGAGGGCTGTGGAACTGTCATCTTTATTCAGGAGTTTGTGGAAGGAACCACAGGTACAGTCAGCCAATGGGTGTGCCCCAACAGGTAAATATACAGATAGTGGTTTACCACACAGCGGAGAATTTGTGTGTTTGGTTGGGGGATGGCAGCCTCGAAGATGGAGGCCCCCACAGTTCGCACATGGCACTGCTGGGTCTCAAAGATGGCATCCAAAATGGTCCCCCCAGAACTCGCAAGTGGCGAGGTATGTCCAAGATGGTGGCTCACACGGACTGCATGTGGCTCTGATGGGTAGGGATGACTTAGATCTACACACCTTCGCATAGTGTCCATTCTTCCCGGAGCAGGAGCAAACAGCATCTTTTACTGGGCAGCGTTTGCTAGGGTGCTTGCCCAGGCTGAAAAAGTAGCACTTTGAGTGCTTACAGAGTACAGTGTCCATGGTCAGGTCACTGAGGGGACATGGCGATGATGGCATTTAGCTCCCACGGAGTATGGCTGCTGTGGTCGGGCCGCTGGTGGGATGTGACAGTGGCAACATGTCCCAAATTGGTGGCGTCCAGGGCAACCAACCACGAGGCAGCTGCATTGTCAGTTGAGTTGGCCTCCATGTTCTGGAGGGCCACCTCCAGTGTGCCTGCCAATTCGACTGTCCTCCTCAGGTTGAGCTTACCTTGCTCTAACGGTCTCTGACAGATGTCGCTGGACCTGATGACTGCAACATAGGCATTTCTAATCAGGTCCTCCATGTTCTCTGTGGCTGTCAGGGCCTTGCATTCACAGGCCCATCCAAGGGTTCACAAGGCCTGGAGATACTCAGCTCTTGATTCCCCAGATTGCAGTTTTGGGTCATCAGGAGGTGTCTTACATAGACTTCATTTACTTTTCTCAGGTACTGGAATTTCAAAATGTCCATCACACCTATGGGTACGATGTGGCATAGTTTATCGTTCTCTGACCGAGCAATGGCTGGTGATGCCTGCAGGATTGCCTTGAAGTAGCGCAGCCAAAATTCGAAGTTGGTAGAGGCCCGAGGTAATTGAGGGTCAATTTCCAGCATCCAGCTTTAGGATCAGGTCCATTGTCAAATTTATTGTGAATAAAATTGAAGCACTATCAATAACTCCAAAAGAATGAAGTTATGCAAAACTGACAAGCTTTCATTCACAATAGGAAAGAGGCACGTCCATATTGGTCGACTGTCCTGAGCTAGAGAGGGGGGGCTGTGGAACAATCACCTTTATTCAGGAGTCTGGATGGAGCCACAAGTACAGCCAACCAATGGATGTGCCCCGACAGATAACTATACAGATAGTTTAGCAAACTCAGGACAAGAAAAAAACTCTAGAGGATTGTTAATTTGGCTTGCAACACCACGGGCATCAGTCCATCGAGGACATCTTCAAGAGGTAATGTCTTAAAAAAACAGCCTCTATCCTCAAAGATCCTCATCACACAGGCCATACCATCTTCACTCTGCTATCATCAGGAAAAATGTGCAGGAGCCTGAAGATGAGCATTCATCAGTACAAAACAAGCAAAACATGCTCCAAGCCTTCACAGGCAAGACCCCCCCCACCCCACCCATTTTTCCTCTGGTACCTCGATGACTACATCAGGGCGGCTTCATGTACCTTTGAGCTTATCAATTTCATCAAATTCCACCTTGACCTCAAACTCACCTGGTCCATCTCTGATCACACTCTCCCTTTTCTGGATCTCTCTGTCTCCATCTCAGGAGACAGACTCTACACTGACATCTATTACAAACCCTCTAACTCCCACAATTACCTGGACTACTCATCCTCACACCCTGTCCACTGCAAGGATACCATCCCCTTCTCTCAATGTCTCCATCTCTGCTGCATCTGCTCCTAAGGTGAGGTCTTCTAGTCCAGAGCCTCTGAAATTTCAAACGTGGCTTTCCCTCCACCACTATTAACTTGGCCCTCACCCGCATCTCCTCTATTCCCCGCTCATCTGCCCTAGCACCCCTGCCCCTATAAACAATGAGCACAGAATCCCCCTTGTCCCCACCTACCACCCCACCAACCTCTGAATCCAACACATTATCCCCCGGAATTTCTGGCACTTACTACAGGACCCCACCACCGGGGGGGCGTGCCAATATGGCGTAGAGGACAGACGTGCGGTCCTACCCTCCCTCAGCTAGTTTTTTAAGCACCCATTTTTAAAGTTTATAAAAGTGATTAAAAGTTGTATTTTTACTTTTGGGAACATTAGTGGGTTATAATGGCTACTAATGTAAAAACAATGAAAACTCAACTGTAGAAGAAATGACCTTTTAA
The DNA here is from genome assembly GCF_036971445.1 of Narcine bancroftii. Classification (NCBI taxonomy): domain Eukaryota; kingdom Metazoa; phylum Chordata; class Chondrichthyes; order Torpediniformes; family Narcinidae; genus Narcine; species Narcine bancroftii. The sequence goes on from NC_091471.1 coordinate 7,146,236, forward strand.
AAGTGCTGAAGAATTGAGGCCTACCTGTTCACGAAGCCAAGGACCCGATGTCTGGAACCTCCAAGGCGCAGAGGACTCCTGGCCGGCTAAGTATGATGCCGACGCCGACCTTACCTCCACAATGAGTTCAGCCGGTGCCGAACCGCGTGTCCACGATGTCGGGCGCGCGAGCGACCCAGCTGAGAGAAGAGCCCTTGAGCCCAGGCTGCCGTCGAGTGAGCTGGGGATGCGCAGAATGGCGTTTGAAGTCGCACCTACGCAGTCCCTGGCCTTACCAGGCGTGTGCGGTGCTTCAAGGGTCCGGGACCTGTTGGACCATGTGTGGGCTCTGGGGGGGCCCCGAGTGACAGCGAAGAAGAAGCAGACTTATCTTTACTGAGCAGCTCACAGGAACAATTGGAGGTGGAGGCCAGAGAAGGTAAGGCCTCAAAGAGTGGAACTGGAATCTGGAATGGAGTCTGTGTGTACAGTCCTGGAAGGGATTGCTTATCAAATGGACAACAGTTTAAACAAATGACTTAAGGATTTTTAGAAGTGACAGCCAAAATTACTACTTGTCATGATAATGAATATGCATGAGATGTATGCAGATAGAGGTTGAGCTATTAACCTGACCGGAAGTGAGAGGGCATGCGCGCGTTGTATGCAGGCACGAAATGGTGGAATAATGGAAACAGAGAAATAAAGACACGCTGATGTTCAACAGGTAAATCATGTGTTGATGGTGTTATCAATTTCACATTTCGGGCCACAAATGTGACATTAGCGACGAGGAGAAACATTTTGGATTTTGAATCCATGGCTTTGAGCTGGAACGTTTCATCATGGCAGTCACTGGAGCTGAATTTCTTGCACTTCGTGGTGTTCCTCATTTTGACCCGACGGGTGATGCAAGCACTGTAAGCATGAAGTGGAAGGCATGGCTTGAAGAGTTCGAAGCTTACGCCGACAGTCGTGGCCTATTTCTCAATGGGAGTATGGCAGAGCAGAAAGCGCAGCGGAGGGCGTTACTTCTCTTCACCGCAGGACCTGCAGTTCGGGAAACTTTTAAGACGCTTTCGAATACTGGAAGGAAGGAGGAATACCAGAAAGCTGTAGATGCATTGAATGCACACTATGTATTGACACCGAATGCCACATTTCAACGCCATTTGTTTCGCAAAACAAAACAGGAAGATGGGGAAACGGTCGACCAGTACATGACGAGATTGCGACAACTGGCTGTTGGATGCAATTACGTGGCAGCTGATTTGGACAACCAGTTATTGGATCAAGTCGTGCAGCACTGCAGATCAGACAAACTCAGAAGGCGATTACTGTAAAAAGGGGGTGACTTGAAACTTACCAATGCTTTAGCAATTGCTGCTGCATTAGAGGCTGTTGAGGGGCAATTTCATACCATGAAACTGAAAGACAACTCAAGCCAGCCCATTAAAGACAAAGTTAGTCAACAAGTAAATAGGCTCTCGCTTAGCCATAGCCAGCCAAGAAATATGCCGACACGTGACTTGGAGTGTTACAGATGTGGAGACAGAGGTCATTTTGGAAAAGACCCATGCTGCCCAGCAAAAGGCAAAGTTTGTAGAAAGTGTGGAGGTAAAGACCACTTTGCAAAGAAGTGCAAAAGCAAGTCAAATGCAAACCAGAATGGGAAGAGTATAGCTTCTAAGGGCAAAGCTTGGGGGAAAGGAAAGTCTCCTGGAAAGAAAGGCAATTATGGACAGAGAAAGCAAGGCATTATTCGCCATATAGAAGATGATCCAGAAAATGACGATGATGATGACAACCAGGATGGGCAGAAATACTATCAGTTTACATTGAATGATGACCATCATGAGAAAGTCCCTGAGATAATTGGTGGTGTGACAGTTCCGGTCATTGTAGACTCAGGCAGTGACAGTAATGTAATTGACCGACACTTATGCGAGAAATTGAAAAAAAAAAGATCATTTTTATGTCAAAGGAGTGTTCAAAGAAACTGTATCCATACACAGCAACTAAGCCATTGCAGACCATTGGATGTTTCACTGCGACTGTTGAAGCTGGTGACAAGCACACCGAAGCAGAGTTTGTTGTCATCGACGAGAGGGGAGAACCATTGCTGAGTAGACGCACGGCGCAAGATCTGGCAATACTTCATATTGGAGCTCGTGTCAATTCAGTTCAGTCATATGAGGATATGAAGCAAGAATTCCCCGCAGTTTTCCAGGGAGGAGGAAAGCTGAAAGGTCGACAACTAAAGCTAGCAGTGGACAAAACGGTCAAACCCAAGGCGCAACCAGTGCGCAGAACCCCATTTGGACTTTGTGGGAAAGTCGAGGCCAAAATCAAAGAGTTGATTGAGCAAGACATTATTGAACCTGTAGAACATTCAACGCAATGGGTCAGCCCAGTAATGATCGTGCCCAAACCAAATGGTGACATGAGACTGTGTGTTGATATGAGGATGGCCAATTAAGCTATAATTCGAGAACGACACCCCATACCAACAGTAGAAGAAGTACTCCAGGAGTTAACAACCAGTCAGGTGTTCTTAAAAATCGATTTAAAATGGGGCTATCATCAACTAGAGCTGGACCCAGAATCCAGGGATGTGACAACATTTGTGACTCACTGTGGATTGTACCGGTACAAGAGGCTATCGTTCGGCATCAATGCAGCTCCTGAGATCTACCAGTACGAAATCCATCGAGTGATTCAAGGCATTCCTGGAGTCGCCAACATTTCTGATGACATCATAGTCCATGTGGCTACACAGGAAGAGCATGACAGACGGTTGAGGCTTGTGCTATCCAGACTACAGGGGACAGGCCTTACTGTGAATGGAGACAAGTGCCAGTTCGGTGTCTCAGAGATGGATCTCATGGGACACAGGCTTACACGGGAAGGACTGAACCCAGCTGATGCCAAGGTGAAAGCTGTTGCCGATGCACGTGAACCCCAGAATGCAACGGAGATGAGGAGTTTCTTGGGATTGGTCAATTATTGCGCAAAGTTCATCCCTAACTTTGCTACACTGGCAGAACCACTGAGTAAACTAACCAGGAAAGGTGTACCATTCCATTTTGGCCCTGAGCAGAAGGAAACATTCACAGCTCTGAAACAAAGGCTGACGAATGCCGATATTCTTGGGTATCATGATCCGGATGCACCAACAAAAGTCATAGCGGATGCTAGCCCTGTTGGTTTAGGAGCCGTGTTGGTCCAGACGCATGAGGAGACGCCAAAAATCACTGCCTATGTCAGCAGATCTTTGACAGACGTTGAAAGGAGATATTCTGGATGGGAGTCACGTGATGGAGTAGTGGCCGGATGGTGAACTCCAGCCCTCTCCAGAAAAGTAAAAAAAAAAGGAAAACACAAAGGCACAGATATAAAGTTAAAGAAAAGTGAGTATAAAGGTGGAAAGAAGATGGCGACAAAAAAAGAAAAATCGAAATCAACGGTAAGAAGAGAAGAAGAGAAGACAACGGAGGAAGAAGGAGAAGGCCTTACCTGTTCGAAGAGGCCCGCGGTGGAGAGAGAAACCCGCTCCCTCAGGTCGGTAGAAAGTGGACTACAAAAATGGCTCGTTGAGCCGAGTAAAAGTGCGCAACCGCGCATGAAAAAAAACACACCGATGGGAGGGGGGACCAGCTGGGGAGTCGATCTCCACAGCCGGCAACGACAGCTGCAGAACACCTGCAGCAAGAAGAGACCACAGAAGACAATGGAAACAAGAAAGAAGAGGAGGAAAGGGCATCAAAGAAACAACAGATGGTCAACCCAGAGGAAGAAGAAGAGGAAGAGGAAGAGTACAGTGAAATAGAAGAAGAAGGGAAAGGCAAGATAAAGGATATACTTTCTCTTATTAAAGAATACATGGAGTCATTTAAAGAATGGCAAACACAGGAATTTAATGATTTAAGAAGAAGAATAAACAACACAGAAGAGAAAATGAATAAAATAGATATGACCTTAACAGAAATGGGAAAGAAAATGGACAAGATGGAAGAGCGGAAAGCAGCAGTAGAAATGGAGGTAGAGGACTTAAAAAAGAAATTAGAGGAATCTAATAAAAAAGTTATAGAGACACAAGAACTGTTAGATCAGAAAATAGATATAATGGAAAATTATAACAGAAGAAATAACATAAAGATAGTGGGCCTTAAGGAAGATGAAGAAGGCAAGAATATGAGAGGGTTTATAAAAGATTGGATCCCCAGGATCCTAGGATGTCCAGAACTACAGCAAGAAATGGAAATAGAAAGGGCACATAGAGCATTGGCCTTTAAACCACAACCACAACAAAAACCAAGATCTATTTTAGTAAAATTCCTAAGATATACTACAAGAGAAAAGGTACTGGAGAAGACAATGGAAAAAGTAAGAGAGGGCAACAAGCCACTGGAGTACAAAGGGCAAAAAATCTTCATTTATCCAGATACAAGTTTTGAACTCCTAAAGAAGAGAAAGGAGTTCAATACAGCAAAGGCGATTTTATGGAAGAAAGGGTATAAATTTATACTAAAGCATCCAGCGGTATTGAAAATATTTATTCCAGGACAACAAAACAGACTATTCTCGGATCCAGAAAAGCACGAAAATTTGCAGAACAATTACAAAATAGACTGAGGGATGAAGACGTGTAATGAGAGTAAAAATGACCACGATTTATATGTATGTGGGTAAAGAGGTATAAGTGTGTATATGTATAATGTGCATACGTGAATGTATCCGTATTTAGAGAAAAATATAGATAGTATAGACAAGAATTAATAAGGGAAGGAAATGGAATAGAGGGAATAAGGAGGGAACTAAAAGAGTGACCTTTGTTACATATGAAAAGTGAAATCTTTTCTGGGGGTGGGCTGGGTGGGGAGGAGTTGCGGTCACTGCAAAATCAGCTGACGCTTGCGAGTGAATTCGCAAACCCAAATGGAGAGGGGAGATGTAGTTGTCCGACAAGGGATAAAGGACAACTCAGGAGGGGAAGGGGAGATTGGGGCTAAAGAAGTTTTAAATAGGAGAATAAGGAAAATGTTTGATGTTTTAGGAATGTGGTCTTATAAAGGGTTTAAAATAAGAAAACAGAAATGGAAAAGGAGGAAAGGTAATGATGGAAAAACGGAAAGGGAAGATAAACAAAGTATACAATGGCTACGTTGAACTATATGACTTTAAATATTAATGGAATACATAACCAAATTAAAAGGAAGAAACTGCTAAATTTACTGAAAAAAGAAAAAATTGATATAGCATTTGTGCAAGAAACACACTTAACTGAATTGGAGCACAAGAAATTAAAGAGAGATTGGCTAGGACATGTAACAGCAGCATCGTATAATTCAAATGCAAGAGGAGTGGCTATATTAATTAGTAAAAATGTGCCATTTAAAATAGAAGAGGAAATAATAGATCCAGCAGGGAGATATGTAATGATAAAATGTCAGATATATTCGGAGTTTTGGAATCTACTCAATGTATATTCACCTAACGAAGAAGATCAAAAGTTTATGCAAGATATCTTTTTGAAGGTAGCAAATACGCAAGGGAACATATTAATAGGAGGAGATTTCAACCTGAATTTGGATTCAAATATGGATAAAACTGGGAAAAAAATTAACAGAAAGAACAAAGTAACCAAATTTATAATTAAATCAATGGAAGAAATGCAACTTTTGGATATATGGAGGAAACAACACCCAAAAGAAAAGGAATATTCATATTACTCGGCTAGACATAAAACATACTCAAGAATAGACCTATTTTTGTTATCAGCTAGTATGCAAGATAGAGTAAGAAAAACAGAATATAAAACTAGAATACTATCGGACCATTCACCCTTAATATTGACAGTAAAGCTAGAGGACATCCCTCCAAGAATGTATAGATGGAGATTAAACCCCATGTTACTTAAAAGGCAGGATTTTAGAGAATTTATTGAAAAACAAATAAAAATGTATTTTGAAATAAATACGGAATCAGTGAAAGGAGATATTCTCAGACAGAGAAAGAAGCACTCGGACTTGTATGGGACTGCGAGAGATTCCATGCATATTTGTATGGCATTGAATTTGAACTCATCACGGTCCACAAACTATTGGAGGTGATCTACGCCACCAGGTCCAAACCGTGTGCCAGGATAGAACGATGGGTGCTCAGACTCCAACCGTACAAGTACAGAGTAGTCCACATTGCTGGGAAAGCGAACATTGCTGATCCGCTGTCTAGATTGTTGAATGATGGATGCCCACAATCCAAGTCAGAACGGGACAGAAGCAGAGAGCTTTGTATGCTTCATAGCTATCCAGTCGACACCGGGAGCTGTGACAATGAGGGAAGTCGAGAGAGAGTCCGAACATGACCCAGAACTCATGGAAGTTAGAGAATGTATCCAAAGTGGACAATGGGACAAGTGCACTCACAAGGCATATGTTCCCATTAGCGACGAACTTTGTTGCATTGGGCAGTGTGTGTTGAGGGGATGTAGATTGGTGATACCACAGAGGTTGAGACTGAAGATCGTATCATTAGCTCATGAAGGACACCTAGGTATTGTTGGTACCAAGCAAAACCTCAGGAGTAAAGTATGGTGGCCAGGCTGTGATAAAGACGCAGAGAAATTCGTCAAAACCTGCCATGGGTGTCAACTCACAAGGAGGAATAATCCCCCAGAGCCGATCCGGAGTACGCAACTCCCGACAGGACCATGAATCGATGTAGCTGTTGATTTTCTCGGACCTTTACCAACTGGTGAGTCAATCATGGTAGTGGTAGATTACTACAGCAGATACTATGAGTACTCTGTGATGAGGTCAATGACCACTGAAACAACGATACAAGCATTGGCAAAGATCTTTGCGAGACATGGATTGCCTGTTACGCTACACTCTGATAATGATCCACAGTTCATTTCAGAGACATTTGCTGAATATACGAGGACCACAGGCATCCACCATCGCAAAGTAACTCCTAAATGGCCGCAAGCCAACGGAGAAGTAGAGAGACAAAATCAGTCCATCGAAAAATGACTATGGATCGCTCATGCAGAAAGACAGAACTGGAGAGAAGCATTGCTATCCTATGTAGCTGTCTATCGGGCAATCCCTCATGCAACTACAGGAAAAAGTCCAGCAGAAGTACTCTTCGGGAGGAAATTCTGCACAAAAATGCCCGAACTGAAGGAAATCAGGGATGACCAGGAGATGAGGGACTACGATGCTGAAAAGAAGGGGGCAGCAAAGCTGGATGCAGACTCGAGATGTGGGGCCAGGTACTCAGACATCATGCCTGGAGATAATGTTCTTGTGAGGCAAGAGAGTGGTGGTAAGCTAGATACACCTTATTACCATCAACCCTACACTGTTGTATCCAGAAGTGGCAGTATGGTGACAGTCAGGTCTCCAGCTGGAGACAAAAGAAACGTATCTGGTGTCAAAAAGTACCAATCCAGAGCGGCACCGAGTGAAGTGGTTGGAAACCCAGTACGAGTTGCTCAATCTGAGGGACCAGACGACGTTCCAGAGGTAGTTACCAGTTTTCCCGATGAAGTGGCCAGAGTACCAGAAACACAGAGGCCGTAGCGAGCAGTGTTTCCGGTGCTGAGGGTGAGCAACCAAGTCGCGACAGTAGCATTGCAGGAAGGCTGAGACGGGACAGGAAACCACCTAAGCGATATGAAGATTTTGTGCCATATTTCTAATCGTGCCCGCATTATCATGAAAGTGAAAGTTTGTAATAGTTGGAATGAGTTTCAATGAAGAAAAAAAAAGTGCATTGATTCGGTGGAAGCGCAGTAATGATACACGCCAAGGAAAAGTGGAAATGTGTGATGATTGTGGAAAAAAAAGAGAAATAATGAAAAGGGTGTACGCCGAACGCTGCCCTTGTGAAACACGCAGTGAATGCGTATATGTGGATGTCAGGAAGGAAACCATCGCGAATTCCGAGAAAGAGACCTTGGCGAAGTTGTGCTATGATTACCTGGATCATCGCTGTTTTGTTGTGTTTAGCATTATTAGAAAAATGTGCGCCCAACATTTATTTTGTACTTGACGTGGTTTGACTTTGGACCATCAGTAGCAGTAACCAACAATCAGAAGTATTTTGATGCAGGAAGAGGAATGATAAGGGGAACATTTGGACAGTGATTTTGATAAATACATCATAAAGTACGTGTATGAGTGCTGTAAGAATTGCATTTTTGTTTGGGTCGACTATTTGGTATTAAATGAAAAAAAAATGTATAATTTTAAACGTGTACATTTTGCATATGAGGTGACCATTGCATTAGTATAACTACAGAAGAAATGTTGAGCCATTATATTACATTTGATTATAACGTGGTTACGTTACATTTTGTGAAGAGGGAATTTGATGTTGCTTTTGTCGGTTTGAAGGCAGAAAAATGCTATTGATAGTGTTAAAGTGTTTGCATTTAAACTGAAAGAAACACAGCAATGTATTATGTTCGGTGATATTCATACGAGATATACACTTAGATTGAAAGGTTAAGACACATAAAGATATAAAGTTTATTTCCGGTGAAAGGAGGGATGTCATGATAATGAATATGCATGAGATGTATGCAGATAGAGGTTGAGCTATTAACCTGACCGGAAGTGAGAGGGCATGCGTGCGTTGTATGCAGGTGCAAAATAGTGGAATAATGGAAGCAGAGAAATAAAGACATGCTGATGTTCAAAACGTAAATCATGTGTTGATTGTGTTATCAATTTCACATTTCGGGCCACAGATGTGACATTACTATGTCTGAAGATATGTCTGCAGTTAAGAGTGATGTTAATGTGTATTAAATCAGTGGATACAGTGCAAAAAAAATTTTAAAAATTGAAACAGCTTTTTTTTTAATGTAAAAATCAAGTTGATCATAATAGGGAAAGAATGGAAAAAAGGGAAGATTCCTTTGTGGATTGGGGAATTCAGAAGAGAGACTTATTGAAAAAAAATTGACTCATTGGAAAATCAAAGTCGGAGAAATAATGTGAAAATTGTGGGTCTCCCAGAAGATAATGAATCCAATAAAAAATTTTAAGAACTGGATTCCCAAGGTGTTGTGCAAGGAGATTTTTTCCGGAAGGTTTAGAATTGGAACAGGCACATAGAGCGTTACAAAAGGACCCCACCACCAGACGCATTTTTCTTTCTCCTCTCTCAGCCTTCCGTAGGGACCACTCCCTCCGTGACTCCCTTGTGCACTCTTCCCTCCCTACCCGTCACCCCCGGCACCTTCCACTGTGGATGTAGGAGGTGCAATATCTGCACCCACACCTCCTCTCTCACCACGGTCCAAGGTCACAGACCTTTTAGGTGAAGCGACACTTCACCTGTACCTCCAAAGAACTCATCTACTGCATCTGATGCACCCTCTGTGGCCTTCTCTACATCGGAGAGACCGGTCACAGATTAGGAAATCGCTTCACCCAGCACCTCCTCTCCATCTGCAACAAAAGTGATCTCCCTGTAGCCAACCATTTCAATTCTATCACACTCTCAAGCTCACATGTTTGTCCATGGCCTTTCATATTATCCCACCTTGACCACCTGCAGATTGGAGGAACAACACCTCATTTTTCATCTGGGCACTTTCCAACCCCAGGGCATGGACCTGGAATAACTAGTTAAAGTGAGGTGGGGGGGAGAAGGCAAGCTGATTAGTGGAATGCAGTGAACTCAGTTATTCCAGTTCCTACTTCCTTTCCTCTCCACCTAGCCTAGATTCCCCCGTCTCCACCTATGATCTCCCATCCTCACCATCCCCCCCTCCCCTTCCTCCTTTTGATGGACATCTCTCATGTTCCCCTACACCTTGATGAAGGGCTCCAGCCTGAAACGTTGGTGATGTATCTTCACTCTTGCTACATAAAGGTACTGTTTGACCTGCTGAGTTTCTCCAGCATTTGTGTTTTTTCATTTAACCATGGTGTCAACAGTATCCTGTGTTTTACCACTCCCCAGATCAAGAGCAGCTTCTTTCCCTCTGCCATCAGATTCATGAATGGAGATACTGCTTTACTTTGACTTTTTCTTGCACTATTTTTAAAATTTATTTTGTCAGGTGGCTTATATAAATGTTTGCACTGTGATGCTGTTGCAAAACAATGAATTTTGTGACACGTTGATGACAATAAATTCTGGTAATATTACCATGATATAACCTCGCATGTTTCATGCTTGAACACTTTATGATATGGTGCAGCTTCTCACAGTTATTGGCACATGGCTCATCAGATGACATATTTTCAGCCAGCTTGTATTGGGATGTACTCTAATATATGCAGCACTCTTCCAGCTGCAGGGGACTTTTGATATTTAATAATTTTAATAATTAATAATTTAATAATTAATAATTTAATAATTTTATGCTGCAGAGTGAAAGGACAAGAGTGCAAGAGTGCAGGCTAGTGCCTGCTGGATATTTTAATTTTAATTTTGAGATACACCACCTTAACAGGCCCTTCTGGGCCATGACCTTGCACTGCCCAAATACACCCATGTGAATAATTAACCTACTAACTCTGTACGATATTGGAATGTAGAGAAAACTGGACCACTCAGAGGAAACTCATGCAGACATGGGGAGAACATACAAACTCCTTAAAGATAGCACTGAATTCGAACCTGGGTCGCTGGCACTCTAACAGCGTTGTGGTAACCACTGCACTAAGGTGCATTTTCTTTGTGTTTTGAGATGGAATGGAGATCTATAAATGCAGTCTCGGCAGGAGTTTGCCGAGACTGCACTCGTATCCTTGTGGAAGCCAGTAAATATCTTTGTGTGTTCTTCTGGCATTTGCACCGTGAATGCATGGAAAATTAAATCTTTCCTTGAATAAGGTATTACATTGACTGAGCAACAAATTGAGGATTGGTGAGTATCTTTTGAATGTCCACCCTCGATCATTTGGCGGATCATGCCAAAAACATTATGCCCACTACTTCTGCATTGAAGATAGAAGGATTGGCTTCTTCCCTAGTCAACAGGAGCAAATGGAATGGGAACAACAGCTTACTGTGTCTTGTGAAGCGCCAACACCTTATCAATTGAAGGTAGTGCCACCACCTATCAATTGAAGATAACTGAGTTGGAGCAGCAATTGACAGCACTGACTACTCAGGTCCAGGCTTTAGGCAACGAATTCCTTCCATCGAACTGGTTGGAATTGTGGTGGTCGAGGATATAGTAGAGGCAATGAATGGTGCATTTTTTGGAAGCATCGGAGATTTGGTGCTGGTGTCTGGTCCTGTCAGCCACCTTGTGACTTCTACAAATGGCAGCCTGGAAACAACCAGGCCTGGCAATAGAGGAAACTGCTGGCCATGGGCATGTCAGCCGCCATCTTTTCCTCAAAGACCGTCTCTCAGATATTCAATTTCTTGTCACATTTTTCTTTGTTAGTGGATTTGAAAAATCACTGTATGCAATTGAGCTGTATCTCTTGTCCCTCCAATGTTGTTAGCCACCTGATGAGCCTACAAACTGGCTCCTGACCTTTCCAAGCCTTGCTCAAGTGTTTACCTCACCTAGTGACTCTATCATATCGACACCTAGACTTTAAACATGCAGTAACTCACCATATACAGACTTGGGGACCTCCAGTGGTAGTATGAGCTTGGGGATTAACCCTGGACTGTCTGAAAATTGTGAAATCGGAATTTGACCACATGCAAAAATTGGGCATGGTTTGCAGATCTGACAGCTGCTGGGCTTCACCATTGCAAATAATTCCAAAGAAATCTCCTGGGAATTGGCGACATTGTGGTGATTATCATGCCCTGAACAATTCTACCATGCCTGACCGATACAACAACCCCAATTTACAAGACTTTTCAGCAAACCTCTATGGTGAACATGTATTTGTGAAAATAGATCTAGTGCATGCTTGCTATCAGATTCCATTTGTGCCTTCTGATGTTGCGAAGACAGCAGTAATGATCTCTTTTTTAAAAAAACTTTTTTTAAAACTTTTAAAAATAATGTAAAATCAATAGGAACAACAAAAAAGTTATTATACAATATAATAACCCCCCCCAGCCAGCCCCCTCAAGGGGAGCCAAAAAAAGAAAACATAAAACATATACAATATTTTAAGATATTTCCAAACCCATATATTCTAAATCAGATGACCACATTTTAACAACGAAAGAATAATTATCATGTAAATTATATGTTATTTTCTCCATATAAATACAAGATCTCAATTCATTCTGCCAATGCGCTATATTAATCTCAACATTGTCTTTCCAATTAATTGCTACACATTTTCGTGCTGCAGATAATGCCAAATGTACAAATGCTATTTGGAACTTATCCAACCCCAAGCCAGTCAAAGAAACCCTATAACCCAACAAAAAAATCTCTGGATCTAATGGTAATTTAATTTTAAATAATTTCTCCAAAACCAACCTAACTTTTTCGCCAAATGGTTGTACCCTATCACAAGCCCAAACTATGTAAAAATGTTCCAGTACTTAACCCACATCTAAAGCAAAGATTCGAATAACTTAATCCATATTTTTTCAATTTCTCAGGAGTCAAGTATAACCGATGCAAAAAATTATAATTAACCAAACCATATCTTACATTAGTCAATTTAGTTACCCCCTCATGACACATAACCTCCCAATCCTCTTGAGGTATAACATAAGTTAAATCACTTTCCCATTTATTTCTAGATTTCTCCAAATTTGGTTTATCCATAGTTTCCTGTCACAATCGATACATATCTGAAATAAAATCTCTCTTTAGTATAAAGGAAATCAAAGATTCAAATTTTGTTAACTTAGGTAAACTCATCTCTTTACCATAATTATCCCTTATCAAAGCTCTAAGTTGGTAATACACAAATAAAGAATTTACTGGTATATCAAATTTCTCCCTCAATTGATTAAAAGAAAGAAACTGTCCCCCTTCAAAACAATCCTGAATCACTTTTATACCCTGAGAATACCATATCTTTAAATACCTATTAAACATTGAAAAAGGAATAAGCTGATTTTGATATAAAGGAGTTTGGATTGATAGTTAATTCTTTGTTCCTATAACATCATTTCTTTTAACCCATATCTTTAACAAATGTTATTGCCTGCATGCTCCTCAGTGATTGCTTCGACTGCGTGCTGCCAAATCTCGAAGTGTGTCTGAGCTTCCGGGTGGTGTGGGTCGACTTTGAGGCTCCCTGCGCTCAGGAGTTTTTCCATAGCATCCGTGGGAAAAAAAAATTCTTTGTGGATTAAATTGTGGTGCGCTGTTAGACAGAATCAGACACAGGGTAAAGACTGTACAACAAGCTTTGATCCACAAAGACTTCCACAGAGCCAGGCTGGCTGTAGCTGCAGTAACTCTGAGAGACTTTGGAGGCCGGTGCAGAAGGTCATTGACATCCAACCGGGTGGGGCTTGATCCATTAAGGTCGACTGATTGACAGCCAGTCAGGTGTAGTCCTATCCCCTTTACTCTCCTGCAGGTACAGAGGTTGCCCCCCTGCAGTAGGCTGGTGGTGTACCACCTCAGGGGTAACCATACAATTATTCCAGCCAAATGGCAAGCTACCATGCTATCAGAACTAAACCACAACCATTCAGGAATGGTTCGAATGGAAGCACTGGCCCGGATGCATGTTTGATGGCCCTGCATAGACAGAGGCATCGAAACAACAGTAAGAGAATGCAAAGTATATCAGTCAATGTAGCCAAAAATGCCACAAGCCAAAGCTAACCCAAGGAAATGGCCATCCAAACCCTGGCATCGGATTCATGTAGACTTCGCTGGTCCATTCATGGGTGAGACTTTCCTAATCGTTGTGGACGCACACTCCAAATGGCCAGTAGTTTCACAGCTGAAAAATACCAAAGCAGATCCCACAGTTGTCTATGTGCTATCTTTCCCCCTTATGGATTGCCTTAGGAATTCGTTACTGACAATGGACCTCAATTTACATCAGAACATTTAAAAAAAATGATGCGTGACAACAATATCAGACATATTTTGTCTGCACCCTATCACCCAAGTACTAATGGGGAGGCAGAATGTTTTGTACAAATATTTAAAAGAGCAATGAAAACCATGAAACTTTTAAATGCCCCCTGGACACACAAAATTGCAGTTTTCCTATTGGGATACAGAAACATGGCACATTCTACCACAAAACGCATCCCAGAGAACTAATGTTTGGCTGCAATCTGCGGACCCCGCTGACCACAGTTCATCCAGATCTGGGTCTCCGATTTTAAAAAAAATAGCATTGCCACAGACCTCACCTCGAACCTTGGAAGTGAGGGAGAGTTCTGGTAAAAGATTATAGACAATAAATATAAAGACCCATGGGCGGTGGGAGTAATCTTAAATTGTGGAAATGACACATTGACCATTTACGAGCATTGACTGACCCTAAGGTTCATGAACTGCCTTATGAACTGGAGGAGGTGGAATCAGACCTGCTGTGGCCTGCCCTGACTACCCCACCCCACAGACTGAGGGGGGGGGGGGGGTTGCAGAGACGGTCGCGGAGCTGAGCAGTGCAGAAAGGAATCCAGTAACTGAGACATGCAGCCTGGAAGGCAGTGAAGACAAGCAGTTGCAGCCAAAGGTCAGTGAAGGTGGGCAACTGCCACCGACTCGACTGCTGACCCAAGCAAAGACCGGCCCAGCTAACTAAGCCGAGGCAGTCCAAAAGAGAAATAAGACCACCTGAACACTTTAAGGACTATGTGCCCTGATTATTATTAAATACTTTCTGTTTTATAATTATAATTACTCATGAGATGTATTCTAATTCTCACTTGTCGTCCTGGGCCCAATATAATCTTATGAGTTGGAAGGGGCCCAGTCAGCATTTACTTCCGGGGGGGCGGGGTGTTGAAGAGTGTTGGTATAAGTCTGCCCTCTGCTGGAAATCACGATGTCACCCTTCCACACACACACACATATATATATATAAAGCCTGTGTGTCAGTCAGTAGTCCTGTTAGTCTGTTAGAGGTAAAGGATGTGAAAGTATCACATCTCCGAGTCCTAATTGTGTGAGTGCATGCTCAACAGTTTCCACCAATCAAAATGATCATCTTTTTGCATGGCAATTCATCAACCTTGTCCTCTTTTAAGTGGACTGGCAACACAATGTTATACTGACAATGTTCCTCCATTATGTAGTTTGGTGGGGCCAGGGAGCTTGAATTGTGTTAAAGGTGGATCAATGCACATCAAAATGATAAAAAACCAGATCACCCCGAATGTGTGAGAGAGGAAATTGAAGGTCTGAAACTGTTTCCCCACAGATGTGGACTGATCTGTGCAATGTTTTCTGTAGACTCGGGGCTGCAAGCAGCAGTATTTGTCGGCCCCCTTCCTGGAATCTCAGTGAAGCAGCAGGGGAGAGGGTCGACTCATACACGAGCGGCAGCTGAGAACAACGTCCTTGCGCCCGGCTTGGCCGTCCAACCCTTGGGCAACACCGTTCCTCTGCCATGGTGATCCCCGTGACGAAGTGAGCTTTCAAATCAAACTGCTGGAGAAACTGGCCCGCATTCCCCTGGGAGTCAAGGCTTTACAACCTGACCACCTTCCCCCAGTCAGCCGGACTCATCCTTCCTCGGTCCCTGACTGAAACTTCCTCATCCCCCCCCCAAATCGCTTTGGGAGCCCATCTCAGACTTTTATTTTGGGCTTTAGATGAGAGGGATCTGGAGAGATCTTTTTTTAAAAGACAGGTCCTCTTCGCTTTGCCCTGATATTTGCAAATGTAACAACTGCACGGAAGGGCTGAGCAGAAGCAGACGAAGATATTGCTGCCCCATTAGTTTTCTGCGGGGAACAAAAGAGAGGGTGGAGTTTTGTGTGTGTGTGTGACTCGAATGGAGCAGAACCCGCCCGCCCCTTCGTTCGAGGGGCTCGCTACCTGGCTCCATGCAGCGACAAGCAAAACTGCGGAATGTCCCTCTGCCCACACCGAGAGTAGTTTTTAAGCCAAAGGAAAGGTTCCGTGAGCCCGCAGGATTGGAGAGTGGGCAAAAATCAGACGAAGGTCGTATCACTTCGAAAAGTGCTTTTCCAACTCCATCGAGGGGGAGGCAGGACCGACTCTTCTTTCCAACACCTGGTGCTCGCGTTCCCACTTTTCTCTGGCCCGCTCACATTAGAAGCAGGAAAGAGAACTGAAAATGTCTCGCTTCTGGACGTCCTTCACGAGAAGCGACAGGATGAAAGGAAGATGCACGGTTCTCGCGGTTTACGTGGCGATGTTGTGCCCTCTCGGTGTCTCCGTTCTGCGCTCACTCCCCAGGAAAACCATCTCTTCCAGTGGTAGGTCTTGGCTTCTGCTTCACCTCCCTCTCTCTCTTCTCCCTCTCTTCCTCTTCCTCTCTCTCCCTCCCTCCCCCTCTCTCCCTCCCCTCCCTCCCCCTCTCCCCCCCTCTCTCTCCCTCTCCCCCTCTCTCTCCCTCTCCCCCTCTCTCTCTCTCCCTCTCTCCCCCTCTCTCTCCCTCTCCCCCCCTCTCTCTCTCTCCCCCTCCCTCCCCCTCTCCCCCTCTCCCCCTCCCTCCCTCTCCCCCTCTCCCTCCCTCCCTCTCCCTCCCTCCCTCTCCCCCTCTCCCTCCCTCCCTCTCCCCCTCTCCCTCCCTCCCTCTCCCCCTCTCCCTCCCTCCCTCTCCCCCTCTCCCTCCCTCCCTCTCCCCCTCTCCCTCTGTCCTAGGACGATTCAGGAAAACTTGACCGACACGCGAGACTGAGTTCGCGTCGCCATCTGTGAGGCTGGTTCACAAAAGATCGGAAAAGCCCCGCTCAGGCATCACCATTCCTTGTTAAATGTGCACAGACACGGGAACCCATGCGCATTCAACCAAGTCCTGGGGGGCTGGGGGGGGGGGGGGCACTTGCTGTTCCTTCACAGCCCGTTCGCTCAGTTCCTAACTAGGTAGGAGTGTCAAAGTTAACAAGTTTGGGGATGCATCAGCCGGATGTGAAGTGCAGACGTTCTCCAGTCGGTGCAGCCAGGAAAATGGACTGACGACAGGTTCAATTGATAAGGGGTGTTTTTCACAGGGTCCTTAATTGCCTTATCAAAGGAGCTGGATGTTAAACGAGTTGGGGTAGTGGAATTCACTTTACCAATTCCTGTTCCAGCAGTTGGAAGTCCCCCCCCCCCCACAATAGAAAATGTTACACCATTTTGGAAAGGCATTTTATAATCATGACCTTCTCCGCGAAATGTACTTTTTAAAAATTAGAATGTGGGCATGATGAACAAACAGTCAGTGCATGCAACTATGTTGGGATCTGCAGCAACCAAAAAAAATGAGCCGGATGCAGTCAGTGGGGGAAATAGTATCATCATTTTGGGCTGGAACCCTTCATCACAAATAATCTCAGATTGACAAATACCTTGGCCAGGAAGAAACCTTTCACAACACACAAAGTGTTGCAAGAGCTCAGTGGGCCCAAGCAGCACCAATGAAGAGCAATAGACAGTTGACGTTTTGGGCCGAAAACCCTTCATTGTTCATGAAGACTCTTTTGACCTGATTGTAAATTGCATTGGAGGAAAAAAATAGGGTCTAAACAGCAGGTAGCTTCATGACTCTTAACATTGAGCTCTGCAGCTCCCATAATTCATTCTTATTAATATAAATAGTGCTGGAGATTCTGGTTGAACACCAAGCAGTCGGTGGTCTTCACTGTAACATTGAAAATCTACTTGTAGCCTTCCTACATGGATACGATAAAATACCAGCTTGTCTGGAATATCACTTTGGTGATGCCAGTGTTTGTACCGTGATAAAGAAATACAAATGAGAATGAGAGGAATCACTATTTTAATGCATGTGATTGTAACTAGTTCATTGCTCTTGCAAAGCATGGGCTCTTTTTAATCATTTGTCGCCATACATACAGTACACTATCTGTTATAGTAAGAACACTGTTGTAGAAGAACGTTTATGGGTCAGGGAGAGACAATGTACTTTTCAAATTAATACAATGTTCTGTTTACTTTACCACTTTGTGGCTGCCAGAGTTGGCACTTGCACCCTGCAAATGAGTTGTTTGTTATTCACATCAATACCTCAGCGACTTCCTTAGTGCAGCAATAGAATCTCGTGAGTAGCTTCATGTTTAACTATGAGTCACACAAGTCTATGCTGCTGGAAATGACACATTTCTTCTCAAGAACAATACTGATGCAGTTCGAATCGTGACAGTTCGTGCTTGCCCCTTTCAAGTGTCAATTCATTAATTGCATGATTATGCTCAGTCACAACTTACTCTGGAGTACTTGCTAGTATACGACCACATCAACTTGTTTTGTACTCTGGCCTGGATTTTGGGCAAATAAACGAACCTCATTGTGTTTCTGCATTTTGTTGTCAATATTGCAGTCAACCCTCTAGTAACAGGTGCTAATATAGTGAAGCTGCTACCTACGCATCTCTTTCTGTTAACGCGATTCTTGATCTAAATTCAAACTTGAGTCATTTGACATTGCCAGTGGATCTTACAGGTTGATGAGATGTCGTGCTCTAGCTCTGGCTTTGGGGTGAGATGGACGTGTCATGAACATGTCACAAAATTTGTTGTTTTTGTAGCAGCTTTAAAGAGGAAACATTTATATTATAAACCACCTCACAAAATAAATCGAAAAAGTCAAAGTGAGGCAGTGTCTGTGGTTCACTCTTCATTCAGGAATCTGATGGCAGAGAGAAAAAAGCTGTCCGTGTGCCACTGAGTGCTCATCTTCAGGCTCCTGTACCTTTTACCCTGATGGTAGTAGAGTGAAGAGGCCATGGCCTGGGTGGTGGAGGTCCTTGAGGATAGAGGCTGCTTTCTTGTAGATGTCCTCGATGGAGTGAAGTCTGGTGCCCGTGATGTCGCAGTCCAAGTTAACAATCCTCTGGAGTTTTTTTTATTGTCCAGAACATTGGTAACTCCATATCAGCCACTAGCCAGAATGCTCTTCACAGTACACCTGTAGAAGCTTTTGAAAATCTGCAGTAACATCCTCACAAAGTGTAGCCACTGGCGAGCCTTCTTCGTCATTGCATTGACATGGAGGCTCCAGGACAAATCTTTGGAGATGTTGACACCCAGGAATATGAAGTTCTTTATTTTGTTGAAAATTCTATTTTTGATTTTAAATATGCAATATATTAAATTTTTTCGTACATAAATATCCCTCCTTCCCTCCCCCATACATACAGATTCATTCACTGTCAGAGCTTACATATATTTTAAATATATACAGTTGGGGGAACTACATTTTTGTATGTATAATAGTTACTTTTATAACCTTTTTTCCTTTTTATTACTATTTTTGGGCCCCTATGTGGTCCAGGTACAGCTGCCAGACCTTTACAAAAGTGTCACATTTATTCTTCAAGTTAGATGTGATTCCCCCCCCCCCCCCCATACAGTTGTACATTTCCGCAGTCCATTGTGCTATAAGTAGAGGAAGTTGGACTTCCAAGTGATTACGATACATTTATTTTGCCACCATCAGTGCCATTCTTGTCAATGAGATTTGATATTTAGTCAATTTGTTGCCTATTTCCATGTAATTACCAAATAGATATAACTCTGGGTCGCCCGTAAAGGCCACTCCTGTTATCCTGGTTAATTTTTCTGCCATTTCTTGCCAAAATGGCCTCGTCTTTACGCACGACCACGTGGCATGTAGAAAATTTCCTGTCTCAGTCCCACATCTGAAACACATCTTTGTTATACATCTGGGTGTTTTCTCCATCCAGACCATTTGTTTGCTTTCACTAATTTTAGGTAGTGTCAAGGTTGGTGCCCGACTTTCTCTTAAGAACGATCTAAACTGAAGAAAACAGAAAAAGGTCCCATTGGCCTCTCCATATTTGTGTTTTAATCGTTCAAAGACAAAAGAATTCCTTCTGTGTAACTGTCCTTAATTTAATATGTCTTGTACCTTTGTCAAACCACAAATTTAATATTCTATTGCCCATGTCCATAGGCATAACACATTTTTACACAATGATGCTTTTATTGATATCCCTACTTTTTTTCCTATACATTTATTAATTTCTTGCCACATTCTAATCATATGTATTAAAATGGGGATATCCTTCTTTTTCTTCAGTGATTTGACACTCCGTTTATAAAATAATTTGGTTCCCCCTCCTCCATTGAATACATTTCCATTTGAACTCAAGACGGGGAGGAGGGTTGCCTTCAGTGAAGAAGGCAGCGAGAAATCTAGCCTTTGCAGCTAGGTAATATTTTTTGAAGTCTAAGTCCTCCCAGCCTGCAGTCCCTGTCAGCTTTTCCACTGCAATTCTTGGTATCTTATTATTCCATACAAATTATCTAATATAGTTGTTTAGTTGCCTAAAACGTTTTTTAGGTAACGGAATAGGCAGTGATCGAAAAATTATGATGCAGTTCCCCCTTCCCACTAAGGTAATCGGTAAGTCTCTCCATTTCTGTCGGTCTCTCCATCTTCCCAAGAAGAGGAAGAGAATTTAGTTGGTACAGATTTTGCAAGTTATTGCCAGTTACTATTCTAAGATACCTTATTCCATCTGTCTTCCATTTAAATTTACTTTCTTTTTGGTATCTTTCATAAAAAATCGTTAATGGTATTATCTCACTTTTATTCATATTTATTTTGTAGCCTGTTTCTTGTAATTTTTCCAAAGATTTAGCCGCTTCTGATAAGTACAACAGCTCATTATTGGTGAATAGACTGATTTTGTGTTCTTCTTTCCTGACTTTGAAGCCCTTTATATCCGGATCCTTCTTCTTATCTCCACCAGCAGTTCAATCACTAAAATAAAATAGAAAACACTGGGGTCAGGGGCATCCCTGTCTGCTTGATCTACTCCAGAGAAACACTGCCAACATCTGATTATTTGTTATTATTTTGGCTTGTGGTTTATGGTATAAAGTTTTTATCCAATTTATATGTGTTCTGCCTATAATAAATTTTTCCAGTGTTTTAAATAAAAAAGGGCCTTTCCAAATGGTTGAATGCATCAAGGGAGTCTAATACTTGGATTTTGTTCAGATTTTCCATGTAATTTATTAAATAATCTTCCTAGACTATTTTAAGAATGCTTTCCTTTTACAAGTCCCACTTGATCCGTATGTATCAATTTTGGAAATTATTGTCCTGATCTCTTAGCCAACACTAATAGGTCAGAACAATAATTGCCAAAACTTATAACCAGCATTTAACAGGGATATTGGTCTGTATGACAAAGTTTTTAGTGGGTCCCTATTTTTTGGTAATGCTGTAATAATTGCAGTTGTGTATGATTCCAGGAGGGTCTGTCTTTCCACTGCTTGGTCCAGGGCATCCATTAACAGGGGGGCATTAATAGTGAGGTGGAAATCCATCTTACCCCGGTGATATATTCGCCTGTAGGGCCCAGGCCCTTTTCAATTTCTTCCCTTGTGAAGTGAGTATCTAATTCTATCCTTTCTCTTCTAGTTTTGCAAGTTTGACATTCATCAAAAATTCTTCTATTTCATTCCCATTTAATCATTCTGATTTGTATAATTTCATGTCTCTTCTCTTTGGTTTGGCTTCGCAGACGAAGATTTATGGAGGGGTATGTCCACGTCTGCTGCAGGCTCGTTGGTGACTGACAAGTCCGATGCGGGACAGGCAGGCATGGTTGCAGCGGTTGCAAGGGAAAATTGGTTGGTTGGGGTTGGGTGTTGGGTTTTTCCTCCTTTGTCTTTTGTCAGTGAGGTGGGCTCTGCGGTCTTCTTCAAAGGAGGTTGCTGCCCGCCGAACTGTGAGGTAGTCTCTTCAATCTGTACATATATACATGACCAAACAGCATGTAAAAAAGTTCCAACACACGTACCACATCTAAAACAGTAATCTGAATTACTAAGGCCATATTTTTTCAATTTCTCAGGAGTTAAATATAACTGATGCAAAAAAATTATAATTAACCATTCCATATCATGATAGTGTTACTAGATTATCATGGCACATATCCTTCCAGTAATTTTATTTAATTTTTAAATTTTTTATTTTTCACACTATGAACCATATTAACCAAAATACACATAAACATTTCCCTCTGGAATATACACTGTGTCATTTTCTCCCCTTTTTTCCCCCCTCCCTTCCCTCCCTCCTTCCCACCCCCTCCCCACCCACTAAACATTTAACATATATGATACATTAAACCCATTAAACAATGTCATCACACAATGAAAATAAACAAGAAAATGGTGTCATCTACTTTTACCCACTGGGTCAGTTCATTTCGTCGTCTTCTCCTTCTGTCATTTTAGGAGGTGGAGGTCCACGGTAGGACTTCTCTGTTGTGTTCCATGTACAGTTCCCAAATTTGTTCGAATACTATGATGTTTTTTCTTAAATTATATGTTATTTTTTCCAATGGAATACATTTATTCATTTCTATGTACCATTGCTGTATTCTCAGGCTCTCTTCTGATTTCCAGGTTGACATAATACATTTTTTTTGCTACAGCTAAGGCTATCATAATAAATCTTTTTTGTGCTTCATCCAAATCGAGGCCAAGTTCTTTACTTCTTGTATTACTTAGAAGAAAGATCTCTGGATTTTTTGGGATGTTGTCTTTGTGATTTTATTTAATTCCTGATTTAGATCTTCCCAAAACTTTTTCACTTTCTCACATGCCTAAATTGCATGTACTGTTGTTCCCGTCTCCTTCTTACAGTGAAAACATCTGTCTGATACTGTTGGGTCCCATTTATTTATCTTTTGGGGTGTGGTGTATAGCCTGTGTAACCATTTATATTGTATCATGCGTAACCTCATGCTTATTGTATTTCTCATAGTTCTGGAGCATAGCTTTTCCCATGTTTCATTCTTTATCTTTATGTTTAGATCTTGTTCCCACTTTTGTTTGGGTTTACAGCTTATTTCGTCGTTCTCTTTCTCTTGCAGTTTGATGTACATGTTTGTTATAAATCTTTTAATTATCATTGTGTCTGTAATCACATATTCAAAGCTGCTTCCTTCTGGTAACCTCAGCCTGCTTCCCAATTTGTCCTTCAAGTAGGTTTTCAGTTGGTGGTATGTAAACATTGTACCGTGAGTTATACCAGATTTGTACTTCATTTGTTCAAAAGATAATAATTTATTTCCCGAAAACCAATTTTCTATTCTTTTGATCCTTTTTCTTTCCCATTCTCTAAAGGAAAGGTTATCTATTGTGAAAGGCATGAGTTGATTTTGCGTCAGTATTAATTTTGGTAGTTGATAATTTGTTTTATTCCTTTCTACATGAATCTTCTTCCAAATGTTGAGCAGATGGTGCAGTACTGGTGAATTCCTATGTTGCACCAGTTTTTCATCCCACTTATATAGTATATGTTCAGGTACCTTCTCCCCTATCTTATCTAGCTCTAATCTGGTCCAATCTAGTTTTTCTCTTGTTTGATAAAAATCTGATAGGTATCTTAATTGTGCTGCTCTATAATAATTCTTAAAGTTTGGTAGCTGTAAGCCCCCTTGTTTGTACCATTCTGTTAATTTATCCATCCAGTAATCTTCAGGAAAATAAAAGTTAAATCATTTTCCCATCTAAACTTAGATTTCTCCCATTCCGACTTATCCATATTATCTTGTAATACTTGATACGTAACAGAAATATAACCCCTTTTAAGCACAGAAGAAATCAAAGACTCAAATTCCGACAATACAGGTAAAACCATCTCTCTACCATACATTTTTTTAACCAGTGACCAAAGTTGATAATAAACAAATAAAGAAGCTTCAGTAATGTTAAAACGCTCTTTCAATTGAATAAAAGAAAGAAATTGACCTTCTACAAAACAATCCTGCAATATTTTTATACCCTTAAAATCCCAATTCTTTAAATGACTATGGTTTTCCTTTCCTGAAATCAACAATAAGCTCCTTAGTTTTGGTGACATTGAACGCAAAGTGGTTATTGGTGCACCATTCAGCCAAGTTTTCAATCTTCATCCTGTATCCTTCCTTTATACAACCTGCTACCATGGTGCCGGCAAATTTGTAGATGGTATTATTGACAAACCAAGCTACACAGTCATAGGTGTAAAGTAAGTAGAGCAGGGGGCTAAGAACACAGTCTTGTGATACCCCGGTACTGATGGAGATTGAGAAGAGTTTCTTACCAATCTTCACTGATTGTGTTCTGGAGATGAGGAAATCCATGATCTAATTACACAGCGGGGTGTTAACTCTTAGGCCTTGGTGTTTGCTGTTCAGTTTTGAGAGGTTGATGGTGTTAAATGCCAAACTGTAGTTGATAAAGAGCATCCTGATATATGCATTTTTGCTCTCCAGATGTTCTAGGGCTTTGTGTAGGGCCATTAATATGGCAAATGAGAGATGAGGTAGCAGTGTCCACAAGTATCAATTTTTAATAACAGATGTCCAAAATGCCAGTTTCCTTCTACTTTACCAGTTTCCTACTGCAGCCATCTTTAGTTCCTGCTTGTTTCCTTAAGCTTTCTCTTTGGCATATGGAAGGCATGCTCATTTGGATTTAGATCAGGTGACTGACCTGACCTTTCAACAATTTTCCAGATTTTAGCTTTTGAAAAACTCCTTTGTTACTTTAGCATACGTTTGGGATTATTATCCTGGAGTAGGATGAAGCTCCGTCCAATGAGGTTGAAGGCATTTGCTCAAATTTGAGCAGATAAGATGTTTGTCTACACCTCCAAATTCATTTTGCTACTGCCATCAATAGTTATGTACATCAATGAGGATAAATATCCCCAGTACCTGTGGCAACTGTACATGCCCAAGTCATAACAAGCTGACCATCATGTTTCACAGATAATATGATATGCTTTGGATCTTGGGTCGTTCCTCTATGCTTCCACGATTTGCTCTTGCCATCACTCTGATACAGGTTAATCTTTGTCTCATTTGTCCACAAGACCTTTTTTTTTTCCAGAAATCTGCAGACTTTTAAATACTCCTTGGCAAACTATGATCTGGCCATCCTGTTTCTTTGGCCTTTTAGTGGTTTTTATCCTGCAGTGTAGCCTCTGTGTTCCTGTTCATGAAGTCTCCTGTGGATAGTAGTCATTGAGACATCCACACCTGCTTCCTGCAGAGTGTTTCTGATCTGTCGGACAGGCGTATGGGGATTTTTATTCATGATGAGAATTCTGTCATCGGTAGTGGAGATCTTCCTTGGTTTATCTGATTACAGAGCTCACCAGTACACTTTTCTTACTGATCTTCCAAATAGTTAATTTTGGTGATCAAAAGCTTAAAAGTAAGCCTCGCTCTCTTATACCTGCATTAATGAAACGATTAATCCCTTTCTGAGTACGTAATCATAAATACCTGTGAAGCCTAATTTAGACAGACAGCACAGTGACAGGCCCTTTTAGCTAATGGGGCCATACTGCCCAGTTACATCTAATTGACCTACACCCCTGATAGGTTTTTGAAGGGTGGGAGGAAACTGGAGCACCCGGAAGAAATCCATGCAAATGGGGACAACGTATAAACTCCTTACAAACATTGCAGGATTCAAACCCTGGTCCTGGTTGCTGGTGCTCTAACAGTGTTGTGCTAACCATGCCGTCCTGTGACACAAACATTCTCGTGCCCTGAAATGGGAGAACTACCTATAAAAAGTGCTGTAATTTCGACATGGTCAAACCAAAATGTATACAAATAATCTTGATTAAAATCTGGGATGTGCACTTTAATCACATGGAAATTGTTTGATTACAAATTTAAAACCATGGAGCACAGGGGCAAGTAATGTAAAGAAATGTGTCTTTGTAGAAAACATTATTCAGGGCCCTGTATACAGCACAAACCAAAGGGATCCTAGCACTGATCCTTATGAAACATTTTTTGTTTGAAACCTATCCACATTGCCAGAGAGGAGATTCTGACATTCTTAAACTGTACAAAGTCTGACCAAATGTATCCTACCTAGGATATTGTGGGAAAATTGGGAAAACATTGCCAGAGATATGAGAGACTGCATAAGTGATAACTAAAATTTTTGAGATTCATGTTTTCATGTTTTGGACTTGCCCTAGTTCAGAAAAAATTTGGAAAAAACAATTTTCAAACTTTATCAGTGAATTTTTTTTTAAAAGATCAAATTAGAACTATGTTCTTAATTGCTTTATTTGGTTCTTTGCAAGAAGAGGATATATTATTGACTTCATCTCAAAAGTGAATTTTAGCTTTTACCTCTGATAGCTCGATGGGCAATTTTGATGAAATGGAAAGACAACACTCCACCTACTCGTACTCAATGGTTACATGATATTCTGTCTTTCCTAAGTTTAGAAAGAAAATCAGGTATAATGTTAAAAATGTAAAGTTTAATTTTCATAAGACGTGGGGTCCATTCTTGGAATACTATCATAATTACAAGAATTAAGGTGTTTGGATGCTCCTGAGGTGCGCTGTCTGGATTTTGGATGTAGTCATTCGATTCATATCTATATTTATAAGTTGACCTTGTTTAGAGGGAGGGGTTTGATTAAAGGGGGGTCCTCTTTTCTTTCTTTTTAAATTAGAGGCATATCAGATAAATCTGAGTTTAATTGAAAATTGTAAACATTAGGCACTTTTACACAGCTGCTGAGTAGCAGAAAATTTTTGCAAATTTTCTGCTCTTCTGGCAGTGTAAAAGTGTCAAGACAGAATTTTTCAGCTGCTCTCATTGGGAAAGAGATTCAGGAGTATCAAAGACAGCATCACCAGGCTGAGGAACAGCTTCTTCTAATGGGAAGTGAGAATGCTGAATGTCCAAAGGAACTGCTCACACTAACCATCTGAGATTCTCATTTGTATAGCTGAATTCTTGACCTGCAAATGACTTGTTTTTCTTTAAGTATGTTATGTCTGGTTGTATGTCTGGATGTTTTGTACAGAGGACAGGAGAGCATTGTTTTGTCAGGTAGTACTTGTACAATCAGATGACAATAAACTTGTTTAGTGGGGAGACAATTCTGATCTGAAACATTGGCATTCTTTTTCTCCCAAGAAATTGCAAGAGCCCTGGCAGAGGTATTTGCATTATTGTTAGCTATGGGTGAGGTGCCAGAAGGCTGGAAGGTGGCAAATGTCATGACTTCATTTAAGAATGGCTGCATAGACAAGCCAGGTAGTTACTGGGGCAATTCTGAGGCAAGAACCACCTGCATTTGGAAAGGCAAGTACTGGCCAGGGAGATACACAAAAGTACTGGAGAAACAAAGTAGGTTGCACAGCATCCATAGGAAGTAAAATACAGTGGATGTTTTTGGCCTCAGCCACTCTTCAGGAATGCTGAAAATCTTGCAGATGTCTGAATTAAAAGGTGGGGAAATGAGGGTGAAGGAGAAGAGGGAAACAGGTAAGAGGGAATATCCGGATACAGGTGGGAGGGTAGAAGAGAAAGAAACTAAGAACTGATAGGAGGAGAAAGCAGTAGGCTAAAAAAGATAGCTCTCTGATAGGAGAAGGAAGGGAAGGGGGTGGGGAGCTGGAGGAAGGAAAGCAGAATGATGAAGGAAAGAGAAACCGAGGGAGGGGTTTAAAGGAAATTGGAGAACAATATTGATACTATCAGGTTGGAGACTGTCAAGATGGACAATAAGGTGTTCTTCCTTCAGCGGATGGCCTCGATATGGCAGTACTTGAGGCCATGGACAGACATCTCAATTGAAGTTGTTGGCCACCGGAAGTTGTTATTGCAGCATTCAGAGCAAAGGTGCTCAACGAAGTGATATCATAGTTTGCCTCCAGTCTCTCCTGTGCATGGCTTCTAATTTCTCGTTTATAGTTCTTTTACTGCTTCCATTATATATTTTTAAAAATCCTCGTGACCTCCTGTGTCTGTAGCCATTTACAAACTGGGTCTGCTCAGGACCTGAGTATCCTACATTTGTAGCAGCCTTTACAGCCTCTTACACAATGGACCCTAAATTGCCTGGTTGAATGGTGACTGGGCAATTTAAGGGTTCTCCTGCCCTTCACACTCTCACCACATTGCTAGAGGCCCTGCAGGGATCTCCTGTTCCCTATGTTGGCCTCCAAAAGGTAAGTGGCAAGGGTAGGCGTGGAATCGGAGTAGGGGGGAGGCGCTGTTGGGGCTGGGGCGAGCGCAGTCATAATGCTGTCAGACTGGTGGGTGGACGCTGTTGGGGTCAGGGGGAATGCTGTTATGCCTGCGGGGAGAAGAGTTGGGAGTGGACCGATGGGGAGAAGAGTTGGGGCAGGAGCAATGGCCGTCTTTCTTACCTTTAATTCACCACGCTGCTGGAACTGCTCTGGCATTTCAGTGATGTGGGGGATTATGGGTAAGAAAGATGGCCATTGCACACAAGCGCTGTCATTTTCTACCTGGGCAGCTATCGATCGCTTACAAATTGACAGCTACACGGTGTATGTACATGGGTAGACAATCCACCTCCGAGGTGGTTTGCCTACCCATGCAGTTTAAAAAAAAATTCTACCCATCAATTAGCCTGTACAAAGGTAAATAACCTGCCAAAATGGTAGGTTAAACTCGTGTTACAATCCAATTTGTAAACCCTTAGTGTCTCATTAGACTTCATAGCATTTCCCTGAAACGCTTGGGGTGAGCCACTTTATTGTGGATGCAAATATGCACTGTTTAACAGTTGACCATTAATCTGATTAGAGTTAGCATGAATGCAATTCTTTGTACTGTTCTCTGAAGACAAAAACAACTTTGTACACAAAAATAACCTGATTCACTAATAAACTTTGAATGATTGGAGAGTTTCAGTGATTGGAGAGTTTCAGTGATTGGAGAGTTTCAGTGATTGGAGAGTTTCAGTGATTGGAGAGTTTCAGTGATTGGAGAGTTTCAGTGATTGGAGAGTTTCAGTGATTGGAGAGTTTCAGTGATTGGAGAGTTTCAGTGATTGGAGAGTTTCAGTGCCATGCAGACAGTTTTGCTACTTTGGCTTTTATTACTTGATGTAATATTGCTGCATAGAAAGCAAGAGGACCTTCTGTTTGCAGCTTTTACCAACTGGTAATCCTAACCCAGAGTCAACCGTGCATGTTAAGAGTTGGGGTAAAATGGTGATTGTGTCCTGACATAAATAAGTAATTCTTGCAGAGTTGATGACCTGTTCAAAATGAATTGTCGACTTGTGGGACACAAAACAGTACCGCAAGTGCAAAATCATAAAATCTACTTGTTTCACTGAGAAAAACATTTTTCTCTGGGGTAGGAATTAAATTTTGAAATTGTTTTCGGGTTCTCAAAATTAGTGTGCATTGTTGGTAGAAATGATAAATGTCTACACCCCTTATTCATTCTGAAATCTTTCTGAATTGTGAATTGGTATAAATATCAATTGAAGATGATATTATTAGAATTATGGAGTTGTACAGCACAGAAATGGGTCCTTTTGCCCAACATGACCAGGCTGAATGTGATGCCTATCTCCAGTCATCCCATTTGCCAACATTAGGGACATATTCCTCTACTCATTTGAGCCAAATACCTGTCCAAATGCCTTTACCAATTTATCTGGTAGTTCCTATAACTACCATCCTCTGTGTTTAAAATCTATCCCCGAGGATCTCCCTTGAATCGATCCTCTCACCTTACTTAACCTTCGTTTTAAACTTCCTTGAGAAGAGACTGTAACTCTACCATACGCCCCTCAGTTTTGTAAACCTAAATAAAGTATCGCTCAACCTCTAATATCTCAGTGAGAACAAACTGAGCCTATCCATTCTCTCCTTAGAAATACAGCCCTCCGTTCCAGGCAATGTCCCAATGAATCTCTTTTGCACTTTTTTATTGCTATCACACCCTTCCCACAGTGACCAGAACTACATACAATGCACACCTGCTTTGAGGAGATCTGTCTTAGACAAGTTAGTTTTTTAAAAAAAACTTTAGTATTTTTTCAATAAGAATAAACAATCTTTTACAGAATAAGTAATCTATAATAATAAAACAATAAAACAAACCCGCCCCTCCCCCCTCCCACAATGGATCCCTCAAGGGAAACATTAAAAATAAACAAAAACATTCAGTAATTTACAATATTACTAAATTCATATTCTTCATATAAGGTGTCCATATCTTAACAAAAAAAATCAATTATTATGTAAATTATATGTTATTTTCTCCATATAGATACATGGCTTCAACTCATGATGCCATCGAATTACATTTAACTCCACTTCATCTTTCCAAGACATAGCAATACATTTACGAGCAACTGCCAATGTTAGACGAATAAACTCTGTCTGAAACTTGTCTAACCCCAAGTCCACTAACGGAATAAAATAACCTAACAAAAAAATTTTTGGATCTAAAGGAAATTGAATTTTAAACAAATTTTGAAGAAACTTCCTAATTTTAAACCAGAAAGGATGAACTTTATCACAAAACCAAACAGAATGTAGAAATGTTCCAACACATAATACACACCTAAAACACAGATCTGAATGATTAAATCCATATTTTTTCAATTTTTCAGGGGTTAAATATAACTGATGCAAAAAATTATAATGAACCAAACTATATCTTATATTAATTAATTTAGTCAACCCATCATAACACATTTTCCCAATCTACCTGACTAATCTCACAACTTAAATCACACTCCCATTTAATCCTAGATGTATCTAATTTTTTTAATCCATAGTATCTTGTAATAATGCATACATCTCTGATATAAAACACTTATTTGAAAAATATGAAAAATATGAGAAAAATATTTTTCTCTAATGCCCTCATTTGGTAATAAACAAACAGAATTCTCTAAAATCCCAAATTTCTCTTTAAGCTGATTAAATGATAAAAAATTACCTACTTCAAAACAATCCTGCTATCTTTTTATTCCTTTAATCCACCAATCTTCTAAAACTCTATTATTCAATGAAAAAGATTCAATTTATTTTGATATATTGGGGTTTGAACTGATAAACTACCTTTTGATCCTATTAATAAATTCCTTTTAGTCCAAATTTCAAATAAATGTTTCAAAATTAGTACATTATATTTTTGTAATAAAACAGTATTCCATTTAAATACAAACTGATGAGGACAAGATTCCAATATCGCAGCCAATTCCACCCTAGCCCAAGTAGGAGGATTCGAAGCATCTAACATACGATTAATAAATCTTAATTGAGCTGGTTCATAATAATTTTTTAAAAAAATAGGTAATTGCAAACCTCCCAAAGCATCTGGCAGGTCAATTTATGCATCACTAATCTTGTTAATTTTCCTTTCCATAACTTTACTTAAATCTTGATAAAAAGGATTTTGGAAGAGAGCAAGGAATCGATTGAAACAAATATTGCATTCGTGGAAAAATATTCATCTTTATACAATTTACTCGACCTATAAAAGTTAAAGGTAAATCTTTCCATTTAGACAAATCTGCTTTAATCTTTCTCATTAATGGTACATAATTTAAATTATACAATGATTGAAAATTTTCATCAATCATTATCCCTAAGTACTTAATTTTATCAGTCCATCGAAATTTACTAATTTGTCTACATTGATCATAATTTCCTTCAGAAATTGGTAGTATTTCACTTTTATCTCAATTCACTTTATATCTAGATAATTTACCATATAATTCTAAACAATTTTGCAAATAAATTAAAGATTGATCCGGATTAGTTAAATATATCAAAACATCATCAGCAAATAAATTAATCTTTTATTCATCCTGTCCAATCCTTATACCTGCAATATTCTCATTCAGCGTGATAGCCTGAGCTAACGGTTCAATGACCAACGCAAATAGGGCTGGCGACAAAGGACAACCTTGACGAGTTGAACGTGTTAATTTAAAAAAGGAAGAAGTTTGACGATTTGTCGCCACCCTTTCTACAGGATTATATAGTGCCTTCACCCAACCAATAAATAAGGGTCCAAATTTATATTTCTTCAAAATTTTAAATAAAAAATTCCATTTGACCCTATCAAAAGCTTTTTCAGTATCTAATGATACTACCATTGGTAGGTTGGGTTGCTGACGTGAAGTGTTGATCAATGAAACCACTCTGTAAGAATATTATCCGAAGCACACCTATCTTTAATAAAACCAGCCTGGTCAGAATGTACTAATTGTGGTAAATACTTTGCTAATCTATTTGCTAATAATATTGCTATTATTTTATAATCCACATTTAATAAAGAAATTGGTTGATAAAAAGAAACCTTCAAAGGGTCTCTGTCTTTTTTTGGTATAACTTATTATTGCACTCAAACACGAGTCTGGTAAAGCTTGCTCCTGAGTTATCTGATTAAGAACATCCATGAATACAGAGGACAGATCATCATAAAAAAACGTTATAAAATTCACCAGTGAACCCATCATCTTCTGGTGACTTCCCATTAGGCATTTGTTGAATAACATCCTTTATTTCTAAATCCATAAAAGGAGAATCCAACTTTCTCACATCCTCCTCCTTCAATATTGGTAAATTATCAGGCGCACTGTAGAGTCGTTGGAGTCCATGATGGACCTTATGTGTGGCGCTGCTGCGAGTCCCGGCGGCGTGGAGGTTTGGGACAACATGTTGGAAGATGTGCATGCGCGGACCTCTGTGTTGTCGGGCATGCGCGGTGCATGTCTGGGAGTTACTGGATAAGGTCTGGGCTGTTGGTGAGGGTCAACGGCATTCTGAACAAGCTGTAGGGGTCCAGACCAGAAGCAAGATGAAATCGAAGGCTGAATTAAAAGAATTGGAAGAAGAATCGTTGATTGTTGTTGAAGAGAAACAAGGTAGGGCTCAAGGAGAGGACACTAATTTTGAAGCTGTTTTTACCGTTTTGGAATCAATGGCACATCAAATGGGCAATATGTCAATGCAAATATCTACTCAGATGGAACATGGATTTATGATTATAACTGAAAAAATGAACAATATATCTGAAGAAGTTTCTTCTCTTAAAAAGGACATTTTTGCTGTTAAAGGTGATGTCAATAAATGTTTGAATTTGGTATATATTGCAAACTGACCAATTTGAACGTTTGATTCAAAGACCTAAGCAATGTTATGACGAGTTAGGGGGCAGAGCATATGAAGTTTTGGCATGGCAATTGAAAACTGAACAAGCTTCAAAGATTATTAATGCTGTGAGGAAGGACAATTCAGTTACTTTTAAACCTCAGGAAATTAGTGACCTGTAGCAGCAGCTCCACTGCTCCTGCAATAACACATACTACCTACCAGACGGGTTGAGCTCAGTGAACAGACTCGTTTATTGCAGGCTGCTGGCTGCACTTGTACTCCCAACCTGGACCTGGCTGAGAACTGCGCTGGGGGGTCGCTGATGTCACCTGGGCATCACGTGGTCCCCCAGCGCGGGTTTCTGAGCCCCGTGCTGGAAGGAAGGGAAACCCCTGACGACGCCATTTTGGCCGGCTGCCCCGCCGTGTGCCTTGTGAGCCGTCACACCGTCACCCCAGAACCGGCGACAATGTCCTTTTTTGCTGAGCGGCCTCGCTTCTTGGGCTGGGCAATGACCATGGGCTCGGTGGGATCGAGGTGCGCTGGCTTCAGCCTGTCCATGGTAAACAGCTCATGCCTGGTGTCAATGTCCAGCGTGAACGTTGAGCCGGAATGCTGTATAACCCTATATGGCCCCTCATATGGTCGCTGCAGAGGTACCATGGTCGGGCCCCGCTGAACGAAAACGTACTCTGCGGAAAGCAGTTCGCCGGGAACGTAAGACGGGTGGGTGCCATACCCGGGCAGCGGTGGGTGTTCGAACAAGTCCAAGCGTGCCCTGAGGTGAGGAAGTACTTCATGAGGCGACCGCTGGGGATTGTGAGGTGCGTTGACGAACTCACCAGGTTCGCCAGCCGTGCACCGTAGACCAGCTCAGCTGATGACGTTTGCAGATCTTCCTTGGGAGTGGAGTGGATGCCCAGGAGCACCCAAGGCAGTTTGTCCGCCCAGTTGGGGACGGTGAGGCGGGCCATGAGTGCCAACTTAAGGTGGCGGTGCAGACGTTCGACCAGTCCATTGGCCTGTGGGTGGTAGGCCGTGGTGCGGTGTAGCTGAATCCCCAACCTGTTGGCGAGCTGTGCCCAGAGCGCAGATGCGAACTGGGTACCCCGATTGCTGGTAAGATGACCCAGGATGCCGAACCGGGTGACCCAACCATGCAAAAGTCCTTGGGAGCAGGAGTCGGTGGAGGCGTCAGGCATCTGGATCGCCTCAGGCCAGTGAGTGGTGCAGTCCACCACCGTAAACAGGTAATGGTTGCCCCGGGAAATGGGTAAGAGCCCGTCGATGTCCATGTGAATGTGGCTGAACCGTTCCCGGACATGCTTGAATTCCTGTACGGGCGCCCTGGTGTGCCTGTGCACCTTGGACGTCTGGCAATGGGTGCATGTTCTTGGGGGCCCCTGCAGGGGCTGGGTGCTCTACTGCAGCGCTTGGGGTGGGCTTGGCATGGTCGTGCCCTTGCCTCGTGACCTGCTGGACCACTGAGCCCTCTGGGAATCGTGCGAGCCACAGCTCTTGGGCCTTCTGGGCAACCTTCCTCGAGTCGGTGAAGCTCTCCTGGACCAGCAGCGGCCGGATGTCCCCGAGCATATGGTCAAGGACAATGCGCTCGAAGAGTGGGCAGTTGGTGTGCTCACCCATGAGCACG
The DNA here is from genome assembly GCF_036971445.1 of Narcine bancroftii. Lineage (NCBI taxonomy): Eukaryota > Metazoa > Chordata > Chondrichthyes > Torpediniformes > Narcinidae > Narcine > Narcine bancroftii. The sequence continues at coordinate 7,180,835 of NC_091471.1, forward strand.
AGCATCTCGTCCATCAGCTCCATCGGGGACCTGTCCCCCAGGGCGTCGAGGTGCAGCATCCGAGCGGCACGCTGGTGTCTGGATAGTCTGAGGGACCTGGTAAGCTCTTGCTTGATGGTCTCGTATTTGTCCTCGGTGGGTGGGTGCTGAACAAGGTACAGCACGCGTCTGGCGGTGGCCTGGTCCAGGGCAGCGAACACATGGTAGAATTTGGTCGTGTTGGACGAAATCTGGCGGAAGTGAAACTGGGCCTCCGCATGGCCGAACCAGGTCTCTGGCTCCTGAACCCAGAATTCAGGCAGTTTTACGGCTATTCGCTGATCCCAGGCTCGCTCCTGATGGGTTCCAAGACGTATGAACCAGTCGGGGTCACCAATTGTAGCAGCGGCTACTCTGCTCCTGCAATAACACACGCAACCAGACGGGTTGAGCTCAGTGAGCAGACTCGTTTATTGCAGGCTGCTGGGCTGCACTTATACTTCCAGCCCGGACCTGGCTGAGAACTGCACTGGAGGGCGCTGACGTCACCCGGGCATCACATGGTCCCTCAGCGCGGGTTTCTGAGCCCCATGCTGGAAGTAGGGAAACCCCCGATGGCGCCATTTTGGCAGGCTGTCACGCCGCATGGCTTACAAGCGGGGTCGGTTCGCCTGCCTTGTGGTGAGCCGCCACAGGCCAATTTTTGTCATTTTACCAGAAATTATATGCTTCTGAGGGAGTGCGAGACAAGTTAGTTACTCACATCTTCAGCAGAGGAATATGGAGATAAGAAATTAATTCAATTCTCTGATTTAGTAAATTTGTTTTGAAGCTATCTTTATTTTTCTTTGTATCCTTTTCAGTCCATTAATATTATTTTTAAAATGAATTTAATATTTTCCAAAATATTAGAATAACTTGTATTTAACTATCTATTGTAATATTTCTGTTATTAGCACTGTTAAGAATTACAACTTGAAAAATAAACTGCAAGATACATTTTCAGTGATTATGAACATAGAACCAAATTTACTATTCCCTGTCCATGTTCCCATTTTCATTTTGACACTGGGATTGGAACGTCATGTTAAACTGTTCAAGACATTGGTGAGCCAATATTTCAAGGGTTGTGTTCCACAGTTAGTATAGTGGTTAGCGGGAAGCTATTACAGTACCAGCAACTCGACGCTGGCACTGTGAGGAATTTGTTTTCTCTATAACTGGCTTGGGTTATCCCTGGGTGCTCAGGTTTCCTCTACCCTCCATTAAAAACATATGGGGTTGTAGGTTAATTGGATGGCACAGGATTCAGTGGCTGGAATCTGCTTCTACTGTATTGTAAATAATTTTTTTTTAAATTGTGTGCCGTTTTGTCATTAAGCTGGAAAAAGTACAGAAAAGATTCATGCAGAATTTGATGGGACTGAAGAAGTTGAATTTTAAGAGTGAGTAGTTAGGATTTTTTCCCCTTGTATGTAGGAAGCTGAAGGGTGAAGTTAAAGACATCAAGTGGGGCATATATAAGTGGAATGATAAGTTTGGCCAGGGTATTGGTCTAAAACAAGAGGGCATGGAAGAAGAAACTTGAGGGGAAACGAGCTGCCATAGTAAGCGAAAGAGGTCAAGTTTATTGTTATCTGATTGTACAAGTGCAACCCGACAAAGCAGTGTTCTCTGGTCCTCGGTGCAAAACGTATAAAAACACAACCAATTATAACACACATACAGACAAAACAGTATATATACAGGACAAATCCATACAAATAAATAAATATCATTTCATGAATATTAGAGTCTCAGATGGTTAGTGAGCAGTTCCTTTGGTCGTCAGCATTCTCACTGCCCATGGAAAGAAGCTGTTCCACAGCCTGGTGGTGCTGGCTCTGATACTCCTGCATCTCTTCTTTGATGGGTACAGCTGAAAGATGCTGTGTGCTTGGTGGAAGGGGGCCCCTGAATGATTTTTCACGCCATCTTCAGAGAACGATCCAGGTAGATCACCTTGGTGGCTGGTAGCCTTGTCCTCTTCAGTTTTCTCAAGAAGTGTAGTGACTGTTGAATCTTCCTGACAAGTGAGATGATGTTAAGTGTCCACGATAGGTCACTAGTAAAGTGAACTCCAAGGAACTCCGGTGCTTTCCACTCTCTCTGCTATGATTACAGTATTTAAAAAGATATTCAGACAGGTTGTGGATGGGATAAATTTAGAGGAATATGAGCTTAATAGAGGCAAATGGAACTAGCTGTGAATGACAATTTGATTAGCATGGATGAGTTGGACTGAAGGGTTTGCTTCCATGCTGGATGGTTCTAAAACTCTGACATTAGACATGGATCTTGGCGTTCCATTTGTAGCTGCATTGTAACTCGCTTTGCGTGATGTGACCTTCCAACTTTTAGCCATTTTCCCATTTTTTTGCACCTCTATTGGTTGTGGGGCACCATTCTGGACACTTTAGTGCTAAATAATTAATGTAAATCCCAATGAAATGAACTGCAATGAAAACATTGGTCAGATCTTGGTAATTAAATAGAAATGGAGTAGGAGCTGTGGGGGGTTGGGGGGGTGGGGGATCAAATCAAACACAGAACAGTACAAACACCCTGTGTCTCTCATTTTGCAATCTAGTAACATAACATAACATAACAATTACAGCACGAAAACAGGCCATTAGGCCCTTCTAGTCCGCACCGAACCAAACACCCCTTTCTAGTCCCATCTCCCTGCACAATGCCCATAACCCTCCATCTTCTTATCCATAGACCTGTCCAACCTTTTCTTAAATAATACAATTGACTCCGCCGCCACTATTTCTCCCGGAAGATCATTCCACACGGCTACCACTCTCTGTGTCAAGAAGTTCCCTCTCATGTTACCTCTAAACCTCTGCCCCTTAATTCTTAACTCATGTCCTCTTGTTTTAATCTTTCCTCCTCTTAACGGAAATAGTCTATCCACATCCACTCTGTCTATCCCTTTCATAATCTTAAATACTTCTATCAAATCCCCTCTCAACCTTCTACGCTCCAAAGAATAAAGACCTAATCTGTCCAATCTCTCCCTATACTCTAGATGCTTAAACCCAGGTAACATTCTGGTCAACCTTCTCTGCACTCTCTCCACTCTGTTTATATCCTTCCTATAATTAAGCGACCAGAACTGCACACAGAACTCCAAATTAGGCCACACCAACGTCTTCTACAATCTCAACATCACCTCCCAACTCCTATATTCCATGCAATGATTGATAAAGGCCAGCATACTAAAAGCCTTCTTCACCACCCTATTCACGTGAGTTTCTACCTTCAGGGAACGATGTACCGTTACTCCTAAATCTTTCTGCTCTTCTGTATTCATCAATGCTCTCCCATTTACCACGTATGTCCTATTCTGATTCTTCTTACCAAAATGAAGCACCTCACACTTATCAGCATTAAATTCCATCTGCCATTTTTCAGCCCACTTTTCTAAGCAGCCCAAATCCCTCTGCAATCCTTGAAAACCTTCTTCATTATCCACTATTCCACCTATCTTAGGATGGTCTGCATATTTACTAATCCAATTCACCACCCCATCATACTGTGCAAAATATTTTTAAAAATCTTTGATTAATTTTTGACCATTAAGCTTTGTGGTCATGCTTTAGGAACATGGAGTTCCTCAGCAAACATGTCAGAACTCTGGAGAAATATCACAGGAATACAGTGTCAATTGTAGCAGCCTTTCCCAAGCTAACATTCTCACAATTGATGCTTGTGGCAGCTCACTCCACACAGCAAGTAAACAGGCTCCAGCAGTCGCGGGCAAGTCCGCAGCCAGAGGCATTCACAAGGACTCTCAGTGCGGGGCAAAGCCTCGGCCTGGAAGCCGATGTCACTCTTCTGCCCCACAGGGCACAACGATTGCTGGGACAAGTGCAGCCTCTTAAGCCCGTCTTTTGAATTAGTAAATCAGTTGAACTAAAACTCTGGTCAACTCAGCATGTTCCTTTTGCTTGCACTGGCTTGACAGCCACATTGGTGACCCTGAAGGTCCAACAGCATGTGGTCCCGACACGAACGACACAATTGACATGGACAATGTGAGCGACTCAGCTCTTCAGAATGCAGCTTTCTGTACCACTTAGCCCCTTGTCTGGTTTCAACAAGCAGAGGTCCAGTTCTGGGTCAGGAATATTGTCTCTGATGACATTACGTGGTGGCTGCTCTCAAGTAATCGGCTTCCTGCAGCAGCTCCCAGAGGCTGGCAGGTATGAAGCACTCAAGACCTTGTTGGTCAGTCCATTCAGCCTCTCACGCCACAAACCGGCCACGCAGTTGCTACATAGGGCCATCAACCCTGATGCTGACATTAGTAGATGGCCAAAAGCCATGCCTACTCTTTGAACAGATCTTTTTGGAGGACATCTGCCTCCTACTAGCAAATGAGGACTTCGCTGACCCGCGAAAGGCGGCCGCTTGTGTGGATTTTCTGTGGCATGCGAACAAAATGGCAGAGGCAGCATCGGGATTAGTGCTGAAGGCCCAGCCACACTGCATTCCCAGTGGTAAAACTTGCAACACCCACACTAAGAGATGACACCATTTTGGAGTCTTTGTGTTTTTACCATCAAAGGTGGGGACCTGGAGCCGATTGATACTGACCGCTAGGCTCATTCTAGGGAAATGAGAGGGCCAGCTGTCGTTGATGTCTCTGGCGGCTGGCCACCGTGATAGCCTCCTGAACGTCTGGGACAGACACTCCGGGCACAGATTCCTGGTAGACATAGGGGTGGAAATCAGCATGCTTCCAACCCCCACCCCCACTCAAGCCACGATACCTGAACCAGAAGGGCCGGGCCAGAGCTCACGGCAGCCAACAGCAGCACCATCTGCACATATTGCATGCGGGCTATCCCCTTGCAATTTGGTTCCAGCCGCCTCTCCTGGATATTTACACTGGCTGTGGTATCACAACCATGGCTGGGTGCAGACTTCCTCTGCACTGTTTGCTCATGGATCTGAAAGTATGATGGCAGGTTGACGCAAAGACTTCCAGATGTTCCCACTTGGTGAGGCCAAATTGCTGGCTCTGTACCTGGACTCTAATATATTCAAACGACGAGTTCGCCAGGGTGTTGTTGGTGTTCGCATCCATCATCACACTGCAGAGTTCCACAGCAGTCCCCAAACATGGTGGGATGCATCACATTCCCACAAGCCCCAGACAAGCTTTGACTCACGAGAGAGGAGTTTAACAAAATGGGGGAGATGGGGATCATGTGGCATTCAGACAGCTCATGGGCCTCCATGAGGATGGAGGGCATGTGGTGACTACAGGAAGCTGGATGACACAGCCACCTCTGATAGATATGCAGGCCCGTACATCCAGGACTTCATGCCCAACCTACACGGGGCATGCATCTTTTCAAAGATTGACCTGGTTTGAGGGTATTATCAAGTTCCCAACCACCCATCTGATTTTCCAAAGATGCCCATCATTACCTTGTTCGGCTCATTTGAATTCCTTAGGATGCCTTTCGGCCTTAAAAAAAAAAACAGCACAGAATTTCCGGTGCCTCATGGATGCAGTAGGGTGAGATCTGAACTTTCTGTTCGTTTACCTAGATGACAATCTGTTGGCCAGCCACTTCCGCCAGGAACATCTGCGCCTGCTCTGCCGCCACCTCAGTAACTAGGGTCTGGCGATCAACCTCTCCAAGTGTCTGTTCGTTCTACCCACCGTCAACTCCTTGGGACACTGGATCAACCCCCACACAGTTGTTCCTCTGCTGGTAAAAGTGGAAGTCATTCGCCAATTTGCTGGAGCCAACAGAGTCAAAGGCCTGCAGGAATTTGTCGAGGGGATTAACTTTTATCACCAGTTCATTCCTCAGCGGCCTGGATCATGTGTCCCCTTTTCGGCTTGATTCCAACAAAGCCAAAGAAGTTGCCTGGTTGGAGGAGGCAATGGCGACTTTCGACCAGGCCAAGATGCTCTAGCTGACGCCATACTCCTGGTCTACTCCCGGGTAGATGTCCCCATGCCCCTCACTGTAGATACCTTAGAAGTGGAAGTTGGTGGCGTGCTTGAACACCTAATCGAAGGCCCGTGGAAACCACTTGCTTTCTTCAGCCAGCACCTGTGGATCCCAGAGATCCAGTATAGCACATTCAATAGCTGCTGGCCCTGTACCTGGCCATCTGGCACTTCAGGTATTTCCTGGAAGGGAGGGAGTTCACTATCTTCACATTGCAAGCCCCTCACCTTCACATTTGCCAAAGTGTCCGACCCTTGGTCAGCCAGCCAGCAATGCTACCTGTCGTACGCATCCAAATTCACCACCACAATCAGGCATATCTCCGGGAAGAACAACGTGGTGGCCGGTGATCCATTCAGTTGGTGCACACTTTGTCTCCAGGGGTGGATTACGCAGCATTAAGAGGCGCAACAGATAGACAGTGAAATACCAGCATACTGAAATGCAATCACTGGACTCCACCTCGAGAACTTGCCCATTGAGCCCAGAGGAGCAAGCTCCTTTGCGACATGGCCACTGGGCAACCTTAGCCCATTGTTCTGACTGCTTGGTGCCGAGTTTTCGACTCCTTACACGGTTTAGCCCACCCTTCCATCTGGGTGACCATCTGTGACTTTGACTTGCTGTTAACACCATTTTGAATCCAACTGAGCTCTCGTGTACACAAGTGTACTCAAGATAAGAATTAAACTTTTATTTCTTCCTTGTTTTTTGTTGTTTTAACGGCTGATGCTACTGGGCTGCGATTGGAGCGGGGACCTCAGGTGCTTGGGCAGGTTCCACGACGGTGGTGGAGGTGTCGGAACCGGCGACAGCCGATGCAAGTATTCTGCTGCTTAAAGGCATTGTTTAGGTATCTGGAAAATGCAGTTAACCGATACATGTCCGGTCCCCAGCGTTTCAGATAATCGGAAATGGACTGTACAATATAAATGTGCAAGAAAATCTTGCTTCAGCCAGAGGTACTCTGTTGCCGGATGGTGGGGAAAAATAAATAATTCCAATGTAAGACATTAAATTACTGCATGGAAAGAGATAAAATATAAAAGGTAGATAAAGTATTCACAGTTGAATAATTCAAGACAAGAAATTGATGTTTCAATAGCACAGGTGGGTCTTTTTATGGTTCCAGAATAGTTTATGATTAGGATAATAAGGAAAGGTTCTAGAACCTGGTAGCGTTTTTTTTGGGGGGGGGGGGTGGGAAACTGTTCTTGATCCAAGAGTTGCTGAACTTCAGGGTTCTGTACCTTCTTCCCAAAGGTAGCAGTGAGAAGAGTTTGTGAATATTTTTGCAGAAATAACATTGAAAATGTTCATTTTATTCTATCTTGCAAAGGAATTCATTATTGTTTCTGTTCAGAGCCTTGTAGAACCACATTCTATTCTGGGAACTTCCAGTCCAATAGGTTCCCTTGCATTTCTGTGAAACTAATCTCTTTCAGCAATTCCTTCCCTCCTCTTTTCACCCCCATGCCCTCCTGCTGTTGAGGTTGCTGAGAAATGAGAACTGCTTGTACTTGTTGCTCTCTCATCTGCACTTACCACAACAGCAACTTTGTTCCGTAGCTGACTTCTGAACAGTGGAGTGTTTTGCCCTTTGAAGAATTTGGCAGCTTATGATGTCACACTCGCTCTCAGGAATACTAGTTGTAAGAATTGTCAAAAATTCTTTGTGGGGAATGTCAGGAATATTGATACTGTATGCAAAAAAACACTATGGAAAGAAAGAGAGACAGTTGAATTTTCAGATTTTGAAAGAGTATCACTGTTCCATTTTCTATTTTATTTTAGATTTCCAATATCTGTAGTTGTTTTTAAAACTTGTATTCATTCACAAATGTGGCAATATATTTTTTTAAAAGCACTGTATTATGAATTAATTATCCTCAAAAGATAAATATTTTATCAAATTCTGATCCTTAAAAATGTTTATATAAAAAAAAAATTAAATTTAGACACAGCATGATTGCAGGCCATTTTGGCCCATGAGACCATGCCTCCCAATTTACACCCAATTAACCTACCCCCCACCCCCCCCCCCCGCCCCGTATGTTTTAAAGGGTAGGAGGAAACCAAAGCCCCTGGGGAAAACCCTCGCAGACATGGGGAGAACGTACAAACTCCTTACAGACAGCACGGGATTTGAACTCCGGGCCCGATTACTGGTGCAGGGAAGGCTTTGTGCTAATCATTATGCCAACCTTGCCGTCCCCAATAAAACACAGAAAATATATAAAACAGATGTATCATGTTAAATCTAAACAAAAACATTTAAATTCAATGACATTTAATCACCTCCAATGAAAAGAATGGAGTCTCTGATCCTGATGCAGGGTCAATGGAAATATAACCTAGGGTGTTCATTTTTTTGGACTTTCAACACTCTAAAGTTGGAACACAAGTCCTCACTCCCTTGCTGACTTTCAGGAAATTCATGGCTATGCATTCATGTGAGTAGCCTCAAAAATAATTTTGGTTGCCAAACCACCCCATCCTGCAAAAATGTTGTGCGCCACGATCTTAAGCAGTCTGGAATAATTATTTTTTTTAAATTTAACCAGGGATTTGTTGTCCTGTAAAGCTGAGGGGTACCTTTTTCTATTGGTAGAGGTTTTTGGAAGCAATCTGTTATCTTAATAACAGGTGCAACCATTAAAAACTTTCTGGCTTAATGAGTAACTTGACACCATGTATTTGAGTTATTTTTCCATTTAATCTCAATGGGTGTGCTAGTTTATTTTGATTTTTTTTAATTTAAGTTTTGTGGGTTCTAATCCCACTTGTGAGTACATTATTCAGGTTGATGATCAACTTGGCATTGTTTTTTAAAAGTTCCTGCAGATACTGCTACCTAATATTTCGTCTGCGCACTCTCCAACCAGATGGCATTAACGTCGACTTCTCCAGTTTCTATTAAACCCCTCCCCCAAGTCTCTTTTCTTATTCTCCTACCCTCCTATCCATCCTTGTATCTGTTAGTCTGTACTCCTCCCCCTGCCCCTTCCACTATCCTCTCTTCTCCCACTTTTTTTCCTCATATCTTGACAAAGGGTTCAGGCCCAAAACATTGGTTCCCCTGTAGCGGTAGCCAAATAGAGTTGATAAGAATGAGACCAGCAGTCTGAGAGTTTGTTTGCACTCCAGTTGTTTATTGAAACTTCCCGCGCTGTGCCTTATAAGGCCGCCAGCAGGTCTTGCCCTCACACTGGACATGACATCATGAAGTTATAAGGCCGCCAGCAGGTCTCGCCCTCACACTGGACATGACATCATGAAGTTATAAGGCCGCCAGCAGGTCTCGCCCTCACACTGGACATGACATCATGAAGTTATAAGGCCGCCAGCAGGTCCTGCCCTCACACTGGACATGACATCATGAAGTTATAAGGCCGCCAGCAGGTCTCGCCCTCACACTGGACATGACATCATGAAGTTATAAGGCCGCCAGCAGGTCTCGCCCTCACACTGGACATGACATCATGAAGTTATAAGGCCGCCAGCAGGTCTCGCCCTCACACTGGACATGACATCATGAAGTTATAAGGCCGCCAGCAGGTCTCGCCCTCACACTGGACATGACATCATGAAGTTATAAGGCCGCCAGCAGGTCTCGCCCTCACACTGGACATGACATCATGAAGTTATAAGGCCGCCAGCAGGTCCTGCCCTCACACTGGACATGACATCATGAAGTTATAAGGCCGCCAGCAGGTCTCGCCCTCACACTGGACATGACATCATGAAGTTATAAGGCCGCCAGCAGGTCTCGCCCTCACACTGGACATGACATCATGAAATTATAAGGCCGCCAGCAGGTCTCGCCCTCACACTGGACATGACATCATGAAGTTATAAGGCCGCCAGCAGGTCTCGCCCTCACACTGGACATGACATCATGAAGTTATAAGGCCGCCAGCAGGTCTCGCCCTCGCACTGGACATGACATCATGAAGTTATAAGGCCGCCAGCAGGTCTCGCCCTCACACTGGACATGACATCATGAAGTTGCCCTACATGCCTGCAGACCCGCCCTGGCCAGCGGAAAAGACACTCCCGACGGCGCCATCTTTACGCAGCTGCTCCGTTGCTGCGACTGTAACACGTGGAGCCGGTTTGCCTGTGGTCAATGATGTGGACTTCCACACCCCTTTATTTTCTATAGATGCTTTGTGACCTGCTGAAGTTTCTCCAGCACAATTTTTGTATAGCATTACAATAGCAACATCTACACATGTTCCTGTTTAACTCTAAAATCAAGCAGAGTTCCTTTGTGACCCATCATTACATTTTTTAAAAAATCTCTGGAAATTAAATGATCATCCCTTTGAATTGAATAAATGTATGAGGTGAAGAACAATTTGGAGGGCAAAGAAGAAAGGCTGTGTGTCAAACTAGTGAGTTACTCCCCTTGCGTTTATAGGGGTAATTTAAACAAGAGCCACTAGGACCATTACCTCCCTTCAAACGTAGCAAAGAACATGTTTAAGTCATCAGGGAGTATTGCTTGTTGGCTTTGCTTTGCACTCTGAGATAATGTGCACGCTCTGCCAGAGTTGCTGCATGTTCTCTTGCTTGATAAGGAAATTCAATTAATCACCAACACTTTCATTAAAACATAATCACCATTTTCATGAATCTTGCACACAAGATTCATTAATGGCTAATACCTGGTCTTTCTGAGGCTTCTTAAACAAGACATCTGAAATATCTGGCAGTAGATTACCATATACACATTTTCAGTGCTGATCTCAGGAGGAAGATGTAGAAAGTGACTCAAAATTTGTTGAACCACTATGACACAGAAAAGCAGTAATGACACGTCATGACTTCAGTTTTCTTTGCAGATTTAGCAGTGGAACAAGGCAACACCTGTCATTCTTGCTTACCGGTGAACAAGTTGCCATGCTTGGCTCTCCATATGATTGATTAAGTAGCATAAAGACATTATTTGTACTCTATTACAATGAGATCAAACGCACTCGACCACTGCTTTGCAAATGTCATCTGTAATTTGGAAATTTGGACCTCCTGGCTGTGTTCCTCCTTTCTGCATACAGACAGAAACTGAAGATCACAGATCCACTAGTGAAGACTTCAGAGAGGGTGACATGGTTGGCGTAGTCATTACAGCAGTTGGGACTGGGGTTTGAATCCTGTGTTGTCTGTAAGAAGTTGGTACGTTCTCCCTGTGTTTGCATGGGTTTTCCTCGGGGGCTCAAGTTTCCTCCCACTGTGCGAAACATACTGGGAGTTGTAGGCTTATGAGCTGAAAAAATTTCAAAAATTGGAACAGTGGAGTCAATGGACTGGACTATGTTCAAGGACTCAGTGACGGATCTGAATCTATGTGTTAAAGTGGCTACTGACTTTAGTAGAAAGTATGTGGATGCGCTCCTGCTAAGTTTATTTTGAGGGTGGCATGGCTAGCACAGCACTATTACAGTACCAACATCCAAGGTTCAAATATGGTGCTGTCTGTAAGGAGTTTGTACGTTAACTCTGTATCTGTGTGGCTTTCCTCCAAGTGCTCCTGTGTCCTTCCACCCTTCAAAAATGTAGGGCAGTTGTAGGTCAATTTTGTGTAATTGTACATCACGGTCTTGTGGGCCAAAAGGGTCTGTTACTGTGCTGTATGTCTAAAAAAGAAGCAAAAGATGAATCAAGTGATCTGCAAACTGTTGAAGACCAGATCTGTGGCATTCAGAAATATTCAGAAAGACCAGCTACCAGAAGACCAATGCAAAAAGACAATTCCAGACCAAAGTTGAGTCTTGGATGGATGCTCGACAGATCTGACAGGGGTTTATACACCATTACATCCAATAAGGCAAAACACAAGTACTGTAGTGTTATTAATTTCAATAAATTAGTTAAAGACAAGCTCAGGGCCATCTCTAAATATCCCATGTGTGCCCCCTCAGTCCCTCCTGATGCTGTGCTCCCAGTTTCTGAAGTTGGCATTAACAGAATTTTCAGAAGGCCAAATCCTCAAAAGTATCTAGCCAGATGATGCGCCTTGCTGCATCCTAAAAATGCGTATGAACCAACTGGCTCAAGTTTTTGTTGACATTTTCTACCTCTTGATACAACAGTCAGAGGTCCCGATGTGGTTCAAAATGACCTCCATTATGCCCAGTGCCCAAGAAGAGTAAGGAAACCTACCTCCATGATTATTGCCCAGTGGCACTTATGTCTACCGTAATGGTAGACACATTGTGGAGTAGATCAGCTCCTGTCTCAGGAGGCTCGCCAGCAACTATACTTTGCTGGGAGTTTTGAGGAGATTCAGTATCTCTTGAAAAATTCAACAGGTGTATTGTGGAGAGCCTTCTGGCTGATTGCATCATGTCCTACGCTCAGGACAAGAAAAGCTCCAGAAGGTTGTTATCATGGGTACCAGCCATTGAGAACATCTACAAGAGATGGTGTCTAAAGAAAGCAGCCTCCATGCTCAAAGACCCACACTACCATCGGGGAAAAAGGTACAGGAGCCTGAAGACAAGCACTGTGGCACAAGGACCTCTTATTCCTCTTGGCCATCTGATTCCTGAATGAACAATGAACCAAAGACATTGCCTTCCTTTGACTTGTTCATGCACTTTTTTTTATTATTTATTTGCAAAGAAATATATTTAAATGTTTGCCCCTGTGAAGCTGCTGCAAAACATCTTTGTGACAAGTTCATGATAATAAATTCTGATTTGGGGTGAGAGGAGAAAGATTTAATAGGGACCTGAGGAACGACATTACACAGAGCATGGTCTGTATATGGAATTAGCAGCCAGAGGAAGTGGTAGAACTGGGGACAATTGTGACATTCAAAAGACACAATTAGCTAGGCACATGGAATGGAAAGGTGTAGATCAGTGGTTTTCAAACTTTTTCTTTCCACTCACATCCCACCTTAAGTAATCCTTATGCCATCGGTACTCTGTGATTAGTAAGGGATTACTTAAAGGTGGGATGTGGGTGGAAATAAAAGTTTGAAAACCACTGTTTTAATCGTATCTAATTGACTCATTACGTGCCCGGTTTCGTAACTCCAAAGGAAATGGGCCAGTGACAATTTTTCTCAAGCAAAATATTTCAGTCACAATTGGGCTTACAGGAGTGATTCTCAACCTTCCCTTCCAACTCACATCCCACTTTAAGCAATCCCTTACTAATCACAGAGCACCGATGGCATAGGGATTACTTAAGGTGTGATGTGAGTGGAAAGAAAAAGTTTGAAAGCTACTGGTGTAGAGGGATATGGACTGATTGTAGGCCGAGGGGACTAATATTGTCAGCATGGATATTTGGGCCAAAGGGTCTGTCTTTGTGCTGTAGAAATCTGTAACAGTTTCTAAAAATTCATTAACAAACATGCAATTTCCTGTTTCCTCTCTCACTCCCTTATTTGAATAGAGTTAAATGAGCTGATTTTCGCTCTAAGGTTCCAATCTAAAGGAACTTTAAATTGCATGCAACTGAAGACAGTCAGTCCCACACAGATCCAACTGCAGTTGGATTTTGAGATGTTTGGGTTTCTGTTAAGATGTGATTATTTCCTTGTTTATTAGATTTCTATAATGTTCTGCATCTTCACAAACCTTTTTTTTAAAATTTGAAATATGTTTTTATGGCAAATGGGATTCAGTGGAGAACATTCCAGTCAGTCTGGTTTTGGTAATCTTCAGGCAAGTTCCTACCAGTGAATCATTTTTGCAACATGAAGCAATAGTTCTGCCGAGGCTTGTAGTTCTGAATTTTCTGTGGATTCGCCAGTAGAAGCTCAGGTACATGTAACAAAATTACATATAAAACTAGAAAATTTTATAAATCAAAATCAATACATGCTTTTTTTCAATTGCTTTCTCTCCCTCCCACGCAGAAAAATCCCAAAGAAGAAACAAAGAAAATAAATGAAAAAAGGAAAGAAAAGCAGAGAAAAAAAGGATAGACTAATTTTTTAGCAATACTGGATATTAACTAATTAATAAATTATGACCTAATTATTCTAATACGTACAACTACAGTTATAGCTTTTAAACACAAAGTATATAGTAAAATGAAACACTACTGTGTAATATATAAACACTCAATTTAAAAACTAAATATATATGTAAATTAACATCTAATAAAATAAAATGAAATGAAGTGAATTGAAGTGAGGTGAGGCCGGGGAGTGACAAAGTTCATACCAAATTCTACTATTTAACATACTTTAAGTTACTTATAAAGTTACAACATCAATTTTAAAAATTGTCATATTTGTTCTTTAAATTATATGTAATCTTTTCCAAAGGTATACAACTTTGCATTTCTCTATGCCATCTATCGAATACCAAATCCATGTCCAATTTCCATGAAACTGCTATGCATTTCCTGGCAACTGCCAGTGCAATCTTTAAAAATTCTTTTTGAAACCAATTTAATTTTAAATCTGGACTAATCCTTGATATTTCCCCAAAAGAAACAGCGTAGGGTTTCTCAGAAGCTTAACACCTATTACCTGTTGAAGAAATCTATTAAATTAGTCCAAAAGGAGTTCAATTTGGGCATGTCCATGTAGAGTGTAAAACAAAAAGTGCCTATATCCTGTTTGCATCAAAAACACATATCCAAAATATCTGACTTCAATCTATAAAGCTTTTGTGGTCTAATGCATAACTGATGTTTGAAATTGTACTGTACCATTCTATATCTACATTTATTATATTTTTCATACTATCATAACAAATTTGTGTCCAATTTCTATCATTTGTATCTATACCCAGGTCTATTTCCCACCTTTGTTTAGATTTATGAAGATCTTTCTTCTTTACTCCCCTCAAAAGTAATAAATACAGAACTGATACAAACTTTTTTTGTATTTGTATTTGATATTATCGTTTCTATTTCATCTTTTTCTAATAGCAAATAGGATGTAGTTAATCTTTCTTGTAAGTAAAGCCTTTAATTGATAATATCCAAATATTGTATTATTTTGTATTCTGTAGTGGCTGTGTAGCAGGCCAAGTGGACGCATATCATGGTATCGCGAACCGTCACCGGTATGGCTTCCCAGTGGATGTGTAGAGTTGCGGGCTGGGCTGCTATACACTCACCTGGACAATGGACCGCAGCAACACTGAGAGGCAGCACGCTGGTTTGCTATGCCTCTTTCTAGCGGGCGCAGGGCTCCAACCGTGTTTACTTTAAACACGCCAGCCCCACAGATTGGCGGAAAACACATAGTGATGTCACCTCCACCCGTCCTGTGGAGTCTGGGACAGGAGGGATATAAGGATGGGAAACTCAAATAGTCTTTGACTGACTAACTTTGTGTGGTGTGTTTATTTAGTTGCTCTACCAGCGTAGTTGCTACAATTCCATATTTAGCTTTCAATTGATCAAATGTCATTAAATATCTTCCTTGATAACAGTTTTTAATGAATTTTATTCCTTTTTTTGACCAGTTAATAAAATTTACATTATTCAGCTTAAACAGGATCAATTTATTTTGTACCAGCGGCATCTTCACTAATCCATAGTGCTTAACTCCCATCAACATTCTAACCAAATGTTTTAATATTGGTGTATCTGTTTCTCCAGTTAATCATCTCATTCCATTTATATAGGAATTCTTCAGATTCTTTTTCACCTATTTTATTCATTTCTGTTAACTCAAGCCATTTTTTCTCCTTCCTCAAAAAAAAGAAATAAATTTTAGTTGGGCCGCTTTATAATAATACTCAAAATTTGGAAGTGGTAGACCTCCAGATTCAAATCTCGAAGTTAATTTTTCCATTGAAATCCTCGATATCTTGCCTTTCCACAAGAATTTCCTTGTAATTTTATTTAGATCCTTAAAAAAACTTTTTAGGAATATCAATGGGCAAAGATTCAAATAAATACCCTTGGGAAAATAATCATTTTAATACAATTTACTCGGCCAATTATTGGCTTTTTCAACCCATTTTTAAAAATATTTTCCAATTTTCATGAACAATGGTCCATAATTAATTTTTAAAAAGATTCTTTAACTGTTATCAATTCTAATTCTCAAATATTTTATTCCATTTCAGGCCATTTAAATCTTGTATTTTGCCTACATTGGGAAAAGTCACCAAATGTCAGTGGCACTATTTCACTTTTGTCCCAATTAACTATATCCTGAGACTGCTCCATATTGTTCTAATTGCATATGTAGTTTATCTGTCAAATAAATAATTACATCATCTGCAAATAAGCTAATTTCAAGCTCCTTGGCCCCTATTTTTTCAATGCCCTTAATATCAAAATCTGTTCTAATTAATTCAGCTAATGGTTTAATTACTAATACAAAAAGAGCTGTCGATAATGGACAACATTGTCTTGTTGATCTTGTTAGTTTATTATAATCAGACATTTGACCATTTGTCACTACTCTTGCTCTTGGTTCAATATATAATGCTTTTATCCAATTTATAAATGTTTGTCCTAAATCAAATTTAGCAGGTATCTTAAAAAGAAAATCCCATTCTACTCTATCAAATGCCTTACATAGGAACATAGGAAGTAGGAACAGGAGTAGGCCAAAAATGGTCCATCGAGCCTGTTCCGCCATTCAATACGATCATGGCTGATCTAATTTATGACCTAACTCCACCTACCTGCCTTCTCCCCATATCCCCTAATTCCTCTATCATGTAAAAATTTATCTAACCGAATTTTAAATATGTTTAATGAGGCAGCCTCAACCACTTCCCTGGTTAGAGAATTCCAAACATTCACTACTCTCTGGGAAAAACTATTTTTCCTCATCTCTGTCCTAAATCTACTCCCCCGAATCTTGAAATTGTGTCCTCTCGTTTTAGTTTCCCCGGCCAGCTCAAAAAACCTTCCTACATCTATCCTATCCATACCCTTCATAAAATTTTATGCACTTAGGTTTTCTTTCTTTTGAGCTTGATGAATTAAACTAATCAACGTAATTACATTGCCGCCGATTTTCTTTTTTAATAAATCCTGTTTGGTTCTTGTTAATTAATTTTGATTAAAGAAAATTTCTAGCCTACTTGCCAATAATTTAGCCACTATCTTGTAATCCACATTCAATAAAGATAGAGTGCAGAGAAGGTTCACGAGAATGTTGAAAGGATTTCAGGGTCTGAGTTACAGGGAAAGGTTGTGCAGACTGGGGCGTTTTTCTCTGGAGCGTAGAAGATTGAGAGGGGACTTGATAGAGGTGTTTAAGATTTTAAAAGGGACAGAGTAAATGTGGATAGGCTTTTTCAATTAAGAAAGGGGGAGATTCAAACTAGAGGACATGGTTTAAGATTGAAGGGGGAAAATTATAAGGGGAACATGAGGGGAAATTTCTTTACGCAGAGGGTGGTGGGGATGTGGAATGAGCTTCCGGCAGACGTGGTCGAGGCAGGATCATTGGTTACATTTAAGGAAAGACTGGATTGTTACATGGATAGGAGGGGACTAGAGGGGTATGGACCGGGTGCTGGTCAGTGGGACTAGGAGGGTGGGGATTTGCTACGGCATGGACTAGTAGGGCCAAACTGGCCTGTTCTGTGCTGTAAGTGGTTATATGTTTATATATCAGTCTATAAGACAATGGCATTAATGGAGCTTTTCCTTTTTTTTTGGAATTATCATTATAATTGCCATCTTAAAAGAATTGTGTAGGTTTCCAGTTTCTTCCAGTTGTATTAAAACTTTCATAAATAGAGGAATCTGTATATCTTTAAATTCTTTATAAAATTCTGATGTAAATCCATCTTCACCAGGAAATTTATTGTTTTGTAAAGAAGCTATAACTCTTCCATCCTCTTCAACTATAAAAGAGGTTCATTAATATTTTCTGTTCTATACTTAATTTAGGCAAATTTATTTGATAAAAATCAATCAATTTTATTCTCATCCTGCTTAAGACTCTGATTTATATAATTGCTTAAAACAATTATTTATATCCTGAGGTTTATAGGATATGTGATATGTCCCATCTCTAGCTGTAACCATAACATTTGATTCTTGCTGTTTTCAATTGCCATGCTAAGACTTTGTGCTCGTTCCCCTAATTCATAATATCTCTTGTTTAGTTCTCATAATCATTTTTTTCCATTTTTTAAGATTGTAATGTGTTGTACTGCAACTTTTTATTCAAAAGGATTCTTCTTTTTTCTTCTAACAATTGTTTTTGTAATTCCTTTTCTAGATTTAATATTTTTCCCTCTAAATTATTGATTTAAGACATGTATTCCTTTTTAACTTTAGAAGAAAAACTTATTCGATCCACGTATATACATCTTCATTGAATCCCATAGAACAAATTTATTATACTGTGGCAGCACAACACTAGGAAGGTGAACTTGCCCCGCTTGTAATCCACGCGGCGGGGCAGCTGGCCAAAATGACGCTGTCGGGGGTTCCCTTCTTCTCAGCACAGGGCTCAGAAGCCCGCACTGGGGGACCACGTGACGCCCGGGTGACGTCAGTGCCCCCCAGCGTGGTTCTCAGCCAGGTCCGGGCTGGGAGTATGTCCAGGCCAGCAGCCTGCAATAAATCAGTTCTGCTCACTGAGCTCAACCCTTCTGGTAGTGTGTTCTTTCACTAGCAGTGTAGCTGCCACTAAAATCCATTGAATTGGCATTAATATCCAAGAATTGCTTTTTCTGAATCCTAATAAACTGACAAAAATCTTTCTTTTTCAAAAACATGCTATTAAACCTCCATCAAAAACTCATATCCTGCTTGTCTTCTAAATATAATGTTAAAAATAAAGGAGAATGATCTGATATTTGTAGCCTTGTATTGAACCTGGTGTACCCTACTGTGAAGTCTTGCTGACGATAGAGATATATCAATTCTAGAATATGAGCCATGTCTATTAGAATAAAATGAATAGTCCCTTTCTCTAGGATATGTCCTTCTCCAAATACAACCAAATTCAGGTTCTGTATTAATGACAGTTATTTTTGCTGCCTTGGATTTCAGCACACCTTTTGTAGATCTATCCAATAAGGGTTAGGGTTAGACAAAAATTAAAATCTCCACCTACTAAAATATTTTCATAGGCTTCTCCCATATTTAAAAAAAGTGCATTAATTCTTTTTCTTTGGCTTGGCTTCGCGGACGAAGATTTATGGAGGGGTAATGTCCACGTCAGCTGCAGGCTCGTTTGTGGCTGACAAGTCCAATGCGGGACAGGCAGACACGGTTGCAGCGGTTGCAAGGGAAAATTGGTTGGTTGGGGTTGGGTGTTGGGTTTTTCCTCCTTTGTCTTTTGTCAGTGAGGTGGGCTCTGCGGTCTTCTTCAAAGGAGGTTGCTGCCCGCCGAACTGTGAGGTGCTAAGATGTACGGTTTGAGGCAATATCAGCCCACTGGCGGAGGTCAATGTGGCAGGCACCAAGAGATATCTTTAGGCAGTCCTTGTACCTCTTCTTTGGTGCACCTCTGTCACGGTGGCCAGTGGAGAGCTCGCCATATAACACGATCTAGGGAAGGCGATGGTCCTCCATTCTGGAGACGTGACCTACCCAGTGCAGTTGGATCTTCAGCAGCGTGGATTCGATGCTGTCGGCCTCTGCCATCTCGAGTACTTTGATGTTAGGGATGAAGTCGCTCCAATGAATGTTGAGGATGGAGTGCATTAATACAAACCTACCAAATGGGTCTGAAACTGTATTTTGTATTTTAATTGGAAGAATTTTATTAATCAAAATTACTGCTCCTCTATCTTTTGTATTAAAATGTGATGCTGCTACTGTTCCAACCCAGTCCCTTTTTAATTTTTGATGCTCCTTTTTACTTAAATGTGCTTCTTGTAGAAAATCAATATCTAATTTTATTTTTTTAAAGTATATGTCAAAACTCTTTCTCTTTGTAGGGTTTTGTAGCCCATTTACATTGAAACATAAAACTTAATCCTTTATTCATTGTGGAAATTAAAAAAATTCTTACACTTTTCTCCTTTTCATAATTTCCCCTTCATCAGTCCCTGACTCTTCACCAACCTTTTAAATTTTTTTAAAAAATCATTAAATCCAGTAATAAAGATAGTCCTTGATTGGAAACTTAAAAGAAAGAAAGAGAAATACAGAAAAGAACCCCCCTTGGGCATTGTCATGAAACCTCCTGACAATGCTACCACCCTCAATTTTTCGATGCAAACAAAGTCGCAAAATAATGTCCCTGGTTCAGTAGGAACCAATCAGCATATCTCCAGATCCTCTGAGTACATTAAACTCATCTCTGCAACATTTTAAACTGCTTCCAGATTAGATTCACCGCAGTAATATAGCTTTCCGTCTTCAAGTGTTCCCTTCTTGGGTCAATTCTTGATGCATGTCGGGGGGGCGTGGCAAGATGGCATAGGGAGTGGACGTGCATTCCCGGTCTCCCCCAGGCAGTTATATAAATACCCGTTTTAAGAATATTTATTTTCTGTTAAAAGTCTTTGTTTTGTTTATCAATTGTTTTTAGTTTAAAATGGCAACAAAAATTAAGGAAAATAGAGTTCAAATACAGAACAAAACTACACTCTCCGACTTTGGAAGAAACTCGGCCTACTTGCCCAGACAGAACCACGGAGTCAAGGCTGGAATTTTCTTAAGAACGGAGCTCATTAGTTGGACTGTCGGATAAGCTGGCCTTGGACACCCCTCTGAAAGATGTTTAAAATGGCAACAAAGATTAAGGAAAATAGAGTTCAAATACAGAACAAAACTACACTCTCCGACTTTGGAAGAAACTCGGCCTACTTGCCCAGACAGAACCACGGAGTCAAGGCTGGAATTTTCTTAAGAACGGAGCTCATTAATTGGACTGTCGGATAAGCTGGCCTTGGACACCCCTCTGAAAGATGGTGATGAATATTGATTTGAAATGTTTTATGAAGATAAATTGCAGTAATTGGCATTGGTTGACCGTGAGTTTTAAAAATCTAGATAACATTAAAGTTTATTAGTGATTTTTTTTGGATGGAATATCGGAAGGATGAATTTATTATCTATAAATACAGAACAAAATTACATTCTTTGTCTTTGGAAGAAATTTGGCCTATTTGCCCAGACAGAGCCGGAGTTGGTGCTGGAATTTTCTCAAGAACAGAACTTATTAAAGTTGATTTCGGACTCCTTTTTGAAAGATGGCGACGAATGTTGATTTGAAATATTTGAAATATTTTCTGAAGATAAACATATATATGGAACTCCTTGACCTGCAATAAGGTTTATCAGTGATTTTTTTTTGGATGGAATATTGGAAGAGTGAATTTATTATCTGTGAGTATGCATACATTGCAAACAGATTTTAATAGTTTTGAAAAGGTTTTATTTAAACTAAACAACAAGATCAGTTTAATATTGAGAAAATTGGAAAAAACGGAAACTTTATTATTAAATTTGGAAATTCAGTAGAAAGAAACTATGAACAAGATTGATGATTTATAAAATTAAAGTTGAAGGAGCAATGTCCAAGAAGAGTTAAAAATTTTGAATAAGTTTTTCTTGAAAATAAACAATAATTTCAACTTAACATTGAGAAGATTGACAAAGTGGAAAATTTGGTATTAAATTGGGAAACACAGAAGAAAGAACTTATGAATAACATTGATGCTTTAGAAGATCAAGACCAAAGGAATTATGTTCAAGAAGATTTTAAAAGATTTGAAAAAAACTTTTTTTGAAAGTAAGCTACAAATTCAACTTGAGACTGAGAAGAATGGAAGATTCGGTGTTGAACTGGGATGTTCAGAGGTGTTTTAATTCAGTGGATGAAATTCAGGAAGACTTGAAAAAAAAATTTAAAAAAAAACTTTTATTGATTGTAAACAATGTTTAACTCAGTGTTGGGAGGGTGGAAAGGGTGCAAAATTTAATATCAAGTTTGGATTTTCAAAAAAAAGAGTTTATGAATAAGATTGGTTAAATTGATGGACCGGGGTTTTATGGATATAAGAAATGATGATTTTTCGGTTTATACGTGTATTTTGTCTGCCTGGGGGGGGGGGGGGGAGTGAGTGGTACTTCTGCTCCCGAAAGTCATATGCCACTTGTGGTTTATACCACACCCATTTGGGTTTTTGGGAATTAACCACCACAAGGTGGTTTCCTAAGGGGTTAGGGGAGGTGGGGGGGGGGGTGAAAATTTGAAAATTATTTAGTATCTATTATGTAATATTATACTAAGTCAATTTGAAATGAATGTATGGAGATACTATAAATAAATTTAAAAAAAAAATTCTTGATGCATGTCCAGCAAGCGTTCAGCATATTCTTTCTTTCCCAAGGGAACAGTTATTTATCATTCAGCATATTCTTGAGCCTGTTCCAGATTCATAAAGAATCTACTTGGACCTCCTTGAACAAATAATTTCAGAGTTGCAGGATAACGTAGAGTGAAAGTATATCCCTTCTTTCACAGTATATTTTTAAATGGATTGAAACTCTTCCTTTTTTTCTTCTTCAATAATTCAAAGCTTATATCGGGTTAAAAGAAAATCTTGTTCCCTCCAAATTCAAATGGAGCTTTTCTTTCTTTAGCCTTGTTTGGCTGTTAATTCCAAATTTTTTTCCCTTACTTGGTAACGAAGAAATTTGACCAAAATGGGCTTCTGCTTTTGATCCGGCTGAGGTTTAATCTAAGGGCTCTGGGGTCGCTCAATCTCAATATCTCCTTTAAAATGTTCTTCCCCAAAGGTCTGTGGAATCCAATGCTGTAAAAATTGAATAATATCTTTTCCTTTCTCTCCTTCTTTCTGGCCAATAATCTTAACATTAGTGCTTCGACTAAAATTTTCTCATGAATCCACTTTTTCAGACAATTGCTTATTCATCGCAAACACTTTTGATTCTTCATCCACTTTATCTACTTTTTCTTGAAGAAATTGATTTGCCAAATACTTTGAATTTTTCCTTCCATTTCTTGATGTTTTTTTTCCATCTTAACCATATAACCATATAACCATTTACGGAGTGGAAACAGGCCATGTTGGCCTTTCGAGTCCGCACCGGTTCACTGATTTTGTGCGCCCTCTTCAGGCAATGGTCCCGATGGGTTTGGCCTTCGAATTCCAACTTCAGTGGCTGAATTCTTCCATTATTCCACCTTGGCAAACTCCAAGACAAAATTATTTATCAGATTAGTACGGCTGTTGGGCAAGGAACTGGAATAGGATCTTTAACAAATTCACATACTTTATTAACTTTAGCCTTTGATCTTTTAATATCACATCTTATTAACTTTAACACTTGCATAATCATAACAACTGGGTCTTAAAACTTACGGATAACTTTAGTTTTCTTTCTTACCCCTTTTTCTTCTTCCAACAATTCCTCTGAGCCTTCTCCCTCTTCTAGCTCCGGTAGTTTTTCTCCCTCAGACAGCCTTTTGAACTGCTTGTAAACTTGTCTGGATGGCTTAGTTAGCCACTCTGACAGGGCTTCCTGTTGTTGCTGACTGCTCATGTGTGACTCCTTGCTCATACGTAGTCGGGTCACTCCTCTCTCCAACTCGTCTGGGTGTCCCTGTTGTTGCAGGGACGTCGCAGCACACCACGAGGCAAGTCGGGAGGCCCTCGTCGTCCGGCTTCTTCTCTAAGGTAGGCCTTTCTTTCTCCTCCAGTTGTTTTTCTTCCACCTTCTCTAGTTTCTTCTACTTTATCTTTCTTTGGCGGCATCAAATTTTTTTTTTCTTGATTGTATATAATTTGTTCAGGTGAGTTTTCGAACTTTTCTCTTCACTTTCTTTCCACTTTGACTTTTTCTCGGAGAAGCCAGATTTTTCGTCCTATCCCTACCTCATCACGTGACATCCCTTTTTTTGGATTTTGACACATTTTTTGCTTGGTGGTTTGGGGATCAATAATTCAGAACATCTTATGTTAAAGCTCAACTGACTATACATAGGGAACCAGAAGAAACAGCATTTCTGCAAACATTGGCGCATGTTGCTAGACACGGATGGACACAGAAATAAACAGCACACAAAGACAGTCGGGTGCACACTCAAGCACACAAAGAGAGACGTACTCTCAGAGGGACAGAGAGAGAGAGAGAGAGAGAGAGAGAGGATGTAGAGATGATGTTTTCCTTCATGGAGAAAACAAAATTAGGGAACATTTAAGAATAAAGGTCGCCCATTTGCCCTTCCTTCTGCCTAAAATGTTAGTAATATATCTTTTACTCCTATGGATACTGCAAAACCAGCTGAGTTCCTTCAGCATCTCTGTTTTTACAACTTTCTGCGGGAGCACAATTAAGAAAGTCCTTATTGGTGGTGTATAATAGCTGCAAAGCATTGGACAGGAAATCAATAGAGAGGATAATCAAAATGGTTGAAAAGCTCTCTGGAGTCTCTCTTTCCCCTATTGATGACATTTTAAATTTAGACTGTGACAGAGTATATAGATATGTTTTTTGGAGATAAATTGGGAAAGGTTTGTTGGAGTAGGTCACGTACAAATACTTCAAAACATATTATTTAAAATACTGGAGTTCTTCCCCATGCGAGACATGTCGGGACCAACAATCTTTGCAAGAGCTATGGAGAGTGCCCAAGAAAGATCTTGTTGGAGCTGCAGATTGTCTGGAAGAGAACATTGTTCTAAGAGGGTCATGTGGTTTTGCAAGCAGAGAGAGTCAAACAGGATTTCTCTCAGAGAGAGAGACACACACACACACACATACAGAGATTGCTTCCATAGTGTTACAGCTAGCAATAGAGCTGGGACTGGAACAGGACAAGCTGACAAGCTTGTGGAAACCCCATTTGGAAGACGGCCTGCTCAAAGCCCTTATGGTTCATGCATGAGGAGAGGACTGGCTGTCTAATGTTTTACTTGGAATAAGGGAAACAAAAAAGAACTTGGTGATGACCTGAAAGAAAGAGGTTATCATTTGGAGAACCCTGAAGGGGCAAGTTTTGTCAGCAAGGCACTGAAGTGGCGGATGGAAGTACATCAGTTCTGCATGTTCTGGAAGAACAAATCTCCTTCTGAAAACCAACAAGAACCTTCCTGAGCGGTAACCATTTACCTTTCAAGCACCAAAGCCTGGTGAACTTAATCAATGTTAAATTCTGTGCACAGTCTAAGAATTGCCTGCAACCAATGAACTTGGAGGAATGAGAAGTGAAATTGGACTGCGAACCAAAGGACTTTTCTGAACTTAGACACACATTACATACACATGTGGTTAGAATTAGAAGGGGGTTAAGTTTGGTCAAGTAAATCAATGGTGATAAGTTAAAGTGCGATTTTTTTTTCATGTTTAACGATAATTAAAAGCAACTTTTAAGTAACCAGTTGTCTGGGTGAATATCTATTGCTGCTGGGCTTATGGGTCCTGTGGGCTCGTACAGCATGGTCACAGGCCCTTTCAGCTCATGAGCCTGTGCCGTTCAATTACACCCAATTGACCTATATCTCTGTAACATTTTGAAGGGTTGGAGGATTCCAGAGAACCTGGAGGACAAATACAAACACCGAGAGAATGTACAAACTCTACAGTATTCGAACCCCGGTCTCAATTGCTGGTGTCTGTTAAAATGTTGCGTTAACAGCTACGCTGACAGTGCTGCTCTGCCAGGAAGGAGGTTCAGGACCATCAAAATCAGGACCGTCAGGCTGGGAAATATCTTACATCACATACAGTATAACTCAGATTATCGGAAAAAGTCGGGACCAAGCCTATGTCGGATAAACATTTTTTTTCGGAGAACTGGTCACTTTTTAAAAACTGCCCAGTAGCAACAGCAAATCATTTAGGTTGATGCATATATAGTATGTGATTATTATGTGCTGTGCATATGCATACACCGTGGACTGGAGAAAAGCCAGTTCATATGATAATAAGCTTGAACTTCATGCAGATTACTGGGATGGCAGAACTGGCTTATGAAGAGAATGTGTGTGTAAATTAGACTTCTTAACTATAGTTTACCAGAATAAGAGGTGATTTAATGGACTCCCCTCTCCCCCCCCATAAAATTCTAATAGGAGTGGGCAGATTAGTTGCTGGAAAGACATACTGGACCAGGGGACATCATTTAAGAATAAGGGTAAGCCAGTAGATTTTCTTAACCAAAGATAGGTGAACATGTGGAAAAGTAGTTGGATCATAGTCAAGAATGAATTGGATATAGTTCTTGGGAAGAGAGCAATCAAGGAATTTGAACATACTGAATTTGAATGGTCTGCCATGATCAGAGTTAACAGCGAAGCAGACTTGAAAGACCCACTGGTTTATTCATGCTGCACAAAAGCAGTAATATCCCTGTGCAGCTCTCAAAAGATATTCCTTCCAGGTACAGTGGGTACAGTGCAGAATGGAGAATCTCCAGCACATTTGTGTTTTTACTTGACTTTCTTGTGTAAATCCTGCTAGGCACAGCACAAGTTTGGTCTTGATGGATAACCTGTTCAGAGCAGTTGACCCTGTTGGCAATGGTCTTGGACACTATTTAAAACTACATTCAACAGCAAAATGGGTCTCCAGTTCCTGATGTCTTTCTCCTTCCCCTTCTGGTGATGATTCTCTTTGTTGTGGATTCTAACATGCTTTAGGCCAGAAGCAACATTGTACACTCCAACAGATTCATTCAGTTCCAAAGAGCTGAGTGGGATTTGCCCATTAAACCATCACTACTGGCAATTTTATTCATATCAGTGGAATGGGCGGAGCCATTCAGCACTTCCAGGATCAGTGGTTGGACTTGCTCTACTGCTTGTTGTCATCTAAGACTGCTGTGATAGAGAACAGGAAGTTCTGTGTTGTCGGGAGCCTTTCCATCATAAAGACTGGCATGACTGGATCTCCAGAACATCAGTATGTTGCTCTGCAAGGATGTTACTGCACTGCCCTCCTCCTTAAGACTATAAAGCACACAAATTCCCTGTGAGCCTTTTGGAAGAAGTGCAAGCATGTCTAAGCTTGCTCTACTAAGTGAACTGTAGATTGGAAGATTTATCTTGAGGGTTCTGAGGTGAAGAATGAGGCTTGCCAGCTCTTTACCTCTCTGATTTTCTCCTTTACATCAGTGATCCTTAACTATAGAAGGAGGTAATGATGTAAGTTTGACTGGAGTTGGTGCAATTCTCTCTGACGTTGTCTTGCTTCCTGGGGACCTTAAAGGATAAAGAACATCTTGATGTTCTTCTTGGTTGGTTCCCATAAGTTCTTTAGTTCCTTGATATTCTCTGGAGTCAGCAACTTAACTTTCACCCTCCAGCCATCTAGTCTATGTGGAAAGAGGCAATGGTTAGAGAAGACCACTGGTGTAATGTCATGGATTGGACCATGATGCAAAGAGGAGTCTACCTTCGACAGAATTGAACCAAGTGAACCACCCAAAGGGGTAGGCTGTCTGGTCCCTTGAGCCTGCTCTGCTACTTCATCAAGGCTAACTGGATTGTAACATCAAGTCTACATGGCCTTCTATTGCCACTCTACCCTTTAGAAAGTGAGTTCCAATGTCTCTGAGAGAAAATTAATTTCACCTGATCTTTTATCATGGATAGCAGACCTGTAAATTTGCATTTTGTCATGAGAAAATATCTTCTCTACATCTTGACCTTTTGCTTCTTACAATGAAGTCCATTTTCTCTTCCTTATACAACCCCTTCCCCTTGTAGTTCCATCCAGCTATTGCTCTCACATTTTATTCACTTGAATCCCCTCCCTTATCTGGTTCCATCTGCCCTTCATCTTTCCCTTAATGGTTCTTATTATCACCATCCTGATTTTGATTGAATTCTTTACTGTCACATGTACAGAGATAATGAAATGCTTGGTTTTGTCATATAGGTACCTCAATAAATCAGGTTGCCCATGGTCTGGCATTACTTTAGATGCAGTCAATGCTTTGTACAGTGCACCTGTTGATGTTTGATAGAATATTCAACAGCCTGAAAATCTCCTCTAACTTCCAAAATAGGAGCTTTGATGTTCCTTCCTTCATGTTTGCCTCAATGTGCTAGCATCAGGAGAAATCATTATGGTCTTGTAATTGAAATGATTGACTTGCAACAATCACAATCATATTTAGAGGTGTTGAACCTATATTGAGTATAATATGTGAGTTGTCCTTGATAATAAGATGGTATTGAACTTAGAAGACCATTAATTAGTCTTAATACAATTGAAGTTAAAGAAATCATTGCCTGGATTCACACCTTGAACAAAGGAGATGGTTGTGGCAGTTGAAGACCTTAATTTTAGTGCGGTTGTAGGGCTACAGTCTTCGCTGATCTGTTCCGAATTGGTATTCTTTGCTGATCATAGTGTAATGTTCAGATTTGTTTGCAACTTTTCAGATACTGACAGGGGTTGCTTCATTGAGACTAAAACACATTCATACTTGTGTGAAAATGAACAGTTAATGATCATCTCAAAACTTAAAATAGAAAGTCTTGAAATAGAATGACAGCAATCTAAGGCAAAAGAGGAACTGAGTCAGACATTTCAAGGCAGATCTGTTCTGATCTGACAGTCTATTCAGTTCAAAAGTTACGGAGCCCCTTATTGCGCCTTTTTCTATTTTTATCATTTCTAATACTTTACATTCTCCCTCTGATGCCTAAATTATCCCCTATTCTGGAAAGAAAGTGGCAAAGAATTTTGAAATTACAAACATGCATCAGTGATGGTAAAACCTCCGGGTATTTAAAAAACCGGATTGGTTGATCTAAATGGTTAACGTAAATTTCCTATTTTTAAAGAAGAAAATGGGTCCTTTTGCCAACCAATTTCTCATCTATACTAATCCCATTTACTGGCACTGAGTATAGCCGGCTATGCTTCGGCAGTTCATAAAATGTTCAGATACTTGTTAAATTGTGTGAGGGTCTTGGCCTCCACGACATTTTTCAAACTGAACCACACTCTGTATGGGGGGAAGAAAAAAGCTCTTCCTCAGGTCCACTCTAAACTACTTGCTGCTCTACTTAAACCAATGCCTTCTGTTGCAGACATATCTAATAGGGGAAAACATCTATGCCTATCATAATGTTGTACACCTCCATCACAGCTCACCTTATCATCCGTCTCCTCTCCAAGGAAAACAGAAGCAGCCTATCTGGTCCCTGTCTACTCAGGATGACCTATTGCGACGATTTCTGCTGGCCTCTGAATCTGTTTGGTTCAAGGGCAGTTTAGAATTGGTTTCAAATGGTAACTTTTCCAGCAATACCCACAGTCTGTAAAAGTATTTGCAGAAGAGTCCGAGATAACAGTTTCTTAAAAGAGCAGCACTCTGAGCCCTACTGCTGATAGGTATCTAGTATTTAAAAAGATATCATTCATTCATTCATCAGTACCCCATCAGAACACTGCAGCTCCTCTCCAAATACTTTAATTCTTGGACTGCAATGATTCATAAAAACAGGAGCCCTAAGCCTTTTCTGCAATGCCCATATCAATACTATGAATAACAAAGCAATTCCAAGAGGGATAATATTGCAGTCCTAGGCTCAGTGTAATTTTGTTGCTCAGGCTGCCATTAAATTGTTACAGCATAGAGGCCTTTTGTATTACCTTTGTTTAAGCCTGAATGCTTAAGAGCTTGTAGATAACTGCACAATACTATTAAGGTTTCACATTCCAGCTTTTTTTTCCATCTTAATGTATTTCTTTTGATTTCAGAACTTCAGCAACTGACATCAATGAAGACCTTTTTCAAGGATGATAGGACAACTTTAACCAGTTTTTTGATAGACGAACCAAGTAACCGTTTTTATGTGGGAGCAAATAATGCCTTTTATGTCCTCAACTTGACTTCCGTGGATCAGGATCCATTTATGGTAATTTAATTAAATACCAAACTCTGGTGAATCTTCATGTGCAATTTAAACATTCTTGCATTTTTATTATTGGGTTGGATTCATTTAAGGGAGAAATTGAGAATTCTCTGGAATCTAATCTGCATCGTGTTGTCTGCTCTGCATGGGAAGTGGTGGAGGGCTGGAACTTGTGATTAAAGAGTATGATGTGGCTTGTAGATTCTTTTAAACATATCATGCATTTATTCTTTGAGACTCGGATGTACCAAAATATTTTTGTGGCAGGTTAGATCATTGTGTGCTTCTCTCTGCTTGACAATTCTTAATCACAGTGTTTAAGTATCCACTTTAAAACAAAGAAAAGGCAAACACATATCAGATGTTAAATGTTGTGCTGCGGTGAGTGTCTTCACACTGTTTGTGGAGTGAGGGCTATTGGAGTTATAAATAGCTACAGTTAAGAGAAATCAAACTTCCCAGACTTCCCTGCATCTATTAATAGATGAATTTAAAATAATTCACAAATGGTATTAATATTTTACGTATACATACTTTAAGTATAGAAGAGCCATTGGCATTTAAAAGGATTTAATGAAAATATACAATTCAATAGAAATTTAGTGCGTTCAATAATAATGTTTTCCATGTTACTACTGGGAAAACTATTGAAATAGTGAAAAAATCATTAATGAGATTCCCAGACTTGGTTCATGATTGATAATGGTGAATATTCTGCATTTCCTGCTATCAGCTGAGAGTAAGTTATATCTGCAATAGTGCAAGTGCAAGGTATGTTCTGTGCTTGGACCATCCTGATCTATTCCCTCCATAATGTGAACAATGAAGCAATGCAAAACAGCTGCTAATTTAATCAAACAAAGCAGTTAAATATTAGTATGTGTGGAAAAGTTTATCCTGAACCACTGAGGATTGATTTTCTATGCATGGAGGAAAAAATAATTTCCTGAGCTTGAGAAAAAAACATTTGATAGTGGGTGACATGACATTTTGTTCTTATCAGTTTTGAATGATGTAAACTTCACTGAAAATATTTTAGAAAAAATTGTACAGTCAAAGTCCAAAAATCCAGGCACTAGAAAATGGGACCACCCAAGAATCTGGACCTCTCAAAATCTCTCACTTTTAAAATTTACCAGGCTTTGTGCGCGTGTGCGCAAGCACCACAGACACATAGAAGTCATGGAAATAAACATTTTTTTTGCACTTTATATTTTGTATGAAAACAATTTGTTAATAAACTATCAAAATTTACCTGTTCATCTCCTTATGCCTCCTTAAATTTGAATTTTAAAAAACTGCCTGAGAATCCAGAAAATCCATAATTCCAGACTGACCCAATCCCTGAGCAATCCAGATTTTAGGACTTTTACTGTATTAAAGTTCATCCTGAGTTCATGGCCTCAGAATAGAGGCATAATGATGTGACACAATAAATTGAAAAACAAAGTGTATGACTTGTGTATTAGGAAGTAATTCTATTTGGGAAATAGATTCTGGTGTATAACACTAGAGCATAGAATATTACATCACAATACAGGCCCATAGGCCCATGGTGTTGTGCCAACTCTATAAATACCTAAACCCTCCCTACTGCATAACCCTCTATTTTTATTTTATCCATGTGCTTGTCAGTCTCTTAAATACCCTTATTGTTCCAACCTCCACCACTCCCCACAGCAGTGCACTCCAGGCACCCACAACTCCGTAAAAAAAAGTCTTACCCTGATGACTTCCCCTAAATTTTTCTCCATTCACTTTGTACGGATATCTTCTGCTGTTTGCTACTTACCCAGGGAAAATGTGCTGGCTCTCTGCCTATCTATTCCTCAATCTTGAAGACCTCTCGCCTTTTTAGAATATTTTTGAGTTTTGGCAAATACTAGAGCGCATCGGATGTCCCCCAAAGTTCCTCAACATGATTATCCAACTGCACGAAAACCAACAAGGTCGGGTCAGATACAGCAATGAGCTCTCTGAACCCTTCTCCATTAACAATGGCGTGAAGCAAGGCTGTGTTCTCGCACCAACCCTCTTTTCAATCTTCTTCAGCATGATGCTGAACCAAGCCATGAAAGACCTCAACAATGAAGACGCTGTTTACATCCGGTACCGCACGGATGGCAGTCTCTTCAATCTGAGGCGCCTGCAAGCTCACACCAAGACAGAAGAGAAACTTGTCCGTGAACTACTCTTTGCAGACGATGCCGCTTTAGTTGCCCATTCAGAGCCAGCTCTTCAGCGCTTGACGTCCTGCTTTGCGGAAACTGCCAAAATGTTTGGCCTGGAAGTCAGCCTGAAGAAAACTGAAGTCCTCCATCAGCCAGCTCCCCACCATGACTACCAGCCCCCCCACATCTCCATTGGGCACACAAAACTCAAAACGGTCAACCAGTTTACCTATCTCGGCTGCACCATTTCATCAGATGCAAGGATCGACAATGAGATAGACAACAGACTCGCCAAGGCAAATAGCGCCTTTGGAAGACTACACAAAAGAGTCTGGAAAAACAACCAACTGAAAAACCTCACAAAGATAAGCGTATACAGAGCCGTTGTCATACCCACATTCCTGTTCGGCTCCGAATCATGGGTCCTCTACCGGCATCACCTACGGCTCCTAGAACGCTTCCACCAGCGTTTTCTCCGCTCCATCCTCAACATCCATTGGAGCGCTTTCATCCCTAATGTCGAAGTACTCGAGATGGCAGAGGTCGACAGCATCGAGTCCACGCTGCTGAAGATCCAGCTGCGCTTGTTGGGTCACGTCTCCAGAATGGAGGACCATCGCCTTCCCAAGATCGTGTTATATGGCGAGCTCTCCACTGGCCACCGTGACAGAGGTGCACCAAAGAAAAGGTACAAGGACTGCCTAAAGAAATCTCTTGGTGCCTGCCACATTGACCACCGCCAGTGGGCTGATATCGCGTCAAACCGTGCATCTTGGCGCCTCACAGTTTGGCGGGCAGCAACCTCCTTTGAAGAAGACCGCAGAGCCCACTTCACTGACAAAGGGCAAAGGAGGAAAAACCCAACACCCAACCCCAACCAACCAATTTTCCCCTGCAGCCGCTGCAACTGTGTCTGCCTGTCCCGCATCGGACTTGTCAGCCACAAACGAGCCTGCAGCTGACGTGGACTTTTTACCCCCTCCATAAATCTTCGTCCGCGAAGCCAAGCCAAAGAAGAAAATATAAATCCTACATACCAAGTCATCTAATATTCTAATATAGCAAACAACAGATATCGTATACATACAAATCTCAAATTAAGCATTATGTAAATCAAAAACCTATACATAATGGTTTATTTGACTTTTTTGTTCAAGTCCTCAAATTCTATCCATATGATAATTAACAGTTTATCCTTTTATAATATATCCCAGTTAGTTCTAGATAAAAATATATATAGGACTAAAATTAAAAATCCCTTTATATAAACAAAGTGTAAATTTCATCTTAATTAATGATTAATGTTTAAACCAATATTTAAATAATTAGTCTAAAAAAAAATAAAAACTAAAAAAAAACGATAAAAAGAAAACAAAAATTGGGGGACATCACATGATGCCGTGAGGAGAAGCACGCAACCGGTGGGATTAGTTAAAAAAGTATCTATTTAGAAAAGTTTTTTTAAAAAAGTTTAATTGGAAACATCTAACTGAATATTGAAGAGGTCCTCCAAGAAGGAGAAAATGCTTAAATCAACTCCTACTAAAAAGTCTGAAGAGAAGAAGAAAAAGAAACTGGGCCTACCTTAGCAATGAAGCAGGCTGCTGAAGTGGTCTCTGGATTCGCCAGCGAGGATCCGGGAGAGGGACCAGAGAAAAAAACTAAAAATATCGTGGATGCGTGCGAAGGCAGGAATGTGCAGTGCAGAAGAAAAGGTTAGGAAAAAAAGTAAAGGTCTCTTAAAAGGGCAGTCCAGCATTTCAACATGAAAAAAAGAAGTGACAAGAAAGGTAGATTTTAGCAAAGCTTTTGATAAGGTTCCACATGAAAGGTTAGTAAGGAAGGTTCAGTCACTAGGGATTAATAGAGATATAGTAAGATGGGTTCAGAGGTGGCTAGAGGAGAGACAGCAGAGGGTCATGATGGACAACTGTCTGTCAGGATGGAAACCTGTGATGAGCAGCATGCCTCAAAGATTGGTGCTGGGTCCCCTGTTGTTCATAATTTATATTAATAATTTGGATGATGGGATGGTTAACTGGTTAAGTAAATACGCAGACAATATAAAAATAGGGGATTGGTGCATAGCGAGGAAGGTTTTCAGGGATTACAGAGGTATTTGGTTTGTCTGGAAAATTAGGCTGAAAGATGGCAGATGGAATTTAATGTAGAGAAGTGTGAGGTGTTTCATTTTGGGAAAAAAATTATCAAAATAGGACGTATGTAGTAAAGGGGAGGACATTGGGGAATGCACAAGAACAAAGAGATCTTGGAGTTATGGTGCAGCGTTCCTTGAAGGTGAATTCCCATGTTGACAGGGTGGTTGAGAAGACATTTGGTTTGTTAGCCCTCATAAATCATAGCATAGAGTATAGGAGCTGGGAAGTGATGCTGCAACTGTTTAAGGCGTTGGTGAGGCCAGGTTTGGAGAATTGTGTTCAATTGTGGTCTCCAAATTATAGGAAGGATATAGATAAGGTGGAGAAGGTGCAGAGAAGATTTACAAGGATGTTGCCTGGCTTAAAATACCTAGAATACAGAGAAAGACTGAAGAGATTAGGACTTTATTCAATGGAACTTAGACGGTTAAGAGGGGATTTGATAGAGGTGTTTAAAATTATGAAGGGAATTGATAGAGTAGATGCAAGTGGACTCTTCCCCCTGAGAGCAGGGGAGGTTGAAATAAGAGGACACAAGTTGAGGGTAAGGGGGCAACATTTTAGGAGAAACATTAGAGGATGTTTCTTCACTCAGCGAGAGGTGGCTGAATGGAATAATCTTCCGGAGGAAATAGTTGAGGCAGAGTCAATTCTTTCATTTAAGAGGAGGCTGGATATGAACATGGATAAGAAGGCTTGGAGGGTTATGGGCGGAGAATAGGCGGGGGGAGCTAGTGGAGTTGTTTGAGTGAACTGGCGTGGACTTGAAGAGTCAAGATGGCCTGTTTCCACGCCATAAACTGTTATATGGTTATATGGAGAACATGAAGGGGATACAACCCCAATGGAATAGGCTTCATAAGAATGCAAAAGTGAAGAAAAAAAGTCAAGTTTAAAAGAGGAGCAGACTAGATACAAGGAAAAGCTTTTAAGAAGGAAATCAATAAGACTGAGTCAAAAATAGATGAACTTCAAATAAAAATAAATTTTAATTTTAAATTGTTGCCTGAAGAATTGAAGCAAGTTGAAACAGATTTGACAGTTAAAGTGGGTCATACATTAAAGGTGATGAATAATGTTTCACCAAGAATGGGGAAGTTGGAAAGTAAGGTTCAAGATGTTCACAAGAAGTGCAGCGTATTGAAGAGAGATCTAATATGTCTGAATATATGGTGACTAGTTTCATCTCGATGAATGAAAAATTGTTGGAGAAAGTTGATATTCTGCAAAATTATAATAGAATAAATAATGTTTAAATAGGGGGATTGTCTGAAGGAAGAAGATGTGATTTTTTTTCAAGAATGGATATTGAAGATATTTGGAGAGGAACATTTGAAGACAAGATTTTAATGGAGAGGACATAGAGCTTTGAGGCCAAAGCTAGGTCCAGGCCAGAGACCATGATCTATTGCGGCCAGATCAGACATTCTGTGGAGCACGAAATGAGTTAATGAGTCCGCCATGAACTAGTTGACTCATCCCTACCCGAACAGAGCACAACCGTGCCCCAGCAAACCAGCAAAGGCACCAAACACTAGCTGGTGCTTTTATTACCAACGTGGGGGAGAACAAGCACGAAGATGAAGGCAGCTCTGGTATTTTCAGAAAATGCCCAGGCCAGCCGCTGCTAATGGCTACGGCTGCTGGCCATACCAATAACCTAGTGCACATCATTGACAAGGCTAGTGGCCGGCGGTTCCTGGACAACGTGGGTGCCAAAATCCGTGTCATCCCGCCAACCACCCTGGAGAATCATGTGCAAATGTGCCCTCCGGGCAGCAAACAACACTGCCATTAAGACCTTTGGCACGCGCAACATACAAATACATCTCGGCAGACTAGCTTCTGTGAAATTCAATCCTCGCCGCAGACTTTCTACAAGCATGCAGCCTGCTGATGGACATGAGGACAAAATGCCGGGTTCATGCCCAGACATTCCAGACTGTCCAACGTAAAGCAACCAATATTTGCAACGCAAGCTTGGCATGGTGAGCACCCCAAAGGAAGAGTACAGTCGCATCCTAGACAAATTCCCATCCATCCTCAGACTGCAGTTTATCTCCACTAAGCCGCAGCATGAGGTGCAACACCATATCCTGACCCAAGGGCCCCCACTCCACACCAAAGCTGGAAGGCTTTCCTCAGATAAAGCAGTTGGCCAAAGAAGAATTTTCTCGGGTGCAAGAATTGGGCATAGTCCACAGGACCGACAGTCCGTGGCGTCCCACTTCACATGGTTCTCAAGTTCTCAGGCAGGTGGTGGCCCTGCAGAGATTACCGCTGCTTCAATGAATCTACCACGCCTGACCACTACCCAGTCCAACATATACAAGACTTAACGGTCAGCCTGCACGGTGCGAAGGTTTTCACAAAGGTCAATCTAGTGCGTAGCTATCACCAGTTTCTGTCCACCCGGATGACATCAGAAAGACAGCCATCACCACCCTATTGGCCTCAAGAATGCGGCGCAAATCTTTCAGCGCTTGACGGATGCGATGGGCAGAAACTTGGACTTTGTGTTCATCTACCTAGATGACATACTCATTCCCAACAAGGACCACGAAGAGCACAAAGATCATCTCCGCAGGCTCTACACATGCCTGTCTGACTTTGGCCTCAAGGTCAACTTGGCAAAGTGCCAAGTCAGGAAAGATTCCATGCAATTCCTGGGCCACATTATCACCACAAACAGGGCAATACCATCAACAGAAAAAGTCACAGCCACATGCCAGTTCGCCCACCCTTACACCCTCAAAGGCCTCCAGGAATTTCATTCCAGGGGCAGCACACATCATACGCCCTCTGTTTGCCATGATGTCAGCCAAATGCAAGATCCTAACATTAAAGGAGGCTGACCCGGCTTTCACTGCAAGTAAAAACACCCTGGCCAATGCCACCTTGCTGGTTCACCCCCGATCAGATATGCCCACAGCCCTCAGGGCTGCTTGGTACCTGCTAACGGTGCTAGACCGCACCACCAGACGGCCAGAAGCCATCCCATTAAAAGACACTCCCACTGATTCCTGTGCCAGGGCACTGTTCACACATTGGATTGCGAGGTTTGGAATATCAGCTCATATTACTACCGACAGAGGGGCACAATTTACATTGGCACTGTGGACACAGCCAGCAACTCTCCTGGGCATTAAGCTGCACCACACCGCTGCCTACCACCCACAATCCAACAGACTCATCCAATGCTTCCACCACCACCTGAAGTCAGCTCTCATGGCCCGTTTAACCAGCCCCAGCTGGTTGGATGAGCTCCCCGGGTCCTCCTGGGCATCAGAGCTATACCCAAAGAGGATTTGCAGGCCTTCTCCATGGAATTGGTGTACGGCGCCCCATTAATCCTGCCAGGTGAATTCTGCTCATTGTCCCAAGACCCAGATGCCGAGGGGAGAATAGCGTTGCAGAAACTATGGGACAGGTTGGCCTCCTTTGCACCCCCCTCCCCCCACAGGTGCTGGCCCGCGTCCATTCCTCAGGACTTATTAACTGAAAACTTTGTTTTTGTCTGCCGCAGACCCCATTCAGCCCCCCCCTCCAACAACCCTATGAGGGCCCGTACAAAGTCCTACGCAGCACAGGCAAAACCTTCTCGCTGGTCATTGGGGGTAGGGACAAACTGTTCACAGCCGACTGGCTGAAGCCCGCACATCTTAACCTCAGCTAGCCAGTCATGCCAGTGCAACCCAAGCGCCAGGGATGAACTCCCAAAGGTCCGGCCCCACTACGCTTAGGGGCAATTGAATTCTAGAGCCAGTTCTGTGGGGGTGGGAAGAAAAGGATTGTGTGGCAATGCACATCGAGACGCAGGTGAATTGGCTCCACACTGTTATGGCTGTGGAGCAGCTGCGTCAAGATGGCGCTGCTGGGCACATCTTCTCCATTGCTCAAATGGGCCGCACACTCGTCTGCATTGTGACATCACCGCCAGTGCGTGGGCGGGACTTGAGGACTGTCTTATAAGGTTCAGCATGGGCTTTTCAAAAATAAACCATTGGAAGTGTGTAGTCTCCTCATTTCACTTCCCCTTGTAGCTACAAGAAGATAGTAATCGTGACATTTAAACCATCAGAAATAAATGAAACTTTTAAGGAATTTTATGAAAAATTATATACTTCAGAATCATTACAGGATGAAACTATTATAGATAATTATTTGTCACAAATAATATTACCTAGATTAACTGAGATAAATAAAGATGATTTGGATAGTGCGATGGAATATTTGGGTATGTTTTTGGGAGATAAATTGGTAAAATGAGATTAGGTTACATATACACACTTTAAAACAGACCTTATTTGAAATTTTGGAGAATTCATATCCATAGTACTTTGAAGAGAAACTATGGAGAATACTATGCACATTTCACAAGTAGATGCTAATTGAAATGATGTCATGAAATGAATAGACTATTGTCTTGGAAGAACAACCAGAGCCAGGTTGTGTGTTTTGGACATGTTTGCAAGGCTTTTGACCTCTCTGCAAAGTGCTCACTCAGAGGTCATTGAGAGGATTTGTTGAACATGACCTTCTGCACAAATCTTTGCTGATGGTTCAAGTATCTATACATCTTATCTCTCAGAAATCCTTCAAATGATTTACATACTATTGACATCAGGCTCACTAGCCTATAATTTTTTGGTTTATGTTTGGAGCCCTTCTTAAACAGCGGTACAACATAAGCTACTCTCCAATCCTCTAGCACCTCCCCCGTGACTAAGGACATTTTGAATATATCCACCAGGGGCCTTGCAATTTCAGCATTTGTTCCCCTCATGAGGTGGGGGGTGGGGTGGGGTGGGGTGGCCATCATGTCTGACCCTGGGGATTTATCAACCTTTATTCTTTACAAGGCAGCAAGCACCTCCTTCTCCTTAAAATCCATATATTCCATGGCACTTCTGTTTGTTTCCCTTCCATCCTTATTCACTATGCTAGTTTCCTGCATAAATACTGATGAAAAAAATATGTTCAAGATCTTCCCCATTTCACGAGATTCCACACACAGTTGGCATCTGATTTTCTAGGGGTCCAATTTTGTACCTTACTATCCTTTTACTTTTAATATACTCGTTGAATCCCTTTGGATTTTCCTTCATATTATCTGCTAAAGCACCTTAATGTCTCTTTTTGCCTTCCTTAATTTCCTTCTTAAGCATTCTCTTACATTTTTTATATTCTGCAAGTAGCTAATTTGTTCCTTGTTGCCTATATAGAGCCCTTCCTTTTCTTAACCAGCTCTCCAATATCTCTTGAAAACCAAGGTTCCCCATGACTGTTAAGTTTGCCCTTATTCCTGGTTGGAACATGCAATCTCTGCACTCTCAAAATTTCATCCTTGAAGGTCTTCCAGCTGCTAGATAAATCCTTGCCAGAAAATAACTTATTCCCATTGAATCTTCCGAGATCATTCCTCATTTGCTCAAAATTGGCCTTTTTCCAATTCAGAACTTCAACTCAAGGGCCAGACCTATCCTTCTCCATAATTAACTTGAAACTAATGATATTATGGTCACTGGACCCAAAATGTTCACCTACACATACTTTTGCCACCTGACCTGCTTGGTTCTTTAAAAGATCTTCTCTTGGTATCGCTACACATTTGATAAACTCCAATCCATCCACTCCTTTACCATATGGAAGTCCCAGTCTATGTGAAGAAAGTTAAAATCTACTATCACAACTTTCTGTTTCTTACATCAGTCTTCTATGTCCCTATTTGCTGCTCCAATTCTCTGTCTATTGGGCAGTCTATAATACAGTCCTACGGCTCCTAGGACGCTTCCACCAGCGTTGTCTCCGCTCCATCCTCAACATCCATTGGAGCGCTTTCATCCCTAACGTCGAAGTACTCAAGATGGCAGAGGTTGACAGCATCGAGTCCACGCTGCTGAAGATCCAGCTGCGCTGGATGGGTCACGTCTCCAGAATGGAGGACCATTGCCTTCCCAAGATCGTGTTATATGGCGAGCTCTCCACTGGCCACCGTGACAGAGGTGCACCAAAGAAAAGGTACAAGGACTGCCTAAAGAAATCTCTTGGTGCCTGCCACATTGACCACCGCCAGTGGGCTGATAACGCCTCAAACCGTGCATCTTGGCGCCTCACAGTTTGGCGGGCAGCAACCTCCTTTGAAGAAGACCGCAGAGCCCACTTCACTGACAAAAGGCAAAGGAGGAAAAACCCAACACCCAACCCCAACCAACCAATTTTCCCCTGCAACCGCTGCAACCGTGTCTGCCTGTCCCGCATCGGACTTGTCAGCCACAAACGAGCCTGCAGCTGACGTGGACTTTTTACCCCCTCCATAAATCTTCGTCCGCGAAGCCAAGCCAAAGAAATACAGTCCTATTAGCGTGCTTATGCCCTTCCCGTTCCTCAGCTCCACCCATATTGAGTCCTCAATGCTGTCCTGTCTTTGCACAACTGTGATATTTTTCCTCACTAGTAATGCCACACCTCCTCCTTGCCCTCAATCCTGTTTGAAACAACAGAACTCTGGAATGTTGAGCTGCCAATCCTGCCCCTCCTGCAATCAAGACCCACTAATAGCAATAATGTTATAATCCCACATGGCAATCCTCACTCTAAATTCATCCACCTGACAATACTCCTCACATTGAAATAGATGCGTGTGACACCGTTTCTTTCCTGTACAAGGTTTCCCTCCCCCGGCAAATCTCATTTAAGACCCCAGAAGCAACACTAACAAAACTACCCGCGAGGATGTTAGTCCCCCTCCAGTTCAGGTACAAACCGTCCCACTGGAACAGGTCCCACCTTCCCTGGAAGAGATCCCAGTTATCCAGAAACCTGAACCCCTTCCTCCTGCACCATCTCTTTAGCCACATGTTAAACTGGATTATCACCTCACTAGCTAGTGGCACAGGTAGCAATCCTGAGATTGCAAAGCTGGAGGTCCTTTCCTTCAACTTTGCTCTCAACTTCCTAAACTCTCCTATCAGGACCTTCTCACCCTTCCTGCCCATCCCATTAGTCCCTACATGGACTATGACATGTGGTTGCTCACCTTCCCTTCTGAGAATCAGGAGCACATAATCCAAGATATCACAGACCCTGGCACCAGGGAGGCAACAAACAATAATCAGTCTCTCCCATAGAACCTCTTGTCTGACCCGCTATCAAATCCCCTATCACAACTGCATTCAGTTGTTGAACTCCATTGCCTAATCAATATTGTGTTCAGTTTTAGTCACTGTACCCCAGGAATGATGTTGTCAAGCTGGAGAGGTTGCAGGGAAGATTATGAGCATGTTGTTGGGACTCGGGGTCCTGAGCTATAGGTAAAGGCTGAGCAGGCTAGGGCTTTATTACTTGGAGTGCGGAAGAATGAGGGGTGATTTCATCGAGGTTTACAAAATCTTGAGAGTTATAGATTGGGTGAATGCAGAAAGGCTTTTGTGCAAGGTGAAGAGGAGAGGGATTTCACAGGAAAGTGAGGGGTAACTTTTTTACACAAAAGTTG
This sequence comes from Narcine bancroftii, assembly GCF_036971445.1. Lineage (NCBI taxonomy): Eukaryota > Metazoa > Chordata > Chondrichthyes > Torpediniformes > Narcinidae > Narcine > Narcine bancroftii. The sequence continues at coordinate 7,222,415 of NC_091471.1, forward strand.
GCGGGTATATGGAATGGATTGTCAGAGGAGGTGTTGAAACAGGTACTATACCAAATTTTAAGAAATTTTGGACATTTACATGGATAGAACATGTTTATGCGTTAGAGACAAGCAGTTGAGACATGAGGGTGGGACATTTTGGTAGGTGCGGGCAAGTTGGGTCAAGGGGGCTATTTCCATAGTGTATAACTCTTAAGACTTAAACAGTGGAGCCTCCTTCAATTAGAAACCATGTTCACCCAGACAAGATTCCTCTGGATCATGTTTCTTTTCACTTTTCTAAACTCCAGGCCATCACATGAACCTATGGACCTCTACATCAATGCCATCTTCACCTCCCACTGCATTGTGAAAGCAGTCATCATATTAAAAGACACTTATCACCCCACTCATATGTTAATCTCTTCCCTCTTCAGGCAGAATATGCATGTTTAAAAACATAGACCTCCAGATCCAAGGACAGTTTCTTTCCGGCTGTTATCAGACCCTTGAACAGACTTCTCATTTGTAGAAGATGATACTTTTCATGTTTAATTGTACTTTTGTAGCGGCTGCTACACACAGAAAACATCACTGAACTTAGTGGTGTTTCCAGTAGAACTGTTTATTTGAATTTCGCATGTGCCCCTTTAAGGTCAACGGGAGTTCTGCCCCACGCAGCAATGAAGTCATCACGAGGCCTGGGGCACAAGCTGTAGCCTAAACCACGAGGCAATGAGCAAGCCCTGACGGCACCATCTTCTGCAGCTGCCCCACCAGTGTGGTGGTACAAACGGGGCTGGTTCACTTACAGAGATGTGTGCCAACACACTTTTCTCTTTAACACTATACCTCACACTTTTTAAATCCAAGTTTGTTATATATTTGTTATCAACCAGATGAAACGATAAATTTGGTGGCCCGGACTCGTGGCCGAAATGGGCTGTTTCTGTGCTGTATGTCTAAAATATAAAAAAAACCAAAAAATGTTTTCTGGACCATGGTGCATACACAGTGCATAAATAATCACATAATTACCTCCCACTAACAAAACCATGTTAACTATCCCTGATCATCCCTTGTCCAATCCTATCTCTGTTATGTGCAAACAAGCAGCAAAAGGAAATGAACCAGACAGTGTTCATTTTAAAATGCTAATTTTATTTCTAACTCTTAAACTATCCTTAACACTAAATCAGGTGTCGTGTGTGTCTGTGTGGCATACCCAAACCATGACAGTTCAGGCCAAAATCTAGAAAGTTACTTCAAAGTTCAGTTTTTCAAATTCATTGTTGAAGTGAAGGCCTTTGAAATTTGATGCCCAGAATTAATGTTGAACTAATGGGAAGACTGGAGTTGTGGCAGCTACAGACTTGCAAATTCTTCTTGCATAACACTCCTGGTGCTGTGCAGGCAAGATTCAAACTGGGCAGCCTCCACGAAGCTTCCAAGACCCTGGCCCTGGTCTCTCTAAGTAACTTAACTGAGGCAGTCTCCAAGTGAACTCCACTATTGGTAACAATCAGAATGAAGCACTTTGCTTCCCAAAAAGACTCTCCTGGTGCAGGCCAATCCGCCAAAAAGGCCCAGTCCTTCACAGAGCAGGCTTTGCTCTGAATTCCACAGAATGGCTGGCCACAAGAGCTGCTTCAGAAACCTGCTTTCTCTCCAGCGTCAGAATGGTTCTCCCTTGCAAAATCACAATGTCTTTGCAAGTGTATCGAATTCTGGAACAGACAGTGACAAACCTTCCCTCCATTCTTCCAATGTATCGAAATATCGCTGGGCTGTGACTTGTGTTGGTGTTAAATGTTAACTGTGACCCTCCTGTCTATACTATCCCTTACAGTGATAATCCCATTTTACTAAGACGGGAGCTCTTAATATCTTCTTTAAAATACTTTTTAGTAACTTATCAACAAGGAATGTTAGACTCACAAGCAAGTTAGACAAAGGAAATGCAGTGGATGTTGTATATTTGGACTTTCAAAAGGCCTTTGACAAAGTGCTTCACAAATTGAGAGCCAATGGAATTACAAGAAAGATACTAGCATGGGTAGAGCATTGGCTGATTGGCAGGACACAGAAAGAAAGGGCGAATAAAAGGATCCTATTCTGGTTGGCTACTGATTACCAGTAGTGTTCTGCAGGGGTCAGTGTGAGGGCCAACTTTTTTATTTAGTATGTTAATGATTTGGATTATGGAATAAATGGCTTTGTGCCCAAGTTTGCAGATGATACAAAGATAGGTAGAGGGGAGGGTAGTGAGGAAGAAATGGAGAGGCTGCAGAGAGACTTAGGAGAACAGGCGAGAAGTGGCCAATGAAATACACCCCGTCCTGAGTTTCTCTGATAAATCAGAAAAGTATTGTATCAGTTAACTACATTTTCCGGCTAATCTGAACAATTCAATTCCAGACGATACAGGCCTGAACGATCCAGCTCTTCCCACGAAGGTAACCTGCCAATTCCAAGTGTTAGTTTAGTACAGCTTCTATGAACTACTTGGAATAGATTAAGCGAAACACAACAGTCTGCAGACACTGTGGTTGAAGTAAAAACATAATGCTGGAGAAACTCCTTTTTTTTAAACATCCTCCTTTTAACAAAGAAGCCAAAGCTGTACACAGTACTCTAATGAGGTCTCACAAATGCCTTTTTACCTGAAGCATAAACCCCCTTTCCCCTATCTTTTAGATTCGTTCCTGTCTAATTTAGCAATAAAATTCTGTTTGCTTTTCAAATTGCAGTATCTTACCTTTTTGAGAATTATGTTATCGGACATCCAAATGCCTATGAACCTTAGATAATGTGCTTGTTATTTTTTTGCCAAAATGGACATTTTCACATTTTTCCACATTATGTTCTATCAGAATGGAAGGGTTACACTGATGGGAGTAGGTTTATACGGACCATCAGAACTTCATACTACTACTGTACTGTTCTATGTTCTACTTACTAAATATTTACAACTTTTTATATCCTTTTGTAGCTGCTCTATGTCGTCTTTGCTGCTTGTTTACCTACTTCTCTTGGTGGCACTGTCTGTAATGTTTTATGGTAGCAGAATATTTTAAGCCACTTTGTTTTGAGGATTACTATTTGGGAATACTTAGAGTTTCCATGTTCCAACATTGTGAAACATTCAGTAGAGATCGGGTTGATCTTAATAATACCTAGACTACTGGAGGAATTCTGTGGGTTAACCAGCATCTGTGGAAAGAAATAGTCAATGTTTTGGACCAAACACGCTCATCAGGAATAGTGAATCGTGAGATCAGGCAGGTTGATCTTCCTTTATACTTGCTCAACTTAAATTTTTATTGAAAATGTTGTGCCTTGAAATACAATTGAGCACTGAATAAAGCTCAACTATGAAGCTCCTTGTTTGCAGGTCATCATAGGAAGTAGGAACAGGAGTAGGCCAAAAATGGCCCATCGAGCCTGCTCCGCCATTCAATATGATCATGGCTGATCTAATTTATGACCCAACTCCACCTACCTACCTTCTCCCCATATCCCCTCATTCCTCTATCATGTAAAAATTTATCTAACCAAATTTTAAATATGTTTAATGAGGCAGCCTCAACCACTTCCCTGGTTAGGGAATTCCAAACATAAATCAGATGGTATAATAGAATAATTAAGGTTGGTGTACAGTACCAGTAGAGATTATTAAGCAAAGATTAAATAAGGACCTCAAGTACTCTGGAATTGGACTAATTCTGATTGGATAATGTCACATAAATCTATTTGTTTTACAGATAGAATGGAATGTAACAAAAAGTGAACACTCTTCCTGTGTGCGAAAAGGCAAAATGAAGGTTTGTTCTCATAATTTTCTCATTTGTTTTGTGGTAACTGTTGTCGAGTAACTGCTCTTCAGGTGCTCTAGCATTGAATCTCATTATTTTAATAAGACTCATCTAATGGCTGCTATGGATTGAGATGATTACACTGTGTCTAGAAGTATAGTGGTAAGCCATTAAAATTATGAGTTTGTAGAAAGCTTTGAATCTGAATAAAATAAATCCACTAACTGCCAAGAAACAGCAGGTCAAGTCACATCTGTGGAGGCAAAGAAGTGGTCATGGTTTTGGGTCAGGAGTCTGTATTAGGTGTAAGAGATTTTCTGGGAAGATAGTGATTGGCCCGGGGTGGGAGGCGGGTGGGGGGGGGGGGGCTGATAGATGAACTAGGTGTTTTGGGTGATAAAGAGGAGATGGAACCAGGTGGGGGAGATGAGGAAGGGATGATGGCAGTTGAAGCGAGAATGATTATGAAGGGTAGATCAGCTGACCATGCAGAGAGAATCTGGTGGAGGAGGGTGACGTCCAAGTAACAAGATGCAGGCAGCATGTGGAAAAGGTGAACAAAAATGAGACAACCTCAGTGGACTGAATGGGGTTGTTGGCTTCTTAAATGCAGTGTTGGAGATAATTCATCGAGTTTGCATTTGGCCTCACTGTGGAATGGAGAAAGCTCAGGACAGAAAAGTTGATGTGAGAATTGGTAGGGGAGATGAAATGACATACATCTCAAAGCCATTGTGGGCAGATATAGTCGTCTAATCTACAATTTCTAATGTAGAGGAGACCATGTTGAGAGCACTGCAAGATTTGGATAAAGTTGGTCATGGTGCACATGAATCTCTGTGCCTCACTTGGAAGGGTTGTTTAGATCCATAAGTGATGGAGTAGGGATATGTGTGGCACCTCCTACAGTTGCAGAGGGACAGGGAGAGTTGGGCTGAGAAGGATGAGCAAACCAAGGAGTGAGTGATCCCTGCAGAAGTCAAAAAGTGGGGGAGAGGGGAAGTGGTGACTGATAGTGGTGTACTGTTGCAGTTGGCTGAAATAACAAAGGATGTTAAGCAGGGTAAGGAGGCTGGTGGGATAAAAGATAAGGATCAAAGGAACTCTTATCTCCTTTCTGTGTATGAGGGAGGGGCAAGAGTAGACGTGCAGGAAATGGAGGAAGTATGAGTGAAGGATCCATCAACAATGGTCGGCAAAACTCAAACTGGAGAAGGAACGCAGCAGGTCCAGCAGACCACTTTTTCCTTTGCCTCCATAGATTAATTGTAAATTAGTAGAAATTGAAAACAAAAGCTTTACAATTACAAAAGTATCATGAAATACCAGTTTATCCCTTAGGGGTGTAGCTGGCCTGGATAATACATCAGAAAGCAAAATCAGAGAAGTCTTTTTCTCTTTAGTAGAAAGTGTGGACTTTGAGACAATTGGATCTTTCAGATATTAGATTTTTTTTCTTTCAAGGCATGTAGATCAAAGATGGAATTGAAATAGATCAGCCACGATTTAATTATTTCCTGTTGTCTCCTGAATTGGACTCTTACCACTGTCACACTTATTTTGAGTATGAATGTTTTCACAATGCATAAGCTTACATGAAAGCATAAAACTGTCATCAGGCTAGATTGTCCTGACTACATAATCTTCAGTCTTTGCTGAATTACTTGATGTGTTTTGGTTTGGTAATGGCAATACAGTTTGAATTGCGAAAGGGGAAAAACATCAACTCAGCTTGAGACTGCTATCTATCAACCCTGCCAGATGGGTCTGAGTGAATGTGAGCCAAGAGCAGGATTAGGTTGAACACAACGATTGACAACAGTATGAAATAACAATGGTGTTGATTTGATGCTCCAAGTAAGGACTGAACTGCAAAGCCTGTGACTTTTCCATTCATTAAAACGTATGTACTTTTGAATGCTCTGTTAGGCCATACTTTCCATCATGCATATTGCATATTGGAGCCAGGTGGGGGAGATGAGGAAGGGATGAAGGCAGTTGAAGCGAGAGTGATTATGAAGGGTAGATCAGCTGACCATGCAGAGAGAATCTGCTGGAGGAGGGTGACGTCCAAGTAACTAGATGCAGGCAGCAGGTGGAAAAGGTGAACAAAAATGAGACAACCTTGGTGGACTGAATGGAGTTGTTGTCTCAAACATAATACAATGAAAAAATTTTTAAAAATTAAATATACAGCGCGGAAGCAAGCCATTTCAGCCCATGAGTCAACCCCAATATATTTTGAATGGTGAGAGGAAATGGGAACACCCAGAGGAAACCCACGCAGACACCGGGAGAATGTAAAAACACCTTGCAGACAATGCGGGACTCGAACCCGGGTGGCTGGCCCTTTAACAGCCTTATGCTAACCACGAAGCTAACTGCCTGCCTTTATTGCCCTATACGTTGTACAACATACAAATGCACTGAAATTTTTACTTGCTGTAGCTGAGTAGCTTCTTTAGTGGTAGTCCTTTAGTGGTGTTGGCTACCAGTCCATGATTAGTGCAACCAGGAGGTTCAAGGGTCTGATGGCCTTTGGGAAAAAAAACTGTTGTTGAAGCTGGAGGTGGTGATCTTCAGGATTCTGTACCTTCTACTGATAAGCTGGCTTCAGGAGAGGTCTTCTGGAATATGGACTTTCAGGAACTTGAAGGTACAAACCCTTTCCACCTCCATCTCATCCATGTGGACAGGTATATGGTCCCCTGGTCTCCCCTTCCCAAAATCAACAATAAGCTACTTCGTCTTGGTGACATTGAGTACAAGATTGTTGTTCTGGCGCCAGGTTGCCATCTCATCCTGCATTCTGACTCATTATTCCAGTTATCCATTCAACAGCAGCAGGTGTCATCAGCGAATTTATGCTTGTTGGAGTCAAACTTGATTATGTAGTCATGAGTGTGCAGGGAAAAGTACTGGGGACTAAACATGCAGTCTTGGGATGCCCAATGCTCATGTAAGGTGAATTGAATTTTTGCAATGTCTGTATAAAGTGTGAATAAAAAGAAGCAGAGAATGGTACTATGCCCTTAAGCTGTGCATTGAGATGTGTACCTAACAGCCAATGCAGACAAGGTAACAAAAGCAACAGCCAATTTGTGAGCAGGAAGGTCCTACAAACATCACTTGGCTATTGATCTAACCTTTCAGGTGCGATGTAAGGGCATGAATATTAACTCAATCACTGCAGATAAGTTCCTTACTATGTTTGAATAATCCATATACTCTTTTATCCATCAAAAAAATTGAAAAAGCCTTTGTTTGCACCTTCTGAATACTTCACCTTAAAATATTCACCCCTTGACTCAAACTGATGCTGTCAGGTGTGTAATTTGGGAAACCACACACATGCTGTTTTCAACTGTTTAATTTTAATGAAGGAAAATCATGGGATTGGCTGTTGTTATTTCCCAATATCCCTCCCACTGGAATGAGGCTTCATCAGGGATGTGCTTCCATAAGGGTGAATGTGTGCATTGTTTGACAAGGTAATGGAGTCAGCCAGTGATCATGATTCCAAGAGGAAGTTGTAAATATTTTTGTCCAAGAAAGAAAATGAGTAACAGTGCATTTCTGAGGTATTTGAAGTTATATATAATGGATCATATGACTCTTTTATTGATATCACATAAATCTATGTCATTCTCGTAATGGAAATTGAAGTATCGAAGGCCAGATGTGTGGCAACAGTAATTACTATTAGTGAGTGGTGTTTGAAAACTCAGCAAACTTAATTATTTCACTTTTACTTTTTAAGTTCGATGTGGTGTAAATGATAATCATTCGTCTTAGATTATATAATGCTGAATTCATTTCATCAGACAAATGAGGATATGAACTGCAGATTTTAATAACTGCTTTTTTGGGATGCCATGAAAAGAGAACAATGGGGTCATTTTTGCATGCTGTCTATTACAGTAGCCCTATTATTTGGTAAATTGACCAAATATTTGTAACCCAAGAAATGCATAACAGAAAGGAAAAATGAAAACCATGTAAATTTGGAATTCTTTTCACTTTCACATTGAAGATTTAAAGCAGATTAAGGACAGATGAAAGTTCCTTTTTAAACAAAAAAAAAGGCCTATTCATAAATTATGGATCAAAGGTAAGGGTAAAGAGAGTCTTGGTCAATAAGAAAAAAAATGCCTTCAAGCAGAAATCCGTGAAATCTAAATTGTTTTGAGATATGCTTGCTTTTCTTGGTTGATAAGGCAGCTTGCAATCTTAACTTCAGTGGTATTTGACCATTAGGTGAAGAAAAATATTCTTGGACTGCATGGTCTGAATACCCAGGAAAGAAAAATTGGTGAAGGCGACTCAAGATTTTCATGCACAATCAGAAATAGTCACTATACTGACAAGTAACTCGGGAGCGGAGCAATCTTTACCAGAATCATGTTCAAGTGTGATAATTACAGTAATACCAAAAAAAAAAGAGTTCCGTTGAATGTGGCCTCATATCAACCAATTTTGTTATTGAATGTAGATTATAAAATAATAGCCAAAATATTGGCAAATAGACTTGCTAAATATTTGCCTCAATTAGTACATGTTGATCAGGCAGGTTTTATTAAAATAGGTACGCCTCTGATAACATTCTTAGAATGATTAAGTTGATCGGTGCATCAAGTCAGCAAACCCAACCTACCAATATGGTGGTCGCGCTTGACGCGGAAAAAGCATTTGACCGAGTTGAGTGGAATTTTTTATTTAAAGTGCTAGAAAAATTTAAATTTGGACCTTTTTTTTTACTGGTTGAGTTAAGGCATTATATAAAAACCCAGTTCCTAGGGTGGTGACAAATGGTCAAACCTCTTCATCATTTAAATTAATGCCATCAACACGCCAAGTTTGTCCATTGTCGCCAGCCCTGTTTGCATTGGTCATAGAACCGTTAGCTCAAGCAATAATACATAATGGTAATATTAAAGGGATAAAGTTTGCAGATGATGAATATAAGATGAATTTATTTGCTAATGATGTATTGATATATTTGACACATCCAGAACAATCTTTAAAATATTTGCAAGAATGTCTGGAACAATATGGTATATTATCTGGGTATAAAGTAAATTGGGATAAAAGTGAAATATTGCCAATTTCAGATAGGGATTATAGTGAGTGTAGACAGATTACTAAATTACGATGGTCTGATAAGATTAAATATTTAAGAGTAATGGTTCATGTCAAATAGCGATCAATATGCAGATGATACTAAAATAGGGGGAATTGTGGATGATGAAGAGGGTTTTCAAAGGTTGCAGAGTGATTTAAACTGCTTAGAGGAGTGGGCAGAAAGATGGCAGATGGAGTTTAATGCTGATGTGTGAGGTGCTTCATTTTGGAAAGAATAATCAAAGCAAGACATAGGTGGTAAATGGGAGGGCGTTGAAGAATGCAGTGGAGCAGAAAGATTGAGGAATAACGGTGCATTGTTCCCTGAAGGTAGGAGCGCATGTGGATAGGGTGGTGAAGAAGGCCTTTAGTATGCTTGCCTATCTAAATCAGTGCATAGAATATAGGAGTTGGGAAGTAATGACGAAACTGTTCAAAGCATTGGTGAGGCCAAATTTAGAGAACTGTGTGCAGTTCTGGTCACCGATTTATAGGAAGGATATTAACAAGATAGAGAGAGTGCAGAGAAGATTTACAAAAATGTTGCCTGGGTTTCAGCATCTGGAATACAAGGAAAGATTGAGCAACTTAGGTCTTTATTCCTTGGAACGTAGAAGGCTGAGAGGGGATTTGATAGAGGTATTTAAGGTAATGAGCGGGATAGATAGAGTTGATGTGGAAAGGCTTTTCCCATTGAGAGTAGGAGAGAATGATACAAGAGGTCATGGATTGAGAGCTGACGGGCAAAGGTTTAGGAGTAACATGAGGGGGATCTTCTTTACTCAGAGAGGGGTTGCTGTATGGAATGGGCTTCTGGGAAAGGTGGTGGAGGCAGGGTCAATTTTGTCACTTTAGAAAGAGTTGGATAAGTATATGGATGGGAGGGGGTTGGAGGGAATTGGGCAGAGTGTTGGTAAGTGGGATTAGAGGAGGGTACTTGGATCAGTGCGGACTAGGAGAGCCAAATTGGCCTGTTTCCGTGCTATAATTGTTATATGGTTATAATGTGCCAGTTTTAAAACACTTATTAGGGATTTGGACTAAAAGGAATTCTATTATAGGTACGAAAAGTAAGATATCAAAATAGACATTCCTTTTTCGTTGAATAATATGTATTGAAAGGAATGGGAACTTGAAGGTATAAATATGTTGGAGGATTAATTTGAAGAAGGACAATTTCTTTCTTTTAATCAATTAGAGAAAAATTTGGACTATCAGTGAAATCTTAATTTGTGTTTTATCATGTTAGAGCATTAGTTAGGGACAATTTTGGGAAAGAAATGATAAAGCCTACATTAATGAAATTTGAATTTTTGATTTCACATTTGTTGAAAAAAGGTTTTATTTCTGATATGTATGCATTGTTACAAGATGGTATGGATAAGTCAAATTTAAATAAGTCTAGAAATAGATGGGAAAGGGATTTATCTTACGATATACCTCAGGAAGATTGGGAAATTATGTGCCAAGATGGGGTGACTAAATTACTTAATGTAAGATATAGTATGGTTAATTATAATTGTTTTTGCATCAGCTGTATTTCATCCCTGAGAAATTGAAAAAAATATGGATTCAGTATATAGATTTATGTTTTAGATGTGGACAACATATTGGAACATTTTTGCATTCAGTTTGGCTTTGCGATAATGTTCAACCATTTTGAGAAAAAAATTAGAGTATTTTTGGAAAAATTATTTAAGATCAAATTGCCATTAGATCCAGAAATTTTTTATTGGGTTACACTGTTTCGTTGACTGGTTTGGGGTTGGATTAGTTTCAGATAGCTTTTGTTCATCTAGTATTGGCAGTAGCGCGGAAATGTATAGTGATTGCTTGGAAAGATGATGTAGAAACTAAATATAGTACGTTGGCAGAATGAGTTTAGATCTTGTATCTGTATGGAAAAGATAACATATAATTTGGATGATAATTATACTTTTTTTGATCAAATGTGGTCATCTTATTTGAAATGTATGGGTTTAGAAATATCTTAAGATACTATATAGTTTTATTTCTGTATTTGCTACTTATTTTTTTTACTCCCCTTGCGATGCTTGCTGAGGATGGGGATGGGTGGGATGGGTTTATGTTTTAGATGATTTTGATATTATTTCTATGCATTGTTTTTACATATTTTGAAAATCTTAAATAAAGTTTAAAAAAAAAGAAACTAATTATTTTCCAATTGAGTCACAGAAGGAAGCAAGACCAAATTGTTTTGGTTCAGTATTTATCATGAACTCTCCTCATCAAATAAGTGTTGCAATTACTTATCAAGACAGACATTGGGTAATGGTATTAAAAAGATTTTGGCCAGAAATTATGAGCTGAGGAACAGACTGCCCATGAACAAAATAACAGCTTGAGAAGCAGACTGTCTAATACAGTGTTACGAGCCCAGAGGACCCATAAGCCCAGCAGCAATAGATATTCACCAAGACAAATGGTGACTTAAACAAAAGTTGCTTTTAATTATCTTTAAACATGAAAACAGAATCACACTTTAACTTATCACTATTGACTTAACTAACCTAAGCGCATGTGTATGTAATGTGTGTGTGTGTGTGTGTGTGTGTGTAAGTTCAGAAAAGTTATTTGGCTCACAGTCCAGTCTCACTTCTCATTCCTCCAAGTTCACTGGTTGCAGGCAATTCTTATACAGGAACACAATCCTTTATCTGGACATCTAAAATCTGGAAAGTTCCAAAAACCAGCATTTTATTTCCTGGTGCTGGTACAGCAGAGCGAAGAGAGGGACAGCAGCGTGACTAGGTTGGGCGGCTGGGGGTGGGGGACGAGGGGAAGAGATGGCAGCACGACTCGGGTGGGAGAGAGACGGCAGCACGACTTGGGCGGGTGTGGGGGAGAGAGAGAAGTGCGACTTGGGCAGGCGGGGAGAGAGAGAGGCAGCAGCATGACTCGAGTGGAACGGGGGAGAGACGGCAGTGCAACTCAGGCAGGCGAGGGGAGAGAGACGGCAGTGTGACTGGAAGGAGGTGGATAAGGCAGCACAATTCGGATGGGCTTAAATCTGGGGCAGCTGGCTTTTGTTCTGAAATCTCGAAAAATCCAAAATTCGGAGCACACTGTCCCCCAAGGGTTCCGGATAAAGGATTGTGTACCTGTACTGTGCACAGATTTTAACATTTGTAAAGTTCACCATGCTTTGGTACTTGAAAGGTAAATAGTTAACGCTCAGGAAGGTTCTTGTTGGTTTTCAGAAAGAGATTTGTTGTTCCAGGACATCCACAACTGATTGCTTTTTAATCAACCACTCCAGTGTCTTGCTGACGAAACTTGTTGCCTCAGAGTTCTCCAGATGCTAACCTCTTTCTTTCAGGTCATCACCGAGTTCCCTTTTGTTTCACTTATTCTCCTCTTGTGTAAACCACAAGGGCTTTGACCAGGCCGTCTTCCAAAATGGGGCATACCACATGCCTGCCAGCTTGTCCTGTTCCAGTCCCACCTGCTCTTACGGACTATAACACTGTCCAAGTGATCTCTGTGTCTCTCTCTCTCTCTGACTGAGATAAAGCCTGTTTGACTCTCTAATGCTTGCAAAACCACATGACCCTCTTAGAACTGCAAGTTCTATTTTCAGACAATAAGCAGCTCCAATAAGATATTTAATCTGTTGCCTTTTGTAAACAACAATCAATTAGTGAAGTCTCTTGAGCACTCTCCAAAGCTCTTGCAAAAGCGGTGGACCTGATATGTCTAACCTAAGCAGAGCTCCAGTATTTTAAATAAGATCTGTTTTAAAGTGTTGGTATGTGACCTACTCTAACAAACCTTTCCCAATTTATCTCCAAAACATATCTATATACTCTGTCACAACAGTCTTTGGCTTGGCTTCGCGGACGAAGATTTATGGAGGGGGTAAAAAGACAGTACTACTTTGATTAACCAATAATCTTTTCTAGATGGGGAGGGAGGGGCCAGAATGTGCGACCTTTGCTACTTTCCAATTCTTTTTGAAAAAGTGATGCATGGACAGACCTGTTGACAGCATAGAATGGTAGAACACCACTGCACAAAAACAGAGCCTTTCATGTAGTGAAATAAGCCTGACTGTAAAAGTGGAGATTTTCCACCCTTACTTTGGGATTGACAGATAATGTGTTTGTATTGATAATAGATATGATTTTGGGAGATAAATCAGGGCAGGTTTTTTAGTGTAGGTCACATACAAACACTTTAAAACAGATCTTATTTAAAATACTGGCGCTCTGCTCATGCTGAACAGCCTGGCACCAAGAGCCTTTGCAAAAGCTTTGGAGAATACCCAAGACACTTCACTAATGGATTGTTATTTACAAAAAGTCAACAGATGAAAGAACTTATCATAGCCACAGGCTGTCTGGAGTGGAACTTTCTAAGAGGGTCATGTGGTTTTGCAAGCAGAGAGAGAGAGGGGGGGGGGTGAAATTCAGTTCTGCAGTTTTACAGTCAGCAACAACAGCTGGGACTGGAACAGGTCAAGCTGGCAAGCTTGTGGAAAAACCCCATTTGGAAGACGGGTTTTAAGCGCTTAGTTCAGCCTGGTCAAAGTCCTTGTGGTTCATGCAAGAGGAGAGGACTGGCTGCCTAATGTTTCTTAATGAAATAAGAGAAACAAAAAGGAACTCTCTGGTGACCTGAAAGAAAGAGGTTATCATCTGAAGAACCTTGAGGGAGCAAGTTTCTTCAGCAAGTAGCTGATTAAAAGGAATTAGTTGTGGGTGTCCAGCGAACAACAAATCTCTCTCTGAAAACTGACAAGAACCTTCCTGAATGGTAACCATTTACCTTTCGAGCACCAAAGCCGGGTGAAATTCATAAATGTTAAATTCTGTGCACAGTATAAGAATTGCCTGCAACCAGTGAACTTGGAGGAATGAGAAGTAAGAATGGACTGTGAATCAAAGTACTTTTCTGAACTTACACACATATTACATACATGTGTGCTTAGAATTAGAAGGGGGTTATGTTAGGTTAGTTAAGTTAATAGTGATAATTTAAAGTGTGATCCTGTTTTTATGTTTAAAGATAATTAAAAGCAACTTTTGTTTAAGTAACCATTTGTCTTGGTGAATATCTATTGCTGATGGGTTTTGGGGTTCTCTATGCTTGTAACAGGAGACTTACCTCCATGAATCGCCATGGCCGGCTCCAAGGCACCAATTGCGATCCCTTTTGGGGAAGATTAATCGGTGGAGCGCTGCTTTCCACTGTCTCACGTGAATGCAAGCGGCTGGTTAGGGGGCGGGCCGATGTCGCCATCAGCCAGCGACCCATCTTCCCTCTCTCTCCCTCCATGACCCCCTCAGGGCTGGGGCGACTAGCAGGAGCCATCAGGTCAGGGGCAGACGGCGGTGACTGTTAGGGCATGGGCAGCCTGTAGGAGCAGTCAGTGAAGGGGTGTTCGGTGGGGGCCATCAGGTTGGGAGTGGCCAACGGAGGCTGTCCAGGTGGTGGCTATCAGGGAGCAACCGGTGTGTTCTGTGACATCCCCGCTGGCTGCTCCGGCACCTCACTGGGCAGTTTTGGCTTGAAACGCAGCAGAGCAATGACTGTCTTCCCTTCCCATAATCCGCCACGCAGCTAGAACTGTTCTGGGAAACACAAAACTGGTTCCAGCTGCGTGGGGGATTATGGGTGGGGAAGCCAGCCATTGCTGTGCTGCGTATTTATGACAGGTGGCGCTACAGCACCAGTTGCCACACCTACAAGGCGCCGCTCAATATGAATGTGATTCAGATGCATCCTTTTAGGGCCTCCGTGCTTACAGCCAGCCTTTAGGTGGAGGCCTGGCATGAAAGGGCCTATAGACTGTGCTAATTTATTATTCTGCCTACCTTCACCCAGACCAAAGCCTTCCATACACTTCTCATCCATATACCTATGCAAATTTTTTGTTAAATATTAAAATTGTGCCCACATTCACCACCTCACTTGTTCCCCTGAAACATTTTACCTTTCATCCTTAACCCATATACTCTCTGTCTAGATCTTATCTCCACCTAACCTCAGTGAAAAAATCTGCAAGCATTTACTGTAAATGTATAATGCAAGAGTGTATAATGCAAAATATTTTGTACCGAAATTTGAGCTCAAAGTAGGGGGAATCACATTATACACGAGGTTATAATTTTAAAAAAATTCTGCCATGGGATTGGGGGCAAAGTATTGATGTGGATTGAGAACTGGCTGGCAGGTAGAAGACAGAGAGTTGGGATAAATGGCTCGTTTTCTGAGTGGTAGGCGGTGACCAGTGGGGTGCCACAGGGATCTGTACTGGGACCCCAGCTGTTCACAATTTACATTAATGATCTGGATGAGGGGATTGAATGTAATATCTCCAAATTTGCAGATGACACTAAGCTAGGAGGGGTTGTGTGCACGGAAGAGGGTGTCAGGAAGCTCCAGTGTGATTTGGATAAATTGAGGGACTGGGCAGATAGATACATGGCAAATGCACTACAATGTGGATAAATGTGAGGTTATCCACTTTGGTAATACAAACCGGAGGGCAGATTACTGTTTGAATGGCAATAGATTAAGAGATGGGGAAGCGCAGAGAGACCTAGGGGTACTTGTACATCAGTCTCTGAAGGCGAGCATGCAGGTACAGCAGGCGGTTAAAAAGGCAAATGGTATGTTGGCCTTCATATCAAGAGGGTTTGAGTATAGGAACAAGGATACCTTACTGCAGCTGTACAGGGCCTTGGTGAGACACCACCTGGACTATTGTGTGAAGTTTTGGTCAACTTATCTAAGGAAGGATGTTCTTGCAATGGAGGGAGTGCAGAGGCGATTCACCAGGCTGATACCTGGAATGGCAGGAATGACTTATGAGGAAAGAATGCGCAAATTGGGATTGTACTCGCTGGAGTTTAGAAGATTGAGAGGGGATCTCATAGAGACTTATAAAATTCTGGCAGGACTGGACAGAATGGATGCAGATGGGATGTTTCCAAGGATGGGAAAATCCAGAACCCGGGGCCATGGTTTGAGGATAATAGGCAAACCATTTAGGACCGAGATGAGGAGGAATTTCTTGACCCAGAGGGTGGTGAATCTGTGGAATTCATTGCCACAGAGGGCAGTAGAGGCAGGTTCATTAAATCTATTTAAGAGGGAATTAGATATATTTCTTCAGTATAAATGTATTAAAGGTTACGGAGAGAATGTGGGGACGGGGTACTGAACTTTAAGATCAGCCATGATCTCGTTGAATGGCGGAGCAGGCTCGAAGGGTCGAATGACCTACTCCTGCTCCTATCTATGTTTCTATGTTAACGATAAGTAAGATTTTAAGCAGCTGCCTACATTGATGGCAGCGCGACTGGGGGGGGCAGGGGGGGACGGCAGCATGACGGGAACGGGGGAGAAGGCATCACGAATGGGGACGGGGGATGGCAGCACGACTGGGGGGGGCAGGGTGGACGGCAGCACGACTGGGGGGGCGGGGAGGACGGCAGCACGACTGGGGGGGCAGGGGGGACGGCAGCACGACGGGGGGGGCAGGGGGGACGGCAGCACGACGGGGGGGCAGGGGGGATGGCAGCACGACTGGGGGGGCAGGGGGGAGATGGCAGCGCGAATCGGGCAAGTGAGGGGGGAGAGAGATGCCAGTGTGACTTGGACAGGCGAGGGGGTAGAGATGGCAGTGCGAATCAGGTGGGTGAGGAGGGGTAGAGAGACACGAGCGCGACTCGGGCAGGCGAGGGGGGGGAGAGACGCTAGCGCAACTCGGGCGGGCGAGGGGAAGAGGATGTATTATACAGGGGGGTGAAATTTTTCCCCCTTCTTCCCCTCAAAAATGTGGGTTGCATTATACACGAAATGCATTATACATGAATATTTATGGTACTCTATATATACCCCTCATTTTTTGTATACCACCTCAATTGTTCCCTCATTCAAATTAGGCTTCACCAACGTCTTATGCAACTTGACCATAACATCCCAACTCCTGTACGCAATACTTTAATTTATAAAGGCCAGTATGCCAAAGGGTCATTTAATGGCCCAATTTACCTGTGACACCACTTTCAGGGAATTATATACCGTTATCTGTATTCTCAGATCCTGTTGTCTATTGCACTCCTCGGCACCTACTGTTTACTGTATACTGTTCACTAGTTAGTCACCCAAAATGCAACACTTCACACTTACCTCATTAAATTCCATCTCCCATCTTGTGCCCATTTTTCCAGCTAATTGAGATCCTGCTGCAAGCTTTGATAGCCTTCATCACTATCCAGTCTACCTCCAATCTTCAATTCATCTGCAAGCTTGCTGATCTAATTTGCCACATTATCATCCAGATTGTTGACATAGATGACAAGTCAGTCATGCTGGGTAAAGTTTAAGCAATAATCGGGAAAAAAATTGACAGATACTTAGAGGGTTTAACAAGTACTTTGACTTGATTAAGGAAAACTGACATAGCTTTAGAAAATGGCAGGTCATGTTTGTTCAACCAAATTAATTTTTTTGATGATGCATCAAAAAGTGAATGTAATAGATATTGACTGTATGGATTGAAATGAAGCATTTGAGAAAAGATCGATTAGCAAAATTAGGGCTTGTGAAATAGGAGTGACAAGTTCAAATGTGATTTAAAAAAAAACAAGGGTCAAAAAACTGAAAGGGGAAAGTTATTGGTTTTCAGATTGAAGGATGATAAATAGTGATGTTGCCAAGATGAGAAAAGTAGAGTTTGAATTAGCTAATTTTAAAAAAGATTTGGCAACACTGTGTCAGATTTTAGGCAATGGATGTAGAAAAGAAATAAAAACACAATGGTGGAGAAACTCAGCAGGTCAAAAATAAAGAGATCTCTTTTGGGCAAGAGATCCAGAAGAATCAGAATTTATTTCCATGAACATATCCTGAAATGTGTTGTTTTGCAGCATCACAGGGGAAAATTACTATAAATTACATTTATAAAAAAAATTAATGCAGAAAGAAAGAGAAAGTGAGGTAGAAGTAAAACACAAAATTCTGTGGACACAGTGGTTGAAGTAAAAACAAAATGCTGTGTCCTTTATATAGCAAAGGCAGAGATACATAACTGATGTTTCAGGCTTGAGCCCTTCATCAAAGTATGAGAAAATGCTGGTGAGCATCAGTATAAAAGAGTGGAGGGAGGGGTGGCAGGGCAGGAGATGACAAGGGAGAGATGGGACAGCAGCCCTGAAAGGTTGGGGGTGGGGGGGGGGGAGGTGGGGGAGGCAGGCCTGTGTAGGTGAAAGAACTGGAAAGGCAGGAAATGGGGGAGGGGGAAGAAAAGGCGAGCAGGTTTAATGGGAAAACAGTGAAGTCAATGTTCATGCCATCTGCCTGGGGGGGTGCCCAGATGGAAAATAACGTGTTGTTCTTCTAATCTGCGGGTGGTTAGGGTGGGACAGTACATAAGGCCATGGACAGACATGTGAGCTTGGGAGTATGACCCAGAATTGAAGTGGTTGGCCACTGGGAGGTCGCTGTGGTTGCGGACAGAGAGGAGGTGTTGAGTGAAGCGATCTCTCAATCTGCGACCAGTCTTTCCGATGTAGAGAATGCCATAAAGGGTGCACCAGATGCAGTAAATAAGTCCTCTGTATGTATAAGTGAAGTGTTACTTCACATGATAGAGCTGTTTGGGGCCCCGGACCATGGTGAGGGAGGAGGTGTGAGCGCAAGTGTTGCATCTCATGCTGGCACTGGGGAAGGTGCCAGAGATGTGATGGGTGGGGAGGGATGAGTGCACAAGGGAATCGCAGAGGGAGCGATACCTGTGGAAAGCTGAGAAGCGGGAAAGATGTGTCTAGTGGTGGAATCCTGTAGTAAATGCCAGAAATTCCGGTGGATGATGTATTGGATGTGGAGGCTGGTGGGGTGGTATGTTGGTTGTGTCTTGGGGCAGAAGGGGCCCAGGGCAGATGAGTGGGAAATGGAGGAGATGCGGGTGTGGGCTGAGTGGATATTGGTGGAGGGGAAGTCACATTTGTGAAAGAAGGCACACCTGTAGTTTTTAAAGGCAATAGTCCATTCATTCACTTCAATTAACAGCCACTTGTGAAATTTCCATAGCATTCTCCACAGTTTCTGTAAAGTCACTGAATATGAATTCTTCAGTATTTTAAATAAGATCTGTTTTGAAGTGTGTGTGTGTAACCTACTCTAATTTTACCAATTTATCTCCCCAAAATATTCCCAAATATTCCATCACAGTATTTTTTTCCAGCTTTGTCTAATAAAGGGTCAAAACTAAAATTAAAATCACCACCTTGAGTGTTTTTGATAAATATTAAAAAATTGTCTTGCATAAATTTCTGATCATCCTCATTAGGTGCATATACATTAATGTCCAAGATTCTGAGTAAATTTGGTATCATCATAGCGTACCTACCAGCCGGGTCTGTAATTATTTTTTTTATTTTAAGAAATTCATTTTTGTTGATTAAAATAGCAACACTTCTAGCTTTTGAATTATAAGTTTATGCTAATACATAACCCATCCAATGTCTCTTCAATTTTAGATGTTCTGCCTCTGTTAGATGTGTTTCTTGTATGAATGCTATATCTATTTTTTTAAAATTAATGTCAATTTTTTCCTTTTAATTTGATTTTGTATTCCATTAATATGAATAGTTATGAATTTCAATGTATTCATTTTATTAATCTCAATTTCTCTACATACCACCATTTCAAATCCTCCAACTCTATTCCTCTAAAAATATATATATATTTGAAAATTATTATTATTATTTTTTACTATACCTGATGATACGCAACTTTAAAAAGTAAGATTTATGAGAAGATTAAAAGGAAAGGAAGAAGAAAATAAAAAAGAACTCCCCCCTCCCCAATTGAGTTGTCTTTGCCGGGCCCAGAGGACCCCAAAATCCAGCAGCAATAGAAACTCACCAAGACAAATGGTTTTCTTAAATAAAAGCTACTTTTAATTTTCTTTAAACATAAAAACAGGATCAAACTTTAACTTATTACTATTAACTTGAACCCCTTCTAATTCTAAGCGCAAGCATATTTAATGTGTGTGTAAGTTCAGAAAAGTTCTTTGATTCACAGTCCAATCTCACCTCACTCCTCCAAAATCACCGGTATCAGGCAATTCTTATACCATGCACAGAATTTAACATTTTTGAATTTTCACCAGGCTTGAAAGGTAAATGGTTATTGCTCAGGAAAGTTCTTGTTGGTTTTCAGAGAGAGATTTGTTGCTCATTGGACACATACAAACTGATTCCTTCCGATCAGTGTCTTGCTGAAGAAACTTGCCCCATCAGGGTTTTTCAGAAGATAACCTCTTTCTTTCGGGTCACCACAGAGTTCCTTTTCTGTTTCCCTTATCTCAGGTGAAACATTATAAAGCCAGCCATCTCCTCTTGAATGGACCATAAAGGAGTTTAAACAGGCTGAACTCAGAACTCACAACCCGGCTTCAAAATGGGGTTTTAAACAAGCTGCCAGCTTGCCATACTGCAGAAACTAGTTCTCCCTCTTTCTTAGAGAAAGCCTGTTTGGTCTCTCCTTTCTCTCTCTGCTTGCAAAACCACATGACCTTAGAGCAACAAACTGCATTCAGACAGATAGTGGAACCAGACCCAATCTTCTGATTCCGTTCATCTGTTGCTTTACAAAACAATAATCCATTAGTCCACAGCATTTTCAATTAACACCTACTTTTGAAGTCCTTCAGCAAAGTAGTTTCCATTGTCTTTACAAAGGCACTGGGAGCCTGGACTGTCTGGCTTGAGCAGAGCTCTGGCATTTTAAATGTTGTGCAGTGTTGGTGTTTGTTTAATACCTATACTTTTTTAAAAAACCATAATCTATCTTCCAAAAATGTATCTATGCATAATATAAAATAATACATAATCTGTCACACTTGTAAGACAACCACAACTCCCTTTAACATCTTGGGTTGAGGTATAAGCCACAATTGTCAGCTGATTTTGCAGCATACTATCCTTTTTCTTCCCCAGCCCTCCCCAGAGAATTTATAACATATGCTTAAAAAAATAAAATAAAATAAATAAATAACTAATCATTTGACACTCTATATATAAGATTTCAAATGAAAATATGATGGTCTTTTGAGGGTAAAAAAATTAATTATGTCAAGGCTTTGGTGATCAAATGCGGGAATAGGGATGACTAGATTCTCTACAACAGATGGGATGGATTCTGAAGGCATCTTTCTCTGCTGTCATTACTTTTTAGCAATTCTTGGAATTCATCACATTTAGATTTCAAGAAAGCTAGAATGATACCTTGTCAAGAGGATGAGCTAGGAAAATCTGCAGATGTTGGTATCTTGTGCAATGCACTGAAGTGTTGGAGAAAATAAACAGGTAGGGTAGCATCCATAAGAAATAAAAGTCAATCAACGTTTTGGGCGTGACGGCATCAGTAACAACTTTTCCCATTTCCATTAATTCCCTCCTCTGGTCTCTTTCTTTCTCCACCCCTTTGTCTCCTTCCTTCCCTCTCCTTTTATTTGTAATATTTTATTTATCATTTAAAATATATTTAACAATCAACAGCTATACCAAATACAAAACATTAAGAGAGCCCTCCCTTCCTCCACCCCCTCCCCTCTATACAAGTCCTATTAAACAGAAAGAAAGAAGAAAAAGAAACAAAAAAGCATCCTGTTGTCAGTGTGTACAGTAAAACAATAATACCACAGTGATAAAATCTTTACAGAGGCCGACTACCATAACCCTATGTTGGCACCAGTGAAGTACCAATATGGTCTAAATAAGGCTGCCAGATTTTTAGGAAGGTGTTATATCCCTCCCTTCCTGAGATTGTATATGAACTTTTCAAGTGTGATGCAGCTATTCATTTCCGAAGACCACCTATCGATGAGGAGATGGGAGCCAGACTTCTATGTTACTGCTATGCACTTCCTGGCCACACACAAGGCAATTTCTGTGAATTTAATTTGAGAATTAGTTAGTGAGCTACCAACTGTGGAAAAGTTCCCCTGAAGACAAATCTCTGGGTCTACTGGGAAGGGGACTCACGTGAAACTACCCTTCTTTACCCTCTGCTCTCTCCCCATCTCTTCTTAGTTTCTTTATCTTCTACTCTCCCACCTGTGTCCACTTTTTACCTGTTAGTCCCACTTCCTCCCTCTCCCCACCTTTTTATTTAGGTGTCTACCTGTTTTTCTACATTCCCAATAAAGGGCTCAGGCCCAAAACGTTGATTGTCTTTTACTTCCTATCGATGTGACCTGCTGAATTTCTCCCTCATCTTTATTCAATCAGGTCTGGACTACTTCTGTGGAAGATTGCTTTTGACCATCAGTTCCATTTGGAGGATGCTTCACGAAAGGTGTCTTCCTGCCACTGCTACTTCTGAAGGAATATGGTGCATGCATTCCTTCCAATGTATTATGACTGCTGCAGGAAAATGCCTGAAAGCATGTAAAAGCTTTCTTATGCATTACTGCTATTACCACTGATGAGATGTTGTAGCATATAACTTGCAACCTTGACAAAGAAATATTTAGGATCAGAAATGGTGTGAACAAGTAATATTTACATAAGCTAATATAACATCCTAATTTTATGGTTTTAAACAAGAAATCTGCAGATGCTGGGGTCTAGTGCAGTACACTTAGCCGTGGAGATTTTGCTGTGGTTTTTCATGTTCAGTGATTTGATTTCAAGATTATCGACTGACTTTTTTTTTCTTTTGCCTGATAGTATAAATGCTACAATTATATTCGAATCTTGGAAGTCTGGAATGAAACTCATCTCTTTGCTTGTGGGACCTACGCTTTTGACCCTCAGTGTGCATTTATCGTAAGTGCCATTTGTTAACACTGTATGAACTCGTGCCAAAATTGTTTCTGTAGTTTATGGACCATTAAAGAATATTTCTGTCAGTAGTAAATGCATTTAAAGATGCTGCATTGGGTTTTGTTTCTTGCTAAAACAGGGGAACAGTCCCTCTGGCTCAGGATGTCTGAGCCGAACATGCTATTAAATTAAGTAACATCTGCCCCTCCATTCTCCATATTTTCATGTGCCTCCTCACTTATACTGTATGTCTGCTTCCCTGATAGCCTGTTTCAGATACCTACCATTCTCTATGTGTAAAACATCTTTAAATGTTCTCCCTCTGGCCTTAAATGCATATCCTGGAGTATTTGACATTTTTACCCTGTGAAAAAGATCTGGACTGACTTACCTGCTCTAGAAAAAACAGTTCAAGTTTACCTAACTTCTAGAGCTTGTACACCTATCATGCAGTGTCTTTGTAAATCTCTTCTGGATTCTTGGAAAAACCTCTATATCCTTCCTATACTGGGGACACCAGAATTGCACACAATATTCCAAGTGCAGCCCAACCAAAGTTTGGTGTAGCTGCAACATAACATTCGCGTTCTTCTGCTCAGTGCCTGATCAATCAAAGCAAGCATGCTTTATGTCTTCTTTAACATCCTTTCTTCTTGTGTTCCCACTTTCAGGGAGCTACGGACTTTGACCCCCTGATCCTTTGCATATCTATGCTGTTCAGAGACCTTCGTTAACTGTATACTTTCTCCTTACATTTGATCTCCCAAAGTTATCAAATAAATTTTCAAATATATATATTTTTAGAGGAATAGAGTTGGAGGATTTGAAATGGTGGTATGTAGAGAAATTGAGATTAATAAGATGAATACATTGAAATTCATAAATATTCATATTAATGGAATACAAAATCAAATTAAAAGGAAAAAATTGACATTAATTAAAAAAAATAGATATAGCATTCATACAAGAAACACATCTAACAGAGGCAGAACATCTAAAATTGAAGAGACATTGGATGGGTTATGTATTAGCATAAACTTATAATTCAAAAGCTAGAAGTGTTGCTATTTTAATCAACAAAAATGTATTTCTTAAAATAAAAAAAATAATTACAGACCCGGCTGGTGATGATACCAAATTTACTCGGAATCTTGTTTGGATTAAATTATACCTGCTGACATATGTAGCTCTGCTCACAACATTTGGGATGGTGCAGAAGAGATTTGTGTAAGTGTTGTCAGGATTGAAAAATTGCCCCAGTAAGGAAAGACAGGATAAAGTATTGTTGAGTAAGGGGAATATTTTCATGATTGAGAAAGAGGATTTCTTGGAGCCTTCAAGTGCAAAATCTACTTGGTTAAGTTAACAAATGTCAGAAGTGTCAGGAAATTAATTGGAATATCCTGTCGATTGCTAGGAAGGTTGTAGGGAAACACATTTTCAGAGAAATGACAGAAATATTCAGAAGAGGGACCAAATATCCTAATATAGACTGAATGTTACCACTATATTACAAAAGATACTAACTGCATTCTCCTCCAAATAGTTATTATGGATAACAAACAACAGTGAATCCGGCACTGATTGGTGTGGCACCCCACTGATCATAGGCCTCCAATAACAATCCTCTACTACCACCCTAGGTTCCTACCATTGTGTATCCATTTAGCCAATTTTACCCTATGTCCCATGTCATCGGACCTTTTCTTCTTCTTCTTTGGCTTGGCTTCGCGGACGAAGATTTATGGAGGGGGTAAAAGTCCACGTCAGCTGCAGGCTCGTTTGTGGCTGACAAGTCCGATGCGGGACAGGCAGACACGGTTGCAGCGGCTGCAGGGGAAAATTGGTGGGTTGGGGTTGGGTGTTGGGTTTTTCCTCCTTTGCCTTTTGTCAGTGAGGTAGGCTCTGCGGTCTTCTTCAAAGGAGGTTGCTGCCCGCCAAACTGTGAGGCGCCAAGATGCACGGTTTGAGGCGATATCAGCCCACTGGCGGTGGTCAATGTGGCAGGCACCAAGAGATACCTTTATAACTTTGTTAAAAGCCTTATTAAAGTCCATGTATGCAACGTCAACTGCCCTGCCCTCATCAGCCTTGGTCACCTCTTCAAAAATTCAATCTAATTTATGTCATAGTTCCCTACACACAAAGCCATTGAACTATCCTAATTGGTTCCTGATTTGGCCTTTCAGAATTCTTTTTAAATAATTTATCCACAACTGATTCCCCGGCCAATAATTCCCTGATTTGTCCTTGTAGCCTTTTTCAAAGGTGTAACTCTCTAGGCTTCTGGCACCTGACCAGTGGCTAATAACAATGCAAATATTACTGGAGACACATGGAGTGATGCTGGAATCTGAAACTAAACATAATCCGCTGGAGGAACTCAGTGGGTCAAGGAGCATCTGTGAGAGAAAAAGAATGATCAACATTTAACTGAAGCCCTTTATCAAGACTGGGGGTGTGGAGAAGAAAAACCAGTGTAAAGAGGACAGGGTGGTATGGGTAGGACAAGGGCATATATGGAATTGGTGAACTAAGGAGGGGTAAAGCATGACGGACAGAGGGCAAACAAAGAGAGGTAGGTGAGCAGCCAGATGTCATGAAAAAGTCATGAGGTCCTGAAGGATGGATATAGGGAGTTAGGAAGGCAGCTAAAGAGGAGTTAGGAAGGCAGCTAAAGCATGACGGACAGAGGGCAAACAAAGAGAGGTAGGTGAGCAGCCAGATGTCATGAAAAAGTCATGAGGTCCTGAAGGATGGATATAGGGAGTTAGGAAGGCAGCTAAAGAGGAGTTAGGAAGGCAGCTAAAGCATGACGGACAGAGGCCAAACAAAGAGAGGTAGGTGAGCAGCCAGATGTCATGAAAAAGTCATGAGGTCCTGAAGGATGGATATAGGGAGTTAGGAAGGCAGCTAAAGAGGAGTTAGGAAGGCAGCTAAAGCATGACGGACAGAGGGCAAACAAAGAGAGGTAGGTGAGCAGCCAGATGTCATGAAAAAGTCATGAGGTCCTGAAGGATGGATATAGGGAGTTAGGAAGGCAGCTAAAGAGGAGTTAGGAAGGCAGCTAAAGCATGACGGACAGAGGGCAAACAAAGAGAGGTAGGTGAGCAGCCAGATGTCATGAAAAAGTCATGAGGTCCTGAAGGATGGATATAGGGAGTTAGGAAGGCAGCTAAAGAGCAGGATTTCAAATGGGATAATCTCCAGAATGCTGGCAGTGCCACACATAGAAAGGACAATAGGAAGTTGTGGCAGATGAATGCATAGCTGAGGAGTTGGTGCAGGGGCAGAGATTCTGGTTTATGAACCATTGGGATTTCCTCTGGGGAAGGTATGATTGTACAAAAAAGTTAGGTTACACCTGAACTAGAGAGGGACCGATATCCTTGCAGGCAGGTTTAATAGAGCTGTTGGTGAGGGTTTAAACGAGCTGGACAGGGGTTTGGGAACCAGAGTATCAGGTCAGCTGATGGAGCAGTTGATGAAATGGTCGATGCTATGTGTAGGGAGACTGTGAAGAAGGACAGGCAGTAGATGAAACATAAATGTAGTAAATTGAATGGGCTGGAATGTATGTACTTTAATGCAAGGAGTATTAGGATTGGAGCTGATGAACTCAGAGCATGGGTCAATATGTAGAACAATGACATTATGGCCATTACAGAGACTTGGCTGTCTCAAGAGTTAGGTTTTTAGATGTTTCAACAAAGACTGAGGGAGGGAAAAGAGGTGGGGAATGGCATTGCTAATCGGGGATACTGTCGCAGCTGCAGAAAATGTTTGCTGAGTCTGTGAGGGTGGAAGAGAGCAATAACCCGCCTGGGTATTCACTATAGACACCCCCCAATATTAACAGATATATCGAGGAGGAGATAGGGAAGCAGATTCTTGAAAGCTCCAAATGAACAAGGTTATAGTGATGGGTGATTTTAACTTACCAAATATTGTGTGGCACCATATTAGAATGAGGGTTTGAATGAAGTGGAATTTGAGAGGAGTGTTCAGGAAGGATTCCTGACTCAGTATGTAGATATGCCAACTGGAGGAGAGGTGAAACTTGACCTGATAGCGGGAAAAGAACCAGATCAAATGTCAAATCTCTCAGTGATGAATATTTTGGAAAAAGTGATCACAACACCTCTCCTTTGCCACAGCACTGGAGAAGGATAGGAATAGACAGTTTGGGAAAATATTTAATTGGGTTTGGGGAAAATATGATGTTATTAGGCAGGCGCTTGGGAGCAGATGTAGGCGGGGGGGAGGAAGGGCAGCAGATATGTGGAAAATGTTCAGAGAACATTTGAATGGTGCTTTCCATTGAGGCAGGGGAAGGATGGTAAGGTGAAAGAACCATGATGTACAAGGGATATAGAAAACCTAGTTAAGAAAATAAAAGCTTCTGAGAAATTTAAGAAATGTAGCTGTAGAGAAGTTGTAAGATAGCCAGGAAAGGGCTGTATAAAGGACTTGGGAGAGCTCGAAGGGGCCATGAGAAGACCTTAATGAGCAGAATTAAGGAAATTTCCCAAGGCATTCTACAAATATGTGAAGAACATGAAGATGAATTATGTGAGTGTAGAGCTCGTCGAAAGAACCAAAGACTTGTTGATCTAAACCAAGGCTTTTATTAGCAAAAGACAGGTGGCCGACCAGTCCGGAATGATCCGACCTGGCTATGGACACAACCCTTTAAGGCCCAGACAGTAGGTGTGGCTAAGCTCTCAGCCAACCGCTGTAAGCACAGTCATTACACTCTAGATACTGTAACTATATACATTGCTGATAGGTCTGTACTATCACAGTGAGGAAAGGACCTATGTTGGTGGAGTCAGAGAAGAAATGAAGGTCCTCAATATTCACCATAGTAAAGGACCTTGCAACTGTGAGAATGACATTGGGAGGGTGGAAGTGTTGGAGCTTTTGAAAAGCATGAAGTTAAATGTCACCAGGTCCAGATGAGATTCTGAGAAGTGAGGGAGAATGATTGCTGAGCCACTGGCAATAGTCTTCACGTTGTCACTGGGGAGAGAAGTGCAAATATTATTCCTCCTATTCAAGAAGGGAATAGAGATAATCCAAAAAATTATAGATCAGTGATTCATACTTCATTGGTGGGAAAGCTGTTGGAGATCATGAGAGCATTTACAAGCATTTTGAAAGACATAATCTAATTAGGGATAGTTGACGCAGCTACCTCAACGACACCTCTTCACACCCACTTCCCTGCAAGAATTGTATTCCCTTCTCTCAATTCCTCCGACTCCGTCACATCTGTGTCCAGGATGAGTCTTCCATGTCAGATTATCAGAGATGTCTTCCTTCTTCAAACAATGTGACTTTTGCTCGACCACTATCAACTCAGCCCTCACTTGCATATCGTCCATTATCTGGACATCTACCCTGGCTCCCTCCATCCCTATGTGTAATAAGGACGGGATTTCCCTTGTCCTCACCTACCTCTCCTTCAGCCTCTATGCCCAATATATATTCTTCGGCCATTTCTGCCACCTACTATATGATCTCACTACCATACACGTATTCCCCTCTCCTTCCCTCTCTGCCTTCTCCAGGGATCCCTCCCTCCATAACTCTATCATCCACATCTCCCACCCCACTTGGCACTTACCCCCATGACCGCAGGAGAAGTTCCACTTGCACCCACACCTCCTTCCACACTACCAAGCAACACTTTACTGTGAATCTACAGGGGTCACCCACTGCATCTGGTGCTCCCGCTGTGGTCTCTTCTACATCGGAGAGACTGAGCACAAACTGGGAGATCGCTTCATTGAGCATCATGGCTCTGTTCTCTGCAATAGCATGGTTCTCCCAGTAGCCACCCATTTCAATTTCCCATCCCATTCCTTTGTTGACATATCTGTCCATGGTCTCATGCACGACCTGACTGAGACCACCTGAAAATTGGAGGAACAACACCCATTTGGACAACCTCCAACTGGATGGCATTAACGTTGCCTTGTCCAATTTCTGTAAAACCCCCTCCCCAAAAATGTTCATTTTTGGTCACTTGCTACAGGAAAGATGTGGATGCTATAGACAGGGTGCAAAGGAGATTTACAAGAATGTTGCCTGGATTGGATAGCATCCCTTATGAAGATCGGTTGAGTGAACTTGGTCTTTTCTCCTTGGAGCGATGGAAATGAGGGGTGACCTAATAGAGGTGTTCAAGATGATGAGAGGTATTGATCGTGTCGATGGCTAGAGGCATTTTCCCAGGGCTGAAATAGCTAACATCAGGAGGCATGGTTTTAAGGTGCTTGGGAGTAAGAGGTAAGTTCTTCATGGATGACACTGCTGGCAACGTTGATGGAGGCAGTTACAATAGGGATCTACGAGACTAGAGGTAGGTACATGGAACTGAGAAAAATGGAGGTTTTTGCAGTATGGAAATACTAGTACATTTGTAGAGTGGGTTATTATGGTCGGCAAAAAACTGTGGACCAAATGGCATGTTCTGTGCTGCAGTTCTAAACAGAAGACACTTTCAGACAGGACATTTTCGGCACTTTGACAGCACGTCTGCTGTCTGACTGGAAATAGGAGGGATAATTTCTGTGCCGGCATTTTTTTTGCCAGCGGACCTAGTCACAGACCTGGTACACCATGCCATCTGAAAGGTATTTACCTCATTCTGAGACCAGCTCGGGTGTTGCGTCACATGACACACCTCTTTAGGTCCAAGAATCCCGGCCTTCTTCTTGAAATTACACCCAGTCCCGGCATTTTACCAACTTTGCTCGGTTCTGTGTGAACGACTGGGTCAAGCTTGAAGCCAGGATTCTGCTGAGTCATCCTGGCGGCAATGTTGCAGCATTTCTGTGTGAAATGGATGAGAAAAATAAAGGGGTCAGATGGAAGAAGAGGAGTTGTACAGGGTAGAGAGGGTGATTAAAAGACAAAAGCTGCCATTTGTGGAATCTGATGAGGTGGCCAATTGCCACCTACAGTGTGCTGCGTTCAACAGAGCATGAAGAGCTAGGGCATCACATTTCAACTGTACAAGATGTTGGTGAGACCACACAGAGTATTTTGTGTAGTTCTGGTCAATCACACTGCTGTGTATAAGTGGGTAAACTGGGAAATTTACCCAGTTACCTACTCAGGAATTGTGCAATGTGTAAAGGTTGGATTGGGCAGGGCCAGTCAAAATCGATTGGCTCCGAGACCTGGGTTGGGGGGGGAGTACTCTTCAATCCCAACCAAGTTCTCCTGTCAATCCCCTTCTGGCAGTGTGAACGCACAAATGAGTTATCAGCTAAGCTTCGTGACATCAACACCTGCATGTGTGTGTCACATGATATGCTTCACGAATATCCGGTCTTGTTCCTCCAGTGTTTGCAACATACCATTGGACAACTGTGTTTACGCTAGTTGCCTGCTTTGTAATTGAGGTACTTTGGGATGTCCCCCAAAGTTCCTCAACATGATTATCCAACTGCACGAAAACCAACAAGGTCGGGTCAGATACAGCAATGAGCTCTCTGAACCCTTCTCCATTAACAATGGCGTGAAGCAAGGCTGTGTTCTCGCACCAACCCTCTTTTCAATCTTCTTCAGCATGATGCTGAACCAAGCCATGAAAGACCCCAACAATGAAGACGCTGTTTACATCCGGTACCGCACGGATGGCAGTCTCTTCAATCTGAGGCGCCTGCAAGCTCACACCAAGACACAAGAGAAACTTTTCCGTGAACTACTCTTTGCAGACGATGCCGCTTTAGTTGCCCATTCAGAGCCAGCTCTTCAGCGCTTGACGTCCTGCTTTGCGGAAACTGCCAAAATGTTTGGCCTGGAAGTCAGCCTGAAGAAAACTGAGGTCCTCCATCAGCCAGCACCCCACCATCACTACCAGCCCCCCCACATCTCCATCGGGCACACAAAACTCAAAACGGTCAACCAGTTTACCTATCTCGGCTGCACCATTTCATCAGATGCAAGGATCGACAATGAGATAGACAACAGACTCGCCAAGGCAAATAGCGCCTTTGGAAGACTACACAAAAGAGTCTGGAAAAACAACCAACTGAAAAACCTCACAAAGATAAGCGTATACAGAGCCGTTGTCATACCCACACTCCTGTTCGGCTCCGAATCATGGGTCCTCTACCGGCATCACCTACGGCTCCTAGAACGCTTCCACCAGCGTTGTCTCCGCTCCATCCTCAACATCCATTGGAGCGCTTACACCCCTAACGTCGAAGTACTCGAGATGGCAGAGGTCGACAGCATCGAGTCCACGCTGCTGAAGATCCAGCTGCGCTGGATGGGTCACGTCTCCAGAATGGAGGACCATCGCCTTCCCAAGATCCTGTTATATGGCGAGCTCTCCACTGGCCACCGTGACAGAGGTGCACCAAAGAAAAGGTACAAGGACTGCCTAAAGAAATCTCTTGGTGCCTGCCACATTGACCACCGCCAGTGGGCTGATAACGCCTCAAACCGTGCATCTTGGCGCCTCACAGTTTGGCGGGCAGCAACCTCCTTTGAAGAAGACCGCAGAGCCCACCTCACGAACAAAAGGCAAAGGAGGAAAAACCCAACACCCAACCCCAACCAACCAATTTTCCCTTGCAACCGCTGCAATCGTGTCTGCCTGTCCCGCATCGGACTTGTCAGCCACAAACGAGCCTGCAGCTGACGTGGACTTTTTACCCCCTCCATAAATCTTCGTCCGCGAAGCCAAGCCAAAGAAAAATTGAGGTACAGAGTTGCAGGGCCAGCATCCATAAATCCATCCCGTTCAATAATACAGCCACATAATTTGACTTCCTGTGAGTGCGTAACGCATCATTCACGACGTCATCGTTGGGGGAGGGACCCCCCTCCCTTTAAAATGCCTGGTTGCTGATTTACCAGGTAAGTAAGGCTGTGGTGTGAGAGGTCCGGGAGGAGGAACCTGCCTGGGAACTTTACCCAGGTCCCAGGAGGTCACCTACATTCAGCAGTGTTAAAAGGCCTGGTAATAGGATAGATCTTTAAAAGGTGCAGAAAAGATTTACATAAATGTTATTGGGACTGGTGTGCTGCTCCAAGATGGCGATGCACGAGGTTGCTGAGGCCACTTCGGATCCTCACAACAACAGTGAAATCCCCAACTCAATACATTGTATCTATGATGCGGAAACTCATCAAAAAATAAAATGTGAATTGGACTTTCAATTTAGCAGATTGGATCAGTAAGATTCTGTGCTGTTTAAACCTACTGAAGCAGGGAACACAGAATGATGCAAACTGTGGAGCGGACTGGAGGAGATGCATGAGAGACTATTGGAAGCACTGCTGGAGAGGGCAGAAGTGTGGAAGGGTTAAACTGAGAGTTGACCCTTTCAGACCCATGCTCCAGATGATCTTACTCTTAAATGTAAGATCGCTGGAGAAGAAAATGGATTACCTGAGGCTGCATCTGAGGCAGAGAGAACTGCAGGGCTGTTGTGCTCTGATAATTATGGAAACATGGTTCCTGGACACCATTCCAGACTCAATGATCCAGCTGGATGGCCTTATCTGTTTCAGGGTAGACGGAGACATACTACTTCTGGCATGACTTGAGGAGGGAGTCCGTGCATATACATTGAGAACTGGTGCACCAATTTCTCCGTTGTAAAGACCTTCTGCTCAGCAGAGATGAGTATCTCCAAGTGAAATGCAGACCTTTGTACTGGCCCAGGGAATTCTCGGCCATAGTGATTGCCGTTGTCAGCGTTCTGTCTTCGGCTAATGAGGGTGAAGCCATGAAGAAGTTTCATGGTGCCATCTGCAAAGCCCAGACTTACCGATGGTTTCATGATTGTTGTTGGCGACTTCAATCACACCAACCTGAAAATGGTCTTACTGTGGTCTAAGCAGCATGTGAACTTCGCCACCAGAGGAGAGAACTCCGTGGATCAGGTTTACACCAATGTCCCTGGTGCTTACAAGGCTGCACCTTCCACCACCTGGTTAGTCGGATCACAGTTCTATTTTGCTCACCCTGGCGTACAGACCTCTGCAAAGTAAACAAAGTCAGTTCACAGGGAGATCAGGATGTGCGGGGTGGCGTAGCAGCGCTGAAAGACTTCTTTGAGACCAAGGACTAGAGCTGTTTCAGGGAGGAGGTCATCTACAATGGTCATGTAAACAAAGAGGAGTGCACAAGCTCAGTGACTGGCTACATCAGCAAGTATTGAGGATGTCACTGAGATCACATGCTTCATAACCAGGGCCTATAGAGGAAACCATTTCACAGATGATGCTATAGTGTTGTCGCTTGACTCTGTCCTAGCCCATCTGGAGAATGACTCCTCATATGCCAGGCTGCTGTTCATTGACCAACTCAGCATTTAATATGATTATTCCTAAGAGGCTGCTGGAGAAGCTGTCTTTGCTGGGACTCAACATCCCTCTCTGTATCTGGATCCTGGACTTCCTAATGGAAAGACCAGAGACTATCTGGGTTGGTAGCAGAATATCAAGCATCGTCATGATGAATACTGGCGCACTTCAGGTCTGTGTGCTTAGCCTGCTCCTGTTCATAGTACTGACCCATGACTGCATCGCCAGATCTAGCTCCAACAGTGTCATCAAGTTTGCAGATGACGAGGGGAGTCACGTGATGGAGTAGTGGCCGGACGGTGAACTCCAGCCCTCTCCAGAAAAGTCAGAAAAAACAAAGCAAAACACAAAGGCACAGAAATAAAAATCAAAGTAAAGTGAATATAAAGGTGGAAAGAAGATGGCGACGAAAAAAGAAAAGTCGAAACCAACGGTAAGAAGAGAGGAAGAGAAGACAACGGAAGATGAAGGAAAAGGCCTTACCTGTTCGAAGAGGCCCGCGGTGGAGAGAGAAACCCGCTCCCTCAGGTCGGTAGAATATGGACTACAAAAATGGCTCGCTGAGCCGAGTAAAAGTGCGCAACCGCGCATGCGCGAGGATAGAAGAAGATTCATGTAGAAAGAAATAAAACAAATTATCAATTACCAAAACTAATATTGACGCAAAACAAGTTACTCCCTTTTACAATAGATAACCTTTCCTTTAGAGAATGGGGGAAAAAAAAGGGATTAAATGAATAGAAAATTGTTTTTCAGGAAATAGATTCTTATCCTTTGAACAAATGAAAGATAAGTACAATATAACTCAAGATACAGCGCTGGCATATTACCAATTGAGATCCTACTTGAAGGATAAATTAGGAAGCAGTTTGAGTTTGCCAGAGGCAAGTAACTTTGAATATGTGATTACAGATACAATGATAATCAAAAGATTTATAACAAATATGTATATTAAACTGCAAGAAAAGGAGAATGAGGAAACAAATGGTAAAACTAAACAAAAATGGGAACAAGATTTAAATATAAAGATAAAAAAGGAAACATGGGAGAATATAATATAACTGGATACACAGGCTATACATTACACCTCAAAAGTTAAATAAATGGGACCCAACAGTATCTGATAGATGTTTTCGATGTAAAAAAGAAATGGATAGATGTTTTCGATGTAAAAAAGAAATGGGAACAACAATTCATGCAATCTGGACATGTGAGAAAGTAGAAAAATTTTGGGAAGATCTAAACCAGATATTAAATAAAATTACAGAAAATAATATACCAAAAAATCCAGAGATCTTCCTCCTAAGTAACATAAAAAACAAAGAATTTGGAATTGATTTGGATGGTGCACAAAAAAGATTTGTTAAGATAGCTCTAGCCGTAGCAAAAAAATGTATTATGTCAACCTGGAAATCAGAAGATAATTTGAAAATACAACAATGGTATATAGAAATGAATAAATGTATTCCATTAGAAAAAATAACATATAGTTTAAGAAATAATATTGAAATATTCGAACAAATATGGGAGCCTTACATTAAATACAATAGTGAAAACCTACCGGGGACAATCATTACCTAAGTTGATGGAAGGAGAAGGAAATGAAAAGAATGGACTCAGTAGAATTTCTGGTGTATTTTTGTTGAGTGACAACATTGTCTGACTGGCTAAATGTATCCTAGATTGTATACCTTAAATGGACGGGAGGGGGTGGGGTGGGGAGGGTGGGTTGGGAGGAGTGAGTGGGGGTGGAAATGGCACTGTATATGTGTGAAAAGGAAAAAGTGTGTACCATGGTTAATGTGATTTATGGTGTGAAAAATAAAAAATTTAAAAAAAAGTTTGCAGATGACATAACTGTAGTCGGCCTCATCAATATCAACAATGTATTGCACTACAGAGAAGAGGTGGAAAATCTTGTGAAATGGTGTGAGATTAACAACTGAGTCTCATTGTGGACAAGACAAAGGAAATGATTGTGGACTTCAGGAGGACCAGGAATGACCACCCTCCACTACACATCAACAACTCTATAGTAGAGAGAGAGGAGAGCATCAAATTCCTTAGAGTTCACTTAACATCTCTTCACTTGTCAGGTATGCTTCACAGTGACTGCACTTCCTGAAAAGACTGAAGCAGGCAAGGTGATCACCCACTATTATGTCAACATTCTATAGGAGCTCTATTGGGAGCATCCTGGCCCTGCATCACAGTGTGGAACAGTTGCTGCAGAGAAATGGATCGGATGTCAATCCACAGAGTGGCATAGAGGATTGCTGGTGTCTCCCTCCCCCACATCAACGTGATCTACTGGGATTGTTGTCTGAAGAGGTCACGCAAAATCATTGAGGACCCCTTCCACCTGCAAACAGCATCTTTCAGCTACTCCCTTCAGGAAAGTACAGGAGGATCAGAGCCAGCACCACCAGGCTGAGAAGCAGCTTCTTCTCACAGACAGTGAGAATACTGAACGACGAAAGGAACTGCTCACACTGACCATCAGAAATTCTCATTCGTACAAAGCAGCCTTTATTTATTTATTTTTGTAGCTATAATACTTGTCTATGTATTATTTGTCTCTATGTGTGTTGTGTCTGGTTGTATGACTGCATGTTTTGCACCGAGGACCGGAAAATGCTGTTTCGTTGGGTTGTACTTGTACAATCAGATGACAATAAAGTTAACTTGAGAAGAGGCTGATTAGGCTGGCATTTCTCTTTGTGGAGCATAGGAGGGTGAACTGATAAGAGTATGTAAAACAATGAGGACCATAGATGGGTCAGGGAATCTAAATCTAGAGGGCATAGATTTAAAGTTAAAGGGGAAGGATTTAAAAGGGGCCTGAGGGGTGCCATTTCACACATAGGGGGTAGAGAGAATAGTAGAGGCAGATGCATGAATAGGAAAGCTGAAGAGGAATATGGGCCTAATATAGGCACTGGAACCAGCATGTACAACTTAGGCTTATTTCCATGCTATAAATATCTATGTCTATGATTTTGTTTAATGGTAGTTCAGGTTTCCGTGCCAAATGGCTATTTTCATTTCTATTTCTTGTGTTCTGTATGTTTCTTAAAATGGGAAAAGTTTTTGAAGTGTACTTAGGCAAATTTTAAAAATTGTTTCAAAGTGGGCAAGGTTCTGAGAAAATGAGTTGGACAGGTGAACAAGTACAAATGAAGGTACATGAAGGAACAGTGGCCATAACAGGAATAGCTGTGACAGATGTGCTTCCATGCACCCTAGAAGGAAGCAAGTTCCAGACTCTTACCACCCACTGGATGGGGAAAAACCTTTCCTCTTCTTCACAATTATTTCTACAGTCATGTGTAGTAAACTGGAATTCACTGTTTATGTATTGCTCAGATGGCCAGCTCCTCCCCTGGCTTCACCCTCACCTAGCTCAATATAAACCCTGTTTTTCCCACCTTACCTCAGATTCACCTGAGGATTATTGTGAGAAACTCAGCTGGTCAAACAGTGTACTTTATATTAGCAAAGATAAAGATACATAACCAACGTTCTGGGCTTGAACCCTTTATCAAGGTATGAGCAGAATGTAGGCAGGCACCCGAACAAAATGATGGGGGGAGGGCATGGAGAGGTGCGTCCCTACCTACTGCTTAGCTCTATTCAGACTGATTCTACTTGATTTTTTTGAACTAAAACCATTCCTCGTATTGTCTTTAATTAATTTATTACACTTTATTTTTAGACGTAGTAACAGTAAAAGGGTCTTCTGGCTCATGAGCCCGTGCCACCCAATTAACTTACAACCCCCATAGATTTTGAAAGGTTGGTGAAAACTGGAGTGCCAGGAGGAAACCCAAGCAGACGTGGGGAGAATGTACAAACTCCTTACAGACAGCGCCGGATTTGACCTTGGGTCGCAAGCACTGTAGTAGCATTGTGCCAACTGCTACACTAACCATACCACTTTATTAATATCAGAGCTTACCCAGTTATTATATCTTTGGTGTATCTTAAAGTTAAAATCCAGGAATATTTAATCCCATTTTGGAGCCACACATATGAAATAGTTGCTAGATCACACCCAGTTATTTTTCTTTGAGCAATTCATTCACCTTTCTTGTTTGCCTTCATTTTTTTTCCTCCCTTTTCTGTACGTTACCCTGTTTACATTCTATTTCTAATTAAGATTGCATGCACTATTCCTTCCAGTTATTGTAAAAACATTTTGATACTTTACATTATTGTCTTGTCTTTTCGAACTTTCTGAATTTCCTCTTATCAGAGGATGCACCCACCCAATTCTTCAGTATGAAGAATTATCCGCAGCTTAATTGTTTATTTTCCTTTTAATTTAAACCTACAGCCCAGCAGCAGGCCCTTCCAACCGATGAGCCTCTGTCCCCCAACTACACAAATAAGCCTACAACCCTCCCGCCCCCATGTTTTTAAAGGGTGGTAGAAAGCCTTCCCAAGATCGTGTTATATGGCGAGCTCTCCACTGGCCACCGTGACAGAGGTGCACCAAAGAAAAGATACAAGGACTGCCTAAAGAAATCTCTTGGTGCCTGCCACATTGACCACCGCCAGTGGGCTGATATCGCCTCAAACCGTGCATCTTGGCGCCTCACAGTTTGGCGGGCAGCAACCTCTTTTGAAGAAGACCGCAGAGCCCACCTCACTGACAAAAGGCAAAGGAGGAAAAACCCAACACCCAACCCCAACCAACCAATTTTCCGCTGCAACCGTGTCTGCCTGTCCCGCATCGGACTTGTCAGCCACAAACGAGCCTGCAGCTGACGTGGACACTTACCCCCTCCATAAATCTTCGTCCGCGAAGCCAAGCCAAAGAAGAAGAAAGTCAGAGCACCTGGAGGAAACCCTCACAGACCCAGTGAGAACAGACAAACTCCTTACAGACAGAGCTGCATTCAAACCTGGGTCTCTGGCACTGTAATAGCTTTGCGCTCAGAAACTAATTCAAACCAGATCAAAGGAAAGCCAATCCCTGTGGAATAACTCTTCACTCTCCCAAATATTGGTTTAATTTCCTAAGTCTGAAATTCTTTTCTTTGGCATCAATCGCTGAGTGACATATTCAGGTTTTATTAACCCAATACCAATGTGTAAGTGACTTAATTTGTAATCCAGAGACGATCACTTCTGTGGTTCTCTTTAGCCTAGACACAATATGCTTGTGTTCTTCCAGCAGATCACCTTTTCTCTCAGAACTACGTTGCTAGTTCCCAAATAGACCCACTACAAGTTCCTTTCGAGCCCCAATAAGATAAAATAATGCCCTGACTGGACAGGGAAGTGCTTGAAACCACAGATGCATCCCCCTACCTATATTACCACCTATTACAATTAAGTATCTTTTCACTCAACCAGTATGAATAGCCGTTTTAGATTCATACAGCCCAGAAACGGGCTAAATAATAAAATAAGTTGAAATGATGCTATTATCTTCTTTAAAAGATAGAGTGGCCAACCCATCTGAAATCAGTTTGCTTGATTGAATGGAGACCCACATCTGTTAAATCCAAAAATAGATGGTTGGGTCAATTTCTCTGAATATTTGACCACAAACCCTGGATGTTTTAAATTACTTGCTGTGCATTTTGTTTTGTTTATTTATGCTCAGCATTTCCTTGTTACTTAATCACCAGCAAAGTGCACTTTTGTATTTCAGAAGGTCTTTGGTTTCGTCAACACAACAGAGAGCAGAATTGAAGGAATGACAAATGGGCGAGGCAAATGTCCATTTGAGCCAAGGCAACCATTTGCAGCAACAATGGCAGGTAAATTTGCGGTTGTAGCGGCTGTGTAGCGGGCCGAGTGGGCACTCAGCGCGGTAATGCGAACCGCCACCGTCAGTGCAGTGCACGGACTTGTCTAAGGGCTGGCATGCTAGAGGTACTGAGTGCTGAGGGACGGCACGTTGATCAGCTGGGTCCCCTGCTGAA
Source organism: Narcine bancroftii (assembly GCF_036971445.1). Classification (NCBI taxonomy): domain Eukaryota; kingdom Metazoa; phylum Chordata; class Chondrichthyes; order Torpediniformes; family Narcinidae; genus Narcine; species Narcine bancroftii. The sequence continues at coordinate 7,261,409 of NC_091471.1, forward strand.
AAGCAAGGGACGTTAACAAGTCTCAATTTAAACCTGCTGGTCCCGTGGACCAGCAACTGCCCCTTAACAAGGTCCCACCTTGTCCCGTGGAGCCCAGGACAGGCAGGGAATAAAAGCCGCTTGTAAAGCTTCAATAAACCAGTAATGAGTTGACTAGTTTGGCGTGTGTTTGTATTTCTTTAGTAGCTCTACCGTAGTAGCCGCTACAAGGTAGTGAAATGCTGGACTGAGCATTTTGTTTATGTAAATAATGTTAAAGTCCACTTTCAGTGCTTTTTGTTTACAACTCATTTCTAGCAATTCAATCATATTTAATTTATTTTACATTTTAGACATGCAACACTAATGGGCCCTTCCAGCTCATGACACTGTGGCCGCCCCCAAATACACCAATTAACCTACAAACCCCAATGGAGTGTGGAAGGAAACCAGATCACCCAGAGGAAACCCATGCAGACATGGGGAGATCATAAAAGCTCCTTACAGACAGCGCCGGATTCCAACCCGGGTCGCTGGTCCTGGAATAATGTTCCACTAGGCACATTAAAAATACCTTGTACCTTTTGTACATTTTATAACAGCAGATGTATGTGACTATGTGATTGTGTTGGTAGATATTATTTCTTTCCTCTCCATTTTGTTTCCAGGTGGAATGCTGTTTGCAGCAACACCAGTTGATTTTCAGGGCAAGGATCCAGCTGTGCTCAAGAGTATGTCACAGGGAGAAAAAATCCGCACAGAGGATTCCGTCAAGTGGCTGAGTGGTGAGAATCCATTCATGTTTTCTACCCACTGATAAATGGGAAAGAACACTGACATTAAAAGAACTGCAGCAATTCAATACAATAACATCACCATCTGCTAAGTAACATAATAAAGTAACAAATATAAAAACCGACTGCAAAAGCTTTTATAAATATGTCAAGAGGAAAAGATTGGTGAAATCCAGAGTAGGTCCCCTGCAGTCGGAATCAGGGGAATATATAATGGGGAATAAGGAAATGGCAGACCAATTAAATTCATACTTTAGTTCTGTTTTTACAAGAGAGGATACAAATAATCTCCCAAGGATGTTGGGAAACATAGAGACTAATGCAAGGGAGGAACTGAAAGAAATCAGTATCTCTAAGGACATGGTCTTGGGGAAATTGATGGGATTGAAGGCAGATAAATCCCAAGGGCCTGATAATCTACATCCTAGACTACTTAAGGAAATGGCCATTCAGATAGCAGATGCTTTAAGAATTATTTTCCAGAACTCGATAGACTCAGGATCAGTACCCATGGATTGGAGGGTAGCTAATGTTACCCCACTATTTAAAAAGGGGGGTAGAGAAAAAGTGGGGAATTATAGGCCGGTGAGCCTGACATCAGTAGTGGGCAAAATGATGGAATCCATTATTAAGGATGTAATAGCAGAGCATATGACTAGCAGAGAAGGGATCGGACGGAGTCAACATGGATTTACAAAAGGTAAATTGTGCTTGACAAATCTATTGGAATTCTTTGAGATGGTGACAGGTAAAATAGATGGGGGAGAGCCAGTGGATGTGGTGTACCTGGACTTCCAAAAGGCCTTCGATAAGGTCCCGCATAAACGACTGGCTTCCAAAATCAAGGCTCATGGGATTGGGGGCAAAGTATTGATGTGGATTGAGAATTGGCTGGCAGGTAGAAGACAGAGAGTTGGGATAAATGGCTTGTTTTCTGAGTGGCAGGCGGTGACCAGTGGGGTGCCACAGGGATCTCTGTACTGGGACCCCAGCTGTTCACAATTTAGATCAATGATCTGGATGAGGGGATTGGATGTAATATCTCCAAATTTGCAGATGACACTAAGCTAGGAGGGGTTGTGTGCATGGAAGAGGGGGTCAGGAAGCTCCAGTGTGATTTGGATAAATTGAGGGACTGGGCAGATACATGGCAAATGCACTACAATGTGGATAAATGAGAGGTTATCCACTTTGGTAATACAAACCGGAGGGCAGATTACTGTTTGAATGGCAATAGATTAAGAGATGGGGAAGCGCAGAGAGTCCTAGGGCTACTTGTACATCAGTCTCTGAAGGCGAGCATGCAGGTACAGCAGGCGGTTAAAAAGGCAAATGGTATGTTGGCCTTCATATCAAGAGGGTTTGAGTATAGGAACAAGGATACCTTACTGCAGCTGTACAGGGCCTTGGTGAGACCCCACCTGGACTATTGTGTGCAGTTTTGGTCAACTTATCTAAGGAAGGATGTTCTTGCAATGGAGGGAGTGCAGAGGCGATTCACCAGGCTGATACCTGGAATGGCAGGAATAACTTATGAGGAAAGAATGCGCAAATTGGGATTGTACTCGCTGGAGTTTAGAAGATTGAGAGGGGATCTCATAGAGACCTATAAAATTCTGGCAGGACTGGACAGAATGGATGCAGATGGGATGTTTCCAAGGATGGGAAAATCCAGAACCCGGGGCCATGGTTTGAGGATAATAGGCAAACCATTTAGGACCGAGATGAGGAGGAATTTCTTTACCCAGAGGGTGGTGAATCTGTGGAATTCATTGCCACAGAGGACAGTAGAGGCAGGTTCATTAAATATATTGAAGAGGGAATTAGATCTATTTCTTCAGTATAAGGGTATTAAAGGTTACGGAGAGAAGGCGGGGACAGGGTACTGAACTTTAAGATCAGCCATGATCTCGTTGAATGGCGGAGCAGGCTCGAAGGGTCGAATGACCTACTCCTGCTCCTATCTTCTATGTTTCTATGTTTTCTATGTTTCTAAATGTAATTATGAAGAAACATTGAAGAAGAACAGATTAAATAAATAATTAATCAAGGAGGAATTGAGTATTTACTGTAAGTTATATGGCCTGTCAATTTAATTCTAGGTCCTCTCCCCTGTATGATGTGCTATGGCAAATTGGATCCAAAATTGGCTTGGCAATAGGAGACAGACTGATACTAGCGGGTTGTTTTAATGATTGGATGCCCGTGACACCAGGGATTGGTGCTGAGACCGTTGCTCTTTATAATGTATGTGTATGTTCCAACATATTTGTCGATGAGGCTAAGAGTCGTGCATCTGTGAGAGTGTGGACATTAATTCGAGGGTACAGGGTGATATTGATTTGTGGGTGAAATTGGCTGAGAAGTGACAACTGTTCAAACCTGATAAATTTGCCATAGTGTATTTTTGGAGCACTAATGAGGCTGGAACCTTCACCATAAATGGTAAGGTTCCAAGGAGCTCTGATGAATGGGGTCCTTTTTTTTGAGGCAACAAGTTTATTTCCAAATTACAGAAAGTGGATTTTATAACAGATTCAAAGTGCATTTTCAACTTGCAAAACCCTGCTGCCAAACATTTAGAAAGCTTGGCATTTAAAGATATGTTTGGAGCAGCAACTAAAAAATAAAAAAATCTGTGTTCTACAATCCACAAATGAATATAACAAATGGCAAACTATTGAGAATTAAATAAAAGTCACCTTGAACTATGTTCAGTTTTATCAGTAGAGGAATGGGGTCCTTGATGTGCAGTGGAGTTAGATAACATGGCAAAGAAGGCATGTGGGATTCATGATCAAACAGTCAAACCTCTGCTAGAGTACAGTGTGTATTTCTGATCACGATACTATAGGAAAGATGTTTTCTTGAACGGGTGTAAAAAGAGATTCACCAGGATATTACCTGGATTGGAGCATTTCTGTTCTGAGGAAAGATGAGAGGTTGCATCTTTTCCCAGGAGCAGAGGAGGGCAGTTCAGTGTCAAATAAAATTTTGACATTTTGCTATAGCCATTGTTAAAGTATTGTGATAATCACACAAAGCAGTATTCAAGACTTCAGGTAAGAAATACAAAGTGCTGAAGGAGCTTAGCAGGCCAGGCAGCATCCGTGGTAAAATAATAACAGGGAAGGGGGAAGACCACAGGCTGGCAGGTGACAGGTCAGCGGACTTTTTGGTTGAAATATCTTGAAGTTTCATTAATCTCTATGCATTTAAGGGATCACACTAGTATAAATTTCAATACATTATGAATCTAATGATGGCTGTTGACAGGAATAAATAAGATCAGTGTGCACTGCAAAGTCGCGCACTAGTCTTCGACGAAAGCTTGAGATTTTTGTCGAATGGTATGCTTTGGATGTCACGTCCTGCTGTTCACTCAATTCAAATAGTTTAATTGCTGGTTGGATTGGACTGGCAAAGAACCCAAGCAGAGAAGTACTGAGGACATAATATGATAGAGTGTCACTTTCAGGGTTTCCCACCATCTGTGACAATACTGCCTTTCATTTGTGGGTGCAGATATTGCCACACTATGCAAATCTTCTTGGCATCTTGCATAAGGACTGAATGAGCCATTTAAAGTTTAAAGGAGCCACAATTCTTCCTTGAACCTTGTAAATTAAAAACAAAACTGTACAGTGGAGTCCAGTGTCCACAATGGGCACTGCCAGACTTGAGCCTTTTGCAGGCAAACTCTTAAGCTATCTGAATGCTCCCCAGCACTTTTCCCCTCCTGGATTGTATTGTCTGCTTGAGGTATGTTAGCATCCCTAACTGTAGAACGCAGCTTCTGAGTTGGAATGAGGTGTTGTCGAAAGAACATTAAAAAGCTTGCAAGTAAAGAGTAACAATTAGTAAGGCTTCAATGCCCAGATCACTTGTTACATACACTTGGCTTGATTCACCCTGCAGATGATTCCTGTTACAGATAATTGCCCCAACTCCTCAGCATTTCATTTGGAAATAAAGCACCTATCCAACCTTGACTCAAACATTCAAAGACCCATCACTCATTACACCTGGAGTCTTAAATGTTCCAACAGATCTGACTCTACTTATAGACAGTTCTATATAGATACAGAAAGCAAGCTACTGCAATTTGAGCTGAATCCCAAAGGTGCAATATGCACAAATGAAGATGAGGTTATGTTCTTCAATGTTGCTTTGGGCCTTTCTGTAATAGTGCAGGATGCCACAGACAGAAATGTTGGACTGGGAATAGGATGGAGAATTAAAATGTTAGGCAGCAGACTGCTCACAGTAACCTTACAAACTGGACACAGACTTCCCAAAATGCTGTCATTTGGGTTCCTGACTGCAAAGAAGGTAACATTGTGGTACACTCAAATGGATCTTGGGGTCCAAGGCCATAGATCCCTTAAGGATGCCACACAAGTTGATAGGGTGGTTAAGAAGGAGTATGATGTGCTGGCCTTCATTTGTCAGGGGATTGAATTCAAGAGTCATGAGGTAATGTTGCAGCTCTGTAAAAATCTGGTTAGAACACGCTTGGAATATTGTTCAATCCTGGTTGCAACATTACCAGGAGGCTGTAAAAGCTTTAGAGAGGCTGCAGAGGAGATTTACCAACCAACCAATTTTCCCTTGCAACCGCTGCAATCGTGTCTGCCTGTCCCGCATCGGACTTGTCAGCCACAAACGAGCCTGCAGCTGACGTGGACTTTTTACCCCCTCCATAAATCTTCGTCCGCGAAGCCAAGCCAAAGAAGAAGACCTGTATTGGAGAACACGTCTTATGAAGCAAGGATGACAGAACTAGGGTTTTATTGGAGCAATGAAGAATGAGAGGTGACTTAATAGAGGTATGTAAGATTATGAGGGGCTTAGACAGGGTGGACAGCCAGCACCTTTTGGGGTGACAACAGCAAATACCAGAGGACATTGTTCAAGGTTCGACTATTCTTGGAATATTGATTCATAAATTACCTAATGTTAACATATTCTATTTCATTACATATATTTTCAGTAAACAACCACTTTTTTCATTTATATTGACAATCATTTAATTTCCTCCTTCCTCTTAGATCCAAAGTTTGTGGCGTCAACGTTTATCAGAGAAAATAAGGGAAGTGATGATGATGACAAACTTTACTTCTTCTTTAGTGAGACTGCCCGGGAATTTGAGTACTACAAGACAGTGCGAGTTCCAAGGGTGGCCCGTGTTTGTAAGGTCAGTTTTGGAACCCTCCAAACCCTTTAAGTCCTATTGGAGTAGGTGACACATGCATCAGACCACTGTCTCTTGGATTATTATTGATTTCATTGCACAGGAGATCTCCCTTGCACAACCTCCAACTTTATAGTACACCAACTCTGCACTACCTGCTTCTACCACTTATCCATGATCCACAAAGATGACTGTCCTTGGTGCATGCTCTTGCCCACCAAACTTATCTCTTCATACCTTGACCTTAACCTATCTCATTTTGTGCTGTTCATTCCCACCTCCATCCAGAACACCACTTATGACCTCCACCATTTTTGACCATTTCCAATTCCCTGGGTCCAGCTATCTCCTATTTACCATGGATGTCCAGTTTCTATACACTGGGAATGTGGTTAAAGGATAGCAGATAGAATTTAACTTGACGTGCAAAGTGTTGAACTTTAGTAGGTCAAATTAGGCCTTGGCTTGCATAATAAATGATAGGGCCATGGAGGAGAGTGTTGTAGAACAAATACATATAGGGGTACAGGTACATAGTTCCATGAAAGTGGTATTGTAGTAGACAAGATCCCATGTAATGGGATCCCACCATCAGCTACATCTCCCATAAACACATCCCCCTCACCCCACCGCTTCTGATTTTTGAGGGCCCATCTGATACCTTCTGATTTGCGTTTCTTTCCAAGCATTCCGTTCCTTCTGCTGGCACTTTACACTGCAACTGGTAGAGGTGCAATATCTGAACACTTGTTCTCTACATTTCCAACCTCACCATAATCCAGGGCCCGAAACAACCTTTCCATGAGAGCCACTTTCATGTAGACTTCTCCAATTTCAAATGTTGCACTTGGTTCTTGCATTGTGATCACTTCTATATTAGCGAAACCATGAAGCAACTTTTGGGGAACTTTATCCACAAGGGCCACTTTGACCTCCTATTTGCATGCCACTAACCTGCAGAAGCCTTTTAGAAACTGTTTAGTTTGCAAGGAAGATTCCCGTGTTATTTTATATATGTTAGGAGCAGGAGGATAGCTAGGGAAAAGATAAGTTAATTTGAAGGATGGAGAATTTGTGCCAAGAGCCAGAACAAGTGGGTCAGTTAATAAGTGTTTTGTATCAGTGTTCACCAAAGAGAAGGACTGAAAAATGTTAAGAATAGGGAAGGATATGTTGACAGACTAAGATTTAATGATTATGAAGGATGAGGTATTGGGTGCCTTGAGAAACATTAAGATGGTCTTAGAACTGAAGGACATATATTTAAAGGGAAAGATTTAGGAAGGACCTGAGAGGATTTTTTTTTAAAACTCAAGAGGATGGTCTGCATTTGGAATGAGATACCAGAGAAAACTGGTAAAATCATTAATGAGACATTGGACAGATTTATAGATCAAGGAAGGAAGGATATAGACCAAATGCAGGCAAATGGGATTAGTCCAGAAAACCATATTGCTCGGCATGGACTGGTTGGGCCAAATGGCCTGTTGTAGGTTGTCTGAAGTTGTGGATTGTGAGGATAGATGTAAAATTATAAAGGAGACTATAGATCATTTGGACATTTTTCTGGAGAAATGGCACATGGCTTATTCCTGATTGGTGTGAAATGCTGCAATTTGAGAAGTCAAATAAGAAATGAGTGTGTGTAGTAAATTGTAGGAGTCTCAGGATCATAGACTTATAGGAGCATCTCAGGATACAAGTTTATAGCTCCCTGAAAGAACATGGAACAAAGAATGGTAACAAAAAAGGATACAGTGGTAAAGAAGACATGGCATATTTACCTTAATTGAATATAAAAGTTGGGAAATCATGTTGCAGTTGCATAAAATTTTAGTTGGTCCACATTGTGTGCAGTTCTGGTCACTACATTACAGGAAGAATGTGCGGTGACTTTTGAAGAGGTGCAGAAGAGGTTCACCAAGGTGATGCAAGGATTGGACTGTGTTAGATATAAGGAGTGTTTGGACAAAATTAGGTTTGTTTGGAGTCCTGTATGGTGACCTGGTAGAAGGATGTAAAATTAGGAGGTTATGGGGAGAAAGCCAGACAGTGGGGCTGAGTGGGAAAATGGATCAGCTCATGATTAAATGGTTGGGCAGACCCGATGGGATGAATAACCTATTTCTGCTCCTTTGTTTTATGGAGTGGCCTAGGGTGGAAATGTCAAATATCAGAGAGCAGAAGATTAAGGTGAGAGTGGGAACATTTAAAAAAGGTTTGTGAGGCAAGTTTTATTTTTCATGAAAACCTTGCCAGGCGAGATGGTAGAAACCCATGTGATAGCAATGTGTAAGAAGCATTTAGACAGATGGACGAACAGGCAGGGAATGGAGGAATGCGCAGGCAGATAGGATGCAGAGACTTGACCTGAAACCTTAACCTCGGCTCCACAGATGCTAGCTGGCCTATTGTGTTTCTTCAAGAGCTCTTTTTTCTTTGCTGGGGGTAGTTTAATTTGGCATCATACTCCATGCAGACATGGTAGGCCGAAGGACCTGTGCCTGTTCTGTGCGTTTCTATGTTTTATGTTCATACAAAGTCCTGAAGAGTCTTGACAGGATTGGACAATTTGTAACTCGGAGTCACTGTTTAAAAAATAAAGGTTACCCATGTAAGACTGAGTCAAAGTTTTTTCCTTTCCAAGGATAATGACCTTTTGGAATTCTCTTCCTGAAAGGGTAGTGGAGGCAGATTCTTTCTAATTCAATACTTGATGTACAATGGAATGAATGGTTACTACAAGTGGATGGGAATGTGTACCTGAGGTTATAATAAGATCTTATCAAATGGCAAAGCTGACTTAAGAGGCTATGTCACCTACTCCAAAATTCATACATTCGTACCTAAATTTTCTCCAGTGCTGTAAAAAGGCATTGATCATTGCACAGCTACATCATTTTAATTTTACTTCCTATTTTTAGACCAATTACATAACATCATGACACTTTACTCTTCAGTATTTTATTCTGTATTTGTCCCAAGGTCCCTTCTCTTATTTTCGATTAGGATTGAAATCTTGTTCTTTTTGATCCTTAAAGTCTTTTATTACATTTTAATAACTCAAAAGAACATAGTGTTAGGAGTATGTAATTTAACCCTTTGAGTCCATGCTCCAATTCAATGAGATAACAGATAATCTGTCATTTAAGTTCACATCCTCTTACCTGTACTCTATAATAACCTAAAAAGATTTATCAATTTTGTGACCTTGTACTGCAATCCATCTTAATAAATGTTTATTTATTTAGGGAGATATTGGTGGCCAGAAGACACTTCAGAAGAAATGGACCTCATTCCTTAAAGCTCGTTTGGTGTGCTCTGATGAAGGCAATGAGATGTATTTTGATAAGATTCATGATGTATTTACCCTGCAGTTTGATCCAAATGATGCAGAATCCACTGTCTTCTATGGAGTCTTTTCTACAAGGTGGTAAGTAAATGCTCTCTTAGATTATGAACTCATTTTCCCGCAACTCATCTTCTAATCAAATCGCAAGGACAACGTCACATCCTTATCCACGTTCAATATATTTTCTCCATCATTTCTACTTTCCACAAGATTAAAAGGTAAAGGCTTTAGTCCTATTTAATTTGTATTTGGTGTATTATAAGCTGCATGTGATGGTTTTTATCCTCTCAGGGAAGTTGAGTATTGCATTTTCGTAACCTCCATAAATGCCTGTTAAATCAAGCACTGTTGCTTTAATATGGGGAGGAGGCGTTTATCTTAAATTTATGCAGAGAAAAATTAGTTTGGACTTTAAGAGAATTTTTTTCATCCAATGAGGTTGGTGGGATCTGGAACAGTTTGACTAACAAATTAGTTTATAGTGAAACCCTCTTCACATTGAAATATTAGCTGGATATGAGCTTGACCTGCTACTACCAAGCAGGGTATCGGCCGTGACCTGAGTGGGATCAGGGTGCGTCATCGACTTGAATGACATTCTCCATTGTGGTGTGTTTTTAACAATCTGTGAAATGTGTTGTTCCACAAAGGATTGTTTCAATGTAGATAAAGTTTTAGGCAATTCATTCTCAGGGTGTGTTCTATAAATCAGCATTACACGTGTAATGTGGTAAGGCAGTTGGTTGAATTGCTTGAGAAAGCTCTCACATTCTATGCATACTTTTCGAGTACAGTTTTTGTTCACTGCCTGGGCCGCAGGAAATAGAATCTCAGGGTTGTATGTGATGTCGTTAAATCAACTCGGCCAATAAATCTGAACTTTGAATTATTTTTCCTGGAGTGTTGTGGGTGCTCAAGATGAAGCCATGTGCATCAGCAAACTCCAAGAATTGAGAAATAGAAGTGAGGGAGATGTTTAGACATCATATTTAATAGTGGAGAATAACTTGATGAATGCATGGCTTCTGTTTATGTTCACAATTCAGTTCAAAGATTAATATTTAGACATTATGGAGATGTTGCTCCTATCACGATTTTTTGTGATGTGAGATAGTTTTTCTCCATTGAATGTTGTAAGCGGAGATACTTTTGTACAGGATGTTCTCTCATGTTAAGCCATTTTTATCAGTAATGACAAAGTGATCCATGGCTTTTATTTAACAGCTGGAGCCAACTTTGGACTAAAGGGATACAAGTAGCATGTGCAAGAGAAACAACAAAAGTCAATTTTTACTTTTTTGTCCAAAAAGAATTCCTTTCAAGTCCAATAAGGATTTCTGACCCAGTATGTGGGCAACTGACTGGAGCTAATATTGGTAATGAACCTGTTCAGTGGCAGATCTCTCAGTGGAGTATTTCAGTGATACCACCACTCTCTGAGCTTTAGAATAGCTATGGACAAGGATAAAATCAGACAAAATGGTAAAAGTGTTTAATTGGGGAAGGCAAATTACAATGGGATAAGGTAGGATTGAGGGAGAGTAAATTGGGAACAAATGTTCATGGAAGAAAGGACAGAAGTAATGTGGGGGATGTTTAGGGACCACCTGTGTGGATTTCTTGATAGGTTTGTCCCAGTGAGACAGGGAAGGAAAAGGGAACCGTGGTTCACGAAACGGGTGAGGCAGCTAGTCAAGAGGAAGAAGAAAGTATACATTAGATTTAGGAAGCAGCAAACGGGAAGGGCTCATGAGAATTATATGAAAGCCAGGAAGGAACTTAAGCAAGGATTTAGCAAAGATCAAAAGGGCCATGAGAAGGCCTTGGCAAGTAGGATTAATGAGAACCCCAAGGTGTTTTATGTGTACATGAAGAACAGAAGGATGACGAGAGGATAGTCAGCATGGCTCTGAGGGCAAGGTTGTGCCTCACGAGCTTAATTAAGTTCTTTGATGAAGTTACAAAAGAAATGACAGTAGGGTGGTAGATGTGGTGTATATAGATTTTAGTAAGGCATTTGATGGCCCGCACAAGACCCATTCAGAAACTCATGAGGAATGGGATTCATAGAACCGTAGCTCAGATCCAAAATTGGCTTGCCTGTAGAAAGAGTAGTAGTGGGCAGAAACTATTCTGTCCGGAGGTCAGTGTCTAATGGAGTTCCACATGGATCTGTTCTGTGGTACCCCTGCTCTTTGTGATTTTTAATAAATGACCCAGATGAAGAAGTGGAAGTATGGGTTAATAAGATTTTAGATGATACAAAGATTGGCAGAGTTGTGGATAGTGCTGACCAGGGTCAGTGGCAGAACAAGTCTAATCGGGGGGCATTAGGGTAACCGCAGATGGGGGCACAATATGACATTCGAAGACTCGCTCAGTGAGGGAGGGTGGGGGGTGATGAACCTCTTCTATGCAATGATGTCATACTTCCCTCTCCCTCCCTCCGACGTAACAGACAAATGCGCTACTTGTATCACGTGGAGATTAGTGATGCTAGTGATTTGGGTGGATGACACAATAACTCATTTTAGGGTGACACTGCCCATGAATGCCCTCCCTTGGCACCAGCCATTGTGTTGAGGATTGTAGTAGATTACAAAAGGATATAGACAGAATGCAGAGTTGGGGGGAAAAATGGCAGATGGAGTTCAATCCGGAAAAGTGTGAGGTGATGCATTTTGGAAGGACTGACTTGAAGGCTTAGTGCAGGGTTAATGATCAGATGCTTAACATTGTGGCAGAACAGAGGGACCTTAGGTTCCAAATCCATATATCTCTTTCTGACGCGGGTATCGTGAATTAGGAAAGGGTTTAATAAATGGGAATATTAGGGAAATGGATAGGGTTCATGGAAAAAGATGGTGCAGAAGGAATTCAGGGTTTTCCCCAATCAGAAGCCCTGGATAAACAATGAAATTTGGAACCTGCTGAGAGCCAGATTGCAGACATTTTAGTCCAGAGATCCAGATCAATATAGAAGTTGCAGAAATGACCTGCGAAAAGCTGTCTCCTTGGCGAAGTGGAGATTCCAGATGAAAATGGAAACAACAAGGGACACCTAACAGCTGTGGCAGGCCCTAAATGCCAAACCTGCTACAAAACTAAATTAATTGTAGTAGAAGACGGCAAAGTTTCACTTCCAGAGGAACTCAATGCCTTCTATACCCGAATTAATGACAGTAACAGTGAAGAACCACACCTTTGCACCCCCATGTCCCCTGTGGATCCCATCCTGTCCGTATCTGAGGATGACATCTGTACTGTATCCGAGGAAAACTTCTGGCCTGAATGGAGAACCTGGCCGAGTATTTAAAATCGGTGCTGACCAACTTACTCGGTGTATTCACAGATATCTCTAATATCTCACTCCAGTAGGGTATGGTACCCACCTGTTTCAAACAGGTGTCAATCATACTAGTGGCCAAGAAGAGTGTAGTCACCTGTCTTCATGACTATCGATGAGTAGCATTTACATCAACATTGATGAAGTGTTGAGGAGGAATCACATGATGGAGTAGTGGCTGGTAGGGGAATACCAACCCTATCCAGAAAAGAAGAAATAAAGTGAAGAAAATACAAAGTTCAAGAAATACAAAATATAACAAATAAAAAATAAAGTTGTAGAGAAACGAAAGAAAATGGCACCCAAGAAGGAAAAAGTAAAAACAACGGGAAAAAAAGAAAAGACACCAGAAGAGAAAGGAGAAGGCCTTACCTGCATGAAGAATCAGGGAGCCGTCGTGGAGAAGAGAGACTGTTTTCCGAGGTTGGTGACGACCTCGCAGAGTCGCGACCCCCCCGACCACTGGACTGCAAAAATGGCTCTCTGAGCCAAACAAGAGTGCGCAGTGCACTTACTAAGGAGAAGGAGAACAGCGATGGGAGGGGGGCTCAGCTGAGGAGCGGGCAAACACAACGCGACCAGCTGAGACACCAGGGCTCTCAGCTGGAAGAAGAGGAAAGTGACAGAAAAGGGAGTGAAAGGAAAGAAGAGCAGCACCAGGAGCCCAACAGATGAGCAGCCCAGAAGAAGAGGACCAACAGCAAGAAGCCAAGCAAGAAAAAGCCTAGCAAAATGAGACAAGCAACTCATCAGGAAAGTCAGAAGAGACACAGATACAAGGAAGAGAAGAAGAAAACACAAACACAGGTGCAGACACAGAAGAAGAGGAAGAAGACCAAGATCTGCACAGAGAAATACAAGGTAAAACAGATGGACAGAATATAGATAAAGTTTTTTTTCAAGAACAAATGAGAGAATTAAAAGAATGGTTGGCATGAGAATTTAGTGAAATTAAAAGAAAAATGAAAAGTACAGAAGAAAAAGTGAGTAGAAAGGAGCTGGTCATGACAGAAATGGGGAAAAGAGTAGAAAATGTGAAAGAACGAGAAATAGCTGTAGAAATGGAAGTGAACGACTTAAGAAAATTGGAAGAAAGTGACAAAAAAGTTAAAGAGTCACAGGAATTGTTAGCTCAGAAAATTGATATGTTGGAAAATTATAGTAGGCGAAACAACATCAAAATAGTGGGCCTAAAGGAAGATGAAGAAGGCACAGATATGAAGGAATTTATAAAAGAATGGATCCCAAAGGTCCTGGGATTGACAGAAATGCAGGAAGGAATGGAAATCGAAAGGGCACACAGAACAATAGCCCCGAAACCACAGATACATCAAAAACCAAGATCTGTTTTAGTAAAATTTTTGAGATGTACAACAAAATAAAATATACTGGACCGGGCAAGGAATAAAATTAGAGAATACAAAAAACCATTGGAATACAAGGGTCAAAGATTATTTTTTTTACCCAGACATAAGTTTTGAACTCTTAAAGAAGAGGAAGGAGTTTAATACAGCAAAATCAATCCTATGGAAAAAAGGTTATAATGAACCAGAAAGAAGAAACCCAAAATTTGCCAGATTCATGTAAGTCAGCAATAATTGTAGTAATACCAAAGACGGGGAAGGATCCACTAACACCAGCATCATATAGACCAATATCTCTACTTAATTCAGATTATAAAATAATAGCAAAATTATTAGCAAACGGATTGGCTGATTGTGTACCAAAAATAGTAAAACAAGATCAAACTGGATTTATTAAGAAAAGATGAACAGCGGATAATGTCTGTAAATTTATTAATTTAATTCATGCAGTTCAAGGAACTAAGATGCCAACAGTGGCTGTTGCTTTAGAGGCAGAAAAAGCCTTTGATGGGGTAGAATGGAATTATTTATTCAAAGTATTACAGAAGTTCAATCTACCAGAAAAATATATTAATTGGATTAAAGCATTATATAATGGACCATTGGTGAAGGTAACAGTAAATGGATATGTATCAAACCAATTTAAATTAAATAGGTCAACTAGGCAGGGATGTCCATTATCTCCCTCACTGTTCATTTTAGCAATAGAAACATTGGCAGAACTGATAAGAACAGAAAATAAAATAAAAGGGATAAAAATAAAGGAGAAGGAGTATAAAATCAGTTTATTTGCAGATGACATCATAGTATACTTAACAGAACCAGAAATATCAATAAAAGAACTACATAAGAAATTGAAGGAGTACGGAGAAATATCAGGGTACAAGATCAACACAAATAAAAGTGAAGCGATGCAAATGAGTAATGTGGATTATACAGAATTTAAAAAAGAATCACCATTTAAATGGCAAACACAAGCAATCCGATACCTAGGTATTAGGTTAGATAATAATTTAAGCCACTTGTACAAATTAAATTATCAGCCACTAATAAAGAAATTGCAGGAAGACTTAGAACATTGGAAAGAATTACCGCTAACGTTGTTCGGGAGGGTAAATTGCATTAAAATTAATGTCTTCCCAAGGATACAATACTTATTTCAATCGTTACCAATTCCCTTAACAAAGAAATTCTTTAATGAACTAAAGAGAATAATAAGGAAATTTTTGTGGAAAGAGGGAAACCGAGGGTAGCATTAGATAAATTAACAGAGAGGTACAACCAAGGTGATTTGCAGTTACCAAACTTTAAAAATCATTATAGAGCAGCACAATTAAGGTATTTATCAGATTTTTATCAGACAAGGGAAAAACCATATTGGACTAAGATCGAGCTAGGTAAAATAGGAGAGAAGGTACCGGAACATATACTTTATAAGTGGGATGAAAAGCTGGTACAATATAAAAGCTCTCCAGTATTGCATCATTTACTCAATATATGGAAGAAGATTCACTTAGAAAGGAAAAAAACAAATTACCAAATACCAAAATTATTATTGATGCAAAATCAGTTAATCCCTTTTACAATAGATAACCTTTTCTTTAGAGAATGTGAGAGAAAAGGAATTAAAATAATAGAAAATTGTTTTTTGGGAAATAATTTATTAACATTTGAACAATTGAAATACAAATATGGAATAACTCATGGTACAATGTTTGCATATAATCAACTGAAAGCTTACTTAAAGGATAAATTGGGAAACAGACTGAGATTACCAGAAGGAAGCAGCTTTGAATATGTGATTACAGACATAATGATAATTAAAAGATTTATAACGAACATGTACATTAAACTGAAAGATAAGGAAAATGATGAAATAAGCTATAAACCCAAACAAAAGTGGGAAAAGGATTTAAACATAAAGATAAAAAATGAAACATGGGAAAAGTTATGTTCTGGAATATCAAGATTATAATAAACACAAGGTTACAGATGATACAGTATAATTGGTTACACAGGTTATATATCACGCCTCAAAAGTTTAAAAAAAATGGGATCCAACATTATCTGATAGATGTTTTTGCTGTAAGAAGGAAACGGGAACAACAATACATGTAATTTGTGCATGTGAGAAAGTGAAAAAGTTTTGGGAAGATCTAAATCAGGTATTAAATAAAATCACAAAAAGCAACATACCAAAAAATCCAGAGATCTTTCTTCTAAGTAATATAAGAAGTAAAGAATTAGGCTTCGAACTGGATGAACCGCAAAAAAATGTATTTTTAGCTGTAGCAAAAAAATGCGTAATGTCAACTTGGAAATCAGAAGAGAGCCTGAGAATACAGCAATGGTACATGGAAATGAATAAATGTATTCCATTGCAAAAAATAACATATAATTTAAAAAATAAAGTCACAGTATTTGAACAAATTTGGGAACCGTACATGGAACACAACAGAGAGGGCCTACTGCAGACCTCCACCCCCTAAAATGATAAGAAGACAAAATGACTTGACACAGTGGGTAAAAGTAGATGACACAATTTTCTTGTTTATTTTCATTGTGTGATGACATTGTTTAATGGTTTATTGTATATGTTGAATGTTTAATGGGTTTGGAGGGGGGTGGGAAGGGGGGGCGGGAGGTAGGGGGGAAAAAAAGGGAGAAAATGCCACTGTATATTTAAGAGGGAAATGTTTGTGTGTATTTTGGTTGATATGGTTCACAGTGTGAAAAATAAAAAATTATTTAAAAAATTTTTTTAAAAAGAGTGATGAAATGTTTTGAAAGGCAAGTGTTAAAGCATATCAGCTTTGAGTGGTGACTTGGATGCATTCCAGTTCGCCTTTTGTAGAAATAAATCTTCGGCGGATGCCATCTCACTGGCTCTACACAAAGCCCTGGAAAATTAGTCAAGATACATTCAGCAGGATGCTTTTTATTGACTACAGTTTGGCATTTAGCATCATCATCTCCTGAAGACTGATCAGCAAACTTCAAGACCACAATCAGTGAGAATTGGCAAGAACATCTCCTCCACACTCTCCGTCAGTATTCTTACCACCCCCCGTTCTATTCACTTTACACCTCCCATTGTATTGACACAACAATAATACCATCTACAAATTTGCCGATGATACCATGGTAGTGGGTTGGATAAAAAGATGATGAGTCAGCATGAAGGAGGAAGCTTCAGAACTTGGCTGAATGGTGCACCAATAACAACCTTGCACTCAATGTCACCAAAACCAAAGAGCTGATTGTTGACCTCAGGAAGGGAAAGCCAGAGGTATACAATCCAGTGATCAGAAGTGAGGAGAGGGTGCGCAAATGTAATTACTTGGGAGTCACTATCTTGGAGAATCTTTCATGGACAGAATGCACTAAGGGCGTTGTGAAGAAAGCACATCAGAGCCTCTACTTCTTCAGGAATTTGCAGAGATTTGGTAGAAAGTGTGCTGACTGGCTGCATCATAGAGTGCTATGGGGCTACCAATACCCCTGAGCATAAAGCCCTGCAAAAGGTAGTGGACACAGCCCAGGACATCACCATCCCCACCGAGAATGTCTTATGTCGGAGAGCAGCAGCAATCATCAAGGATCCACACGACCTAGCACACACTTTGTTCTCGCTGCTGCCATTAGGAAAGAACTTTAGGTGTCACAAGACACCAGGTTCAGGAACAGCTGCTCCCCTGCCACCTTCAGACTCCTCAACAACAAACTCAATCAGAGAATCACTTAAGGACTCTTACTTGTGCACTTTATTGATTTTGTTATTCTCTTTGATTTAAAAAAAAATTCTCCCTTTATTGCACAGTCGATTTGTTTACATTCATTTACATCTATACACTACGTTGTTATTTTTGCATTATCAATAAATGGTAATTCTGCCTGGCCCACAGAAAAAGAATCCATGTGAGTATATACATCCCATGTGATGTCATGTATATACTCTGACAATAAATCTGAAATCTGAAAAATCTGAGTATTTCATTAAAGTGCAGTGACTTAGTGGAAGTGGAGTAAAATCTGAGGGATTACTCGAAAGATTTGGTTTAAGAGCATCAGAGAAAATGCCTCAGGTGAAGAGGGACTAAAAATGCCCTGATAAAGGGCTCAAGCCCAAAATGTTGGTTATGTATCTTTTTCTTTGCGGAAACTGCCAAAATGTTTGGCCTGGAAGTCAGCCTGAAGAAAACTGAGGTCCTCCATCAGCCAGCTCCCCACCATGACTACCAGCCCCCCCACATCTCCATCGGGCACACAAAACTCAAAACGGTCAACCAGTTTACCTATCTCGGCTGCACCATTTCATCAGATGCAAGGATCGACAATGAGATAGACAACAGACTCGCCAAGGCAAATAGCGCCTTTGGAAGACTACACAAAAGAGTCTGGAAAAACAACCAACTGAAAAACCTCACAAAGATAAGCGTATACAGAGCCGTTGTCATACCCACACTCCTGTTCGGCTCCGAATCATGGGTCCTCTACCGGCACCACCTACGGCTCCTAGAACGCTTCCACCAGCGTTGTCTCCGCTCCATCCTCAACATCCATTGGAGCGCTTACATCCCTAACGTCGAAGTACTCGAGATGGCAGAGGTCGACAGCATTGAATCCACGCTGCTGAAGATCCAGCTGCGCTGGATGGGTCACGTCTCCAGAATGGAGGACCATCGCCTTCCCAAGATCGTGTTATATAGCGAGCTCTCCACTGGCCACCGTGACAGAGGTGCACCAAAGAAAAGGTACAAGGACTGCCTAAAGAAATCTCTTGGTGCCTGCCACATTGACCACCGCCAGTGGGCTGATAACGCCTCAAACCGTGCATCTTGGCGCCTCACAGTTTGGCGGGCAGTAACTTCCTTTGAAGAAGACCGCAGAGCCCACCTCACTGACAAAAGGCAAAGGAGGAAAAACCCAACACCCAACCCCAACCAACCAATTTTCCCCTGCAACCGCTGCAATCGTGTCTGCCTGTCCCGCATCGGACTTGTCAGCCACAAACGAGCCTGCAGCTGACGTGGACTTTTTACCCCCTCCATAAATCTTCGTCCGCGAAGCCCAGCCAAAGAAGATAAAGAACAACTTTGAAATGTGGGAGAAAACTGGAGCTTCCAAAGAAATCCACAGAGTAACGGAGAAAATACATACTTAACACAGACAGTACTCGAGATCAAGAGTGAACTTTGATCTTATTGCAATCAAAAATATTTTTCCCATTTTCATTTCCCTTCTTCCAAGCACCTAATCCTGTTCTCCTCATGCAGTTCCTTGTGATTGAGGGTGACTTGCTTCCATTGCAGTTTTTCAGGTTCTCAGGGGGCCACAGATAGGTATGAAGTGGTTGAAAGACTGGCAGGTGATGAGAATGAGGTGATGCTCTCATTATACAAGGTTTCTGTGAGCTGATGCATGGCCTCTAATTCTTAGTATCATCCTGAATACTCCTCTGTTTTGATTGGTTACAGACCGTAGGTTCCCAAGTATCACATAGAACATTGCAGCACAGTACAGGCCCTTTGGCTCTCAATGTTGTGCTGACCGATATATTCTTTTTTTTTTTAAAAAGTACTAAACCCACCCTACCCCATAACTCTCTATTTTTCTTCCATGTGCCTGCCTCAGAGTCTCTTAAATGCCCCTAATGTTTTAGCCTCCACCACTATCCCTGGCAAGGCATTCCAGGCACCCACAGCTCTCTGCATTTAAAAAAAAAACCTTATCCCTGATGTCTCACCTAAAATTCCCTACCTTCACTTTGTACATGTCCTCTGGTGTTTGCTACTCCTGCCTTGAGAAACCGGCGCTGGCTGTCCACCCTATCTGCCTCTCATAATCTGTCCATCTCCAATTATCCTTAAGAATCTTTTCCAATAGTTTGCACACCACTGACATAAGATCCACCGGTCTATAATTCCCAGGTTTCTCCCTATTACCTTTGTTAAGTCTGTTAAGTCTCCTCTCATCCTTCTACACTGCAAAGTGAAAAGTCCCAGCTCTACTAACCTTGCCTCTCCTTGTTTTTCAATCCAAGCAACATCATGGTAAATCTCCTCTGCCCCAGAGTTTTGTAGCGTTGCCACGTGACCTCTCTACTCTTGAACTTGATCCCCCTATTAATGAAGCCTAGCATCCCATAGGTCTTCTTAACTATCCTATTAACCTATGTGGTGACCTCGAGGGATGCGTGGGATTTGGAGCCCAAGATTTCTCTGTTCATCCACACTCTTATGTATCTGACCATTAACCCTGTACTCAACCTTCTGTTTGTCCTTCCAAAATGTATCACCTCATACTTCTCCTGATTGAACTCCATCTGTCACTCTTCTGCCCAACTCTGTAATCTTTCTATATCCTGATATAACCTACAGCAACCTTCAGCTTCATCCACAACTTCTCCAACCATATAATCTGCAAACTTACTGGCCCATCCTTCCACGTCTTCATCCAGGTCATTTATAAAAATCACAAAGAGCAGGGGTCCCAGAACAGATCCCTGTGGTACTCTACTAGTCACTGACCTCCAGGCAGAATATTTTCCTTCCACTACTATTCTCTGCTCTCTATGTGCAAGCCAATTTTTTTTAACCACACCGACAAAGTTCCATGAATTCCATGACTCATGACTTTCTGAATGAGTCTCTCATGGGAGACTTTGTCAAATGGCTTGCTAAAATCCATATCGACCACATGTACCATCCTAACCTCATCAATTTCTTTAGTTACCTCCTCAAAAAACTCAGTTAGGCTCATGAGGCATGACCTTCCCTTCACAAATCTGTGCTGGTTATCCTTGAGTAGTCTGTCCATCTCCAATTATCCTTAAGAATCTTTTCCAATAGTTTGCACACCACTGACATAAGATCCACCGGTCTATAATTCCCAGGTTTCTCCCTATTACCTTTGTTAAGCAAATGGACTACATTTTCCATTTGCCAATCCTCTGGCACCTCCTCTGTGGCCAAAGTGATCTCAAAGATCATAGCTATTTCTGCAGCTATCACTTCCCACAGCAAGCTGGGTATATTGTGTCTGGACCCGGGGACTTATCAATCTTGATGTTCTTAAGAAGATCCAACACTTCCTCTTCCTTAATCTCCACATTGTCCAGAATACGTCTCACCCAGATCAAGGTCCTTTACTATTTTGAGCACTGACAGAAAGTATTCATTTAGGACCTCCCCAATATCCTCTGCCTCCAGGTACATGTTCTGTTCTTTATCCTTTAGTGGCCCCAGCTTAATTCTCATCATCCTTCTGTTCTTCACATACGCATAGAACACCTTGGGATTTTCCTTAATCCTCCATGCCAAGACCTACTCATGCCCCCTTCGAGTTCTCCTAAGTCCTTTCTTAAGCTCCTTCCTGGCTACCATCTACTTCTCATGAGCCCTTCCTGTTTCCTGCTTCCTGTATCTAATGTCTGCTTCCTTCTTTACTAGCTGCCTCACCTGCTTCAACAGCCACGGTTCCCTTTTCCTACCATCTTTTTCCTGTCCCACTGGGACAAACGTATCCTGAACCCAATGTACTCTTGCTAGTTCCTGTCTCATCCCATCATAATTAACCCTTCCTCAATTAAACACTTTCCCATTTTATCTGCTTTTATTCTTATCCATAGCTATGCTAAGCTCAGGGAGATGTGGACACTCTCACCAAAATGCTCCCCTACTGAGAGGTTCAACACCTGACCAGGTTCATCACCCAGAATTAGATCCAGTATGGCCTCTCCTCTCATCAGCTGGTCCACATACTGTGTCAGACATTTTCTTGAATGCACCTGACAAATTCAGCACCATCTATTCCTCCAGCAGTCAGAAAATGCCAGTCAGTGTTTGGGAACTTTGTGCAGATCCTTAATAATTTATCAAGGAAGGTTTGTCCATAACCTTAATAATTTGTCTCTTTCCTCCTGGTCATCTTTAATCTTGACAGACCTTTTGGGATAGTTGTCTTTTATGGGAGAATAGTGTTGGGTATTAAATCATGTAGAGAAACACAAAATCTTGAGCAAAGTGATCTGCTGGAGGAACTCATCGGGTCAGGCAGCAACCATTGGTCAATAAACTATTCTGGTTAGGACCCTTTATTGAGACTGAAGTAAAAAATTGGGTGATATTATGTATATAAAGTGGGAAGGAAGCTGGTGATAGGGTGGGAGAGGTGGAGAGAGTGACCATTAGGGAACAAAGTAAGAGTAGGTTGAAGTAAATAAGAGATGGAAACCGTGGGATCAGAGAGAGCTGGCGGTGGCGGTTACCTAAAACTAGAAAAATCTATGGTCATGCCATTAGCTTTGAGGCTGGCCTGATGGAACATGATGTGTGGTTTTACATGTTTTGCTTTGGCCCATCCTGGCAATGGACTTCTCTGTGGGAATGCTGAGGGTAATGGAAATGGTTAGTTACTGTGATTTCAAACTTGGACCTACAGACAGAATGCAGATGTTTGATGAACCATTCACTCCATCTGTATTTGGTCTCGCCGATGTCGAGGAAGCCACACTGAGTTCAAGATAGCGTTATTGTCATGCACTAACAAGCAAATGTAATACACGGAATTCACCAATTTTTTTTCGGTCTTAAATATACACCAAGAGGTGCCACTTACATTGCCTGCACCCCCCAACAAGAAGGGAAAGAATATACAAGCTCAGTGTCTAGCTACACAGGCATTCCAAGGAACTATGGTGTTCAAGTGCTACACAGCCAGGCCAAGTCAGAAACCCTGGCTAGGTGCAGAAGTCTTTGCATTGCTCAGTGCTCATCGTGTCAGCTTCATTTTGGGTGACAATATGGCATTAGGGTCAACAAAGGCTAAACTCACTCTTGCAATCAGGAAGGCAAGACACGATTATGCACAGATAACCCATAGACACCTGTGTGACGTCAGCAAGATGAGGCATATGTGGCAGGGTATTCAAATCATAATTTACTGTAACTCAATCTTGCCTATCAGTGACAATGAGGACTCCCTTCCTAATAGGGTGAATACCTTCTAGGCATGGTTCAATTAAAAAAAAGGAAAAGAACAATATGACACAAAAAAAAACCTCATCTCCCCATGAAGAACAAGCAACCCTGCATAGTAGGATGTGAGAAGAATCCTATCCAGGAAAAGCAGCAGGACCAGACAACATACCTGGTCAGATGCTGAAGGACAATGGGGGTCCAGCTCACAGAGGTCCTAATGGAGAACTTCAACAGATTACTGCAGCAATCCACTGACCCGCAGGATTCAAGGCAGCCAGCATCATTCTGGTTCCCAAGAGATGACAGTAACAGCACTGAATGACTACCACCCAGGGCAGTGACCTCTAGTATCATGAAGTGCTTTGAGCAACTGTAATGGAACATATCAAATCATCCCTACCTATTGTTCAAACCAGTCCACAGATGATGCCATAGCCTTGACCCTCCACTCATCCTCGTCCACATAGAGAATAATGCCTCTTACATCAACCTGGCTGTCGTTCATCAACTTCATCTCGGTGTTCAACAGGATCATATGTCAGAAGCTGAATTGTCCTTGCTGGGACTCGACACCCCTTTCTGCAAATGGATTCAGGACTTGGCTGAAAGATCATAGTCATTTTGGGCTGGTAGCAAAACCTCAAGTCCCATGATGCTGAGCACCGGCACACCTCAGGGTTGTGTGCTCAGCCCACTACTGTTCACGCTGCTGATTCACAGCTGCACTGCCAGATTCATTTCAAACAGAATGATCAAGTTTGCAAATGATACAATAGTTGGTCTCATGAGCAACAATGATAAGTTGGCATACTGAGCAGAGGTTGGGCGTCTCATAAAATAGTGCAAGAGCCACAACCTGAGTCTCAACATGGACAAGACAAAGGAGGTGATTGTGGACTTCAGGGGGAACGAAGGTTAACCTTTCTCCAATACATATCAATGGTTCTGTCATGGAGAGCACGAAGCTCCTTCGTGTGCACATAAAAGACGACCTATCTTGGACCCACAACACCTCCTCAATAGTCGGGCAGGTGCAACAGCACCAACACTTCCTGAGGAAGTTGAGCAAGGAAAGACTTATGGTCCACATCTTGACAAATTTTTATGCGAGCACGATCGTGTCCTGTCTGGCTGCATCATTGTCTGGTCTGTGGTTGCTGCACACCTTTGAATAAGAAGTCAATAATAAGATCACCAAAATGGCCAGAAGATCAATGGAGCCTCCTTTTATTGACAACATTCTCTGGGAGCTTTACTTAAATAAGGCTGAAAGAATTGTTGAGGTTTTTGACCCACTACCGTCAGGAAGGAGATACAAGAGCATCAATTCAGGACTGCTGGGCTAGGGAATAGCTTCTTCCCACAGAGTAAATCATCCCAAGCTATTTGTACATATATTAATTTTAAATTACATATTATGCATATATGGGATTATTCTGTGCTGTGTAGTGTGCACCGTGGTCTGGAGAAATGCTGTTTCATCTGGTTGTATCAGTCAAATGATTATAAACTTGGACTTGAAGAACCAAAAGAGAGTCCCTTTTAAGACACCAAGTGTCCATGGCTTTGCCTCCAGTTCTCTTGCAACCTCTGCAGCTGTACAGACTCCTGTTTGATTCAAGACCAAACCCAAGCTCGCAGATTTGAACCTCTAATACAATCAGGAAGCTTTCAGTGTCCGAGGCCCTGTCAGGAGCCCTTCTTGCCCTTGGCACCCTCTCACATTGTGTCCCGATTGCTGTTTACCATGACTTAGTCTCCAGCCTGGTTTGAGTTCTTTGGCTGCCAGTCTCCAGCAGCCCACAGTCTGCTTTGAGTCATCCAGCAGCTGAGCCCCTTGCTGGGCCATTGCTGAGGTCATCTTCCCTTTAGGGTCATCTCTCAGGCATCCCCACTCAGCGCGTTGGGTCGTTGCTTGCTCTGGTGCCCTGTGCCAGTCTGCTATTTCCCTGGAGTCTGCATCCATTTATTGTCTGCTATCTTGGGTACAGACCTATGCTATCCCCTTTAGCAGGCTGTATAAAGTACGTACAGGGTCATTGGCATGAGGAAGTGTTGAGTCACCTCTTCCTACTCTCCCAGGTCCTTACCAGTGACTACCATTGCAGCAGCTCTGGCAGCAGGACCATTTAAGCCCCCCACTGCGTTTACTGAATGTAATTGATAAGGTTGCACGATGTACATGTAAAACTCTGCCTCACCTGGAATGTCTATTTGTGGCACTGAATGGAGGTAGGGAGAGATGTAGGGACAAGTTTTTGAACTTTCTATGATCTTTCAGGAAGGATCAGGGAGTCTGGTAGAAACTGATTCCTGTGAAAAGAGGATAGTGGTGAGAAGGGGGAGATATGACTGGTGGTAGGATCATACTCCTCCTGTACAGTCATAAATCCAATAGCATGAACATTGTTTTTTTTCTCATTTTATGTAACTTCCACCTGTCCAATACCCTATTACCTTTTGGGTCAGCCCCAGTTAAAATCTTAGAATTTTACAACATAAAAACAGGCCTTTCAAGACTGTGCCAATCTATTTTTCTGCCTAGCTCACTGACTTGCACCCTGTCATATAACCATATAACCACTTACAGCACAGAACAGGCCAGTTCAGCCCTACTAGTCCATGCCGTAGCAAATCCCCACCCTCCTAGTCCCACTGACCAGCACCCGGTCCATACCCCTCTAGTCCCCTCCTATCCATGTAACGATCCAGTCTTTCCTTAAATATAACCAATGATCCCGCCTCGACCACGTCTGCCGGAAGCTCATTCCACATCCCCACCACCCTCTGCGTAAAGAAATTTCCCCTCATGTTCCCCTTATAATTTTCCCCCTTCAATCTTAAACCATGCCCTCTAGTTTGAATCTCCCCCTTTCTTAATTAAAAAAGCCTATCCACATTTACTCTGTCTGTCCCTTTTAAAATCTTAAACACCTCTATCAAGTCCCCTCTCAATTTTCTACACTCCAGAGAAAAAAGCCCCAGTCTGCACAACCTTTCCCTGTAACTCAGACCCTGAAATCCTGTCAACATTCTCGTGAACCTTCTCTGCACTCTCTCTATTTCGTTTATATCTTTCCTATAATTTGGTGACCAAAACTGTACACAGTACTCCAAATTTGGCCTCACCAATGCCTTGTACAATGTCCATAGCCCTCCATACCTCTCCCATCCATATACCTGTCCAAATTCTTCTTAAATGTTAAAATTGAGCCCACATTTAATACTTCAGCTGGCAGTTCGGCCCATACTTCCACCATTCTCTGTGTGAAAAAGTTTCCCCTTATGTTCCCCTTAAACCTTTCCCCTTTCACCCTTAACCCATGTCCTCTGGTTTGAGTCTCACCTCATAATTTTAATTACCTCTATGAAATCTCCCCTCATTCTACACTCCAGGGAATAAAGAATGAGAGGAATTTGACAGAGGTTTTAAAAAATTATGAGGGTATAGACAGTTCCACCAGAAATGTTGACCAATTCTACCCACGGATGCTGCCTGACCCATTGAGTTCCACCATCAGCTCACTGGTTGCTCAATTTTCTAGCATCTTGGGATTTTGTGTTTCTTGTAAGTGCAAGCTTCATTGACATACCACAGCCCAGCTGAAGTTTGCTTGTTCTTGGTTGTGGAAGGTAGCTTCATTGCCACTGATCTTTGCTGGCTGGCAGGCATAAAATCACCTCCAGTATATGTAAATATTAGATTTATCCTGATAATTGGCAATGCTTGATTAACATGCCAGTGGGAAGTATAAGCTGTTCAAACGTCAGAATAAAGGCAGACTTAATCAACAGGATATAGAACAATGCTGTGCAATAATTTAACAGGAAGTTAAAGATGGTCTAAATTGTATTAAACTAGAGTTCAGAAAAGTGCAAAAAAATTCTTGCCTTTCTGTTGTGGTGTTAATAAAATACATGGTGATTGTGACATTCCCAGACTTATCAGTTCCATGGAATATGTTTTAATTTACACTCTAAACTAGACTTCCTACTTGTATTATGGAAGGAATGGAGTGAATTCAGATGTTGAAACTTGTGTGTAAGCTCTGTCTATCCTGTAAGTTCAAGACATAGTGACTGAATGATTGCACCACCTACTGTATATACTCATGTAATTATCGATATTGTGTGAAGGTTGACCTCCGCCTCCCCTTTTTTTTGGCCCAGAAATCGCATATTTTCCATGTAATCCGTGTAAAAGTTAGTGCTGACCGCGAACCCTCACTATGAATACCCGCTCATCTGAATTTCTAACGCCCTGAATGCCTGCCCGTCCAAGCTCTGAGGCCCCGAATGTAGACTTACCACCCTGTCCTGGCCATCCAAGCTGCTGATGCCTTGAACGACGCAGGTGCTTTCTATGATCAAAAGTAGTATCCATGTAAAAGCCGATTTTCTTCACTCCTTCCCCCCCAAATTTGACCTAAAAAATTGGTCCCCAAAAATTGAGCAGGATGAGTGTGAGGGCAGTTTTCTGCTCTCAGTACCACATGTGGGAGTCATGGAGTCTTCACGTCTCCCGGACGTCCACGTGTGCACAAAATGGGCAGAGCTGCAGCGTCTAAGGGACCGACCGAGTCAGGGAACTTGAACTGCAGCTCGATGACCTCTCTCTGGTTAGGGAGAGTGAGGCCATCATGGTCAAGGAGTGTGGCCTGAAGGACCAGGTCAGGGAACTTGGGGTCCAGCTCGATGACCTCTCTCTGGTTAGGGAGAGTGAGGCCATCACGCACAAGGAGTGTGGCCTGAAGGACCGGATCAAGGAACTTGAGCTGCAGCTTGATGACCTCTCTCTGGTTAGGGAGAGTGAGGCCATCATGGACTAGGAGTGTGGCCTGAAGGACCGGATCAAGGAACTTGAGCTGCAGCTCGGTGAACTCACTCTGGTTAGGGAGAATGAGGCTATCGTAGACAAGATAGACAGGCAGGTGGCCGCACAGGGGCCACAGGAGGAGGGGCAGTGGGTTATTGTTAGGAGGAGGAAAGGGAGGGGTCAGGTTCATGTGCAAGCATCCGAGTCTGTAATCTTCAGAAATCGGTACTCCACCTTGAGTACTGAGGAGGGGGATAGTCAGACTATGGTGGGCAGAGGTGTGGTGTCAACCTCTGTGACCCAGAAAGGTAGGGATAAAAGGAAAATGGTGATAGTTATAGGGGATTCAATGGCTGGGAGGACAGACAGAGGTTTTTGTGGACGCGATAAGGAAAACTGGATGGTGGTTTGCATCCCTGGTGCCATAGTTTGGGATGTGATTATGTGCGTTCAGAACATCCTAAAAGGGGAGGGGGAGGAGCCTGAGGTTGTGGTACATTTTGGAACCAATGATGTTGGAAGGAAGAAGGAAGTGGTCCTGCAGAATGAGTATAGGGAGTTGGGTAGGGAGCTTAAAAGGAGGACCACTAAGGGGATAATCTCTGGATTGCTTCCTGTGCCATGTGACAGTGAGGGCAGAAATAGAATTAGGTGGAGGTTAAACGCGTGGCTAAAGGGGTGGAGTAACAGACAGGGTTTCAAGTTCTTGGACCACTGGGACCTTTTTTGGGGAAGATGGGACCTATACTGTAATGATGGGTTACATCTTAATCCCAGAGGGATCAGTCTCCTGGCAGGGCTGTCAGGGGGGTTTAAACTAGTATGGTTGGGGGCAGGGTTATAAGTTAGGCAGGACAGCAGGGTGAGGGTTTGTAGGCTAAGGAAAGAGACAAGTTTGAATAATTTGAGGGAAGAAAAGAAGGAACTAATAAAAAGATGTTGTAGTGAAAATTGTGAGAATGGAAGAGAGGAGGATAGGCAGAAGGTAGGAGGTAGGAGATCCCTGTGATGTATTTATTTTAATGCAAGAAGCATAGTAAGGAAGCTGGATTAGCTAAAGGTGTGGACTGACGTGTGGCATTATGATGTGGTGGCCATTAGCGAGATGTGGTTGAAGGAAAGTTGTGACTGGCAGTTGAATTTTCCAGGATTTTGCTGCTTTAGATTTGACAGAGTTGGTGGATTAAGAGGGGGAGGTGTAGCATTACTTGTCTTGGAGGATATTACAACAGTGCTGAGGCAAGGTAGACTGGAGGGCTCGTCGAGGGAGGCAGTGTGGGTAGAGCTGAAAAATAAGAAGGGTGAGGTTACTATTATGGGGGTTTATTATAGGCCTCCAAATGGGGAAAGGCAACTAGAAGAGCAAATGTGCAAGGAAATAGGTGAGATGTGCAGGAGAAATAGGGTGGTGTTGGCTGGGGATTTCAATTTTCCAAACATAGACTGTGAAACGCAGTCAGTAAAAGGGCAGAATGCCTTAGTATTTATGCATTGTGTTCAGGATTGCTTTTTGCAGTAATATGTTGAGACACTAACTAGAGGGGGAACGGTGTTAGATCTGTTGTTTGGCAATGCAATGGGGCAGGTGACGGAGGTAAGCGTTGGAGAGAACTTCGGATCCAGTGATCATGGGTCCATTAGCTTTAGCTTAATGATGGATAGGGATAGGTCGTGTCCGAGGTTGTCTACGAGTGGGGGAAGGCCAGATTTGGAGAAATGAGAATGGATTTGCAGAGAGTTGTGTGGGCTGATCTTTTTGCCGGAAAGGATCTAGAGGAAATTTGGGGAGCATTTAGGGGTGAGATTTTGAGAGGACAGGATCTTTATGTTCCAATCAGGCCGAAGGGGAAGATTAAAGGTTCGAGAGAGCCATGGTTTTCTGGTGAAATTAAGAAGGTGGTTTGGGACAAGAAGGAGGCCTATACCAAATATAAAAAAAACAAGGGATTGAGGAGATGTATGGTCGTTACTTTGATTGCAGGAAGAACCTTAAGAGGGAAATTAGAAAGGTATAAAGAAGGTATGAGGAGTCCATAGCTAATAAGGTGAATCCTAAGGGTTTTTACAGATATGTGAACAGTGAAATTTTTTCTCATTCGTATTCACGAGGGAAAAGGACATTGAGCTATATGAGATGAGGGGCAAAGGGCTTAGTTATGCAAAGGATAGGGATTAGTAAACCGAGAAGTTTGGAGCTTCTAGGGCCAATTAAGGTGGATAAATCTCCTGGTCCTGATGGGATTTTCCCCAGTACTTTAAGGGAGGTCAGGGATCAAATAGCGGGGGCACTGACAGTGATTTTTCAAAGATCACTGGAGGTTGGGGTGGTACCACAGGATTGGAGGGTTGCAAATGTTGTTCCATTGTTCAAAAAAGGCAGTAGGTGTAGGCCAAGTAATTATCGGCCAGTAAATTTGACTTCGGTGGTGGGGAAGGTTATGAAGGGTAATCTTCAAGAAAGTATATATGCATATCTGGATAGGCAGAGATTGATTAGGGGCACCCAGCATGGGTTTGTAAAAGGAAAGTCATGTTTGACGAACCTTGTTGAGTTTTTTGAGGAAGTGACAAAAAAGGTGGATGACCCTCTGAAGCCTGCTCATGAACCCTATCTGTGTTGTAAGCTAATAAAAGCGTTTGAGCTAGTGGAGCTGTTCTAGTGAACCGGTGGGGACTCGAAAGGCCAACATGGCCTGTTTAACATAACAATTACAGCACGGAAACAGGCCATTAGGCCCTTCGAGTCCGCACCGAACCAAACACCCCTTTCTAGTCCCACCTCCCTGCACAATGCCCATAACCCTCCATCTTCTTCTCATCCATATACCTGTCCAACCTTTTCTTAAATAATACAATTGACTCCGCCGCCACTATTTCTCCCGGAAGATCATTCCACACGGCTACCACTCTCTGAGTAAAGAAGTTCCCCCTCATGTTACCTCTAAACCTCTGCCCCTTAATTCTTAACTCATGTCCTCTTGTTTTAATCTTTCCTCCTCTTAACGGAAATAGTCTATCCACATCCATTCTGTCTATCCCTTTCATAATCTTAAATACTTCTATCAAATCCCCTCTCAACCTTCTACGCTCCAAAGAATAAAGACCTAATCTGTCCAATCTCTCCCTATACTCTAGATGCTTAAACCCAGGTAACATTCTGGTAAACCTTCTCTGCACTCTCTCCACTCTGTTTATATCCTTCCTATAATTAGGTGACCAGAACTGCACACAGAACTCCAAATTAGGCCACACCAACGTCTTATACAATCTCAACATCACCTCCCAACTCCTATATTCCATGCAATGATTGATAAAGGCCAGCATACTAAAAGCCTTCTTCACCACCCTATTCACGTGAGTTTCTACCTTCAGGGAACGATGTACCGTCACTCCTAAATCTTTCTGCTCTTCTGTATTCATCAATGCTCTCCCATTTACCACGTATGTCCTGTTCTGATTCTTCTTACCAAAATGAAGCACCTCACACTTATCAGCATTAAATTCCATCTGCCATTTTTCAGCCCACTTTTCTAAGCAGCCCAAATGGTTATATGGTTATATGATAGAGCGGTGGATTTGATCTATTTGGATTTTAGTAAGGCTTTTGATAAGGTTCCACATGGAAGGTTAATAAGGAAGGTTCAGTCACTAGGAATTAGTAGAGAGATTGTGACATGGGTTCAGAGGTGGCTGGGAGATAGACAGCAGAGAGTCATGGTGGACAACTGTATGTCAAGTTGGAAGCCTGTGACAAGCAGGGTGCCTCAGGGATCGGTGCTGGGTTCCTTGTTGTTTATCATTTATATTAATGATTTAGAGGAGGGTGTGGTTAACTGGATAAGCAAATATGCAGATGATATGAAAATGGAGGGAGTGGTGGATAGTGAGGTAGATTTTCTTGGATTACAGAAGGATTTGGTTTGTTTGGAAGAGTGGGCTGAAAGATGGCAGATGGAATTCAATGTAGACAAGGGTCAAGTGTTGCATTTTGGTAACAATAACCAGAATAGGACGTATACAGTTAAGGGGAGGGCATTGAGGCACGCAGAGGAGCAAAGGGACCTGGGGGTTATGGTACAGAGTTCACTGAAGGTGGATTCCCATGTAGACAGGGTGGTTAAGAAGGCATATGGTATGCTGGCATTCATAAATCTTAGTATAGAATATAGGAGCTGGGAGGTGATGCTGCAGCTGTTTAAGGCATTGGTGAGGCCAGGTTTGGAGTACTGTGTTCAGTTCTAGTCTCCAAATTATAGAAAGAATATAGATAAGGTGGAGAGGGTGCAGAGAAGGTTTACAAGGATGTTGCCTGGCTTACAGCATCTGGATTACAGGGAGAGATTAAGGAGACTGGGACTTTATTCATTGGAATGTAGACTGAGAGGGGACTTGAAAGAGGTATTTAAAAGTATGAAAGGAATAGATAGACTAGACATAAACAGACTCTTTCCCCTGAGGGCAGAGGAGGTTGGAACAAGAGGCCATGTGTTAAGGGTAAGGGGGCAACACTTTAGGAGAAATATTAGAGGTGGCTTTTTCCCTCAGCGAGTGGTGGCAGAATGGAATGAACTTCCGAATGAGATAGTTGGGACAGGGTCCCTTATGTCATTTAAGAGAAGGTTGGATGTGTTTATGAGCTGGGTGCGGGTCAATGGGACTAGGTGGGAGAAGGTGTTCAGCATGGACTAGAAGGGCTGATCTGGCCTGTTTCTGTGCTGTAATTGTTATAGTGCTAATATGGTTATAGTTCATTACATGGAGGTGAGGGGGTTGGAGGGTTATTGGCGGTGAGCGGGAGGTTTGAGGTTTGAGCTAGTGGAGTTGTTCTAGTGAACCGGTGCAGACTCGAAAGGCCGACATGGCCTGTTTCCGCTCCGTAAACGGTTATATGATTATTACACAAGTATATCCAGTAAGTCCATGTAAAGTCCATTCGCAGACTCCAGTTTACTGGGCTTTCCCAACTAAAGAATTGTCATTCAAATCATGTCGGGTCAGACTTGGTATAATATCTGAAACTCCGTTGATTATCGCACAGAACAGTAGAGCACAGGAACAAGCCCTTCACTCCATGATGTCTGCACCAAAAAGTATGCCCAGATTAATCTAAAACTGCTGCTTGCACATGCTACATATCCCTCTCTTCCCTGCGCAATCTTGTGTCTATCTGGAAGCCTCTTAAATGCTATTATAATACCTGCTTCCACCATTACACCTGCTAGCCTGTTCCAGGCACCCATCACTCACTGTGTGTTTTAAAAAAAACTTGCCCTGCACATCTCCTGTAAATGTTAACCCCCCTTAGTTTCAATACGTCCTCTGGATGTGATCTTTTTTGCTAAGAGAATTATTCTGACAATCGACCCTACTTATGCCACTTATAATGTTACAAACATCTATTAGGTTTCCCTTTGTCCTCTGATGCACCAGAAAAATACAACCCAAGTTTGTACAACCACTCCCCCACAGCTCATACCTTCTCATCTAGGCGACATCCTGGTCATCTTCTTTGTGGATCACTATGTGGATGATACCAACTTTGTAGTTTGGGTCTCAAACAACTATGAGTTGGGGAAAAAAAGCATGATAGAAGGAGTAATGTCGTGGAACAAGGACATAGTCAAGTTCAAGTTTATTGTCATCTATACCAAGATGCATTGACAAGTGTTTTGCTTGCAGACCATATATAGTACAGCATGTAAGTCTCCTTACAAAAGTTTTTTAAAAAGCAGAGTTACAGAGAGGGATCAGTTGCAAAAATGCAACATAATTTTACTATTTTGGGGTTCATTGAGATATGATGGGAAAAAAACTGCCATTGAATCTCCTGGTACATGACCTTGTGCTTATGAATCTTCTCCATGATGGGTGGGGGTGAAGAGAGCATGTCCAGGTTGTGATGAGTCTTTTAAGATGGTGGGTGCTCTTCCAAGGCAGTGGGAGTCACGGGTAGAGTTGATTGCGGGGAGGAGGAATATGTGATGGCCTGGGCCATGTTCATAACCCTCTGCAGTTTCTTGTGGTCTTGGGCAGAGCATTTCCTATACCAAGCAATGATTTTATGAACAACATTTATTCTTCAACTAATGTCATTGAAATAGTTTAACTGATAAGTTATATCATTGTAGAAAATGTCATATTGCACAAAATTTCCTTTACTCTGCCCTAAGAGTTGACATTAACATTGCCTTGCACCCCTTACAGATAGAGAAAGAGAAGCAAAAGAGAGTCCCTTCAGAGTCTGTGAGTGTCTGTGGATTTACCTCCAGCACTCCTGCAGTGACTGCAGCAACACAGACCCCTATTCTACATGTTTGCAACTGAGCTCCAGATCCAGATTTCTGCATGATCAGGAACCTTTCTTACTCTCGAATCCTGGTCCCGATACCTGGGACCCTTGAGCCAATCTCCAGCAGCCCGTAGCCTGTGTGGGGCTTTCGATTGCTGAAGCCCTCACTGGTAGGGTCATTTCCTCCTTCTCAGTGGGGATGTTCTCCCCGTTTCTGGTCCTGCACCAGGCTGCTGGTCTCCCAGAGTCTGGAACCCCTTGAGGTTGCTGCCAGCACAGGCACCACCATTTTGGGCACAGACCCCATGCATACAGGATTTTAAATAAAAACATTGTGGGCTCCTTTAACAGGCTGATCACAACCTGTACAGAGCTATCAGCATTACGACCAAGCGGTTGGACCCCGTTGAGGTGTGCTGATGTCGGACCACTGTGAAGGACCAGTAAGGGGGTCTACTGCTGAAAGACACACACAGGCGGCGAAGGTTTGTAGACCTGCGGGGAAGGAAACTACAGACGCTGCTGCCAACTTGAAGTCAAAGGACTCAGACTAGTCTGTGAGTTGCTCGAGATTGGCTGATGAGAACTAGGCATTGGAAACAGGATTCAAGAGGGTGCTGAGGGCAAAGAGGGCTTCTGAAGGCCCCTGCCACTGAAGGCTTCCTCATTGTGTCACAGGATTGGATCTGGGTCGGTTTGCTAATGGTTTGAATTAATTAAAGTCTTGTGTGACTCAGAGGCAGACTTTGGCAAATTAAAGGCAATTTTGTGTAATACTATATTTCTGTTTTATTACATGACTGTAAATAATATCTGATCTGATCTGTTCTACTTTATCAGATCTCAAGGAATCTGTCAATGTTCTTGACCCCCAAGAATATTTTGTATTATGGATTGGGCTCCCTTTTATTGTGGTGACTGGAAGAACTTCAAATTGAAGGGTCTTCTTAAAATATGATATTTACTGAGTAATAATTTCTGCAGAAAAAAAAGACAAATGTATTAATGTTTCTACTGCCATTACCTATCTCCCACCCCATCCCCATTCCTAGGGACAACCAAAATGTTTCTGCAGTGTGCGCTTACAACATTACAGATGTACAGAAAGTATTCAATGGGCAATATATGGAATATAAAAGGGAATCTGACAAATGGGAAGTGTTTCAAGGAAACGTCCCGGATCCCCGTCCTGGCATGGTAAGTGGAAGGCCATCGCAGTAAGAATTTTCAAGCCATTTGAAGTGAAACAGTGCACAATTTAATGAGGAAATAGCTATGTTTATGTTTTGAATATTAAAGGTTGTTTTGGAGTTTTAATTTATTCAAGTCATAAAACAAGTTTCAAGAGAGCTGCAGACTCTGGATTTTGGAACAAAAACATTACTGGAAGAACTCAACGGGTCAAGCAGCATCTGTGGAGCCAAAGAGACAGTTGACATTTTGTTTTGAGACTTTGAGGACTGAGAGTGTAAAGCAAAGATAGCTGGTATATAGAAGTGAGAGGGAAGAGTTGTATGGAGGCTGGCAGGTGATAGGTGGAATCAGATGAAAGGGGGGCTCATGGACAGATGCATTTGCCAGAGAATGTTGAGTCAGAGGCTGGTGGGTGAAAAAAATATCAACAGAGGTAGGAAATGGAAGGTAGAAACAGGAAGCTGGTAGTTGATGAATAGAACCAGTCAAGAGACGAAAGATCGGCAGAGGAACCTCATAGGGGAGAAGATGGGAAAGATGGAGGGAGACAAAATCCAGGGAGAAAAGTATATGGATAATGGGCAGGTAGTTAGCGATGATGAATATCAAGAGGGGAGGAGGGTTGGAAAAGTAAACCGAAATCCCAGGTTGATTAGTGGGAGTAGGAAAGAACCATGGGAGTAGGTCATCTAAAATTGGAAAATGTGATGATCGTACCAATGGATTGTAGGCCATTCAAGTGGAATCTGAGGTGCTGTTCTTCAGATTTGACTTCATTGTGGCAATCAAGGACAGGTGGATTGGAGTGGGAATGGGAAGAAGTGTTGAAATGGCATGAACTGGAAAGCTCAAGATGGACATAACAGAGACAACACAGGTGGTCTGAAAAATGGTTGTATAGTATAAACGGTCTTATCGTGCAAATGCAACAGACAAGGTTGAAGGAGGTACAGGTGATTCTTTGCCTCATCTGGAAAAGTTGTTTATGTCCCTGGATGGTGGTGTGGAATGAGCTTGGAAGCTGGAGTAGGTAAAGGACAAATAGAAACGGTGGTTAGACTTCATAGCAGAAAACAGGCCATTCAGCCCTTCTAGTGTCTGCTGAACATTGTTCAGCTAGTCCCAATAACTGCTTCCATTCCTTAATCCTCCAGATCTCTCCCATCCATGTATAACCATATAACAATTACAGCACTGAAACAGGCCAATTTGGCCCTTCTAGTCCGCACTAATCCAAGTATCTATCCAATTTATTCTTAAAATTCAAGATTGAATCGCCACATCAGATGGCAGCTCATTCCACACTCCCACCACCCTAATGTTCCTCCTAAACCTCTACTTTTCACTCAACCCCCATCCCCCAGTGATCATCTCCCCACCACCTCTTGTACCTTCAGTATCCTATTATCTCATAGCCTCTCACCAGCCCCCATACTTTTTTATGCTTGCTGTCTCCCTTCTCCCCTTAGTCATGAGGAAAGCCCTGACTCCAAATGGTGACTGTTTTTCTCTATAGATTCTGCCTGAATCTATAGAAGTCCCTCCAACTTCTCTTTTGTTGGCTCATTAATACTAAACATTGAAAACT
Source organism: Narcine bancroftii (assembly GCF_036971445.1). Lineage (NCBI taxonomy): Eukaryota > Metazoa > Chordata > Chondrichthyes > Torpediniformes > Narcinidae > Narcine > Narcine bancroftii. Next base: position 7,298,306 of record NC_091471.1, read on the forward strand.
GAGGCTAGCAGATGCTTGTTGAAAGTATCATTCTCACAGAGCAGACCTTTAAAGTTCTATTTTGTTTCCAATCCATGCACATTATATACTCATTATGAATGAATAAAGTGACGACCATCTTTAATCTAATTTCTGCTAGTGGTGAAAGTATCATTCACTGTGATGTACAACTAACAACCGGCAAATGCCAATCACTCCAAGGTGAAATGGAACTTAGTATAGCAAGCTCTTTAGCCCACATCTGTGCCAAACATGATGGCCAAATTAAACTAAAAAGGTGCTAATTGACAAAATCCGTAATTCTCCATTCTGTACATATTCTTGTGTCTAATCTGGAAGCCTCCAAAATGCAACTATCATATCTGTATCCACCGTTACCCTTGGCAGCCCGATCCAGGCAGCCACCACTCACTATGTTTAAAAAAAAATCCTTTAAATATTAATCCTCTTAAACACTTTTCCTCCAGTATTTGATATTTGTATCGTGAGTAAAAGATTCTAACTGTCATGATTTTATAAACTTCTATCAGGTGTCCCGTCAGCCTCCGAAGCTCCAGAGAAAACAACCCAGGTTTGTCCAACCTCTCCCCATAACTCATACCCTCTAATCCAGGTTAGATCTTGGTAAATCTTTTCCAAAGTCTTCACATCCTTCCTGCAATTGCATATGTATTTTCCCAGGCCCATGTTCTGATTTTTTTCCCACCCCAAAAAACTATAAGATGTCAAGATGAAAACAAAAAAACTGGGATGTTCAGTAATTCAGGTAGTATGTGTGTAGAGAAAGAAAATCAGAATTAATATTTCAGGTTTATGACGTAGAACATAGAACATTACAGCACAGTACAGGTCCTTCGGCCCTGGATGTGGATGACTTATACCTATGAAAAAAAATACTAAACACTTCCTACCTTGTAACCTATTTTTCTTCCATCCATGTGCCTGTCTAATAGTCTCTTAAATGCCCCTAATGTTTCAGCCTCCACCACCACCCTCAGCAAGGCATTCCGGGCACCCACAAAAAAAAACTTACTCTTGATGTCTCCCCTAAATTTTCCTTCCTTTACTTTGTAAGAAGTCCCCTGGTGTTTGCTAATTCTGCCGTTGGAAAAAATGCTGGATGTCCACCTTATCTATGCCTCTCAGAATCTTGTAGACCTCTAAGTCTCCTTCTGTGCTCCAAAGAGAAAAGTTCCAGCTCTGCTAACCTTACCTCATAAGACTTATTTCCCAATCCAGGTAACATCCTGGTAAATCTCCTCTGCACCCTCTCCATAATTTCCTCATTCTTCCTGTAATGAGGTAACTAGAACTGAACACAATATTCTAAGTGGGGTCTCACCAGAGATTTGTAGAGTTGCAACATGACCTTTCATCAGAAATGGAAAAATGAGAAACCCAGCATGCTTTATTGCAGGTGGAAAAAAACAATAAAGCAAATGCCTAATAGGGTAAAATTCAAAAAGAGTTCAGGTGGCACCAATGCAGTGATGAATTCTTGCTAATCATAGCTGATCTGACAGGTGGAGATGTAATTAGAAATTGAAAAAAGAAGTACAAGAGTATAAAAGGACAGGTGCAGGTTTTTAGAAGGTGAATGATCTACTGAGTGGAGACCAGTTCAGTGGCAGGTGGGGACCCTCTCCTTGCTTTGGGTGAGAAGAGTGAGTAGAAGCAAAAGCAGATCAGATTCAAAGGAAATGAGGAGAATGGATTAATGTCCTCAGAGGAAGCAAAACAGGATGTATTACAGTTACACTAGCTATGGGCCTTTTTGGACTTGGAGTGGATATTTGTCACGAACATCCTCTGAGAGACAGAAAGTCATAAAAGGGAGGGGAAGAGTTGGGTGTAGACCACATTAAAGTTGAAGAAATGTTAGCATTAGTAGCAAAGGTAATGACATTTGCACATTCTGTATTTATGTAGGATTTATGATCATTGCTGCAATAAATGTACTTGAAAAACTGGTGAGTTGAATGAAAGTAGATCTGTGTCACATATCCTGCAAAGTGACAGACATAGTAAAGCCAATCACAAAACTTATAATTTGGAAAAAGAGAAGTTTGGTGTAAGAAAGAATCAGATGGGTGATGAAGGGTGGTGCAGGGGAACTAGTTGAAGCTTTGTTCAAGGAAAAACTTAAGGGACTTAGGCCATTTTGGTATGGGGTAAAGATGTAGATGGATTCAACGTCATGGCTGAAATCAATAGGTTTCTAAATATTAGGGGAATCCTGGAACTGGGCAATTGGAAAGAAAAGATATAGCAATAAAACTTGCCCTCTTATTGAACTGCCGTCAGTTTTTATTATTCTTCCTTTCTTACAAATATTGATAACACAATGCTTTGAGAAAGTGGGTGATAATGTGTGGAAACAAAGAAATATTGGATGGACTCAGCAGGTCATGTGGAAACAAGGAAATATTGGATGGACTCAGCAGGTCAGGGAGCATCCCATCAAGAGAAGTCCACGTTTTGGGTTGGGACACTTTATTAAGTCAGGGGTGGGGGAAGTATAACAGGAAAGTGGCTGGGGAGGACCAAGAAGTGATTGGGTATGACAGTAAAAGGTGGGTGGCGGGGTAAAGAGACAGATAGGGGCTGAGACCACTTAAGGGTCCAGAGGAGTTGTGGGGAGGGGAGGTTAGAAAGTATTAAAGGAGAGTTGGAAACAGTGGAATCAGATAGGGGTGGAGATTTTCTAAAAATGGAAATTTCAATTATGTTGGTTTTAAGAAGGAATACAATGTGTTGTCCCTCAAGTTTACATTTAATCTCACCTTGGCAATGGATGAGGCTGTGGGCAGAAGGTCTATGTGGGAATGGTGATGGGAATTAAAATGACTGGCAACAAGGAGTTCCATCTATGACCTACAGACAGAGCACATTCTTGGTGAAGAGATCGCCCAATCTACGTTTAGTCTCTGAGATAGAGAATTCCATACTGGATGCATCAAATGAAGATTAGGTTAACCATTGGGAGCAATGGTGGATTTTTGACAGTGTGAGAAATTGACTTGATATCACTTAGCAGCAGTTAATAATGCAGAAAGCTCGGAAGATGGTTTCCTGCATGTGAGGAGCTGGGTAAAGTACTGTCGAATTGTAGAATACATTGATAAAGATGTAAAAAACATCTAGATCACCAAAGAATCTAGATGATGATAAAAAGTAAATCATTTTTTTTCTGGTTTTTTTTTAGTGCATTACCAATCAGTTAAAAAAGAAAGGGTATAACTCTACTTTGGATCTTCCGGACAATGTGTTAATGTTTATACGAAATCATCTCCTCATGGCAAAATCTGTCAGACCCATTGACGGGAAGCCACTCTTCATCATGAGAGACACATTGTATTCTAAAATTACTGTCAAGAGACAGACTACAAGCCATGGCATGAGCTATGAGGTTTTCTACATGGGAACAGGTAAGAAAACAATAGATATCAATAGATGGTTTTCTCTACAGTGCTCCTTCCCTGACTGAGCACTTCTCAAAGCAGTTGTGAGTTTACAGTGCTCTCTGTGATACCCCAAATCCTGCAAAAGAATATTGAAATTCAAGTGTTGAAGTTCTTGGGACAGCAATAAATGTTACCAGATGGAATTATTTTCTTCTTAGCTTGAAGTAGAAGACGGATGTCATAGTGGGTCTGATGATAATATCAACTATTTCCCGCCTTTTCTGGGCAGAAGGGAAAAGAATCTTGAAGCTGATCAATAAACAATGTTTCCAGTTGGGCATCAGGTACCCCCTCATGGTAGAGTGATCATAGAATGGCTACAATACAAAAGCAGTCCAGGTAGCCCATCATCATCTACAGACTTTCTACCAGAGCAACTCTCTCGTTACATCCCTAGACCCATCTCCATAGCTTAACTGTTTTTTCACCATATAATTATGTTTGAAGATCAGAGTGAAATGTACCTCCATCATACCTGCAAACAATAATTCTCTCCACATCTTTAAGAGAAGATTAGACTGAACATAATACTCCACATTTTTTAGTTGTAATTTGTTTTCTTTGCCTTTGAATAGTATAACACAGGCCCTTTAACTCATGAAGCCTATGCCAACCATACTAAATTCAGCTCACTCTATCTGCTTGTACCTGATTCATATCCATCCATTCCCTGCATATTCATGTACTTGTTTAAATGCCTCTTAAAGTCACTATCCCACCCGCCTTAGCAGCATGTACCACTTTCAGGTGTTTAAAAAAAAAACAAATATGAAGACCTCATCTTGATTGATCACAACTGTATGCTGTAAGTTCAGGCAAATATAATTAAAAAAAAAAATATGGCACCTGGATTTGGGCGATTTGTAACCAAAGGATGCTAATTTATAATTTAAGGTTGGGTTGCAGGTGCATCAGGCTATCAAGAAGGCAAATGGAATGTTGGCCTTCATTGCTAGAGGGATTGAATTTAAGAGCAGAGATATTATGCTGCAACTGTGTAAAGTACTGGTGAGGCCACATCTGGAGTACTACATGCAATTCTGGTCTCCTTTCTTGAGTGAAGATGTGTAACAGCACTGATTTACCACAGCTTACAAACAAATAAAGAATACACTCACTCGTTTCTTTCAGCGCACCATGAAGTCAACTTTCTTTTATTATTCACTAGACACAACATTGCATTCTTCAACTCCCCAAACACCACCCACTGGTGTTTAAACTCCTCTGACCTGCTCATTGGCTCACAGCTACACGGGTGATCCTGACGCTCTCACTCTCCTCCTCCTCCTGCATCTGAAATTCATCACCCATATAATGATGCTTAGCACTCCCGCGCACGGGCGCTATTACTCCACGCATTGCATCACTTACATCATCAGCGGTGGCCGGCACCACTCCTGACGAAGGTAAGTTCATGTCTGCACTGCCCCCTCACCTCTCCTCCCCCCACAAACAGCCACCAAGCCATACAACATGCAAGGAGGCAACTGTTTGGAACTGTCTGGAAGGCAATAGTGCAAGATAGACTGCATGGTCCAACTGGCAAGGGTGCGACTGGTCCTCTGACTGGGTCCAACACAGAACATGGACCGTTGATATACGCCAGCTTCAACCTGTCGATGGAAACGGTGTCAGCTTTTCCATTCCTATCGATCACAAAACTCTCCAGGTGGCATCGTAAGACCTGAAAAGGACCATCATAAACAAGCTAAAGTAGTTTGTGAACAGTATCATGCCAGAGGAACACATGAGTACAGCACTGTAAATCATTCAGCACATACGATGCAGGTGATGGCTGCCATGTAGGTGTAGGTTGGAGTAATCTCATGTTTTCCCGAAGACGATCAACATAACTACTCGGGATCATAGAGCGTGGTGCTTGGACTTGGATTCACAAACTTTATGGCAAGGTCAGTGTAGTGCCACATACTGCTGAACATTCAAGATCTGCTTTAACAGCAGTACGCACTCCAAGACAAACCATGGGTAAATGTTCACTCCACATAGGTGCATCACTACCTGTTATTATTGTTGCCTTCATTTATCGATGGAAATGCTCAAGGAGGTCGTTGGCCTGCAATGGTAAGAAGTAGTGCAGGAGATCAGTGGCAGCTCGGAACAACATTAACTCGAGCTGACACCCTCGATCCGTTGCAAGTAGTGACCGGAACACCAAAAGATAGAATCCATCGATCCGCAAAAGCCCTAGCGACTTCCACAGAGATGTCAGTGATAGGAATGGCCTCTTGCCACCTGGTAGTCCAGTCTTCACATGTGAGCAGATCAGTATATCCCCGAGATGGCAGAAGTGGGCCTACCAAGTCTTGGTGCATGTGATGGAAACAGGAATCCAGAACAACAAAATCCCCCAGCTTGGATCTCATGTGCCTGGAGACTTCAGAGTGTTGAAATGCAGGTCCTTGTCCAAAATCCAACAAGCCATTTAACATGAGGCCAGGTAAAATGTTCCAATACTAGTTTGATTGATGGTCTTAGAACATAGACCAGTACAGGCTCTTTGGCCCTTGATGTTGTGCCGACCCATATATTCCTACCTAAAAAAAGGTATTAAACCCTCCCTACCCCATAACCCTCTATTTTCCTTTCATCCATGTGTCTGTATAAGAGTCTCTTAAACACCCCAATGTTTCAGCCTCCACCACCACCCCCAGCAAGGCATTCCAGGCACCCACACTCACTGTGTAAAAAAAAAATAAAACTTACTCCTGATGTCTCCCCTAAACTTTCCTCCCTTAACTTTGTACATATGTCCTCTGGTGTTTGACGATCCTGTCCTGGGAAACAGGTGCTAGCTGTCCACCCTATCAATGCCGCTTGTTATCTTGTAGACATTGGCTCATAAGATTTGTTTTCCAATTCAGGGAGAATCCTGGTAAATCTCCTCTGCACCCTCTCCATAGCTTCCACATCCTTTCTATAATGAGGTGACCAGAACTGAACACAATACTCTAAATGTGGTCTAACCAAAGATTTGTAGAGTTGCAACATGATCTCTCTATTCCTGAATTTCCCAATAAATTAATTTCAGCATCCAAAAGACCATCTTAACTATCCTATCAATCTGTGCGGTAACCTTGAAGGAAGCATATAGATTACAAGATCACAAGACAAAGGAACAGAACCAGGTCACTAGGCCCATCGTGTCTGTTCCGTAAATCTACACTAAGCTACTCTACACTAGTTATTGAGTGTCCGTAGATTTGTCTCCAGCGTACCTGCAGCCCCACAGGTTTCAGTCCAAACCATCGGCAACCCGAGCTCCAGATCCAAAGCTCCAACACAATCAGGAAGCCTTCAATGCCCAAGGCCCCTTGACACCCTCTCGCATTCCAATTCTGATACCTGGTACCCCTTCAGCCAGTCTCAAGCCAGTCTCTAGTAGTCTGCAGCCTGTTGTGAGTCCTAAGTCCACAGGTCGCCAGCAGTTCGCAGCCTTCATGGGTTCCTTGCCTTGAGTCACAAACAGCTCACTGCCTGTGTGTTTTTCTGTCTCAGAGCCCCTCACTGTTCCATCGTTGTGGTCACCGTCCCATGGGTCATCTCATCTGTTTCTTTTTCTCAACGGTGGGGTGTTCTCATGGTTTTCTGGCACCCTGCTCCTTCAGAATCTGAAACCCCTTGTGGCGCTGCCGAAGACTGGTATCGCCGTCTTAGGCCCAGACCCTGCAGTTGCAGGATTTTAAAATAAGCCTCCATTGGCTCCTCTAACAGGCCACTTAATGCCTGTACAGAGCCTTTGGAGGTTACTCTGGGTGGTAGAACCCTGGGGGAGGAGTGCTATGTCTCCACTCCCTGCTCTCCCCTGGTCGGCATCAGTGTCAGTGTTGCTGTTGCAGCAGGTCTGACAGGCCAGGCCCACCATTTTTCCCCTCTCTCACGTAAACTCATGCCTCTAATTTTAAACTCACCTACCCTTGGAAAGAGAGTTACGACTATTTACCTATGTAACTCATGATTTTATAAACCTCTGTGAGGTCACCCCTTTCCGCTCTAGGGAAAGAAGTCTTGCCTATCCAACCTTTTCTTAGATTTTAAGCTATGTAGTCCTAGAAAAATCCTCATGAATCATTTCTGAATGTTTTCTAGATTCATGTCATCTTTCCCAAAAGCTGGGTGGCCAGAACTGTGTACGATACTCCATGTGTAGTCTTAGCAATGTTTTTTATAGCTGTATCACGGCATCCCAACTCCTGTACTTAATGCCTGATTGATGAAGAGAATTGTGCCAGATGTCTTCTTCACCACATTATCTGCCTGTATCTCCACTTTCAGGGAACTAAATATCTGTATCTCTAAATGTCTGTTCTCCAACATTCTCCAGGGCCTGCCATGGTTTAACCTTTCAAAAGTTAAAGTTTGCCCTCCTTTGGCCCATGTCCCAAGTTGATCTAGAGCCTACTGTAATCTTAGATAATCTTTTTCACTTTCCACTTTAGGGGCAACATGGTTAGTATAGCAGTTGGTGCGACAATGTTACATCTGCAGCGACTTGGGTTTGAATCCCGCGGTGTCTGTATGGAGTTTGTACATTCTCACTGTGTCTGCGTAGGTTTCCTCTGGATGCTCTGGTTTCCTCCCACACTTCAAAGGTTGACGATTAATTGGGTGTAATTGGGGCAGCACAGACTCGTGGACTGGAAGGGCCTGTTTACTGTGCTGTAAATCTAAATTAAATTAAAATTATATCTCTAATTTTGATGTCAGCCCCAAATGTACTACTTTCTAATTCTAATATTGAATACAAGCAACAAAGGGCCAATACTTATTTTGTCATAGGGATATATTCCAAGACATTACTATTTATTTCCCTTCATTCCTTAGTGTCCCTGATCTTCTCTGTTGTAAATGAAATTGAATACTTAATCCCACTCCCTATCTCCACCGTCGTTCTGAGGCTCTATGTAAACCAGAACCAACGACCTTGCATTCTTTTGAGGCATTTTGCAATCATCTGGAATGAACCAAATTTTCAATTTCAGCTAAACTGTTCTCTTCATTTTCCATTTCCATGCTTATGCAACTTATTTACACATTTCTTTTGAATGCTTTGCTGATAATCAGTGGTCATGTCCTTTAGCACCAGATCTGAATCTGTCTCCAGCTGGCCTCTTGATTTACACCCTACTCCTCCTCCCAGCTATGCTTTGAAAATTCAAAATCCTCACTCTGAGGAAGGGCTAGGGACCTGAAATGTTCAGTCATTTTTCTTTCCACAAAGGTGAGTTTTTACAGCATTTCTGTTTTTGTTTCATATTCCAGAATCTGTAATTTTAATTGTTTAACAGCACAGGCAAAGTGTGCCAAATCTTCATTCTCTGTGAAGAAAGATTCCATGACCCTTTTGATGTGCCCATGAGGATACAACACATTAAATAGGTGTGAGTGGGAAGAGAAGGTTGAGAATCACTGCTCTCGATCCAATTGTTACTGAAATATTTTGCTTGAGAAAAATTGTCATTGGCCCATTTCCTTTGGAGTTCTGAAACGGTACACATAACAAGTCAATTAGGTACAATTAAAACAGTGGGTTTCAACCTTTTTCTTTCCACCCACAACCCACCTTGAACAATCCCTTACTAATCACAGAGCACCTATAGCATAGGGAATACTTTAAGTGGTAAGTGAGTGGAAAGAAAAAGGTTGAAAATCACTCCTTTCCCTGTACCTCAGTTCCTGAAGTCCGGGCAACATCCTCTCTGCTCTCATTTAAAATCTCTTTCCTGTAATTAGGTGACCAAAACTGCACACAATATTCAAAAGTAAAAACACAACGCTGAATAAAGGACACTGGTTGACCTACTGAGATTCTCCAGTATTGTGTTTTGACTTCAACCACAGTGTCTACAGATTTTTGTGTTTTACTTCACAATATTCTGAAGTTGGTCTCATTAATGTCTTATACAACTTCATTCCAACTCTGATACTCAATTCTTTGATTTATGAAGGCCAATATGCCACATGCTCTCATTACAACTCTATCTACCTATGACACCACTTTCAGGGATCTATGAAACAGATCCCTCTGTTTTACAGCACTCCTCAGTCTGCCCTACTATTTATTGTGTGTGTCCTACCTTTGTCCTTCAAAAGAAAAATACCTCACACTTGTTTGCATTAAATTCCATTTGCCATTTTCAGGCCATTTTTCCACCTGATCCAGATCCCTCTGCAAGCTTTGAAAGCCTTCCTTGCTGTCCAAAACACCTCCAATCTTTGTGTCATCTGCAAATTTTCTGATCCAATTTACCACATTATCATGCCAAATTTCTGATGTGAACAACGTTGAGGCAGTGTGCAACACACAAACGTACTGGAGAAACTCAACATTTATAAAGTGTACCCAATGCTTTGGCCCTGAGCCCTTCATTTGTTCCTGTGACTCACTTTGTCAGGGCAGTGCTGGTCCAAATTTCAAGAATCATTATTTTTCATTATCTTTTTCATGAATGAATGCCCAAAATGGTGAGTTACTCTTCTCTGACAAGTCTTTGACCTGAAATATGAACTTTGTTTCTCCTAAACCGATGCAGTCTGACCTGCTGAGTAACTCCAGAATTTTCTGTTCTTGTGTTAATTTCTCTTGTTCTGTGATTTGCAACGTAGATATGTCCAGCACTTACCATTGTTCATCCCTCCCCACTCCTAGTCTCCTTTACTCCTACCTTGCAGTATCAAAAGTGCTGAGAGGTGTCAGATACAGTGAGTTTTCATGCACTTCTTCATAATTCTCCTTGTTAGCTGCCTTTCCTCCTTAATGTTACTCTTCCATCTTGGCTGTGTCAGGGTGGGAAGATGATGGCTTCCACTGATATTCTGAGTAATGTACTTTTTACATAGGAGTCGAATGGATTTTTGATGGTGAAAATAAATATTAGATGTGTACACATGGCAGACTTCAGTCATCTTCCCCACTGAGCCTCAGTAACCTATCTGTCCATGAAATGGAAAACCTCTATCCTCAAGTCTTGTGAGGTACTGAGAAGGAGTGCTCACTTCCTTTGCAAAAAATTCAAAACACATATACTAATTTTAGATTCTTGCCTAATGAAGAGGATTTTAGCTTTGCTTGGTTCAAGTGTGCTATCCATTACATTTATTGCCACTTGAGAAAAGGGGAACCAGGGTTATATAACATTCACCCGAGCCATTTTTGGAGGTAGTTGAACATTTTATCCAAAGGGATTGCAGAATTCCCTGATGCTTGTTGGATTATAAGATGAACATAAATACATGGATTTTGGTTGGCGTTGTTGATTGGGCTGAATTTTTATTTTTTTATTCTTGGAGAGAGGGTGAAATTAGGAGCATAACAATTGCCTGATTTTAAATGTTGAGGTTAACCTAATTTGTAATTTATAATTCATTATACAGAACATCTCACAACATCGTTGTATTGTAGCTATTAATCAGATTGCAACATGACCCAGTCATGAGATGATGAGCATCTCTGACTTGCGCAGTTTTGTGAACTATGGACAAGTCAATTTCATCTCTCAAATGTTCTACTTAAACTGGAGGTTGTATTTCAGATTACTTGAATGCTGCATCCAATTTGATTTAATTGAGACCGACTTAGACTTTTATGTATTTTGATGTAGAAAGTGGACATTTGCATAAAGCGTTGAAGATTGGCTCCAAAGTTCTTGTGGTGGAGGACTATGTTATCTTTAAACAAGATGAAAAGGTCCTGAATATTGAACTGCAGAAGGTAAGGATGCCAGTCAATGAAACAGAGGCTTTGCATTGCATATTCTACCCATTTATGACCCAATTTGTGTGTTTTTAATCTGCAAAAGTTGATCTAATATGTTAGTTTTTTTATTCTGCTGGATGGGAGTTAGAAGATGGTTCTTGATGAATGATGGTACTGGCTGAAAGAGTTAAATGGGTGACCCTAATTCCAATGTTTGTGGTAGGCTGAAAGGAGTGGGTAGAAAATATACCCAAGAGCCATGCACTGATTGTATTTACTCCGTTTTATGGGCAATCATAATCCATTACATAGAGACAAACTGAAAATAACTAGTGGACATGCAACTCCTGCTTTATGGCAGTTTGACTTATGGAAATGCACTCTTACAGAATTTACAAATCACTTCCAAAATATTTGAGATTGGGAATAAAAGGTGCTGTGATTAATTAAATTTATGCTGGGGGGGGGGGGGGGGGAAATCACAAAATGCAAAAGAAGAAACAAATTTTGTCTCTTTTTAATCACTCTATACTCTGGGACGATAAGATGTAGATATGATGTCACTACATCAATTGGCTGTGCCTTCTCCAGTTCAAGGACATGTAACAAGACGTCGCAGAGTGCAGCGCTACGCTGCTCCTCATCTGTAAGGCATTTTCTCTGACATGCTGCATCATGGGGAGCTGCAGTAGCCATGACTGACCAGCTCCTTAAACTAATCACTCAGTCTTTACTCCACTTCCAATCAGTCATACACTTTAACCCAGAGCTCCGCACAGCCACTAGAACCCCTCGATACCACCTTTCTCCCATGAACTATGAGCCTCAAATGCCATTCTTTTCCTTGACAAGTCCACTTCTTAAATCCTTTCCTAATTCACAAGCCTTGCATGCCAGAGAAGGTACTTGGCAGATAAAGTGAGTGACAGGCCTGTAGTCTGAGACATAGAACAGGCCTTCAGTGATGATGATGCCAAATTTAAAGTAAAATTCTATTGCTTGCACGATGAAATCCCTCTATTCCTGTTTCTATTTTTGCCGTCTGATCACATGTCCAGATCAAAGAAGAGTGTGGAAAAGGAGGCTTGTGACTGCCTTTTGAATCAACACAGAGATGTCATATCTAAATCTTATTGCTCCACAGAACTAAGTGACTAAAAATATAAAAAAATGTGTTTCTTCTGCATGACCCTTGAGTTAATAAATAACACTGGTGACCACTTGGTCATTCCGTTGGAATGCATCTCTGCTTATAAATGCGCTGTTCAATGGGAAAAGAAGGCTTTATAGGAACGTAACTCCTCCCTAACTTCATCTGTATTCTGTCTCTGTCAGACTAATTAAAGTTTTCCTGAAAGTGGAATGAATGGGATAGAGAAGAGAGCTGATAGAAAAAATAGAATGAGTCTGATCATTAGACTTCAGTCTTTTGGGTCTGAAAGTCGAATATCCTTATGCATACACAGTGTGCCAGAAATGTGGATACTCTCTTTCATAAACAATATTTAGCAATGGAACAAAAAACATCTGTAGAAGGTACAAGTCAATGTTTTTGATCCTGTCTCAAGACCAGATTTTTGTGCTAAATTCCAGCATCTACTGTCTCTATTGTATTTAAAATCGAGGGCTGGGTCAATTCTTAATCAATTTATTCAATATAAGGAAGTAAGCCATGAAACTCAGTCTCTGAGTTTGCACCTAGTCTCTGTAAGTATTTTAGAAAGGCAAACTCCAGATAAAATGATATTAATAGGCCTCTTTATATAAACTCTGTACGCCTTCCTCTTCCATTCCTTCATGGAATTTAGTGGACATGCATTGCCTTGAGCTTTGAGCTATGACCATTTGAATTTAATTTAGAATTACAACATGGTAACAGACCATTACAGCCCACCAACCCACGTCTCCCAAATAATACTATTGTGACGAGTTAACCTATGAACCTTGTATGGCTTTGAAACGTATGAGGAAACCAGAGCACCCCAGAGGAAATCCACGCAGACACTGGATTCAAACTCCTGAATTGTGTTCTATTGCAAACATGACAATCATTGATTCAGAACTAGGAAAAGGATTTTTTTTAATTGCTAGGTGAAGTGGATTTCATAACTGAATAGTTGATTATATTTTTCAGGAGTTTGTATACATTGGATCAGAAAAAAGGATGGTTCAGCTTCCAGCAGTAAACTGCAGCAGATATTCTAACTGTGATGCCTGTTTCCTGGCAATGGACCCTTCATGTGGCTGGGATGTAAAGAAAATGAAATGTGTTCATGAAGAAAGCAAAAATGTCCAGAGGTGCGTAGCGGATATCTGTCAAGTCATAATTGAGTTTCAGGAGAAAGGTCCCTTTAAATTGATAATTAAAAAATAATGAGAGCCCAGTTACATTTCTAGATAACTGACAAAAATGGTGGACGCCTGTGTTGGTGAATGAAAAGGGAACAGGTTCATTTGGAATTACTTCATCCCACCAGGTAATAGCACAGAACATGTACTATTGCACAAACTTTGCCTGCCATAAGGCAAAGTTGCCCTTAGTGTCACCCGGCGCCCCTAACAGTAAGACAGAAATAGAAGGAAATGAGAGTCACCGATTCGCCTCCAGCCCTCCCGTAGCCTATGCACCTGGTACAGACTCCACTTCCATTTATTAGCAGCCCAAGTTCCAGGTCCAAACCTCCAATTTGACAGGAAGCTTTCATGCCTCCTTGGCAGGAGCCCTTCTTGCCCTCAGCATCCTCTTGAATCCCAGCTCTGCTACTTAGTTCCCATGAGCTAGCATCCAGCAGACCACAGCCCATGTGGGTCCCCTGACTGCAAATTGCCTGCAGCCTGTTTAAAGCCTATGAGGAGCCCCCGGCATTAGGATTGGGCAGTTGAACACTTTGCAGCGTTGCCCCGTCTCCACTCTCTAGGGTTTGCACCACCAGCATGTCATTCCAGCACTATTTTATTTTGTATGAATTTGTATTAATGCCATTTTGTGACCACTTGGTCCATAACCTTCTAAGTCTTGACAATTCAAGTTAGGGGTCTCCAAAGTGGTTGATATCGACCCCTGGTCGATATCTAAGGGGTTGAAAAATGCCAGGGGGTCAAAAGGGGGTTGATAAATGCCGGGGTGTGGAATTGAAAGGATCGTAGAGCCCAAGGTCCCCTCTCCTGCCCGGGAGCCTGAGGCAACTTCTCCGATGTGGACGACACCAAACCCAATGTTGAAAATGGAGTCGCCGTTGCCGAATCTGAAGATTTGGACCCAGCTCCGTTTGGCATCTTCCTGGCCAGAAGCAAAATTTTTTAATGGTTATTTAATCACTTCTTTGCTTAATTTACAGATTTGTTACTTGGCAATTGATGTAATGTAACAAAGTTTGGGTTGTTGCTGGAAGGCCCGGACACCATGCAAATGGTCTACAGTTTCCCTCACTAATGCATATGGAAACTGCACGTCGACTTATTTATTTTGTACAAGCCTGGGAGTCTATGAGAGATCAAGGATTCCATGAAAGGGTCAATGGTCTAAAAAGTTTGGGAACCCCTGATTTAAGAGCTTCTCCTGATAACATATTAAATGTGAAAATACCTGCCTCCACCACTTACTCCTTTAGTGTTTCCTCAATTCCAGAAGGAAAACTATGTACTCTATGAACCTTGATGTTATTCAACATTTTTATTTGAACCTCAATCACAATATACACATGCAAATTGTACAAAGGGATAGAATTTCTCGACCAATTTGCTTCTTCCAGAAAAAAACTTGCACAATCAGACCATTCCAGAGTGAATTTTTTCCTTCATTGTTGTGAGACTCCAAATTTGAGCTCTTCATTCAGATTATTTCTAGAAAACACTAAATATGTGCACTTCATGTTGCCAATATTTATAGTAATTTTTGTCCATATTTTTCATAGAATGAATTTAAGTAATCTTGTCATATTATACCAGTCTTGATTTCTTGTTAACTTGCCACGGAGCTGTGCACTGTGATAATAAGTTGTGATGAATTATAATTTAAATGTAGGGTAGTTACCTTATTTAAAAACAATTGAAACATTGGAATGTATTGTAATACTTAAGAAGATAATTTTGAAACATTTGCAGGCCTCCTCAAAATGTGGAGCACTACCATCAACAAGTTAACATACTTTGTAAGAATGGAAAAGGTACGTTTAATGGAACAAACTCTTTTTGCTTGCTACATATTTAATCTTTTATTTCCCAATTCCAAAGTTAATAATTCACTTCGTGCTCAAGATGAATGTCCAGGAACAAGAATGCTAGTGAAATTAGCACTGACAGGGTTTGTTATCACAATTACATATGGAGCTGTATTACAAAGATTGGTGCTATGCCAGGAAATTAGCATATACCTTGTCCTGGGTACCTAGTTGAGAGCTCAGGCCTCCACTGGAACTCCTCAAGTAATGAAATGATAAAAAGGATTTGATGTTATGGCTTGGTGTTCATGTTTGTTATCACATGCATCGAGGTATAATGAGAAAGCCCTAACACAGAACAGAGTACAGAATTCCAGAAAGCGATCAGTTAGAAAAAGTAACATTACCTTACATGTTGTGGCTGGTAAGCTTCTAAATCAAAAGTAACATGCTGAGACTTGCAGAACTCCAGAGTACTGCCTTACTGGTTTAAAATCATGTGCTTAAAAAGTCCGCCCAGCCCCAGAGTCCTCAGCACCCCAGTGGGGCAGAAGTGATGTCAACATCTGGACTGCAGCTTTGCCACGTTCTGAGCGTCTCTATAGATGCCACTGGCTGCGGCTGTTGCCGGTTCACTAGTCATGCCGGTCAGCTGCTACGTGACCCCTCCCAGCCCTCCAGAACCGGCGATAGGAGGTGCATGACCTGTAACATATAACCGTTTTATGTGGTTGGCCTCGTCTCCTAGCAGGTGGTGTAATGACTGGGCACTCAATATGCAGGTGTGCCAGTTTGAGACAGTCAGTGGTAAATGTCTCATCCCGACCCCCAATGTCCAAAACACAGGTTATCCCTTGTGTTACACTACCCTAAAGCATCCTTTGTATGGTTGTTGCAGAGGCAGTCTGTGTGCTCCTCTGCGAACGAACATGTACTCACTCTGCCGCAGGTCGTTGGGTACAAAGGAGGTGCTGCTCCGTGTTGGGTTCGTGGAACTGAAGCCGGTGTCTCCAGAGTTTGGCCAGCACCTCTGTTGGTGTGTCTCCTTGGTCATGGGATGCAAGCATGAACTTGCTGGGCAGGTTGAGGAGTTAACTACATCAACTCGGCCAATGATGCTGCTAGGACTTCTTTGAGTGCTGTGCGGATGCCTAGGGGAGCTTATCTACCCAGCTGGGTCCTCAGAGTCATGCCATCAGGGCTGATTTAGGGTGCCTGTGGAACCGCTCCACCAGACCATTCGATTGGGTATGGTACGCAGTTGTTCAGTGTAGCTGGGTTCCTAGACACAGGGTTGAGATGAACTGTGCGCCCCTGTCTGAAGTGACGGGAATAGGGAGGCTGACCCTCGCCACCCAGGTTTTGATTAGTGTCCTAGCCCATGTCTCTGTTGTTGTGAATCCATCTACCATCGTAAGTAGGTACCTCGCCCCTCTTGAAATTGGCAGTGGGCCACTGATGTCCACATGCACATGCTTGAACCTCTTGTGTGTTGGCTAGAAGGATGGCAGTGGTGCCTTCATGTGTTCCTCCCTTGGAGGTTTGGCAGTGTATGCACCCCTGGCCCAACCTGTTTGTGCAGGCCATGCCACGAGAAACACTCCGCATTTAGCTGGGTGGGCCAAATCGTGTAAGGTGTCAGAAACTCTCCGCCTGCAGGCGGCTGGTACAATGGGCCCTGTGGAGATGTCACATAGAGGTTTGTTACTTCTGGGCCCAATGGGTATGTCCTTGAGGTGGAGGTAGATGCGCATGGCTCGATAAGCAGGTATTTCGCTGTCCTCCTCCTGTGCTTCTGCTAGCATTTCGTAATCCACCTGGGGCTGGGGCTTGCACTGACTGGATAGATGCACGTCCGCCACCACATTGTTCTTCCCCATTAGGGTTAGGGTTTGATTGTGGTGTGAATTCAGACACGTAGGATAAGTAGCGTTGTTGGCGAGCTGACCAAGGGTCGGACACTTTGGCGAACACAAAGGTGAGGGGCTTGTGATCCATGAAGATCATGAACTCTCTCCCTTCTAGGAAATACCTGAAGTGCTGAATGACCAGGTACAGGGCTTTCGCCGTGATGTAGCACTAATTCTGACGCTGGCCCTACTGCCTGGATTGGAGAAATCCTCCTTGACAGGTTGGAGAAATCCTCGTTTGCAAGTTGGAGGTGGACGTCCTACAGCATCTGCTCTAAAAAGAGCTGTTCAAAGAGTAGGCACAGTTTATGGCTGTCTGATAGTGCTAGCATGTCACTCATTGAGGCAATAGCTGGTCACCTAGACCATTCATCCGTAGCAGCCGCGCGGCCCATTTGTTGTGTGAGAGGCCAAATGTGCTGACTAACGGGGCACATTCACATAACAGTGCCTCCTACCTGCCAGTCTCTGGAGGCTGCTGTAGAAAGTACATACACAGCCTGCCATTTTCTGGTCAAATGTAGCTACTACATAGTAATATCGATTCTCATCTGAGACAATGTTCCTGACCTGGAACTGGGCCTCTGCCTGCTGCAACCAGACAAGGGCTGAGCAATCCAGAAAGCCGGCAGTTTCAGCAAAACTGCGTTTTGGAAGTTGAGTCACTCACCTCTGTTGTTGGAGTTGCTTGTGATGGGTCCAAATGCCATTGGACCATCGGGGGTCACCAGTGTGGGCTGGTAAGCTGCTACATCAAAAGAAACATGCTGACATTTGCAGAGCTCCTGAGTACTGCCTTACTGGTTTAAAATTGCGCGCTTAAAAAGCTCGCCCAATACTAGAATCCTTAGCCCTCCAGTGGGGCGGAAGTGATGTCAACTTCCGAGATGTGGTTTTGCCCCGCTCTGAGCGTCTCCGTAGATGCTGCTGGCTGCAGACTTACCCGTGACTGCTGGCGCTGGGTTCGCTAGTTGTGTGGGTCAGCCACTGCAGTGTGAGGTTTGTTCAGGAGTCCGGTAACAACAGAAAATAACTGTTCTCAAATCTGGTGACATGTGATCTCATACTCTTAAATCTTCATTGCTGTGGGAATCAGGTGAAGAAGAGTGTGGCTGTGGTGGGATGAACCTTTTAATATGTTGGCAGCTTTTCCGAGACAGCAGAGAGGGTAGATGGAGTCAATGGAGGGGAGGAGGAGTTCATGTGATGGTCTGAGCTGAGTCACAATGCTCCACATTTCCTCCTCGATTTGGGTAGAGCAGGTCCTGTACTAATCAGTGACGTATCCTGACTTTCTCTGATGCATCCATTCAGTAGAGGAGCAGGGGAACTTACTTGGCTATCGTATTGATGAGATTGAACCAGGTCAGGTTGTTGGAGATGTTTACTCCCAGGAACATAAAATTATTTATTATCTCCAACAGTGCTGTTGATTTGTATGGGGTGGGGGGGGGGGGGCCGTGAGGGATGAGCTCCACCCCTCTTCTGGAAGTCTATGACCAACTCCTTCGACTTGCTGACACTGAGGTAGAGGCTATTCTCCTGGCTCCAAGTCACGTTCTGCTACCTCCATTCTCATTCTTGTTTGTCATTGTTAGAGATCTGGCTATGACAGTGATGTCATCTAAGGATTTATGGATGGAGTTGGAATGGTGTTTGGCCACATAATGTACAGAGCCTGAGTACGCACGCAGTCTTGTTGGGGGGGGGGGAGGGGGGGACACTGATGTTGAGGGTAATTGTGGAGGAGGTGCCATCACTGAACCTTATTGATTGCAGTATGCAAGACAGGAAGTCATGAATCCATTTGTAGAAGGGGGAGTTGAGGGCAAGGGCTTGGAGCTTGAGGATGTTGATTTGGCACTATGGTGTTGAAGGGAGAGCTGAAATCAATGAATAGTAGTTTGACATGGGGGACCTTGTTATTCAGATCTTCCAGAACTCAGTGTAGGGTCAAGGAGATGGTATTTGCCATGGATTTGTTATGGTTGAAGTGGGTCATTAATGTGAGCCACAACTGCCCCTTGAAACACTTCATGAGGGAGTGAACCGCCCTGGTGAAAGATGGTATTGAGCAGGCTGGGATGAGCATAAATATGCTAAATGCTGAGTTGTAGGACTCCGGGCTAATTGGCACAGGGAGTATGACCTTGCTAGGATCAGGTAGACATTGCTCCATGACTTTCCCGCTTCTCCAGTTTTTCGTCACTCCAGTCAGATGTGATGCAAGTTTCTGCCTCCTCATCTTTGTGGCTTGATTTGGCAATTAGAATAATAACCTGGAGAGAGTTCAGGTATTATTGGAAAGGAATTGTTCATGTGGATGACGTCAACTGACCTGCTCTCAATAATCTTTTGATTGCCTCTTGGGGAAAAAAAAACATTAAATTCATGAGATCCAAAGCTATCACAACAATCCCTTTCCAAATACTTTTTAGATCCTGTCTTGCCGAATCCCCTCTACTAACTTTCCCACCATTAATGTTAGGTTCACCAGCTTGTGGTTCTCTGGCTTGTCCCTGCAGCCCTCCTTAAATAAATAATAGCCACCCTGCCATCTTGCAATACCTCAAATGTGGTTCATACTTTATTTTACTCTCTTGTTCTTCTTTCTTCCACTTGACTGTGTTTTTGAACCATTTTGTTTTTAAAATTTTGTTAAAAACTGAACCCTTTTTATTTTCTACCACACTCTTAGTCAGTGACCTGCGCACACCATCCTTCTGAACTTCTGCTCTTGTTGCACCTTTTAACTCTGATGCTCTTGGTTGATGGTCCAACTTTCACTGTGACTTGGAGGTTAATAGAGCATTTCAGCTTAGTATTTGGTTAATGATGATCATTTCTCAGCCGATATCACCAAAACACTTGAGATCCCATTCATGTTAAGAACCTTTTGTCCATGAATATTACTGTCTGAAAATTGATTTTAAACTTTGCTTTGCTGAGCACCTTCGTTCTGTTTGTATCAGTGACAGGGACTATTTCAGTTGTGCACCCCACTCCCATGCTCACATGTCTGTCCATGACCTTATGTACTATCTCAACAAGACCACCTGTAAATCACAGGAATAATACTCCAACCGGATGGCATTAACAGAGACCTCTCTGGTTTCTGCTAGCCTACACCCTGTTCTCCCTCCCTTCCCTTTCTCTTTGGCTTCTTTCCCCTAGCTCTCCACCTCCCTTCCCTCTCTATTCCCAGAGCTATCCCTCCTCCCTGTGCTTGCTGGTGAGCCCTTCCTCCCTTATCCATCTATTACCTCCTGCCTTCTGCTTTTGGGGCTTTGCTCCTCCCCTTCCCTGCCCCACCCCCCATCATTTTGTTCTTTCACCTTCCGACATCTTTCCATTCCTTGATGAAGGCTCAAGCACAAAACGTTGGTTGCCGTATTTGACGGCATATAAGACTAATTCCCCCCCCCGCCCCGCCCCACCATTTTTAGTCTGAGATTTCAGGGGAAGAATTTGTTTTACTGTATTTACCTCATTCAGTTTTTTTGTGGGCCCGTCGTTCACTCCGCCCCCCCCCCCCCCCCCCACATCAATCGCTCTGCCCCACAGGGCTTTGAGGGGAGTGCTGGGCCTCAATAATTAGGCTTTGTAGGCCCAGTGCTCCCCTCAACAGTGAGTGACAGGAAGGAGGGAGGGAGAGAGTGACAGGATCCCTGAGCAAATTGAATGAGATGCAGGAACAGGTGACAGTGAGCGAGCAGCCTGAGCCACTCACTCAATGCCACCCACCCCCATGCCTCATTCAGTCTGTTTGGGGAGCCGTGCTTGTTGAACAAAGCCTGATCATCGAGGTCCAGTGCTCCCCTCAAAGCAGTGTGGGAGAGAACGAGCGATGGGAGAGAGAGAGAGAGAGCCTTCTTATTAGGGGAAGTGAGTGACGGCAACTTTGGAAAGCACGGGTGAGTAATTTGACCGCTTTCCTCCTGTCACCATCTTGGAAAAGGTGGCACCAAAATGTCACCTTCACATATAGGATCCATGGTGGTTTCTGAGGATATTATTTGGGGAAAAAAGTGGGTGGGGGTGGGGTTCCTATATGCCATCAAATACGGTATGTATCTTTGTAGAGTTTAGAAAAAAAAACCTAAATATTGGAAGAACTCAGCTGGTCTTTCAGCATCCACAGGAGAAAAAGATAAATTGCCGATGTTTCAGGCCTGATTCCTTCTTCAAGGAATAAGCAGAATAGGCAAAAACCAGGAAATCTCAGAATACAGACAGTGCCGGCTGTGGGAGGAGACCAACAAAAAGATGTTAATTGGATATAATAAAGGGAAAGGTGAAAATTACTATTGTCTGTGCAAAAGAAGACAGGGAAAAGGGTGAAACAGATGGGGGAAGGCAAAGGGAGAAGAATTGAGGGGCGAGGTTTAACAAAAGCCAGAGAAGTCTATATTAATGCCATCCAGTTGGATGGTGCCCAGTGGGAAGATGAGATATCGTTCCTCCAATTTCTGGGTCGTCTCAGTCTGGCAATGCCTGAGACCATGGACTCGTGCAAGGTAATGGGATGGGGAATTGAAATGGGTGGCCACTGGGAGATCCCAGTTTTTCCATCTGCTGAATTTCTCCAGTATTGTGTTTTAATTTCTGACTTGTGCTTTTTTTCCCCCCACCCCAGACTATCCTCCCTTGGTGGCAAAGGTGGTGCCAGTGGTGAATGGGACCACAGTTTTTCTTCCATGCAACCCTAGTTCTGCCTGGTCGACCTGTAATTGGAGAACATCAAATGGAAATTTGGTCAACAGTGACAACGTCGGAGGGATTCACGTAACTGCTATACAGAGCAGTTTAGGCGAATACCAATGCTTTTGTGAAGAGGAAGGAGTGCGTACTCTTGAAGCTTTCTATAGCCTGGAATTTAATTCTTTGCAAAGTTCAAGGGATAGTACAAATTCTGTTAACCATTTATTGATGTTTGTCTTCCTGGTTCTTGGCTTTATTATTGGTGTTCTAGTCTACAAGTTCTGTCTCCCATGGTGCAGGACAAAATTGGCATCCAAGTGTGGCTGCAAAAAAGATTGCATCGATGCACCACAGGATACTGAGGTTCATGGTTTGAGCTCCAGTGATGAAATAAGGCCCTTGACCATTGTCGAGAAGAATGAATCGGATGTAAATGGAAGCAAAGAGAAAGAGATGGTTTGTGAAAACATGGAGAAGGAGGTGAATGGAATGAATGTGGGTCCTCCAAGAAACCAGACCATTTCTATCATATCATGCCAGGATGAAACCTCCATTTAATTGATGGGCAGACACAATCTCTTGGAAACATATGTCCTGAAAAAGTAGCCAAGCATCTGCTTTACAGCTATCTTTTTATTGCATTTGTGGTGTTGCTTTTAATTCTGTCCATTTATCTTTCTTCCTGGTAAGAAAGTATCTAGTTAGGGAACATGACCGTTGTTCCCTCTCAACATCATCGTTGTCACATCAGCTTCATGCTTGGTAGAGTTGGTGGGGTTTGCAACACCATATTGTTTACAGTTGCACTGTTCGAGACATTGTGAGGGCATTATGTGACCTTTAATTCTCTAAAGACAACTGGTTTCCAGTTTTATTTACACCAAAAAAAAAAGAAATATTTTGATACTTGTGAATAAATGTGCAGATGATTCTGTAAAATACAAACCCATTTGGAAGGTAGCTAGATATCCAAGTTACTTGGATCATAGAGCTATGGATTTGCCTCCTGTAAATTCCCAGAAGAATAAATATCAGCCCCAGGAGTTCTGCTCCAGTGATTGCTGCTGCAAAGGACACTTGTAGATAGGTCACAAGATCAAAGCTAGCCTCAAATGTCCTGCCCTCTCACTTATTATGAAGAACAAGGCGGTGAGACGAACTGGATAACTCTTTCAGAACAGCAGGTATGTGCAACATGACAAATGCAATTGTTGTGTAATTTTTCATGATCTTCATGCTTCAAGAAAGGTCCATTGGACAGCACTAGGAAAAATAAAAGTTACTGCTGGTACTCATTGTGATAAAACACTGGGATTTCGGAGAAACTGTTAACATGTAAATGTTGAATTTTTGAGCAGTACGTTTATTGCAGGATTTTCAATGCAGGTTGTACTTGGCCAACTCTGAGTAGGAATCCCACTGTAAATGGCACACACCCTCTTCAGAGTGAATATTTCTGCTCTGTGACCACTTGCTGCGATCATTTCAGCCCCACAGTCAATAGGGAAAAGAAACTGCATCCACTTCTTTTCTAGTGGAGTCCAGGAATTATGGACCACAGCAGAAAGGAGCAAATGAAGCACAACTGCTGTTATCTCCATTTTCTCTTCCAAACTTTGTATGTTGTGGATTTCTTCCCACCTCCAGAAGTGTGGTCTCGTGCAACAACTGTAAATTGGAGTTTTCTTGGAATGTTCTCAGTTTAGTTGTAGTATTTTAGTGATTGGTGTATGGAGTTGTAAGATTTGCTCTCCCTGCTCTCCAAATTCATTTTGTAATAGAAATGCTATCCAGGATACTGAACCACTGTACAAATTGTGGGGGGAGAAATGTGGATTGGTTGTTCACCCCTTATTGAAGGTTGAACGTTGAAAACTAGTGGCTTTAGGAGGGCCTTACTGCTGTCTTTAGGATTATTTAGAGTGCAGACACGCCACCGAGCTGTGTGTGGGAGAAGTCTCGTGCTTAAATCCAACAAATACCATTTACAACAGCTTTTCTCATCACCTCACCTATTACCAACGAATTTGGATGTTATTTCAAACTTTGGATGATAGCTTTCCATCCAGTATTCTCTTCCATTCATTTTACTTGGAAGTAAAATTGATTATCATCCTAAACCATCTATTTAACTCTGCTGGTTAAAGCTAAAGTTTCACCTTTGTGTTTGGAATCCAGTACCCATGTGAGACTGGCAGAATGTAGAATGTTCTTTACAAGTTTAAGCAAGATATTATTCAAAATCTATTTAACCATGACTCCTGACATGGGAGTGGTATTATGAAATACTTTCTCATTGCAGCCCTAGTACCAGAGTCTGCTCGTTTTATCAGTATTCAGCAAAAAGCCTGAGCCTTTCCAGTATTTTGTTTTATAGTGTTGATTTTAATAACATAAATTTTGCATTTTTATTCTACTTTATGTAGATTAGGGAAGATATGAAATTGAAGTGAAGGGTTTTTGAAAGGGAGGAGGGAGGCCAAAGTGGTGTGAACAGAAATAGGACGACACCAAGATACAGCAGAGACAGCAGTGTGGCCAATCAGTGTCTGGAGGGAAATGAGAGAACATCACACTGGCTTCTGTTCCAATTTACTGTCGTGTGGCACAAGCCTGTGTGGGCGTGAACTGGGTAGCATAAACTCACACTCAGCTAGGATATGCCATGTCATTATATGCTCTCTGTTAGGATGATTGGGTTTGAAGGATTTGCTGTTTTGGAAATTTAGGCCTCTGCACTTTGGTCCCTTATGAAGAGGGGAAGATTTAGGGTTCAGAGTCTGGGTGGGTGCTGGTAAGCTTAATTCTTCAATGGTTATTTAGAGTTTTTGAATTTTGTAGATAGCAATTTTCTTCTTGAATTGATATCCAGTTATACCATGTTTAACCATGTGTGTCAGGTACTTGAGGTTATACTTATTCCATCTGATTCATTGCTGTGTGCTACCTGAGTAAAAGTACGACAGTGCAGTTTCAATGTTGACCAGTCTTGGCATAAACTTGGAAATGTTAAATGTTAATATCAGTTGACTGAATGATTCTCAATCTTCACTGCTGTGTTACCCAATGTTTTTTTAAATAAATTACTATTTTGTGGTATGTACAAACTATGTTTAAATGCTATTCAGCTACTTCACAATCTGTTAAACAATTTATATCCATCTATAATTTTTATTTTACTTTCTACTTTAGTGTTTATGGTTATTAGTTACGTAGTTTTTGATCGACAGCTCATGCAGAAACTAAGAGCATAAGTCCCCTGTTCTGCTACTTGAGCCTGCTCTGCCATGTAATGCAAACCTGTTTATGTGTCTCCATATACTTTCATTCTCTTGTATTCCTTGATTTTAGTCATTTAGTCTTTACAACCCTGTGGGATAAAGTGTTCCGTAGGTTTATCATCCTCTAGTTGATGGAATTGCCCTCACCTCAGTCCTAAATGTCTTACCCTGTCACACTATTGTAGTGAACTGGGAATTCAATACTGATGTGATGTGTTGTCCTAAGGACTGGCTCATCCCCTGACTCCACCCCCGCATATCCCAACATAAATCCTGGATCCAAGCCAAAACCCCAGTTCAGTCCAAAGACTATTGTACTCTCTTTGGTCTTGAGTGCTCTCAGTCGCGCTGCAACAATGACCCATCATTTTAGACATCCCAGTCAGGGCAACATCCTCCTCATGTTCACTTGTCTAGCCCTGTCAGAAGTTTGCAAATTTCAATTCAATCACTTCTCATTCTTCCAAGAATATAAACCTAGTCAACATAATCTCTCCTTGTATAGCAGTTCTGCCATGCCATCCGAGCCATCAGTCTGATGAACCCTTGATTGCTTCCTCAAGATCCTGTAGTGTATATCCCTTCTTAGATAAAGCAAAGCTGCACTCAGTACTCCGCAAAGCCTTGTATAATTGTGGAAACACAAATCCCAGAAGAACTTAGCAGGTCATAGACATATAACTGACTTCTTCAAGGTATGAATAAAAAGCAGGCAGGCGCCTGAATTCAAACACTAGGGAGAAGGAAAGAAAGGGCAGGGGGAGGAGCACAGACCCACAGACAAAAGGTGATCATTGGATATGGACAGGAGAGGAAAGGTGAGAATTGATAGGGGAAGGAGTGTCAATGCAGATCTGGAGGAAAGGAGACAGGAAAAAAGAGAGAGACAGCTGGAGGAAAGAAAGAAGGATAGATGGGGGCGAGGTGGGGGGGGGAGGCAGTGGAGCCTTAAGAAACCATCTGGTTGGAGGGTGCCCAGACAGAATATGAGGTGGTGAACCTCCAATTTGCGGGCGGTCTCAATTTGGCAGTGCATGAGACCATGGACAGAAACGTCGTGATGGGAGAGGGGTGGGGAATTGAAATGGGTTGTCAGGAGATCCCCACTGTTGCAGCAGACAGAGCTAAAATGCTCAAGAAAGCAATCAACCCCCACCCCCCTCCCCAGCCTGTATCCAATTTCTCTGATGTAGTGAAGACCACAACGGCATCACTGGATGCAGTAGATGACCTCTGCAGATTAATATGAAGGGCTGCTTCACTTGGAAGGTCTGAAATAGGCCCCAAATGGTGGTGATGGTGCAAGTGCAGCACTTCCTGTGGTCATAAGGGTAAGTGCCAAGGGGGAAATTGGTGAGAAGGGAGGTATGGACAAGTGAGTCACAGAGGGAGTGGCCCCTGGGCAGGGAGGAGAAGGGAAGAAATGTCATCTGGTTGGATCACATAGTAGATGGCAGAGGATGTGGAGGTTAGTGGGGTGGTAGAGGAGGACAGGGCAGATGTACAGGTAGTGGAGGGGAGACCACATTTTTGAAGAATGAAGACATCTTGGATGATCTGGCCTGGAAGACCTCGTCCTAGGAGCAGGCAGAGAGAGACGGAGGAATTATGAGAAAGAAATTGAATCTTTACAGGGGACAGGGTATGAATCAGTGTAGTAACTGTCAAGAGTTTATTTCCTGAGATGGAGGCAGAGAGATCGAGAAAGGGGAGAATTGCTAGAGATGGACCGTGTATTTAAAGTTGGGGTGGAAGATGGCAGCAAAAGGGATAAAGTCGACAAGCTCATCCAAGGTGCATGAGGCAGCACCAAAGTAGTTGCCAATGAAGCAGAGGGAGAGTTGAGGAGCCTTGCCTGTAGCCAACAAAAAGGCAGGTTACCCCTTTTATTTGAAGAAGGTGGGAGGAATCAAAGGAGAAGGACAAATTCTGCCAGCCGGAAAAGGGTGGTGGTGGTGGAGGGGGACTGATTGAGTATGTTGTCAAGGAAGAAAGGAAGGATTGAGGCCTTTGGCATGGTGGATAAAGTGTCCATGGTAAAGATAAGGTGGGGGGGGGGGGCTGGGCAAGTTCAGGGAACTGGAAGTTGTCAAAATGACGGAGGGCATATGAGGTATCGCTGATGTAGGTGGGAAGTAACTGGATCGGGGGACAAAATGGAGTCGAGGTAAGCAGATACCAGGTCTGTGGCAAAGGAGCACACAGAAATGATGGGTCTGTTGGGACAGTTGGTTTGTGGATCTTGGGTAGGTGGTAGAACTGGGTAATTTGGGTTTGGGAAACAGTGAGGGTGGAGGTCATGGAAGTGATGAGTTCAGAGATATTGCATGTGATGGTAGTTTGATGAGTCTTGGTGGGGTCCCGTCAAAGTGGGTAAATAAGTAGAGGCGCCTGAAGTTGTCTTTCTTCAGCCAGAGGTCAGGGTGCAAGACCATAACAGAACCACTGTCATCTGCAGGTTTGATGGTGAGGTTAGGATTAGTGTGGAGGGCCAGGCATTCCGAGGGGGTGAGATTGGAGTGAGTGAGAGGAGTGGTGAAGTCGAGATGATTGATGAAGTTGAAGGAAGTTGGAAATATAACAGTCCAAAGCAGCCAGAGGTGTCCAGGATGGGTTGGAGGGGGGGGATGTGGTGGAGGAGGAGAAAGATTTATGGCTGGAGAGGGGGGTGGGGGGAGTGGAGAATGCTGATTGTCGAAGTGGGTACAGAGATGAAGCTGATGGATGAAGAATTTGGCACTTGTTGAGGTATGGGTGAAGGGAGTGAAGCTGAGGCCTCTACTGAAGACTGCATTCTGTCTCTGAGACGGGAAAGTTGGATGAGATGGTAAAGACCAGGTGAGAATGAGGTGCATCAGGAGGTGGAGGTAAGGAGGGATCCAAGGGAGGCAGGAGAGGGTTGGGGGTCAGAGGAAGGAAGGAGAGGGTGAGATAGGCCAGAGAGAGTGTTTGCGACAGACCTTGTATAATTGTACCAAGATTTGTTCCTATTTTTAAATCCTACTTTATAATGGACAACAAATCATTGTTACCTTAACTTTTTGCATTAGCTACCAAGCCTATTTCTTGTTGCATGGGCCCTTGCTTGAACAACTATGATAAATTCCACTGTGGTCTAACTTTAGTTTAAATGTGAATCTTTTGGATTGTTTCACCTGAAATGCCTTGAGAGATTCCAATTAATCCTGCCTCCTGCGCAGCCTTGACTCACTCCAAATCACCTCCCACTGCAACAGAGACATCTCCCTGGCCCTAAACTCTCTTTTAGAACATCTGGGTAATAAGGTCACCCATCTCAGACTATGATTCATTAATTGTAGCTCTGCCTTCAATCCCAGACTCCTTAATCTTGGCCTCAGCAACCCCTCTGCAACTGGATACACAACTTCTTGTCTTTCATGCTGCAATAAGTGAGGATTGGTGACTGCACCTCCACAATTACACCAGGGACCTATTGTGTGTTCCATCCTCTACTTCATTCCCTGTACTCCCACGACCGAGTGGCCAGATGCTGCTTCAAACTCCATTTATAAATTTGTGGATGACTCTAGGCAGGAACTTAAAAGCCAGGATATAGAAGAGAGATAGTGCCAGGAAAACAGCCTCTTCCTCAACGTCAGCAAGACTGAGGAGCTAGCCATACACTTCCCGATGAGGGGTGAAGCTCTCTCCCCTATATGTAGCAAAAGTGCTGAGTTGGAAATAGTAAACAACTTAAGCTACTTGGAGTAAACTTCTCCAGCAGCCTGACTTGGTCCACCCACATTGACATGATGACCAAGAAAGTGCATCGGTGCCTCAAGCTTGAAGAAATTCAGCATGTCCTCTACATCTTCTGCAGATGCACAATTGAGAACATCCTGATAGGAGACATCACAGTGTGGTATAAGAAAGATTCCACCAAGACTGAAGAAACTACAGAATGTGAACGGAGCTCAGACCATCACACAAACCAAACCCCCCCCCCCCCCCCCACTGATTCCATCTTACTGCCTCCTGTCTTGGAAATGTGACCAACATTAAAAGACTCATCTCACCCAAGCCGTACATTCTTCACCTACCCTCCTGTAAGGAAGAAGTGTGATCACACACCACCAGATACAAGATAGTTCTTTTTTGCTCTTGAATGAACACCACGCTAGTAAAACTGTTGTTTTTGCTCAATGCTAACTGATCCGATGTTTTACTTTGTTCA
Organism: Narcine bancroftii; assembly: GCF_036971445.1. NCBI lineage: Eukaryota > Metazoa > Chordata > Chondrichthyes > Torpediniformes > Narcinidae > Narcine > Narcine bancroftii. Next base: position 7,327,731 of record NC_091471.1, read on the forward strand.
CGTGACAATAAACCTGAAATTGACTGCTCTCAACACCAAAAGTGACCAATCAGCATAGTCCTAGATTTGGACAAAGTGGAAACAGGCTTTTCCACCCACCAAGTCCACATCATCCATAAGCATCCTTTTGTACTAATTCTGCACTAATACCATTCTCACATTTGTTTCAATTCCCCCCAGATTCGCAACACACTCAGGGCAATGTACAGTGGGTCTGGGATTAGGGAGGAAACTGAAGTGGTCACGTGAGAACATGCAAACTCCACAAATGTAGCAGGATTGAACCAGCCCTGTTGAAGTGTGAGGCAGTAGCTCACAGTACTGTCGTTCAGGGTAATGCAAGTGACGTGGTCAGATTGGATTTCAAATGGATTGATATGTTCACATTTCAGACCAATTACAGGGCCCTCCATAATGTTTAGGTCAAAGACACTTTTTCGTTTATTTGCCCCTATGCTCCATAGTATTAAACAATTCACGTGATTAAAGTGCACATTCCAGATTTTACTCAAGGTTATTTGTACACATTTTGATTTGACTATGTAGAAATTTTTTTATACCTAGTCCCTTCATTTTAGGCCACCATAATGTTTGGGACATTTGGCTTCACAGGTACTCAGGTATGTTTAAATTGGTGCAGGTATAAGAGAACTAGGCTTGGTTCTAAGTTGTTGATCACCTTTGGAGACTGCAGTTGCCATTTTTCAACATGAAGACCAGAGTTGAAAGTCAAAGAAGCCGTTATGAGGCTGAAAAACAGTCATCATCCAAACCTCAGAATTACCAATGTTAACTGTGTGGGATAAGAAGAAAGAGGGTATTGGTGAGCTCAGTAATTGTAAAGGGACTGGTAGGCCAAAGAAAAATCCTCAAACGTATGTCCCAAATATTACAGTGACCTGAAGTGAGGGGGACTGTATAAAAAGTCTGTAATTCCTACATGGTCAAACCAAAATATAAACAAATAACCTTGAATAAAATCTGGAATGTGCACTTTATTCGCATGTGAATTGTTTGATTACAAATTTAAAACTGTGGACCACAGGGGCAAATAAAAGGAAAAAAAGTGTCTTTATCCCAAATGTGGAGGGCTCTGTAAATCTACCATCATTTAGCGATCAGAGTTCCCTCAAGATTCGGATTGGATAGCTTTTTAAACTTAGACATACAACACAGCAACAGGCCATTTCAACCCACGAGTCTGTGCTGTCCAATTTACACCCAATTAACCTACAACCTCCGGTACATTTCAAACAGTGGTCGCAAACCGAAGATCCCGGGGAAAACCCACGCAGACACAGGGAGAAGGTACAACTCCTTACAGACGGCGCAGGATTTGAACCCAATACTGATTGCTGGAGCTGTAAAGGCATTGAGTCAACCACTATGGCAACCGTGACAATTCCAAGGCACTGATGTATTTCAGGAAGAAACACTGGGCTTCACTCAGTTCAACATGAACTATTAAAAGTACTCTTGCATATTTCCTTCACAAGCCACAACTTTTTACCAAAGACATCTCACCTACGTGTGCTGTTTCTGGTTGCTGCTTTTAAAGAGTAACTGACAGAAACAGATGTTTCATTTCCACCATGTCACCTCCCTTGTACTTCTTTCCTTTTCAACTGACCATGAGTGTGGTAAGAGCAGAATAAGCAGGGCATAAAAATCACGAGCTCGCATCAGCTTAAGGCCGCACACAGTTGTTGCACGAATAATTTGGCAGTCGCAGTGGAAGTGGGATTGGAGAAGGGCAGATGGAAGTGCTGGGCAGGTGGAGATCAATCTGGGCAAGTGTGAACTGATGCCCTTTGGAAGGTTGAACTTCACAGGGGACATGGGTAATAGCAGGATTCTTAGCAGCGTGGAGGGATCATAGCCCATAGCTTTGGGGCACAGATGCACATGGGATATGACTTGGTGTTCTTGTTGGGGACGGAGAGGTTGTCAGTAATTGGAGACTTCTCAAAATGAAGAGGTTTGGTAGAGCTTTGGACTGATGGGCAGAGACATCTTTGCTTCTGCAGACTGGAGATGTTTGCACAGGTAATATCTCTGCTCCTGGAGCAGGGCAATCTGCTAGCCTGAGGCGACTCTCACATGCACCATCCCTTTGCGCCTGCAGAACCTCAAACTATTCATGTCTTACACCCAAGACCATTAAGAATAGCAATCTGCTCAAGTGTGATATCTCTGATCAATGAAGAGAGTAATCTGTTCACAAATGACATCTCATTAAGGAGACTGCTTCCAGGTGATTTGTCATTGTTCTTATAGAGCTCCAAACTATTCCTGTGTTGCAGGGGCTTCAGTAAAGCCTTTGACAAGGTCCCACATGGGAGGTTAATCAGGAAGGTTTAGCCACCTGGTATTAGTGGTGAGGTAGTCAACTGGATTTGACATTGGCTTTATGGGAGAAGCCAGAGAATGGATAATTGCTTCTCAGACTGGAGGCTTGTGACTAGTGGTGCGCCTCAGGGATCGGTGCTGGGAACATTGTTGTTTGTCGTCTAAATCAATGATCTGGATGATAATGTGGTAATTGGATCAGCAAGTTTGCAGGTGGCTCAAAGAGGAAGCCTGGCAACTATCGGCCTGTAAGTTTGACGTCTGTGGTAGGTAAATTAATGGAGAAAATTCTTAGAGATAGTACTTATAAACATCTGGATAGACAGGGTCTGATCAGGAGCACTCAACATGGATTTGTGGGAGGAAGGTCATGTTTGACCAATCTGATTGAATTTTTTGAAGAGGTGACTAGGAATGTGGATGAGGGTAGCGCAGTGGATGTTGTCTATATGGACTTCAGTAAGGCCTTCGATAAGGTACCACATGGAAGGTTAGTTAAGAAGGTGCAGTCTTTAGGTATAAATTTTGAGATAGTCAAATGGATTGAACATTGGCTGAAAGGGAGAGGCCAGAGAGTGGTAGTGGATAATTGTCTGTCAGGTTGGAGGCCGGTGACCAGTGGTGTGCCTCAAGGATCTGTATTGGGCCCATTGTTGTTCGTTATATACATTAATGATCTAGATGATGGGGTGGTAAATTAGATTAGTAAATATGCAGACGATACTAAGATAGGTGGAATAGTGGATAATGAAGAAAGTTTTCAAGGATTGTAGAGGGATTTGGGCTGCTTAGAAAAGTGGGCTGAAAAATGGCAGATGGAATTTAATGCTGATAAGTGTGAGGTGCTTCATTTTGGTAAGAAGAATCAGAACAGGACATACGTGGTAAATGGGAGAGCATTGATGAATACAGAAGAGCAGAAAGATTTAGGAGTAACGGTACATCGTTCCCTGAAGGTAGAAACTCACGTGAATAGGGTGGTGAAGAAGGCTTTTAGTATGCTGGCCTTTATCAATCATTGCATGGAATATAGGAGTTGGGAGGTGATGTTGAGACTGTATAAGATGTTGGTGCGGCCTCATTTGGAGTTCTGTGTACAGTTCTGGTCGCCTAATTATAGGAAGGATATAAACAGAGTGGAGAGAGTGTAGAGAAGGTTTACCAGAATGTTACCTGGGTTTAAGCATCTAGAGTATAGGGAGAGATTGGACAGATTAGGTCTTTATTCTTTGGAGCGTAGAAGGTTGAGAGGGGATTTGATAGAAGTATTTAAGATTATGAAAGGGATAGACAGAGTGGATGTGGATAGACTATTTCCGTTAAGAGGAGGAAAGATTAAAACAAGAGGACATGAGTTAAGAATTAAAGGGCAGAGGTTTAGAGGTAACATGAAGGGGAACTTCTTTACTCAGAGAGTGGTAGACGTGTGGAATGATCTTCCAGGAGAAATAGTGGCGGCGGAGTCAATTGTATTATTTAAGAAAAGGTTGGACAGGTATATGGATGAGAAGAAGATGGAGGGTTATGGGCGTTGTGCAGGGAGGTGGGACTAGAGAGGGGTGTTTGGTTCGGTGCGGACTAGAAGGGCCTAATGGCCTGTTTCCGTGCTGTAAATTGTTATGTTATGTTATGTTAAGATGGGAGATTTAGTGAACAGCCAGGAAGGCTTTCAAAACTTGCAGAGGGATTTGGACCAGCTGTAAAAATAGGCTTCAAAATGGCAGATGGAATTCAATGCAGACAAGTGAGAGGTGTTTTTTTTTAAGGTCAAACCAAGATAGGTCATACACAGTAAATGGTAGGGCACTGAGGAGTGCGGCAAAACAGAGGGATCTGGGAATACAGATACATAATTCCATGAAATTGGCGTCACAGTGTGATAGTACATATCTATCACACTGTTTGGCCTGGAAGTCAGCCTGAAGAAAACTGAGGTCCTCCATCAGCCAGCTCCCCACCATGACTACCAGCCCCCCCACATCTCCTTTGGGCACACAAAACTCAAAACGGTCAACCAGTTTACCTATCTCGGCTGCACCATTTCATCAGATGCAAGGATCGACCATGAGATAGACAACAGACTCACCAAGGCAAATAGCGCCTTTGGAAGACTACACAAAAGAGTCTGGAAAAACAACCAACTGAAAAACCTCGCAAAGATAAGCGTATACAGAGCCGTTGTCATACCCACACTCCTGTTCGGCTCCGAATCATGCGTCCTCTACCGGCACCACCTACGGCTCCTAGAACGCTTCCACCAGCGTTGTCTCCGCTCCATCCTCAACATCCATTGGAGCGCTTTCATCCCTAACGTCGAAGTACTCGAGATGGCAGAGGTCGACAGCATCGAGTCCACGCTGCTGAAGATCCAGCTGCGCTGGATGGGTCACGTCTCCAGAATGGAGGACCATCGCCTTCCCAAGATCGTGTTATATGGCGAGCTCTCCACTGGCCACCGTGACAGAGGTGCACTAAAGAAAAGGTACAAGGACTGCCTAAAGAAATCTCTTGGTGCCTGCCACATTGACCACCGCCAGTGGGCTGATAACGCCTCAAACCGTGCATCTTGGCGCCTCACAGTTCGGCGGGCAGCAACCTCCTTTGAAGAAGACCGCAGAGCCCACCTCACTGACAAAAGGCAAAGGAGGAAAAACCCAACACCCAACCCCAACCAACCAATTTTCCCCTGCAACCGCTGCAACCGTGTCTGCCTGTCCCGCATCGGACTTGTCAGCCACAAACGAGCCTGCAGCTGACGTGGACTTTTACCCCCCTCCATAAATCTTCGTCCGCGAAGCCAAGCCAAAGAAAAGAAAGATCACCAATGTACATAGTGTATATAGTTACTGTATCTAGACTGTGCTTACAGCGATTGGCTGAGAGCTAAGCCACACCTATTACCTGGGCCTTAAAGGGTTGTGTCCCTAGCCAGGTCGGATCATTCTGGACTGGTCGGCCACCTGTGAAGAGCTCCGGTCTTTTGCTAATAAAAGCCTTGGTTTGGATCAACAAGTCTTTGGTTCTTTCGACGAGCTCTACACACAGGAAGATAGGGTGGTAAAGAAAGCTTTTGGCATATTGGCCTTCATAAATCAAAGTATTGAGTACAGGAGTTGGGATGTTATAGGAAAGTTTTATAAGACATTGATGAGGACACATTTGTAGGATTGTGTGTAGATGTGGTCACTGAACTGCAGGAAAGCTACAAGATTGGAAGTATTCAGAGAAAATTCACTAGGATGTTGTTGGGACTTGAAGTGAGTTACCGGAAACATTTAAGGAAGTAAAACAGAAGACTGCAGACAATGTGGTTGAAGTACAAACACAATGCTGGAGAAACTCGTCCGGTCAAACAAGGTACTTTATAGAGCAAAGATAAGATATATCACCAACGTTTCGGGCTTGAGCTGTTTTTTGACCCTTTATGAAGTATCTGTTTGACCCGCTGAGTTTCTCCAGCATCGTGTTTTCAGGGAAAGGTTAAACAGGTTAAGACTTCATTTTCTGGAGTGTTAAAGATAGATATATCGAAAATTTTGAAAGGTTCCATTTGTCCTTATCCCTCTAACACTTTCTTACCCGCACACCTGCCCTTTAAACATTACAACTGTCCCCTTTCTAACACTTCTTCTGGCACCCACCACCCTCTGGAAAAACGACCCCTCTGGTCCCTTATAAATCTTCTCCTCTCATCTTAAATCTATGCCCTCTTGTATTAGATTCCCCTGCCCTGGTAAAAAGGCAGATTATTTATCTCATCTGTACTCTTCATGATTTTAAAATCTATCAGGTCTCCTTCAGCTCTTACGACCATGTCAAGGAGTGAAGTCTCAGTCTCTCCAGCCTCTGGAGGTAAACAAGAACATCTGCAGATACTGGGGCCTTGTGCAATACACAGAAGTGCTGGAGAAACTCAGCAGGTCCTGCAGCAGCCCTCCTGATGCAGGGCTCAGGCCCGAAATGTTGACTGCCCTTTATTTACTTCCTATGGATGCTGTGTGACCTGCTGAGTTTCTCCAGCATTTTTATGTACTGCATTATCTGCCAGTCTCAGCAACATTCTTCTGAATCTTTTCTGCACTCTTTCCAGCTGATGTGTGAGGGTATGACTACAAGGAAGCATTTGTCTTCCAGAACTTGAACAAACTCACTTTGACCACTTCATTGGAGCTCAGGGTACTTCAGTGGTTCTCAACCTTTTTCTTCCCACTCACACACCACTTTAAGTAATCCCTATGCCATCGAAGCTCTGTGATTAGTAAGGGATTGAAAGAAAAAGTTTGAAAACCACTGTTTTAATTGTCCCTCATTGACTTGTTATGTGCACGGTTTCAGAACTCCAAAGGAAATGGGCCAATCACAATTTTTCTCAAGCAAAATATTTCAGTAACAATTGGGTCTAGAGGAGTGATTTTCAACCTTCCCTTCCCACTCACATCCCACCTTAAACAATCCCTTACTAATCACAGAGCACCGATGGCATAAGGATTACTTAAAGTGGGATGTGAGGGGAAAGATAAAGGTTGAGAACCACTGGGGTACCTGCATGCTCAAAATTCCACTGTCTCACATCACACCCACATGGATACTCAGGATGGTGTCAGTAAATGGGATCCTAATCTACCTCCAGTTGAACTTCTCTTGTGGTTATCATATATCATATATCTTCCCACGGGCAGGAACAATGCTGAACGACGAAAGGAACTGCTTATACAATTCCTTCCATGATTCAACTATTTATTTAACAGTAATATTTATTCTTTGGCTTGGCTTCGCAGACGAAGATTTATGGAGGGGGTAAAAGTCCACGTCAGCTGCAGACTCGATTGTGGCTGACAAGTCCGATGCGGGACAGGCAGACACTGTTGCAGCGGTTGCAGGGGAAAATTGGTGGGTTGGGGTTGGGCGTTGGGTTTTTCCTCCTTTGCCTTTTGTCAGTGAGGTGGGCTCTGCGGTCTTCTTCAAAGGAGGTTGCTGCCCGCCGAACTGTGAGGCACCAAGATGCATGGTTTGAGGCGATATTAGCCCACTGGCAGTGGTCAATGTGGCAGGCACCAAGAGATTTCTTTAGGCAGTCCTTGTACCTCTTCTTTGGTGCACCTCTGTCACGGTGGCCAGTGGAGAGCTCGCCATATAACTGTCCTGTTTTGCGGAAACTGCCAAAATGTTTGGCCTGGAAGTCAGCCTGAAGAAAACGGAGGTCCTCCATCAGCCAGCTCCCCACCATGACTACCAGCCCCCCCACATCTCCATCGGGCACACAAAACTCAAAATGGTCAACCAGTTTACCTATCTCGGATGCACCATTTCATCAGATGCAAGGATCGACAACGAGATAGACAACAGACTCGCCAAGGCAAATAGCGCCTTTGGAAGACTACACAAAAGAGTCTGGAAAAACAACCAACTGAAAAACCTCACAAAGATTAGCGTATACAGAGCCGTTGTCATACTCACACTCCTGTTCGGCTCCGAATCATGGGTCCTCTACCGGCATCACCTACGGCTCCTAGAACGCTTCCACCAGCGTTGTCTCTGCTCCATCCTCAAAATTCATTGGAGCGACTTCATCCCTAACATCGAAGTACTCGATATGGCAGAGGCCGACAGCATCGAGTCCACGCTGCTGAAGATCCAGCTGCGCTGGGTGGGTCACGTCTCCAGAATGGAGGACCATTGCCTTCCCAAGATATATTTGTATATACGTATTGTGCATATGTATCGTTTGTATGTCTGTATGTATCTTTGAAGTATTGCACCGAGGGCCGGATGATAAATAAACTTGAACTTGAAAATAATATCTTACACACTGGGGACATGCAAACGTGTCAACACAAGACTGATGACATGAACAGGCACCAGCAAAAGCAGGTGTGACTTACCTCTGTAGAACCAATTAGTCAGGATTAGTCACGAAAGCAGGAGGCTTTCCAGTCCAGGATTCATTCACTAGTCATTAAAACGTCTAATAAAGCACTTGGAGAATACATACAACCACAAATACTACTTCAGACAACAGGCATGGACAAAGAAGGCTTAGAAAGAAGGAAGCAATGAAACATCATGTTGATGTTACCCTCTGAAATGGGTTGCAGCGCTGTCAATGCTTTGTCACTCTGTCGGAACAGGAATACTCTGTAGGAAGAGGAATTTGTATAAATAAAAGGCATCTATCATTTGACGATTTGACCTCCATCTTGGCTTGAGCACCAACTACTTCCACCTCAAAGATCACAGCCATATCTGCATTATATCGCAGCAATTTCAACTCTCTACCTAAACTGTATCAAGTATCTAGCTTTTGACCTCATTGAAGCCAGGTTTTTCAAATCTCATGTGCAACCTACCAGCTCTGTTGCATGCAATTTTGCAGCCTCCATACCCTTCCTCCTCCCTCAACCTCCAGTAGTTCCACACTCTCAATAGATATGTCTGGCAGCCACAATTATCCCTCCAGGCCACATGCTCTACCCTCTCTGCCATGTGTTGCTATACCCTCACTTGATCCCTGCCTACCTCCTTCACATGCCATAGACCCGAATACTTCATTCTCTGCTCAATTGACCTTCAAGAGCCTAAGGGAGTTCCCACTTTCTTTCAGCTCCCAGCAGTGGAACGTTGTGCAGCACGTGCTTTGTCCACTGAGATGCGGCATAAATTTAGACCCACAGAACAGTAACAGGCCCTTTCAGTCCCTGAGCCCGTGCCGCCCAATTTGAATTCCATCCCCGGTATGTTTCGAACAGTGGGAGCCCCCGGGGAAAACCCACGCAGACATAGAGAGAATGTACAAACTCTTTACAGACAGCGCGGGATTCGAGCTACATTCCGAATTCTGCTCTTGCTCTCACTACAGGCATAATCTGAACGGCCCTTTCTGAATTCACAACTCACTGCCCAACAATTTGAGAAACAGAATAAAATTTGTTCTCACAGAATTTATGTGATAAAAGAGTAAATGACTTTTTTTTTTAACTCGCATTTCTTAACGTATGTGCAGATTTGTTTTGTGGAAGATCTTGATGCGGACTGCTTTCTGGCAACTCAACTCCCATCCCCTCCAGTAACTTGGGGACTGCCTGTACAAGCTTTGGACTGCATCATCTGACCCACAAGATGACTCCACCACTAATCCCTCTGCCTCCTGCTGTGCCACGACCGTTAGCCTTCTCCATATCCTTCTCCTGTCTGACACTGGCCTCCACTGTGGAGCTGAGTAAAAGAGGTGACTGGAGAGATCATTGGGTCAATCGTGCACTGGGGTTGGGGATAGTATTCTACTTGAAGATATTACTCGGACCCAAGGTGCAGTAGTTTAATATGCATGAAGAGAGAAAAATGGATACATATGGGAAAGCATCAAAAACAGAGGACTTGCATGACACGGAAAGTATTGCAGTTTCTGTAAACTATTTTATTTTCTGAGAGGAAGTGACTAGAGTAGGTGACTTCTGCTTCTGTGAATCATTTCCTGGTACTGTCTCCAAATCAGCCTCTTCCATGTACTCCAGTTACCTGCTGTCTGCCTCCGCCTTCCTTTCATTATCCACTTCCTTGTCCGATGGCTTCTCTGGCTTTGGCTCCTCCTTGGTCTCCCCAACCAGTGGCTGTTCCTGAACCTTTAGCTCCCCCTTGGACAATGGCACCTCCTCGATCTGCGACCAGCTGAGCTGTTTCCTGGACCGCAGTGTCCTCAGCTTGCTGCAATACTCTCTCTCCTGGAGGAACCGGCTTTGCTGTTCCTTCAGCTCCAGTTGCTGCTCACGGAGGACCCGGGATCGGTGTATCAGACACAGTAGCTCTTCCCGGAGCTCCTGGTTCTCAGTTTTGATTGACTCAAGGTGCTGGATCAGGCAACAGACTGCCTCCTGCAGGGAAACAGTCCAACTCCTTTTAATAATCTGAAGAGCTTTCAAGAACATAGAACGGTACAACACAGGAGCAGGACCTCTATTCTATAGGTCTGCGCCAAACAAGATCCTGAATTAAACTAAAACTTAGCTGCTAGCACATGATACGTATCCCTCCACTTCCTGCATGTGTCCGTCTACAAATTCTCTTAAACACTACAGTTTATTGTCATACACATAGGACAATATACATGTGCACTAAAATTCTTGCTGCAGCCAGATACATGTAAAAAATACTCCAGTAGTATACATAATGACCAAAGTATGGAAAGAAGTAATAAATATAGAAGGTAGATAATATTCACTCTTACAGTTCAGTAAGTGAAATAGTGTAATAATGCGAACAGATCCCTTTGCAATGCCAGAGCAAGTTTATGGTTATGGTAGTTTGGGGAGGTTCGAGAACCTGAAGGTTGTTGGGGAAATTTTATAAATATATAAAACGGAAGAGGGTGGCCAGAGTTAACATAGGACTCTTGGAGGATGAGAAATGAAAACTGGTAGCAAAAAATGAGGAAATGGCATTAAACAAATATTTTGTGTCAGTCTTCACGGTGGAAGACACGTCCAGCATGCCCAAGTGTGGAGTTAAGGATGCGAATGTTGGGGAGGGCCTTGATAAAATAGTTGTTACAAAGGAAGTAGTGATGGAAAAACTAATGGGACTAAAGCCAGACAAATCACCTGGTCCTGATGATAGGCATCCAAGGGTTCTGAAGGAAATGGCAGAAGTTAGAGTTGATGCATTGGTGGTCATAGACCAAAATTCCTTGGATTCTGGGCAGGTCCCGGCAGACTGGAAGACAGCAAATGTCACGCCACTTTTTAAGAAGGGATGTAGGCAGAAGACTGGAAATTATCGGCCAATTAGCTTGACGTCTGTAGTTGGAAAAATGCTTGAAGCCGTTATTAAAGATGAAATAGTGAAACTTTTGGAACATAAGGGTTCAATCAGGCAGACGCAGCATGGTTTTAGAAAGGGAAGATCTTGTTTGACAAACTTGTTAGGATTCTTTGAGGATATAATGGGTGCGATGGATAGAGGGGAACAGGTTGATGTTGTCTATTTGGATTTCCAGAAAGCGTTTGATAAGGTGCCGCACAAGAGACTTCTCAGTAAGTTATATGAAAGTGGAGTCCGGGGAAGTCTATTGGCCTGGATTGAAAATTGGTTGTCTGACAGGAGGCAGAGAGTCAGGATAAATGGGAGTTTTTCAGGTTGGCAGAGAGTGGTAAGTGGGGTGCCGCAGGGGTCGGTGTTAGGCCCACAACTGTTCATCATTTACATTGATGACTTGGAGGAGGGGACAAAATGTGGTGTAGCCAAGTTTGCGGATGACACCAAATTGAGTGGAAGAGCAAATTGTAATGAAGATGTGGAGAGTCTGCAGAGGGAGAGAGTTAAGCTAGATGAGTGGGCAAAGGTCTGGCAGATGGAGTACAATGTTAGTAAGTGTGAGGTGATCCACTTTGGCAAGAAAAATAAAAGAGCTGAATATTATTGAAAGGGTGAAAAACTACAGCATGCTGTTATGCAGAGGGATTTGGGAGGGCTTGTGCATGAATCACAAAAAGTTAGGTTGCAGGTGCAGCAGGTTATTAAGAAGGCAAATGGAATGTTGGCCTTCATCGCTCGAGGAATTGAATTCAGGAGTAGGGAGGTCATGTTGCAACTGTATAAGGTACTGGTGAGACCGCACCTGGAGTACTGTGTCCAGTTCTGGTCTCCATATTTGAGGAAGGATATACTGGCTTTGGAGATGGTCCAGAGGAGGTTTACTAGGTTGATCCCTGGGATGATGGGGTTGACTTATGATGAAAGATTAAATCGTCTAGGATTGTATTCGCTCGAGTTCAGAAGAATGAGAGGAGATCTTATAGGAACATATAGGATTATGAAGGGTAGGGATAGGATAGATGGAGGAAGGTTTTTTGAGCTGGCCGGGGAAACTAAAATGAGAGGACACAGTTTCAAGATTCGGGGGAGTAGATTTAGGACAGAGATGAGGAAAAATAGATTTTCCCAGAGAGTAGTGAATGTTTGGAATTCTCTAACCAGGGAAGTGGTTGAGGCTGCCTCATTAAACATATTTAAAATTCGGTTAGGTAAATTTTTACATGATAGAGGAATTAGGGGATATGGGGAGAAGGCAGGTAGGTGGAGTTAGGTCATAAATTAGATCAGCCATGATCGTATTGAATGGCGGAGCAGGCTTGAAATGGCCATTTTTGGCCTCCTCCTGTTCCTACTTCCTATGTTCCTAAACGACTCTTCCCAAAGAGGTTATGACCAGGGTGATGGGGTTCCTTTATGATGTTGGCTGCTGTCTTGAGGCAGAGCCTCACATGGACATTTTCGATGGATGCGAGATCAGAGATTGCGATGGATCTTGCTGTGTTTGCTACTTTCTGCAGCCCTGTGAATTACCAGACATCAATTACTGTGATGGAACCAGTCCATATCCTTTCCACAGTGCACCTGTAGAAGTTTGACAAGGCACATCTCCTCAGACTTGCTAAAAAGTAGAGGAGGTAGTGGCCTTCTGCACAGTTGCCTTAGTGTTCTGTCTCCAGGAGAGGACCTCTGATACATGGACTCTCAGAAACATGAAGGAACCGACCTTCCTCACCTCCGTCGCATCAATGTGGACAGGTCTGCAGTCCCTTAGCCTCCCCTTCCTAAAATCCACAATTAGCACCTTCGTCTTGAAGATGTTGAGAACAAGATTGTTATTCTGGCATCACCCAACCAGGCCTTCAATCCTGTCTCTCTGAGGTGTTGTCTCAGCACAGCAGCCAACATCATAAAGGAACCTCATCTCCATGGTCACAACCTCTTTAGGAAGAAGACCAGCAGCTCTAGGTTCAAAGAGAGTTAATTTTCCCAACTGTCAGGTTCTTGAATCTCCCTGTACGACTGTAACCTCTTCCCATTATTTGGCCAACAGCAGTGGTGTGATCACCAAATTGATTGATTGATTTGGAGCTGAGCCTGGCTATGCTATAATGAATGTATAGAGAAATAGAGCAGGGCACAGCCTCGAGGTCTATAGCAATGGACATATTCAGCAGGCATGAGAGTGGGGGCACAGCAGGGAGCAGGGAAGGTGCAATAAACTGCGTTCGCTGTAATGCAAAAAGCCCCACAGATAAGTCAGTTGACCCAAAGACAAGAGATCGGCTCGTGGGATTGTGACATTGTGGAAACATTATTGGCGGATGGACGGATCAATGTGGCAATGATTCCGTGCTTCTGGTGTGTCAGAGGTGGAGGCAAGAGGGAAGGAGGAGTTGTGATATTGATTAGGGAGAACATCACAGCAGTACTTCATACAGTCATTCTCCACCTGTTTTTGGCTATGCCCCCCCCCGCCCCAGGACTCTGCTCAAAGGTTTTGGGCTCCCTTCCCTGTGAAGCAGACAAGTTTTGATTTCTTCCATAATTCTTTACCAACTACATAAAAAAACATTAAAAATATTTATGCTACGTGAGGTGAGAAGAAAATGTTTTTTACTTAAGCATGCTGTGGGACCCGTTGTGAATGACTGATTTAGGATATTCCTGGCAGGTTGCCCAATTAGGATAAATAACAAAAATAACAAATGAATGGGACTGTACTCCAGCCTCCCCAATTAGAGGATCAAATGTGTAGGGAAATTCAAAGTCGTTCAGGAATAATAAGGTTGTAATTGTACCAGATTTTAACCTCCTTAGTATTGACTCGTGCCTTAGGGATGAGATTGGGCAGAATGTAAGTGTGTCCAGTAAAGTTCCCTTACTGATGGAAGAGGAAGCAACTAACTAGAACAACTTGGTGCGTTTCTGGGCATGAGAGGTTGATCCAAAAGTCTAGGTGGGTACTCCCACGCTGCACTGCTGGAGATGACATTTCTCAAATAGAAATAGAACCCTTCCTGTGGATGTGAGGCTATTAAAGATTTACAGATTGCAGCTCAGGTCAATAACCTTTCACCTGAATTTCAATCCGTTTACAAAACACTAATTTGGGGACACTCGGAGCATTGTATGCAGTTCTGGTGGCCACACCATGGGAAGGGTGACACGGTTAGCATAGCAGTTCACGCAATGCCGTTACAGCACCCAGTGACCGGGTTTCAAATCCAGCGCTGTCTGTAAGGAGTTTGCATGTTCTCTCCGTGTCAGCATGGAGTTTCCTATGGTGCTCCAGCTTCCTCCCACCCTTCAAAAACGTACAGGGGACAAGGGTTGTAGGTCAATTGGGAGTACTCTGGCAGCCTGGGCTCGTGGGCCGGAAGGACCTGTTGCTGTATGTCTATATTTAAAAAGTAAATGATGGGATTATGCTGGGGAGAGTGCAGAAAAGATTCATCAGGATGTTTCCTGGATTGGGAGGACTTTGGTTATAGGGAGGGACTAGGTAGATTGGGATTGTTTGCCCTGGAATGGGGGAGGCTGAGGGCTGACCTGACAGAAGTCAACATAGAAAGTTTTTCCCCCGGAAACAAGATCAAAGACAAGAGGGCAAAGGTAAAACAGAAGGGGATCAAAGGAATAAGTTATTTTGATAGAGAGTGATTGATGTCTGGAATGGACTACCAGAAGAAGAGGTGGATTTAGATCAGTGGTTCGCAACCTTTTTCCTTCCACTCACATCCCACTTTAAGTAATCCTTGTGCCATCGGTGCTCTGTGATCAGGAAGGGATTGGTTAAGGTGGGATGTGGATGGGAAGAAAAAGTTTGAAAACCACTGTTTTAATCGTCCTTCATTGACTTGTTATGTGCACAGTTTCAGAACTCCAAAGGAAATGGGCTAATGACAATTTTTCTCAAACAAAATATTTCAGAAACAATAGGGTCTAGAGCAGTGATTCTCAACCTTCCTTTCCCACTCACATCCCACCTTAAGCAATCCCTTACTAATCACAGAGCATCGATGGCATAGGAATTGTTTAAAGTGGTATGTGAGGGGAAAGAAAATGTTTGAGAACCACTGATTTAGATATAATCACTACTTTGAAGAGGAATTTAATTTTAAATGTAGACATAGAGCATGGTTACAAGGCCGTTCAGCACACAAGCCTGTGCCACCCAATTACACCAATTAACCTACAACCCCGGTACGTTTTGAACGGTGGCAAGAAACTGGAGCACCCGGAGGAAACTCACGCAGACATGGGGAGAACGGACAAATTCCTTACAGACAGCGTGGGATTCGAACACCAGCCCCAATGACTGGCACTGTAACAGAATTGTGCCAACTGCTAGGCCAACTGTAATAATAGTGGTTAATAATACATTTAAATAAGATACAAATATATACATATATACGGGCAAATATGTTTGTGTGGATGACAAAAAGGAAGTAATGGAGGTGATGGGCTGGAGGCCATTTCCGTGCTGTGACTCCTTATCTAAGTACACAACATCTAATCAACCACGGCTTCTGGATGGAGATTTCCAGCTCTTTGCATAAGACCAAGGCATCCTCAATGGCCTGTGGCTGTCTGGCTTAACTCAACCACTTTTCCTAGCACCTCTGGGCCAAGGGGCAAGGAGAAGAGAACAGCAGCCAGAGAGTGGCACTCCTCTTTGCCACTCGACAGTGCGGGGGGGGGGGGGGGGATGATTTCCACGTGGAGACCCACCCATGTGGCCCTCATCGTCCTACAACACTGACTGAGGCTGGGACTTGAACTGCCATCACTTGGAATGGGGGATAAAACCTGGGTGTGGGGAGATGAATGGGCAGTACAGTTACAGCACCAGCGATCGGGACCGGGTTTCCAATCTGGTGCTGTCTGTTAGGAGTTTATATGTTCTCCCCGTGTCTGCGTCTGTTTTATCCCCCTCTTCAAAACCTACATGGTTGTAGGTTAATTGTGAAATTGGGTGGCATGGGCTTGTGGGCCAAAAGGGCCTGTTCCTGTGCTGTCTGCCTAAATTTAAAATTTGAATTGAAAACATTTATGACAACAGTTTAAGGCCTGAGTGCTTCTCTGGAGTGTGAAGTGCTGAGCCCTGGGTTCCTCACCTTGTTGGCTTCTTTCTCCAGCTGCTTCACCATCGTCTTGGCATTTTGCTTGTACTCAGTCTTTTCTTTGTTGAACTTGGCCTTGATGTTGTGTAGGTTCTGTGAGTGCAAGGCCCGTGCGTCCATCGCCTGCTCATTCAGCTCTTGGATCCTGGCGAGCTGAGTCTCACGCAGTTCCTGGTGCAGGGGACATGGGGAGAAAGCACACAAAGAATGCTGAAGCATTCGGCAAGCACCCTGTCTCACATTGAGGTCTACAGGTGGAACTGAATTTAATTGTTTATTGTTATGTGTACCGAGAAGCAGTGAAAAGCTTTGTTCTGCTGTCCAGGTTGGTCAACTCATAGTTAATAACAGCAGATAGTGCAAGAGGTGTGATGTTAGAGGAAGTCAAAGAGCGCAGTGTTACAATGACCGAGTTAAGGATAAGGATAAAAATACAGTCAAACAGCGCAGGTCAGGAGCATTGTCTTTTTATATTTAGAGGTCTATTTAAGAGTCTGATAAAAGCAGGAAAGAAACTGTCCTCTTGAACAGCCATTTTGAATGGGGGTGGGGGTCATAAACCCTAGTCTGGGTGCCACAGCAGATTCAAGGTGGGCCATGGACTAAAATCATGTTTTTTTATGTAGTAGGTAAGAGAGAAGTATGGAAGAAACCAACTAAACTTTATTGCTTCACGGGGAAGTGGGCCCATAAACTCTGAGCAGGGTGATAATGGTGTCATAGCCATTACAAAGTTGAGAATGGCTGCACTAGAGGTTGAAGTGTTCATTCTCATGTATCTTCTGCCTGATGGAAGGGGAGGGGTGAGAAAGGCTATGACCAGGGGGTCCCTTCATCTGTTGGCAGGTGTGTGTGTGTGTGTGTGTGTGTGTGTGTGTGTGTGTGTGGGTGTGGGTGTATGGGTGTTTGGGTGTATGGGTGTCTGTATATATGTGTGGGTGTCTGCTTGTGTGTGTGTGTGTGTGTGAGAGAGAGGAGGTGAGTGAGGAAGTACTAGGGGAACAGTTAGCTTGGAAAAAAAATGCATGGTGGGAATGAGGAATAGGGGTGGGGTGATAGAGAATCATTATTCGGCCTGGCTTTTGAACGTGTGGTGGAGTGAGGAAGGGAGGGGGTTGCATCCAATGGTGAACAGTGCTGCAGTCTCATAGTTCAATGATCCCTTTCAAGGTTCATGCTCCTCATTTGCTGGCTTTCTAAACTGCTCCAGTGCACTGGGAACAGTTAGTCAGTGGTCATACAGCACAGGGACGGGCACTTTAGCTCAAACATCCTTGCTGACCAAGGGGTCTTCCTTTGAATCCTGACTTTTCTTTTGGCCCATGTCCCTCTAAACCTGTCCTATCCATGAACCTGTGCAAAAGCCACTGAAGCAGTGTAAAACCCCTCCAGTCCCAGCAACAAACTTTTCTGCACCCTTTCTTGCTTGTTCACATCCTTCCTACAGCATGGGAACCAGAGTTGCTTGTCTCAGTCCTGAAGAAGTGTTCCAGCCCTCAATGTTGACCTTTCTTATTTTTCCCCCACTGATGCTATTTGACCTGCTGAGTTCCTCCAGCAGGTTGTGTATTGCTCCAGATTTCAGCATCTGCAGTCTCTTTTGTGTCTTCACATATATTAGGTGTGGTCTCGTCTATAGTGGTATGGGTTGAATAGAAAGGGGCAATGAGTCAGGATACAGGAGGGAGAATGAAAACTCGGCTGAATGGTGCACCAACAACAACCTCACACTCAATGTCACTGAATCCAAGGAGCTGGTTGTTGACTTTAGCAAGGGAAAAGCAGATGCGTACGATCCAGTGATCACTGGGGGATCAGAGGTGGAGAGGGTGAGAAAATATACACTTTTGTGAGTCACTGTCTCGGAGGATCTTTCCTGGACCCAGCACACAAATGGCATCGTGAAGTCAGCGCCTCTACTTCCTCAGGAGTTTGCGGAGGTTTGGTATGACATCAAAAACCCTGGCAAATTTCCACAGATGTGTGGTGGAAAGTGTGCTGACCAGCTGGGGACACCAATGCCCCCGAGCAAAAAGCCTTGCAAAAGTTAGTAGACACAGCCCAGGACATCACAGGCAAAACCCTCCCCACTATTGAGAACATCTACAGGAACGCTGTGGTCAGAGAGCAGCAGCAATCATCAAGGATCCACACCACCCAGCACACGCTCTGTTCTCACTGCTGCCATCAGGAAAGAGGTGTAGGTGCCACAAGACTCGCACCACCAGGTTCAGGAACAGCTGCTCCCCCTCCGCCATCAGACTCCTCAACAACAACTCAATCAAGGACTTATTTAAGGGACTCTTGTGCACTTGGATTCATTTTTTTCTCTATATTGCATGGCCAGTTTGTTTACATTTCTTTATTTGTCGACTTGTGTACATTGAGTCAGTTTATTTTTTTGTACTGCCAGTAAGTGGAAATTCTGTCTCACCCACAGTAAAAGAATGTGATATCATGTATGTACTCTGACAATAAATCTGAATCTAATAACAACCCTTGTACTCTTTATCCTGTCTGATGAATGTGTACCTTTAGGTCTCTGTTCTACAACACTTCCTATTCACCATCTGTGTCCTGTTCCAGTTTAACTACCAAAATGCATCATTAAAACAACCTTGCTCCAATTTATCACCTCTTTTGGTTCATATTCAGGTCAAATCTCAAAAGGGTAATACAGAATATACTCTCCTCACTTACTTTATATTCACTCAGACTCTCGATCTCCTTATGAATCTGAGCCAGCTCAGTTTCTTTCTCAGTTTGGGCCATTTTCAGTTCTACAGGGAAAGAGGAGAGGCAGTTCATTAGTTTAGACTGGTCCAGGCAAAGTTTGTGACCAGCATCTGTGCTCAGCAACTTTTGTTACGAGCTTAGTTTATCTCAACATCTCATCGCTGGCGATGTAGAAGCACTAACTACTAGGCTAACCATGCCATTTTTGAATATACTGGTAGAATCTTTTAGGATTAACCTTTATCTTATTTTCTGAGGATATATGTCCCCTTTGGTACTTGGAAAGGGAAGAAATGATTTGGGATCAGCATGGTTTTTTGCATCGGTAGTTATGCCTCCTGAATTAACCAATGTCCTCTGGTTTGTATCCCACTTAACCTCAGTGGAAAAAGTGGACCTGCATTTTTTCTATCTAACCCCTCATCATTCTGTATACCTCTATCAAATCTCCCTCTCCTCATTCTTCTATATAACTGCAACAGCAGTGCCTCAATTGATGAAGACAAGAACTTCACCACCCTCTCCATTTGTATCAGTACCTGTTTCAGGGAACGATGTACCTCTAACCCCATCTTTCAATACCACTTGCCAAGGCCTTACCATTAGCTGTGTATGTCCTGGTCTGTTCTAACTTCTCAAAATGCTTCACTTCAAAATTCCATCAGCCACTCCTTTGTCCACATTTCTAGTTGATCTACACCAGTGGTTCTCAACCTTTCTTTTCCCACTCACACACTACCTTATGTAATCCCTTACAAACCATATGGCATCCTATATCCAGCAATGTTCCCTATGGCGCACCACTGGTCATAGGCCTCCAATCAGAGTTACAACCCTCCTCTACCACCCTCTGCCTCCTACCACCAAGTCAATTCTGTATCTAATTGGCCAGATAATCCTGAATCCCATGCAATATGGCCTTCCCAACCAGCCTGTTATGCAGGACCTTGTCGAAGATCTTGCTAGAGTCTGTGCAGACAATTTTTTATATTAAGATTCACTTTATTGCCATGTAATAAAGACAGTGCAATATTACATGGAATTTGTGTCTGCTATAAGGCTGACAGATTCGCCATTGGCAGAAATTGCCTGAAGCGCCTCTTACAGTCAGTGAAAGAGAAGCTAAAGAGAGTCCCGGAGTGTCCATGGGTTCACCTCCAGCACTGCTGAAGTCCAGTCCAAACCATCAGCAGCTCGAGCTCCAGATCCAAACCTCCTACACAATCGGGAACCCTTCAGCACCCTCGGCACCCTCTCACATCTCAGTTCTGATACCTGGTACCTCTTCAGCCTGTCTGAAGCAGTCCACAACTCAGTGTGAATTCCTGACTGCAGTTACCAGCAGCCCGCAGCCTGCCCTCATCAAACCACTTGGCATCTCCTCAAAAATACAATCAAATTCAAGAGGCATAACTACCGATGCACAAAACCATGCTGACCCCAAATCATTTCTTCCCTTTCCAAGTACCAAAGGGGACATATATCCTCAGAAAATAAGATAAAGGTTAATCCTAAAAGATTCTACCAGTATATTCAAAAATGGCACGGTTAGCCTAGTAGTTAGTAAGGACTTTGTATGTTCTCCCCCTGTCTGCATGGGTTTTCGCCAGGAGCTCTGGTTTCCCACCGTTTGAAATGTAGTTGGGGTTGTAGGTTAATTGGGTGTAATTGGGAAGCACAGGCTCATGGACTGAAAGAGCCTGTTACCAAGCTGCATATTTAAATTTAAATATAAAAGAATAACTAGAGAGAGAACAGGGCCCATTAGGGATCCACATGGTTGTCTAAGTGGGGATGGATGAATATTTCTTGACGATTTAATGTGGAAAAGGTCTTGGAAACTAAGGAATTTGGGGAAGAGAACAGTGATGTCTTGAAATGTATCCACATGCCAAAGGGGAAAAGTTTTGGGGGAACATTAGGGGGAATTTCTTCACACAGAGAGTAGTGGGAGATTGGAAGGGGCTGAAGATGAGGTTTCAGAGCTGGGAGTGGGTCAGGGCTAGGAGGCAGGAGGCTAGGCACCAGGGAGTGTCCGAAGAGCTTGGGGAACAAGGTGAGACTCAGCAAGGAGCCAACAGGGCTTGGGGAAATGTAGGTCCTGATGAAGGAGGTCGGAGCTGGGAGCTGGAGTAACTGGATTGGGTCTGGCAGAGTCAGGGTTCTCTGGAAGCCAATGAATCAGAATTTATTGCATGAACATGTAACAAAATTTGTTGTTTTGTGGCAGCATCACAGTGCAAGCATTTATATAAACCATCTTTCAAAATAAATAAAAAATAGTGCAAGAAAAAGTCAAAATAAGGCAGGGTCTTTGGTTCATTGATTAGTCAGGAATCTGATGGGGGAGGGGAAGAAGCTGTCCTTGTTTTGTTGACTGCTTCTCTTCAGGCTCCTGTACTTTTTTCCTGATGGTAGCAGAGTGAAGAGGGCATGGCCTGGATGGTAGAAGTCCTTAAGGATTCTTGTAGACCTTCACATGGTCACCTCTCGTGGTCGTGTACTTGCCTTTGTCGGGAGTGGTGCCCGCTGCCGTTGATGATGTAAGCAAAGCGGTGCGTGGGAGTAATAATGTGCAAGTGTGGGTGTGTTTAGCATCAGTATATGGGTGATGAATCTCAAGGTGCAGGAGGAGGAGAGGGAGAACGTCAGATCACCCGTGTGTTGGTGAGCCAATGGGGTTTGGCTGGGTAGTGTTTGGGAGTTGAAGAATTCAATGTGGTGTCTTGTGGTTAACAAAGAAAGTCGACTTCATGGTATGCTGAAAGAAATGAGTGAGTGTATTTTTTATTTGTTATTAAGCTGTGGTAAATCATTGCCGTTAGCAGTGGTGACCCCTGATGTGATAAGAATGGCCTGGTAGTCCAGTCCTCATGCATGAGAAGATAAGTATATCCCCAAGAGGGCTGAAGTGGGCCTACCAAGTCTAGGTGCATGTCTTGGAAACGGGAATCCAGAACAACATAAGCCCTCAGCTTGGATTCCATTTGTCTGGAGACAGGCAGGTCCTTGGCCATAATCCAACATTCCATTTAACACGAGGCCAGGTAAAATGTTCCGTAACTAGTCTGAGTGATGCATTTCTATCAGGATGTGATAGATTGTAAAGAGACTCAAAAATCTCCCATCTCATAGCCGCCGGCACAAAAGGCCTAGGAAAAATCGCAGACTAACTTTTCACCTGATTAATTCAGGGTCACATCTTGAAGATGGAGACCACAGTTGATGTGGCGACACCAGATGAGATCGGGATCAGTGTGCTGTGCATGAGCCATGGTGGTAAAATTGCTGGCAGTAGTTGTATGTAAGGGACCAATGTCGCACCTGGGCAGGGCATTGACCACGGCATTCACTAGGAGGTATTTCACTAGGAGGTAATCTATCTCTGCTGAGCAGGAGGTCTTTACAACAGAGACCTTCTGGTGCACCAGTTCTCATTGATGTAAGTGCACAGTCCCCCTCCTTGACTGTTGCCAGAGCAGCAGTGTCTCTGTCTACCCTGGATTGCTGAGTCTGGAATGGTGTCCTGGAGCCATGTTTCTGTAATCACCAGAACACAGCAGCCCTGCAGTTCTCTCTGGTTCAGATGAAGCCTCAGGTCACCCATTTTCTTCTCCAGCGATCTTACATTTGAGAGTAAAATTGTCGGAAGTGTGGGTCTGAAGGGGTTAACTCCCGGTCTGATTTCCACACTTCTGTCTTCCGATGCGATCTGCTTCACAGTTTGCAGTGGTCTGTGTTCCCTGCTTCAGTAGGTTTAAACCGCATAGAATCTTACTGATCCAATCTGCTCATTTTAAATTCCAGTTTGCGTTTTGTACTTTGACGAGAGTTTCCCGATCATAGATACAACGTAACAGGTTGGGGATTTCACCATTGTAAGGAGCCGAAGTGGCTGCAGCAACCTTGTGTGCCACCATCTTGGAAAAATGATAAATGGTCCTAAGATGGGATTCGGGGCACGTTTTGGTGGTTGAGCTCACTTCCTCCGTAAATTATACCCCCTAGGAATTGGTTTAGTCCTGAAGCTGGTGTCATATTCTCATTCTATTGTACTCATCTGATTTCATCATAGAGGGTGGGTCAGAATTGCGATTTACAACCTTTGTGATTAACTCACAGCTCAACGAGTTGTTCCCTGAGCTGAAAATAGCGAGAGCTGTATGGTGTGATTAAAAATCATGCCTTTGAGATTTGTCCAGGTGCCTCCGGACCCACCAATGGGAATTGCAAATACTGCAAATGCTGGACTTGCAGTGGATGTGGGAATGGATGAAATGCTTTTGAGAGATTGGTCATGGCCAGAATTAACTCATACCTAAGTAAGGGACTGGATCCACTGCAATGTGTCACAATCATTCCACAGCAGACACAATATCACTGGCTTCCCACTCAGCTCTGCATCATCTAGACCAGTGGTTCTCAACCTTTTCCCATCCACTCACATCCCACTTTAAGTAAGCCCTATCCCATAGGTGGTCTGTGATAAGTAAGAGGTTGCTTAAGGTGGTATGTGGGTGGAAAGAAAAAGTTTGAAAACCACTGTTTTAACCGTACCTCATTGACTCGTTATGTGCACGGTTTCAGAACTCCAAAGGAAATGGGCCGATGACAATTTTTCTCAAGCAAAATATTTCAGTAACAATTAGGTCTAGAGCAGTGATTCTCAATCTTCCCTTCCCATTCACATCCCACCTTAACCAATCCCTTACTAATCACAGAGCACCGATGGCACAGGGATTACTTAAAGTGGGATGTGGGTGGAAAGAAAAAGGTTGAGAACCACTGATTTAGGCAACAGTATGGGTGCTCTACGTAGACTACAGCTCACCTATCCACCAGTGTGAATTTGAAACAATGCCTCCTCCTCACTGACAATCAACACAGGCACACCTCAAGGATATGTGCTTAGCCCACTGCTCTACTCACAACAACTGTGTGGCCAGGCACAATTCAAATGTTACCTACAAATCTGCTGATGGTACCACAGTTATTGACAGAAGCACAGATGACAATGAGAAAGTGGACGTAAGGGAGATAGGTCAGCTAGTTGAGTGGTGTCATAACAACCTTGCACTCAATGTTTGCAAAATCAGGGAGACTGAGGAGGAAATCAGGAGTACCCTCATCGAGGGTTAGGGGCAAAAATTCCTGGGTGTCAATATCACTGATAATCTGTCCTGGAGCCTCCATGTTGATGCCATCAAGAAGGCTTGCCAGTGGCTATACATTGTGAGGAGTTTGAAGAGATTCTGTATGTCATTGAAGAACCTTGAAAACTCCTACAGATTTACAGTGGAGAGCTGGTGGCATCACTGTCTGGTAGGGAGGTGCCAACGCTCAGGACAAGAATAAACTTCAGAGGCTTGTTAACTTGGTCAGCGACATCACGGCCACCAGACTTCCCTCCATCAAGGACACCTACAAGAGGGAGTGTCTCAAGAAAGCAGCCTCTATCCACAAGGACCCCCACCACCCAGGCTATGCCCTCTTCATATTGGTCCCATCAGGAAGGCTGTACAGCTGTCTGAAGACGAACTCAGCGGCACAAGGACAACATCTTCCCCTCTGCCATCAGATTTCTGATTGAACAATGAACCCAAAATACCACCTTACTTTGTCTTTTTCTTGCACTATTTTAATTTATTGTGTAAGATGGTTGATATAAATATTTGCTCTGTGATGCTGCCACAAAACAAATTTCATGGCAATGAATTCTGATTCTGATTGTGAACGATCTCCCACGGAAATGTATTGTTTCCATCCACTCTGTCAGCATCATGAAGCCTCATATGATCCACCTGGAAGTCGTAGCGAATTCCAAGCACAGCTCGGATGAAGATTCTAGGCAAGGAGATTGGCTAATGGTTCAGGCATTGGAGAAAGAGGGGAGATTTAAAGAGGTATACATCATTATGCGGGGTAATAGATAGGGTAAATACAAGCAGCGGTTTTCCACTGAGGTTAGGTGAGTCAAGAACTAGAGGACAATGGATTGATGGTAAAGGTGAAACATTTAATGGGAGCATTAGGAAGACCTTCAAGCAGAGAGCGGTGAGAGTGTGGAACAGGCTGTCAGCATAGGTGTTGGATGTGGGTTCGATATGAATCCATTCCAGTTCGTTTATCATACCAACAGGTCTACAGTGGATGCCATCTCACTGGCTCTACACCAAGCCCTGGAACCCTAGACAGCAAAGACTCATACAGTTTGGCACTTAATACCATCATTCCCTCGAAACTGATCAGCAAACTCCAAGACCTGGGACTGGGACTCAACACCACGATGTGTAATTAGATGCTGGATTTCCTCACCTTCAGACCGCAATCAGCGACAGTTGGTAAAAAGATCTCCTTCACAATCTCCATCAGTACCAGAGCACCATAGGGCTGTGTTCTTAGACCCCGTTCTACTCACTATACACCTATGGCTGTGTATAGCAACAACAACACCATCTACAAAATGGCTGATCAATACCACGTTAATGAGTTGTATAAAAAGGGGCAATGAGTCAGGATACAGGAGGGAGATTGAAAACCTGGCTGAATGGTGCACCAACAACAACAACAATGTCACCAAAACCAAGGAGCTGATTGTTGACTTTAGGAAGGGAAAACCAGAGGCGTACGATCCAGTGATCATTGCGGGATCCGAGGTGGAGAGGGTGAGAAAATTTACTATATATTTCAGCGTACAAGTTGACCAGAGTATAAGTCAACCCCCTTTTTCAGCCTCATTTTAAAGGTTTTATAGTATATCCAGCATATAAGTCAACCCACATTTTCTGGCTCCCTAAGGTGTCCATTGACCAGCATATAAGTTGACCCCCAAAGCTCGTGATGCCTGAGATGGGCCATTTACCAGCATATGTGTCGACCTCCATCGATTACGTAGATTGATCTGCTGGGCGTTGGCTGGAGGTCATTGCTATCATGGAGGATCCATTGACAGAATGCAGCACGTGACGAAAATATGAAGCGAGCTTTAAGTTGAAAGTGATAGAAATAGCCAAGAAAACCAACAACTGCGGTGCTGCAAGAAAATTTGACGTGGATGAGAAGTTGGTAAGAAATTGGAGGAAGAAAGAAGTGACTTTAAGAAATATACCCAAAAGGCAATGTTCTTTGAGAAAAGGAATCACTCGTTAGCCAGAGTTGGGAAATCATGTTGCAGAATAGTTATGTGAACAGAGACAAGTTTGCTACATAGTCACCTGAAATAAAATAAAAACATTTGCACTGCAGTGGGCCAAGTCACACCCAGTGATGATTTTGAGGCGACAGTCGGCTGGTGTAATCGTTAATGAACAGGAAAACTCTGGTATTACACCAAAAAACAAAAATTGCACAGAAACGACCTAAAGAACTTGATCATAAGGTTGTAGGTTTCACCAGTTTATTATACGGAACTGGCAAAAACAGTTTGCATTGGCAAATATGGCAATGTGGACGAACCCCCATGAATTTTGACATGATGGGCAATAAACAGTGGAATGGAAAGGTGTTAAAACTGCAAACAAAAAGTGGAGGCCACGAAATGCCCAGGTTTACCATGGTGTTATCACGTATGGCTGACAGGACGAAGTTAAGACCCATGATGATCTTCAAAAATGCAAAATTAAACTAAAAATGAAATCCCCTGCAGGTATTTTTGTACATTTTCACGAAAAAGGATCGATGGATGAAAATGGTGTAAAACTATGGACAGTCAATATGTGGTACAGGCAGCCAGGCGGTTTACACAAAGAACGGAGTTCGCTGGTCTGGGATATGTCTCATAGCCACGTAACGGAGAACACTAAAAGTAGATTAGCACTACGTAATACATTATGGTGGTTATCCTGGGGGATTTGATGCCTATATTGCAACCTCTCAATGTCTGCTTGAACAAGCCATTCAAAGACCATGTGTGTGAGGAATGGAAAACATGGATGACGACTGTAGAAAAGTTGTTTACAAAAGGCACAACATCACTTGATGTGCTGTGTAACTTTGTGCTCAAGGCATGGGAAAAAGTTTAAAAAGTCCAGTGATTTTGTAATGCTCAACAAAAATATATTCTGGTCAGGAAAAAGGGCAGCAAGGGAGGGAAAAATCAATCGTGGTTAACAAAGGAAATAAAGGAGAGTATAAAATTGAAGGCGCAGGTGTAAAAAGCTGGAAAGAGCAGAGGGAAACTGGAAGATTGGGAAAACTTTAAGAGACAACAAGGGGTTACAAAGTGGGTAATAAGAAATGGGAAAAAGGATTATGAAAGTAAATTGGCACAAAATATAAAAACAGAAAGCAAAAAATTTTATAAATATATAAAACGGAAGTGGGTGGCCAGAGTTAACATAGGACCCTCGGAGGATGAGAAAGGAAAACTGGTAGCAAAAAATGAGGAAATGGCCGAGGCATTAAACAAATATTTTGTGTCACTCTTCACGGTGGAAGACATGTCCAGCATGCCCAAGTGTAGAGTTAAGGATGCGAATGTTGGGGAGGGCCTTGATAAAATAGTTGTTACAAAGGAAGTAGTGATGGAGAAACTGATGGGACTAAAGCCAGACAAATCACCTGGTCCTGATGATATGCATCCAAGGGTTCTAAAGGAAATGGCAGAAGTTATAGTTGATGTATTGGTGGACATAGACCAAAATTCCTTGGATTCTGGGCAGGTCCCGGCAGACTGGAAGACAGCAAATGTCACGCCACTTTTTAAGAAGGGATGTAGGCAGAAGACTGGAAATTATCGGCCAATTAGCTTGACGTCTGTAGTTGGAAAAATGCTTGAAGCCGTCATTAAAGATGAAATAGTGAAACTTTTGGAACGTAAGGGTTCAATCAGGCAGACGCAGCATGGTTTTAGAAAGGGAAGATCTTGTTTGACAAACTTGTTAGGATTCTTTGAGGATATAATGGGTGCGGTGGATTGAGGGGGAACAGGTTGATGTTGTATATTTGGATTTCCAGAAAGCGTTTGATAAGGTGCCGCACAGGAGACTTCTCAGTAAGTTACAGGAAAGTGGAGTCTGGGGAAGTCTGTTGACCTGGATTGAAAATTGGTTGTCTGACAGGAGGCAGAGAGTCGGGATAAATGGGAGTTTTTCAGGTTGGCAGAGAGTGGTAAGTGGGGTGCAGCAGGGGTCAGTGTTAGGCCCACAACTGTTCATCATTTACATTGATGACTTGGAGGAGGGGACAAAATGTGGTGGAGCCAAGTTTGCGGATGACACCAAATTGAGTGGAAGAGCAAATTGTAATGAGGATGTGGAGAGTCTGCAGAGGGAGAGAGTTAAGCTGGATGAGTGGGCAAAGGTTTGGCAGATGGAGTACAATGTTAGTAAGTGTGAGGTGATCCACTTTGGCAAGTAAAATAAAAGAGCTGAATATTATTGAAAGGGTGAAAAACTACAGCATGCTGTTGTGCAGAGGGACTTGGGAGGGCTTGTGCATGAATCGCAAAAAGTTAAGTTGCAGGTGCAGCAGGTTATTAAGAAGGCAAATGGAATGTTGGCCTTCATCGCTCGAGGAATTGAATTCAGGAGTAGGGAGGTCATGTTGCAACTGTATAAGGTACTGGTGAGACCGCACCTGGAGTACTGTGTCCAGTTCTGGTCTCCATATTTGAGGAAGGGTATACTGGCTTTGGAGAGGGTCCAGAGGAGGTTTACTAGGTTGATCCCTGGGATGAAGGGGTTGACTTATGATGAAAGATTAAATCGTTTAGGATTGTATTCGCTCGAGTTCAGAAGAATGAGAGGAGATCTTATAGAAACATATAGGATTATGAAGGGTATGGATAGGATAGATGGAGGAAGGTTTTTTGAGCTGGCCGGGGAAACTAAAGCGAGAGGACACAGTCTCAAGATTCGGGGAAGTAGATTTACGACAGAGATGAGGAAAAATCATTTTTCCCAGAGAGTAGTGAATGTTTGGAATTCTCTCACCAGGGAAGTAGTTGAGGCTGCCTCATTGAACATATTTAAAATTCGGTTAGATAAATGTTTACATGATAGAGGAATTAGGGGATATGGGGAGAAGGCAGGTAGGTGGAGTTAGGTCATAAATTAGATCAGCCATGATCGTATTGAATGGCAGAGCAGGCTTGATGGGCCATTTTTGGCCTCCTCCTGTTCCTACTTCCTATGTTCCTAAGACCCAGTATCCCTTGTACAATTGATGGGACGGACACTGATTTATTGTGGGACCCTGATGGCAAAACTGAAACCACATGCAGAGTGGGAGCCATATGATGAGTGTTTGAACAGTGAGAGAAGGTATGTGCTTTGCTTTGAATGATCATAACGAAAATGATTTGTTGTTATTTTCAGATAATGATAAGTGATTTTGAACGGTGCTAATTGTGTTGTTTTCAATAAAAATCTCAATGAAAATCCATCAGTCATGTTTTTTTTTGGTTTTCAAGGGTTGACCTATATGTCGAATCAGTTTTTCAAGGGTCGACTTATCAGCGTGGATTGGATTTTGAGCTGAATTTAAGGTCTCAAACATATATCCCGTGTAATAACCCATTTTTGGTGAGGTTTTTTTTGGGTTTCATGACTCAACTTATAATGGTAAGTCCTTGGGAGTCTCTATCTTGGAGGATCTTTCCTGGACCCGACACACTCATGGCACCGTGAAGAAAGCACTTCAGCGCCTCTACTTCCTTAGGAGTTTGCGGAGATTTGATATGACATGGTAAACCCTGGCAAATTTCTAAAGATGTGTGGTAGGAAGTGTGCTGACCGGCTGGATCAAGGTCTGGTATGGGTACACCAATACCCATTAGCATAAAACCCTACAAAAGGTAGTTGACACAGCCCAAGACATCACAGGCAAAACCCTTCCCACCATCGAAAATATCTACAGAGAACGTTTCCATCGGAGAGCATCAAGGATCCACATCCACGCTCTGTTCTCGCTGCTGCCATTGGGAAAGCGGTGTAGGTGCCACAAGACTTTCACCACTAGGTTCAGGAGCATCGACTACCCCTCCACCATCAGACTCCTCAAAACAAACTCAATCAGGGATTTAATTAAGGACTTGTAGCCGCGCGCTACTTGAAGTAAAGACACACACACAAGTGTAGTCAGGTACAGCTCTGCTTTATTGGACTTTTATATATCGTTTGTGTTCCTGCTGTTTGCTCGCATAACAATAGCAGGTCTCCCGCATGTGGGTACATTCTTTACATGACAATGCCTTCTTCCCTGCGCAATTGTCCCTTTCTATTGGCTGTGCAGCGGGGCCAGCGCCATGTTGGGGATCCTGGCCCCTCGGCTGCCTTAGCCTCCCGACTGCTGGTTCGCTTGCTGTGCCGCTGCACAGTCTGCTGGCCCCGTTTGCGCTCGCCGCCCAGAGCGCCAGCCCGATGACCACAGCGGCATGCCTCTACAGTCTCTTTTGCATTTTATTGATTTTTTTTTTCTCTCTCTCTCTGGATTGCAGTTTGTTTTACATTTCCTTATTTGCTTACATGTGTACATTGAGTCAGTTTTTTTTGCACTGCTAATAATTGGTAATTCGGCCTCTCCCAAAAGAACAAGAATTTCAGGTTAGTATTTGATATCATGTATGTACTCTAACAATAAATCTAAAATCTCAATCTGATTTCAGCATTTGAGAGAAGATTGAACAGGTACATGGATGGGAGAGGAATGGGGGGCAATGGACTTGGGTGCATGTCGATGCGACGAGGCCGAATAAATATTTGGCATAAGACTAGATGGGCTAAAGCACCTATTTCTGTGGGTAGCAAAAGAATTTTCAACAGACTACATGCAGTTGATTTCACTGAGAGACATGCCAGCAAACCAACAGGACTCAAAAGTGAATCAGCAAGGAGGCAAGTTGTGCTCAAGTTATGCTCTGCAAAGGCAGAGGAACCATGAGGCATGGCAGTTTGATGAGTTTTATCCAGAGTTATCACACTACAGGGGTGTTCAGGTGTCTCCTTGGGAGCTGTGCAATTTGAGTCATGAAATAAATCTTCAAAAATGACTATGAAACCACCTAATTTTACAACATGGAAACAGGCACTTCAACCCATCCTGTTCATGTTGACCAATGTGGTCCCCATAACACCCCAAATTATCTGAATGTCTGATGTAACAGTTGTTCCTAGCTTTACCACTTCCTCTGGCAGCTCATTCCTCCTACCCTCCCACCCTTAGCACGAAACCCAGATATGGAAATCTGCCGTCCTCATCCACTCTGGCCCCCATGTGCCTCCAGACACCCTCACCACCTCCGTACAATGCATTTGACATTCCCATACACCGAAGACATCTATGTGAGGCAGCCAACATGATAAAGGACCCCCATCACCTGAGTCACAAGCTCTTCTCGCTGCTACTTTCTGGCAGAAGTTGCAGAAACCTGAAGACCAGCACCTCTAGGTTCATCCAAACTTCCCTGTATACCCTTGTAGAGCTCGTCGAAAGAACCAAAGACTTGTTGATCCAAACCAAGGCTTTTATTAGCAAAAGACAGGAGCTCTTCACAGGTGGCCGACCAGTCCGGAATGATCCGACCTGGCTAGGGACACAACCCTTTAAGGCCCAGACAATAGGTGTGGCTTAGCTCTCAGCCAATCGCTGTAAGCACAGTCTAGATACAGTAAGTATATACACTATGTACATTGGTGATAGGTCTGTACTATCACAACCCTAACCCTAAAGATAGAAAGAAGGGACATTGGGTCAAAAGAGATAGAATCATTAGGGTTGAATTAAGAAATGCCAAGGGTAAAAAGACCATATTAGCAGTTATATATAGGCCCCCAAACAGTAGCCAGGAAGTGAATAATGAGCTACAGCAGGAAATACAGAGGGCATGTCACAGGATAATAACAAAATAATTATGGGGGATTTTAACATGGCAGGGGATTGGGAGAGACAGGAAAATACTGGAAGCCAGGAGAGTTTGTAGAAAACCTAAGAGATAGCTTTTTTGAACAGCTTGTTGAGAAGCCCATCAGGGGATCTGCAGTTCTGAATTGGGCCATGAGCAATGAACCTTAGGTCGTTAGGGAGTTATAGGTCATAGAACCTCTAGGAAGCAGCGATCATAACACGGTTGAATTTAATTTAAAAATTGAAAAGGAAAAAAATTATTGGATGCATCAATTTTTCAGTGGAATAAAGGAAATTTCAGTGGTATGAGAAAGGAACTGCCTCAAGTAAACTGGGAAAGCAAACTAATTGGAGGATCAGAGCAGGACTGGAAGATATTTTTGCAAGTAATAAAAGGCCTGCAGGATAGATATATTCCAAGGAAAAAGAAATTTGTCCAAGGAAAGATGGTACCATTGTGACTAACAAAAGAGGTGAAGGCTAAGATAAAAGCAAAGGTGAGGGCATACAAGGAAGCTAAAATTAGTGGGAAATCAGGGGACTGGGATTCCTTTCAACAATTACAGAGAGACAAAGAAAGTCATTCGGAAAGAAAAGATGAGCGATGAAAGGAGATTAGCTAACGATATCAAAAACGATACCAAGAGGTTTTTCAAATATATAAGGAATAAAAGAGAGACATGTGTTGCTATAGGACGAATAGAAAATGATGCTGGGGAAATTGTAAGGGGTTATAAAGAGATGGCAGAGGAACTTAATCAATATTTTACGTCTGTCTTCACCATGGAAGACATTAGTAAAATCCAGACAGTCAGAGGCTTCAGGGAGTTGAGTTAGATTCAGTTAGGATTACTAGAGAAATTGTGCTAGGCAGATTAAAGATTGAGAAATCACCCGGACTGGATGAGATGCATCCATGGGTTTTGAAAGAGGTGGCTTTGGAGATTGTAGATCCATTGGCGATGATCTTCCAGAAATCAACAGACTCTGGAGAGATTCCAGAGGATTGGAAGGTTGCAAATGTGGTTCCATTGTTTAAGAAAGGTGGGAGACAGAAAAAAGGAAACTATAGGCCGATTAGAGTCGATCCTCAAGGATGAGCTGATGAAATACCTAGAGATGCATGACAGCATGGTTTTTTAAAGGGTAGATCCTGCCTGACCAACCTATTAGAGTTTCTAAAGAAATCTCAAGTAGGATAGACAAAGAAGAGGCTGTGGATGTTGTCTATTTAGATTTTCAAAAGGCTTTCGATAAGGTGCCTCATATTAGGCTGTTAAATAAGATGAGGGCCCATGGAATTACAGCAGTTATTAAACTGGATAGAAAAGTGGCTGATAGGCAGGAAGCAAAGGGTTGAAATTAAAGGTTCCCGTTCTGGATGGCTGCCTGTAACTAGTGGTGTTCCGCAGGGGTCGGTATTGTTGTATACAATTTATATTAATGATTTGGATTGTGGTATAAATGGTTTTATGGCCAAATTTGCAGATGACACCAAGACAGGTGGCGGAGCAGGAAGTGTAGTGGAAACCATAAAGTTGCAGAAGGATATGGACAGATTGGGAGACTGGGCAAAATTATGGCAGATGAGATTTAACATAGAGAAATGTACATTTTGGCAGTGGAAATAAACAGGCAGAATACTATTTGGATGGGGTGAAAATTCAGGCCTCGCCTGTGCAAAGGGACCCGGATGTCCTCGTGCAGGGAAACCTAAAAGTTATTGACCAGGTGGGATTGGTAGTGAAGAAAGCGAATGCTATGTGTGCCTTCATTTCAAGAGGAATAGCGTACAAGAGTAAAGAGGTGTTGATGAGGCTCTAGGGGGCACCGGTGAGACCTCATTTGGAGTACTGTGTGCAGTTTTGGGCCCCCTATCTTAGAAAGGATGTGATGTTGATGGAGAGGGTGCAGAGATTTACTAGGATGATTCCCGGAAAGCAAGGGTTAACGTACGAGGAGAGTTTGGCAGGTCTTGGGTTGTATTCATCGGAGTCTAGGAGAATGAGAGGAGATCTCATAGAGGCCTTTCATATTTTTAAAGGTTTAGATAGGGTGGATATGGCTAAGGTGGGTGAATCGAGGACAAGGGGTCATAGTCTGAAAATTAATCCATATAAAACAGAGATTAGGAAGAACTTCTTTAGCCAGAGGGTCGTGGATCTGTGGAACTCGCTGTTGCATACAGCAGTGGAAGCCAGATCACTGGGAGTATTTAAACAAGAAATAGTCAAGGATCTCATTAGTGAGGGCATCAAGAGATGGGGAAAAGGCCGGAAATTGGAACTAGTGTCGAGTAGTTTAGTGTAGATTTACAGAACAGACTCGATGGGCCTAGTGGCCTGGTTCTGTTCCTTTGACTTGTGATCTTGTGATAAACTACTCTGGGACATCCAAAATATTGAAACATAGCTTTTTTCTTGCATTAACTGCAACTGTGATTACTTATTTGTCTCTCCTTTCATATTTATTACCTCTTTTTCTGTCTCTAGGTATATTGTAGTAATTCAATTTATACTGGTGTATCTCACATACATGTGTGAAGAATGTCAGTCCATCTGTACATTATGTTTATGACAATAAACTTTCAAACTCAACTCATAGAGAAGGTCAGCATGCGATGGTATTATCAGGGCATGAATTCGTAGGAAATAAAGGAACTAAATACCAGAACCAGAACATATGTAGCGTTCGCACTGAAGATTAAAGGCAGTGAGACTATTTGATACTTCCTTCAAAGAACTGAGAGAGGAACAATAAGGCTGAACCTTCAGGCACTTGCACAGGAGTTACGTCGAGGTTCTGCTGCTCGATAGGCAGCTTGGCTCAGTGTTGTTTCCTTCTTGTATTTGATTTTAGAGGTGTGAATGTCACTGGTCAGGCCCGCATTTATTACCCATCCCTAGAGACTCCAATAGCTCAGTGGCAAGAGCACTGGTCTTGTAAACTAGGAGTCGCGAGTTTGTTCCTCGCTGGGGCCTCATTTCTGTGAGGGGCGCTGGACAAAGTGGTGACTCTCTGCCTTACGGTAGACAAAGTTAAAGAATTTCATTTATATTACCTTCTAAATCTAGTGTTAAGTGACAAAATGGAGCCATTACCTTTATTTGCCTTAACTGTGGCATTTCAGAAAGTGTATTGCATGGATTGCCTTATATGTCTCATCCAGGGTGGGAACCTCATCCAGCTCTAGCCTTAGGGGCTGTTGAGGGAGCTGGAGAACCAGCTCCTAGAACGCTTCCACCAGCGTTGTCTCCGCTCCATCCTCAACATCCATTGGAGCGCTCACACCCCTAACGTCGAGGTACTCGAGATGGCAGAGGTCGACAGCATCGAGTCCACGCTGCTGAAGATCCAGCTGCGCTGGATGGGTCACGTCTCCAGAATGGAGGACCATCGCCTTCCCAAGATCGTATTATATGGCGAGCTCTCCACTGGCCACCGTGACAGAGGTGCACCAAAGAAAAGGTACAAGGACTGCCTAAAGAAATCTCTTGGTGCCTGCCACATTGACCACCGCCAGTGGGCTGATAACGCCTCAAACTGTGCATCTTGGCGCCTCACAGTTTGGCGGGCAGCAGCCTCCTTTGAAGAAGACCGCAGAGCCCACCTCACTGACAAAAGGCAAAGGAGGAAAAACCCAACACCCAACCCCAACCAACCAATTTTCCCTTGCAACCGCTGCAATCGTGTCTGCCTGTCCCGCATCGGACTGGTCAGCCACAAACGAGCCTGCAGCTGACGTGGACTTTTTACCCCCTCCATAAATCTTCGTCCGCGAAGCCAAGCCAAAGATTGCATGGATGTAGGAGGAGCAGTCTGCTGCAATTTCCTAACAACCTTTCGACTCACTACAATATTTGCTTTTCATAAGAAACAGGAACTAGATTAGTCATTTAACCCGAATCTCTTACATGTCCATGATCTTTGCATTATGGTAAAAACACAAAGCTGGAGAAAATCAGCAGATCCCACCGTGAACTTTATGTAGCAAAGATAAACGCACATAACCAATGTTTCAAGCCTGAGCCCTTCATCCAGGGATGAACAAAATGAAGGCAGGTGTCTGAATAAACTGGCGGGGGGAGGGGCAGGTGGAGGAGCACGGACTCACAGGCAGCAGGATGAGGAAGGGAGATCACAAGAGAAAACTGAGGGGGGGGGGTGTGGGGGGAATTGGCTCTGTGAATGGAGAGGAAAGGAGACAAAGGGATGGGGAAGAGAGGGAGAACAGGGGGTGGTCTAGCAGAAACCAGAGAATTGAGTCATCCAGTTGGAGAGGGCTCCTCTAATTTACGGGTGGCCCTGGTTTGGCAGTGCATGAGACCATGGACAGACATGTCAACGTGAGAGTGGGGTGAAGAATTAAATTTAAATTTAGACATACATACAGCACGATAACAGGCCCTTCCAACCCATAAGCCCTTGTGCTGCCCAATTACACCCAAGTGACCTACAACCCCCTGCCCTGGCACGTTTTGAAGGGTGGGAGCAAATTGGAGCCTCCAGAGGGAAACCCATGCAGATATGGGGAAAATGTACCAACTTCTTACAGACAGCGCGAGATTTGAACCAATTGCTGGCACTGTAACAGCGTTGTTGCTAACCCTACTGCCCAATTGAAATGGTTGGTCACTGGGAGGTCCCCTTCATTGATGTGGACGGAGTGAAGGTACTTAGTGAAGCGATCCCCACTCTGTTTTGTTTAGGTTGTTACGTATTGTGTCCCTGAACTTGCCACACACCCCTCGATTTCTTTCATACCAGAAATCTTATCAAACTTTCTTCTGAATGCAGTCAATGATAATGCTTCTGGCAGAGAGAATTCGACTTCACTGCATGAAGGAATGTCCTCTCACCTCAGCCCTACATCCTTGTTTCAGGTCAACTCAACTAGGGGAAGCAGCCTCCCTGCCCCTAGCCTATTGAACCATAGATGTACTCTTCGAGTTTCAGTCTGATCTCTGCAAGATAAACTCAATCCAGTCCTGCTTTACCCAATATTTTCTTTTTTTATTAAAGCAACATACAAACGTAATTTAAAACTACATTACAAGACACAAAACACACACAGAGTTACAACTAAAAACCACTACTAACGTGGCAAAAAACCACATCCACCACACATGCAAACCCCTGGGGGGCCACCATCCCCTTGTACACCGCATGGTCCAGCTCCAACACCGCACGGGACCAGACGTAACCCCAAAAGAGAGGCCGGCAGACGACTTGCCCCAAACCCAACCTCTCCACCTGTAGCGAGCCTATCTTCTCAGAACCAGTCTGGCGAATCTTTGCCACACCTCTTCTATTGCAAACACCTCCTTTATCAGATAAAGCTGGACATAGTACTCCAGGTGTGGTTCACCCAACCCTCTGTCAACACAATTCTGTGTTCAGATCTCATAGTAATAAAGTTCAACATACTACTTTAATCACTATCCATTCTAGATTCACAGCCGATTGGATTAAAATTCCTCAAGTGCAGCTGCCCCCGACCCAATGCCTCTGGCTTGCTTTAACAGAAATTGGCCAAACCTTGTTTCCGAGTCTCAAACTCAGACAATATTTTCTCTGTTGCTTTTCTGATTTCTTCCAGTTTTTTCTGGTTCTGGTCACTGAGGGTGATGATTTGATTCTGCATTTTTTCCGATTTCTTTGCCATCTGCTGTATGTACTCTTGCTAAATGTGGGAAAAGAAATAAAATCCATTAATTGGAATGTTCTGAAAGTTATGCATGCAACAAAAATTGTCACCTATCCTATTGTTTTCCAGGGATAAGTTGAGGGGATTGGATGGTATACATCTGTGACAATTAATGGTGTGTGATGAACACAGCAACACTGTAAATCACTGGAGTGAATACACCGAAATGCTGGAGAAGCTCATAGGAGGTAAAGATGTAATAACTATTTTGTGTGCCTGAGCCTTTTATCAAGGTATCAGGGAGTACAGAAGGGGAGCAGGGAGAGACAAGCACAGAACCCCCTTCAAAGACAGGAGGAGAACTTCTTCAGGGTAGGTAGCCCTCAAAGAGATTTTGCAGTGGAGCAACTGAATGGAATGAAACATGAAAGACTATAGACCTTGTAATTGTAAAAACACAAAGTGTTGTAGAAACTCAGTAGGAGACTAGAATAGAATCGATGTTTCAGTCCATGCACAGATACGAGGGAACCTTGCTTTATCCATTCAGAGATATCAGTGGACCTTTGCTTTCTCCATGCAGATACCAGTGGACCCTTGCTCTCTCTGTGAGCCGATACCAGTGGACCCTTGCTCTCTCTGTAAGCAGATACCAGGGGATCCTTGCTCTCTCTGTGAATGGATAGCAGGGGATCCTTGTTCTCTCCATGCAGATACCGGGATCCTTGCTCTTTCCGTGAGTGGATACTAGGGGATCCTTGTTATCTCCATGCAGATACCGGGGTTCCTTGCTCTCTCTGTAAGCAGATACTAGCGGACCCTTTCTCTCTCCATGAACAGACACCAGCGGACTCTTGCTCTCTCACTACCACAGCTCCAGACATTCCCAGTCCGGTGATACTGTTTAGATTTTTTCATGAAACAAAGGCTAAAATGCATTTTGTAAATGAAAATGTGCATAGGAAATTTGAATCTCTCCACCTAACATGGTTTTTTTTTATTTATGATGGTGGTATTGAGCTTAGTTTATTCTATTTTTGGGATTTGGGTATCGCCCAGTAAAGCCAGCAGTTTTTATCTATTGCTAAATTCCCTTTGAGGACCAGGTGAATGAGCGACGCTCAACAATTTCAGAAGGCATTGAAGAGTCAATTGGCAATTGAAATTGAAAGAAACTCCAAATGCTGGAAATGTTAAAATTTAAATTTAGACATACAGTATGGCAACAGGCCCTTTTGGCCCACAAGCCTGTGCCACCCAAATACACCCATTAACTACACCCTGGTATGTTTTGAATGGTGGGAGGAAACCGGAGCCCCCGGGGAAAACCCATGTAGACACATGGAGAACGTACAAACGCCTTACAGACAGTGGAATCGAACCCCGGTCCTGGTTGCTGGCGCTGTGGTCTGACATGTGGGGTGAAGGAACTCATGTACTGGACCAGGACAAGGAAGCTTCTTAGTTTCTTTCTGTCCTTTGGGTGGTCCATTTCAGCAATGGGTGTTATCTTCTCTGGGCTAGGCCTGACCCCTTCAGGTGTGTCCACCATTCCGAAGAATTGGAACTCCTTCTCCTTAATGATGCATTTGTCTGCACTGAGTTTGATGCCAGCCCCCCTTATTCTATCTATGGCTTCTTGGAGATGGGAAGATCGTGGGTTTTCCTGTCTCCACCAAAGACCTGGATGTCGTCTGTGATGCCAACGGTGTCCTTGCATCCCCATCTATCTTTTGCTGGAAGACGTCTTGCTTGCCTTTAGGCTAAAAGGTAGTTGCAGGAACTTGTACCAGTCAAATGGAGAATTGAACATTGTGAGCAATGTTGATTCTTCATTCAGCTTCATGTTCCAATATCCATTCTTTGCATCTAGTTTGCTAAAGATTTTGGATCCCGCTGGTTCATAAGTGATGTATTCTAGCGTTAGTGTTGGATAGCGACCTATTTTGATTGTTTGGTTTAAGTCTTTTGGATCCAGTCATATCCTCAGGTAGCCATTTGGTTTTTCCTTTATTACAATGGAATTCACCCAGTCGGTTGGCTCGACCATTTTCACTATCACTCGTTTCTCTTCCATTTCTTTGAGCTTCTGCTGTAGCTTTTGTTTCAGCTCTATTGGCACCTTCCATGGATGGATTATTGGTTTGCATTCTGGGTCTATGATTCTGTAGTATTCAAAATTTCCAAAGCGCCCGACTGTGTCATCAAAGCATTCAGGGTACATGTCCATGAGCCAGGCCTTGTTTGTGATCGGAGGGGGTTGCTCAAGCGAGACATTGCTATTGATCCTCTTGGACATTTTCTTCTCCCTGATCTATTGTTTACAGAGATTAGCTGTAATTCCTGACAATTATTCAGGCCTGGGATTGCTGGTCCGTCAGCATCAATCATGAAGAATCTCTTTCCTTTATGTTTGCCTTTTATTTGGACTTTTCCTAGTTGTTTAATCACGGGGCCATCATAGGCTGTGAGTGTGACATTTATGGCTTCTAGTGTGCCTTCCTCTGGGTACCCATTCACCATGTTCTCGGGGAACATTTGGTGGTACAGTCTGAGCGGGAGGGCATTGCTTTGTGATCCAGTGTCCAAGTTGAATATTGTTGGTTTGTTTTCAACGTTTCTTTTCACTTGGATCATGGTGCGCAATTCCCTTTTTCCTTTCTTGGGTATCTCATGGAGGAGATTTGTTTCGGGTGTGAGTCACTACTGTTGCTTCCCTTGACGAGGTGTACTTTCCTTCTATATTCTTGTTTTCTCTTTTTTTTTTGTGCTAAACCTACATGTCTTTTCCCAGTGATTGACCTTCCCACAGGTCCTGCACTTCAAACCATATGTGGGGCATTTCTTGCAGTCATCGAAGGGGTGTATTCTGCCATACCTCCTACAGTTCTCAAATGTCTGTGACTTTCTCTACGTGCTAAAGTGCATTGATCCTTGTATCTCTGTGCTGTGTTTTGGCCTGAACGGAGAGGGATTGCATTTGCCTCCAAGTGGCTTCGAAGGCCCGAGCTGTGTCTACAGCATCTGCTAGTCTCAAGCTATCTTTTCCTATGAGAGCTTTCTGCCCTTCAGGATGAGCGCTTTCCCAGATTAGTTGGTCGACTCTTCTCTCCTTTATTTCTTTGAACTTGTATTTTGCTGCCATGTTCTTAAGCCTTGTGAGGAAATTATCTACTGACTCATCAGGCTCTTGTTTTGATCCCTGGAACTCGTATTGCTTTAGTCTATGGTTGGATATCGGTTCCAGATGAGAAGAAAATTTTTCAAATATCCTTTCTGGTTTATTTTATTCCTCTTTAGCCATCTCCCAGCTATTAAACAGGTCTAGTCCTCACTACCCCATCCAAAGAAGGATGTAACTAACCTTTTTCTTCTGGTGTAGCTCCCTTGAGGAAACTTTTGAATGTCAGGTTGCACTTCCGCTTGAACTTTTTGAATGCTTCTATGACGTCATCGGCTTCCCCGTCCACTGCTGGGTGTAATCCTGCTGCTGCCATTTTCTTCTCCAGCTCTCCTTTTTCTGTTTCCTTCTCTCTGTGTTTATTTCAATTTTTTTCTATATGATGTGGGTTTCGATCTATCCCATCACTGCCACCACATTGTGCCCAGGTTGTACCATCGGAGGTCTTAATAAACACTAGAAAGGCTTGTAAGTTTAACAGCTACTGGGTCACCTATTGATATAATGTGTCTCACCGCGCATGCATCACTCTCACCACTGGGGCTCTTTTCTCTGGAGCGTAGAAGATTGAGAGGGGACTTGATAGAGGTGTTTAAGATTTTAAAAGGGACAGACAGAGTAAACGTGGATAGGCTTTTTCAATTAAGAAAGGGGGAGATTCAAACTAGAGGACATGGTTTAAGATTGAAGGGGGAAAATTATAAGGGGAACATGAGGGGAAATTTCTTTACACAGAGGGTGGTGGGGATGTGGAATGAGCTTCCGGCAGACGTGGTCGAGGCGGGATCATTGGTTACATTTAAGGAAAGACTGGATCGTTACATGGAGAGGAGAGGACTGGAGGGGCATAGACCGGGTGCTGGTCAGTGGGACTAGGAGGGTGGGGGTTTGCTACGGCATGGACTAGTAGGGCCGAACTGGCCTGTTCTGTGCTGTAAGTGGTTATATGGTTATATATGGTTAAGTGTGATGTGGCTCTTACAGCGTTAGTGTTCATGCTCTAGCATAAAATAGTCCCAGATTTACATTATGTATATAACATTATGTAATGTATTATTTCAAACAGTGTTTTGCAGTTAAAATTTTACTCTTTCAGTTCAAAATTTCCTTTGTGTGACCTTTTCCGTGTTTTCAGTTAATTTTATGGTGTGGGACTGTCCTTTTAAGAGAACAGATTTAGCAAAAGCCTGCAGGTTTTGGAAAGTGACTGTTGAATACAGCATATTCCAAAAAGTAGATACACTTGCAGTGAAGGGGAGCAGCCTGGAGAAGCCAGGGGCAGAGACCATGTGACCAGATTCTTGAAAAGACTACACATTTCGCTCAAGAGGTCATTTTAAGGAAGCAGCTCTTTGGCCTCCTCTATGGGAATGAGAAACCCACTGGGCTTCATTGCGTGGTTATAGACACGATTCAGAATTCCTCCTTTCGCTTACTGAGGAATGAGAGACTA
Source organism: Narcine bancroftii (assembly GCF_036971445.1). Taxonomy (NCBI): domain Eukaryota; kingdom Metazoa; phylum Chordata; class Chondrichthyes; order Torpediniformes; family Narcinidae; genus Narcine; species Narcine bancroftii. Next base: position 7,369,871 of record NC_091471.1, read on the forward strand.
CTTCGACTGACCTACAGAAAGGGTTTTAAAGTTGCAGAAGAAATACTGCACTCTACTCAACTGACCACGGTTCTGTCTGCAGAAGAAGGCACTCAACTAAAAGGGACATTTCTCTGAAGCACCTGAAAGAAGGGTATCATGAGTAATCAACATTCTGCCATCCCCAGTCTCTTTCACCCACTTCAGGAACTGCCAACTTCATCCACTCAAAGCCTGCGTGTCTCACCCATCTTAAAGCCTGTGTGTTGCATCAACTTAAAACGTGCATGTTTCATCTATCTTAAAGTCTCCGTGTCGCATTCATCTAAGTCCTGCATACCTCACTGTCATGATAATGAATATGTATGAGATGTACCGGAAGTCACGTGGTAGGAGAGAGAGATAAGAACACAAGCAGGAGAACAAAGGAAACGGGAGAATAAAGACACTCAGAAGTTTACCTGATAAAATTTGTGTTTAATGTTTTATTAACTTCACATTTCGGGCCACAAATGTGACACTCACCTCTCTTAAAGCCTGCGTATCACATCAATTTCAAGCCCACGTGTCACCACTAAATTTCTGAAACAATACTTTGAACTGCTTTCCGAGAATTGAGCCTTGAGCTGTTGTGGCTTGGGGTGTTCCCCACACACCAATATATTCACGCATAGTTAGAGTTTAAGTTAGATCATTTTATATAAATTTAGTTAAGTTTAGATAAATGTGTTAAATTAGAATAGGTGTTATATAATTGTTGATTAATAATTAAAATATTATTTTAAATATTACACTCTCTGGGCTAATTTTTAAATATCTGCTGCCGTGTATCATCCCGTGATGAAGGGCTCAAGCCCGAAACATTGGTCATGTATCTTCATCTTTGCTGTATAAAGTACACTGTTTGACCAGCTGAGTTTCTCCAACATTGTGGTTTTACTCTGTACTGCTTTATTGGCCAGCGGATAATCACTCTATTTGCAGATTTGCCCCTCGTTGATCACATCCACAGCCTATCACAATCGTAGACGGAAATGCAACAAAGTCAAATTCAGCAAGTAGCATTGGTTGGGTGAATTCAGAGGGTGATTATCCAAAATTGGGTGTCATGGTGCAGAAAAGGGACATCAAGAGAAAATGCTTTCTCAAGGAGGTGAATCTTTGGGATTCTCTTCCCCAAGGAACTATGGAACTATGGAGGCCCAGTTTTGAAAGCATTCAGGAAGCCTAGCAGATATTCCATTCACAAGCGATATGGGGCGAGATCAGGAGAGAGGAATCGAATCTAAGATTGGATCAGCAGCGAGAATATTGTAACGCAAAGCAGGATTGAGGGGCTGACTGGTCTCCGTTCGTGTTTCATGAACCTGACCTACAAATTTTGAAGTTCAGTACAAGGTTTGCTGCCTGTAGTGTAGGTTGTGGAGGGTCATGTGACCTCTCCGTCTGGAACCTAGTCTGAAGTCACATCACCTGCCCATCCATTGGTGTATACCTGACCATTGGCCCTGTAATTACCTGGGTCTTACTGTACTACAAAGTCCACCACATGCAGTAGCACTTCCTCTTTTGCTATTCAGCCCCAAGATGAACCCTGCTGTGGACAATGCTGGAGGACTTGTTAATAAGGTGTGCACTACATAATGATCAAGGCTGTTGTGTACTGATGCAGTTGAAAGCCCCTTTTCCACTGGCACTTTGTCCCAGGAATTGACAGCCAATTTATCAGTTAAGGTACAGTGGAAAAGCAATTCAATTGGCACGCCAGCGTCAAATGATGTCAAATCACACCTGCGATTGACGGACTCTACCCCAACTCAAATCCCTGGCATCAGCTGATTAACCCAGAGGAAAAAGGATAAATTGCATCCTTGGACTAGAGGTGCCTAACCTTTTATCCTGGATCGTCAGGACTGGACACCTGCCATTGTTTGGAATCTTCACTGCCTGCCCGCTCCGGCCGTCCATCATCCCAGTCCCCGACTGGTTGTCCGTTGAGCCAGCCGGCCGTCTGTTGGCACCCCCCCCACCCCCCACCGAGCTGCACACTCTGGTGCGCCTTTTGTCACCCCCCTACCATTTAATTCCCGACATGGTGCAGTGATGCACCACAGATGGACAGCTGGGGTATATGGACAGCCAGGGGGGATGGACGGCGAAGATTCTGAACAACGGCATGTGTCCAGTTCGAATTGGTAGTGTTAAGTCCGATGTGACTGGCTCCATCGTGTTGTGTGATTGAGAATAGTTGCATGCTATCCCTGTTGTGATCCCCTCCAACTGTATTTCAATGAAGATTATTTCTGCATTGTGTCCAGACCTGCTAATACAGCACCAGCGTTTGGGACTGAGGTTCAAATTCCACACTGTCTGTACGGAGTTTGCCCTTCTCCTCATGTCTCTGTGGGTCTCCTCCATAGGTTCTGGTTTACTCCCACCATTTTAAATGTACCGGGGGGTTGTAGATTAATTGGGTGGCACTGGTTTGTGGGCCAAGATGGCCCGTTATCGTGCTGTATGTCTACATTAAAAAAAATCCCATACAACATGGCCACTTTCAACGGTCTGGTCAATGAACATCCAAACCAGTCTGTTGTACACGGTCAAGTCTGTTCCTCAGGAACAGAGAGAGAAAAGTTTCTCTGGGGAAAGTGGCCAGGGAAAGTGGGAACAATCTCTTCAGTGGGGCCTGGAATGTTGAAGACTATAAGGTTACATAAATTGGGTAAAGCAAAAAGAGCAGCACCTGTTGCTGGAAAATAAAGAGAAAATACACATTAGCTGCAGAAGAATCTGTTCACATTTCAGTCCATAGAATGAGTAATGGGAAAGAGTAAAGAAAGGAAGATCAGGAGGTGGATAGGAAGGAGAGAGTGGGGGAAGCAGGAGCTAAGTATTCGAACCATTGGGCTGTAGACTATCCCAGCTGATGCATAAATTTGCATTATACCTCCCATTGGCAGTCGAGAGGGCTGAGGATGGACAGGTCTGTGTGGGAATATAAAACACTACAGCACAATACAGGGCCTTCAACCCTCAATGTTGTGGCCACCTATATATTCCTTACAAAAATACCAAACCCTCCCTACCTCATAACCCGCTATTATTTTTCTTCCATCCATGTGCCTGTCTAAGTCCCTTAAATGCCCCTAATGTTTCAGCCTCCACCACCATCCCAAGGCATTCCAGGCGCGCAAAACACTCTGCATAAAAAAACACCCCTGATGTCTCCCCTAAACATCCCTTCCTTCACTTTGTATAGATGTCCTTTGGTATTTGCTTTTCCTGCTCTAGGAACAAGATGCTGGCTGCCCACCCTATCTATGGAAAGAGTTGAAATGGCAGCAACCAGGAGCTCAGGATGGTCACTGCGGAGAGAGCACAGGTGCTCCGCAAACTGGTGGCCTGGTTAGCACTTGGTCTCGTGCAGTTGAGAAGGCCACATCAGGAGCACCAAATGCAGGAGAAGAGGTTGCAGGTTCATCTTGGCTTTGTCTGGAAGGACTGTTTAGGTCCCTGGGTGGTAGAGGGAGGGGATGTGAGAACAAGCATTGCACTTGCTGCGGTAGCAGGGGGAAAGTGTCAGGGCTCACGGAGAGGTGGGTGGGAGGGAAGAATGGGCCACGGCGTCACAGAGGGAGTGATCCCTGCAGAAAGTGGGATTGGGTCCAAAGGAGAAGATGTGGCTGGTGGTGAGGTCCTGTGGTAGATGGTGGAAAGGACAAAGGATGATGTGCTGGATACAGAGACAAGCAGAGTGAAAGGTGAGGATCTGGGGAATTCTTTCTCTGGTCTATTTGGAGGGAAGGGGTGAGAGAAGAAGCCTGAGAAATGTAGAAAATGCAAGAGGGGGTCTCCATCAAGCACCATAAGGTTCCATTATTGTCACATAATTCTACATTTAGAATACAACTTCAACTTTTGTCTATGTAAGGCAGACAGAGAGTCACATTTAGAATGCACTTCAACTTTTGTCTACTGTAAAGCAGAGAGCCACTACTTTGGCCAGCACCCCTCATAAAAACCTACAGCACCTGGTTTTCCTTGGTGGTCTCCCCTCCAAGTACTGATCAGTCCTGAGCCTGCTTAGCTTCCCAGGTCAGACAATCTCAGGGGTATTCGGGCTCTTTAGCTCTGCAGTAGAAGGGAAACCATGGTTCCTGAAAAAGGAGGTACATATGAATGTAGTTCTTCATAGGAAGGGAAAGGAGAGAGCAGAATGAGTCTGAATAGAGAGTGAAATGAGAATTGGCTTACAGCCTAGTTCTACATTTGTCTCTAGGCACCAAAAGCATTTTCTCCCAATTTACCCTTTCAGAAGCCCACAACGATTTTGAATTCCTCTGTGAATTTGCCTCCCTCTTGTGGTTGTAGGCAGTAGTGTGTGATAGCTTTTCTGGGTCCATCCAGTGCTTTGAACAGGGGCCAAAAACAACTCTCCAACTTTCACAGGAAAACATCTCAAGTAATTTCGCAAGATCATAATCAGAAACAGAATTACTGAACCAAAGAAAGAGATTCTGGCTTGGCTGAGAGCCTTCCTTTTCAAGATTCAAGATAATTTTATTGTCATGTAATAAAAGAGAAGAGGTGGAAAATCTCATGAAATGGTGCGAGAGTTACAACCTGAGTCTCAATGTGGACAAGACAAGGGAGATGATCGTGGACTTCAAGAGGACCAGGAACAACCACCCTCCACTACACTAGAGAGTGGAGAGCTTCGTTCTTTGGAGTTCACTCACTAGTGACCTACTGCGGACACTGAACAACTCTTCACTTGTCAGGAGTGACTGCACTTCCTGAGAAGACTGAAGCGGGCAAGGCTACCAGCCACCATTATGTCAACCTTCTACAGGAGCTCTATCGAGAGTGTCCAGGCTGGCTGCATCACAGTGTGGTCTGGTTGCTGCAGTGAAATGGATCGGAGGTCAATCTACAGGATCATATGTGTGGCAGAGGATCACTGGGGTCTCCCTCCCCACCATCGACGTGATCTACTGGGATCATTGTCTGAATGGGGTGTGGAAAAATCATTGAGGACCATTTCCACCCCACAAACAGCATCTTCCAGCTACTCCTGTCGGGAAAGAGATACAGGAGGATCAGAGCCAACACCCCCAGGCTGAGGAACAGCTTCTTCCCACAGGCAGTGAAAGTGCAAAATGACCAAAGGAACTGCTCACTAACCCTTTGAGACTCTCATATTCAGAGAGCATTATTTATTTACTTGTCCTGCGCTATGTCTGGTTATGTGTCTGTGTGTTTTTCTCTGAGGACCAGACAATGCTGCTTCGTCAGGTTGTACTTGTACAATCAGATATCAATAAAGATGCCTGGACTTGAAAAACAGAAAATGTAATATTACACAAAATTTCCTTTAGTCCACCGTAAGGCAAAGATTCACTATCAACAAAAATTGCCTAGCACCCCTTATAGCCAGAGAAAGAGATGGAAAAGAAATCCCCCACCATGTTCACTGGGTATCCATGGTTTCACCTCCAACATCCCTGTAGCCAGACATCCTTCAGTTCAAAGCATCAGCAAACCCTAACTCGATACACAACTCTGACATGATCATGAATCCTCCAGCACCCTCTCTGATCCAGGTTCCAATACCTCATACTCCTTCAGCCAGTATCGAGCCAGTCTCCAGCAGTTTGCAGCCTGGTGTGAGTCCTTTGACCGCAGTCACTAGCAGCCCTCAGCCTGTGTGGGTTCCTCATCTCGAGTTGCTAACAGCCTGCTGCCTGTGTGTTTTTCAGCCTCAGAGCCTTTTGTTGATCCATCACCATGGTCACCATCCCTATGGCCATCTCCTCTGTTTCTCAAAAGGGGACTGGTCTCCCTTTCTGGTATCCTGTGCCAATACTCTGGTTCCTCAGAGTCTGCAAGCCCTCAAGGCTGCTGCCAAACATAGGGGCTGCCATCTTGGGCCAGACCCATGGTTGTGAGATTTTTGAAATAAGGAACCATCAACTCCTTTAACAGGCCATTTAAAGAAGCTATACAGAGCTGACGGCAGTTGGACTGAGCTGTTGGATCCTGCAGGGGAGTGCTGAGACTCCACTCCCTGCTCTTTGTAGGCCCGCCCCAGCAGCGCCGACAATTTGAAAAAAAATGTTATGCCTGAGTTTATGGTTGGTCTGAGAGGTGCTCCTCGGGAAGGCATTCCAATGCTTAAGGTTGCTGCGTCTGAAGACTCCACTGTCAAAGGTACTGAAACATGAGAAAATAGGAATGGCAGGAGGCCACTCTGCCCCTCAAGCTTGTCCTGCCAATATAATAATGGTTAATCTGCCCCAGGCCTCAACTTCTGTGCCAGTTTCCAACAACCCTCAGCCCTCCACTTTAAATTACTCCAATGAGAGAACCTCTGCAACCCTGAGGTGTAGAGAACCATCTCGAGTATTAAATCACCCAGCCCTTACCTAGAAGCGATGTCCTCTCTTTGACTAATATGAGGGACAAAATGCAAGGGTCTGAGTTGTTGTTGGTGCAAGTGTTGGAGAATAGTTGAGGTGGGCAGTGAGCACAGGCTGGAGGGACACAAACTGAGGGCAAGAATATGGCAGCAATGTTTGTGATGGCTTCAGATTCACAGTGGAGAGCTGGCCAGGTGATGGTGAAGATAAATGAGTCATCAATAAGGGTTCAGATGAGCCTAGGCCTGTCACGGTCATGAAACGTGCTTGAGAGAGGTATTGTTGTAGCTTTCTGGTTAGGCCACGCTTGGAAGTATTGTATAACCATATAACAATCACAGCATGAAAACAGGCCACTTTGGCCCTTCTAATTTGCTCCGAACTAAGTCCTACTCCCACCTACCTGCATCCTGTCCATAACCCTCCGTTCCCCTCCCATCCATACACCTATTCAACTTTTCCATAAATGACAAAATTGACCCTGCTGCCACTACTTCTTCCAGCTCATTCCACTCAGCCGCCACTCTCTGAGTAAAGAAGTTCCCCCTCATGTTATTTCTAAACTTTTGCCCCATAACTTTTAACTCATGACTTCTTGTTTCAATCTCTCCTACTCTCAATGGAAAAAGCCTTTCCACATCATCTCTATCTATCCCTCTCATTATCTTAAACACCTCGATCAAATCCCTTCTCAACCTTCTAAGTTTCAAAGAATAAAGACCTAATTTGCTCAATCTTTCTTTCTAGATTCTGAAACCCAGGTAACATTTTCGTAAATCTTCTCTGCACTCTCCCCACCTTATTGATATCCTTCCTATAATTTGGTGACCATAACAGCACACAGTGCTCTAAATGTGGCCTCACCAATGCCTTGAATAGTCTCAACATCACTTCCCAACTCCTGTATTCTATGCTTTGATTTATAAAGACCAGCATACCAAAAACCTTCTTCACCAACATATCCACAAGAGATTCTACCTTCAGGGAATGATCCACCATTATTCCTAGATCTTTCTGCTCCACTCCATTCCCCAATGCCCTCCCATTTACTACACATGTCCTATTTTGATTATTCCAACCAAAATGAAGCACCTCACACTTCTCAGCATTAAACTCCATCTGCCATAATTCAGCCCACTCTTCTAAGGAGTCCAAATCCCTCTGCAATCTTTGAAAACCTTCATTATCCACCTATTTTAGGTATTATCTGCATATTTACTAATCCAATTTACTACCCCATCATCTAGATCATTAATGTATATGACAAACAGCAAAGGACCCAATACAGATCCCTGAGGCACACCGCTTGTCACCGGCCTCCAGGCTGACAAACCGTTATCCACTACGACTCTCTGGCATCTCTCTTCCAGCCACTGTTGAATCCATTTGACTATCTCAAATACCTAATGACTGAATCTTCTTAACTAACCTTCCATGCAGAACCTTATCGAAGGCCTTACTGAAGTCCATATAGACAACATCCACTGCTCTACCTTCATCAACATTCCTAGTCACTTCTTCAAAAAATTCAACAAAATTGGTCAAGCATGACCTTCCATGCTCAAATCCATGTTGAGTGTACCTACCACAGACGTCAAACTTACAGGCCAATAATTTCTAGGCTTGCTCCTCGAACCCTTTTGACCCTGGCTTTTAACCTAATAGGAACATAAAAATTTTGAACCCTCAAAATTTCACCTTTAAAAGACTTCCATTTATCTACTACATTCTGCCCATAAAACAAATCGTCCCAATCCACTCCTCGTAAATCCTTTCTTATCTCCTCAAATCTAACTTTTCCCCACTCAAAAGCCTCAACCCTAGGCCCTGACCTACCCCTTTCCATAAATACAGTGAAGCTAATGGCACTATGATAATTGGACCTGAAGATCCCCCCCACCAACACTTACCTCCGTCACCTGACCTATCTCATTTCCCAACAATAGATCCAACACTGCCTCTTCTCTAGTCGGTACCTCTACATATTGCTCCAAAAAACTATCCTGCACACATTTTACAATCTCCAATCCATCCAGCCCTTTCACAGAATGGGATACCCAATCTATATTTGGAAAATTAAAATCTCCCACAATCACAACTCTGTGCTTATGACAAACATCTGCTATCTCCCTACAAATTTGCTCCTCTAGTTCTCATTCCCCATTAGGTGGTCTATAATACACCCCTACAAGGGTAACTACCCCTTTCCCAGTCCTCAATTCCACCCAAATAGCCTCCTTTGACGAACCCTCTAATCTATCCTGTCTAACCACCGCTGTAATATTTTCTCTGACAAGCAATGCAATTTTTGTCCCTCCGATTCTGTTTCACCTCTTGTATTCAGTTCTGGTTGCCTCATTAAAGGAAGGATGTCAAAGTTTTAGAGAGGCTGCAGAGGAGATTTACCAGGATGTTGCATGTATTGAAGAACATGTCTCATAAAGCATGAGTTAGTGGTTTTCTCTTTGGAGCCACAAAGGATGAGAAGTGATTCTAAAGAGGTATTTAAGTTTATGAGGGGCTTAGATAGGGCAGATAGCCAGCACCTTTTTCCTGGGATGACAGTAGCAAATACCAGAGGACATCTGGTGAGTGGAGGGAAGTTTAAGGGAGTCATCTGTGGAAAGTATTTTACACAGAGTGGTGGGTGCTTGGGGTTGTGGTGGTGCAGTTTGGGGCAATAGGAACATTCAAAAGACAGGCACATGGATGTAGAAAAATAGTGGGTTATGGGTGTGAGGTATGGAGAAATTCGATTGTTATGGAGTAGGTTTACATAGGTCAGTACAACACCATGGGATGAAGGGGCTGTATTATATTGTAATGTTCTATTTGTGGGAGTCTGCACACATCTGGTTCAGGAAGGAGAGCTGGACTCCCTCTCTCCACCCCAGCTACCTATTCAGATGCTTCACCATCACCCCCAATCTGAAGTTCACATGACCAGCAAGTTCCTGGAGAAAGAATCAGAACCTCTGGGATTCAGAGTGGGAATCTTCTGAGTTAGGGATTGGGTTGAGGATTTATTTGCCAACACATCCTGAGATGGGACTTGCAATCCAGGACTAAGGTGTGCTGCAAACATCTTGTGCTTGACTGGAAAGCAAGCCTGATCATAAAAGTGCTCCTGAACCACCTGTTGTGGTTAATGTCAAACTGTTTCAGCAAAATGAGTTGGAACAGTTATCAGCGATAAGTGCTAATGGATGGTGTGCATTCTTATTCATACGAGGTGCACTGAATGATTCCCAAAAGTAGTATAAAAATATAGTTAACCCATTTTGGTTCACCTCATCCATGCCGATCAAGATACCAACCTGCGTAAGACCCATTTGACTGTGTTTGGCCCGTCCCCCTCTAAACCTTTCCAATCCATGTACCTGTCAAAATGTCTTTTACATGTTGTAATTGTTTCTGCCTTGACCACATCCTCTGGCAGCTCGTTTCACACAGTGGAAAAACTTGCCGCTCAGATCCCCTTTAATCTTTCGCTTTAGACCCATGCTTCTTAGTTTTAGTCTTCTCTACCCTGGAAAAAACTGTGACCCATGCGATTTTCTAAATCTCTACAAGGTCATTCCTCATCCTCTGGCATTCCCGGGGAAATGGACCCAGCCTCTCGTTAGAACAGTGTAACCCACAACCCCACTCTGCCCCCGAGATTTCTCTACTGGTGTGCACGTACCGTCTCCAGTCGAGTCTGCTGCGCTTCCTTCTCGAGGAACTCGTTTTCTTGCCGCCTGAAATGCCTCAGCTAAAGGAAGTCATAGGCAAACCTTTATCCTTAAAAGCCTTTGGGCTTCAGTAAAAGTGTGGGAGTGCCGTTACCCCATCAGCTGCCCTTTTGTTCCCCTTACTGGTACTTTGCTCCGAGGGTGTTAGTCTCCTCAAGGCCACAGCTCTGAGACCACCCACTGTACAGAGATGCCTACAACAGGAAAGACAGGCCATTCTTCCAAAAGAACCACAACAGTAACCCAGGTTCACGGACCAAAGGATACAGAATGTAAATCTTCAACTTCAGCTGCCTCATTTCTTTGACAATTTCATCATACCTTTAAAAGTAAAAAGAGAAAGACCATAAGGATTTTGAAAAATGATCTCTCACTTTGACTAATGGTTGTATTTCTCCCTGAGGAAGGGATAAATAAGTGAGCTTGGGCTTTCTCTTTGGAAAGACAGAGGGTGAGAGGCGACTTAATACAGGCACGTTTTGAAGGGTGTCTGCTAACATGGGAGGAATTTCTTCAGCCAGAGGGTGGTGAATCTGTGGAATTTGTTGCCACAGGCAGTTGTGGAGGTCAGGTCATTGGGTTTTTCTTAAAAGGAAGAGATTGATGCATTCCTATTAGCCAGGGCATCAAAAGCTATGGGGGGGGGGGGAGGCTGGGCAGTGGAGCTGAGTGGGAAAATGGATTCTTTTTCTTTCTTTTCTTTGGCTTGGCTTCGCGGACGAAGATTAATGGAGGGGTAATGTCCACATCAGCTGCAGGCTTGTTTGTGGCTGACAAGTCCGATGCGTGACAGGCAGACACGGTTGCAGCGGTTGCAAGGGAAGATTGGTTGGTTGGGGTTGGTTGGGTTTTTCCTCCTTTGTCTTTTGTCAGTGAGGTGGGCTCTGTGCTCTTCTTCAAAGGAGGTTGCTGCCCGCCGAACTGTGAGGCGCCAAGATGCACAGTTTGAGGCGATATCAGCCCACTGGCGATGGTCAATGTGGCAGGCACCAAGAGATTTCTTTAGGTAGTCCTTGTACCTCTTCTTTGGTGAACCTCTGTCTCGGTGGCCAGTGGAGGGCTCACCATATAACATGATCTTGGGAAGGCGATGGTCCTCCATTCTGGAGACGTGACCTACCCAGCGCAGTTGGATCTTCAGCAGCGTGGATTCGATGCTGTCGGCCTCTGCCAACTCGAATACTTTGATGTTGGTGATGAAGTCGCTCCAATGAATGTTGAGGATGGAGCGGAGACAACGCTGGTGGAAGCGTTCTAGGAGCTGTAGGTTATGCCGGTAGAAGACCCATGATTCGGAGCCGAACAGGAGTATGGGTGTGACAACGGCTCTGTATACGCTTATCTTTGTGAGGTTTTTCAGTTGGTCGTTTTTCCAGACTCTTTTGTGTAGTCTTCCAAAGGCGCTATTTGCCTTGGCGAGTCTGTTGTCTATCTCGTTGTCGATCCTTGCATCCGATGAAATGGTGCAGCCGAGATAGGTAAACTGGTTGACCGTTTTGAGTTTTGTGTGTGGTAGTCATGGTGGGGAGCTGGCTGATGGAGGACCTCAGTTTTCTTCAGGCTGACTTCATGGCCAAACATTTTGGCAGTTTCCGCAAAACAGGACGTCAAGCGCTGAAGAGCTGGCTCTGAATGGGCAACTAAAGCGGCATCATCTGCAAAGAGTAGTTCACGGACAAGTTGCTCTTGTGTCTTGGTGTGAGCTTGCAGGCGCCTCAGATTGAAGAGGCTGCCATCCGTGCAATACCAGATGTAAACAGCGTCTTCATTGTTGAGGTCATTCATGGCTTGTTTCAGCATCATGCTGAAGAAGATTGAAAAGAGGGTTGGTCCGAGAATGCAGCCTTGCTTCACGCCATTGTTAATGGAGAAGGGTTCAGAGAGCTCATTGCTGTATCTGACCCGACCTTGTTGGTTTTCGTGCAGTTGGATAACCATGTTGAGGAACTTTGGGGGGCATTCGATGCGCTCTAGTATTTGCCAAAGCCCTTTCCTACTCACGGTGTCGAAGGCTTTGGAAAGGTCAACAAAGGTGATGTAGAGTCCTTTGTTTAGCTCTCTGCACTTTTCTTGGAGCTGTCTGAGGGCAAAGACCATGTCAGTAGTTCCTCTGTTGCGTGAAAGCCGCACTGTGATTCTGGGAGAACATTTTCGTCGACACTAGGTATTATTCTATTTAGGAGATTCCTAGCGAAGATTTTGCCTGCAATGGAGAGCAGCGTGATTCCCCTGTAGTTTGAGCAGTCTGATTTATCACCTTTGTTTTTGTACAGGGTGATGATGATGGCATCATGAAGGTCCTGAGGCAGCTTTCCTTGGTCCCAGCAGAGCTTGAAAAACTCATGCAGTTTGGCATGCAGAGTTTTGCCGCCAGCCTTCCAGACCTCTGGGGGGATTCCATCCATACCTGCTGCTTTGCCACTTTTCAGTTGTTCAATTGCCTTATATGTCTCTTCCCGGGTGAGGACCTCATCCAGCTCTAGCCTTGAGGGAGTTGGAGCAGGGCGGATTCTTGGACTGAGCGGTTGGCACTGAAAAGAGATTGGAAGTGTTCTGACCATCGGTTGAGGATGGAGATCTTGTCGCTGAGGCGGGCTTTGCTGTCTGAGTTGAGCAGCGGGCTTTGGGGTGAGGGGCCGTACACAGCCTTTAGAGCAGGGGTGTCAAACTCAAATTCACGGAGGGCCAAAATTAAAAACTTGGACTAAGTCGAGGGCCAAACTAAATATTTATTGAAATTTTTCAACAACATCTGCATGTTTTCTCTTCTTTCAACGTATGTAATGTTAAACTTTAGGATATAACTTTAGGAGGATAATATTACAGGTCAGGAGTAGATAGCTCAAGTTCACCCTTTGCTTGACCTGAGGGAAACATATTTGGTCCCTGTGGAGATGTAGTAAGCATTCACAGGCTGTGTCCATTTTGGCCTGCATCAGGACTCAGCATTTCCTGCTCACTCCTCAGGCTCTAGGCCTCTATTCACCCTCGACCCACCATCCCTCTACCTGACCAGTCCTTTACCCAACCTCTACTCACCCCTCACTCCACTCGCTCTGCCTCTACCCACCCCATCCTATACACGCCCCTCTACTGCCTCTCCCCTCAACCTGTTCCTCCCTCTACCCATCTCTCACCCTCTAATCACCCCTCCCCTACTCGCCCTGCCCCTCCCCTTTTACCTCTTCCCTATCCACCCTTCCTTCTACTCATCCCTCCCTCTAACTGCCCCTCGCACCACCATAACTTCCCCTGCCCATTACTCCTCACCTACACCCTCTGCCCACCCCTGCTTACTCACCCACTCAGGCCCAGCGCGCTGCCGATCAGCCTTTGCGGACAGCCACCATCTCTCTCTTCACGTGCAGGGCCGAACCAGCCGTCCCTGGGGTCCGCGCGGGTGCAAGCGCTGAAGGCCGTGGCGTCCGAAAGGGCTGTCTGGTGCCAGTCACGCGGGGTTCGCGCTGCCATGGGGCCGTGCGCAGCCTGCCATGCCCGTCGTGCCGACAGGAAATCACAGGCACTCGCCAATCCGCCGCACCGCTCGACAGGTGGGAGAAGTGACTGGTTGTGCAGGGAGCCTTCCAACCGGCTTGCCGGCTGATGACATCGATAGACTTCTCGTGTTACAATTTCTCGTGTTACAATGGGGAAGGATGTGCAATGAAGGGGGTGGATGGTGGGGGTGACATTACCAAAAAACAGCATCGGCTCTCGCTGCAGGGCGGGCCACCTCTAATACATTTCTGAAATGATCTCGCGGGCCAAATATAATTATATCGCGGGCCAAATTCGGCCCGCGGGCCAGAGTTTGACATGTGTGCTTTAGAGCCTCGTAAAAACCCCTGAAGTCGCCAATGTCCGCGCTGAGCTCATGATTAAATTGCGGGGCAGACTCAATGAGATGAATAGCCTATTTCTGCTTCTACAATTATGGTCTTGTAGGTGTAAGAGATTATGAGGGGCCATAAATTCGCAGGCTGGTTGATCAGAGACGACACTCAAGGCAGTTGCACGGGTAAGCTGCACAGGGAGGGAGACTCAGGAGGTGGAGAAAGCATTTTCCAAATACCACTAAGAAAGAGGACAGGAACAAAGTTTAATCTTGTAAAGTCTGAAAGGGGGCTGTATGATCACTGGGTGAGGCAATCAGATTTAACATGGAGGGTTGCTTTGCCATCCTTCAAGCTTTCCCTCGACATTAACTGCCCAGCCCAGGTCGGTTGAAGTTGTTTGGTACAAAGTTATCCTGATGATCTTGCAGGACCAAGTGGAGACTGTCCCTTATGTGGGACCTTGCTGCTGGTCAGAGTCGTTCCGAATGGAATAGCTCCTTCATCATCGCATTTGCCTGCATCCACATCCTTCTAATCACTTCCTATCCATATAACTGTCCTAATAGCTTTTAAATTTAAACATACAGCACAGTAACAGGCCATTTCGGCCCACGAGCCCGTACCACCCAATTGACCTATATCCCTGGTACATTTTTTGAACAGCGGGCGGAAACCAGAGCTCCAGGGAAAACCCATGCAGATAAGGGGAGAATGTACAAACTCTTTACAGACAGCGTCGGGTAAGAACCTCAGTCCTGTTCGCTAGTGTGTAAAAGCATTGTGCTAACTGCTATGTCAACCGTGTGGTCTTTTTGACGTTCTTTTGAACTTCATAATTGTACCCTCTTCTGTAGTTTCCTCTGACAGCTCGTTCCAGATATGGACCACCCTTTGAATGGAAACGTTGCCCCTCAGGTCACCCTTAAATCTGTGTATTTAAGTTCTAGAATTGTCTACCCTGGGGAAAAACCAGTGAACATTCATTCTAATGTGATGTAATATTTGTAGATGTATTTAGGAGATAAATTGGTAAAATTAGAGTAGGTTATATACATGCACACTTTAAAACAGATCTTATTTGAAATACTAAAGAATTCATTTTCAGTGACTTTACAGAAACTTTGGAGAATGCCATGCACATTTCACAAGTAGATGCTAATTGAAATGATGTCATGAAATGAATGGACAGGAGACAGGTCGTCTGTGTTGAACATTTTTACAAGACTTCTGACCTTTTTGCAAGGTGCTCACTCAAAGGTCACTCCTGGGTTCTTGTTTACCTAAAAACAACGGATGGGTACAGAAGACTAACGCCTATTGTTTGCTGGAGAAGGAGGGGGTTTTTGGCAAGAGAGAGAGAAACTGATCAGTCACAGCTGAACAGTGTCAGCAGGAGAAGCTGTTTGGAACTGAAACAGAAGCTCCAGAGTGGCAGATGGCTGGAAGTGCTATCTGTCTGATGTTTCTCTTGGAATAAGTGGAACAGAAAGGAACTCTTTGATAGACTGAAAGAAAGAGGTCATCATCTGGACAACCAGATAGGGCAAGTTTCATCAGCAAGATATCAAGGCGACTAATGGTGGTACCTCAGTTGTGGAAACCCTGGAACAACAAATATCTCTCTGCAAACCTAGAAAGAATCTTCCTGTGTGGTAAACATTTACCTTTCGAGCACCAAAGTCTGGTGAACTTTATACATGTTAAATTCTGTGCACAGTATAAGTATAGCCTGCAACCAGAGAACTTGAAAGAATGAGAAGTGAGATTGAATTGTGAACCAAAGAACTTTTCTTAAATTTACACAAGCATTACATACACGTGCACTTAGAATTAGAAGGGAGTTAAGTTGGGTTAGTTAAGTTAATAGAGATAAGTTAAAGTTTGATTCTGTTTTCATGTTTAAAGATCATTAAAAACAACTTTTTTTAAGTAACTACTTGTCTTGGTGAATGTCCATTGCTGCTGGGTTTTGGGGTCCTTTGGGTTCATAACACTATACATGATTAAATGGTGGTGGATTCAATGGGCTGAATAACCTATTTCTGCTCCTATGTCTTCTGTCCCATATGATTATTTTTAAATCTCTGTATCACAGAACCATAGAAAACAACAGCCCAGAAAAAGGCCCTTTGACCATTCTAGTCTATGCCAAATTATTACTCTGCTCGTCCCACTGACCCACACCTGGGCTATTTCTCTCCATACCCCTCCCACCCATGGGCCTGTCTAATTATTTTTTTTAATGTCAAATTTGAGCCTGTATTCACCACTTCAACTGGCAACTTCTGCCACTCTCTGAGTGAAGACATTCCCCCAAATGTTCCCTTTAAACTTTTTCCCTTTCATCCTCTAGTTTTTTATCTCATCTAACCTCAGAGGAAAAAGCCTGTTTGCATTTACTCTATCCAGAGCCATCATAACTTTGTATACCTCCATCAAATTTCCACTCATTCTTCTAAGCTCCATGGAATAAAATCCTAACCTGTTTAACCTTTCCCTGTAACTCAGTTCCTGTAGTCCAGTCCTAGTAAATCTTCTCTGCACTTTTTCTATCTTACTGATTTCTTTCCTGTAATTAGGTGTCCAAAACTGTGCACTATATTCCAAATTTGGCTTCACCTATAACATCCCAACTCCTATACTTTGATTTATGAAGGCCAATGTGCCAAAAGCTCTCTTTATCACCCTATCTTCCTGAAATGCCACTTTAAGGTAATTATTGAATGTATCTGTATTCCCAAATCCGTGTGTTCTACTGCACTCCTCAGTGCTCGACTGTTTACTGTGTATATCCTACCTTGGTTTGTCCTTCCAAAACACCTCACCCTTGTTTGTATTAAATTCCATCTGCCATCTTAACAGCCCATTTTTCCAACTGGTCCAGATCAAGCTTTGAAAACTTTCTTCACTGACCACTACACTTCCAAATTTTGTGTCATCTGCAAAAATTGACCACATTATCATCCAGATTATTGATATAGATGACAAACAACAATGGTCCCAGCACCAAACCCTGAGGCCCACCACTAGCCACAGGGCTCCAGTCTGTGAAGCAATCATCCACTACCACTATCAATGTCGAATCCGGTTTACTATCTCACCAGGAATACCGAGCACCTGCACCTTCCTGTCTGACCTCGCATGTGAGACCTTGTCAAAGTCCATGTAGCCAACATCCACAGCCTTTCCTTCTTCAGCCTCCTATGCTCGAGGGAATAAAGACCCAGCCTTCCCTAGCTCTCCCTATAACTCAAGCCCTACAGTCCCACCAACATCCTGGTGGATCTCCTCTGCACCCCCTCTAACTTATTGATATCCTTCTGGGAGACAGAACTGCATACATATCATACCTTGATGAAAGGCTCAAGGTATCTCTGCGATATAAAGTACACTGTTTAACCTGCTGTGTTTCTCCACCACAGTGTCTGCAAACTTTTGTGTTTTACTTCTACACACGATAGGTGTGGTCTCAACACCTATTAACCATATAACCGTTTACAGCACGTTACGGCTGAATCATGAGATCCCAATCTTTGATGTCAATGCCCTGTCCAATGTAGGCCAGAGTGATGAACACCTTTTTCACCACCATGGAAACTGCTGTGTGACAAGTCATTGTCATTCCCAGTCCAGTGAATGCCTTCCTGACAACATTATGAGGGAAAAAGTCTGGGATCATGTTCATCCTGCTTAGCTTTGGGATTGCAGTCTCTAGTGGGTCTCCTCCTTCCCTCTCCAGGTCCTTATATAGCTGAGGTGGACACGAAAGGTAACTGTGATGTTTTGGTTCCAAGGGTTCCATGTCAGACGCAGCTTGGATTGTCTAGCTGGTGGGTGATACCTTCCCCAGCCTTGAAACTATCCGGATCTTATATGAAAGCTCCACCCTCATCTACAGTCCTGGACACTCATCCTCATCCATCTTCAACCCGCTACCTCTCACCAGTCCCATTATTGGGGAAGTTGGGGTGGGGGTGGGGGAGGAGAGTAAGCATCTCACTCATTCTGCAGGATAACGATTCGATCCGTAGTTGCTGTCAAGACCTCCTGTTCCATCCCCACAGACTTGCTCTTGGCTTCGCCACGATCTTTCTTCTTCTTAGACATTCTTGCTGCTGGTTCCTCTTTGATTTCCTGTGCTGGATTGTCATTGAAAAATTAACTTTGGCAAGCCAATTCTTGAATTATTAAACAGTTCCTTAACAATTCCTTCAGGGTATTTTAAATATAAAATATCGTGTCCAGGTGCAAAACAGCTTGGTGCGGGAACTGCTCTGCTGAAGATTACAAGAAACTTGTAAACACAGCTCTGGCCATCACAGCCCCCCCCCCCTCCCCCCCCCACCGACTCTGTATAAACCTCGGAAATTTTAAATTAAAAAAAAATCAAATTCAGACATACAGCATGGTAACAGAGCATTTCGGCCCATGAGTCCAGGCTAACCTACACTCCTGGTACATTTTGAAGGGTGGGAAGAAACCCACACAGAAATGGAGAGAATGTAAAACTCCTTACAGACAGCATTGGATTTGAACCCCGGTCCTGATTGCTGGTACTATAAAGGTGCTGCACTAACTGCTATGTGAACCATGGGGCAGACAATCAATTAAAAGACCCATCCCACCCTGGTCGCAGTCTCTTCTCCCTCCTCTGGTGGGGTAAAAGATACCCGAGTTTGAAAATACAAAGCACCAGACTGAAGGTCAGTGTCTTCTCTGCTGCAGTTAGACTCTTGAATAAAACTTTCAGAAGTAAAATAGGTGCTGCCCTTGATGTTTTCCCTCTGAAACACTCTAATTTGCAAATTTATTTTATTTCTTCATTACCTGTTGTATTTAAGAATGGGTTGACTTGCCTGGATAGCTCACAAAACAAAGTTTTTCATTGTACCTCGGTAGGATTGGGGTCAGAACAAGTCTTAGTGGGGGACATTAGGGTAACCGGAGGAAAATACACAATCTGACTTTCAAAAACTCACTCAGCAATGGGGAGGGGGGTGCTGCCTACCACGAACCTCCTACCCCCTTCCTCTGATGCAGCAGACGAACACGCTACTAATATTGCCTGGAGACTAGCAACGTTACACACGGGTCACAATACCTCATTTGGGGTGGGATAATGGCCGCTAGTGGGTTGGGGGGGATGTTGACAATGCTTGTTAATGCCCCTTCCTTGGTGCTGACCCTGACCTTGATCCATGTGACAACAAATAACTTAATTCCATTCCCCATCCATGACTACCCACACCACTCATTCCCCTTTGTGACATTCTGACCCTTTGCTGTGCATATCCCTCCCAAACTATCCACCTTGCACCCCATTCTTATCAAATTGCCATTCTTCCTGGATAAGTCTCCAGGAGACTTTTGACCATGGGCAGATGGGCGAGATCCCACTCTCAGTGTTCACACAGGCCCATATTCCATCAGAAAGCTCATATTGAAAATCCCTGATGATTCCACTGCATTGAAAGAGAATTTATTTTGGGATGGGCATCAAAGTCTCGGCACATGTATATTGCTAAATTCACGCCTGAGAAGGAACAAAAGGTTCATCTACTTCAGTGTAGGAGTTACAGTCAGAGATTAGAGGATTTTTTTCTCCACAAAGGAACTTTTATGAATCTTCTTTACTCATTCTCTATTATTTACAACTTGGTAGAGCCCGATTCAGAATTTATTGTCATGAATGTGACAAGAAATTTGCTGTTTTGCTGCAGCATTTGTGTAATAAATAATAGTGTAAGAAAAAGTCAAAGGGAGGCCTTGTCTGTGGTTCATTGTTCATTCAGAAATCTGATGACAGAGGGGAAGAAGCTGCCCTTGCCGCTGAGTGCTCATCTTCAGGCTTCTGTAGCAGCAGGTATGGATGGAATCCCCCCAGAGGTCTGGAAGGCTGGCGGCAAAACTCTGCATGCCAAACTGCATGAGTTTTTCAAGCTTTGTTGGGACCAAGGAAAACTACCTCAGGACCTTCGTGATGCCACCATCATCACCCTGTACAAAAACAAAGGCGAGAAATCAGACTGCTCAAACTACAGGGGAATCACGCTGCTCTCCATTGCAGGCAAAATCTTCGCTAGGATTCTACTAAATAGAATAATACCTAGTGTCGCCGAGAATATTCGCGCAAACAGAGGAACTACTGACATGGTCTTTGCCCTCAGACAGCTCCAAGAAAAGTGCAGAGAACAAAACAAAGGACTCTACATCACCTTTGTTGACCTCACCAAAGCCTTCGACACCGTGAGCAGGAAAGGGCTTTGGCAAATACTAGAGCGCATCGGATGTCCCCCAAAGTTCCTCAACATGATTATCCAACTGCACGAAAACCAACAAGGTCGGGTCAGATACAGCAATGAGCTCTCTGAACCCTTCTCCATTAACAATGGCGTGAAGCAAGGTTGTGTTCTCGCACCAACCCTCTTTTCAATCTTCTTCAGCATGATGCTGAACCAAGCCATGAAAGACCCCAACAATGAAGACGCTGTTTACATCCGGTACCGCACGGATGGCAGTCTCTTCAATCTGAGGCGCCTGCAAGCTCACACCAAGACACAAGAGAAACTTGTCCGTGAACTACTCTTTGCAGATAATGCTGCTTTAGTTGCCCATTCAGAGCCAGCTCTTCAGCGCTTGACGTCCTGCTTTGCGGAAACTGCCAAAGTGTTTGGCCTGGAAGTCAGCCTGAAGAAAACTGAGGTCCTCCATCAGCCAGCTCCCCACCATGACTACCAGCCCCCCCACATCTCCATCGAGCACACAAAACTCAAAACGATCAACCAGTTTACCTATCTCGGCTGCACCATATCATCAGATGCAAGGATCGACAATGAGATAGACAACAGACTCACCAAGGCAAATAGCGCCTTTGGAAGACTACACAAAAGAGTCTGGAAAAACAACCAACTGAAAAACCTCACAAAGATAAGCGTATACAGAGCCGTTGTCATACCCACACTCCTGTTCGGCTCCGAATCATGGGTCCTCTACCGGCATCACCTACGGCTCCTAGAACGCTTCCACCAGCGTTGTCTCCGCTCCATCCTCAACATCCATTGGAGCGCTTTCATCCCTAACGTCGAAGTACTCGAGATGGCAGAGGTCGACAGCATCGAGTCCACGCTGCTGAAGATCCAGCTGCGCTGGGTGGGTCACGTCTCCAGAATGGAGGACCATCGCCTTCCCAAGATCGTGTTATATGGCGAGCTCTCCACTGGCCACCGTGACAGAGGTGCACCAAAGAAAAGGTACAAGGACTGCCTAAAGAAATCTCTTGGTGCCTGCCACATTGACCACCGCCAGTGGGCTGATAACGCCTCAAACCGTGCATCTTGGCGCCTCACAGTTTGGCGGGCAGCAACCTCCTTTGAAGAAGACCGCAGAGCCCACCTCACTGACAAAAGGCAAAGGAGGAAAAACCCAACACCCAACCCCAACCAACCAATTTTCCCCTGCAACCGCTGCAATCGTGTCTGCCTGTCCCGCATCGGACTTGTCAGCCACAAACGAGCCTGCAGCTGACGTGGACTTTTACCCCCTCCATAAATCTTCGTCCGCGAAGCCAAGCCAAAGAAGAAGGAGTAGAGTGAAGAGGCCATGGCCTGGGTGGTGGGGGTCCTTGAGGATAGAGGCTGTTTTCTTAAGACACTGCCTCTTGTAGATGTCCTCAATAGAGTGAAGTCTGATGCCCATGATGGAACTGGCTGAATTAACGACCCTCTGGAGTTCTTTCATCTTGAGTATTGGCACCTCTGTACTAGACAGTGATGTCATAATGTTCTCCACAGTACACCTGTAGATCTGGACATTGAAACCAGTGCTGCCCAATTACACCTAAACAACCCATACATTTTGGAGGATGGAAGAATCCAGAGAAAGCCCATGCAGCTTTGACCACAATGCCACTGCAACCATTATTTCTCACTATCTACATTATTTTTGTCACAATGGCTGATAATAACTGGTCAATGAAGATTTTGCTCCTGATCACCTCAGAATCAGAATTTATTGTCACGAACAAGTCATAAAATTCGTTGTTTTGCAAAAACAACAGTACAAACATTCACATAAACATCTTACAAAAATAAAATTAGTGCACGAAAAGTCAAAGTCTGTGGTTCATTGGTTATTCAGGAATCTGATGGCCGTGGAGAAGAAGCTGCTCTTGTGCTGCTGAGTGCTAGGCTCCTGCACCTTTTTTTCTTGATGGGAGCAGAGAGGGCATGGCTTGGGTGGTTGGAGTCCTTTTGGGTGTATTTTATTGGTTTCGGGTTGCTGATCACAGAAATCACCTAAAAAATTTCCTATTACATACTGGTGTTTATTTTTGGGATTTCCTTTCCTATTTTAAGCCTACGAGTAAATTCCCCACAAAACAAGCTGTTTTGGTCACTCCAGGCATGCCTCGGCAGCTGCTATGCAAATACTGTCTTAAGCCTGGGCACGCTTGGTCATGATTGATGCAAACAGGGTGTAAAAGCAGCTCACATATACAAATGTTGTGCATTACATTGATACAGATCAAATGCCTATTGATGGACATGTCCTTCAGACAGTAGCATAGTGAGTGCACTTAATAATAGCATTTATTGTCTTTAGTTAGATTCAATACAGCAGAAATGTCTCATCGATGTCACAACAGCTGCCATACATTCTGTTACATTGAGCTTAAAGCTCAAAGACGCAGCATGAATGCACTTTTTAAGAACGTCTGTGAGCTTTATTTCAGTTGCAAATCGGTGACCAAGACAAACCCTGGGCTCCTTACATTTGTTGTGCAACACATGCAGTCAAACAGAGAGCTTGGCTCAGAGATACATTTTTCAAAAACCAATTTAACCCTACAGCACAGTAACAGGCCCTTCCGGCCACTGGGCCCATGCCACCCAATGAATCTAATTGTATAATAATTGGATGTTTTGAACAGTGGGAGAAAACCGGAGCCCCTGGGGAAAACCCACGCAGACAAGGGGGGAAGAACATACAAACTCCTGACAGACAGCACAGGATTCGAACCCCAGTCTCGCTCGCTGGTGACGGAGCTTAACTTTATGCTAAATTCAGTAAAAGCCAAATTAATTGTTATCCAACTTCCACAGCAAATCTGAAATGATCTCGGTGTTCAGCTTGAAGTTCTCGATGGTAGTCCCCGAAAGCAAACTTTCTGAAAAGATCTTGTGGCTCAGTGCAGGGACTGAGTGGTGAGCTGATGTGGTGACTGTGACGAGAACATGCCACTGGCTCAAAGGACTTTGGAAGGACTTGGAATGGACAAGAGCTGTGAACACCCCCCCCCCCCCCCCTCCCCACCCTTACACGATCACCCTTTCATTCCCGGATCATCCTGTGAAGCCCCTCTCCAACATCCTCGCCGAAATGAGGAGCCCAGAACTGCTCACTGTTACTCCAAGTGAGGCCTCAACATCACATCCCTGCTTCCCTGGAAATTAATGCCGGCACATCCCCTTCTTCACCACGGACTCCACCTGCAATTCACCTACAGGCTCTCCGGCCTACCACAGGCCTACCCTTGGCCTACCAGGCTTACCCTTGGCCTACCAGGCCTACGCTTGGCCTACCAGTTCTAACCTTGGCCTACCCTTGGCCTACCAGGCCTACCCTTGGCCTACCAGTTCTAACCTTGGCCTACCCTTGGCCTACCCTTGGCCTACCCTTGGCCTACCAGGCTTACCCTTGGCCTACCAGTTCTAACCTTGGCCGACCCTTGGCCTACCAGGCCTACCCTTGGCTTACCAATTCTAACCTTGGCCTACCAGGCCTACCTTTAGCCTACCAGGTCAAACCTTGGCCTACCAGGCCTACCCTTGGCCTCTGCTGACGTTGCTGCTCCTCTGCCGTCCTTCCTCCCAGCGCCCAATACTGGGCGAGGGGTTGGGAACTCCACCTGTTGGCCTCAGGCTGCCAAACACCCGTTACCACGGCAACCCCGCAAAGACGGCCCCCCCCCCCACCTCCCTCACCCGAACGTCAGCCGCTTTTATTTTTACCTCGCCACTATCTTGGCGCCGGAGCAAAATTCGCACGTGAGTAGCTACTTGACGGCGATTTTTAACAAAAATATGGAGCTCTATTTATAAATTTCAGCGCACTTTTGCTTTTGGAGTTCGGTTGCCCCAGCAACGGGGCCGGAAGTGTATCCTGCGTCGGCTGGTGGGCTGACGTCGGGGCGTGAGCGCGGCCTGGCTGGCTGGCTGGGTGACGTCGGGGCGTGAGCGCGGCGTGGCTGGCTGGTGGGCTGACGTCGGGGCGTGGTGGGCTGTCGTCGGGGCGTGGTGGGCTGACGTCGGGGCGTGGTGGGCTGACGTCGGGGCGTGAGCGCGGCCTGGCTGGCTGGCTGGGTGACGTCGGGGCGTGTTGGGCTGACGTCGGGGCGTGGTGGGCTGACGTCGGGGCGTGAGCGTGGCCTGGCTGGCTGGTGGGCTGACGTCGGGGTGTGGTGGGCTGACGTCGGGGCGTGAGCGCGGCCCGGCTGGCTGGCTGACGTCAGGGCGCGAGCGCCGAGTTTTCTGCTGCCATCTCCCCGCCGCCGTATCGGGCGTTTGATGATGACGACACGAAGGCCTCACCTGGAACTCAATTAAGCTTTGGTGCAGCAACTTCTCTCCCTCAGGAGTGCAGTGCAGGGTGAGGTCCCACACAGCAAGGTGACTGACGGGACGATGTGTTGAACTGTCAGGGGCAGGAGGGAGAGCCCCCCTGCTCCTCATCAAAAGGTACTAAGGGGAAGGGAAGTGGGGGTGGGGTGGGGGTGGGGTGGGGTGGGGGGGGGGGGGTCTCACATTCTCCAAAGGGAGCAAAACAACCTCCAGGTTTTGGAGTAAAAACCCTCCTGACTCTCAGCCCCAGAAAGATGCCACCTGTATGTAAAATACTAGTCTACAAAATGCTGGAGAAGCTCAGCCCTTCTGAAGTAAAGGGACATCACCTACGTTTCTGGGCTTCAGCCCTTAATCAAGGTGTGGAAAAATGTCGGCAGGCGACTGAATAAAATGGGAAAGGGCGGGGCGGATTTCAGATTTATCGTCAGAGCACATACATACAACCCTGAGATTCCTCTTCCTGCGGGGGCGGCAGAATTACCACTAACTGGTTGTGCAAAAAGCACACGTAAACAAGCAAAGAACTGTCAACAGATAAAGAATGTAAACTGTGCAATACGGAAAGAACAAAAAGAAAATCAATAAAGTGCACAAGTAAGTGTCCTTGACTAAGTCTCTGAGTGTGTCGTTGAGGGGCCTGATGGTAAAGGTGGAGCAGCTACTCCTGAACCTGCTGGTGCGAGTCTTGTGGCCCCTACACCTCTTTCCTGATGGCAGCAGCGAGAACAGAGCGTGTGCTGGATGGTGTGGATCCTTGATGATTGCAGCT
This sequence comes from Narcine bancroftii, assembly GCF_036971445.1. NCBI lineage: Eukaryota > Metazoa > Chordata > Chondrichthyes > Torpediniformes > Narcinidae > Narcine > Narcine bancroftii. The sequence goes on from NC_091471.1 coordinate 7,395,233, forward strand.
GCTCTCTGACGGCAGCGCTCCCTGTAGATGTATTCAATAGTGGGGATGGTTTTGCCTGTGATGTCCTGGGCTGAGTCCACTACCTTTTGGAGGGCTTTATGCTCAGGGGTATTGGTGAGACCGTGCAACAGCTGGTCAACACACTTTCCACCAGACCTTTAGAAATTTACCAGGGTTTCTGATGCCATACCAAACCTCCAGAAACTCCTGAGAAAGTAAAGCCGCTGACGTGCTTTCCTCGTGTTCCCATAGATGTGTTAGCTCCAGAAACAATCCTCCAAGATTGTGAATCACGAGAACTTAAATTTGTTCACCCTCTCCACCTCTGATATCCCAATGATCACTGAATTATATACCTCTGCCTTTCCTGAAGTCAACAATCAGCTCCTTAGTTTTGGTGATATTGAGTGCAAGCAAGATGGTTGTTTGGTGCACCATTCAGCCAAGTTCTCAATTTCCATCTTGTATACTGACTCATCACCTTGCTTTATACAACCCACTACCGTGGTATCGTTGGCAAATTTGTAGATGGTTTTATTGTCGTACCGAGCCACGCACTGGTAGGTGTAAAGTATGTAGAGCTATCAGGAGGTAGAAGGTGGATAAGAGAGGGAGGGGACAGCAGCAAACGAGAAGGAGGGATGGTTCTTTGACTGGAGAGTGAAGAGGTGGAGACTTGGAGGAAAGAAGACCGAGGAATGATGAAAAGAGGGAGAATGGGGAGTAGTCTACCAGAAACCAGAGAGATTGATGCTAATGCCATCTGGGTGGAGAGTCCCCAGATGGAAGATTAGGTGTTACTCCTTGAGTTTACAGTGGCTTTGGTTTCGCAGTGTATGAGGCCATGGACAGACATGTCAGCACGGCTATGGGGCGCAGATGGCTTCCATCCTTATCCACCTATTATCTCCTGCCTGTGCTCCTCACCCTGCCTCTCCCCAACAGGTGCCTGCCTACATTTTGCTCATATCTTGGTGAAGGACTTGGCCCCAAAACGTTGGTTATGTATTTGCTGCATAAAGATTGACTAGCTGAGTTTCTCCAGCATTGTGTTTTTGCTTCAACCATGGTGTCTCCAGACTTTTGTGTTTTAGTCCAGGTTTCATGGCCCCTTTGATAAAGGGCTATGGAATTCCACTGGTATCTCACAAGATATAAAGTCATTCATTACCCACATAGGGTCTTGGGACCAACGTCTATAACAATCAAAGTGCCAAACCAAACTTCTCCCACCTGCCTCTGTGTAAACCTCTAAACCTTTTCAATATTTGCATCTGCCCTTTAAATAATGTAATTGTACCTCTCTCCACTACTTCCTCTGGTAGCTTATTCCGTACACCCACTGCCCCCTGTGTGGGAGAAGAAACTGCATGTCTTCTTTAATTCTCTCCCCTTAAACCAGTGGTTTTCAAACTTTTTCTTTCCCCTCACATACCACTTTAAGTTATCCCTTTGCCATTGATGCTCTGTGATTAGTAAAGGATTACTTAAGGTGGTATGTGAGGGGAAAGAAAACATTTGAAAACCGCTGTTTTAATTGTACCTGTAAACTCATTATGTGCCCAATTTTATACTTCCAAAGGAACTGGGCCAATGACAATTTTTCTCAATAAAATATTTCAGTAACAATTGGTTCCCAACCTTTCCTTCCCACTCATATTAAGTAATCACAGAGCACCAATGGCATAGGGATTACTTAAAGTGGTATGTGAGTGGAAAGAAAAATTTTGAAAACCACTGCCTTAAACCTTTTTGGACTCCTCCACACTTTGGGATAAACTGACCATTCACTTTATACTTATACAGAGATACCTCTTGTCTTCTTCACTCAGTGAAAACAGTCTCAGTCTATCCATTAAAAACTGAATGACTGAAGTTTCGGGCCTGAGCCCTTCCTCAAGGTATGAGTGAAAAAAACACAGGCATCTATATAAGGCTGGGGAAAAGGGAAGAATGCGAGAGGGAAGAGTACAGACCAACAGACAAAAGATGTTAGAGTAAAACACGAAAGTCTGAAGATGCTTTGATTGAGGTAAGAACACAATATTGGAGAATCTCAGCAGGTCAAACAGTGTACTTTATATAGCTAAAGATACATGACCAACGTTTCAGGCCTGAGCCCTTTAACAAGGTATGAGCAAAATGTAGACATTGCTGGAGACCGCCTGAACAAAATGGTGGTGGGGCTGGGGGAGTAGCACAGGCAAGAGGTATTAGGTGGACAAGAGAGGGAGGGAACACCAGCAAGCATGGGGAGGGGGGGAATGTTCTCTGTGAATGGAGAGGGTAGGGAGTGGAGAGCTGGAGGAAACAGAGGGATAGGGAATGGAGACGATTTTGGACCATTTTTTCCCACTAATGCTTCTTGACCCACTGAGTTCCTCTGGCAGAGTACTTTTGCCTTCAGATTCCAGCATCTGTGTGTCTCCAATCTCCTTGTGAATCAGAGATCAGATCGATATAGGTGTGTCAACCTTTGAAGGTGGTAGAACAGGTTGAACAGCCTGCTTATGGTGAATAAAACAGATATGAATGTTGGCTCAAAGATTAGAAAGGTTGGAACACATTTGGCAAAAAATATTTACAAATCCTGGGTTCATCTTCCACATAGGTGTTCCATTCAGGAAATTCCCTTTCAGGAAAGGTTGTGGAGGGAGCAGATTTGAGAAGAGACTGGGGGAAATTTGGCAGAGTTCCTGTTTACTGTGGAAAAGGGAAAGGGGTTTGATGGTGCTTCTCGAATAGTTTTGAAAGTGTAAACATTGTGGTGACAGAAGAATTGGTGTCCAGCGGGTAAAATAATAATTCAAAACAAAGGGCCCCAAAAATGCAAGGAGAGACTACATTTCAAGTGATTATTTTTTTGTGTAATCTGCAATGTTCCCTCTGCAAGGAATACACTCCAGAACACACTAACTTGAGTTTGAGGCTGTGAGGAAAAATAAGATGGAGATTGGAATTCAACTCTTAAATTCTATGATAAATGAGATGGTCTCCATCAGTGTTGTTTATCCTATCAGGTGGATTAGAGTCAAGGGGGGGTTTTCATAGCAGTACTTTAATGTTGAAGGAGGATGGTTTGCACATGCAGTGTTGGTTTGGGACTTGTAAACTCCAGACATCCAAACTCCAACCACCAAAGCAGACTATCCTCTGGTCTTTTAATTTCTTAGTATTATATAAAATGTGTTGAAGTAGGCCATTCATCCATTTGAGGCTGTTCTACAATTTAATACTATCATGGCTGATTGCATGAATTCCATACCTTACTGCTGCTTTTTGTCCATACCCTTGATCCCCTGTTGAATAAATCTAACTTCTTTTTCTTCAGATTGCACAGGTATAACCTGAAAAAAAAACATTCTCCGGTCCTCGGTGCAAAACATGCAGAAACACAATCAGACATAACACAAGTACAGACAAACAATACGTATGCATGCAGGACAACTATTCATCTGAACAGATAAATAAATAAATATTAATATTGTAGTGTCGGATTAATAGTTAGTATGAGCAATTCCTTTGATCGTTTGGCATTCTCACAGTTTGTGGGAAGAAGCTGTTCCTCAGCCTGATGGCGTTAGCACTGATACTCCTGTATCTCTTTCCTGATGGGAGCAGCTAAAGGATATTGTGTGCTCAGTGGTAGGGGTCCTTAATGATTTTGTGTGTCTTCAGACAACGATCCTGGTAGATCACGTCGATGGGGGAGGGGGTGGGAAAGGGAGACTCCAGTGATCCTCTCTGCCACTCTTATGTTCCTGTGGATTGACCTCCGATTCATTTCTCTGCAGCAACCATTCCACACTATGATACAGCTGGTCAGGGGACTATTGATAGAGCTCCTGTAGAAGCTTGACGTAATAGTGGCCGGTAACCTTGCTCGCCTCAGTCTTCTCAGGAAGTGCAGTCACTGTTGTAGGTGATGTGTGTCGCCGATAGGTCACTAGTAAGTATACTCCAAGGCACTTGGTGTTCTCTACTCTCTCTGGAGTGCGAGTTATCGTTGTCACTGATGAGACCAACTACTGTTGTGTCACCTGCAAACTTGATACTGTTGGAGCTAGATCTGGATATGCATTCGTGGGTCAGTAGCGTGAAAAGGAGTGGACAGTGCACACAGTCCTAAATCTACTCCCCCGAATCTTGAGACTGTGTCCTATCGTTTTAGATTCCCCGGCCAGCTCAAAAAACATTCCCACATCTATCCTATCCATACCCTTCATAATCCTTTATGTTTCTATAAGATCTCCTCTCATTCTTCTGAACTTGAGCGAATACAATCCTAGACGATTTAATCTTTCATCATAAGTCAACCCCTTCATCCCAGGGATCAACCTAGTAAACCTCCTCTGGACCGTCTCCAAAGCCAGTATATCCTTCCTCAAATATGGAGACCAGAACTGGACACAGTACTCTAGGTGCGGTCTCACCAGTACCTTATACAGTTGCAACATGACCTCCCTACTCCTGAATTCAATACCTCTAGTGATGAAGGCCAACATTCCATTTGCCTTCTTAATAACCTGCTGCACCTGCAACCTAACTTTTTGCGATTCATGCACAAGCCCTCCCAAGTCCCTCTGCACAACAGCATGCTGTAGTTTTTCACCCTTTCAATAATATTCAGCTCTTTTATTTTACTTGCCAAAGTGGATAACCTCACACTTACTAACATTGTACTCCATCTGCCAGACCTTTGCCCACTCATCCAGCTTAACTCTATCCCTCTGCAGACTCTCCACATCCTCATTACAATTTGCTCTTCCGCTCAATTTGGTGTCATCTGCAAACTTGGCTACACCACATTTTGTCCCCTCCTCCAAGTCATCAATGTAAATGATGAACAGTTGTGTGCCTAGCACCGACCCCTGTGGCACCCACTTACCACTCTCTGCGAACCTGAAAAACTCCCATTTATCCCGACTCTCTGCCTCATGTCAGACAACCAATTTTTGATCCATGCCAATAGACTTCCCTGGGCTCCAATTTCCTGTAACTTACTGAGAAGTCTCTTGTGCGGCACCTTATCAAAAGCTTTCTGGAAATCCAAATATACAACATCAACCTGTTCCCCTCTATCCACCGCACCCATTATATCCTCAAAGAATCCTAACAGGTTTGTCAAACAAGATCTTCCCTTTCTAAAACCATGCTGCGTCTGCCTGATTGAACCCTTACGTTCCAAAAGTTTCACTATTTCATCTTTAATGACGGCTTCAAGCATTTTTCCAACTACAAACGTCAAGCTAATTGGCCGATAATTTCCAGTCTTCTGCCTACATCCCTTCTTAAAAAGTGTCATGACATTTGCTGTCTTCCAGTCTGCTGGGACCTGCCCAGAATCCAAGAAATTTTGGTCTATGACCACTACAACTATAACTTCTGCCATTTCCTTCAGAACCCTTGGATGCCTATCATCAGGACCAGGTGATTTGTCTGGCTTTAGTCCCATCAGTTTCTCCATCACTACTTCCTTTGTAACAACTATTTTATCAAGGCCCTCCCCAACATTCGCATCCTTAACTCCGAACTTGGGCATGCTGGACGTGTCTTCCACCGTGAAGACTGACACAAAATATTTGTTTAATGCCTCGGCCATTTCCTCATTTTTTGCTACCCGTGTTCCTTTCTCATCCTTCAAGGGTCCTATGTTAACTCTGGCCACCCTCTTCCATTTTATATATTTATAAATTTTTTTTGCTTTCTGTTTTTATATTTTGTGCCGATTTACTTTCATAATCCTTTTTCCCATTTCTTATTACCTGCTTTGTAACCCCTTGTTGTATCTTAAAGTTATCCCAATCTTCCAGTTTCCCACTGCTCTTTGCAGCTTTGTACACCTGCGCCTTCAATTTTATATTTTCCTTTATTTCCTTTGTTAACAACAGTTGATTTTTCCCTCCCTTGCTGCCCTTTTTCCTGACCGGAATATATTTTTTTGAGCATTACCAAATATTTCTTTGAAAATCTTCCACTGTTCCTCAACTGTTTCATCAATGAGCCTGTGCTCCCAGTCCACTCTGCCCAATTCCTCCCTCATCCTATGGGAGTCACCCCTGTTTAAGGATAATATATTAGTATTAGATCTAACTCTTTCCCCTTCCATCTGAATGAGAAATTCAATCCTACTATGAGCGCTATTTCCTAGATGGTCTCTGACTATTACATCATTTACTCTATCTATCTTATTGCACAACACGAGATCCAGGAGAGCATTTTCTCTTGTGGGTTCCTTCACATGCTGCTCAAGAAAGCTATCGCGGATGCATTCTATGAAGTCCTCTTCCAGACTCCCACGACCAACTTGATTTTCCCAATCTATGTGGAAGTTAAAAGTCCCCCATGACGACTGCCGTATCATTATTACATGCCTCACTTATCTCTCTATTTATTTCCTGTGCCACTAAACTATTGTTATTTGGTGGGTGATAGATAACACCCACCAATAATTTTTTCCCTTTGTTATTCTTTATCTCTACCCAAATGGACTCAACATTATGCTCTTTAGATCTTATATCATTCCTCACTACTGCCTGGAGCTCATCTTTGATTAAGAGTGCAACTCCACCTCCCTTACCATCCTGTCTATCTCTCTGCACCACCTGATACCCTTGAAAGTTTAATTCCCATTTAGGGTCACCTTGTAGCCATGTTTCCGTGATGGCGACCCAGTCATAGGCATGAGGACCGATTTGGGCCTCAAGTTTACTAACCTTATTCCTAATACTGCAGGTATTCAGATAAAGGGCCCTCATGCTCTTTGTCCTTTTAATATCTAGTGACTTCTGTAACCTTTTCTTTTGATTTTTCTGCCCACTATTTTTCTTTGTAATTTTCTTAACACCATCATTGACCCGAAAACTCACTGCACCATCTGACTTTTTACTTTCTCCTCCCAACATTACTTTTCCTATTTTACTTTTCCTGGCCATTATTTTATCTTCCCTACCCTTTCCCCTATCACTCTGGTTCCCATACCCCTGCCTAATTAGTTTAAACCTTGCACCCACTGCTGTACCAAACATACTTGCCAAAATGTTGACACCTTTTGGATTTAGGTGCAATCGGTCCCTCTTGTAAAGATCATGCCTTCCCCAAAAGAGATCCCAATGATCCAAGAAGCCAAATCCTTGCCTTGTACACCAGCCCCTCAGCCACACGTTCATTTTCCTTATCCTTACATTCTTTTCATCACTTGCATTTGGAACAGGTAGTAATCCCGAGATCACCACCCTAGCGTTCCTGTCTTTCAGCTTTCGTCCCAGCTCACTGTAATCCCTTTTCATTACCTCCTCCCTTTTCTTGTCAATGTCGTTTGTACCCACATGTACCAAGACATCAGGCTGCTTTCCCTCTCCTCTCAGAATATTTTGGACCCGATTTGTGATGTCTCGTACCCTTGCACCAGGGAGGCAGCACACCATGTGGTATACTTATCTGGCTCACAGACCTCCTGTCTGTACCCCTGTCAATGGAGTCCCCAATAACTACTGCATTTCTCCTTTTCCTTTTCTTTTGCACCACTCTGCCAGGCTCATTGCCATTGACCTGGTGCCTGTGGCCATCTTCTCTCCGGTCATCTCCCTCAACAGAATCCAACACAACATAACTGTTGCTGAGTGGGATAGTCACTGGTGTGCTCTCCGTTTTTCTCGCTTTTTTCTTTCCCCCCTGACGGTTTCCCACTTACTTGACATGGGTTCTAGAGTATTTATCACCCTGAAAGTTGAGTTGATTAACTCCTCACTCTCCCTTACAAGCCGCAGGTCATCAATCTGCAACTCCATATCCCTAATTCACTCCCTTAGTAACTGTATCTCGGTACACCTGGTGCAGATGTGGCCATTTGGGAGGGTGGAGGTCACCCATTGTACCCACATCTGACACCCAGTACAGAGCACTAACCCTATTAGCATGACTCTGAATACGAAGGCAAATAACTCAGCTTACCTTTTCTCCTTGCCTGCTTTTACCGAAGCTTGATAAGCCAAAGCCAGGAAGTCTCACTCCTTCACTGCTCCACTCCTCGCTGGCCGCTCCCTCCCCTTTCACTCCTTTTATTGGCCCCTTGACCAATTGACCCTGTCTCTTTCAGCAAGCTCCTCCTCCTCCTCCTCTGACTCAAAGCCCAAGTCCCTCCAAGCTCCTCCTCCGACTCCCAGCTGAACCAAGTAAACCCAAGCCCCGGTAAGCCCCCGACTTTAATAGCTTACCTTCTCCTCACTTTCAGCAAGCTCCTCCTCCTCTGTCTCACTTTCAGCAAGCTCCTCCTCCGACTCACAGCCCGACTCTCTCCAAGCTCCTCCTCCGACTCACAGCCCGACTCTCTCCAAGCTCCTCCTCCGACTCCCAGCCGAACCAAGTAGGCCCAAGCCCTGGTAAGCCCCCGACTTTAATAGCTTACCTTCTCCTCACTTTCAGCAAGCTCCTCTGGTTCAGTCTGGTGAACCTTCAGGGTACCCCCTTAATGGCAAGAATGCCCTTCCTCAGATTAAGAGGTGAGAACAGCATACAATACTCAAGATGTGGCCTCACCAAGGCCCTGTACAACTGCAGTAAGACCTCTCTGTTTCTATGTCAAATCTTCTCACAATAAAGACTAATGTGGTGTTTGCTTTCTTTGCTGCCTGCTGTTCCTTGGATCCAACCTTCACTGACTAATGCAGCATGACACCCAAGTTTTGTGGCACCTTTCTCCTAATTTGTCCAAAGAGAAAAACCTCAACTCTGCTAAGACATGTTTTCCAATCCAGATAACATCCTCGTAGATCTCCTTTGCACCCTTTCTGTAGTTTCCATAATCTTGTAATGAGGCAATATGTAGATGGGAAAGGCTGATTCAGATAATAATCTGCAAGACCAATAAAGTGGATAACTTCACGTTTATCCACATTATACTGCATCTGCCATGTATTTGCCCACTCCTAATCTGTCCAAGCCTCCCTGCAGCCTCTTGGAATCTACCTTGTGGCTGGCACTGCGACCCACCTTTGTATCAACTGCAAACTTAGAGATCATAGATCTAATCTCCACTCTGAGTCACTCTGAGAATATTAATGCATATTCTAGCATTAATTAGGGGGAAATAAGGTTTTAAAGAGAACAAAATCTTTATATACCTGTGAGGTTGAAAGGTAAGGTCAAAAGTTTGACAGAGCCATGGTTCTCAAGGGATATTGGAAACCTTGGTTTGAAAAAAGAGGTAGTACTACAATAAATATAAGAAACAGGGATAAAAGATGTTTGAGTACTACATTGAATGTAAAAAGAATCTTAAGAAAGAAATTAGAAAAGCTAAAAGAAGGTATGAGGTGGCTATAGCAAGCAGGGTGAAAATAAATCCAAAAGGTTTCTATAAATATGTAAATAGCAAAAGGAAAGTGAGAGATAAAATTGGTCCAATAGAGAATCTGAAAGGACAAATGTGTGTGGAGCCAAAAGAGATGGGGGAGGTCTTAACAATTTCTTTTCCTCAGTATTTACTGAGGAGAAGGATATTGAACAGTGCAGGGTAAAGGAAGCAAAGGGGGTAAATATGGAGACTATGGTGTTTAAGAAAGAGGTAGTACTGGAGCTTTTGAAACATATAAAGATGGACAAGTATCCAGGTCCTGACAGGATTTTCCCCAGGACCTTGAGAGAAGTTAGTGAGGAAATAGCGCAGGCTCTGGCAGTGATTTTTCAAATGTCATTAGAGATGGGTTTAGTGCCGGAGGATTGGCGTGTTGCGCATGTGGTTCCTTTGTTTAAAAAGGGTTCGAGGAGCAAGCCTAGCAATTATCGGCCTGTAAGTTTGACGTCTGTGGTAGGTAAATTGATGGAAAGCGTTCTTAGAGATAGTATATATAAGTATATGGAGGGAGAGGGTCAGATCAGGGAAACTCAACACAGATTTGTATGTGGAAGGTCGTGTTTGACCAATCTTGTTGAATTTTTTGAAGAGGTGACTAGGAATGTTGATGAGGATAGAGCAGTGGATGTTGTCTATATGGACTTCATTCAGTAAGGCCTTTGATAAGGTTCTGCATGGGAGGTTAGTTAGGGAGGCTAAGTCCTTGGGTATTAATTTGGAGATAGTCAAATGGATTCAACAGTGGCTGGAAGGAAGGTGCCAGAGAGTAGTAGTAGATAATTGTTTGTCAGGATGGAGGCCGGTGTCAAGCAGTGTACCTCAGGGTTCGGTATTGGGACTGTTGCGGTTTGTCATATATATTAATGATCTGGAGGATGGGGCGGTAAATTGGATTAGTAAATATGCAGATGATACTAAAATAGGGGGAATTGTGGGTGATGCAGAGGGATTTAAACTACTTAGAGGAGTGGGCAGAAAGATGGCAGATGGAGTTTAATGCTGATAAGTGTGAGGTGCTTCAATTTGGAAAGAATAATCACAGCAAGACATATGGTAAATGGGAGGGTGCTGAAGAATGCAGTGGAGCAGAAAGATCTAGGAATAATGGTGCATTGTTCCCTAAAGGTAGGAGTGCATGTGGATAGGGTGGTGAAGAAGGCCTTTAGTATGCTTGCCTATATAAATCAGTGCATAGAATATAGGAGTGAGGAAGTAATGATGAAAATTTAGAGTACTGTGTGCAATTCTGGTCACTGATTTATAGGAAGGATATTAACAAGATAGAGAGAGTGCAGAGAAGATTTACAAAAATGATGCCTGGGTTTCAGCATCTGGAATACAAGGAGAGATTGAGCAAATTAGGTCTTTATTCCTTGGAACGTAGAAGGCTGAGAGGGGATTTGATAGAGGTATTTAAGGTAATGAGCGGGATAGATAGAGTTGATGTGGAAAGGCTTTTCCCATTGAGAGTAGGAGAGAATGATACAAGAGGTCATGGGTTGAGAATTGACAGGCAAAGGTTTAGGAGTAACATGAGGGGGAACTTCTTTACTCAGAGAGGGGTTGCTGTATGGAATGGGCTTCTGGGAAAGGTGGTGGAGGCAGGGTCAATTTTGTCATTTAAGAAAGAGTTGGATAAGTATATGGATTGGAGGGGGATGGAGGGAATTGGGCAGAGTGCTGGTAAGTGAGATTAGAGGAGGGTCCTTGGATCAGTGCGGACTAGAAGGGCCAAATTGGCCTGTTTCCGTGCTGTAATTGTTATATGTTATATGGTTATAAGTTAAAAACACTATGTTGGAGAAACTCAGCAGGTCAAACTTTTATGTAGCAAGGAAAAAGGTTTGAGCAAAATGTATGCAGGTGCCTTTACAAAATGGTGGGGGGTGGGGTGAGAAGGGCAGGGGGAGGAGCAAAGTCCTACAGAGGGGGAGAAGGGATGGCTCTGTGAATAGAGAGGGAAGGAGGGAGAATGAAGAGTAGCTAGCAGAAACCAGAGAAGTCAACGTTAATGCCATCGGCTGGAGAGGATCCAGATTGAAAATTAGGTGTTGCAAATGTGCTGGAGAAATTCAGCAGGTAGCACCGCATCCATAAGAAGTAGAGGGTAACCAAAGTTTCAGGGCTGGGCCCTTCGTCAGGTATCCCATGGATACTGCTTCCTCTACGTGACTTGCTGAGTTTCTCCAGCACATTTGTGTATGACACTTGACCCCAGCATCTGCAGACTTTCTTGTTTAACTGAGTGAAATTCCATCTGTGATTCCTTTCTCAGTTGATCAAAATAAGCCATTCTCAATGTTTGTTGGCTATGCGCACACCACACCCCCCCCCCCCCCTCCACTCCCCAGACTCTGCTCAAAGTTTATGGGCCCCCTTCCCTGTAAAACAGTTATTTAGTTGGTTTCTTCTGACGACATAAAATATATAACAAAGATGATTTCAATCTGTGCCCCCTCCTGAAGGGTGGCTCTCCAGGGGACCTGTATGCCCCTGTTGAGAAGGGCTGATCTAGATCCTGCTGTAACCTTAGACACCCTCAATTTTGCTGTTATCTGCATTCTCAATTCTATTTGATAATTACATTTCAGTTATTGGATGTAAGGGGTATTATCTATCCTGGGCAAACAGAATACTTGAATAGCACCATTCACATCCAGTCTCAGTTTAACCTTCATTACATTGAACAGTATTCTACAGTATTCATTGGCCTTCCAGGGAGTTTAGGGTCAAGTTCCTGACATGGGACTCCTTTACTGCACAGGCATCACAAAGGTAGACAATGTTTTGCCAAAAGATGAAAGATCTGATGGATGAGATCTTTCTGACTGATGTGATGTGGAATCATGACAAATTATTTTGACAGACTGCTCGGGGAAACCACCCTGCAGACAACTTTCTCCAGGGTATTGCTGATTACGGAGGCTTGATAGCTAAAGCTAATGTGCAATATCAGAGTAAATTGATTTGTTTTAGTCACAGAATTTGGCAGATAATATCTATGCTCATGTTTCCTCTCTCCTCTCCTCTCCCCTCTCCTCTCTCTCCCTCTAAATTGCAATGCTTTTCCTTCTTCCACTCCTGTTCTTGAACAACCATTCTTCCATCGCTTTTGCTCTTTGTAACTGCTGCCATTTCTCCCTCCTCATCTCTGTCAGTTTTCTTTCACTCTCCTTTCTCTCATGCTCCCTTTCTCTTCATCTCATCTCATCTTTCTCCCTGCCCCACTCCTCTTTTTCTTCCATATCTGTTCCCCCTCCAATTTGCACTCTCCATATCTCCTGCTTCCCTGACCCCTTTCTCTTCCTCAACTGCCTTCCTCTCCATCCCTGCAACTTCATCCCCGACATTCCCTCGCTCACATTTCCTCCCTCACCATCCTCTCTCCCTCCAATTTCACTCTCCTCTCCCACCTTTCTCTCCTCCCCCTTTTCATTCTCTCCTAATTCTTTCTCCTCTTTCTCTCTCTCCTCCCACTCCCATTTTCTCTTCGCATTTCATTCCCTCTGCCTTGCATCACTCACATTTTTCTCCCATTTTCTCACCCCGCATTCTCCCCTGTCCCTCATTCTTCTCTCCTCTAACTCTCCCCTCGCACTCTCTCCCTTCTTTCCATTTCCTTTTTTCTCTCCCCAACCCATTCTCTCTTCTTCCTATTCTCTCCCTCATTCTCCCCATTTCTCTCCTTCCCACTCTCCCCTTCCTAATCCTTCAAATCCCCTGTTCTCCCCTCCCCTCCCACCCACTCTTTCCCCCACACTTCTCCTGCCTTCCCCTCTCTCACTTTTCACCCACTCATCCTCTTTTTCTAATCTTGTCATTCCTTCCGTCTTCTATTTTCCTGCTCTCTTCCTCGACCAACCCTTCCCATTCTCTCACGTTCTATCTGTCACTGTCTCCATTTCCCTCTTCCCTCAATCCCTAACCCTCATCCTCTTGTCAAACTCCACCTCACTCCCTTTCTATTTCTCCCCCAACCACCTCTTGTTCCTCACATATTCCTTCAAGGCTTCCCTGCACATTTCCCTTACCTCTTCCCTTAACGTTACCTCATTATCTCTCTCTCTCTACCTCACTATCCTCTCCCTCATTTTCATTCACTCCCATTCCTTTCTTCCCCTCAGTTTCTCCAACCTGACATTTCCTCTTCTCCTCTTCCCTATTCCTTCTCATTTCTGCCCTCATCCAATTCATCCACTCCCTCACTCTCGCTTCCTCAGTTCACTCATGCTTTTCCTCTCTTTCTCCTCACCTTCTTCCTCCCACTTTCCTCCCTCCTTTCCTCCTCTATTCCTACCATGATGGACATCTACAACACATGATGCACATAGAAAGCAATAAACATTATGAAGGATTCACATACTCCTCATGTAAACCTTTCTCCCTTCTGCCATCTGGTAGGAGGTACTGAGGCACTCGGGCCCTTACGTCCAGATTGGGCAACAGGTTTTTCCATGAAGCCATCAGACTCTTGAATTCACGCAACATATGTGGATAGTGTACCGTGGACTTTTATTTCACTTTATATTTATGTAAATCAGCTCTGTGGTCCTGGAGAAATGCTATTCCGTCTTTACCGTGCAATGCATGATGTGAACGACAAATAAAGTTGACTTGACGACCCTCTCCCTCACCAACTGCTCTGTCATATTGTCTCTCACCATCCCTCCCGTACCCTCTTTTCTCCACTCAACTCTCTATCTGCCTCCCCATTCTCTCTAATTCTCCTCTCTCCCTCTCACTATCCATATGTCACTCCTCCCTCCAACCCCACCACTTTCCACCTTCCCCCTTCCACCCCAATCTCCCACATCCTCTCCCTCCCTTCATACTCTTATCTGTTACCTGCTTCTTATTTCTCTACCCATCCTCCATCTCTCTCCTTCCCATTTCCTGTTCATCCCCTTCATCCCTGTCTCCCTACTTTCATTTATTTCCCCTTTTCCCCTTCCATCTCCTTTTCTCCTTTTTCTCTTTCTCCTCTATCCCCCTTTCTCTCTATTTTCCCCCTTTCTATCTCTTTTTTCTCTTTCCTCCCTCCTTTCTCTCTCTCTGCTGTCCTTCCCTTCCTCCCTCCCTTTCCCACCCTAATGTCTGACTGTCTGTCTCTTTCTGTCTTTGTCTCTATCTGTCCCCCTCCTTTCTTTCATCCTCCCCATCTCTCTGTTTCATTCTTTTTACATCCCTTTTCCTCTTTCCCTTTCTCTCTGCATGTCTGTCTCCACGCTCTCTTCCTCCTTTCTCTTTCCTTCACCTCTCTCTCTCTCTCTCTCTTCCTCCCTCCCCCTTCCTCCCCCTCTCTCTCTCTCTCTCTCTCTCTCTCTCTCTCTCTCTCTCTCTCTCCCTCCCCCCCCCTCTCTCCAGCAATCGAAACCATTGCCTGTTGGGAGGCCGATGCCGGGAGCTTCATGGAGCAGAAGCCGCCTCTCATCTGTGGCATTGTGGAAGGTCAGTGACTTCAGCCCCCCTCCCCTCTTTCATTCTGGGAGCCCCTCCCAGCTGTGCAAAGCTGGCAGCTGCATTAAGATATTAGCTTACAAGCAAATTTGAAAGCAGCAAACACTGCATCACAATCTCTGTTGTGCCATTTGACTGAGATCAGCCTTTATCGGTTGTCATGGAGTCTCCAGAAATTAAAGTTTAATGTTCTGGACACTGCAGCAAGCAAACGCTGTGTGAAAAATCTTAGGGCCATTTAAAACTGTGCTCTATGTCCAAATTAAAAAAAATTAAAACATGTGTTTCAGAGTTTTCTTGAACGTGTTTATTAAATTAGTTTTGAAAAAATGGAGGGGAATTAATAAGTATGTGTATGTGTGAAGGAGGTCATGTGATGAAACATCGAGGAATCCATCCAAAAAAAGTTGGCACCCCTCTTCTAGATGGTGTGGTGGTGACAGGGTTAAGGAACTACACAAGAAAACGCTATTTGATGGACAGAAAAGAATCCTACCTTTTGTTTTGTGATGGGGAGGTGGGTGGGTTTATGAGTTAACATGTTTGGGGGAAGGGTGATGGGGTGCATGTGGTTTGTGTATGGAACACCAACACCCTTGGCGACAAGCAACCTTGGTAACTGAAGAAAGTGTCAGTCAACATCGAGGAGAGTCAGGAGGGATAATCATCATTTTGTTTGTGAAGGAGAAGAACTCAGTGCTTTATGAGGTAAAGGGGGGTGGGTTGATGAGAGAGAGGAAAGAATGAGAAGGAAGGGAGGGCAGGATGAGGGGAAGAATGGTTTAGGGGGAGCATAGAGCCAATGGACTCTTCTCAACTAAAGGATTCAGCGCAACCAGGGGAATAGAGAGGGACTTCGCTCTTGTTTTGTTCAGCCCTTGGGGCTGAACCAAGAATCGCTGCTTCGACCTGCCTGTGACTTTAAAAAAAATGTGATTTGTTCTTGGAATGTTGGCAAGGCTCGCGATCCTAATTCATAGGAATTTCTCCAGCACCTTTCATGGCTTCAGAACTTGTTCAGATTCCTCACAGCAGAGAAGACCATTCAGCCCATCACATTTAAGATTCAAGATTATTTTATTGTTATAAAACAGAAAAAGTTATATTACATGAAATTTCCTTTAGTCTACTGTAAGGCAGACAAAGATTAACCATTAGCAGAAATTGCCCCGTGCCCCTTACAGTCAGAGAAAGAGAGGCAAAAGAGAGTCTCCCCAGAGCCACCGAGTCTCCATGGATTTGCCTCCAGCCCTCCCGCAGCCACACCGACTTCAGTCCAAACCATCAGCAGTCCAAACCTCCGACATGATCAGGAAGCTTTCATGGCCCTCAGCATCCTCTCACATCTTGGCTCTGATACCTATCACCCCTTCAGTTGGTCTGGAGCCAGTGTCCAGCAGCCCAGCGTGAGACCCTTGGCTACCATCACCAACAGTCTGCAGCCTGTCTCTGACTTACACTGGCTCTTAGACTAATCCCCGCCAGTCCCACTTGTTTCCCTATCACGCAGTGGTTTTCAAACTTTTTCTTCACTCACATGTCACCTTAAGTAATCCCTATGCCATAGGTGCTCTATAATTAGTAAGGGATTACTTAGGTGGTGTATGAGTGGAAAGAAAAAGTTTGAAACCCAATGTTTTAATGGAACCTAATTGACTTGTTATGTGCACGGTTTCAGAACTCCAAAGAGAATGGGCCAATGGGAATTTTTCTCAAGCAAAGTATTTCAGTAACAATTGGGTCTCGAGCATCATCCAAATCAATTCCAAATTCTTTGTTTTTTATGTTACTTAGGAGGAAGATCTCTGGATTCTTTGGTATATTGTTTTCGGTAATTTTATTTAATATTTGGTTTAGATCTTCCCAAAATTTTACTACTTTCTCACATGTCCAGATTGCATGAATTGTTGTTCCCATTTCTTTTTTACATCGAAAACATCTATCAGATACTGTGGGGTCCAATTTATTTAACTTTTGAGGTGTAATGTATAGCCTGTGTATCCAGTTATATTGTATCATACGTAACCTCGTATTTATTGTATTTCTCATCGTTCCAGAACATGACTTCTCCCATGTTTCCTTTTTTATCTTTATATTTAAATCTTGTTCCCATTTTTGTTTAGTTTTACCATTTGTTTCCTCATTCTCCTTTTCTTGCAGTTTAATATACATATTTGTTATAAATCTTTTGATTATCATTGTATCTGTAATCACATATTCAAAGTTACTTCCCTCTGGTAACCTCAGACTGCTTCCTAATTTGTCCTTCAAGTAGGATCTCAATTGGTAATATGCCAGCACTGTATCTTGAGTTATATTGTATTTATCTTTCATTTGTTCAAAGGATAATAATCTATTTCCTGAAAAACAATTTTCTATTCTTTTGATCCCTTTTTTCTCCCATTCTCTAAAGGAAAGGTTATCTATTGTAAAAGGGAGTAACTTATTTTGCGTCAATATTAGTTTTGGTAATTGATAATTTGTTTTATTTCTTTCTACATGAATCTTCTTCCAAATATTGAATAGATGATGTAATACTGGAGAACTTCTATGTTGTACCAATTTTTCATCCCATTTATATAATATGTGTTCAGGTATCTTTTCCCCTATTTTATCTAATTCTAATCTCGTCCAATCTGGCTTTTCTCTTGTTTGATAAAAATCTGATAGGTATCTTAATTGTGCGGCTCTATAATAATTTTTAAAGTTTGGCAGTTATAAGTCTCCTTGTTTATACCATTCTGTTAATTTATCTAGTGCTATCCTCGGTTTCCCCCCACTTTCCATAAAAATTTCCTTATTATTTTCTTTAACTCCTTGAAGAATTTCTCTGTCAAGTGTATTGGCAATGCCTGAAATAGGTATAATATCCTTGGAAAAATGTTCATTTTAATACAGTTTATCCTTCCTATTAGTGTTAGTGGTAAATCTTTCCAATGCTCTAAATCGTCCTGTAATTTTTTCATTAGTGGATAATAATTGAGTTTATATAGTTGGCCGAGATTTTTATTTATTTGTATACCTAGGTATCTTATTGCATGCATTTGCCATCTGAATGGTGATTCCTTCTTAAATTTTGAGAAATCCGCATTATTCATAGGCATTGCTCTGTGATTATTTACGTTAATCTTGTAACCCGACACTTCTCCATATTCCTTCAATTTCTTATATAATTCTTTTATTGATTGTTCTGGTTCTGTTAAGTATACTATAACATCATCCGCAAATAAACTGATTTTATATTCCTTGTCTTTTATTTTTATCCCTTTTATATTATTTTCTGTTCTTAACAATTCTGCTAGTGGTTCTATAGCTAACGCGAACAATAAGGGTGATAGTGGGCATCCCTGCTGTGTTGAACTGCTTAAGTTAAATTGCTTTGATATATATCCATTTACTGTCACTTTCGCCAATGGTCCCTTATATAATGCTTTAATCCAATTAATATACTTCTCTGGTAAACTGAATTTTTGCAATACTTTGAATAAATAATTCCATTCTACTCTGTCAAAGGCCTTCTCTGCGTCTAAAGCAACTGCTACTGTTGGCGCTTTACTCCCTTCTACTGCATGAATTAAGTTAATAAATTTACAAATATTGTCTGTTGTGCGTCTTTTTTTAATAAATCCAGTTTGGTCTAGATTTACCATTTTCGGTACATACTCTGCTAATCTGTTTGCTAATAGTTTAGCTATTATCTTATAATCTGTGTTAAGTAAAGATATTGGTCTATATGACGCTGGTGCGAGTGGATCTTTCCCTTGCTTTAGTATTACTGTAATTATTGCTGTTTTACATGAATCTGGTAAGCTTTGTGTTTTATCAATCTGGTTGATTACTTCCAGGAGGGGAGGAATTAATAAATCTTTAAATGTTTTATAGAATTCTATTGGGAATCCATCCTCTCCTGGTGTTTTATTATTTGGTAATTTTTTTATTATCTCTTATATTTCTACTATTCCAAATGGTTCTGTTAATTTATTTTGTCCCTCTATTTGTAGTTTTGGTAGTTAGATGAATTTCTAACTAAAATTGAACTACCTTCTTTCCCTTCGTTTTCAGTTTGGTATAATTGTTCATAGAATTCTCTAAAGTTTTCCTTGATCTCCTTTGGATTATATGTGATTTGTTTGTCTTTTTTCCTTGATGCCAATACCATTTTCTTAGCTTGTTCTGTCTTAAGCTGCCATGCTAGAATTTTGTGCGTTTTTTCCCCTAGTTCATAATATTTCTGTTTTGTCTTCATTATATTCTTCTCCACCTTATATGTTTGTAGTGTTTCATATTTTATTTTTTTATCTGCCAATTCTCTTCTTTTAGTTGTATCTTCCTTCATTGCTAATTCTTTTTCTATATTTACTATTTCCCTTTCCAACTGCTCTGTTTCCTGATTATAGTCCTTCTTCATCTTGGTTACATAACTTATTATTTGCCCTCTAATGAATGCTTTCATTGCATCCCATAGTATAAACTTATCTTTCACTGATTCTGTATTTATTTCAAAATACATTTTAATTTGTCTTTCAATGAATTCTCTAAAATCCTGCCTTTTGAGTAACATGGAGTTTAATCTCCATCTATACATTCTTGGAGGGATGTCCTCTAACTTTATTGTCAATATTAAGGGTGAATGGTCCAATAATATTCTAGCTTTATATTCTGTTTTTCTTACTCTATCTTGCATACGAGCTGATAACAAAAATAGGTCTATTCTTAAGTATGTTTTATGTCTAGCCGAGTAATATGAATATTCCTTTTCCTTTGGGTGTTGTTTCCTCCATATATCCAAAAGTTGCATTTCTTCCATCGATTTAATTATAAATTTGGTTACTTTGTTCTTTCTGTTAATTTTTTTCCCAGTTTTGTCCATATTTGAATCCAAATTCAGGTTGAAATCCCCTCCTATTAATATGTTCCCTTGCGTATCTGCTATCTTCAAAAAAATATCTTGCATAAACTTTTGATCTTCTTCGTTAGGTGAATATACATTGAGTAGATTCCAAAACTCCGAATATATCTGACATTTTATCATTACATATCTCCCTGCTGGATCTATTATTTCCTCTTCTATTTTAATTGGCACATTTTTACTAATTAATATAGCTACTCCTCTTGCTTTTGAATTATATGACGCTGCTGTTACGTGTCCTACCCAATCTCTCTTTAATTTCTTGTGCTCCAATTCAGTTAAATATATTTCTTGCACAAATGCTATATCAATTTTTTCTTTTTTCATTAAATTTAGCAGTTTCTTCCTTTTAATTTCGTTATGTATTCCGTTAATATTTAAAGTCATATAGTTCAGCGTAGCCATTTTATACTTTGTTTATCTTCCCTTTCTGTTTCTCCATCATTACCTTTCCTTCTTATCCATTTCTGCTTTCTTGTTTTGAACACTTTATAAAACAACATTTCTAAAACATCAAACATTTTCCCTATTCTCCTATTTAAAACTTCTTTAACCCCATTCTCCCCTCCCCCTCCTGAGTTGTCCTTTATCCCTTGTCGGACAACCACATCTCCCCTCTCCATTTGGATTTGCGAATTCACTCGCAAATGTCAGCTGATTTTGCAGTGACCGTAACTCCTCCCCACCCAGCCCCCCCAGAAAAGATTTCAATTTTCATATGTAACAAAGGTCACTCTTTTAATTCCCTCCTTATTCCCTCTATTCTATTTCCCTCCCTTATTAATTCTTGTCTATACTCTATATATTTTCATCTAAATACGGATACATTCTTGTATGCACACTATATATATACACACATATACCCCTTTACACACATACATATAGATCGTGGTCATTTTTACTCTCATTACATGTCTTCATCTCTGCTTGTTTTGTAGTTGTTCTGCAAATTTCCTTGCTTCCTCTGGATCCGAGAATAGTCTGTTTTGTTGCCCTGGAATAATTATTTTAAGTACCGCTGGGTACCTTAACATAAACTTATATCCTTTTTTCCCTAAGATCGTTTTCGCTGTATTGAACTCCTTCCTCTTCTTCAGGAGTTCAAAACTTATGTCTGGATAGAAAAAAAATTTTTGACCTTTATATTCCAGTGGCTTTTTGTCCTCTCTTACTTTCTTTATTGCTTTCTCCAATATATTTTCTCTTGTTGTATATCTTAAGAATTTTACTAAAATGGATCTTGGTTTTTGCTGCGGTTGTGGTTTCGGGGCTAAAGTTCTATGTGCCCTCTCTATTTCCATTTCTTCCTGTAATTCTGGTCTTCCCAGGACCCTGGGGGATCCAATCTTTTATAAATTCTCTCATATTCTTGCCTTCTTCATCTTCCATAAGGCCCACTATCTTTATATTATTTCTTCTATTATAGTTTTCTATTATATCTATCTTCTGAGCTAACAGCTCCTGTGCCTCTTTAGCTTTTTTATTAGATTCTTCTAATTTCTCTTTTAAGTCTTTTACTTCCATATCTACAAATGTTTCTCGTTTTTCCATATTTTCCATGCTTTTTTCCAATTCTGATATGGCCACTTCCATTTTATTCATTTTTTCTTCTGCATTCTTAATTCTTCTTTTTATCTCATCAAATTCTTGTAATTGCCATTCTTTCACTGATTCCATATATTCTTTAAAAAAAGATACATCCATTGTCTTGCTTTTCTCTTCTTCTTCCACTTCTTTCTGTTTTTCTTCTTCCTCTGGGTTGACCATCTGTTGTTTCCTTGTTTTCTTTTTACCCTCTTCTTTCTTGTTGTCGTTATTGTCTGTGTTCTGCACCTGTTGCTGTACTGCAGGTGTCTCTCTCAGCTGTGGAGATCGACTCTGCAGCTGTTTCCCCCTCCCGTCAGTGTTTTTTTTTTCATGCGCATGTGCGGTTGTGCACTTTTACTCGGCTCTGCGAGCCCGGGACCTCCACTGACCTGTGGGAGCGGGCCTCTCTCTCCGCGGCGGGCCGCTTCGGACAGGTAAGGCCTTCACCTTCTTCTTCCGACGTCTTTCCTTCTTCTTTTCTTCCCGTTGTTTTTGGTTTTTCTTTCTTCGCTGCCATTTTCTTCACACTTTTACTTTCACTTTGTTTTGGTTTTTAAGTTTGTGCCTTTGCTTTTTCTCTATCTTTTTTTAACTTTTCTGGAGAGGGCTGGAGTTCCCCTACCGGCCACTACTCCATCACGTGACTCCCCTCCGTCACACACTCATTGATGTGGTAAATGCAGGCTCACTCTTATGTTTGAAGAATACATGGATGGGGGAGGTCTGGAGGGTTATGGAATGAGTGCAGGTTAGTGGGACGAGAGGAATGATGTTTCAGCACAGACTAGAGGGCCGAATGGCCTCTTTTCTCTGCTGTCGTGTTTTATAGTTCCAACTGCCTCTGAAATCTCCAACCACCTAATTACATGTAGGATGTAGTACATGGAACACGACTGCTCAAGAATAGTCCATTTGGCCCACAATGTCTGCACTGAACATCATGCCCAAAATAAATGATAAATCTGCTGCCTGCACACAATCCATATCTCTCCATCCCCTGCATATGTGTGTGTCCATCAGAAAGACCATAAGACATAGGGGCAGAAATAGCCTCTTCAGGCCATCATGTTTGCCTCACTGTTTAATCTTGAGCTGATCCATTTTCCTACTCAGCTCCACTTTCTGGCCTTCACCCCATAATCTTTGATGCCATTTTATCATAAACTATAATATCTTCTCTATCCCTACCCCTGCAAGTCCATTCCAGGCCCCCACTATTCTGAGTAAAAGAAAAAATTGCAGTGCATATCTCACTTAAACTTCGCTACCCTGAACTTAAACACAGGTCCTCTAGTGTATGACATTTTTGTCCTGGAAAAAAAAAACTCATGGGTTGTATAGATATAGGTATATTAATATATTCTTTATTAAACATGCAGCATGGTAACAGGCCATTTCAACCCACAAGTTCGTGCCACCCAATTTACACCCAATTAACTTACACCCCTGGTACGTTTTGAATGGTTAGAGGAAAATGACGCCTCCAGGGAAAACCCATGTGGACCAGGGAAGAACATACAAACTCCTTACAGACAGTGTGGGATTCAAACCACCGTCTGGTCCCACTTGATGGTCCTGTAAAGGCGTTGCACTAACTGCTATGCCATCCACGCCGCCCCCACTTCGCCAACTGCACCACCCTGCTATGCCAACAATGCCGCCCCCGCTGTAGGAAACATAAGGCTGTGATAGTAGGGGATTTTAATTTTCCACATATTGACTGGGACTTCCATACTGTAAAAGGCCTGGATGACTTGGAGATTGTCAAATGTGTTCTGGAAAGTTTTCTAAATCAATATATAGAGGTACCAACTAGAGAGAGTACAATTCTGAATCTCCTATCAGGGAATGAGACAAGACAGGTGACAGAGTATGTGCAGCGGAACATTTTGGGTCCAGTCATCATTATGCCATTAGTTTGAAGTTAATTATAGAGAAGGATAAGTCTGGTCCTCTGGTGAGATTCTAAATTGGAGAAAGGCCAGTTTTGAGGAAATGAGAAAGGATCTGGAAAGCGTGAATTGGGATAAGTTGTTTTTGGGCAAGGATGTGCTCAGTAAATGGAAGGCCTTCAAAGGTAATATTTTGTGCGTACAGTATTTGCATCTTCTTGTCAGGATTAAAGGCAAAGTTAACAGGTATAGATAAACTTGGTTTTATGGGATATTTGGGATCTGGTTAAGAGAGCGATGTATCACAGATATAGGCAAGAAGGAGCAAATTGGGTACTTATGGAGTATTAAAAAATGCAAGAAAAACTTCAAGAAAGAAATCAGGAAGGCTAAGTGAAGACATGAGGTGGCTTTGGCAGACAATGTGAAGAAAAATCCTATGGGTTTCTATGGGAGTATTAAGAGCAAAAGGATAGTAAGGGACAAAATTCATCCCCCTGAAGATCAGAGTGGTCGGCCATGTATGGAGTCAGAAGAGATGGGAAGATCTTAAATGGTTTTTTTTGCATCAGTATTTACTCAGAGTCTAGGGAAATAAGGAAAACAAGCAGTGAAATCATGGAACCTAAACAGATTAAAGAGGAGATGCTTGTTGTCTTAAAGCAAATAAGGGTGGATGAATCCCAGAGCCTGACAAGATATTCCTTCAGATCTTGAGGCAGGCTCCTTGGCAGAAATAATTAAATGTCCTAAGCCACGGGTATGGTGCCGGAGGATTGGAGGGTAGCTCATGTTATTCCATTGTTTAAAAAAGGCTCCAGAAGTAACCCAGGAAATCATAAGCCAGTGAGTCTGATGACAGTCAGAGGTAAATTATTGGAAGGTGCGCTAAGAGATCAGATACATAAGTATTTGGATAGTCAGGCACTGATAACAGATAGTCAACATGACTTTGTGAATGGTAGATCAGGTTTAACTAACCTTCCAGTTTTTCGAGGTTACCAGGAACGTTTATGAAGGAAAGGTTGTGGATGTTGTCCACATAGACTTTAGTAAGGCCTTTGACAAGGTTCCACATGGAGGTTACTTGGGAAAGTTCAGCTGCTCGGTATTCATTGTAAGGTAGTACAATGGATTCAATATTGACTATATGGGAGAAGTCAGAGAGTGGTAGTCGATGATTGCTTCTCAGACTGGTGGCTTGTGACTAGTGGTGTTGCCTCAGGGATCGGTGCTGGGACCATTGTTGTTTGTCATCTATATCAATGAAATGGATGATAATGTGGTCAATTGGATCAGCCAGTTTGCTGATGACACGAGATTGGAGCCGTTGTGGACAGTGAGGAAGGTTTTCAGAGCTTGCAGAGGGATCTGGACCAGCTGGAAAAATGGACTGAAAAATGGGAGATGGAATTTAATGCAGACAGGTGTGAGGTATATAACCATATAACCACTTACAGCACAGAACAGGCCAGTTCGGCCCTACTAGTCCATGCCGTAGCAAATCCCCACCCTCCTAGTCCCACTGACCAGCACCGGTCCATACCCCTCTAGTCCCCTCCTATCCATGTAACGATCCAGTCTTTCCTTAAATGTAACCAATGATCCCGCCTCGACCACGTCTGCCGGAAGCTCATTCCACATCCCCACCACCCTCTGCGTAAAGAAATTTCCCCTCATGTTCCCCTTATAATTTTCCCCCTTCAATCTTAAACTCTAGTTTGAATCTCCCCCTTTCTTAATTGAAAAAGCCTATCCACATTTACTCTGTCTGTCCCTTTTAAAATCTTAAACACCTCGATCAAGTCCCCTCTCAATCTTCTATGCTCCAGAGAAAAAAGCCCCAGTCTGCACAACCTTTCCCTGTAACTCAGACCCTGAAATCCTGTCAACATTCTCGTGAACCTTCTCTGCACTCTCTCTATTTTGTTTATATCTTTCCTATAATTTGGTGACCCAAACTACACAGTACTCCAAATTTGGCCTCACCAATGCCTTGTACAATTTCATCATAACCTCCCTACTCTTGAATTCAATACTCCGATTTATGAAGGCCAACATTCCAAATGCCTTCTTCACCGCACCATCTACCTGAGTATCAGCCTTGAGGGTACTATTTACCATCACTCCTAAATCCCTTTGTTGCTCTGCACTCCTCAATTGTCTACCATTCAATGTATATGACCTATTTAAATTTGCCTTTCCAAAATGCAGCACCTCACATTTATCTAAATTTTATAAATTTATCTAATGTTGCATTTTAGAAGGACAAACCAAGAAAGGACACCCACTGTAAATGATCGGGCACTGAGGAGTGAAGTAGAACAGAGGGATCTGGAAATACAGATACATAATTCCCTGAAAGTGGTGTCAGAGGTAGATGGGATTGTATTGGCTTCCAGTTATAAGTCAAAGAATTGAGGAGTTGAGTTGGGATGTTATGGTAAAGTTATATGAGGCCTGGGTGAGGCCAAATTTGGAGTCTTGTGTACAATTTTTGTCACCTAATTACAGGAAAGATATAAATAAGGAGTTCAGATTTGTGGATCACTGAGATCTTTTCTGGGGAAGGTCTGATCTGTGCAGAAAGGACAGACTGCACCTGAACTGGAGGGAGACCAATATCTTGTTGGGTAGGTTGCTAGAGCTGTTGGGGAGGGTTTAAACTAGTTTGGCGGCGGTGGGGTGGGGGGGGGGGGGGGGGTGAGAACCAGAATGAGAGTGCAGTGAATAGGGTAGAAGGTCAAAAGCATGATGGTAGGTGTTCTGATTTTGTGAGGAAGGACAGGCAGGAAACCAAACATACAAATAGTCAGAGGATTTGAAATGTGTCTATTTAAAAGTTAGAGTATTAGAAATAAAGGGGATGAACTTAGTGCATGGATCAGTTTGTGGAACAACGATGCTGTGGCCGTTATAGTTACTTGGCTGGAGGAAGGGCAGGATTGGCTGATGCAGGTACTGGGATTTAGATGTTTTAAAAGGAATATGATGGGAAGTAAGAAAAGTGGGGTCGGGGGGAAGGAAACTAGCATTATATTACGGCTATAAATAGGGAGGACGTTGCTGAGGGAGTGTCTACTGAGATAGTGTGGGTGGAAGTTAAAAATAGGAAGGAGCATCACTTTACTAGAAGTATTCTATAGGCCCCAAAATAGCCCTTGGGACACCATGGAGCAGATAAACAGGCAGATTTGGACTGGAGCTGGAAATGCAGGGTTATTGTTAGGTGAGACTTCAATTTCCCTAATATTGACTGGCACTTCTGGTCTCCAAGAGGAATAGATGGGACTAAATTTGTCAAGTGTGTTCAAGAAGGATTCGGCCAATGAGAAGAGAGGCATACTGGAACTAATTCTGGGTAATGAATTTGATCAAGTGGCAGACCTCTCGGTGGGTAGGCACTTTGATGGAAGTGACCACCACTCCCTGAGCTTTAGCACAGCTTTGGATAAGGATAAAAGCAGTCAAAAATGGGAAAGTGTTTAATTGAGGAAGGGATAATTATGATAGTATGAGGCAGGAACTAGTGAGAGTAAAATGGAAACAGGTGGAAATACTGAACTAATGTGTAGGAAATTTAGAGATCACTTGTGCTGGGTTCAGGATAGGGTTGTCCTACTGGGACAGGGAAAAAATGGTAGGAAAATGGATCCATGGTTGACAAAACAGGAGAGGCAACTGATCAAGAGGAAGAAGGAAGTATACATTAGATACAGGAAGCAGAAAACAGGATGGGCTCATGAGAAGTATATGTTAGCCAGGAAGGTGCTTAATAAAGGACTTAGGAGAGCTCCAAGTGGGCATGGGAAGGCTTTGGCATGTAGGATTAAATAGAACCTCTAGGTGTTCTTTGTATATATGAAGAACAGAAAGATGACAAGAATGAAGGTGGAGCCACCAAAGGATAAAGGAGGGAATCTGTACTTAGAGGCACAGGAAGTTGGGGAGGTCCTCAATGAATACTTTGCTTCAGTATTCACAAAAGAAAAGTACCTGGATCAGGGTAAGATCTAAATAGAACAGGCTTCTGCTCCACAATGTGGAGATTAAAGAAGAGTAAGTGTTGGATCTTCTTAAAAGCATTAAGATTTTGCTGTGGGAAGTGAAGGAAGAGATAGCTGGAGCAGTGGCTATGATCTTTGATCCTGTTTGGATACAGGAGAGATGTTGGAGGATTGGAGAATGTAAAATGTGATCTCCTTGTTTAAAAAAGAAAATAAAGAGAATCCTGGGAATTATAGTCTTATGTTAGTGGTGTGCAAACTATCAGAGAGGATTCTTAAGGATAATTGGAGAAATACAGTCTACCCAAGGATAATCAGCATGGCTTTGTGAAGGGAAGGTCGTGCCTAATTGAGTTTTTTGAGGAGGTAACAATTGATGAGAGATGAGTGGTAGATGTGGTCTATATGGATTTTAGTAAGGCATTTGATGAGGTCCCCCAGGAGAGACTTTCAGAAAGTATTGAGTTAAGCAATCCATGGAACCTTGGGTGTGTTGGTTAAAAAAAAATTGGCTTGAATGTAGAAAGCAGAGAGTAGTAGAGGAAGGAAAGTATTCTGCCTGGAGGTTGGTGACGAGTGGAGTACTACAGGGATCTGTTCTGGGAACCCCTGCTCTTTGTGATTTTTATAAATGACCTAGACGAAGAGGCAGAAGGATGGGTCAATGTTTGCGGATGACAAGAAGGTTGGAGGAGTTGTGATTGATGATTTTTCTTTTTAAAATATTGCTTTATTGATTTTTAAAAAATGTACAGAAAGAAGTATAAACCAAAAAAAATGAAACATTACACAAAATAATTAAACCATTCTGTTTATCATAACATGTGAAATGTACCTATCCTTACTGTCCTTGCTTTTAAATGAAATATCTCTGAAAGTCTTCCATTATTCCTCAATCGTCCCTCCATATAGCCTGCGTTCCCTGGCTAACTCCTCCCTCATCCCTTGTTTAGGCATAATGCACTGAACTCAATTATACTGTGATCACTCTTTCCAAGAGGATCCCTAACAACAAGATCACTAATTTTACCAGTCTCATTGTACAGGACCAGATCCAGCGTAGCAGGCTGGTCGGGCTCTTATTTCTTATCATTGAGGGGGATGAGAGGTGGAGAGGGTGAGCAAATTTAAATTCCTGGGAGTCACTATTTTGTAGGTCCTTTCCTGGACCCAACACACTAATGTCATAGCAAAGAAAGCATGTCAGTGTCTCTACTTCCTCGAGTTTATGGAGTTTTGGTATGACATTGAACATTTTGACCAACTTCTACAGATGTATAGTGCAGTATGGCATTGGAAATCTTGACAAACCTCTGCAGATGTGTGGTGGAAAGTGTGCTGACCAGTTGCATCATGACCTGATATGGGGGCACCAATACCTCTGAGCAGAAAGCCCAGCAAAAGGTAGTGAACAGAGCCCAGTAGATCACAGGAAAAACTCTCCCCACCATTGAGAAAATCGACATGGAACACTGCTGTTGGAGATAGCAGCAAATCACCAAGGATCCATAGCACCAAGATCATGCTCTCTCTCTGTGTTGGTGTCACAAGACAGGCTCAGGGACAGTTGCTACCCCTCCACCATTAGGTCCTTAACAACAGACTCAACTAGTGACTCATTTAAAGACTTACTTTCACATATTTATTTTTCTTTATTGGAATCAGTTTGTTTACATTTCTAGTCTGAATCTTCAAACCAACATATTGTAAATATGGGCTCCATATTTTCTGAAAAAAATATTTATTACGTAAACTGCAAGTTATTTTTTCAACAGGAATACAAGATCTCAACGTTCTTTCATTACATTTCTCTTTTTTGTATCATTTTTAAATTTAGACCTACAGCACAGTAACATGCCCTTTTGGCCTATGAGGCCATTCTGCCCAATTACACCCAATTGATCTGTAACCCCCCCCACCTGGATGAAGGAAACCAGAGCAGCCGGAGGAAACCCATGAAGACATGGAAAGAACATACAAACTCCTTATAGACAGTGTGAGATTCGAATTCGGGCCCAATCACTGGCATTGTAACAGCTATCCACTGCACTAACTGTGGCACCTACACATCTTTTCTTGAGTTTGCACTACCAATAAGTAACACTTCTGCCTGGCCTGTAGGAAAACGAATCTCAGGGTTGTATGTGATGTCATGTATGTACTCGGACAATAAATCTAAACTTTGAATTATATTTTCCCGCTTACTATGAACTCACAACCTAGTGCTTGCTGTGACCCAATTAGCATATTTCACATGCTATCTTTCTTTTCCCTGCTGTGGTGCTTTTATTAAGATATATGAATGGCGGGGGGACGTGGCAAGATGGCGTAGAGTCTAGACGTGCAATCTCGACCTCTCTGGCCAGACTTTTAAATACCCGTTTTTTAACCCTTTGTTTTCAAGTTTAAACTTTTTTAATTTTTAAGGAATTATTATGGCCACTAATGGTAAAAAGACTAAACCTCAAATTCATAAGAAGTTACATTTTCGAAGTGCTGAAGATTTGGGGCCTAGACGGGGTCTAAACCCCAAAGATCGCCTGTGGGGGCTGAAAAAAAAATCTATTGCTCACCAAATGAAGGATGGTGCTGGAATTACCCGTTCTCTGGAAGAAGGTGCGTGTTCCCAAGAAGTGGACCCTGCCTTTCGATTTAAGTGGACCCCGATTTGGAAAGCCTTTCGATTTTAATGGAGGGAGCACGCAGGAAGACGACTCCATTGTTGGAAATGCATCAGGTAGCATTTCAATCTGAAGAAATTGTTTTTCTTCGCGAATTGATGAGAAAACAATGAGATACGGGGGGAGACCAGCGGCGACGCCCTGAGGAAGTCGGGGTGCCGTCACTGGGAGTCCAGACCCGCAGTAAAACTTTTAAAATGCCTTCTGTTGAGTTGCAGCAGGAGCTGCAGTTATCTTGTTCTGCCACTATGTCAGAGAGAGCAGAGCTGAGCTTTACTGATTCACAGTTTATGCAATTGAATGCTATTGTTCAAGCTGTTATAAAACCTTTGTTGACATCTCAAATGAATGAAATGGCTCAAATGAATGTTGGTATAAGTTCAGAATTAAATATGGTAAAGACATGTGTGGATGCATCTTATGAAGAATTAAAAAAATTCCAGACTGCTTTTTTGGACTGTAAACAACAAGTGACTTCTAACACAGAAAAAGTGTTGAAGGTGGAAAAATCAGTCATAGAACTAGGAGATCGTGAGAAGGAGCTTGAAAGAAAAATAGATTATTTGGAAAAGCAAAGCAGAAGGAATAATGTGAAAATTGTTGGTTTGCCAGAAGGATAAGATCCTCTTCGTTTTTTTAAAGACGGGATTCCGCAAATATTAGGGCAAGAATTTTTCTCTGGGGGATTGGTACTGGAAAGAGCCCATAGAGCTTTAAGAAGAACACCCTCAGCTGGTCAACCACCGAGACCGGTAATAATTCGATGTTTGAGTTATTTGGATAGAGAAGCAATACTTCGACTTGCAGTGCAAAATGTGAGACAACGACAAACTCCGTTATTGATTCAGAATAGTAGAGTCTTTTTTTATCCTGATTTGAGTCAAGAGGTCATTCAACGTCAACATTGATTCAATCCAGTTAAAGACGTTTTGTGGCGTAAAGGTTATAAGTCTACTTTTTGTTACCCTGCAGTATTGAAGATGTTTTACGGAGACTATCAATTTTGGTTTTTTGAGACTGATCGTGAAGCAATGATTTTTGCTGATTCATTGCCAGATATAAGAGGACAAAAACGTAGTCCACCATTATCTCCTAAAGAAAAATCTGGTAGCTCTGGAAACGGAAGAAATGGCAGAAATGGGAAAAATGGGGATGGAAAGAGTCTACCTCCTTTTGAAATGGGATCTTCGAGATTGGAATCTTCTGGATGAAAAGAAGAATTTTCACCAGGCGATTCACCAGGCTGATACCTGGAATGGAAAGATTGTGCAAATTGGGATTGTACTCGCTGAAGTTTAGAAGATTGAGAGGGGATCTCATAGAGACATATAAAATTCTGGCAGGACTGGACAGAATGGATGCAGATGGGATGTTTCCAAGGATGGGAAAATCCAGAACCCGGGGCCATGGTTTGAGGATAATAGGCAAACCATTTAGGACCGAGATGAGGAGGAATTTCTTTACCCAGAGGGTGGTGAATCTGTGGAATTCATTGCCACAGAGGGCAGTAGAGGCAAGTTCATTAAATCTATTTAAGAGGGAATTAGATCTATTTCTTCAGTAAAAGGGTATTAAAGGTTACGGAGAGAAGGCGGGGACGGGGTACTGAACTTTAAGATCAGCCATGATCTCGTTGAATGGCGGAACAGGCTCGAAGGGTCGAATGATCTACTCCTGCTCCTATCTTCTATGTTTCTATGTTTTTTTCTTTTGTTATTATGATATTTTGATATTATTGACTGTTTGGCTGGGGAGGAAGAGATTTGCACTAAGTTCTTTACTCGTCATAAGCCACTGGTGGGTGACCCACACCCAATTTTTTTTAGGGGATTACTACCTTTTGGTAGTTTTTTTTGGGGGGGGGGCTTTTTTTTTCTTTATTTTTTTTAAAATATTTTTAGTTTTTTATTTGTGCTTTTTTTATTGGAGGGCCTATATACATTGATTTGAGTTTTTATATAAAGATATTATTGGTATTTAGTAATAATAGTAGATATATCAAAGTTGAGGTTTGCTACTTTTAATGTTCGAGGATTAAATAGTACGATTAAACTTAAGTGAGTCTTGGCGTATATTAAGAAAATTAAAATTGATATTGCCTTTTTACAAGAAGCACATTTGAATGTGAAGGAAAGCGTGAAATTAAAAAGGGATTGGGTTGGGCATGTATATTCTTCTTCATTTAATTCTAGAGCTAAATTCGGAATCTTTTAAGTTAACTCGATCAACTCGTCAAGGTTGTCCTTTATCACCAGCTTTGTTTGCGTTAGTGATTGAACCTTTAGCGCAGTTGATAAGACAAAATACACAGATACATGGTGTGAAAGTTTTAGATGAGCGGTATAAAATTAATTTATTTCCTGATGATGTATTGGTGTATTTAATAAACCCAGCTCAGTCACTTTTGCAATTGAAGGAATGTTTAATACAATATAGATGTCTTTCTGGATATAAAGTTAATTGGGAAAAAAGTGAAATATTACCAGTAAGTGAAGGAGATTATTCAGTTTATAAGAATATTGTTAATTTGAAGTGAACTGATCAAATTAAATATCTGGGTATAATTTTGAATGTTAATTATCAATCTTTATATAAATTAAATTATGCTCCATTAATGAAAAAAATTAAAACTGATTTGATTAAATGCAAAGATTTACCTATTAATTTAATAGGAAAGATAAATACAATTAAGATGAATATTTGTTTAAATCTATTCCATATTTACTTGATAAAATTTTTTTTCGAGATTTAAATAAAATGGTTAGGAAGTTTTTATGGACTGGTAAATTTTCGAGAGTAGCTTTGAATAAATTAACTTGGAAATATGAGTTAGGGGGAATTCGTTTACCACATTTTCACAATTATTATGAGGCAACTTAAATTTATTAGTTCATTGATGGATTGGGCTAAAATTGAGATGGCAAGTATTTCTGAATTTGAAATACATCAATTTTTGTTTAGGTGGAATATAAATTTGTTACAACAATATAATGTGCCTATACTAAAACATTTAATGAAGTTATAGATAAAGAAAAATAAAATGACAGGCTCTAGGGGTAAATTATTGGCTTTGACCCCGTTGTATAATAATCAACTTGTTTCTTTTTCAATACATAATCAAAGTTTATTGCATTGGAGATTTAAAGGTGTGAAAAGTTTGGGAGATTGTTTTAAAGAGGGTAAGTTTTTATCTTTTAATCAGATGAGGGAAGATTTTGGTATTGATAAGAATTCTTTATTTCTTTATTATCAAATTCGATCTTTGGTAAAATTTATGTTTGGTAGAGATATGATTTTACCTAAAATGACTAAATTTGAGACTTTTCTTATGAAGGTACCAGAGAAGGGTTATATTTCATCTATATATCAAATATTACAGGATGGTATGGATAAAAAGGGTTGGGAGAGATCTAAAATTAAATGGGAAGCGGATATTGGTTTTACGTTTTCTGAAGAGGATTGGTTAGATATCTGTTATGATCGTGTAACTAGGTTGATAAATGCACGTTATGCAATGATTAATTACAATTTTTTACATCAATTATATTTGACACCTGAAAAATTAAAAAAAATATGGTCTTAATGAATCAGATTTGTGTTTTACAATCTTTTTGGAAGAAAATTCAATCGTTTTTAGAATATCTGTATAAGATTAAAATAGTTTTAGATCCAACAGTATTTTTATTGGGTAGTTTGCAACCTCTGAAAGGCTTGGGATTAGATAAGTTCCAGCTTGCTTTTGTACATTTAGCCTTATCCGTAGTGAAAAAAATGTATCGCTAGTACGTGGAAAGATACAAATAAGATTGATATTAATAGATGGCATAATGAGATGAAATATTGTTTAATAATGGAAAAAATTACATATGTTTCGCATGATAATTATAATTTTTTTATTAATAAGTGACTGTTATACTCAGAATATTTACATTTCAATTTATATTGATTAGATTTTAATATGTATATTTAACTTTTTTAAAAATATTCTTTCTTTTTTCTTTTTTTGGCTCTCCTTAGGAGAGTTGACTGAAGGGGGGGGGGGGTTCTTTTTTTTTATATATATATAAAATAAACCCTAACCCTAACCCTAACCCAATCCATCTATTGCTGGATATGTCATATATTATTTATTTTTTGAACAAATAAATAAAGTTTAAAAAAAAAGATATATGAATGGCATCCAGTTGCTAATGGGTTCCTGTGTATTTATTTGTAGGTTTCTATGGAAGACCATGGTCCATGGAGCAACGGATGGTGCTATTCAAATGGTAACATAGATTCAACCTTGAGGCACAAGAGTCTGCAGATATTTCAGCAGATTGTTTTTTTTTTGTTTGAGATTTAATGCAGGATATAATTGTCCATAGAACATTGAACAATGAGCACAGGAGCAGGACTGACCTTCAGCCTGCATTCCTTTGCTGAACATAATAGAACATAGAATATTACAGCACAGAACGGGCCCTTTGGCCCACAATGTCGAGCCAACCTATATAAACTTACAATCCAAACTTTCCCTACCTCACCCCCATAACCCTCTTTTTTTCTTACACCCATGAGCCTGTCTAAGAGTCTTTTATCTTTCTTTTCCAATCTTTTTATTATTATTATAATTTATAAACACATACAGTTCAAAGAGATATGAAAAATACATAGTAAATAACGAATTAATACAGAGATATTAAACAATAATATTGCAGAATAAAAATATATCATAAAAATTTTTTTTAGATCAGTTTAGAGTATGAACTATCTCTAAAAAAAATGA
Source organism: Narcine bancroftii (assembly GCF_036971445.1). Lineage (NCBI taxonomy): Eukaryota > Metazoa > Chordata > Chondrichthyes > Torpediniformes > Narcinidae > Narcine > Narcine bancroftii. Next base: position 7,429,889 of record NC_091471.1, read on the forward strand.
TATAATTAATAAAAATATATAAAAAAAAGAGAGAAAAAAAAACCCCAAAAAGGAAGAAAAAACAAATCTGAATTAAAAACAAAAAAAAACCTACCGATATAGCTAAATCACGCCGATCACTCCGATCTCATCTAACAGCCCAATTATCATACATAATCATAAAAAGAAAACAGAGCCAGATTAGCTCACCACAAATGAAAATATTGAATAAATGGTCGCCAGGTTAACTCAAACTTAGAAGGGGATTCATAGACAGAGTTTCTAATTTTCTCTAAATTTAAACATAGTATAGTTTGGGTAAACCATTGGAAAACAGTGGGAGGATTAACCTCTTTCCAATTCAATAGTATAGATCTTCTAGCCATTAGTGTAAGAAAAGCAATCATATGATCCGCAGGAAGAGATAAATAAGTCAAATCTATCATAGGTAATCCAAAAATTGCAGTAATGGGATGTGGTTGTAAATCAATATTCAAAACGGTAGATATAATGGAAAAAATTTCCTTCCAATAATTCTGTAAAGAGGGACAGGACCAAAACATATGTGTAAGGGAAGCTATTTCCAATTGACATTTATCACATATAGGATCGATATGAGAATAAAAGCGATGGAGTTTATCTTTAGACATATGAGCTCTATGAACAACTTTAAACTGTATCAGTGAATGTTTTGCACATAGAGAAGAGGAGTTTACCAGTCGCAGAATTTTATTCCAATTTTCATTGGAAATATGAAGGTTGAGTTCTCTTTCCCAATCATTTTTAAACTTTCCAAAAGTCCCAGAATTTATTTTTGTAATTATATTATATAATTTAGATATCACACCTTTTGGAGGGAATTTTGAATATAGTATATCCTCTAAAACAGTCGTAGTCTCCCGATTGGGAAAAGAGGGTAAAGTCGAAACTAAGAAACTCCTAATCTGCAAATATCGAAAGAAATGAGATCTAGGTAAATCATATTTCATGGATAATTGTTCAAATGACATGAAAGAGTTATCCAAGAATAAATCCGAAAAGCATGTTATACCTTTAACTTTCCAGAGTAAATAAGCTTGATCAATTAGAGAGGGATGAAAAAAGAAATTTAGTACAATAGGGGTTTCCAAGATAAAATGACTTAGGCCAAAAAATCTCCGGAATTGAAACCATATACGTAGTGTATGTTTAGCCATTGGATTATCAATTAGTTTATATAGTTTAGTAAGAGTAAAAGGGAGAGCAGCTCCCAAAATAGAACTAATTGAGAAATTTTGTACCAGTTTAATTTCTAAATTTACCCAATGGGGATTTAGAGATAATTCTGAATAATTCAACCAATACCTTAAGTAACTAATATTAAGAAAACTTACCCCTGACACCTCCCCGAAACCGTCCCTCATTATGTGAGCAGATGTCTTATGAACAGAACTTGATAGTGAGAGTGAAGGAAGGTTAATCAGTTATTGGTCATCAGTTAGCTTGGAGGGACAGACATGCAGGGATTTGTCTAATTTCAATTTAGTGATTTGCATAGAGGATGCACTGAGGTGAGCTTGCTGAGTTAGTCGCAGAACAAAGATACAGGGTGAAGCTCTCTCCCCTCTTCCATCACACCCTCCCAGTACAGGGACAGCATGAGTTAGGTACAGAGTAAAGCTCCCTTTTAGATGATATATTCATCTACAATGAAAGCCTCGCCCATTTGTATTAGAAAGTTTTCAGAACTCGTCCGCTTTTCTGATATCCTGAGGTGAGGTTGTTGAGTTAGTCTCAGAACAAAGATACAGGGTGAAGAAAAACACCAAAGTGTAGATTTCATGGTTGAAATAAAAACAGTACGCTGGAAAAACTCAGCAGGTCAAACAGCGTTCTTTATATACAAAAGATAAAGATACATAACCAACATTTTCAGCTAGATGCATTGTTGAAGGGCTCAAGCCCAAAACATTGGTTATGTATCCTTATCTTTGCTATATGAAGTACACTGACCTACTGAGTTTCTCTGTAATTGTGTTTTTACAGAGTGAAGCTCTACCCCTCCCTCTCTCTCTCTCTCTCTCTCTCTCTCTCTCTCTCTCTCTCTCTCTCCCTCTCCCTCCCATCACACATTCCCAGAGAAAGGTCAACATGGACTATGTACAGAGTGAATCTACCTCTTACCTTATACCATTACACACTCCCAGAGCAGGGACAGCATGGGGTAGGTACAGAGTAAATCTCCCTCTCTCCTTATCCCATTACACTCTCCCAGAGCTGGAACAGCATGGGGTAGGTACAAAGTGAATCTCCCTCTTCCCTTGTCCTATCACACTCTCCCAGAGCTGGAACAGCATGGGGTAGGTACAGAGTGAATCTCCCTTTCCTCGTGTTCCTTATTATTTGATTAACTTGCTCTCTCTAAATGACCAACCCAATATTCTTCTGCTTGGCCTTCAGAACGTATCCAAAAATTTGTTGCCTATTCTCCTCTTTGTGTGGAATCCCTTTCATCCATGCCTCCTGTGCCCTTTTGCTTGCTGGACAGTGTATACCTAGTTAGTTGGCTCCCATCCTGCCTAGATTTTAAAACCAAAATATTTCTAATTTCACCCCACCCACATTGCTCTTTATCTCTGATGTTTCCTTCAACTCTCCAAACATTCTGCACTTCAATTCCAAACCTCTTCCAGTTTGTTCACTGTTGACACTACATTTCGCTGCTGAGCTATAGAATTCCTTACGTGACCTTTCCACCTGTATGTAGGCTGGGACAATAGTGACATTCAAATAACTTAGATAGGCACACGGATGTCAGAAAAATAATGGGTTATGAGTGTTGTGATGTTTCTTTTATTACAATAAAGAAACTTGGGTTCTTTTTAAAACAACTAGATTAATAACTAAGCAAACAGCACTAAGAGCAGAACATACACATGCCAGACTTCATGTGGAGGCATCCATCTTGAATTTACCCAAGATGCAACAGCATTCCCCAGATGCTACACACTCTGTGTACAAATCCTCCTGGTGGTAGCACTTTATCACTACATCCAGTTTCTTTGAGATGTTTAATCAAACATGACACATTAATACAGTATTATTTCAATTTAAAGTTGAACACAAACATAACACGAACTTTTAAGTGTGCAGTTCTTTTTCTTTTATAGATTCAGTCTGTCATGTGCTTTGAAACTCATTTGGATCTTCTTAATAAATGTGTTGGCTCTGCAGGTGCTTATGTCAGCTCTGCAGGTGCTTGTGTGGGCTCTGCTGGTCCACTACTGTCTAGCCCAGGTGGTGTTTCCTCTGTTTTTGTGCAGACTGTATCCTTTGCATTTATCTGCTCATGCAGTATCTCTGGCATTTTCAGCAGGCTCTTTCGATTCCTTCTCAGTATTTGACTCTCTTTTGTTCTGACATTTTAGGATCTTGGAATTACTTCTCGCAGAACTGTAGCCTTTTTGTCCCAAGTGTTGGAATCTCTGAGTCTCACTGTGTTATATTGTGCCAGTGGCCCGAAGCTTCTCGCTGACTTGTCATAGTTTGCTTTTGTCTCCCTTGCAGACCCTTTTGTTTCCATTCAACATCTTAGTTCTTGTTTGGGTCTGCAGAGTAGGGAAGTATTTATCCCATCAGATGCTCAGTGGGTGACATGCCATGTTCAAGAGGCAAAGGTCTGTAACTCAATAAAGCTAGACACGGATCTGAGCCACTGCCTAATGCTTTTTTAAGGAACTGTTTAACTATGTGAACTCCTTTCTCTGCTTTGACGTTTGTGGATGCAGAAGACTTGAAGACACATGTCGAAAATCATACTCCTCTGCGAAGTTCTGGAATTCTCTACCACTGTAGCATGGTCCTTTGTCACTGTAGACAATTTGAGGAATTCCGTGTCTTGCAAAGATTGATTTCATATATTGAATCACACAAGCAGCAGACATGCTAGGAAGCAGAGCAATCTCTGGATAGTCGATAGATAATCAATAACCAGCAAGTAATTCTTTCCATCAATGTGGAACAGATCAGTCCCAACTTTCTGATGCTAGGAAGCAGAGCAATCTCTGGATAGTCAATAGATAATCAATAACCAGCAAGTAATTCTTTCCATCAATGTGGAACAGATCAGTCCCAACTTTCTGCCATGATTCATCAGTTATTATCATCGGTTCCTTAGTCTGCTTTGTGTGATGTTTCAAATAGGTCTCACAGCTTGAAACCATCCTGTCAAGGTCAGCATTTATTCCTGGCCAATAAACAGCAGATCTGGTCCTCCTCTTACACTTTTCAATTCCAAAGTGCTCCTCATGCACCCTTTTTAGCATCTCTTGTCTCAGTGTTTGAGGAATGACAATTCTGCTCTGTCAGAATAGAAGCCCATTGACAACACTCAGCTCAGCTCTGATGTTATTGTATGGCTGTCATTCACCTCTAGGCCATTCTTCATTCAGATTCTTGGTGACCTTCTGTAGAACTGTGTCCTTTTTTGTTTCAGTTGTGATCTTCTTGGATTTCATGTCAGATAAGGGAAGAGATTCAGTGATCAGATTCATGCGGATCTTCACGTCTGTCTCTGTGGAACTCTCATTGTGTGCTTCACTCTGCGTTGTTGCCCTGGATAACACACCAGTTAACACAACAAATTTCCCTGGTGTGTACACAATTCAGTCATAATGTAGCTTCATCATCCGACTTTGGATTCTCAGCAACATTTCACTGAGATTTTTCTTGATTATTGCTGTTAAGGCTTGTGGTCTGCCACTGCCACAAATAATGGTGGTATTCCCTGAGTCTGTGGACCAGATCTAGACACTCTTTCTTGGTCAGTGCATCTCGACATTCAGATGTGGTCGTCGTCCTTGATGCCTATGCTACTCACCTCCAATCTTCTCCCACAGCCTGAAGTAATACGGCACCTATTCCATCTTTTGAAGTGTCCAAGAATATTTTTGTCTTTCTGGATGCAGAATGTTAAAAGTTCAGGTTCTGAGGTTAGAATGGTCTTCATTCGTCCCCATTCTTCCCCGTGCTCGTTTGTTCACTTGAATTCACATTTTTCCTGTAACAACTTTCTGAGGTACATTGTTTTGGAAGACAGGTTTGTTATGAATTTACCAATGAAATTGATCATTCCCAGCACTCTCAATATGCCTTTTTTTGTCAGTAGATATGGGTATCTCTAAAATTGCTTTCACCTTGCTCTTGTCTGGCTCTACATTTGCCTCTGACAGTTTATCTCCCAAAAAGGTGATTTCCTTCACACCAAACTGACATTTTTCTCTGTTTAACTTTAATCCCTGCAATTTGATGAGCCTTTCATTGTGCTGTTTTTGTGTGGATCCCCAGAGGATCATGTCATCCATTTGCACACATACTGCATTTATGCCTTTGTTTGAGGTGCTCCATTGTCTGGAGAGATTCCAAAAGGCATCTTCAGCCAGGAATATCGGCCAATCGGTGTATTAAATGTACAGTATTCTGTGCTATCATCATGCATTTTTATTTGCCAGAAGCCCTGGGATGCATCCAATTGAGTGAAAAACTTCGCACCGACCATCTCACTTGTCATTTCATCTCTGTTTGGAATCTGATAATGTTCCCTCTTTATATTGGCATTCGTCTTTTGGGTCCATGCACAAACGCACCATTGAATTCACCTATTCTGTGGGCTCCTCCACTTTCTTTATGACCCTAGTGCCAACATTCGGTTGAGCTCCTGCTTGAGCTTTTCTTTTAGTGGTGCTGGAACCCACCTTGGGGCTGTGCGCCCTCTTAGAACACCAAACCCCTTGAAGATGTTTGGAAATTGATCCAGGATTTCCTCTATGCTGTTCTCTGCCTGTTCCCTGTTAATGTAAATCACCCTCTTGACTAGGTTTAAGTTTTCACATGCTTTGTCACCAAGCAGTGACTAATGTCCACCTGGAACTACTGTAACCTGAGGTGGTGCTCTTTAACTTTCACCTTGAGTTTACATGTACCTTTTGTGTCAATGCTCTGTCCATTATACGCTTTGAGCAGTACAGGATTTGCATGGATGTCTGGCTTTATCTTTATTGCCCTGATGTCACGCTCAGAGATCAAATTGACCTTTGCTCCCATGTCTAACTTGAAAGGAATATTCATTCCATTTGTATGCAATGACACAGTCAACACTGTTCACTTCCGCACTACCATGCCCATGAAAAGTGTATCACTAAGAGCAGTTTTACCTATAGTGGATACACATTTACCTTCTGTCTTGTTTCCTCTTGGAAAAACATTGCTCTGCATAGTGATTCTTCCCTTTGCACTTATTACAGACGTTCCCAATAACCTGAGCATTGCTTTGGCGCATGTTTAGTGCCACATCGTTTACAATTGAATGTCTCTCCATCTTTTTGTTGTTTCCTATGCCTCATTTTTTGTTTGTATGTGGGTCTACGTGCTGGCTTTTACATTATCAACAAATTTTTTCATGTGCTGCAGAGCTAGGTCACTGGCGTGGCATATCTTCACAGCTTCAGCTAAGTTAAGCTCTGTCTCCCACAGCAACCTCTCTCTCACTTTCTTATCATTAATACCGAACACAGTTTGATCACGGATCATTGAATCTTGCAGCAATCCGAAATTGCATGTTCTTGCTTTTAATTTTAAATCCATTACAAAAGTATCAAAGCTCTCCCTGCAGCTGCATGCCCAAGCGAAACAAAGGTTTCATTTTTCTTTGGAGAACAGTGTTCATCAAACATCTCGATAATCTTGTCAAATTTGCTCTGGTCTTCTGCCTCGGCAAAAGCAAATGTGCTGAAAACCTCTAATGCTTGAGGTCGTGCCATGGTAATTAGCAGTGCAATCTTCCATGTAATTCGAATGACTTGCAGGTACAGCATAAAGCTTTGTTTAAACAGCCTCCACTTATTGTCAACATTTCCAGTCTATTTTACAGCCTTATGAGTTTTTAAACTCTCAATATTTTCTCTGCTGATATGGAGTGTTACTCACTATACACACTATGTGTTTCTTTTTTAAATTTCACTCCTGTGCACAGCCGAACGTGGCTGTTTTTTCCACTCCTGGTACCATATGATGTTTCTTTTATTACAGATCAAATTGGCCTGTTCTGTGCTGTATATGGTTAATAAAGAAACTTGGGTTCTTTTTAAAACAACTTGATTTATTAACAAAGCAAACAGCACTGAGGACAGAACATATACATGCCAGACCTCATATGGAGGCATCCATCTCAAGTGTATCCAAGATGCAACAACATTCACAAAATGCCACATTCCCCTGATGCTACACACTCTGTCATCGACTCCTCCTGGTGTGAGATAGGGAAATAATCAGATTATTGTGGAGTAGGTTTCCATGGGTTAGGTGAGATACAAACCAGAGAACATGGGTTTAGGGTGAAAAGGGAAAGGTTCAGTGGGAACATTAGGGGGAATTTCTTCACACAGAGAGTGGTGGGGGTGTGGAATGAGCTGCCAGCTGAAGTGGTGAATGAGTGCTCAATTTTAAAATTTGAGAAAAATACGGACAGGTACGTGAATGGGAGGAGTATGGAGGGGTATGGACTGGATGTAGGTCAGTGGGACTATCGTTTATGCCAGCGTATAAGATGACCTAAAATGTAGGTTTTGAGCTAATCTCATTGTATAAGACTACACAATATTTTGAAAACAAATGACCAAGTAAAGGTTTAAATTTTATTAGCATATTTTAAAATAAACAACTGTTGGCTCTTTTAACAGGCCATTTAAACTAAAACCTGTACAGAGCTGACAGTGCTCCTATTGGCTGGATGGACCCTGCAGGGGGGCACTGAGACTTTGTTGTTAAGGTTCGGATTTTATACTTGGTGCATAAGATGACCACTGGTTTTGGGGTGACAATTTTAAAGTTCAAGAACTGTCTTATATGCCGGCATATATGGTAGACAGAATAATAGTTTGCCTGTTTTCAGTGCTGTAATATTCTATGGCACAACATTGTGAGCTGAAGGGCCTGTAATGTTCTGTGCATCCATTCACTTTCGAGAAGGGTGGCATTGTTACACCTCTTCAACTAGTGAATCGGCCCACGATGTGCCGATGTACATAAACCTCTTCAACTAGCGAATCGGCCCACGATGTGCCGATCTACATAAACCTCTTCAACTAGCGAATCGGCCCACGATTGCCGACCTAAATAAACCTCTTCAACTAGCGAATCGGCCCACGATGTGCCGACCTACATAAACCTCTTCAACTAGCGAATCGGCCCACGATTCCTGACCTAAATAAACCTCTTCGACTAGCGAATCAGCCCATGATGTGCCGACCTACATAAACCTCTTCAACTAGCGAATCGGCCCACGATGTGCCGACCTACATAAACCTCTTCAACTAGCGAATCGGCCCACGATGAGCCGACCTACATAAACCTCTTCAACTAGCGAATCGGCCCACGATGTGCCGACCTACATAAACCTCTTCAACTAGCGAATCGGCCCATGATGTGCTGACCCACATAAACCTCTTCAACTAGCAAATCGGCCCACGATGTGCCGACCTAAATAAACCTCTTCAACTAGCAAATCGGCCCACGATGTGCCGACCTACATAAACCTTTTCAACTAACGAATCTTTCCCTACCTCATACACATAACCTTCTATTTGTCTTACATCCATGTGCCTATCTAAGTCTTTTGAATGTCCCTATTGTACCAGCCTCCACCACCACCCCTGGCAATGCATTCCAGCACCCACTCTCTCTGGAAAAAAACCTCCCCCAACTGCACCTTCAGAAAAACAACAGGAGAATTAACAACACTGAGTAAATATGGTCATTATCATTATGCACAGCAAGATCCCACAAGCAACGTGACTGCTGCATTTCCTGTATTTGAACCATGACAATAGTTCCAAAAAAACTTCATTGGCTGTTACTGGGTTTGAGATACCAAAGAAATTCAATGTCTCTTTTCCCATTATGGGGTCTTGAATGCACTGCATCCTGATGGAAGCATGATTGACAGAGGGATTTGTTCTCCTCTCAGTCGTGGGTGCATGCGAACCCCTTGCTTTCTGCTGCTAACAGCTCATGTCATCTCTCGTCAGGATGCAGGAATGGGGGTTAAACGTTTACATGTACGGCCCCAAAGATGACCTGAAGCACCGACTGCTGTGGAGGGAAGCGTACTCAGTGGAAGAGGCAGGTAAGGAATGAGCTTGGGCGAGGGATGGAGGGAGAGATTGGGAATGGAGGGGGGACTAGGAATGGAGTGAGTACTGGGAATAGAGAGGGGACTGGGTTTGGAGGGAGGCGCTGGGAAAGGAGTGGGACTAGGAATTGGGGAGATTAGAAATGGAGGGGAGACTGGAGAGGGGGTGCTAAGAATGCCATCTCTTCCCATTCCAACTTTCCAACAGGAATCCATTGAATTAAGGGCAATTGTGGAAATTATCCTCTGCCTCAATATCCTGTAAAAGGTTTGGTCAATATGAATCTCTGCATTAAAGATTTGATATGAGTGATTAATTTCGTATTTTTAAATTTTAAATGTAAACATTCAGGACAGTAACAGACCCTTTTGACTCATGAGCCCGTGACGTCCAATTATACCTAACCACTAGTATGTTTTTTTGAACTGTGGGGGGAAAATTGAGTACCTGAGGAAACCCACGTGGACACAGGGAGAACGTACAAGCAGCTCTGAATTTGAACCCCAGTTGCTGGCGCTGTAACAGCATTGTACTAACCGCTATACTAACCGTGCTGCTCTAGGATTAACAATTATTTGTAGAGGAAAATTCCAAGCTGCTACTGTAGGAATTTTCCTTATCTTCATTATAATATAACACAGAAACAGTCCCATCTGCCCATCTTGTCTCTGCTAACTGAGTTGTCTACCTGAAGTGGTCCCATTTAATGCTTTTGGCTCATATTCCCTGCGAATCTTTCCCATCCAACAGCCCACCTCAAAATGTTAGCCTCTTGTCCCCTTCATGTCAGATCTCCCCAAACCAAATGAAATGCCTTCCCTCTGTTTTCCCTGCCAGACTCCTTTAGTATGTTGCGATGGGCAACCTGGTAATTTGGAACAAACTGAGTTTACTTGGACCTCTCTGTAGAGTTTGCACGACCTCCCTGAGACTGGATTCCTCTGGTCACTCTGGTTTTCTTCCACATTTCAAGGTCGCGCAGTTTGGAAGGGTGAATGACTTCTGTAAATGTCCCTCATAAAAACACAAGAATTCTCGAGGAACTCAGCAGGTCCATAGCATCCACAGGGGTAAAGATATATAACCAATGTTTCGGGCCTGAGCCATTCAAGGTATGGGCAAAATGCAGGCAGGCATCTGAATAAAAAGGCTTGGGGAGAAAGCAAGAAAGGGTAGGGGGAGGAGAGCAGGCCAACAGGCAAAAGGTGATCATTTGCGAGTTTGGGTGAGTACATGATTGTAGATCTTGAGAGCAGCAAGCCAAAGAGTGCAGATGAGGAGCAGAGAGAGAGAGACTCTCACAGAAATCCCTTTGAAAAGAAGAGGAGAACTTCTTCAGGGTCGGCATCCATCGAAAATATTTCACAGTGGAGCAGCCGAATGGAGAGAAACATGAAAGTTTGTATACACTGTGATAGCAATCGAAGTGAGTGCCATCTGTTTGTGGGTCTCGGCAACTATTGTGCTTTCAATGTTCTTTCTGTTCTGTGCACAGCCCAGCTCAGAGCCTTGGTGTTGAGTGCTCAGGACTGTGGAGTTGAGTTTGTGTATGCAATCTCGCCGGGACAGGACATCACCTTCTCCAGCTCGTGTGACCTGGCCTTACTGAAGCAGAAACTGAGGCAGGTAGTGTGACTATTGATCTCTACATGAATCCTGGAACAACAAGGATTGAGTTAATGGAACACTGGTTCACAGAACATTGAACATTACAGAACAGCGCAGGACCTTCAGCCTGCAATGTTGTGCTGACCAATGTAAAACTACTCCACGACAATCTAACCCTTCCCTACCTCACATCCATATCCCTTAATTTTTTTCCATCCATGTGCCTGTCTAAGAATCTTTTGAATGACCCCATTGTCCCAGCCTCCATCACTACCTCCGGCAATGCATTCTAGGTACCCATCACTCTCTGTGTAGAAAACCTACCTCTGATATCTCCCCATACTCTCTGTTCTCTGGTATTTTCTATTGTCACCCCAAGAAATAAGTGCTGGGTGTCTACCTGATCGATGCCCCTCATAATCTTGACACTTCTATTAAGTCACCTCTCATCTTTTGTCAGTTCCAAGAGAAAAGCCTCAGCTCTGTCCATCCTTAAGACTGTGAGGTGTCTGGACAATATACTTTCAATGGTAAAGCTCTGGTGATTGGCAAATAACACGTTGATACATTGAGCAGGTTTGGGATGGTTCCAAGCCCAACTTCACCAAGCTCATACTCTAGGCTGGGCTACATAGTGTAGTGTTTCCTCTTTTGATCAGTATGGAAACCCTCTCACCGATGTCCAGTCTGACAATCTCTCCTGAATGTTAAATTAAATTTTTAAATTTAATTTTAGACATACAGCACGGTAACAGGCCATTTCAGTCCACGAACCCAAGCCACCCAATTATATCCAATTAGCCTATAATCCCTCGTACACTTTGAACAGTGGGAGGAAACTGGAGCACCTGGAGGAAACCCATACAGACACAGGGGGAACATACAAACTCTTTACAGACAGCACAGGATTTGAACCCTGGTGCTGATTGCTGGCGCTGTTACCGCTACACTAACTGTGCCGCATTGAGTTACCAAATGGTGACATGAGGTACCTCCTGTAATGATATTGATGGGCAGATTGATGTGATGGGTCTAAGGTTTTAGATCTCCCAGTCACAACCCGACTCAAGGTCACTCAGCAGCTTCCCTTTGTGGAATGTTGGCCACACTCGTAAATCAAAAAATTGAGTATAGGAGTTGGGATGTTATGGTGAAATTCTAAAAGACATTAGTGAGGCCAAATTTGGAGTATTGTATGCAGTTTTGGTCACCTAACTACAGGGAAGATATCAATAAGATTGAAAGAGTGCAAAGAAGATTAATAAGGATTTTGATGGGACTTGAGGAACTGACTTACAGGGCAAAGTTAAGCAGGTTAGGACTTCATTCCCTGGAGTGTTGGAGAACAAGGAGAGATTTGATAGAGGCATTTAAAATTATGATGGGTATAGCAGAATAAATGCAAGCAGGCTTTTTCCACTCAGTATAGATGAGACAAAAACTCGAGGACATGGATTAAGGGTGAAAGGGGAAATGTTTAAAGGGAACATTAGGGGGAACTTCACACAGAGAGTGGAACATGCTGCCAGCTAAGGCGGTGAAGGTGGGTTCAATTTTGATAAAAGAAAAATTTGGACAGGTAGATGGATGGAAGGGATTTGGCGAACAGTGGTCCAGGGACAGGACAATGGGCCAGGCAGAATAACAATTCAGCACAGAGTAGATGGACAAAAGGCCTGTTTCTGTGCTCTGGTGCTCTGTTGTTCTCTGATGTCACCCAGGGACAGTCTAAATGCTCTTTGCTAAAGCAAAACTGCACCATAGAGTCATGGAGTGGCAAAACAGACAGTTCAGCCCAACTCATCCATGCTGCCTAAGTTGCTTGCCTGAGCTGTCTCAACTGCCTCCTTTTGGATCTTTACTCTCTAAATCTTTCCTAACCCTATTCCTTTCTAAATGCCTTTTCAATATTTACAAGAGTGCCTTCCTCTATCATTTTCTCAGCCTCTCATTCCACATACCCTCAGTGTGAGAAAATTGCCTCGCAGGTCCCCTCTAAATCTTGTCTCTCTCACCTTAAATTGTTGGATTTGAACCCTGTCCTGCTCACTGGTACTGTAAACAATGTTGCACTAACCATGTCGCCCCATGGTTTTGTGCTGTACTTTCCTCTGATTCCCTGATATGTACAGTGCCTGTGCATCTCGGGAAACCTGAGATCTTGCCATAAAAGTACAAGGTTGTTCAATTAATTGGTCAGATAGGTGTATTTAATTGGCTCAGCTTTGTGGGCTAGAATGGCCTGTTACCACCTCTAAATCAGTGGTTTTCAAACTGTCCCCCTAAACTCTCATTCCACCTTAAGGCAGTTTGAAAACCATGACTCTAAATTAATAAAAAATCTCACAGCACAATTTGGAGATCAGGGGAGTCCACCTAAAGCAGTAACCAACAAGTGGGGGCCATACAGCACATCTCAGGGTGGCGATGGACTGAAGTCATAAAACTTTTTAAATATTTTATGTAGTCGGTGAGAGAGAAGTAAGGAAGAAACCAACTAAATTTGACTGCTTCACAGGGAAGGGGGCCCATAAACTTTAAGCAGTGTCCTGGGGGGGTGGGGGGGGGGTGGTGGAGGTTCGGCATAACCAAAAAGTAGATTGAGAACGGCTGATGTAGACACTTGTAAAACACGAAAGTCTGCGGACACTGTGATTGTAGCAAAACACACACAGAGATGCTGTCGTAAAGACACACAGAGACACTTGTCAGGTCAGGCAACACCAAAAATCGAGGACTCTTTGTCAGAATTTTTCCCGTTGCGAGACTAGAAAACACCAGAGGATATCAGTAGAAAGTGAGGGGAGAAAAGTTTAGGGGAGGCATCAGTGGTTTTTTACAAAAAGAGTAGTGGGTGCCTGGAATGCCTTGCCAGGGATGGTTGTGGAGGCTGGTGCAATAGGGAAATGTAAAAGACTTTTAGACGGGCACATGGATGAAAGAAAAATAGAGGGGATAGGGTGTGAGGTAGGAAAGGTTTAGAAAATAAAGGGGATTTATATTCCTTAGGTTGAAACAACATTGTGACTGCTGTAATGTTCTATGTTGGATGAACCAAATGCCTTTCAGATGTGCAGCACTGCGGCAGTGCTTTACTGTGGTTATTTGGTCACTTGTATTGACAGGAGCCTGCCTCACGAAGACTTGCTGCCTAACTTCCTCTGTTGAAATAGTGGGTTCACAAGCAGCTTGGCAGAAAACAAGTGCTGTGTAGCACTTCAGGGCATCTGTGGGCATTCGCGCTACTGAGACATTTCCGTTTTTGCTTTCCTGCTTGGTGGGGGGACAGGGTGTGTGGTGGTGATGGTTGGAGGTAGATTTAGTGAGAAAGAGAAAGACTGTGAAGTGGTTTAAAAAGAAAAAAAACAACATAGTAAAACACAATAGAATGATAATGAAAGGGTTTGTGTATGAGGAACAATTGTCGGCTCTTGGACTTTACTCGTTGGAGAACAGAAGGATGCGGGGGGGCCTCAGAGAGGCATTTCGAATGCTGAAAGGCCTCGACAGAGTAGATATGGCAAGGATGTTTCCCATGGTGGGGGATTCTAGGACAAGAGGGCACAACTTTAGGATAAAAGGGTGTCAATTTAAAATAGAGTGGCAGAAACATTTCTTTAGTCAGAGGGTCATGAGTCTGTGGAAATTATTGCCACAGGTGGCTGTGGAAGTGAGGTTGTTGGGTGTATTTAAGGCAGAGAATGACAGGAATTTGATTAGTCAGGGCATCAAGGGTTACGGGTAGAAGGCTGGGGAGTGGGACTTAGTGGGAGGATGGATCAGCTGATGATGAGAATGGCGGAGCCGATTGGCCTATTTCTGATCCTAGATCTTGTGATCTTGCGATATTTGAAATTGAAATGAGAGAAGATCAGAAGATCACTGGGTGGCTTTGGTGTGGGATAGAGACAGCAGAGTTTTGGGTGAGCTTAAATTTACAATGACTCCGGTGGTCAGGTATAAGTTGAAAGTCTAGATTTATTGTCAAGAGTACATACAATTCTTTTTTCCTGCAGGCTAGACATAATTTCTAATTACTGGGAACTATAAACTGTACTCAAAGAAAGAAATGTAAACAAACTGACTGTTCAAATACAAAAATATGAACATTGAGCAAAGTACAAGTTCTTCAATGAGTCTCTGAATGAGTCTTTTGTTCAGGTGTCTGATGGTGGAGGGGTAGCAACTATTCCTGAACCTGGTGGTAAGAGTCCTGTGGCACATGTAGCTCCTTTCTGATGCTAGCAGTGAGAACAGAGCATATCCTGGGTGGTGTGGATCCTTGATATTTGCTGCTGCTCTCCGATGGCAATGTTCCATGTGGATGTTCTCTATGGTGGTGAATATAAAGTGGATGCCAGAATGATGACCTGGGCACTGTTCTGGATTTTGACCTTCTCACCCTGCTGCTCTAACCTGACAGTGTATTGGATCAGACCTTCGAACTACAAATTTTGGCCCCAGGCCTGAATGTCAGGTGGCCACATCAAAGCATTCCTGCGATCTCCGGTCTTTTCCAAACCACTGCAGCTGGCTCTGGTGTTTTGACAAGTCCTGATCACTGGAGCTTTTGCAAATTAATCACTCTGTTGTGCCTTCCATGCTTCACCCCCAGGCTTGAACCCCCTTCCCCTCTTTATCCAAGTTATAGAAGCAGAAGTAGGCCAATTAGCCCATTGATTCCGCTCCACCATTCAATCATGAACTGATCCATCCTCCCACTCAGGTCTACTCCCCGACCTCCCTCTAACCCATGATGTCCTGACTAATCAAATCCTTGTCAATCTTTGCTTTAAATACGTCCTTCGACCTTTTTGCACTGTCGCTTGTGGCAACAGGATCCATAGACTCATGACCCTCTAGCTAAAAAGAATTCTCCACATCTCTTGTTTGAAATTGGCTCCCTTTTATCCTGAGTGTCTTGTCCTAGACTCCATATTATGGGAAGCAACCTTACTGCATCTACTCTGTCCAGGCCTTTCAGCAATCAAAATGTCTCTATGAGGTTCCCCCCTCATCCTCTGAACTCCAACAAGTACAGTCCAAGAGCCGACAATCATTCCTCTTATGCTAACCCTTTCATTTATGGTATCATTCTAGTAAATCTTCTCTGAACCTTCTCCAACGCCAGCACATCCTTTCTCAAATAAGGTACTCCAAACTATACACAGTACTCCAAGTGAGGTCTCATCAGGGCCCTATAGAGCCTCATCATTACATCCCTTCTCTTACATGCTATTCCTCTAGAATGAATGCCAGCCTTGCATTCACCTTCTTCACCACCAACGTAGCTGCCCTAATACTGTTCAATATAAGCTCAGATTGAGATTTCAGATTTATTGTCAGAGTACGTACGTACATGTCATCACATACAACCATGAGATTCTTTTACCTGCGAGCAAGGCAGAATTATCACTTATTGGTAATGCAAAAAGAAACTGTACACAACGTATACATATCAACAAATAAAGAAATGTAAACCAATGAAAAAATGCAAACTACAATGCAGAGAGAATAAAAAAGTCAATAAAATGCATGTCTTTAAATGAGTCCCTGATTGAATTCATTGTTGAAGAGTCTGATGGTGGAGGGGGAGCAGCTGTTCCTGAACCTGGTGGTGTGAGTCTTGTGGCCTCTACACCTCTTTCCTGATGGCAGCAGCGAGTGCAGAGCATGTGCTGGGTGGTGTGGATCCTTGATGATTGCTGCTGCTCTCCGACGGCAGCGTTCCCTGTAGATATTCTCGATAGTGGGGAGGGTTTTGCCTGTAATGTCCTGGGCTGTGTCTACTACCTTTTGGATGGCTTTACAGTCAGAGATCTTGGTGTCCCCATACCAGACCATGATGCAGCCGGTCAGCACACTCTCCACCACACATTTGTAGAATTTTGCCAGGGTTTCTGATGTCATACAAGCTGACGTGAACCACTTCGTCACAGATGTAAGTTGAAATGTAAGTTGTCGTTGTACTGCCTCAATAAGTGTTGCTGTTATTTTGATGATGGCTTCTGCTACCATTTCTTAATGTTACCAGCATGGGTGCTTCATTACTTGCCTCTGGCTGACCTTTCTGATAACTTTCTGACAACTTCTCCTCTCCCGCAGGTCAAAGGGTTTGGGTGCATGGCGTTCGCCATCCTGTTTGATGACATCGAGCACACCATGTGCCCCACTGACAAAGAAGCCTTCAGCTCATTCGCTCATGCTCAAATTTCAGTGTCCAATGAGATCTACCAGTACTTGGGGGAGCCACCTGTCTTCTTGTTCTGCCCTACCGGTACGTTAGAACACAGCTCCTGCAATTCATCACAGGCGTTATCGTGCATGGATGGTTATTAAATTTTTAAGTTTCAAAATTTTATTTACATCATAGTAGAAGCCCTGTGCCACCCAATTACACCCAAATTAACCGACAGCCCAGTATATTTTCAAGGGTGGGTGGAAACCAAGCACCTGGAGGAAACTCATACAGACTCGGGGAGAACCATCTTTGAACCCTGGTCGCTGGCACTGGAATAGGGTTGCACTAACCATGTTACCTAAGTGCACATACCAATCAAAATATATTGATTTCAGATTTATTGTCAGAGTAGTTCATGACAAATGAGAGTCATTTTCCTGTGGGCCAGGCAGAATTACCACTAAGTGATAGTGCAAAAAAACTGTACACCGCGTACACATATAAACAAATAAATAAGTCTAAGCAAACTGACTGTGGAACACAGAGAGAATTTTAAAAAAACGAGTCTCTGATGGAGTTTGTGGTTGAGGAGTCTGATGGTGGAGGGGGAGCAGCTGTTCCTGAACCTGGTGGGGCGAGTCTTGTGGCACCTACACCTCTTTTTTGATGGCAGCAATGAGAACAGAGCGTGTGCTGGGTGGTGTGGATCCTTGATGGTTGTTAATGCTCTCTGACAGCAGCGTTCCCTAGAGATGTTCTTGATGATGGGATTGTGTTTTGTCTGTGATGTCCTTGGTGTGTAGAAGGAGTGGTGAAAATGTGAAACTCTTGACCACAAAGCACAATTGAAAGTAGAGACAAAGACTTGTACAGCATGGAGACAGGCCATTCGGCCCAACTCATCCATGCCGACTATGTCTTCCTAAGCTAGTCCCATTTGTTTTCGCTTGGCCCATATCTTTCTCAAAATTCATATTCTTATTGTTACGGGCTCAGAGGACCTCAAAGCCCAGCAGCAATAAAAATTCACCAAGACAAATGGTTACTTAAACAAAATTTACTTTCAATTTTCTTTAAACATAAGAATAAGATCAAGCTTTAACTTATTACTATTAACTTAAACCCCTTCTAATTCTAAGCGCACATGTATGTAATGTGTGTGTATGATCGGAAAAGTACTTTGATTCACAGTCCAATCTCACCTCTCATTCCTCCAAATTCACTGGTATCAGGCAATTCTTAGACTGTGCATAGAATTTAACATTTATGAATTTCATCAGGCTTTGGTGCTTGAAAGGTAAATGGTTACCGCTCAGGAAGGTTCTTGTCGGATTTCAAAGAGAGATTTGTTTCTCGTTGGACACGAACTGATTCCTTCCCATCAACTACATCAGTATTTTGCCTGATGAAACTTGCCCCATCAGGGTTTTCCAGAGGATGACCTTTTACTTTGAGAAGCAACACTTCACCTGTTCCTCCAAAGAACTGTATCCGGTGCACCCTCTGTGGCCTTGTCTACATCGGAGATACCAGTCACACATGAGGAGATCACTTGGCCCAGCACCTCCTCTCCATCCGTAACAAAAGCAACCTCCCCATAGCCAACCATTTCAATTCTGAGTCACACTTTCAAGCTCACATGTCTGTCCATGGCCTTTCACACCTCATTTTTTGACTGGACGTTGACATTGAGTTCATTGCATTCTATTAATCAGCTTGCTCTCACACCACCCCCCCCCCCCCCCACCTCCCCCCCGCAACCCCTTTTAACTACTTCCTTTCCCTCTCCACCTGGCCTAGATTCCTCCCCCCTGCAGTGTTTCTCCTCCCTCCCCACCTATCATCTCCCACCCTCACCACCCCCCTCCCCCCTTTTGTTCAGACATCTCTACATCTCTCATGTTCTCCTACACTTGATGAAGGGTTGAAGCCCGAAATATTGGTGATGTATCTTCCCCTTTGGTACATAAAGGCACTGTTTGACCTGCAGAATTTCTCTGGCATTTGTGTGTGTTTTTTCACCTCTTTCTTTCAGGTCACCACAGAGTTCCTTTTATGTTTCCTTTATCTCAGGCGAAACATTATACAGCCAGCCATCTCCTGTTGTAAGGGCTGAGCTCAGAACTCACAAACCTGTCTTCAAAATGGGGTTTTGAACATAGAAACATAGAAGATAGGAGCAGGAGTAGGTCATTCGACCCTTCAAGCCTGCTCCGCCATTCAACGAGATCATGGCTGATCTTAAAGTTCAGTACCCCGTTCCTGCCTTCTCTCCGTAACCTTTAATACCCTTATACTGAAGAAATAGATCTAATTCCCTCTTAAATAGATTTAATGAACCTGCCTCTACTGCCCTCTGTGGCAATGAATTCCACAGATTCACTACCCTCTGGGTAAAGAAATTCCTCCTCATCTCGGTCCTAAATGGTTTGCCTATTATCCTCAAACCATGGCCCCGGGTTCTGGATTTTCCCATCCTTGGAAACATCCCATCTGCATCCATTCTGTCCAGTCCTGCCAGAATTTTATAGGTCTCTATGAGATCCCCTCTCAATCTTCTAAACTCCAGCGAGTACAATCCCAATTTGCGCAATCTTTCCTCATAAGTCATTCCTGCCATTCCAGGTATCAGCCTGGTGAATCGCCTCTGCACTCCCTCCATTGCAAGAACATCCTTCCTTAGATAAGATGACCAAAACTGCATACAATACTCCAGGTGGGGTCTCACCAAGGCCCTGTACAGCTGCAGTAAGGTATCCTTGTTCCTATACACAAACCCTCTTGATATGAAGGCCAACATACCATTTGCCTTTTTAACTGCCTGCTGTACCTGCATGCTCGCCTTCAGAGACTGGTGTACAAGTACCCCTAGGTCTCTCTGCACTTCCCCATCTCTTAATCTATTGCCATTCAAATAGTAATCTGCCCTCCGGTTTGTATTACCAAAGTGGATAACCTCACATTTATCTACATTGTAGTGCATTTGCCATGTATCTGCCCAGTCCCTCAATTTATCCAAACAAGCTGCCAGCTTGCCATACTGCAGAAACCAGTTCTTTCTCTCTCTCTTTAGCCGCTTTCAGGTGCATTTTCTGCCAAGATTGCACCTGCAGAAGTGGATACAGCCCTGTGGAATGGTCTTTCAGGTGGCAGCCCTGAAAGAGCTGCGTTGTCCACCTGAAAGGGACAGCTACAGGAGAGGCGCTTCAGAGCGCACTCTGGCTCCGGTAAGCTCAGGATGTCAGGCCAGGGGCGGCCGGCACGGGACGTTGGGGCAGAAGCGGCTGGTGCAGGATGTCGGGCCAGGGGCAGCGGGGAGGGGGGCTGTCAGGCGTGGGGAGGGGGGGCTGTCAGGGGCGTGGATTTGGGTCACCAGCTGATTATCATCAGCCCACCTCGTAGCAGCCGCTTTCAGGCGGTTGCATTCAGGTGCCTCGGGGGACTGCTCAGATGCGGAGATTATACCTCCCGGAGGAGGGTTGGTGAGTACTCCTCCGAACCGCATCAGGTTCTTTC
Organism: Narcine bancroftii; assembly: GCF_036971445.1. Lineage (NCBI taxonomy): Eukaryota > Metazoa > Chordata > Chondrichthyes > Torpediniformes > Narcinidae > Narcine > Narcine bancroftii. Next base: position 7,450,340 of record NC_091471.1, read on the forward strand.
AGATGGCCTCCCGATAGCTGCATTTGGGTAGAACATGTTGCTTTACATCGGGGTATTCTGGCCACCTGAAAGATGCTCTGGAGAAAACCTGTTTGGTATTCTCTCTCTCTCTTCTCTCTCTCTCTCTCTCTCTCTCTCTCTCTCTCTCTCTCTCTCTCTCTCGCATCTATCTCTCTGTCTCTCTCTCTCTCTCCTCGCAAAACCACACGACCTTCTTAGAACAGCAAACTGCATTCAGATTGACTGACATCAGACCCAGTATTCAGAGTCTGTTCATCTGTTGCTTCCAAAACAATAATCCATTACTCCACAGCATGTCCAATTAACACCCTCTTGTGAAGTCCTTCAGCAAAGTCGTTTCCACTGACTGGCTTGAGCAGATCTCTGGGATTTTAAATGATATCATCTGTGTTGTGAAGTTTTTGTGTTTGTTTATGACCTACACTAAAAAAAACACAGGTTATCTCCTTTAAAACATATGTACATACAATATAAAATATAACATAATCTGTCACGTTACAATCTTGTGTATTTAGTGAGTGTATCTTTGGGGGGTTGATTCAGGGTGCAAAAATGCTCATGTAGTTCATGACATTTTTCAGATACCTAAGTCCAAAACAATAAACAGAGTTAATGCTCTCAATTAAAAACCAGAACAATAGATTGTTTACCTAAAGAAAAGACATCGGGTGAAAGAGAAGTCATCGGTTGAAAGAGAAGTCATCGGTTGAAAGAAAAGTCATCGGGTGAAAGAGAAGACATCAGTTGAAAGAAAAGTCATCGGTTGAAAGAGAAGTCATCGGTTGAAAGAGAAGTCATCGGTTGAAAGAGAAGACATCGGTTGAAAGAGAAGACATCGGTTGAAAGAAAAGTAATCGGTTGAAAGGGAAGACATCAGTTGAAAGAAAAGTCATCGGTTGAAAGAGAAGTCATCGGTTGAAAGAGAAGACATCGGTTGAAAGGGAAGTAATCGGTTGAAAGGGAAGACATCGGTTGAAAGAGAAGACATCGGTTGAAAGAAAAGTAATCGGTTGAAAGGGAAGACATCAGTTGAAAGAAAAGTCATCGGTTGAAAGAGAAGTCATCGGTTGAAAGAGAAGTCATCGGTTGAAAGAGAAGTCATCGGTTGAAAGAGAAGACATCGGTTGAAAGAGAAGACATCGGTTGAAAGAAAAGTAATCGGTTGAAAGGGAAGACATCAGTTGAAAGAAAAGTCATCGGTTGAAAGAGAAGTCATCGGTTGAAAGGGAAGACATCGGTTGAAAGGGAAGACATCGGTTGAAAGAGAAGACATCGGTTGAAAGAAAAGTCATCGGTTGAAAGGGAAGACATCAGTTGAAAGAAAAGTCATCGGTTGAAAGAGAAGTCATCGGTTGAAAGAGAAGTCATCGGTTGAAAGAGAAGACATCGGTTGAAAGAGAAGACATCGGTTGAAAGAAAAGTAATCGGTTGAAAGGGAAGACATCAGTTGAAAGAAAAGTCATCGGTTGAAAGAGAAGTCATCGGTTGAAAGAGAAGACATCGGTTGAAAGAGAAGACATCGGTTGAAAGAAAAGTAATCGGTTGAAAGGGAAGACATCAGTTGAAAGAAAAGTCATCGGTTGAAAGAGAAGTCATCGGTTGAAAGGGAAGTAATCGGTTGAAAGGGAAGACATCGGTTGAAAGAGAAGACATCGGTTGAAAGAGAAGTCATCGGTTGAAAGAGAAGTCATCGGTTGAAAGAGAAGACATCGGTTGAAAGAGAAGTCATCGGTTGAAAGAGAAGTCATCGGTTGAAAGGGAAGTAATCGGTTGAAAGGGAAGTCATAGGTTGAAAGAGAAGACATCGGTTGAAATAGAAGTCATCAGTTGAAAGAAAAGTAATCGGTTGAAATGGAAGTCATCGGTTGAAAGAGAAGACATCGGTTGAAAGAGAAGTCATCGGTTGAAAGGGAAGTCATCGGTTGAAAGGGAAGTCATCGGTTGAAAGGGAAGTCATCGGTTGAAAGGGAAGTCATCGGTTGAAAGAAAAGTAATCGGTTGAAAGGGAAGTCATCGGTTGAAAGAGAAGTCATCGGTTGAAAGGGAAGACATCAGTTGAAAGAAAAGTCATCGGTTGAAAGAAAAGTAATCGGTTGAAAGGGAAGTCATCGGTTGAAAGGGAAGTCATCGGTTGAAAGGGAAGTCATCGGTTGAAAGGGAAGTCATCGGTTGAAAGGGAAGTCATCGGTTGAAAGGGAAGTCATCGGTTGAAAGGGAAGTCATCGGTTGAAAGAAAAGTAATCGGTTGAAAGGGAAGTCATCGGTTGAAAGAGAAGTCATCGGTTGAAAGGGAAGACATCGGTTGAAAGAAAAGTCATCGGTTGAAAGAGAAGTCATCGGTTGAAAGAGACGTCATTGGTTGAAAGAGAAGTCATCGGTTGAAAGAAAAGTCATTGGTTGAAAGAGAAGTCATCGGTTGAAAGAGAAAGACATCGGTTGAAAGAGAAGTCATTTGTTGAAAGAGAAGTCATCAGTTGAAAGAGAAAGACATCGGTTGAAAGAGAAGACATCAGTTGAAAGAGAAAACATCGGTTGAAAGAAAAGTCATCGGTTGAAAGGGAAGTAATCGGTTGAAAGAGAAGTCATCGGTTGAAAGGGAAGACATCGGTTGAAAGGGAAGTCATCGGTTGAAAGAGAAGTCATCGGTTGAAAGAGACGTCATTGGTTGAAAGAGAAGTCATCGGTTGAAAGAAAAGTCATTGGTTGAAAGAGAAGTCATCGGTTGAAAGAGAAAGACATCGGTTGAAAGAGAAGTCATTTGTTGAAAGAGAAGTCATCAGTTGAAAGAGAAAGACATCGGTTGAAAGAGAAGACATCAGTTGAAAGAGAAAACATTGGTTGAAATAGAAGTCATCGGTTGAAAGAAAAGATATCGGTTGAAAGAAAAGACATCGGTTGAAAGAGAAGTCATCGGTTGAAAGAGAAAGACATCGGTTGAAAGAGAAGACATCAGTTGAAAGAGAAGACATCGGTTGAAATAGAAGTCATCTGTTGAAAGAAAAGATATCGGTTGAAAGAAAAGACATCGGTTGAAAGGGAAGTCATCAGTTGAAAGGGAAGTCATCGGTTGAAAGGGAAGTCATTGGTTGAAAGGGAAGTCATCGGTTGAAAGGGAAGTAATCGGTTGAAAGGGAAGTCATCGGTTGAAAGAGAAGACATCGGTTGAAAGAAAAGTAATCGGTTGAAAGGGAAGTCATCGGTTGAAAGAGAAGTCATCGGTTGAAAGAGAAGACATCGGTTGAAAGAAAAGTCATCGGTTGAAAGAGAAGTCATCGGTTGAAAGGGAAGTAATCGGTTGAAAGGGAAGTCATCGGTTGAAAGAGAAGACATCGGTTGAAATAGAAGTCATCAGTTGAAAGAAAAGTAATCGGTTGAAATGGAAGTCATCGGTTGAAAGAGAAGACATCAGTTGAAAGAGAAGTCATCGGTTGAAAGGGAAGTCATCGGTTGAAAGGGAAGTCATCGGTTGAAAGGGAAGTCATCGGTTGAAAGGGAAGTCATCGGTTGAAAGAAAAGTAATCGGTTGAAAGGGAAGTCATCGGTTGAAAGAGAAGTCATCGGTTGAAAGGGAAGACATCAGTTGAAAGAAAAGTCATCGGTTGAAAGAAAAGTAATCGGTTGAAAGGGAAGTCATCGGTTGAAAGGGAAGTCATCGGTTGAAAGAGAAGTCATCGGTTGAAAGGGAAGTCATCGGTTGAAAGGGAAGTCATCGGTTGAAAGGGAAGTCATCGGTTGAAAGGGAAGTCATCGGTTGAAAGAAAAGTCATCGGTTGAAAGGGAAGTAATCGGTTGAAAGAGAAGTCATCGGTTGAAAGGGAAGACATCGGTTGAAAGGGAAGTCATCGGTTGAAAGAGAAGTCATCGGTTGAAAGAGACGTCATTGGTTGAAAGAGAAGTCATCGGTTGAAAGAAAAGTCATTGGTTGAAAGAGAAGTCATCGGTTGAAAGAGAAAGACATCGGTTGAAAGAGAAGTCATTTGTTGAAAGAGAAGTCATCAGTTGAAAGAGAAAGACATCGGTTGAAAGAGAAGACATCAGTTGAAAGAGAAAACATTGGTTGAAATAGAAGTCATCGGTTGAAAGAAAAGATATCGGTTGAAAGAAAAGACATCGGTTGAAAGAGAAGTCATCGGTTGAAAGAGAAAGACATCGGTTGAAAGAGAAGACATCAGTTGAAAGAGAAGACATCGGTTGAAATAGAAGTCATCTGTTGAAAGAAAAGATATCGGTTGAAAGAAAAGACATCGGTTGAAAGGGAAGTCATCAGTTGAAAGGGAAGTCATCGGTTGAAAGGGAAGTCATTGGTTGAAAGGGAAGTCATCGGTTGAAAGGGAAGTCATCGGTTGAAAGGGAAGTCATCGGTTGAAAGAGAAGTCATCGGTTGAAAGGGAAGTCATCGGTTGAAAGAGAAGACATCGGCTGAAAGGGAAGTCATCGGCTGAAAGGGAAGTCATCGGTTGAAAGAGAAGTCATCGGTTGAAAGAGAAGTCATTGGTTGAAAGAGAAAGACATCGGTTGAAAGAGAAGTCATCGGTTGAAAGGTTAGTTTTGATTAACCCATATCTGGGTTAATGGAGCAGGAAAATTGCTTCATTGGATCATGACCATTCTGATGTTCATTTCATCTGACCCTTGCCTGGGTTTGTTTTAGAAGCATCGTGGAAGTCAGATGTTTTGTTTCCCCTATGAAAAAAAGAAAAATGTTGTGATAATCATTCGTATGGAAGAACATTTCTCAGGAAGCAATTCAATAAGGATTCGTGAGTTTTAAGCAGTATGATCATGCAGTGTCTCACCTACTTCATAATTACTTCTGAACACCAGATTAGAAGTTCTGAGTTTCAACACAGGATTTCTAAGACAGCTTTGGGAATTGACTTTCCAGAATTGTGCCTAAGCTGTAATGGTTTGGGTAACACACACGCACGGACACACACACACACACACACACACACACACACACACACACACACACACACACACACACACACACACACACATGCGCGTGTGCACATATAGTTGGGGTTAAGTTTAAGTAAGATGTTATATTAGTAATTATTAATAAAAATTTTGTTTGAAAAATAACATTGTCTTGCTGAATTTCTAATGCTGCTGGTCTATGACATAACACTATCCATGTATCTGTCCAACTATCTCTTAATTGTCTCTGCCTCTATCACTTCCTCTGGAAGCTCATTCCATATACCTATCATCCTCTGATCATGAGAAACCTGCCCCTTGGGTCCCATTTTAAACCCCTGCACCCATCCTATCAACCCCCGTAAGAAGCTTTGTACATTTCAATGGGGTCTTGGAAGGCAAGGTTAGCATAGTGTTAGTGCAGCGTTGTTACGGTGCCAGCGACCCAGGTTTCAATCCTGCACTGTCTGTAAGGAGCTTATATGTCCTCTCCGTGTCTGTGTTGGATTCCTCTGGGGGGGGGGGGGGGGGGATCCGTTTTCCTCCCAATTTCCAAAACGTACTGGGGGTTGTAAGTCGATTGGACACATTTTTGGGCCAGAAGGGCCTGTTACTGTTCTGTATGTCTAAAATTGAAATAAATAAGTAATTAGAAATTTATCATCTCTCATTCATGTAAAGTCGACAGAATACTGAAAATATTCTCAATCTGCCTTCATCCAGTCAATGTGCAGTCTCTGGAACTAGGCCAGAGAATTTTCGCTGTACTCTCTCTGTGGTAAATATCCCTTCTTTTTATCCAATGGTGACAGCTTCAATTGCTGCAGTCTCAGAGGAATGGAGATGTGTTTGAAGGGAAAGGGTTTGCAGTGCTGCAGAGGAGGCAGGGACTAGAAGGATTGCTTTAACAAAGAACCTTTATGGACAGAACTGGATAAGTGGCTCTTTTGTACGTAAGCATTCTGTGGCTCTGATGAAGGATCAAAGGTCATGCACTTTGGTAGAAGAAATAAACAAGCAGACTATTTTCTAAATGGGTAGAAAATTGAAAATACCCAGATGCAAAGGGACCTGGGAGTCCTCATGCAGGACAGCCTGAAGGTAAACTTGCATGATGAATTGGAGAAGAAGAAGGGAAATGTAATGTTGGCATTCATTTCAAGAGGAATAGAATATAAAAGCAGGCATGTGATGATGAGGCTTTATAAAGGACTGGTGAGACCTCACTTGGGGTATTGTGAGCAGTTTTGGGCTCCTCTTTTAAGAAAGGATGTGCCGATGTTGGAGAGGATTCAGAGGAGGATCATAAAGATGATTCTGGGAATGAAAGGGTTATCGTTTGAGGAGCATTTGACAGCTCTTGGCCTGTATTTATTGGAATTTAGGAGATTGAGGGCCATTCATTGAAACATTTAGAATGTTGAAAGGCATGGACAGAGTAGATGTAGAAAGGTTGTTTCCCACGGTGGGAGAGCCTAGGACAAGAGGGGACAACTTCAGGATTGAAAGGTGTCCACTTAGAACAGAGATGCGGAGGAATTTCTTTAGCCAGAGGGTAGTAATTTGTTGCCACAGGCAGTTGTGAAGGCCAAGTCATTGAGTGTTTTTAAGGCAGAGATTAATAGGTTCTTGATTAGCCAGGGTATCGAAGGCTTTGGGGAGAAGGCCGGGTGTTGGGGGCGAGTGGAGATCAGCTCATGATTGAATGGCAGGGCAGACTCGATGGGATGAACCTATTTATGATCCTTACTAGCTTTGTTGCTATTGTATACAAACCCAATCTCCAATTTCCATTCACCCCATCCTTGGTCTCTCGCTTTCCTTCATTCCTCCGACTCCCTTCTTTAAATATAATTTTTTAAAAATGCAGACATACAGCATGCAAACAAGCTCTTCTGGTCCACGAGCCTGTGCCACCCAAATATTTCAATTAACCTAAAACGCCCATGTTTTGAAGGGTGGGAGGAAACTGGATCACCTGGAGGAAACCCACGCAGACATAGGGAGAACGTACAAACTCCTTGCGGACAGCAGCGGATTCAAACCCGCAATACTGGTGCTGTAATAGCGTGACACTAACTCCTAAAGTTAACCTTGCCGCCCCAGCTTCCTTCAGCTCCCCGATCTCTATCTTTTTCCAATCAGAAAACATCTTTCTCAGGCCTCTGTCCCATCCCCTATCACCTTTCAGATCCTTCTCCCTCCCACCTGTACTTACCTATCGCCTGCTAGCCTATGCTCCTCCTTTTCCCACTCCTCTTCCACCTCCCCACTCCCTCCTTATTCAGGTGTCTGCCTGATTTTCAGCGCACTTGAAGAAGGACTGAGGCCCAACACGTCGACTGCCTTTTGCTTTCCATGAATGTTGTGTGACCTGCTGGGTTTCTCCAGCACTTATCTGCAAACCTAGTTTCCTGTAGTGATACTGTTCCTCAGACACACAGATTCCTCCCCTGCCCCATGCCTCCTGATGTCTGGTGGGTCATCGCAGAAACTTCCGTGGTTCCCAGTCAGATGTGACCAGCACAGTGGCTGCTGCCTCACGGCTCTGTTTGCACATCCTCTCTGTGACCGCATGGGTATCCCTCCAACCCCATTACTTAAATTTCTTCTCTCATTCAAAGGAAGTGCTGGTAGATTAGAGCTCTGCTATAAATTACACCCAGTGTCATTGGTGGCACAAAGAGTCAAAAGGCAGTTTAGTATTTGTAAGAGAGAATGAGGAAATGGTACAAAAATAGAAAGGGAAATGGATCTGATGATGTAGCCTCCCCCATCCCCCCATCCCTGCCAAGAGCAAACTTGGACGCCATAGATCAATTAGTATAGTAGCACGACACTATTACACTATTACAGCGCAAGCAACCTGGATTCAAATCCACCACTGTCTAGGTACTTGTAAATTCTCCGCATGTACATGTGGGTTTCCTCTGCATGCTTTGGTTTCCTCCCACCCTCTAAAATGCACGGGGTTGTTAGGTTAATTGGGTGGCGTGTGTATCCGTGTCTGAAATTGGCTTCATCTGTGTTGGAAATTTAAAAAGTGGTTTCCTGAAGAAATGAGGTTTTACTTGAAGTCTGATGGTTTAGATAATTTTAGAAATCTGGTTATTTGGGGCAGCATATCTGGTCTTGAGGCATTTTGTTTTCCCAGTCCCAGAGATGTGAGGATTAGAACTCTCATGGAGAAGCTCCTTGAGGTGGGAGTGGAACAGAGTGGAATATCCTCATGCACGTGCACACTGACACACGCACACACACACACACACACACACACACACACACATGCCCGCGTGCATACAGTCACAGACACACAAAGAAAAATGTCACTGGATAGAAATGAGCACGTGTATAGATTGTGGGGTTCAGATTGTATTTTTAAATTTAGACATACAGCACAGTAACAGGCTCTTCTGGCCCATGACCTAATGGTGCCCAATTATACCCAATTGACCTATAACCCCAGTACATTTTGAAGGGAGGGAGGAAACTGGAACCCCCGGAGAAATCCAACATAGACACTGGGAGAACATATGGCACCAGATTTTAAACCCAGTCGCTGGTGATGTTGCAGTGTTGCTATTTCGTGCTCCTTGAGTTCAGAAGAATGAAGGGAGACCTCACAGAAGCATTTTGAATGTTGAAAGGCCTGGACATAGTAGATATGGCAAAGTTGTTTCCCATTGTAGGGGAGTCTTAGTCAAGAGCATGCAACTTTTCAGGATTAAAGAGAAACGAGGGAAACTTCATTAGCCAGAGAGTAATGAACCTCTATAATTTGCTACCATGGGCAGTTGTGGAAGCCAAATATACTAAGGGTATATTTAAGGCAGATTTTGATAGGTATCTGAATAGTCAGGGTATCAAAGGTTATGGGGAGATGGCAGGGGAGTGAGGCCGAGTGGGAAAATGGATCAGATCATGACAGAATGACAGAGCGGATGCGACAGGAGAGTGGCCTAATTCTACTCCTATATTCTATGGCCTTGCAGTCTTTCCCTCGCCCCTGCCATTTGGTTCTTTATGCTTTGTGTTTCCATGATGATTTTTATGGCTCTGAACCCTGTTTACAGTCACCTGGCATTGTCCCCTTGGAAACAGCCCAAAATGAAGTCATCAGAGAGAAATTAAATGAAACCTTTGCCACCCAAGCTCTCACCACCTTCTCTGTGTCTATGGATGAATTTCAGAATACTGCGGCTCCCTGTGTTACCCCAGTCTCAGCACGTCCACCTATCTGACCATCGTTGGGGACAACCTTCACCCTGGGATCGGGATCATCTGGACAGGTGAGAACGGGAGGTGTTGACTGTTGGCTGATTACTTATTGGCTCCATATTGTTGTCATTGTACAGGTCGTGGCTTCTCTGGCAAGGCACCCATTGGTTGCTCTTGAGCTGATGGCTCTTTCAGACTATTGCTCATGTCAACATTGGGTTTACAAGAGAAGCCAAAGAGTAGAGGTGGATGATTGCTTCTCAGACTGGAGGCCTGTGACGAGTGGTATGACTCAGGGATCAGTGCTGAGACCATTGTTGTTTGTCATCTGTATCAATGAAATGGATGGTAATGTGGTAAAGTTTGCAGATGACACAAAGTTTGGAGCCGTTGTGGACTGTGAGGAAGGTTTTCAAATCTTGCAGAGGGATCTGGACCAGCTGGAAAAATGGGCTAAAAAATGGCAGATGGAATTTAATGCAGACAAGTGAGAGGGGTTGCATTTTGGAAGGACAAAGCAAGAAAGGACATACACAGTAAATGGTAGGACACTGAGGAGTTCAGAAGAACAGAGGGATTTGGGAATACAGCTACATAATTCCCTGAAAGTGACATCACAGGTAGATAGAGTTGAAAACAAAGCTTTTGACATATTGGTCTTCATATATCGAAGTACTGAATACATGAGTTGAGATGTTATGGTAAAGTTGTATAACACATTGGTGAGACCAAATTTGGAGTATTATGTGCAGTTCTGGTCACCTAACTACAGGAAGGATTTCAATAAGATAGAAAGAGTGCAGAGAAAATTTACTAGGATGTTGCCTGGACCTTAAGAACTGAGTTACATGAAAAGGTTAAACAAGTTAGGACTTTATATCCTGGAGCATAGAAGAACGAAAGGAGATTTGATAGAGGTACTTAAAATTATGAGGGGTATAGACAGAGTAAACATAGATAGGCTTTTTTCTGTGGATAGGTGAGATACAAACAAGTGGACATGGGTTAAGGGTGAAAGGGGTAAAGTTTAGGGGGAACATCTTCACACAGAGTGGTGGGAGTGTAGAATGAACTGCCAGCTGAAGTAGTGAACGTGGGCACAATTTTAACATTTAAGAATAATTTGGACATGTACATGGATGGATGGAGTATGGAGAGTTATGACTGGGCGCAGGTCAATGGGAAAAATAGTTCAGCACAAATTAAAAGGGCTGAAGGGCATGCTTATGTGCTGCAATGTTCTCTATAGTTCTTTATTAACCAGGTAAGGACTGTAGATATCCTTCCATGGCAGGATATTGGGCTTAGCTGGATTTTTGTTTGAAAACCACAGTTCCATCGACAAGAGGAGATGAGAGTTTATTGTGACAATTAAGTAAAAGCCTTATTTGCTTTTCACCTCAGGTACATATATATTTTCAATGTAGTTGGTAGGAGAGAAATACGGAAGAAACCAAAACTTGACTTGATCACAGGGAAGGGGGCCCATAAACTTTGAGCAGAGTCCCTAAGGGGGATGGAGCTGAAAAAAGGATGGAGAATGGATGATATAAATGACTATTACAGAGGTGTAAAGTGAGAGGGGAAAGAGTGAAAGGTGAAGGGGGTGTAGGCATATTGAATGAGCTGCCACAGAAGTAGTAGAGGCAAGTACAATTGTGAACAGTTTAAAAGACATATTTTCTTGGTTACTATTCAACCCCATTCCATTAGAGTTCCATTTGGTGTGGTGATAGAGAACAGCCTTTAATGGAGAACAGAACTTTAATGGTTAGAAGATGTATTTTGTAAGATGGAAGGACTCTCTCACTCCCAGTTATGCATAATAGAAGAGCAGATTATTATTTCAATAGTGGAAAAACTGCAGCATGTTGTTGTGCAAAGGATTTAGAAGTGATTGAGCATGAATCTCAAAAAGTTGGGTGGCAGGTACAACATGTTATTAAGAAGGCAAATGGAATGTTGGCCTTCATCGCTCGAGGAATTGAATTCAAGAGCAGGGAGGTCATATTGCAACTGAACCAGGTCCTGGTGAGGCCGCACCTGGAGTACTGTGTGCAGTTCTAGTCTCCATACTTGAGGAAGAATAGACTGGCCTTGGAGGTTTACTAGGTTGATCCCAGAGATGAGGGGGTTGACTTACAAGCAGAGACTAAATCGTCTGGGATTATACTCACTCCAATTCAGAGGAATGAGAGGAGATCTTATAGAAACAGATAAAATTATGAAAGGGATAGATAAGAAAGAGCCAGGAAAATTGTTTTCACTGGTTGGTGAGTCCAGAACTAGGAGTCACAGCCTCAAGATTCAGGGAAGTCGATTCAAGATGGAGATGAGGAAAAATTGTTTTTCCCCAGAGTAGTGAATTCTCTGCCCAGTTGAGGCCTCTTCATTAAACATATTGAAGGTTCATTTAGATAGATTTTTACATTAAAAAAAGGAATTAAGGGATATGGGGAAAAGGCAAGTAGGTGGAGTTGAGTCAATGAGCAGATCAGCCAGGATCACATTGAATGGAGGAGCAGGCTCGATGGGCCAGATGGCCGACTCCTGCTCCAATTTCTTATGTTCTTGTACTTGAACCTCGAACATTAAATGTAATGTTTTGAAAACTGAGGTTAAGTTTAATAAAATATAACACATTTTTATGGAATATTTTAATGTTTAATGAATAATAGTGGTTTATTATTTTGTATATAACTTATGAAATGTTTATAATCTCTTCCTGAACTTACTTATTTACATATAAGGCAATTCACCCTCGTACTGTTACCCTTTTGTTGGTTTAAGGTGTCCCAGCGGATTTTTCTCTGGGGGCTATAGATTTAGGATTAGTTAGTTACAGTCTTTTTCCTTTTGGTTTTTTTTCCTGCAGGATCAAAGGATATATTAAATTCTGCCTGTTTGTTTATCATTAGTTGCAACATTCATTTTTATTCTAGGATACTCTATACCTGTATAGCATATTCTTCTTGTATATGTATAATATATCAATATGTGTGTGTATATATATGTGTGTGTGTGTGTGTGCGTGCGCATGTGTGTGTGTGTATGCACGTGTGTGTGTCTGTTTGTCTGTGTGTGTGTCTGTGTGTGTGTGTGTATGCACGTGTGTGTGTGTCTGTGTGTGTGTGTGTGTGTCTGTGTGTGTGTCTCTGTGTGTGTCTGTGTGTGTGTCTGTGTGTGTGTGTGTGTGTGTGTCTGTGTGTGTGTCTGTGTGTGTGTGTCTGTGTGTGTGTGTCTGTGTGTGTGTGTGTGTGTGTATGTGTGTGTGTGTGTGTGTGCGTGTGTGTGTGTGTGTTAGTTTCCGTGCTGTGCAGTGGTGACTTCATGATTCCAGCTTATAGTGGATGGAGACAGGTCTTTGGGATGTGGGAGGAGACCAGAGCACTAGGGGGAAATCCATGTGGTCACAGGGAGAATTTGCAAACTCCACACAGACAGCATTGCTTAAATAGGACTCAGAGAATTACCATCCATCACACAGTTATCATTGACCCACTTGTATCAGGAAGGAGGTACAGGAATATCAGAAACTACTGCCAGGTTGGGAAATGGCTTCTCCCTGCAGGCTGGAGATTGATGAATGGTATCCTGCAACCTTGGGTGTGTTACAAGTAAAATGAATAATTTGTTCAGAAGTATTTATTTATATGTTTATGTAAGTATTTATACATATTACACATTGTTTATATATGTGAGTATTATGTGGTATTATATGTTATCTGTATACAGTTGTTTGTGCACTGTGGTCCGGAGAAATGCTGTTTTGTGTGGTTGTATATGTACACTCAGATAATAATAAACTTGAACCAGAGGTCAGGAATGAACCCAGTCTCACATTGGCTCTGCCACTGTGCTGCCTAGGGGATTTCATTACTGTAGATACAGGTCTTTGAATTCGAGATCCGAAAGAACAACCACTCACTGACTAGCCCTTTGTGCTGCTACAGATAGGAACTATTGGCAAGACCACATCTACTACCCACCTGTTATCAAGTTTTCCTTAATCATCTGTTGGACTTCCAAAATTTTCTAAAAATTATTTTATTTAAATTTTTTTCCATACATCCACATGAGATGTGGGAAATCTGGGACTTGTCCCTGATAACTACACCTGCAGGCTCCTCACAACCAGAGTTAGGGAACTGGAACTCGAGTTGGACGAACTGTGGATCTTGGGGGAGGCAGAGGTAGTTGCAGACAGGAGTGTCGGGGAGGCAGTCACCCCTAAATTTCAGGAGGCAGGTAGATGGGTGGCTGTCAGGAGAGGGAAGGGAAAGACTCAGACAGTCCCAGGATTCCCCTGTGGCCATTCAAGTCAACAACCTTTTTGTATACTGTTGTCGGAGATGAGCAACCAGGGACAAGTCGAGGTGTTGATGTACAGAGGCTGGCCCCCAGGCTCAGAAGAGAAGTGGGGAAGAAGAAAAGAGCAATAGTGGTTGAGGACTCTTTGATTAGGTGTGTGGACAGGGGTTTCTGTGGATGAGATCAAGGCTCCCGACTGGTGTGTTGCCTCCCAGATGCCAGGTTCAGGGACGTCTCTGATCGAATTCACAGAATTCTGGCGGGACAGGGGGAGCAGACAGACATCATATACCATTTGGGGACTAATGACATAGAGAGGAGACTTCTTGTTTGCTGGTGACTGTGCACTCAACGCCAGCACAGAGCAGAAGATCCAGCGTGAAATGGACTGCTTCTCACAAGCTTGCAACAACTTTGGTCTCACTATCAGCACCAAAAAGACCGAAGTTATGTACCAGCCTGCCCCAGGAAAGCCACACCAGGAGCCGCGCGTCACGGTGAAGGCCCAGAACCTCCAGGCAGTCGACAACTTCACCTACCTGAGCAGCAAACTCTCTCTCACAGTGAACATGGATGCTGAGGTCAAAAACAGGATAGTCAAAGCCAGCGTCATCTTTGGGAGACTCCATGAGAATGTCTGGGAGCGGAGAGGACTCAGCCTTACCACCAAGCTGAAGGTTTACTATGCAGTGATCCTTACTACCCTCCTTTATGCCAGCGAGACCTGGACGTCTACAGCAGACACGCCAAACAGCTCAACCATTTTCACCTGAGCTGTCTTCACAGACTCCTCCACGTCAGGTGGCAGGACAAAGTCCCCAACACGGAAATCCTGGAACGTGCTGGGCTCTGCAGCGTCCACACTCTCCTGCTGAAAGCCTAAGCCAGGTGGGCTGGACATGTGGTCAGAATGCCAGACAGCTGATTGCCTAAGCAGCTGCTTTACAGAGAACTGTGTCAGGGCAAGTGCTCAGTCGGGAGGCAGAAGAAACGTTACAAAGACTGCCTCAAAGCATCCTTCAAAGGCTTGGGTGTCGACAGCAACACGTGGGAGACACTTGCCCTTAACTGTCCAGCTAGGCGCAGCAAGATCCCCACAGGAGTCCGTGCAGCTGAAGTCAGGCGCGTCACCAAGACACAAAGGAAGCGTGCTGTGCGCAAGACCCAAGCAGCATCCACTGCCACGACAGCATACACCCACTTGTGTTCCACATGTGGGTGAGCCTTCAGGGCCTGGATTGGCCTCACCAGTTACTTCCGGACCCAGAGCCACCAATCTCCCATTTGATTTTGAAGTCATGGTCATCTTCGACTACGAAGGATGAACAACAATATTGACTGAGAGAGGAGTAGGAGTGAGGTCTTAAAAATAGAATACAGGGAGTTAGGTAGGAAGTTAAGAAGTAAGACCTCAAGGGTGGTGATCTCAGGATTGCTGTCAGTGCCACGTGCTAGAGAGGGTAGAAATAGGAAGATGTGGCTGATGAATGCGTGGCTCAAGAGTTAGTGCAGGGGGCAGGGGTTCAGATTGGTGGATCATTAGAATCTCTTCTCAGGAAGGTCTGACCTCTACAAACAAGATGGGCTGCACCTGAACTGGAGGGGGACCAATATCCTGGCAAGCAGCTTTGCTAGAGCTTTTGGCAGTTTGGCAGGGGGCTGGGTATCTGAATCTTAGTGCTGAGATTAGGGTAGAAAGAAACCAGGGTGTAATGGTAGAAAAAGTTAAAATTGGAAATGAGTCCAAATTGATGTGCGGCAAAAAAGACAAAAGACACAAAGGAAAATATAAGATAATTTGGTGAACATTGGAACTACAGAGAAATCAGATAAGGGGATTGTACTGAAATGCACAGGATATTAGGAATAGTTGTGCAGATGCAAATGGAAAGTTGTGACTGAAACGTGGCTGAATGAGGGATGTGATTGGGAGCTGAATGTACAGGGTATAGGAAAGGTAGGTAGAGGGGGTGGCGTGGACCTGATGGTGAACAATGCTATTAAATCACTTGAAAGAAGGGACATAGGGACAGAAATTGTGGAATCGTTATGGGTTGAAATAAGAAATGACAAGGGTAAAAACACCTTGTAATATACAGGCCCCCAAACACCAGCCGGGATGTGGAATGAGAGATGCTGCTGGAATTAGAAAAAGCAGGTCAGAAGGAGAATGTCAAGATAATTCAGGGAGATTTTAATATGAAAGGGGATTGGAAATGTCAGGAAAGTACAGGATCTCAGGAGAAAGAGTTTATAGGATGCTAAAAGGATGGCTTTTTGGAACAGCCAGTCAATCAGCCAACCAGAGGATCGGTGGTTTTGGATTGGGTGATGAGTCGTGAACCTGAGGTGATTAAGGATTTAAAGGTTGTGGAGCTCTTAGGACATAGTGATTACAACATGATAAAGTTCAGCTTCCAATTTGAAAGGGAAAAAAATTATATCAGGTGTTTTAATATTTCACTGGAACAAAGGGTGAGAGAGAGGAACTGGCCCACGTTGACTGGAAAAGTAAGCTAGATGGGGGGATGGCAGAACAGAATGGGTTGATATTTCTACAAGAAATAAAGAAATCTCAGGATAGATATATTCCAAGGAAAAGGAAAACTATGAATGGTAAAATGGCGCAGATGTGGCTAGCAAGAGAGGTTAAAACAAAAGCAAAAGGGAGGGTATACAGGGTAGCAAAAATTAATGGAAAAGCAGAGGACTGGGAAATTGTTAAATTTAGTGAGAGAAATAAAGAAAGTGATTATGAAAGAAAAGATGAATTTTGAAAGTAAATTGGCAAATAACATACAAAAAGATACTAAGAGTTTCTTCAAATATATAAAAAGTAAAAGAGAGACAAGGGTAGATATAGGGCTGATTGAAAATGAAACTGGAGAAATTATAATGGGTAACAAAGAGATGGTAGAGGAACTAAATGGATATTTTGCATCAGTCTTCACTGTGGAGGACATTAGCAATATACCTGATGTTCAAAGGTGTCTGGGAATTGAATTAAGTACAGTCAGGATTACAAGAGAGATGATGTAAGATGAATGGTCTAAAAATAGATGTCTCCAGGACCGAATTAGGTGCACCCATGGGTTCTGAAGGAGGTGGCCTTGGAGATTGTAGAAGCATTGGAATTGATTTTCCAGAAATCAATAGACTCAGGTATGGTTCCCGAGGATTGGAATGTCACAAATGTAGTTCCACTGTTTCAGGAAGGAGGGATGCAGAAAAAAGGGAATTATAGGCCTATTAGTCTGACTTTGGTAGTTGGAAAGATATTGGAATCGATCCTCAAGGCCGAGGATATGGAATACTTCGAGGTGCATGGCATGATAGGTCCAAGCCAGCAGGGTTTCATGAAGGGAAGATCCTTCCTGACAAACCTATTGGAATTTTTTGAGGAATTCTCAAGTAGGGTGGACAAGGGAGAGGCTGTGGATGTTTTGATTTTCAAAAGGCCTTCGATAAGGTGCCGCATAAGAGGCTGCTTAACAAGATGAGAGCACATGGAATTAGAAAAATAATAGTTTGGTTAGAGCATTGGCTGATAGCCAGGAAACAGAGGGAGGGAATAAAGGGATCCTATTCTGGTTGGTGGCCTGTTACTAGTGGTGATCTGCAAGGGTCGGTGCTGGGGCTGCTTCCTTTTACCACGTATATTGATGATTGAGATTGTGGATTAAATGGTTTCGTGGCAAAGTTTACAGATGACACCAAGATGGGTGGTAGAGTACGAAGTGTAGAAGAAATTGAAAGCTTGCAGAGAGACTTGGATAGTTTAGGAAAATGGGTGAAGATATAATGTTGAGAAATGTACAGTTTTGCAAGGAAATAAATGGTTGGATTATTATTTGGTTGAGGAGAAAATTCAAACCTCAGAAGTACAAAGGTGGTCCTCGTGCAGGATAACCTGAAAGTTGACCGCCAGGTTAGATCGGCGGTAAAGAAGGCGAATGCTATGTTGGCATTTGTTTCAAAGGATTGTGTATACGAATAAAGAGGTGTTGATGAGGCTCTATGGGGCATTGGCGAGACCTGTGTTCAGTTTTGAGCCTTATATCTTTAAAAGGATATAGCAAGTTTGGAGAGGGTACAGAGGAGTTTTACCAGAATTAATCCAGGAATGAGAAGGCTGACATATGAGGAACACTTAGCGGCTATTCATTAGAATATAGAAGAATGAGACGGGATCTCATAGAAACATTTTGAATAATGAATGGATTGGACAGAGTGGATGTAAATAAGATGTTTCCCCTGTTGGGTGATTCCAGGACAAGAGGGCAGAGTCTTAGAATTAAAAAGTACCTATTTACAACAGAGATGAGGAGAAATTTCTTTCGCCAGAGGGTAATGGATTTGTGGAATTCATTGCCACAGCAGCTGTGGAGGCCAGATCATTGGGGGAATTTAAAGGGGAAATTGATAAGTATCTAATTAGTCAGGGTATCATGGGATATGGGAACAAGGCCAGAACTTGGAACTAGATGAGAGAACAGTTTAGCTTAGGGAGGTTTCATGGAGCAGACTTGATGGGCCAAATGGTCGGCTTCTGTTCCTTTTTCTTATGATCTTGTGATGTAGTTAATAAACAATATATAACAATATAAATTTCTCAAAACCTGCTCTGCTTTTAATTGCTATGCAAGTATTTGTATATTTCGCCTAATTCATAATACCTCTATTTAGTACTTGTGATCATTTTCTCTATTCTATGAGTTTGTAATGTATTATACTCGTTTTATTAATTAGTTGTCTACATTTATCTCCAGAACTCCTCCTTTGAAGATCCTTTTCCAAAATGAATATTTCTTGTTCTAATTGATCTATCTCTTTCATATACTCTTTTTTGATTTTAGAAGTAAAACATAATTTGCCTTCTCAGATACGCTTTCAAAGCATCCCATATTACAAACTTATCATTCACAGAGTTCAAGTTTGTATCACAAAATGTTCAAAACTGTTGGATGTGTCAGGCGATTATGGGACAAATTCCAGTTTTTCTGGTTTCAAAATCTGTTTCATTATTTAAAAAAAAAA
Source organism: Narcine bancroftii (assembly GCF_036971445.1). Taxonomy (NCBI): domain Eukaryota; kingdom Metazoa; phylum Chordata; class Chondrichthyes; order Torpediniformes; family Narcinidae; genus Narcine; species Narcine bancroftii. Next base: position 7,468,847 of record NC_091471.1, read on the forward strand.
CTTGTTAATAAAATTGATGCACCATCGATTAGTTCAAAAGACTAGAAGTTATATAGAAACTGATAGACTTTTATTAAAACAGAATGGAGGTACGTCCATGCTGGGCGACTGTCCTGGACTGAGGAGGGAACTGCAGCACAGTCGCCTTTATTCAGGGGTCAGTGGGAGGAGCCACAGGCACAGTCAGCCAGGGATGTGTCCTAACACATTCAAACATGTATACAGTGGTTTACCACAACAGACTTTCTCTTCACTGGACTGTTTAACCCATTAACATTGACATTTACAAATTTCACTGAATTACTCATCTTAATAAACCATACTCACTCCCTTTCGTATGACTTCCTTCACCTCCATCTGTGAATCTCCTCCCCTTAACTCCATTACTCAATGTCCAATTTGTCGACGTTCACTTCCGGCAATCCAAATAAAGAAAACAGATATGCAATTAAGGGATATATATTTTCCAATATTTATAACTATATATAGACAAAGTAGATGTGCAGGCTCCAGCTGCAGAAAGAGCACTCTCCCCCCCCCCCCCCCCCCCCCACAAATGTTGTTTAATACACAAATCTATCTCTGTTTTATGGGCTGTGACCAAAGACACACATGATCCAGTAGCAGTTAGTTCCTCATCTCTGCCCCCCCATCCCCCTGTTACATTTACCATATGATCTTTAATCACATAATTCATAAATGAAAAACCTTCCAAAATCAGCAGAAAATTAGTATTATTCTGAATTATTCAGTCCTACAGAAGCTGTTAGAAAAAAATTAGTCCATCTAGGACACAGTAACAACGACTGAGTTTCTAATTCTTCATTCTACCTGCACTCTGAAGATCTTGCACAAATTCTTCTGCTTGCACAATATTCCAAAAGAGTTTATTTTGACCTCCAGGCAGGAAAACCTTCAAGGTTGCAAGATGACACAGCACAAATCGATATCCTTTTTCCCCAAAGAGCTTTCTTAACTGGATTAAATTCTCTTCTTCTCTTTAATTCTTCTTTGGCTTGGTTTCACGGACGAAGATTTATGGAGGGGTATGTCCACGTCTGCTGCAGGCTCGTTGGTGACTGACAAGTCCGATGCGGGACAGGCAGGCACAGTTGCAGCGGTTGCAAGGGAAAATTGATGGGTTGGGGTTGGGTGTTGGGTTTTTCCTCCTTTGACTTTTGTCAATGAGGTGGGCTCTACGTTCTTCTTCAAAGGAGGTTGCTGCCCGCCGAACTGTGAGGTGCCAAGATGCACGGTTGGAGGCGAGATCAGCGCACTGGCGGTGGTCAATGTGGCAGGCACCAAGAGATTTCTTTAAGCAGTCCTTGTACCTCTTCTTTGGTGCACCTCTGTCTCGGTGGCCAATGGAGAGCTTGCCATAGAACACGATCATATATCTGCACTTAGCAGGATAAGATAAAACTCTACCCACTTCATACTCAAGCGGGCCTTTCCTTCTCTTGCATCTTTTCCCTCAAGATCTTCTCTCTATTTTGATATCGGAGGAGTTTAATTAACACAGATCACGGGTTCTGATTTGGAAGTGATTTTCAATCTTTCTATCTCAATAGGGTATTTAAAGTTCTGTGCTCCGAAAACGTCAGGAATTAATTTTTTGAAAAAAAACAATTGGATCGTGCTCCTCTACTCCTTCTTTAAGACCCACTATTTTAATATTATTTCTTCTACTGAAATTTTCCAATATGTCTGGAAGATTTTGATTTTCCATAGTCAAGCAGTAGTAGTGTTTTCCACTCTTGTCACTCTATCATCAACCTGCTCCATTCTTCCTCACCACCTTTATTTTCCCATTCATCTTATCTCACTTTCTCTTCAGTTTATTCACTGCATCCAAAACTCCATTTATTTCCCCTTTCATTCCTTGAAGCTCTCTTGCTAATAATTCAGCATTGCTCTACTTTAACTTTTTAAAAACTTATTTCAATACCTCCTCATCATGTTGCTATTGTTCATCTTCATCACCTTCTTCGCTACTAGACCCTTATGAGCCAGACTTCTCTTCTTCTGGGGTTGAAGGCCCCGACTTCTCATGCGTGTGCATTGTTCTTCTGGGTTCTTCCCCGACACCATCTCTCCACTGAGTGACGTCGATAGGTAGCCCTGCAGAGATTTACTCACCCAAGGGACAGCTCTAATGCTTGTTCCCTGTTTCAAACTTGATGTAGGCCTCAAATCTCTTCTACTCTTCTCTTCACGACAGGCTCCAGGTAGGGCTGAAGCGGTTTTTCCTTTTTTCGTAGGCATTTTTAAAGTATTGCTTCAGTGTTTAAATATACTTCAAAAAACATAATTACACTAAAACATTACTTATTGAGAACTTTTTTGCTCATTTACCAGGAGAGAATGTTCCTGCATCCTAACCCTACAGCATCATGTGACGTTAACCCATTTCTTCTGTCTTTGACATGAAAATTTTATCTTACTTTTCCATCATGACTTTCACAACCACCAGATGTGCTAATATCTTTCACTGCCAATAAGATATTACTGAAGAATTGCACTATTCTTGTCAGTAGTCCTTTTGGATCGATTTCATGGCTCCACGTTGGTGTTAATCACCACATTTATTCAATTCAGGCATCATGACTGTGAGCTTGGGAATTGGGTGCGAGCCTCTGTGTTGCCTAATCCCCAACCATACCCCGAAGACTGCTGTTGATTGATGCTTTAGCTAAGTATGAGGAATGATAGAACCATAAAACATTACAGCACAAAAACAGACCCCTTCGGCCCTTCTAGTCTGTGCCGAAACATGAGGCCTCCATATCTCTCCTATTCATTTACCTGTCCAAATTCTTCTTAAATGTTAAAATTGAGCCCACTTCAGCTGGAAGCTTGTTCCACACTTCCACCACTCTCTGTGTGAAGAAGTTCCCCCTAAACTTTTCCCCTTTCACCCTCTGGTTTGTATCTCTCCTACCCAAAGTGGAAAAAGCCTACCTACATTTACTCTGTCTGTACCCCTCATAATTTTAAATAGCTCTATGAAATCTCCCCTCATTCTACTATGCTCTAGGGAATAAAGTTCTAACCTGTTTAACCTTTCCCTGTAACTCAGTTCCTGAAGTCCAGGCAGCATCCCAGTAAATCTTCTCTGCACTTTTGATAAATTTCCTGTAGTTCAGTGACCAAAACTGCACACAATACTCCAAATTTGGCCTCACCAACTTTACCATAACATCCCAACTCCTATTCTCAATACTTTTATTTATGAAGGCCAGTCTGCCAAAAGCTCTCTTTACAACCCTATCCACCTGTGATGCCACTTTCAAGGAATTATGTATTTGTATTCCTAGATCCCTCTGTCAGCTGGTAAAACAAAAGTTGCAAGCCTTACCATTTCCCCTGCTTTAGAATAATACCCTAGTGCCTTGATCCTCCCTGTTGGAACCTTCAGCCAAACCAGAAGATGTCCTGCTGACAGCGCTGTGCTCCCTAAGTGCTGCTCTGTGAGAGTTGAGCAGGCTTTAAACTAATAGAGGTGTGATCATTGACTGAGGAATGAGATTGTGTTTACAAAACACAAGGAGGTGAAAAGATTCTCAAAGCAGGAATGACGAGTTGTGTTTTTATTTGTGTGTTTCAGGCAGCACGGTTATCTCCAAAGAGATCTCCGCTAACTCGGTGGCGGAGGTTCAGGAAGTCATCAAGCGTCGGCCACTGATATGGGACAATCTTCACGCAAACGACTATGCCCAGAGACGGGTGTTCCTGGGACCGTACAAAGGCCGTCCCACCAGCCTGGTCTCCAAGCTGCAAGGCATCTTGCTCAATCCCAACTGTGAGCTGGAGGCCAATTTTGTACCCATCCATACCCTGGGCACTTGGTACAAGTGCAGTCTGAGGGCAACAGAGCCTGAAGAATTGGGTATGTGGCTTTGGGAGAAGGAAGATACTTGGGGAGGGGAGTGGGTTACTATTAGGAGCAGAAAATGCCAGAGGACATCCGTATAAGGTGAAGGAAGGAAAGTTTAGGGGAGACGTCAACAGTAAGTTCTTTTTTACACAGAGTGTAGTGGTACCTGGAATGTGTTGCTAGAGGTGGTGGTGGAGGCTGGTACAATAGGAACATTTAAAATACTCTTTGTCAGGTGCATAGAAGCAGGAAAAAGAGGGCTATGGGTATGAAAGAGGGAAGGGTTAGTTTGTTAGATTTATATAGGTTGGCACAACATCGTGGGCTTGTTCTACAGTGTTCTATGAGATAGAGTGAGGGGTTAAACCAGAACGTCTGTAGAGCCTAGGGTCAAGTGCAATGCACAAATGTGCTAGAGAAACTCAGCGGGTCATGCAGCATCCATAGGAGGTAAAAGGATAACCAATGTTTCGGGCTTGGGGCCTTTGTCAAGATATGAGAAACAAAATGGGCAGGCACCTGAAATTTGAAAGGTGGGAGGGGAAGGGGAATGGGGAGGAGCACAGATAACAGGCCATTGGTTGATACTGGTAGAAGGGTAGAAGAGAAAATTGCTGAGAGGATAGCTCTGTTCTGGGACCCCTGCTCTTTGTGATTTTTATACATGGCCTGGATGAAGAAGTAGAGGGATGGGTCAGTATGTTTGGTTGAGATGAAGGTTGGAGGAGTTTTGGATAGTGTAAATGGTTGTCGTAGGTAACAAGAGGATATAGACAGGATGCAGAGTTGGGTGGAAAAGTGGCAGATGGAGTTCAATCGGGATAAGTGTGAGGTGATGCAGTTTGGAAGGTCAAACTTGAAGGCAGAGTACATGGTGAAAGTTAGGATACTTTAAAGTGTGGAAGAACAGAGTCCAAATCCATAGATCTCTTAAGGTTACTGCGCAGGTTAATAGGACAGATAAGAAGGCCTATGGAATTCAGGAATTGTGAGGTAATTTTCAGCTCTATGAATTTCTGATGAGGCCACATTAAGAATATTGTGTTAGATTCTGGTCATCTCATTAGACGAAGGATGCGGAAGCTATGGAGAGGGTGCAGAGGAGATTTACCAGGATGTTGCCTGGGTTGAAAAATATATCTTATGAGGAAAGGTTAGCAGAGCTAAGGTTTTTCTCTTTCGAGTGAAGAAGGATGAGAGGTGACTAGAGGTCTACAAGGGCAGCAGCACTGTTGGTATAGTGGATAGGGCAAAGCCTTTATAGCACCATCGATCGGGACCGGGGTTTGAATTCCACGCTGTTTAATTTAAATTTAAGATTATGAAAGGCATAGGTAAGGTGGACAACCAGCACCTTTATTCCCAGGGTGGGAGTAGCAAACACCAGAGGATATTGTACAAAGTGAAGGGAGGAAAGTTTAGGGGAGACATCAGGGCTAAGTTTTTTTATATAGAGAGTAGTGGGTGTCTGGAATGCTTTGCTGGGGTGGTAGTGGTGGCTGGAACAATTGGGGCATTTAAGAGACTCTTAGATGGGCACATGGATGAAAGAAAAATAGGGTTATAAGGTAGGGAAGGTTTAGTTTTTGTTCTTTTCATAGGAATATGGAGGTTTTGCCTCTTCAGGCAAAGGCGAGGAGAAGGTAACTCTGACTTCAAATCCCCGGGCTTGGCGCACCCAGCCGTCAGTACCTGGAAATGGCCCCAGCTATGGGTAAATTGCACACGTCAGTCTGGCAGCAGGGGCTGGCAGCCGTGAAAAAGCGCAGCAAACTCGGTGGGCGAAGGAACTGTAAGCAATGAGCACGGTTGTGAAACAGACCACTGCGGGGCAATTCCGCATCATTTCTTCAGCCATAGCCCTCATTCCAATCTTGTCCAGCTGGATCACTCCAACCCCTCAGTATCAGCTTCCATTCCAACTGTGTCTCCTTATCCAATCCCAACCCTTCATTCTATTCCTGATCCCTCCATCCTCTTCTCCAATTCCCCACCCCTTTCCCTTCTCTCCTCTATTAAAGAGGACATTACACCACAGTACAGGGCCTTTGGCCTTCAGTGTTGTAATGATCCATCCATGGCCCATCCCTTCGTAAGCGAAGATGAACACAGTGCCTTGTAGCTTTTCAGCTTTAGGCACCGTGTGCTGGGGCAAGGACTTGGAGGCGAGTGCTTGCCCAGGACAAATGCCTCCCTATGGGTCCCACACTACTGAGCCTGGTGGAGTGCGAGACACAGTTGGAATGGAAGCTGATACTGAGGGGTTGGAGTGATCCAGCTGGAAAAGATTGGAATGAGGGCTATGGCTGAAGAAGGAGGCATTAGGATTGGACTGGGAGAATATTGAAGTGAGGGTTAGTGGGGGATTGGAGCCAAGATGGCATTGAAGTGAGGGGTGCAAGAATGGAGCTGGAGGTATGGGAATCTAGATGGGAGCAGGGGTTTGTGGGAAGATGTTAACTATGCTGTTTGAGAATTGGAGCTCCATTTAGCCCCAGCATGGCACCCCACAAGCTTCATATCACTCTCACTGAGATTTGCTCTAACATTCCAAGGTCTTGTTGAAATTGAATTGAAATCCTCCATCCGCCCTATTGGGATTTGGTCAGCATTCCTTGGATTTCTCATCCAGGAATAAACATCACCAAAAAAGAGGGCAGTGCAGTGGCCCAGTATTTTGGAGCTTATGCCTCACAGCTCCTGCAACCCTGGTTTGGTTCTGACTTCTGGTCCAGTCTGTGTGGAACTTGCATGTTCCCCCTGTCACCAAGTGGGCTTCCACGAGGTGACCCTAAGACAAAGGAGCAGAAATAAGTTATTCAACCCATCAAGTCTGCTCCACTATTCAGTCATTCATTTTCCCACTGCACAACATTCTCCCCATAATCTTTGATGCCCTGGCTAATCAAAAACCTTTCAATCTCTGCCTTAAATACACTCAATGACTTGTTCTCCAATCTTCCTGTGGCAACAAATTCCACAGATTTACCAGCCTCTGGCTGAAGAAATTCCCTTGCAGACACCCTTCAATCCTGAAGTTGTGCCCTCTTGTCCTAGACTCTCCCACCATGGGAAACAACCTTTTTATATCTATTCTGTCCACATCTTTCAACATTTGAAATTTCAATCAGATCCCGCCCCCCCACCCCCCCCCACCCCCTTATTCTTCTAAATTCCAACTAGTGCAGGGCAAGAGCTATCAAATGCTTCTCATATAACTCTTTTATTCCCAGAATCATCTTTGTGAACCTCATCTGAACCCATTAAATATTAGTACATCCTTCCTTAAATGAAGAGCCCAAAACTGCTCACAATACTCCAAGTGAGGTCTTGACAGAGCCTTACAAAACCTCAGCATCACATCCATGCTATTGTATTCTATTCCTCAGACTGGGACAGGATAGTAAGTCGAGTTATTCAGCCCCTTTGGCCTATCACATCATGTGATGTATATCCATACTAGTCCCATTTAAGAGAGTTTATTGTCATACACAAGGGCGATGCACCAAAATTCTTACTGCTACACAACACATAACACTAGTATAAATTAAATTACCGCAATATGCTATGATGCAAAAATAAACTATAATACAGTAAAATCCCCCAGTTTTCGGCACCTCCAGGGATTGCGGATGCTGGATGTGTAAATTTTCTAGCTGTCTGAGACACACTTTTACAATGCCCTAACTAATACGCCTGAATTAAAGAATAAGCAGTTTAAAAGACAAAAGACGGTGCGAAAATCAGGATTGTGGTCTTTAATTATGTAAATTTTAATTACATTTTAATATTTAAATTTAGAAATACAGCATGTTAACAGGCCGTTTTGGCCCACGGATCCTTGCCGCCTGATTTACACCCCCAGTACAACATCCCCAGTACATTTCGAATGGTGGGAGGAAACCGGACCCCCTGGGGAAAACCGTCACAGACATAGGAGAACATACAAACTCCTTACAGACAGTGCAGAATTCGAACCCTGGTCCCAATCACTGACGCTGTAAACACGTAAAATTCACTTTCATTAGTTAATTCTTTTAACTTACAAAATGTAAATTTAATTTCAAACCCTGGTCACTGTGGCTGTTACAGTGTTGTACTAAACGCTACACTAACCATGCTGCCTTTAGAAATAAACCCCCAAGTTTACAGATAAAGCCTTACTAATACAGTATACTTAATAATATACTAATAAAGTTAAGGACCATACTAGGCAGGGTTAGGGAGACCCTTTGGGCGAGTCACCCCAGTGGCAAGCCTCATCAGCTGGCTCTTCATCCTGGATGCAGCACTTTTATTCAAACACAACTTTATTCAAACAGCTGCTACAGGCGGGGCATGATTAGGGCCATCTGCTTGCTGAACGTTTGCCTCCATCTTCACCAAGTGTTGCTTCGGAGAGCATTTACTTCTACAATTTTCAACATTTATTTAAATTTTTAATTATGTTAATATGTATTATTTATTCATTTCCTCTGAGTCTTTTTTGCCAGTTAGTTGGGTTGCCAGTTGCTTGAATTCTGGATACCAGGGATTTGACTGTGATTAGAATAGTTATTTATTCCACAGCCCTCAGTGGAAGCTCAATAACCACTTGAATGCATTCCTGATTCAAGTGCTCAACTAGATTCGTTACAAGTACAGTCATGCGCCACATAACCTCCGAATGGGCAACATCTGACCGCATATACAACTGTGGACCTGTAAGGATACCAGAGTTTAGAAATCCCGAATGGATGATGGGAAGTAGCAGACGCACCCAGTCATAGCGAAAGTAACAGCTTTCTGCACGCAACACGTGTATCTCATGTCTCTTGTATTCGAAGTGATTGTGCTGCCAGGTGTATAATGGTACAATACATATATAACCGATAATACGTCATCTTTTTTGAAAATTTTATTTATTGAATCATGATCCATAAGTTAAACATACAATTAATGAATAAAACTTAGAAAATACATACATGATATTTTGAAAACTAATTCCCTAAAACCACCCCCCTCTAATCTACCATAAAAGAAGGAGAGAAAAAAAGAAAGAGGAGATCACATAACATCAAAATTCGTCAGTTAATTACCATGGTTTGGAGTAACACCACTAACGTGTGGGAAGGGGATTTAATAATTCAACCCCATATAATCCAAATACGGGCTCCAAGTTTTATGATAAAAAAGATAATTATCACGTCAATTATATGTTATCTTTTCCAATGGAATACATTGGAATACAAGACCTCAACTCCATATGCCATATCTGAATACTCAAATCAGTGTCTTTTTTCCAATGAATTGCCAAACATTTTCTGGCCACAGCTAAAGCCAATCTCAAAAAAATGATTTGAAATCTATTTAATTTAAATGCTGTGATAATCCTCTTAATATTACCCAACAAAAGCACCACAGGATCTAATAGAAATTTCACTTTCAAAATAACTTCTAGAGATTCCTTAAGTTTATTCCAAAAGGGTTTCACTATCTCACATGACCAAGTAGAATGTAGAAAGGAACCTATCTCCTTATGACATCTTAAACATAAATCTGAAGAAATAAAATTATATTTCCTTAATTTTTCCAGAGTTACATATAATTGATGAATAAAATTATAATGAACCATTCGATACCTTTCAGTTAAATACATATCTCTTGTTAGTCATAATAAACGCCCATGTTACTGGCTTATCTACTGTATGCTACATTATCCCTGAAAGCTACATTTGTGGTAAGTACAGTTTAAATAGCCTATGTATACAATTGTGTATATTTACAATGTCTGTTACGTATACAATTTTATAGTATTAACCTACTTAATCCATATATTACCTTGCCAGATACATTAGCTGAAATACAGTATAGTATGTGCTAATTAATAGTATCCCATATAGCTTTGCTAACTGTATAATATGATCGCACAACATCCAAATCGCATGATGTCCTAGTTCACAGAACGTATCGTGGACATTAAGAGATGCATGACTGTATTGTGAGAGTTACTGAATCCGTTCCCCAGATTATCATTACCCTCCAGGTGAAAATGACCTTCCTTGAATTCCCTCTAAACCTCTTTTCCTCATCATAAACCCATGCCTTCTAGCTTTAGAAACGTTCGCAAGAGGGAACAGTTCCCCCATCCCATTCTCTCAATGCTCCTCATTATTTTCTCCTCCCCTCAGCCTCTTGTGCTCAAACCTGGCCTATCCAGTCTCACTTCATCAACAAAAAGTTCCATCCCAGGAGCTTCCTGCATTCCAAGTAAGATGAGAAACTTTTTTAAGGAGTGCTTTTGTAAGTAAGATGAGAAACTTTTTTAAGGAGTGCTTTTGATGTTCACTCCGACTGGAAGCTGAAGGAAAAGGAATCAATTCCAATTTACAAGCTGCCTCATCCCCTGAGATTTGTTCCGACATCAAGGGGCAGTGGGAGAATATAAACCTGAGTGAAGCGAGGGGGTTGGAGTGGATTTGAAGAGCGGATGACTCAGGCAAATAGTTAACACCATTAACCTCTTCACAGGTCCTGATAAGGGAGCGGAGTCCCGTCCAACGTACTGCCCCAAAGAAGCTCTGAGACTGGCATTAGCTGACTGGGTAAAGGAAGTCAACAGGCCTTTGAACCCAAGTGAGTGAGTGTATGCATTGCTCAGGCTGTTTAAAGATAGAAAATAATCATGCTTTTATTGCCTGACGTGCACTTGATCTGCTGCAGTCCTTCTGGTGAACCTGCTGCCACAAATTGGCCTGAATAAAAAGGTGTGGGGAAGAAGGGAGAGGCAGGGGAGGAGCAGAGGGCAACAAGCAAGAGGTCATAGGTGGATAAGGGTGGGATGTAAGAAGAGAAAAAAAGCTGAAAGGTGATATGGGGAGGTGGAGTAGCTCTCTCAATGGAGAAAAAAGAGGGTGGGGAACTGGACGAGTAGGCAAAGAGAGAGTGAGGCAGGGGAGTGACTTAACAGAAAGCAGAGAAGTCAATGGTTGGAGAGTATGCAGAAGGAGTACAAGATTCTGTTCCTCCAATGTGCAGGTGGCATCGGTTTGGCAGTGCATGAGGCCATGGGGAGACACGGTGTGGAATTGAAATGGTTGGTGACTGGGAGGTCCTTGTTATTGGAGTGGACAGAGCAAAGGTCCTCAATGAAGTGATCTCCCAGTCTCTGATGTAGAGGAAGCCATAATGGGAGTACTGAACACAGTAGATGACCCCTGCAGATTCATATGAAGTGTTGATTTGCTTGCAAGGGCAATTTGTGGCCCGAATGGTGTTGAGGGAGGTAGTATGGGTACAAGGGAGTGATTGGTGGGAAGGGATGAGTGGATGAGGGGGTCCCAGAGGGAGTGGTCACTGTGGAAGGCAGAGAGGGGATGAGAAGGGAAGATGTGCCTTGTGCCACCTACAATATGATCCCATATTCTGGCTTCTTACTTTTCCCTCCTCCCACCTCTACAACCTACCATCTGGTGCTCCTCCCTTCCTTCCACTCTTTTCTTGAAGAAGAGTTTTGGGCCAAAATGTTTCCTATCTTCTGCCTTCCACAGATCCTCCAAAACCTTGTGTATTTAGAACTATAGCACATTACAGCAAAGAAACAGACCCTTTTGTCCTACTAGTCTGTGCCGAGCTATTTTTCTGCTTAGTCCCACAGATGTGCACCCAGTCCACAGCCCTCTATACCCCTCCCATCCATGTACCTGTCCAAATTCTTCTTAAGTGTTGACATTGAGGTCGCATTCACAACTTCAGCTGGCAGCTTGTTCCAGACACCCATCACTCTCCATTACCCATGCCCTCTGGTTTGTATCACCTACCTTCAGTGGAAAGAGCCTTTACAACTTTACCATAACATCCCAACTCCTATACTCAATACTTTGATCTATGAAGGCCAATTTTCCAAAAGTTCTCTTTACAACCCTGTCCACCTGTGACTTCACTTTCAGGGAATTATGTATCTGTATTCCCAGATCCGTCTGTTCTACCGCACTCCTCAGTGCCCGACCATTTACCATGTGTGACTTTTCTTGGTTTGTCCTTCCAAAATGCAAAACCTCACACTTATCTGCATTAAATTCCATCTGCCATTTTCAGCTGATCCAGATCCCTCTTCAAGCTTTGAAAACCATCCTTACTGTCCACAGTGCCTCCAATCTTTGTGTCATCTGCAAACTTGCTGATCCAATTTACATAAGAACATAGGAAGTAGGAACAGGAGGAGGCCAAAAATGGCCCATCAAGCCTGCTCCGCCATTCAATACGATCATGGCTGATCTAATTTATGACCTAACTCCATGACCCGAGCCTGTTTGGTGTGCGCTGAATGCAAGCCCCACTTCTTCCATCCGGATAACGTTATCAAAGCCACCACCCCTTCGAGCGTCTTAGCGTAGACTTTAAGGGGCCCCTACCATCGACCAACTGTAATAACTACATCCTTACGGCCATCGACGAGTACTCCCGCTTCCCGTTTGCTGTGCCCTGCCAGACACCACTGCCACCTCAGTGATACAGGCCCTTCACAGTATTTTCGCCATTTTCGGGTACTCCAATTCCATCCACAGCGATAGGGGGTCCTCATTCATGAGCGCAGAGCTGCAACAGTACCTTCTGGAGTGTGGTATCGCTTCAAGCAGGACCACGAGCTATAACCCACGCGGTAACGGCCAGGTCGAGAGGGAGAATGCCACCATATTGAGAGCGGTTACACTGGCTCTCCGGTCTAAAGGTCTCCCCACCTCTCACTGGCAGGAGGTTCTCACTAGTGCCTTACACTCCATCCACTCCCTCCTATGTACTGCAACAAATGCCACCCCCCACGAAAGGATGTTCCTTTTCCTGAGGAAATCCGAATCAGGAACCACTGTACCGGCATGGCTCACCATCCCTGGCCCCGTCCTTTTGCGACGCCACATCCGGCACTCAAAGAACGGCCCCTTGGTCGACCGAGTGACTCTACTCCACGCGAACCCGCTATTACGCCTACGTTGAGTTCCCAGACGGGCGGGAGGACACTGTTTCGGTGCGGGACCTAGCTCAGGATGTGGTAGACCCAGCAAACCCCCCAACCCAACCTTCCCCAACTCTTTATTCCCCAGGCCACGTGCCGCAACAGAATGAACAACAGCACCCCAACGACCCGGGCCACCCTGCCGACAATACGACTGGGGAATTGAGCGAAGGAGTGGTCGCACCCGACGAGCCCGCTGGCCTCACCACTCCGGCGACCCCAATCCCGGCGGTCACGCCGGATGGTCAGACCCCCTGACCGCTACAGTCCTGAATCTACCCTTTCCTTTCATTCTCTTTTTTTTTTCCAGGGTCAGTTCTCCAAGAAGGGGTGACTGTGATAGTACAGATCTATCACCAATGTACATAGTGTATATAGTTACAGTATCTAGACTGTGCTTACAGCGATTGGCTGAGAGCTAAGCCACGCCTACTGTCTGGGCCTTAAAGGGTTGTGTCCCTAGCCAGGTTGGATATATATATATATATATATATATATATATATATTTATATTACAGATCATTGAAATAGATAACAAACAACAATGGTCCCAGCCCTGATTCTCAAGCCTCCAACCTGAGAAACATCAACACCACCACTCTGGCTTCTCCCATCCAGCCAATGTTGAATGCAGTTCGCGACCTCACCATGAATACCGAGCATCTAAACCTTCTTGACTAACCTTCCATGTTGGGTCTTGTCAAAAGCCTTACTGAAGTCCACAAAGACAATATCCACAGCCTTTCCTTCATTATCTTTTCTTGTAACCTCCTGAAAGAACTCCATAAGATTAGTTTAACATGATCTACCATTTACACAGCCATGTTGACTAATCCCTAATCTGTCTTTGGTTATCCAAATACTTGATTATCTGAACTGTTTGAACACCTTCCAATAATTTATCTACCAGTGATGTCAGGCTCGCCAGCCTATAATTTCCAGGGTTACTTTTGGTGCATATTTTTAAACAACGGAACGACGTGAGCTCCACTCCAATCCTCACCTATGACTAAAGACATTTTAAATATTTTTGCCAGAGCCCTTGCAATTTCTACACTCGCCTCCCCCAGTATCTGAGGGAATATCTAATCAGGCCCTGGGGATTTATCCACCCTTATTTTCATTAAGGCACCAAGCACCTCCGCTTTAATCTGAATAAATTCCATGACCTTACTGCTTGTTTGTCTCACTTCCATAGACAGGTTCTTTAATAAATACTGATGCAAAAAACACATTTAAGATCTCTCCCATCTCTTTTGGCTCCATACATAGGAAACGTTGGATAGGTATATGGACGAGAGAGGTATGAAGGGTTATGGGCCAGGTGCGGGTCAGTGAGACTAGGTGGGAGAAGGTGTTCGGCATGGACTAGAAGGGCCGAACTGGCCTGTTTCTCTGTTGTAATTGTTAGATGGTTATATGGTATTATAGACTGTCCAATAGTCAATGAGAATTGGAGGAGCAAGTCTGTAGAGAGATAGCAGGCAGCTGCGATAGAAGGAGATTTTTACTTTCCACACATTGTCCGGGGCCCTCATACTGTAAAAGGGCTGGATGGCTTGGATTTTTTCAAATGTTTCAGGAAAGTTTTCTAAATTAATATATAGAGGTACCGACTAGAATTTGGCAGGCATTGCAGTGGGAGATAAAGGGAATCAATGAGGTAAGAGGAGGAACTGCCAGAGAGAACCATGGTGAGGTTAACCTTTTTGACTTGGTTCTTCTCTCAGGCAGACAGCTTGTAAAGGAGGAAAGGAAGGGAGGGCCAGTGCTCCAACCCTCTGAAGAGGGAACTCTCAATGGGAAGGTTGAACCAGGAACCAGGAGTCCAGAGGTAAAGCCGGGCTCGCAGGTTTGTGGGAACACATTGACAGAGTCGCCGGCGGCAGGAGAGACCACTCCATTACACAAAGGCCCAGACGTCAGTGTCAGGCATTGCCCAGTGACAGTCGATCAAGGTCACACAGCAAGGGAGTCCGGGCCCCAGAGCGCACAGGAAGCTCCCAGCCGAGGAGAGACTGGGTTGGCAAAGACCAGCCAGCTGGCTGACACATTCCCCAACCTGCTGAAGGTCGTGGGCGGGCCATCCCAATCAGCCGAGGAGAGGGGCCACGGCCCAGTCAACGCAAGGGGCAGCCAACATCCAATCCTGAGCCAGGACGACCTACGGCTGATGGTGGACCTGTTCCACCTGCCGTATGAACATGGCGAGGAGACCGCGTGCAGGCTGCGTGAGTTTCAGTGGCTCAAAGCCAACACCGACTGCGTGAGTGCAAACACCAAGACAGAAGGCCAGAAGGTAAGGGGGTGGGTTCAGGCGCATGAGAGGAGTGGGGTGGGGAGGAGAATAAGACAAATAACAGCAAGCAGATGATCCTGTCGAGAAAGGGGGCTCTCTAGCTTCTCAAGCACCTCTTCCCTCAGACTCTCACTTTCTCTCACCTTTTCTGAAATGTACTCATGTATTGGGTGACATGGTTAATGTAGCGGTTAGCACAACGCTATTACAGCACAGTGACCTGGCTTTGAATCCAGCACTGCCTTTAAGGAGTTTGAACCTACTCCCCTGCATGGGTTTCCTCTGAGTGCTTCAGTTTTCTTCCACATTCCAAAGGTGTACTGGGTTAGTAGGTTCATTGGTCACATGGGGTGTATTTGGGTGGCACATACCAAACCAATATGAACTGGCTGTGGAAATTGAGACAAACAAATACAATTTGATTGGGATTACAGAAACATGGCTGCAAGGTGGGCAAGCCTGGGAACTTAACATCCCAGGGTATACAATATTTAGGAGGGATCGGCAAGAAAGGAAAAGGGGTGGGGTAGCATTGATGGTAAGAGAAGGGACCCACACGATTGACAGGAAGGATATTAACTCGGAAGATGCGGAATCTATATGGGTAGAACTGAGGAATAGCAAGGGGCCGAAAACGTTAGTGGGGGTGGTATATAGGCCTCCAAATAGTAATGTGGAGGTGAGGGAAGGCATAAAAAGAGAAATTAGAGAAGCGTCCAATAAGGGAACAGCTGTCATCATGGGAGACTTTAATTTATATATAGATTGAACTTTCTTTGGCTTGGCTTCACGGACGAAGATTTATGGAGGGGTATGTCCACGTCTGCTGCAGGCTCATTGGTGACTGACAAGTCCGATGCGGGACAGGCAGGCACGGTTGCAGCGGTTGCAAGGGAAAATTGGTTGGTTGGGGTTGGGTGTTGGGTTTTTCCTCCTTTGTCTTTTGTCAGTGAGGTGGGCTCTGCGGTCTTCTTCAAAGGAGGTTGCTGCCCGCGGAATTGTGAGGTGCCAAGATGCACGGTTGGAGGCGAGATCAGCCCACTGGCGGTGGTCAATGTGGCAGGCACCAAGAGATTTCTTTAAGCAGTCCTTGAACCTCTTCTTTGGTGCACTTCTGTCTCGGTATCCAGTGGAGAGCTCCCCATAGAACACGATCTTGGGAAGGCAATGGTCCTCCATTTTGGAGACGTGACCCACCCGGCGCAGTTGGGTCTTCAGCAGCATGGACTAGCAAAATTAGTAGAAGTACTGAGGAGGAGGAATTCCTTGAATGTTTACGGGACGGTTATCTAGACCAATATGTCGAGGAACCAACTCGGGAGCAGGCCATTTTAGACTGGGTATTATGCAATGATAAGGGGCTAATCAGCAATCTTGTGGTACGAGGCCCTTTGGGTAGGAGCGATCACAATATGATCGAATTCTCACTCGACATGGAGAGTGAAGAAATTAAAACCGAGACTAAGGTCCTGAATTTAAATAAAGGGAATTATGATGGTATGAGACGGGGGTTGAGTAAGATTGATTGGGTGGTGTTTATGGGGGAGTTGACTGTGGATAGACAATGGAAAGCATTCACAGATCTAATGGAGAAATTGCAGAAATCGTTTATTCCGGTTTGGCATAAAAATAAACCAAAAAAGGTGACTCAACTGTGGATAACAAGGGAAATTAGAGACAGCATTAGGTCCAAAGAGAGAGCATATCAATTGACCAAAGAAAGTACCAAATCTGAAGACTGGGAACAGTTCAAGATGCACCAAAGGAGGACAAAGGGATTAATCAAGAGGGCAAAAATAAATTACGAAAGTAAGCTTGCGCCAAACATAAAAACCAACTGCAAAAGCTTTTATAGATATGTCAAGAGGAAAAGATTGGTGAAATCCAGAGTAGGTCCCTTGCAGTCGGAATCAGGGGAATATATAATGGGGAATAAGGAAATGGCAGACCAATTAAATTCTTACTTTAGTTCTGTTTTTACAAGAGAGGATACAAATAACCTCCCAAGGATGTTGGGAAACATAGAGACTAATGCAAGGGAGGAACTGAAAGAAATCAGTATCTCTAAGGACATGGTCTTGGGGAAATTGATGGGATTGAAGGCAGATAAATCCCAAGGGCCTGATAATCTACATCCTAGGGTACTTAAGGAAGTGGCCATTCAGATAGCAGATGCTTTAAGAATTATTTTCCAGAACTCGATAGACTCAGGATCAGTACCCATGGATTGGAGGGTAGCTAATGTTACCCCACTATTTAAAAAGGAGGGTAGAGAAAAAGCGGGGAATTATAGGCCAATGGGCCTTACATCAGTAGTGGGCAAAATGATGGAATCCATTATTAAGGATGTAATAGCAGAGCATATGAGTAGCAGAGAAGGGATCGGACAGTCAACATTTACAAAAGGTAAATCGTGCTTGACAAATCTATTGGAATTCTTTGAGATGGTGACAGGTAAAATAGATGGGGGAGAGCCAGTGGATGTGGTGTACCTGGACTTCCAAAAGGCCTTCGATAAGGTCCCACATAAATGACTGGCATGCAAAATCAAGGCTCATGGGATTGGGGGCATGGTATTGATGTGGATTGAGAACTGGCTGGCAGATAGAAGACAGAGAGTTGGGATAAACGGCTCATTTTCTGAGTGGCAGGCGGTGACCAGTGGGGTGCCACAGGGATCTGTACTGGGACCCCAGCTGTTCACAATTCACACTAATGATCTAGATGAGGTGATTGGATGTAATATCTCCAAATTTGCAGATGACACTAAGCTAAGAGGGGTTGTGTGCACGGAAGAGGGGGTCAGGAAGCTCCAGTATAATTTGGATAAATTGGGGGACTGGGCAGATACATGGCAAATGCACTAAAATGTGGATAAATGTGAGGTTATCCACTTTGGTAATACAATCCAGAGGGCAGATTACTATTTGAATGGCAATAGATTGGGAGACCTAGGGGTTCTTGTGCACCAGTCACTGAAGGCGAGCATGCAGGTACAGCAGGCGGTTAAAAAGGCAAATGGTAGGTTGGCCTTCATATCAAGAGGGTTTGAGTATAGGAATAAGGATACCTTACTGCAGCTGTACAGAGCCTTGGTGAGACCACACCTGGACTATTGTGTGCAGTTTTGGTCGCCTTATCTGAGGAAGAATGTTCTTGCAATGGAGGGAGTGCAGAGGCGATTCACCAGGCTGATACCTGGAATGGCAGGAATGACTTATGAGGAAAGATTGCACAAATTGGGATTGTACTCCCTGGAGTTTAGAAGATTGAGAGGGGATCTCATAGAGACATATAACATTCTGGCAGGACTGGACAGAATGGATGCAGATGGGATGTTTCCAAGGATGGGAAAATCCAGAACCCGGGGCCATGGTTTGAGGATAATAGGCAAACCATTTAGGTCCGAGATGAGGAGGAATTTCTTTACCCAGAGGGTGGTGAATCTGTGGAATTCATTGCCACAGAGGGCAGTAGAGGCAGGTTCATTAAATCTATTTAAGAGGGAATTAGATCTATTTCTTCAGTATAAGGGAATTAGGGGTTACAGAGAGAAGGCGGGGATGGGGTACTGAACTTTAAGATCAGCCATGATCTCGATGAATGGCGGAGCATGCTCGAAGGGCCAAATGACCTACTCCTGCTCCTATCTTCTATGTTTCTAAGCTGTATCTTTAAATTAAATTAAATTTTTTTAAATCAATTCCCATTGATTCAGTATATAATTGCCTTGTATTTCTGGTTCTTTTGCCAATTATCTTAAATCTGTCTCTGAATACCCTACTTTTGTCACGGGAAACATCTTCTGCTCAATTATTTCTTCAGAAACCTTCATCATAATGAATATTATATCATGCTCATTTCGGCAGCACATATACTAAAATTGGAAGATACAGAGAAGATTAGCATGGCCCCTGCGCAAGGATGACACGCAAATTGGTGAAACGTTTATATTTAAAAAAGAAATGAGTATTTTATCTACCTTCTTTGCTCCATGGGCAAAGTTCCATGCTCCTCCTCCATAATTCCTCATCTCTGGGTCCATATACAAATCCATTTTTTCCTGAAAGTGGCAACCCACGCATATGGGTTGTGAAGAAGGCATATGGCTGGGGCATAGAATATAAGAGTTGGGACATTATGTTGCACCTTTGTGAAATATTGGTGAGACTGCACTGTGTGCATTTCTAGTCTTCACGCTAGAGGAAAGGTGATTGTGCTGGAGAGAGTGCAGAGGAGATTCACCAAGATATTGCCTAGAATGGAGGATTTTAGTTATGCGGAGATTGGATAGACTGGGCTTTTTGCCCTGGAACAAAGTAGACTGAGGACTGACCTGATAGAAGTAGATGAGGGGCAGAGATAGGGAAGATGACACTAGTTTATTAAAAAATAATTATTTATTAATCAAAATAAGTCATACAATCAAAATACGAGTAAATACATAATATTTTTCCCATATAATCCCCCCACCCCTCCCAACCCCCCTCTAATCTAGCCCAAAAGAAAGAAAGGAAAAAGGATGGAAGAGGAGATCAACTTACATAACAACCATCAACTATTGCCATGGTTTAGTGCAACCCCAACAACTGTGGGGAAAAAATCTACTACAAATGCAAACCCATATATCTCATATACAGGCTCCAAACTGTAACAAAGAAAAGATAGTTATTATGTAAATTATACATTATTTTTTCCAATGGGATACAAGACCTCATTTCCGAATGCCACCATTGAATACTCAAATCAGTCTCATTTTTCCAAGTAATTGCTGAACATTTTCTAGCCACAGCTAATTCCAATCTCAAAAAAGCAATTTGAGATTTACCTAATTTTAACTCCAAACTCAATTTCTTAATATAACCCAATAAAAATACCATAAGATCAAGTGAAATTTTAAATTTAAATAAAACTTCTAAAAGTTCCTTAATTCTATTCCAAAAAGGTCTCACTGTTTCGCATAACCAAGTAGAATGCAAGAAAGAGCCAACTTGCTTATGGCATCTAAAACATAAATCAGAAGAAATAAACTTATATTTCCTTAACTTCTCAGGAGTTGAACATAACTGATGAATAAAGTTATAATGAACCAATCTATACCTGAAATTTACAATTTTAGTCATTCTATCCTCACATATAGCCATCCAATCATCTTGAGAAATAGTTATAGATAAATCTTTTTCCCATTTTAATTTAGATTTATGAATTTCTGGCTTAGGCATCACATTCTGTAATAAAGCATACATCTCAGATATAAATCCTCTCTTACCCCCTTTGTAAGTAAACTTTCAAATTTAGACCACCTAGGCAACCGTAGTGTATGCCCACCAGGAATTGATCGCAATGCATCCCTCACCTCTGTAACAGTAAAAAAGCATCTAAGTGCTTAATATCTGTATCCCTCAAAGATGGTAAAGCCAAAAAGGTATCAATTTTAATGTTATCTTCCAATACTTCAGAAGTATACAGTTTCACTTAAACAAATTTCATCATTAATTTCCTGAGGTTTATAAGTAATTAGCAAGTTACATCTAATCGCATTTTTTGTCCTAGAAGCCTGTTCAGTCTTTAATTGCCATGCTAATACTTTATGGGATTTTTCACCCAACTCATAATAACACTGTTTAGTCCTCTGCAATAAGTTCTCAAATGATTTATACCGCAATTTCAAATTAATTAAACAGACTTTTTTAGCTTCCATAGAATCCCGCTGTAGATCTTTTTCCAAAATCTCTGTCTTTCTCTAATTTATTAGTCTCAGCCAAATGTTTTTTTTTTAAATTTTAGCTGTATAACTAATAATCTGTCCCCTCAAATAAGCTTTCAAAGCATCTCATAAAACAAATTTACAACCAACCAAGTCAACATTTATTTTCATAAACAACTGTATATGATCCCTCAGAAACTTAATAAAATCAGGGTTTCTCAACAGCATAAAATTAAATCTCCATCTACACTCATTCTCCAGTATCTCAGAACCAGTACAGGTAATTAACAACAGGTAGATGACACTTGTCACAAAAGGTTTGCTTCCTGAAAAAAATTGGGGGATTATGATAGGCAACTTCAGTCTTCTGCCACTTCGCCCATGATCAAAACTAAGGCAAACATCTCTGCAAATGCTTCCACAATTCCTTCCTTAGCTTCCCACAAGAACTGAGCTCAGGTGCACTCAAGGTTGCCAACATCTCCTCCCTCGTGGTGCTTAGAGGGTTATGGACCAAAGGTTAGGATTAGCTTAGGTGGCCCTCTTGGTTGGCGTGGATGAACTGGAGCAAAGGAGTGGGGAAAATAATATGTTAATTCTTTGAGAAAGGGGGTAGGGTCGGTTAATTGTCAGAGAGAGGGTTGATTATTGAATATCAGATGTTGATAGGGTGTATTGTTGGTTGAGGGGGAATGAAGAGGAGGAGTGAGATGATCAAGAAAGAGGATTGGATGGAAGAGTTGGTGATGCAGTCATTGATGTGTGAATGTTGCCCTGTGATATGCTCCCCACTGTCCTGACTTCCTCCTCCAGGCAGAACAGTGGAGAACACGTGCACAAGCATTCCAGCGTTGGTGCGATGGGATTGTCCAACTCTACTGGCAGTTCATGAGAAGTTCCAACAGGGCGATCGTCTACGACCTGTACCCTTATCTCTGGGACATCAGGAACACGCTCCTTGTCGTCAAAGCTTTTGTTATGTGGCTGGGTGAGTGAGAGGCTCCATTTATTTCTCACTATGAGGGTTAGGCTCCAGTCGAGTGAAAGATGAGTTGGCATTGGCCACTGGGAGGTGTTGGCCAGCTTCAGAGCTGCACTGACCTCCATGTCTATCATTCAAAAAGATCTGCAGTCAAAAAAGTCAGATCCCACAGTTACACAACCTGAACCTAGTTAAGGAAGCTTCTCCCAGGTCCTGGAGCCACATTGTCTGGGTCTGCCACCCATCCAGGCTCTCTCCTGGATTGTCCCATGGTCTGAACCCTTCCGTCTGCCAGCAGTACCTCCCCCAAGATCTCTGTCTGAGAGCTCTTGTCTGGCTGTGATCTTTCTTGGACCTCTTCCAAAGACTCTCACATAACTCCACCTGCCTAATGCTGAGAGCATGTGGTCTCCCAGTGTTCTATGAGTAGTTTGACGAGTCCTGGAAATCCCCCCACTTAAATGGGAATTATCTTTCTTAACCTCACAAAAGCCTTTGAGTTTCTCAATTGAGAGTAAATGTAGTATCAGCCTCAA
The DNA here is from genome assembly GCF_036971445.1 of Narcine bancroftii. Lineage (NCBI taxonomy): Eukaryota > Metazoa > Chordata > Chondrichthyes > Torpediniformes > Narcinidae > Narcine > Narcine bancroftii. Next base: position 7,491,239 of record NC_091471.1, read on the forward strand.
ATATGCTGTTTCAGTTCATCTCCATCGAGGAGATGGAGGTTGATTCCAGAAATGATGGGATTAATTTATGAGGAGAGATTGAGTAATCCAGGACAATACTCACTGAAGATGAGGGGAGATCTATTAGAAACATATTAAAACATGAAAGGAAAAGAAAAAAGATGGAAGTGGGAAGGTTGTTTCCAGAAGAACTAATGGTCATAGCTCAAGATTTGGAAAGTATATACAAGACAGAGATGAGGAGGAACTGCTTCTCCCAAAGAGTACTGATCTGTGGAATTCTCTGCTCAAGGTAACAATGGATGCAGATCGAAATTTTTTAAGAATCGGGGAATTAAAAGGGTTGTGGGAAACAGGTGGCTAAGTGGAGCTGAATCTACATCCAGATCAGCCATGAACTTATTAAGATCAAGTTCAAATTTATCGTCAGTGTACACAAGTGACATCATTTTAAAACCCTGAGATTTTTTTTTCTGCAGGCCAGTCAGAATTTCTAATCGGTGGTGTAAACTACTCAAGAAAAAAAATGCGTACAAAAGAGAGAAACGTAAATAAACTCTGCAAATGCAGAATTAGTATTCAGTAATAAATAACGTGCAAAGTAAGAATCCTTAAATGTCTCTAATTGAATTTGTTGTTTGGGAGTCTGATAGTGGAGGGGTAGCAGCTTTTCCTGAATAGTGGTGTGAGTTTTGTGGGACCTATACCTCTTTCTTGATGGCAGAAGCAAGAATAGAGCGTGTCCTGAGTTGAGTTGTGAAGCAGGCTCACAGGCCAGATAACCTGCCCTGCTCCTATTTCTATGTTGTTTTGTTCTACATCTGTGGAATGATGGTCAGCAAGCTACAATTGTCTCAAGCAGAGTTCATCAATGATCAACCCAACACTCTTTGGCCGTGTACTTACTTAGGACTCGTCCATCAAGATGGTCACTCATTCCAGTGTCTCCATGGACAGGTCATATTCATGGGCAGATCAGACCTGTACAGATAGTGTTGAGGAAAATAGAGAGATAGATCTTTGGATTTGATGGGGTCTGTTGTTGGGGAAACCTTTAGTCATTATTTGGAAATACACTATTGATAATTCTGCTGGTCATTACAAACTCTTGTTGATCATTAATTCCATCTCCTCAGATGGCCGAATTGAGAAGAACACTTACTCCTTTAATTCCTGGATGAACTGCTTCCAGTGTGAGTAGTAGTGTTTTAATCACGTGGATAAGGAGAATGAGTTTATTGTCATACACATTGTACAAAGTACAGAGGCACCTAAATTCTTTTTGTGCGTTCTCCCCGTGTCTGCATGGGTTTCTTCCAGGTGCTCCGGTTTCTTCCCACCATTCAAAACGTACAGGGGTTGTAGGTCATTTGGGTGTAATTCGGTGGCTCGGGCTTGTGGACTGAAAGGGCCTATTCCTGTGCAGTATATCTAAATTTAAAATCTAAATTAAACATGGATAATAAATACAAAAATAGAGAATTAATAGATCTTCACAGTTACCTCAGTGCAAGAGGAAAAAAGAAAAGTGGTGTTACCACAGTGCAGACATTCCTGTTGTGAGCTGGAGCAGCCTGTGACTATTGTAATAAAGGGTGGCTCAAGGTTACGATCATAAACCAGGAACTGGATGATGCAATGGTGCTGGCTCCTGAACTCGAAGAGACCTTTGGGGCAGCATGGTTAACGTGGTTAGTGCAATGCTATTCTCTGGCACTGTCTGTAAGGAGTTTGTACATTCTCTCCGTGTCTTCATGGGGTTCCTCTAGCTGCTCTGGTCTCCTCCCACCCTTCAAAGCATTCAGGGTTTGTAGGTCATTTGGGTGCGATTGGGTGGCACAGGCTCATGGGCCAGAAGTGCTATATGTCTAAATTTAAAATATTCTCAAAAGTTGAGAACCTGTCACTGAGTAATGCCCATTTTCTGATGCCGACTGACGTTGGGTCACCTTCATCCTCGCTGGCATTCCATGCAATAGAAACTTGAAGTCATTCAGCTTACGCTGACTATGTCCACGCTCACACCAGGTCCCAATCATCATTTACTCTGTGCACATTGGCACCCAGGAGCTAATGGCTAGAGAGATCATTTCTTACACTCATTTGTGCAGCCCTGCATTGGTTCACCCCCTCCTCCAGTTCAACGTTTGTTCTGTGCTCATCCAATTCTGATTCCATTGCTCCACCAATAGCAGCCCTGTCTTAAGCTACCAGGAATTCCTAGAATCCAGGGCTATGATTTGATAATGAAGGCTGAGCAGCCAAGGCTAGCAAACACCATGCCATTTTATCTTAAATATGCTTTTACCAAGGTTGGGAAACACATAACCATGTCGAAAGAGAAGTTCAAGTCAAGTCATTTGTTGTCACCTGATTGTACAAATGCAACCTGACGAAACAACGTTCTCTGGTCCTTGGTGCAAAACCGCAGACACGCAACCAGACATTACAAACATACAGACGGAAAATACACACACAGGACAAGTATTCCATCTATACAAATAACTAAATAAATATGAGCGCCTTGGATGGTTAGTGTGAGCGGTTCCTTTGGTCTTTCAGCATTCTCACTGCCTGTGGGAAGTTAAAATACTGAACTATCAGAACCAGCAAACATCTTGGAATTACAAGATCTACAAGATCTTACATCTACAAGATCGTGAGAGGCATAGATCAGGCAGACCGCCAATGCCTTGTTTCCAGGGGAGGAAGAGACAACAGCAGGGGAAATCTCTGCCAAGTGAAGGGAGCAAAGTTGAGGGTAGATGTCAAGAGTAACTTTTACACAGAGTGGAATGCCTTGCCAGGGGTGGTGGTGGAGGCTGAAACACTAGGGGCTTTGAAGAGACTCTTAGACAGCCACATGGATGGAAACTCAATGGAACAGCCCATTTGGAAGTTTGGAGCCATTCCTGAGTAAAACAAGAAAGTCTACAGGACACTGCGATTGCAGTTAATGCACAAAAGTGCTGGAGAAACTCAGCAGATCCTGCAGCACCAACAGGATGACGAAGAGATATAAGGCCTGAGCCCTTCGTCAATAAAAGCAGGCAGGTGTCTGAGTAAAAAGGTGGGGGGAGGGACGAAGGGGACAGGGGGAGAAGCTCAGGTCAATAGGCAAGAGGTCATAGGTGAACATAGATAGGAGGGCAGGAGAAAAAAACTGAGAATTGATCAAGGTTGGGGGATGGCTCTGTGAATGCAGAGCTGGAGGAAAGGAGATGGAGGGAAAGGGAAAGAAAAAATGAGTGTGAAACAGAGGAGGGCATGGAGCTGGAGGAAAGGAGAGTCCCCCCCCCCATGACTGAGTTTCAACTCCCCAAAGGAAATCAGGGTTGTTTGAGCCGGAAGGGCCATTTTGTCCTCCGAACAGTGAGAAATAAGGAGTTAAGTGGACAGCTTTTGATAGGAAATACAGTAATAATTTCAGCAATAATTGGGTCTAGAGCAGTGGTTCTCAACCTTCCTTTCCCACTCACATGCCACCTGAAGTAATCCCTTACCAATCACAGAGCACTTATGGCATTCAGAATGTGAGTTTTAAAAAATAAAGGTTTGGCCACCCCGAGTTTAGAAGGATATGGGCCAAATGTGGGTCTACAGGGTGAGCTTAGGTAGATAGGTCTGTGGAACTTGTTGCCATAGGCAGTAGTGAAAGCGAGGTCGTTGAGCTTCATAGGTATTTGATTAGTCAGGGCATCAAGGGTTATGAGGAGAATGCTGAGGAGTGGGGCTGAGTGATAATGATCAGCTCATGATTGAATAGCAGAGCAGACCCAGCAGGCCGATCAGCCTCTTCTATTCTTGTATCTTGTGATTGTGTGACAGTTTGGTCAGCATAGAATTGTGGGCCTGAAAGGCCCGTGTCTGTGTTGTGAAACTTGGTGGGAATCGGAATGTGGATGTTTCAGGGAGATCCCCTGCCTCAGCATTCACTGTAAAGACACTGAAACCTGTGTGTGCGATCCAGTTCACCTGCACCAAGACCACAGGAGGGGAAGACATTCTCGACTCTGTGTAACCATCACATCCGCCTGTGGTCCCAACTTAATTACGTTCTTTTGACTCCTCTGCCTTACAGAACTATTTTGGGGCAATTTGTGAAAATCCCTTCCAAATTCCAACGCCCTGGAAAGATTCCCGAACTTCGTTCTGCTTAACTCCTGCAAACCTCTTGACTTAATTAGATCAGATACTATTTATCGTCATGTAATAAAACAGAAATACAGATGCTCCTCAACTTACAATGGGGCGACATTCTGGAAAACCCATCAAGTCAAAAAAAATCGCAAGTCGCAAAAGAATACCAGGCCTAGCATTTTTTTTATAATTACATTTTGAATACCTTTATTCCACACTGGAAAAAACTATTAATGTACACAACTGAAATCACACTGGGCATGAAGAATGTCTGAAGCATTGAACTAAAATAAATTGCTGGATGAGAGAGTAGCATAACGCATGTCGCAAGCGTGGGAACAGATCAGAATTTGAAATTGAAAGTATGCATTTAACCATTGTAACCTCAAAAAATCGTAAGTTGACCATCATTAGTCAAGGAGCACCAGTATAACATTACACAAAATTGCCTTTCATCTGCCATAAGGCAAAAATTTGCCATTAGCATTAGCATTGCCCGGTGCCCCTTGTAGTCGGAGAAAGAGAAGCAAAAATGAGCCCCCTCAGAGTCACCCAGTGTTCATGGATTCACCTCCAAGCACTCCTGCAGCCTCTGCAGCCGCACAGACCATCGACAATTCAAGCCCAGATCCATACCTGCAACACGATGAGGAAGCCTTTAAGGCTCAGGTCCCTTTAGGAGCCCTCCTTGCCCTCAGCATCCTCTTGAATCCCAGTTCCAAAACCTGGTTCTCATGAGCTAGTCTCCAGCAGCCCGCAGCCTGGTGGGAGTCCTTTGACCTTAAGTCACCAGCTGTCTGCCACTGTTTCATTTCTCTCCATCTACCCTATTATTTCTCCCTAACATCTTAAATTGTAACAGCAGCGCTGCTGCTGGTGCAGATCTGGGGAGAGCAGGGAATGGAGTCACAGTGCTCCCGCAGGGTCAGTTCCGTTCAGGCTTAAGTTGGCCTGTAAATGGAGCTGACAGTGGTTTTATTTAAAAATACTGCAACTGCGAGGACTGCGCCAAAGATGGCAGCACCTATGATCGGCAGCAGCCATGAGGGGGCTACAGACCGGGGAAGCGGAGATCTGGCGCAGGGTTCCAGAAAATGAGGAGACCACCCCCTCCCCCTAGTTTGAGAAGGAGAAGCAGAGGAGATGTCCCATGGTACAGTGACAACAGTGGTGGACCAGTGAAAGGGTTTGAGGATGAAGAACAAACAGGCAGCAACTCGAGGTGAGGACAGCTGGCAAGCGTGGTCGAGGGATTCACATCAGGCTGTGGTCTGCTGGAGACTGGCTGAAGGGGTACAGGTTGGACCTCTTTAATCCGGTGATGTTGTCGGACCACAGAAAATGCCAGAAAACAGAAATTGACCCCTAAGGGAAATGCATATGTAAACATATCAAAGGTAGAACAAAGCTTAAAACAGGAAATAATACTGTGGGGCAGCACGGTTAGTGTAGCGGATAGTGCAACACCTTTACAGCACCAGCGATCAAGGCGTTAGTACAAACTCCTTACAGACTGCGTGGGACTCGAACCCTGATCCCGATTGCTGGCACTCTAAAGGTTGAATCTGCCGCCATTAGCAGGGTTCAAGTCCCACGCTGTCTGTGAGGTGTTGGTACTTTCGTTGGCAGATTCAAAATGTGGCAGACCATGGGAGTTGCCAGATCTCAGAACGCCGGATGAGAGAGGTACAATCTGTACTAGGTTTTGGAACCGGGATGCTAGAGGTTGCCAAGGGCTCCTGATCGTGTCGGAGGTTGGAATCTGGAGCTCGGGCTGCCGATGGTTTGGACTGGATTTGGTGCCTGCGGGAACACAGGAGCTGAATCCACGGATACTCGGTGACTCTGAGGGGACTTTCATTTGCTTCTCTTTCTCTGATGTAAGAGGCGCTTCAGGCAATTCCTCCCAATGGTGAATCTGTCTGCCTCATGGCAGATGAAAACAAATTTTGTGTAATATTTTTCTGTCATATTGCATGACCGTAAATTGAATCTTGAATCTTAAACTTTGTTAATCGACCTTTTGTTCCCTCTCCCCTTTTTCTCTCTGCATCTAACAATTTCCATCTAACAAAGGGTAATCAATGTTTTGGACCTGGGTGATGGTTCCCCTTTACTTCCTGTGGATGCTGCATGAACTGCTGAGTTTCTCCAGTGCCTTTGTGTATTGCCCTCGACCCGAGCGTCTACAGACTTTCTTCTTTAACTTTATTAAGCATGTTTTTCTCTCTCTGCAGAAGCTTACTGGCCTGCTGGAATTTGATGTTGCATTTTCTGTTTGTATATCACGTTTATAATGTCTGCATTGTTTGGCTTTTCCAAAATAATTTGTCACAAGTTTCTTTTCAGTAAGGGCTGCAGAAGTTAATCAATTTTGTTAACTGTGGTTGTTCCAGGGTGTCGAACCACCAGTGCTCCTGTTGTCTTGGGAACGGAAGGGGACCCCTGGATTTACAGAGGAGGGCTTGTGGGAGAGTTTCAGGTAAACTACTCACCACGTTAACACAGATTACTTCCTTCTCCCTTGTTCACCTGGACCTATTGCTTATGGTATATAATTTTGTTCAGCTCTAAGGATTTGTCAAGGAGAATTTTTTTCATTGTTTCTCTAAACAATCATTGAGTGGCATGTTAGCGCGGTGGATATTGCAACGCTATTACTGCACCAGCGACCTGGGTTTGAATCCAGCACTGCCTGTAAGGTGTTTGTACGTTCTCCTCGTGTAGGCGTGGGTTTCCTCTGGGTGTTCTGGTTTCTTCCCACCCTTCAAAATGTACAGGGGTTGTAGGTTATTTGGGGAGTTTAGGCAGTATCACCTGGTGAGCCAGAAGGGCATGTCTAATTTAAAAAAAAAATATTTTTTTACATTTTGTATTCCGATTGAGGGAAGAGTAACTTTGTTGTGTCCAGGAGAAAGCCGTTCAGCCCATTTAGTCTGTCAGCTCTTCATGGACCAATGCGGTCAGTCTCGATACCTCTCTGTGTGCTTTCAAGTGCCAACCAAGCTTCCTTTTGTTTCATTTCTGCTGTTATCAGGCTCTTAAATGATCCCCTCATTGGTAAACAATGATGCCTTTGCATTGTTTTAACTGTATTTTTATCTATACTCTGCACCCTTCACTTTTGCTTTATTATAGCACTACTTGCTGTACCTAAGCAAGGATGACTTGTATGGATAACACAAAGTACAACGCTTTTCTCTGTATCTTGATATGATCAGCCATTAATTTTGCACTTTTATATTGCATAACCTGTTGTATTTAAGTATAAATTGATTTGCCTGGATAGCTCACAAATAAAGCCTTTCACTGATTGATTAATTTCATTGATTGTCTCCTCTTGACAGTGAGTTCCAAGTGATCAGCACTCACTGAGTGAAAATAACTCATAGTCCCATATCTTTTCCAAAATGTCAACTCATTGTTAGTCTTCATGCTGTCAGTTAACATCTCTACCAATATTCTCCTCAACCAGGGAGTAAGGATGCAGCTAATCCTGAAAACTTAACCCCTCCAGTGCTAGTAACATCCTCATGAATCTCTTTTGCACCCTTTCCAGTTTATTGAGAACCTCCCAATAATTGTACAACTAGAAATATCGTCTCACTAACTTCTTGGAAAGCTGTAATATGCAGTAGTGAAAGAGGTCGAGGTACCATGGTTGGCATAGCAGTTAGCACAATGCCTTTACAGCGCCAACGATCAGGACTGGGTTTTGAATCCCGCGTTGTCTGTAAGGAGTCAGTACATACTCCCCATGTCTGTTTGGGTTTTCCCCGGGGACTCCGGTTTTGTCCCACCATTCGAAATGTACCAGGGGTGTAGGTTAATGGGGTGTAAATTGGGCTCATGGGCCGAAATGGCCTGTAACGGGCTGGATATCTAAATGGTGCCAGATTATTGGACCTTTACTACACTTACAAGCCATGGGTCCCAATAATTTGCTAACTCCTCTCTCGTTATATGTCCTGCCACCTTCAGTAATAAATGCATGTGAATCCTCAGCTCCCTCTGCTCTTTTCACTCTTTATAAAAGCACCATTGTATCGTCTCATCCCTTCTTCCAAAAGGCATCAACTCATTCTTCCCTGCACTAAATTTAGTCTGCCCCTTGCCTGCCCGTTGTGCTAATGGCTAGCCTATCTCAGTTCTATTCTGGGATCACCCTCATCAAATTCACTTTTCCTGTTTCACTCCTGGAATGCATGGCCAGGGGTGGCAGTGGAGGCCAGTACAATAAGGACATTTAAAAGGCACATGGATGCAAGAAAAATAGAGGGTTATGGGTGTGAGGTCAGGAAGGTTTAGCTAGTTGAGTAGGTTTATATAGGTTGGAACAACATCAGGGCCTGTACTGTGCTGTAATGTTCTATGTTTTTAGACTTATGTCCTTAATTTTGGCTCTGCTCATTATTTTTCTTCTTCTTCTTGCAGATGATGCTTCCTGTCACAAGTAGCAGTGAGCTCTTTAACCAACCTCCTCCAATATTCCCCACAGTGAAGACATACACCATCAGGCCCTACGAGCAGAAGGATAAGGTATTTAGATAAACACAGGGCTCAAGGGGAATGAGGGGAGAAGATTGACAAGCCAACCCCTCAATTTCAATGATGGCCCCCAACTGATGACAGATAAACTCTCATCCTGCTGTGTTGACCACATTTAATGGAACATTGTGTAAGGGCCTTGAATTGGCACGGGGCAAAGGAAGTTTACTTCTGCTGTCCTTTACCAAAGGTGGTTTATTCAGTGATTACAAGAAATCACATTAATAATGTACGCATTGCAGTACTTCAACATACACACTATTTACAGGTTCAAATTATGACATGGTTATTGTTGTCCAGAACACACTTGAGTCCCAAAATCGGTCATATCTGTGGGCACCACATGTGATGGGAGAGTGTGTGACAGGACAATGCAGAGGAACCTTCACCCTATATCTACCCTGTGTTGACCCTGCCCTGGGAGTGTGTGACAGGACAGTGCAGAAGGATATTCACCCTGTATCTACCCTGTGTTGACCCTGCCCTGGGAGTGTGTGACAGGACAGTGCAGAAGGATATTCACCCTGTATCTACCTGTGTTGACCCTACCCTGGGAGTGTGTGACAGGACAGTGCAGAAGGATATTCACCCTGTATCTACCTGTGTTCACCCTGCCCTGGGAGTGTGTGACAGGACAGTGCAGAAGGATATTCACCCTGTATCTACCCTGTGTTGACCCAGCCCTGGGAGTGTGTGACAGGACAGTGCAGAAGGATATTCACCCAGTATCTACCTGTGTTGACCCTGCCCTGGGAGTGTGTGACAGGACAGTGCAGAAGGATATTCACCCTGTATCTACCTGTGTTGACCCTGCCCTGGGAGTGTGTGACAGAACAGTGCAGAAGGATATTCACCCTGTATCTACCTGTGTTGACCCTGCCCTGGGAGTGTGTGACAGGACAGTGCAGAAGGATATTCACCCTGTATCTACCTGTGTTGACCCTGCCCTGGGAGTGTGTGACAGGACAGTGCAGAAGGATATTCACCCTGTATCTACCTGTGTTGACCCTGCCCTGGGAGTGTGTGACAGGAGAGTGCAGAAGGATATTCACCCTGTATCTACCTGTGTTGACCCTGCCCTGGGAGTGTGTGACAGGACAGTGCAGAAGGATATCACCCTGTATCTACCTGTGTTGACCCTGCCCTGGGAGTGTGTGACAGGACAGTGCAGAAGGATATTCACCCTGTATCTACCTGTGTTGACCCTACCCTGGGAGTGTGTTACAGGACAGTACAGAAGGATATTCACCCTGTATCTACCTGTGTTGACCCTGCCCTAAGAGTGTGTGACAGGACAGTGCAGAAGGATATTCACCCTGTATCTACCTGTGTTGACCCTACCCTGGGAGTCTGTGACAGGACAGTGCAGAAGGATATTCACCCTGTATCTACCCTGTGTTGACCCTGTCCTGCGAGTGTGTGACAGGACAGTGTAGAAGGATATTCACCCTGTATCTACCTGTGTTGACCCTGCCCTGGGAGTGTGTGACAGGACAGTGCAGAAGGATATTCACCCTGTATCTACCCTGTGTTGACCCTGCCCTGGGAGTGTGTGACAGGACAGTGCAGAAGGATATTCACCCTGTATCTACCCTGTGTTGACCCTGCCCTGGGAGTGTGTGACAGGACAGTGTAGAAGGATATTCACCCTGTATCTACCTGTGTTGACCCTGTCCTGGGAGTGTGTGACAGGACAGTGTAGAAGGATATTCACCCTGTATCTACCTGTGTTGACCCTACCCTGGGAGTGTGTGACAGGACAGTACAGAAGGATATTCACCCTGTATCTACCCTGTGTTGACCCTGACCTGGGAGTGTGTGACAGGACAGTGCAGAAGGATATTCACCCTGTATCTACCCTGTGTTGACCCTGCCCTGGGAGTGTGTGACAGGACAGTGCAGAAGGATATTCACCCTGTATCTACCCTGTGTTGACCCTGCCCTGGGATTGTGTGACAGGACAGTGTAGAAGGATATTCACCCTGTATCTACCCTGTGTTGACCCTGCCCTGGGAGTGTGTGACAGGACAGTGTGGAAGGATATTCACCCTGTATCTACCCTGTGTTGACCCTGCCCTGGGAGTGTGTGACAGGACAGTGCAGAAGGATATTCACCCTGTATCTACCTGTGTTGACCCTGCCCTGGGAGTGTGTGACAGGACAGTGCAGTAGGATATTCACCCTGTATCTACCTGTGTTGACCCTGCCCTGGGAGTGTGTGACAGGACAGTACAGAAGGATATTCACCCTGTATCTCCCCTGTGTTGACCCTGCCCTGGGAGTGTGTGACAGGACAGTGTGGAAGGATATTCACCCTGTATCTACCCTGTGTTGACCCTGCCCTGGGAGTGTGTGACAGGACAGTGCAGAAGGATATTCACCCTGTATCTACCTGTGTTGACCCTGCCCTGGGAGTGTGTGACAGGACAGTGCAGTAGGATATTCACCCTGTATCTACCTGTGTTGACCCTGCCCTGGGAGTGTGTGACAGGACAGTACAGAAGGATATTCACCCTGTATCTCCCCTGTGTTGACCCTGCCCTGGGAGTGTGTAATAGGACAGTGCAGAAGGATATTCACCCTGTATCTACCTGTGTTGACCCTGCCCTGGGAGAGTGTGACAGGACAGTGCAGAAGGATATTCACCCTGTATCTACCTGTGTTGACCCTGCCCTGGGAGTGTGTGACAGGACAGTACAGAAGGATATTCACCCTGTATCTACCCTGTGTTGACCCTGCCCTGGGAGTGTGTGATGGGACAGTACAGAAGGATATTCACCCTGTATCTACCCTGTGTTGACCCTGCCCTAGAGTGTGTGACAGGACAATACAGACGGATATTCACCCTGTATCTACCCCGTGTTGACCCTGCCCTTAGATGTGTGACAGGACAATACAGAAGGATATTCACCCTGTATCTACCCTGTGTTGACCCGGCCTTGGGAGTGTGTGACAGGACAGTGCAGAAGGATATTCACCCTGTATCTATCCTGTGTTGACCCTGCCCTGGGAAGTTTCAGATGGATCTTCTCTCTCTTTCACACTCTTGCTGTACATTCTTTGCTGAATGGCTCCTCTGAATGTTAGAACCTGTTCATTGGTATATCTGTTGGGTACATGCTCAGCGTCCTGGTATTCAGGTCTGGAATTCCCTCCCTCGAAGGATTCTGGAGAGCACTGGAATGTTTTTGCTCCCATTGTCCAGAATTGCAACAAGCTGTGAGTGAAAGTTGGGCAGATTCTTGTTTTTGTCTGTCCCCCTTTACAGAGGGCTCTGTACACCATGTGCTTCGAGAGCCATATATGCAAGTCGCAGAAGAAGGATGATGCAACTTGTCACCCTGACCTGATTGGAGACAGGTAAGGTCCCAGTAAACGTATGTTCTCCTGTGACCAGTGAGGATTTTCTCTGGGTGTTCCGGTTTCCTCCTTCTATCCAAAAACATACCGGGTTAGTCTGTTAATTGGGTGGGGCAGGTAGTGATGAGGAAATGGAGATGCTACAGAGAGACTTAGAGAGATTCGGAGAATGGGCAAATACAATGTTGGAAAGTATACGGTCATGCACTTTTGTCGAAGGAATAAAAGGGCCGACCCATTTCTCCCCATTTGAATGGCAAAAATATTAAAAATTTAGAGGTGCAAAGGGTCTTGGGAGTCCTTGTGCAGGATACCCTGAAGGTAAACCTCTAGGTTGATTGGTGTTGAAGAAGCCAAATGCAATGTTGGCATTCATTTCTAGAGGAATGTGATGTTGAGGTTTTGTAAGGCACAGCTGAGCTTAGGCCTCACTTGGAGTAAGGGGTACAGTTTTGGGCTCCTTATTTGAGAAGGGATGTGCTGGCATTGGAGAAGGTTCAGAGAAAATTCCCAAGAATGATTCCTGGAATGAAGGGATTAACGTGAGGAATGTTTGATGGCTCTAGGACCTTACTCCCCATAGAAACATTTTGAATGTTGAATGGCCTGGAGAGAGTAGATATGGGAATGTTGTTTGCCATGGTGAGGGAGTCTAGGATAAGGAGAGCACAACGTCAGGATTGAAGGGTGCTCATTGAAAACTGAGATGTGCAGGAATTTCTTGAGCCAGAGAGTGGTGAACCTCTGGAATTTACTGCTACGGGCAGCTGTGGAGGCCAAATCATTGGGTGTAACTAAGGCAGAAATGGATAGCGATCTGAATAACCAGGGTATCATAGGTTACGGGGAAAAGGCAGTGGAGTGGGACTGAGTGGGAGAATGGATGAGTTCATGATGGAATGGCGGAGTGGATTCGATGGGCCAAATGTTCTACTTCTGCTCCTCTAGCTTATGGCCTTGTAGTAATTGTGTGGCAAGGGTTTCAATGGCCAGAATTGGCATCTATAATGTTGTAAATAAATTTAAATTCCCTTGACTCTCTGTGGTCACCTCCTGTGGTCTTGGATGTCATTGGGCAATGAACACAGCACAGTACAGGCCCTTTCCGCTCACAATTTTGTGCCGACCTATGTAACCTCCTCTATAATAATCTAATTTTTCCCTCCCTCACACCATAACTCTCTATTTTTCCTACATTTAAAAGTCTTTTAAATGTCCCTATTGTCCCAGCCTCCACTATCCGCAATGCATTCCAGACATCCAAACAGAAGCTCAAGTGAAAAAAAAAACACTAATTACAATGCACAAAAATACTGGTGAAACTCAGCAGGTCAAACAGCATCTGAAGAGTAGCCTTTTATTAGCGCTCCACTTTTTTAAAGTTACATTTCAGAGTCAGACTGGACTGAATCAAATTGACTGACAGCCAGATGTTCCAGTAGATGAAACTGAAGATCAATTCCGGCTGACTGAGCTCTCCACTGCTCCCTCACCCTTTCCTCATCTCACAGAGTACCCTTCCCCAAAAATCTTTCCCCATGTCTTCTGTCCTCCCTCCCTCCCTCTCTCTCTCTCTCTCTCTCTCTCTCTCTCTCTCACTCTCACTCTCTCTTCCCTTTCCCTCTGACTCCTTTCACAGAGCCAAAATCAATTCTCACCTTTCCTCTGCTTCTCATATTATATCCAATTAGCAACTTTTGTCTGTCGGTCTGCACTCTTCCCCTCCCATTCTTCCCTTTCTCGTCTATATTTCTTTTTAACAACTTTATTTATATTATTGAGAATATACAAAAAAATGTATATAAAAAAGCAAAATCCCTTGTTACAAACTTTGTATTAATAAAGTACTTAATAATAAATTAGTAATACATTTATCCCCCCCCTGTCCCCCCAAAAAGATCCTAACTACCCCTACAGCTACATAATATTATAATGGAGCCTTTTACAAAAAAGGAAGTAATAAAGTACCTTAATATTACATAAAAAATTAAAAATATAATATTTAAGATATCATAATATCCATACATTTTCAATATGGTTCGCAAATTTTAATAAAAAAAGAATAATTATTATGCAAGTTATATGTTTTTTTTCTAAATAAATACATGATTTCAATTCATTATGCTATCTTTGAATATTAATGACTACATCATCCTTCCATGTAACTGCTACACATTTTCTCGCCACAGCCAAAGCCAAACGAATAAATGCAGTTTGAAATTTATCCAATTTCAAACCCCTTAGATCCTTCATAAAACCCAATAAAACTAATAAAGGATCAAGTAACAACTGTATATTATATAAACGTTCCAAAAATTGCCTAACTTTTAACTAGAAATTCTGCACCTTGTCACATAACCAAACAGAATGTAAAAAAGTCCCTCAAAAACACAAATCTGAATCCCTAAAACCATATCTTTTCAGTTTCTCCGGCGTCAAATGTAGTTGATGTTGAAAATTATAATTAACCAAACTATATCTCACATTAATCAATCTAGTCACTGTATCTTCACACATCTTTAACCAATCTTCCTCTAAAATAATAACTTGTAAATCCACTTCCCATTTATTTTTAATTTTAAACATATTAGATTTATTCAACTTATCTTGTAACAAACTATACACTTCTGATATAAATCCTTTCTTCAGTGGGTCTGTAATTAATATTTGAAACCTAATTAAATTAGGAAGTTTAATTTCTTGCCCAAAATTTTCTCTTAAAAAAACCTTACATCTGATAATAAGCAAATATTGAGTTTGATGATATTTGAAATTTTTCTTGCAATTGGGACAAAAGAGAGAAAAACACCTTTTTCAAAACAATCTTACCCTTCGAAGACCTTTCAGATCCCATTCTTTAAAATAACGACTATCCATCAAACAACTGACAGAAAAATTCTTCAAAGAGTTAAAGAAAATAATAAGGAAATTTTTATTGCCAAACTTACAATTGCCAAACTTCAAAAATTATTATAGAGCCGCACAATTAAGATACCTATCAGATTTTTATCAAACAAGGGAAAAACCAGACTGGATGAGATTAGAATTAGATAAAATAGGGGAAAAGATACCTGAACACATATTATATAAATGGGACGAAAAATTGGTACAACATAGAACTTCTCCAGTATTACATCATCTCCTCAATATGTAAAAAAGATTCATGTAGAAAGAAATAAAACAAATTATCAATTACCAAAACTAATATTGACGCAAAATAAGCTACTCCCTTTTACAATAGATAACCTTTCCTTTAGAGAATGGGAAAAAAAAGGGATTAAAAGAATAGAAAATTGTTTTTCAGGAAGTAGATTCTTATCCTTTGAACAAATGAGAGATAAGTACAATATAACTGGAGATACAGCGCTGGCATATTACCAACTGAGATCCTACTTGAAAGATAAATTAGGAAGCAATTTGAGTTTACCAGAGGGAAGTAACCTTGAATATGTGATTACAGATACAATGTTAATCAAAAGATTTATAACAAATATGTATATTAAACTGCAAGAAAAGGAGAATGAGGAAACAAATGGTAAAACTAAACAAAAATGGGAACAAGATTTAAATATAAAGATAAAAAAGGAAACATGGGAGAAATTATGTTCTGGAACGATGAGAAATACAATAAATACGAGGCTACGTATGATACAATATAATTGGTTACACAGACTATACATTACACCGCAAAAGTTAAATAAATGGGACCCAACAGTATCTGATAGATGTTTTCGATGTAAAAAAGAAATGGGAACAACAATTCATGCAATCTGGACATGTGAGAGAGTAGAAAAATTTTGGGATGATTTCAATCAGATATTAAATAAAATAACAGAAAACAATATACCAAAGAATAAAAAAAAAAGAATGGTATAATCCTATTTCTATATATTGGAGCCCGACCAGTAATCCTACCCTTGGATCCAATCATAAAAGTCTCTCTTATACCACACTTTTAATAAATTTAATATTTAGCCACACTTTTAATAAATTTAATATTTAATAAATATAGGAACATTATAATCTTTCAAAAATTTTGGTTTCCATTTATATATAATAGAATTAACATCTTTCTCTAATAATTGGGACAGTTCAATTTTAGCCCTTATTGGAACTTGTTCAGCATCTAACATTCAATTAATAAATTTCATTTGAGCTGCCTCATAATAATTTTGGAAAATTGGTAACTGTAAACCTCCTAATACATATTTCCATGTCATTTTTTGTAAAGAAACTCTGGATAATTTATTCTTCCATAAAAATAAACGAACCACCGCATTTAATTCTTTAAAAAAAGAATGGTAAACAACAAGGAATAGACTGAAAAAGATATTGTATATGTCTCTTTTTTTTGAACTTGTACCGTGAGGAAGGGTTCAGGCCCGAGACATTGGTTATATATCTTTACCTCCTATGGATGCTGCAAGACCAGCTGAGTTCTTCCAGCATTTCTGTGTGTTTACTGCTAGCTCACTGTCAGATCTGTCCCAGAGAGATGGTAAACAAACATCAGCCAGCTCACTTAACTGGGAAAGTACATAGAGCTGGAGTCCCTTTGCCCAGTTTTTAAGATGTGACGCCCAATTATACCCATGTGAACAAATAACCCTGTTCGTCTTTGGAATGTGATAGGAATCTGGAGCACCCGGAGGAAACCCTCTCAAACACGGAGAGAACGTACAAGCGCCTTACAGACAGCGCTAGATTCAAACCTCGGTCACTAGCACTGTAATAATTTAAATTAAATTTATTAAATTAAAATTTTATATTTTAAATTTTGACATACAGCATGGTAACAGCCCCTTACAGCCCACGACCCCATGGTGCCCAATTAACCTACAGCCCCAGTACGTTTTGAACGGTGGGAGGAAACCGGAGAACCTGGAGTAAACCCACTCAGACACGGGGAGAGCAGACAAACTCCTTACAGACAGTGCGGGATTCAAACCCCAGACCTGATTGCTGGTGTTGTAACAGTGTTGGGCTAACTTCTATGCTAACCGTGCCACCTATATATATTACTGTGGTTTTAGAGATCTATTTAAGTTTTATTTATTATTTGCCGTGTGAAATGTACAGTATCTCTGGAAATTCCATATTTCTGAATCTCCTTGTTGCTGACGTACAGCTGCATTCCTGGACCCAGGGAGACTGCGTTTGTAACTCAAAGGTCTACTTACTAGGCCCTGTGTTCACATCTTGCCTTTAGGTTCTTGGGCCATTTTCTGACATTATGCCCGGATTACAGCTTTGTGCTGGAGGATGACCACGGAGTGTGCGGCTACGTTTCTGGAGCCTTGGAAGCCAAGGCATTCCTGAAAGGGATTGAGGCAACTTGGTTTCCTGCCATGCAGGAGAAATACCCCAAACCTACAGCTCTTGAGAGCCTAACTTCGACTCAGGTAAAGGCTGTAAAGGCTTGGGGAAAATCTGGGAATGGGTCTGCTTCGCTTTAAAGCTTACATTTGAATGCCCAGCCCAATTCCTGCACTGCCAGACTGAGACTACCCACAAACTGGAGGACCAACACCTCATATTTCTGTCCAGGAACCCTCCAAACGGATGGCATTAACATCGTCCTCTCTTGTTCCATTAGTCCCCATTCCCCATCTCTCCCCTTCCCCTATCCCTATGTCTCCTTTTCTTTCTCCCTCCCTCTCTCTTTCCTTCTGTCTCCTTTCATCCAGCTCTGCATTCACAGAGCCACCACCCTCCCCCAACCATTTCTCTCCTGTCCTCCTGTTCATGACCTTGTGCCTTTTGCCTCTTGGCCTGTCCCCATCCCTTTTATTCAGGCCCTTTCCTGCTTTCTGCTCATGAAGGCAAGGCTCAGGCCCAAAATATTAGTTATATCTCTTTACCCCCAGGAAGAGACTTTGAATCATTTTCCTTTTGTCAATTATTCTGAATAAAGTCCACTTTTGGTTAAAAAAAATCTTTACCTCCTCTGATCGCTGTGTGACCTGCTGAGACCCTCTAGAATTTTTGTTTTTTTAAACTAAAATTACAGCATCTGCAGACTTTCAGGTTTCACTACATTTGAATAGCGCCTTTTACAAATTCCAAAATCTTCCTTTTATCCTTGAACAGCTGCTGAAATATCGATCGTAGGAAATGCAGCAAACAGCTGTGACCAAATAAAAACACCAGATGCTAAAAAATCGGAGAGAAAAGAGCTGGAAATGCTGCAGAACCTCAACCAGTCAGGCACCATCTGCAGAAGGAGTTAATGTTTCGGCTCTGTGACTCCACCTTGGCAGAACCAAAGGAAATCACCTCCTAATCTGAATGAGTGTGTAGGTTGAAGGATATCTTCCTTGCTTCTGCATGTCCTTCTGGAAGAGTTTTGTGTCTCACCTAGAACTCTAGTACTGCAGCATTTTCTCAGCACTGCACCATCGTTATAACCCGTGGTTCTGCTAGTGCTGTGCCCTTGGCCAGCAGGTACTGGCGCAGCTCCTCATTCATAAAGGAAGACCTCTGGTTGCTATGGATGTAGCAGGGCTACCCGAACAGTGTGAATTTGCTGCGTAGTGACTTTATGACTGTGGCTATGGTCATGTCTAGGCAGGGGATGGCGAAAGGGAAGCGGGAGTATTCGTCGATGATATTTAGGAAGTATACGTTCCTGTTGGTGGAAGGGAGGGGGCCTTTGAAGTCCATTCTCAGCATTCAAAAGGGCAGGTGCCTTTAATTAGGTGGGTTTTGTCTGGCTGATAGAATTGGGGTTTACATTCGGCACAGACTGGGCAGCTCCAGGTGACCCCGGGGTGACAGAGGTTGTTGTGGAGGACTTGGAGGTGGTCCAAATCCGCCTTAGCGCATGTCCACTGGTACAGGGCATCAGGAAACTCACTGAGATTCCCAGGCCGGTACAAGATCTTGTACTTGTAGGTGGATGGCTCAATTCTCCACATCAGGATCTTGTTGTTCTTAATTTTTTTCCTGCAGTTTGTTATTGAACATAAAGGCGACTGCACGTTGGTTAGTCAGCAGGGTGAACAGTTTGCCAGCCAGGTACTCCTTCAGTGGTGCACAGCTTCCACTGTGGCCTAGGCCTCCTTCTCGATGGCAGAGTGCCGGAGTTCTGGGCCCTGGAAGGTTCAGGGAAAAAAAATTGCCACGGGCCAGCCTGCCTGGTTGAGCGTGGCAGCCAGGGCAAAGTCAGATGCATCATTCTCCAGCTGAAAGGGGATGCATTCATCCACAACGTGCATTGCCGCCTTGGCGATGTCACCCTTAATGCACGTGAACACCACTTGGGCTTCTGCCGACAGGGGAAAAGTGGTGGATTTCACCAGGGGTGGGCTTTGTCCCATTGGGTGTAATAGGAAAAGAACCCCAAGCACCTTTCAGGGCCTTGTGAGTATGGGGCAATGGGTGCTCCAGCAGGGGGCGCATGCAGTCATTGTTGGGCCCAATGACGTCGCTGTCCACCACACAACCAAGGATGGCCAGCTGTGAAGTGTTTCTTTTGGTTGTATGTGAGGCTGAGGCTTTTGGCTGTCTGGACAAATTTCTGTAGATTAGTGTCATGATCCTGCAGGCCATGGCCATAGATGATCACATTGTCAAAATAGGGAAATGTGGCCTTTAGCTCGTAGTCATCCACTATCCAGTCCATCTCCCTCTGGAAAACAGAGACCCCATTGGTGATCCTGAAGGGAACCCAGAAGAAGTGGTAGAGGTGGCCATCCGCCTCGAAGGCAGTGTCCTCCTGGTAGATTGGGAGTTGGTGGTAGGCCAACTTGAGGTCAATGGCTGAGAAGACCCGGTACTGAGTGATCTTGTTCACCATGTCAGTGAGTAGGTAGGCATCCAACTGAGTAAAATGGTTTATGGTTTGATTGTAGTCGGAAGTGATGACGCTGGAAGTGGTCCCATCTCAGTATGCTGCCCCCATGGTCCCGCCAAGCCATTCCCCGTGCCCGGAAGTGGCGAGATCCAAGATGATGGCAGCTGCTGGCCACACATGGTGCTGCTGGAGAAGGGTTTGGACCCACATACCTTCCCATAGTGTCAATTCTACCCACAGGCAGAACATGTAACATTTTGGGCTGTGCTGCTCTTATGGGGATATTTCATGTGGCTGCAGAAGTAGCTCTCTGAGTTCTCGATGGCGGTGCCCTGGGCCCCGCGTCCCAAGATGGTAGCATCCGTGCTCCCATGTGGAGGCCGTATTTTCTGAGAAGACCTCTGCGTTCAGCTGTGCTGTCTTGAGTGCTTTAGCCAGGTTGACGACTTCTTAGAGGCTTTGATCACCCTTTTCCAAGGTTCTCTGTCTGATGTGATCAGACTTGAATCCAGCCACACAGGCATCACTCTAAGTGGACAGCAGCAGAGACATCTCTGCAGCCGCAGGCTTACCCCTCCACCCACAGGACCCACCAACTCACCAGGCACTTGTCTAAGACTGCCCAGAAGGTACCTGGCATAGATAACATGCGTCGGGGCCTGATACTGTCTCTGCAGAAGCTCCATTATGGCCGAGTAAGTAGTGCAGTCACTTCTCATCTGAGAAGCACAGTGTCTGACCTGAGCGAAGAGTAGATCTCATTTATATTCCTCACTCTGCACGTCATTGCATCTCATGAAAGCATTGAGGCAGTGCAGCCATTGATTGAATTTGATGGAAGGCTCCGGATTTTTAGGGTCGGTGTCTAGTTTATCTGCCCACATTGCCTTGTCCATGGCCCAAAATTAAGGTGTTTAAATGTAGTGCTATTGATCAATCACATTAGCCAAGGATCTGTGATTAATAGGCTTTAATCACCTTACGACATCAACATATCTCACATGTTGCTGGCCTGATTCCAAGGCAGGTACTGAGAGAGGAGTTTGGGCGTAACAGCCCCTATAGAGATATCTGGGAGGGAGGAGTCACAGGGTAAAGGGAGTGGGCCAGCTCAAACAGTACATTCATACAGACAGTGCTAATAGCTATGCAATGGTTCCACCACTGCCCGGCCTTCTCCCCATAACCTTTGATGCCCTGGCTAATCAAGAGCCTATCAATCTCTGCCAATTACCCGGCCTCCACAACTCCCTGTGGCCACGAATTCCACAGATTTACCAAACTCTGGCTGAGGAAATTCCTCCACATCTCTGTTCTAAGCAGACGCTCTTCAATTCTGAAGTCGTACCTTCTTGTCCTAGACTCTTCCACCATGGACCCCCATCACCCTGGCCAAAACCTCACTTCAGAAGGTACCGAAGCCTGAAGTTTAGCACCGTTAGGTTCAAGAACAGTTTTTATCTAATGAGCATCAGGTTGAAGGTTCCTTTTATTGTCATGTAACGATACAAACAATGTTATGTACATGATATATTTCAACTGTTGCCTGCCATAAAGGCAAACAAAAGAGTGACCTGCAGCATTACTTGGTGCCCTCAATAATAACAGAAAGAGAAGCAAAAAAGAATTCTTTCAGAGTCACTGTGGGTCCATGGATTCGCCTTCAGTTCTCCCACAGCCTCTGCAGCCCCACAGTCTCCTGTTTGATCCATCGGCGATCTGAACCTCTGACACGATCAGTAACCTCCCCGGACAACATAAACCAGCAAGCTACTACAGCACCACCAAAAACCTCTCTGAGCTAGTAAAACACCATTTTTTTTCTTGCCCTAACTGAATATTTATTTGTCTCTACTTTATATTTTATAATCAAACTCAGAATCAGAATTTACTGTCATGAACAAGTCATGAAATTCAGTGTTTTGCGGCAGTGTCAGGTACAAACATTCATTATCATAAACATCTTACAACATTACTATATAAAAAAATAATAGTGCACGAAAAGTCAGGCCGTGTCTTTGGTTCAGTGATTATTCAGGAATCTGATGGCAGCGGGGAAGAAGCTGTCCTTGTGCCGCTGAGTGCTCAACTTTAGGCTCCTGGACCTTTTCCCCCCCCCCGTGGCCTAGGTAGTGGGGGTCTTTGAGAATAGAGGCTGCTTTTTTAAGATATATAGATGTCCTCGGAGTGAAGTCTGGTGCTTGTGATGTCGCAGGCCAAGTTAACGATCTTCTGGAGTTTATTCTTGTCCTGAGAGTTAGCAATTATACAACAGCCAGGGTGCTCTCCACGGTAAACCTGTAGAAGTTTTTGAGAGTCTTCGGTGACATAGCAAATCTCCTCAGACACCTCACAAAGTCTAGCCACTGGCGAGCCTTATTTGTGATTGTATCAATGTAGAAGCTCCATGACAGATCCTCAGAGATGTTGACCTCCAGGAATTTGAAGTTTTTGACCCTCTCCACTACTGAGCCCTTGATGAGGACTGGGTCGTGTTCTCCTGACTTCCTTCTGAAGTCCGCAGTCATTTATTTCAGTACTGGGATAACTTAGTGTATACTATTGGAGTTGGAGACCATTTGACAATAAAATGTGGGATCAGAGTAGGCCATTTCGCCTATCGAGTCTGCTCTGCTATTCCATTATGAACTGATCCATTCTCACACTCAGCCCCACACCCCTGCCTTCTCCCCGTACCTTTGATCTCCTGGCTATTCAGGTAGATATCCATATCTGCCTTAAATACACCCAAAGACCTGCCCTCCCCTGCTGCCTATGGTAGCATATTCCAGAGGTTTACCGCTCCCTTACTAAAGAAATTCCTTCGCATCTCTGATTTAAATGGTTGCTCTTTACTTTCCCTTGTCCTCGACTCCCCTAACAAAGGAAACAACGTAGTCATATCTACTCTATTCAAACTGTTTCTGTGAGGTCACCCCCCCCCCCCCCCCTTATTCTTCTGAAATCCAAGGAGTACAGTCCAAGAGCTGTCAAACATTCCTCATACCAATCCCTTCATTCCAGGAATCATGCCCTGTCCAAGTCTAACTTCCTTTGTTAACTAGAAAGTGTCTGTTTAGCTGCAGAAAGTGAGAATTTCATTGTATGGCAATAACTCATTATTATTGTTAATGTGAATGGGAATTTCAGTATGGGGTGGGCAGTGATAAGGAAGGGGAATGATTAACAGAACTTGGCATAAATAGTCTGGCTGAATGAATTGCTGCATCGGGCTTAAGAACATTACACAGCTGGACATCTGTTTATAGAACATTGCAGCACATTACAGACCCTTTGGCACACAAAGTTGGACTGACCCACGTGTACCTACCAAACAAAACCCTCCTTAATAACCCTCTATTTTCCTTTCATCCATGTACCTAAGAGTCTCTTAAATGTCCCTAATGTTCCAGTCTCCACCATCACCCCTGGCAATGCCTTCCAGGAACCCACAACACTGTAAAAATCTTACCCCTGATGTCTGCTCTAAACTTTCCTCCCTTCACTTTGTCTTCTTGTGTTTGTTATTCCCACTTGTGAAAAGGGTGTTGTCTGTCCACCTCATCTGTGCCTCTCATAATCTTGTAAACCAAGTCACCTCTCATCTTCGCTTTAGAGACATAGATCTGCCAACCTTCCCACATAAGACAGACTTTCCAATCGAGGCAACAACCTGGTAAATCTCCTTTGCACCCTCTCCACATCCTTGTAATAGGTGACCAGAATTGAACACAATATTCTAAGTGTGGTCTCACCAGAGATTTATAGAGCTGCAACATTACCTCACGACTCTTGAACTCAATTCCCCAATTAATGAAGCCCAGAATACCATAGACCTTCTTAAATATCCTATCAACCTGTGTGGCGAACCTGAGACCATTACTGGTGTGAAACAAGGAAATCTGCAAATGTTGGGATAACTGCTCACTGGTTAACAATTGTCTCTTTTTTTTTCCAGGAGCTGATGATGTTTTTCCACAGGAAGATTCCCAGCTTCTCTGATTCCTTGCTCTATCACTTCCCTTCCCTAATTCAGTTGGATGTTCATCCAAAGATGTCAGATCCCAGCGAGGCTCGGAATTTAGTCATCTGCATATTGTCTGCACTAAAAGCCAATGGTAAAATGTTCCCTCTCCCTGAGCTGCCTCCTCAGTCACTCCTACATTTTCTCCCCAACCTGCTCTATGTGTCTCTCCTTCTGTCCACCACAACCCTACTCCCCGTATCTCTCCATGTTTTTCTCCCAACTTTCCCACATCCCTGCATCTATTCCAATTTAAATTTTGACATAAAGTACTGTAACAGTCCCTTTCGGTCCACAAGCTCATGCTGCCCAATTCTACCCAATTGACCTCCAACACCTGTTCATTTTGAACAATGAGAGGAAACCCACATAGATACGGGGAGAAAGTACAAACTCCTTACAGGCAGCATGGGGTTCGAACCCTGGTCGCAATAGCTGGCGCTATCACAGTGTTGGTCAACCATGCTCCCTGTATCTTCCTGACCCTGCCCCTGATCCCGTCAACCTTTCCACTTCTCAACCACGAGTACAATGTATAGAGCCCTGAAATTCCTACTTGCTGTAGCCACGTACACCAACTACTAATAGCATAACAACAACATACCAAAAGAGAAAAGATAATAAATATAAAAGGATAAAAAGTTAAATATTTACAGTTGCAGTTAGTGCAGGTTTGTGTTTCAATAGTGCGGAGAGAATTTGTAGAGGTCCTGCGGTGTATTAGGGTGGAATGGGGCGGTTCAAGAGCCTGATCGTTGGGGAAGAAAAGCTGTTCTTGAACCTAGAGGTGCTAGACTTAGGCTTCTGTATCTTCTGCCCAAAGGTAGCAGCAAACAGCACCTTGCATAGATAATTTCAATTGGCGCTCACCTTACCAAACCAGGCCATGATACAGCCAGTCAGTATATTTTCCACAGAGCACCTGCAGACGTTTGACACGCCAAATCTCCTGAGAAAGTAGAGACATTGGCATGCCTTCTTCAGTTGCCTCAGCGTCCCAACTCCAGGGAATGCCCTCCGATATATGGTCTCCCAGGAACTTGAAGGTACTCCACCACTGTCCCATCAATGTAAACAGGTGTTTAGTCTCTTGCCTCCCCTTAAGAGTGCAACAGTCTCCTTGATGTTTGTCACTGCTGTGTTAATTCAGCTGTCCAATTATAGAAAGGATGCCACTAAACTGGGGAAAGCTCCAGAAAAGTTTCACAAGGGTGTTGCCAGGACTGGAGGGCTGGAGTTATAAGGAGAGGCTGGAGAGACTAGGAGATTTTACCCTGAAGTGCAGGAGGCCAAGGGGTGACCTTATACCTGAGGGGCATGGATAAGGTGAATAGTTGCAGTCTATTTCCCAGGATCAACGGTTCTCGAGCAAGAGGGCATTGGTTTGGAAAGAACATTGGCAGATGGAAGTTCATCTACCCAAGTTGATGGATGCTGTGAAGTCAAATAGGGGTAGATCATGTACAGGAAATAGTTGGGTACTAAGGAATATTGCTGACCCAGGGGTCTGAGTCTAGAATCCCCTGACCGTGACAACACAAGTGGAGTGTGTAGATGTCCTCGAATGTCAGGGAACAGAATATAAGAGTTGAGAGGTTATGCCGAAACTTTACAAAATACTGGTTTAGCTGAGTTTTGTGTTCATTTGTGGGTCACCACAGGGGATTAATTGCAGAGGATATTCCCCAGGATGTTGCCCACATTGGACAACTTTAGTTATGTGAAGAGACCTGGATTGGCCGAGCTTGTTTTCCCAGGAGTGATAGAGGATGAGGGGTGTCTCCTTATTTTCTATAATTTTACAAGAAGCAAAAAAAAAGAGAGCTGCGACCTTTCTCTCATGCTTGAGGATCAAAATCATCAGGGCATCATCGGTTTAAGGTGAGAAGATTTTCACATAGATAGTGAATGTAGCTGCAACACCCTCCCAGAGGATGTGATAGAATCAGATGCAAATACAATGTTTAAGGGGGTATTCGGACAGACAACAATGTAGGCAAGGTATAGGAAGGTACAGTCCAAATTGCAGGCAGATGGGATTAGTATAGATGGGCCAGGAGATCAGTATAGGGCTTGCTTCCATTGCTGTACTCTGATTTACAGGCTGCCATGAACATTGTCCGCAGCGCCAAATAGGTCTTCCTAGGTTCCCTTATTTACCATTTGCACACCAAACGACCCCACAGCGCCGAATCTAGAAATAGTCTGAATTGAATTGTTTATTGTCTCCTGTACTGTCATGCAGTAAAAAGCTTTGTTTTTTGTGTGCTATCCAGGCAAGTCAATCCATACAACAGATAATATCATCAAAATAAACAAATAAATGAACAATAAATGCAGGGTACAGCATTACAGTAAGTCAAAGAATGCAGGGCACCGTGTTATCAAGAATGTGCAGTTAAATAATGCAGGGGTATCGTTTTTTACCAGAGACAGAGCTTTACCAGATCACCTTCCTTCTGTTGACACATGCCAGGAGCTGATGATGTTTTTCCACAGGAAGTTTCCCAGCGTCTCTGATTCCTTGCTCTATCACTTCCTAACTCTCTATACATTCCAATGGCAGTGGATTCAAATGTCCCTTCAAGGATTTCACTGAGTCATTGGTGCTAGCAGACTTACACTACCTCATCCCCAGTATCACAGATCATTCCCCTTTGGAATCAGTGTATCATCCCACTCACACCATGTGAAGGGGGTGAGGGGAAGGGCAGACACATTTCATTTCACCACTACATCTACCACAAACACTGCCCATCAGTGAAGAACCAAGTCCTCAATTACTCAGCTAATTGATACTCCTTTGCTTCCCTCGGTCTCCCTGTTGACATAGCACGTTAATGCTTTAATTTATTAAGGCAAATGACAGTGGAAGAACTACCGATGAGATGTTTATTGAAGTTAACTCACCACTGACACTAGTGTCCTGTATAACAGTATCCCTAAAGTTGTACCACATAGCGCCCTCCAATTGCACAAGCATCCATACATGGGCCAAGTCTTTCTTGGAGGGCAAAATTGCGATGGTGGGAAGGAGATGCAGAAATATCTTCTTGTGTTTTGCCTATGAAAATGTTGTTCTCCAACTCTCTCCCTTTCTTTTTTGATGTTCACACTCCTCTCTCCCTCTTTCACCCTCCTCTTCCTCCCTTTTTCTTTTCCCTCTCCTCCTCCCTTTTCCCTCCCCCTCTTCCCCTACCTCCCTCTCCACCTCCTTTCCAAACTCCTCACATCCTATGCTCCCTCTACCCTATCTACCTGCCTCTCTGGGTCTCTCTTCCCATTTTCCTTCCTCCTGCTTACTGCCGCCATCCGCCACTAGATCCTTCCCCTTTTCTCACCTCTTTGCCCCTCTCGCCTCAGGTTCCCAGGGCGTGTTCTGCGAACTGAGGGCCATTGACAAGAAAGGCTTGGAGTTCCATCTCGGTTTGGGCTTCCTGGAGCTCCCTGGAGCCGAGGCATCGTCACCGCAGGAGGTGATCCTGGGGAGGCTTCTGTAACCTCACCTCTCCCCTCTGATATCGGCTGTCTCATCTTCCCGAGGCAGCGGCAAGAACACGGTTAGCTTTATTTGCACATTAACCTGTGGTGGCCGGGAGCTGGTGCCAGGCTATTCCGGGTCACTTTCTGTTCCACTGTAACACTTACCAAAATCGTCTTCCTCTTCGCCATAGGGAGACCGGCTGGGTAATTTACAGCTTGGACCTGTGGTCTGAACAAGACACCCCCGCTGATTTCAGTGGGGAGTGGAGTGTGCACTGAACAGTGAGAGCCGCTACAGTTGCCTGTCTGCTTATCAAATGGGGCAGACCTGACGAGGTTCAAGGCCTCCTCTCACAGGTGAAGCCAGGGACCAGGCGTCACAAACCTGCCTCTTTAATCCCATTCTGCTCTGCTTGAGAATTCAGAGCACTCTGAGAGCAAAGCTGAGGAGTGGTGGGCCCACTTTCTGTCGGAGTCTCCAGCAACAAGCATGTCTGCAAACTGCTTTTTCTTTGGAAATCACAAATTGGGCGTAAAGTCACGACAGCTTGGTTGATACTGGCAGCCACATTGACTCCATGGATGGGGGTAAAAAACAAAAGTCTACAGATAATTGTGGTTGAAGTGAAAACACAATGGTGGAGAAACTCACCAGGTCAAAGAATGTAGCAAAGTTAAAAATACATAACCGACGTTTCAGGCTTGAGCCCTTCATCAAGGTATGTAGGCAGGTGCCCGTAAATTTGTGGAGCAACACAATTTTCTATTGGGCCACTCTCCAATCAGATGTCATTAACATCGACTTTCCCGGTTTCTGCTAACCTGCGCCTGTTCTCCCTCCCTCCCCTTTCCCTTTTTATCCTCCAGCTCTCCACCCTTCTCCCTCTCCATTCACAAAGCCTTCCCCCCTCCCCCTGTTTGCTGGTGTGCTCTTTCTCCCTTGTCCACCTATTATCTCCTGCCTGTGGGGCCTGTGCTCCTCCCCCATCATCATTTTGTTTGGGCGCCTGCTGACATTTTTTTCATACCTTGATGAAGGGCTGAAGCCCAAAACATTGGTTCTGTATTTTTATCTTCATTACATAAAGGCCACTGTTTGACCTGCTGAGTTTCTCCCACGTTGTGTTTTTACTTAACTCCACTGATGCTAGGAATGTGAAGCAGGCCATTCAACCCTTGAACCTGTCCTACCATTCAGACTGATCTCCGTCCAAGCTATTCTTGAGTTAGTCGCCCTTGACTGGCCAAAGAATTGAAGCAGTCCCAGCTTTTGAGTTCTCCACCGGCCCTCAGCTCTGTGCGGCAAGAAGCCTTTGCTGGCTACAGCCCCTTAACACTGCCCAATGCCTGGTGGCTTCTACTGATGTGCTGTCGGGGGAGGGCGTTTGGGAGCTGGCAATCAGCGGTGCATCAGGTAGTGTGACTCCCGGATGTCTGGGTTCAATCCTGCCCTATGTTGCTGTTTGCATGGAGCCTACACCCGTTCCCTTTGGTGTCTCCCTTCTTCTACCGCATCCCCCATGCTACTCCCCCTGGTGCTTCCATGCCTTCCCGCCTCCCAAAGACCTGCGGGGTCAGTCAGAGAAATGGTCTCCAGTGTGAGGGTGAGTGGGAGAATTTGGATGGAATTGTGAACGTGCATGAGACATAGGAGCAGAAATAAGCCATTCAGCCCCACTCCCCATAACCTTTGATGCTCTGGCTAATGAAGAACCTATCAATCTCTGCCTTAAATGACCTGGCTGGCACAAGTGCCTGTGGCAACAAATTCCACAGCTTCACCACCAGGGGGAATGGGCTTGTTGGGAAGGCTCTGAGGGCCAGCAGAGACTCAACGGTATGAATGGCCATCATTTTGGAAACTTGTTGATCGGTGACACACTGGATTAGAGTTCCTGTGACATGTTGGGTGGGTCCTCCTGATATTGATCTGGGAGGAGCTGGGACAGTTTCAGTAGGTAGGTTTAAATTTTAAATTTAGACATAACGGCACGATAACAGGCCCTTTTGGCCCACAATCCCGTGGAGCCCAATTACACCCAGATAACTTACAACCCCTCGGTACGTTTTGAACAGTGGGATGAAATTGGATCCCTGGGGAAAGCCCACGTAGACATGGGGAGAACATACAAACTCTTACAGACAGTGTGGGATTCGAGCCCAAATCCCAATCACTGGTTCTGCAAAAGCATTGCACTAACCCCGACTGGAGCTTGCTGTTGAACCAGCAGCACTGTGGGAATCCATCCCACCTCCCCCTGACATACCATGGGAGCGGATCTCACAATTCCCCTTAGCCACCGGGGAACGAGCTTTCCTCGTGTCGGTGTGTTCTGCCTGGAAACTGCTGGGATTCTGCTGGAAAGGCTCCACAGTGGGGCATCCAGGATTCTGCTGGGGCTCTTCTGGGAAGAGAAAGGTGCAAGGAACCTGCTGGTAGTTAGAGCAACAAGTTGTGTGTTTACAAACCAGGTATTAGACTTTGTTTCCATCAGAAGAGATGCTAGATGGTCCACTGTACAGACATAATTACAGTAAAATCCCCATTATCTGTAATTCAAGAAACTAGCAGCCTCAAGTAAAGAGCAAATATAAATCGCTGAAAATAAACAGGTTAAAAAAAAGAAAAGTTTAACATTGGCACCCTCTAGTGGTCGGTTTGCCAATCCACGCAATGCACAATCTCAAGCAACCGGCAAATTCACTTAGCCGGCATGCATCCCCCATATATACCGAATACCTAGGGTTTTACTGTATTACCAAACTGTTTGCTTTGTTAATTGCTTATTGAATAAACGCTTCATAATTTAAATCTTTGCCTCCTGTGAAACTGTTGATGAAGGAACTTCTAGTGTTCACTGCTTCTTCTGAAAGAAACAGATTCCAAGCACGGTTTCAGAACTCCAAAGGAAATGGGCCAGTGACAATTTTTCTTAAGTAAAATATTTCAGTAACAATTCGGTCTAGAACAGTGGGTTCTCAACCTTCCCTTCCCCCCCCCCCCGCCCTTATACCACCTTACTAATCACAGAGCACCGTTGGCATAGGGATTACTTAAAGTGGTGAGTCTGGAAAAACAACCAACTGAAAAACCTCACAAAGATAAGCGTATACAGAGCCGTTGTCATACCCACACTCCTGTTCAGCTCCGAATCATGGGTCCTCTACCGGCACCACCTACGGCTCCTAGAACGCTTCCACCAGCGTTGTCTCCGCTCCATCCTCAACATCCATTGGAGCGCTTTCATCCCTAACGTCGAAGTACTCGAGATGGCAGAGGTCGACAGCATCGAGTCCACGCTGCTGAAGATCCAGCTGCGCTGGATGGGTCACGTCTCCAGAATGGAGGACCATCGCCTTCCCAAGATCGTGTTATATGGCGAGCTCTCCACTGGCCACCGTGACAGAGGTGCACCAAAGAAAAGGTACAAGGACTGCCTAAAGAAATCTCTTGGTGCCTGCCACATTGACCACCGCCAGTGGGCTGATAACGCCTCAAACCGTGCATCTTGGCGCCTCACAGTTTGGCGGGCAGCAACCTCCTTTGAAGAAGACCGCAGAGCCCACCTCACTGACAAAAGGCAAAGGAGGAAAAACCCAACACCCAACCCCAACCAACCAATTTTCCCTTGCAACCGCTGCAATCGTGTCTGCCTGTCCCGCATCGGACTTGTCAGCCACAAATGAGCCTGCAGCTGACGTGGACTTTTTACCCCCTCCATAAATCTTAGTCCGCGAAGCCAAGCCAAAGAATGTGAATGGAAAGAAAAAGTTAGTTTAAACTCTGGTGAGACCACACTTGGCATATTGTGTTCATATTTGGTCACCTCATTACGTGAAGCTTTGGAGAGGGTGCAGAGGAATTTTACCAGAATATTGCCTGGGTTGGAGAACAATTTTATAAGGCAATGTTAGCAGACCTCGGGCTTTTCCCAAGATGAGTGTAGTAAACTTTCTTAATGACTAATGACTATCGACCAGTAGCGCTTACATCGACAGTGATGAAGTGTTTTGAATGGCTGGTGATGAAGTAGATCAGCTCCTGTCTGAGGGGTGACATGGATCCATTCCAGTTCACCTATTGTGGCAACAGGTGCCATCTCACTGGTTCTACACAAAGCCCCAGAACATCTGGACTACAAAGATGCAGATGTCAGGATGCTCTTTATCAACTACAGTTCAGTATTTAACACCATCAGCCTCTCAAAACTGATCAGCAAACTCAACTGGGAGTTACCCCAGTGTGTAATTGGATCCTGGATGTCCTCACCTCCAGACCACTTCTCCACAACCTCCATCAGTACTGGAGACTGTTCTTAGCCCCCCTGCTCCACTCACTTTATACCTACGACTGTGTGCCTCAGTACGACAATTTGCCGATGATACCACGGTAGTGGGTTGAATAAAGGAAGGGGATGAGTCAGCGTACAGGATGGAGGTTGAAAACCTGGCTGAACAGTGCAACAGCAACTTTGCACTCAAAGTCACCAAAACCAATGTGCTGATTGCTGACTTCAGGAAATGAAAGCCAGAGGTTTACAATCCAGCGATCATTGGGGGATTCAGAGTTGGAGAGGGTACTGTACTGTACTGTTCTACAGAGCAGTCCCTACCACCCAGCTCATCTACCTGAATAATCAAATTTACCATATCACCTTTATCCTTTGCTATCAATGTACCGGTCTAAATTTCTTAAATGTTCTATATAACCACCATCTTCTGTGTGGAACACTTCCCCTCAGGTTCCCTCCAAATCTTTCCCCTTCTTTCCTGCTCTGAGGAAAAGACCATATTCCATGAACACCCCCCCCTCCCAACACACACACACAATCCCTGTCATACACACAAAAAAATCTCACACACACAATCTCACACTCACAATCTCTCTCACACAATCTCACACACACTCAATCACATACACACACACAATCTCACATACACAATCACACTACTGGAGGAACTCACCAAGCCATGCAGCATCCACGGAAAGCAGTAGGCCATCGATGTTTGGGTCCTAGGCCCTCCTTCAGTGATATCGGCTGTCTCCCATAGATGTTTCCTGTCTCACTAAGTTCCTCCAGCACTTATTGTGTTGCTCCAGTTCTTCGCCATCTGCAGATTCCTTGTTTACAATCATTTTTTCTGCCCCTCATGAAAGGCTCCTGTGGGAAGGATGCCATGAACCTGGAAAGGGTGCAGGACATGTTGACAGGATTGGTGGGCTTCACTTACTGGAAGAATTGTTGAATTATCCGATGTCTACCTGAACATTTGGCCCAACCTTTCCTGTCCATGCACCGTCTCGAAGGGTCTCTTAAACATCCACTCTGGCAGCTTATTCTACACCAGCCAATCTCAACGGGACACTCGGGGGGGAGGGGGTCACACCACGTTTAAGTAAATGCCCTGTTTTCACCTCACGTAACATAAAATATTTTAAAAATGTAGTCAGCCGTAAAGAAGTGCGGAAAAAACCAAAACCTGACTGTTTCACAGAGAAGGGGGCCCATAAACGTTCAGCAGGGTCCCGAGGTGGGGGGTGGGGGGTGGGGGGGTGGTGGAATAGCAAAATAAGGTTGAGAATGGCTGTTCAACATACCTACTCCTCTCACTGACGAAGGTCACCTCCCCTTTCATAGTTAATCCTTTTAAGAATATTTAACAAAACAGTCTTCCATTAAACTGTGCTGCCTCAATTAATCTAAACAATTGAAGGTTTTGATAGGCTGGATGGAAGTGTACATTAGAAGAAACCTCCACATCCAGTGATACCCAGAGAGATGACGAAGATTGCAGTGGCGAATATGTGTGAAGGAGAATGCGGCCGGGGCGGGACGAGTCTTTTAATATGTTGGTTGCTTTTCCAAGGCAGAGGGGGTCAGAGACAGAGTTGATGGAAGTGGGGGTGGGGGGTGTGCTGGACTGAGCCACAACCCTCTGCAATTTCTTACGGACTTGAGCAGAGCAGTTCCCGGCCCACGCAGTGATGTGCCCTGGCACGATGCTTTCACTGGTCCACCTGTAGAAGTTGTTCAGGGATGAACATGACAGCACGGAAAACAGGGCCCTTTGGTCCTTCTAGTCTGACCCGTGCTATTATTCTGCCTAGTCCAACTGACCTGCACCCAGGCCATCGCCCTCCATTCTCCTCCCATCCATGTTCCTGTCCAAATTCTTCTTAAAGTTAAAACTGAGCCTGAATTCACCACCTCAGCTCATTCCATACTCCCACCAGACTCTGTGTGGTGAAGTTCCCCCTCATAATCCCCCTTAACTCTTCCATGCCCTCTGGTTTTTATCTCACCCAACCTCAGTGGAAAAAGCCTACTTGCATTTATTCTGTCTGGACCCCTCATAATTTTAAATACCTCTATCAAATCTCCACTCATTCTTCTATGCTCCAGGGAATAAAGTCTTGACCTGCTTAACCTTTCCCTGTATCTAGAACAGATGTTGGTGACATGTTGAATTTCCTGGGATGGTGAATGTTGAGGGGAAACTGTGTCTGTTCACAGACACAGACCATCCTTCATGAGGGAGCTCCACCCAATGCTGCATCCATGGCTATGTCCAACAGAGGGCAGTGAGACCTCAGTCAGATATGGGTAGATCCAGGCTCCATTTTCTCTGAATTGGCTCACTATTATCAGCTACTCAGCCTGGGAGAGAGTCTCTCTGGGATTGGCCCACCAGAACCGGTATCTCCCTCCTCTCTTGGAACCACCATAAAACTTTGGCGGCCCCTGCCGTAATGGTGTGTGAGAGGAGCAATTGAAATATTCTGTTCCAGAGCAAACACACTTTGTTGGTGTGACGTCATCTCTGGAGGTCTGGTTGAAACTGGTGGCTTGACTCTGTACAGAGAGGCTGATGGTTTACGTTCTCTTCTTTCCCTTTCTCTCCCTCTCTTCTCTCTCCCTGCTCCTCTCCCCTCTAGCTTTCCCCTCACCACTCTCCTCCCTTCACCCATCCCCCATGCCCTCTCCCACTCCCCTCTCTTCTCCCCTCTACCTCCCCGTCTCCCTCTCTCCCCTTCGCTCCCTCTCCTCTCACTCCCTCTCTATTTCTCTCCCCTCTCATCTCTCCTTTCTCCCTCTCTCCATCTGTCTCTCCTCCCCTCTGTCCCCTCCCTTCTCCCTTCCACCCTTCACCTTTCCCCTCTACCCTCTCTCCTTCCTCACTTGCCTTTCTCCCTCCTCTCCCCTCTCCCACTCTCCTCTCTCTCTCTGTCCCTCTCCCTTGGTCCGGGCACCAGCCTGAGGAGAGGAGCGGAGAACCGAGGTTTAATGGAACTGTCAATTTGCACCAACTGATTGCTGACCAGGATCCTTGTTGCCCGGGCCTTGTTCCCATGGTTACTGAATATGTTTAATGTTGGACCAGGAAGGATATTTTGAGGAGGTTTCCTCCGGGGGCTCGGTTTCCTTCCACCCTTAATATGTATGGGGGGTATAAGTCAGTTGGGGCCTTTGGGAGGCGCAGGCCTGTTACTGTGCTGTATGTCTGAATTAAATTTAAATAAATTTAACTTTATTTTAAATCAAAAATACTGCAGATGCTAACGTTGAAACAGAGCATGCTGGAAACACCAAATAGGATTGTGGAGGTGGGAATGGTGGGGTGGACGGGGACGACAGAGGGAATGTTTCAGAGTTTATGGCCAGGCTGTTGCTGTGACCCTGAACTTCTCCTCCGTCCAACTCCCCCTCAGTACCTTCCCCTGTGGCCGCAGGAAATTCCGCACTCGTGGCCAGCCCAAACCTCCCCCTCACCACCATTCAGGGCCCCTAACAATACTTTCAAATGAAGGATCACATGTATCCGAGGGAGTGACCTATTGCTCCCGGACAGACCGGGCGCAGAGTGGGAGATCACTTCGCCGAGCACCTTCACTCTGTCCGCACCAGTGACAAGGATCTCCAAGTGGCCCACCACTTCAATTCTACGCCCTGCTCCCGTGCCCACATGTCTGTCCATGGCCTTGTACTGTCACACCAAGACCACCAGGAAATTGGAGGAACAACATTTGATTTTCCGTCTGGTCCCTCTCCAGCTGGTTGGCTTTAACATTGACTCCTCAGGTGTCTGCTAGACCATTCCCTGTTCTCCCTCTCTTCCCCATCCCCCTGTCTCCTTTCCTCCATCCCCCTTCCCTCTCCATTCACAGTCATCCCCACACCCCGTTTGCTGGTGAACCCTCCCTCCTTTACCCACCGAATTCTTTTTTTGCCTGTAGGACTGTGCTCCTCACTCTCGCCCCCCCCCCCCCACCACCACCTTGATGAAGGGCTGAAGCCCGAAATGTTGGTTATGTACCTTCGCTACATAAATTACACTGTTTGACCTGCTGAGTTTCCCAGCGTTGTGTTTTTACTTCAACCTCGGCATCTGCAGATGATCATGCTTTACTTCCCACTCTCACGGGTCAGTCTATGCCCTCCCACACTCTTGCAACAAACCTAATGCTGCCTGTTGATTGAGCACATCATCATCTACCTCGGCACCTTGCAGCCTCCAGGTCGATATCTGATGCTGTGCACCTCACTTTGCATCAGAGCGGGCCCCTCTCTAAGTCATCCGTCTTTATATTAGCTCATAAAGGAGCAGAAATAGACTATTCAGCCCATTGAGTCAGCCCAGCCATTCAATCGTGAGCTGATCCATTCCCCCACTCAATCCCTTCTCCCCATAACCTATACTCTCCGGACTTTAATATTGATCCACTGTTTCTATTTATTGTAGTGATACAGCAGGGTAGAAGGCCCTTCAAATCTTTGAAGTGGTGCTGTCCAGTGATACCTGATTAACCTACCAACCCCATATACCTTTTAGGGAGAGAGGAGACCAGAGCACCCAGGGGAAACTAAAAAAGACAGCTCCGGATTTGAACCTGGGTTGATGGTGCTGTGACAGCTTTGCAGTAACTCCCATGCTAACCATGCCAACTCTCTAAATTGCGCTCTAATGGCCCTGGTCTCGCCCTATCACAGGTATTTTTTGCCATCCTAGCCACTCCTCCCACCACCTTCCCTGCAACTTCATTGTATTTTGTTTGTGTGTGTGTGTGTGAGTGTGCCAAGCAGGAGAATCTGGTCAGAGCATTGTTCCAGGAAGAAGCAGTGAGCTTCTGATGAGGGAATGGATGGGTACAGAGAGTGGATGTCCATGGTGAAGATGAGACTGAAAGAGAGGGGTGGGGGATTCTAGTTGTCAGAATGGTGAGGGCATGGCAGGTGTCCCAGATATTGGTGGGAAGGGAGCAGACAAGAGGAGAAAGGATGGAGCCAGGATACGAGGAGATAGATTTAGTGGGGCAAGAGCAGGCGAAAACAATGGGGTTGCCAGGACAGTCCTGTTTGTGGCTCATGGGTAAGAAGTAGAAATGTGTGGTTGGGGCACTGTCAGATTGGAGGCTATGGAGGGAAGATCTGGTGCAGTGAGATTGGGACACTGCAGGAGACAGTGGCCTGACATTCATTGGAGGAACTGTGCTCAAGATGTACGTATGAGGAGGTATACAAGAGCGGATGCCTAGTAAGGCAGAGGTCTGTCCACCAGACCACAATGACCCCTCCCCCCTTGCCTGTGGATTTTATGACGTTTGGAACTGGTGCGGATGGGAGGAGGAGGTCAGAATTCCTCCTCTCTCCTTAAGACCATAACTCATAGGAGCGGAATTAGGACATTTAGTCCATCTAGCCTGTTCTTTTCAACCACATGCTTCTATCTTCCCTCCGTAATCCTTGATTCCTTTCCTGATCAAGAACGTATCTACCTCCACCTTAAATGTCCCCAATGACTTGGTATCCACAGCCATCCATGGCAATGACTTCCACAAATTCTCCACCTTCTCATCTCTGTCCAAAGGGGTGTTTTTGTGTTCTGAGGCTGTGCCCTCCGGTCCCAGACTCCCCCACCACCAGTAACATTCTCTCTATATCCAGTCTATAAAGTTTCTATGAGATCCCCCCCCCCCAACCCCCAATTTTTCTAAACACCAGTGAGTGCTGGGCCAGAGCCATGAAACATCCCTCATGTAAACCTCCTCTGGACCCTCTCCAGTCAACATACTCTTAGATATGGAGCCTACAACTGCTCTTCCTACACCGTGTGGTCTGACCAATGCCCTACGATGCCTCCACATCACATCCCTGCTCCTACATTCGATCATTCTCGAAATGAATGCTTACATTGCATTTGCCTTCCAAATCTAGGCTACCTGCACATTGGAAGAACAACACTTTATATTCGGTCTGAGCACCCTCCAACGGTATTAATATAATCGTCTCCGGTTTCCGTTAACCCTCTTCCCGAGTCTCTCTCTTTCCCTATCTCTCTGTCCCCTTTTCTCCATCTCCCCGCCCCATTCCTGGTCCCTCTCATATCAGTGATCCACACCCTCCCATCACTGCTCAGTATTCTTCTACCCTTCTACCCATATCTATCTATGACTTCTTACTTCTGATCTTTTCCCCCTGCCCCTTTGTCCCTCCTCTCCTCTCCCTTTTAATTCAGGCATCTGCCTGCTTTTCCCTCATACTTTGATGAAGTGTCCAGGCCCAAAATGTGAAAGTGGACCTGTGATCACTTGGCAAACGATCGCAAATATGTCACAACTTTCACTGTGCTTTATTGTTGCTTTGCAAAGCATGAGAACTCCGTGACAACAAGAACCACTGCCAACTTCAGCTAATCTCTCCACAAGGGAGTCTACTGCGTGGCTAAACAAGTTGCATATTTATACAGACAAACTTCCAGCTTTCCAGAATATTCTAGTATTTTTAAAAAAATGTAAACATACAGCATGGTAACAGGCCTTTCTGGCCCACGAGCCCATGCCACCCAATCACACCCAATTAACCTGCACCCCTGGTACATTTTGAATTGTGGAAGGAAATCAGAGCCCTCAGAGGAAATCCACACAGATATGGAGAGAACGTACAAACTCCTTACAGCCAGCGTGGGATTCGATCCCGATCGCTGGTGCAGTAACAGTGTTGCACTAACTGCTATGCTAACCGTGTTGCCTTTAGAATGTTAGGATGTTTCTTAGGATTTGTTACATTGGTCATGTCCCTTGCCCAATGCTTAATAGTCTTTTACTGCTTTAGCCAAATAAGGAGTTGTTCCCAGTCAGCTTTGACCTTGCTGAGTCATAAATATTCACAATGGAATGCGTTCTGCTTCTTTGTCAATATTTTGAGACTCACATTCTCAGAATTGTTGATTACCATTCCCACAGATGCTGCATGGCCTGCTGAATTTCTCCATGGCCTGTGTTTGACCTCATTTTTGCTGGTGGGATCTTGCTGTGCATGCACTGACCACCGCATGGCCCACATTACAGCAGTGGAGGTGGCTCCACATCTCAAGGGGGAGCCAGTGGCTGGTTAATTCCCTTGGTCTCTGGCGATTCGTTACGCTCATTACAGCAGCAAGATGGCCCTTCAGCCCATCACTGTCACCCCTGACCCTGGGAACCAGTATTGGGGTGGCACAGTTGGTGTAGTGTTAATGCAACACCTTTACAGTCCCAGAAATCCGGTCTGGGGTTCATATCCTGCGCTGTCTGTAAGGAGTTTGTATGTTC
Source organism: Narcine bancroftii (assembly GCF_036971445.1). NCBI lineage: Eukaryota > Metazoa > Chordata > Chondrichthyes > Torpediniformes > Narcinidae > Narcine > Narcine bancroftii. The sequence goes on from NC_091471.1 coordinate 7,530,179, forward strand.
TTCCCATGCCTGCGTGGATTTTCCATGGGGGCTCCGGATTCCTCCAACCATTCAAAATATACCAGAGGTGTAGGTTAATTGGGTGTAATTGGGCAGCACGGCTCAGGGCTCAAAAGGGCCTGTTGCCTTGCTGTATATCTAAATTTAAAAAAATTTAAATTAAAAAATTTAACATTCAGCCTTCAGCACGTCGTTACTGTTGAGCAAGTCTACCTTCCTCATCCCCACCTCCAGCTCTGTGATCCAGAATCCAACCACACTTCCAGCCAGAAGAATCCCCTGCCCATCCCCTCTTGGATACCTAAACCCACACCCTCTGCTTTTAGACAGGAATCCTGTTTTACCATCTTCTCAACATGTTAGTCCCATCCCTTCACCCCTCTCCCATTGAGAAGAGGCTTCAAGAGTGTTGGATCACCCAGCACCAGATTCAGGGACAGTTTCTTCCTTGCTTTTTTCAGACTCCTGCATGAACCTCACCTTCTTAAAATTATGTTTCCTTTGCTCTGTACCAACTAACCTCTCTGTACTCTGCTTTTAAGGATTGTTCTAAATACGGGTTGACTAGCTGGATTACTTACTCACTCTACACGTGACAATAAATTTGAAATGTCAGTCTCTCATTGGAATGGAGAAGGGGCTGTTAGAGAGGCAAGATCTAGATGATCATCCTGACCTGTGGGCTTCAGAGGAATGGGTGTGGGTGGCATCCCATTTGCCACTGACCCAAAGCCTCACCCTTGCCCTGGTTCCTACCACATCGTTCCATCCTCCCATCCTCCTGCTCTCTGATGTTGACTGCTCCGTCCCCGGCATAGGTCTCACCTTTTGTACTTCTGCACTCAGTCCCGACATAGGGTCCAAAACCTGATATGTTGACTGACCATTTCTACCCTCTGATGCTGCCTGACCTCCAGTTCCCTGCAGCAGCTGGCAGCCTTTGTGTTTCGCTCCTTCCTCCAAACATCACCCCTGCTCTTGACACGGAATAATAGGAACATAAGATCCATTGTTAACTACCAAATATTATCTTAAAACAAGGAGAGTAGATGGTTGACAAATTGAATCCTGGGTATGTTGCTTAATGACCACGATCTGTTCTGTGAAATAAGATGTTATGCAACGTGGACATTGTGCAGACACCATATGATAGAAACTGGTGTTTATTATGACTATCAGGACATGTATTATAGGTTATAGATGTACTGAACCATTATAACCATATAACCATATACAGCATAGAACAGGCCAGTTCGGCCCTACTAGTCCATGGCGGCACAATCACTTTGTGATTGACATGAGATAAACATGTTGCGTGCGGGAAGCCGCTTTGTCCCATTCTCCAATCGAGATTTCTGAACTCTATTCTAACTTTATGGGAGTACGAACCTATCTGTGGTCAGTCAGTGCCTGAACGGATGTTCTATGATGCAAGGCAGCATTTAATCATTTGTTCTGGTAATGATCTCCCTGACGAGAAGTTAAAAATTAAATTTATAACAAGCTGGGAGTCCTCGTGCAGGACAGCTTGAAGGTGAACTTGTAGGTTGAGACAGAGGTGAAGAAGGCAAATGCAACGCTGCCATTTGTTTCAAGGGGAATAGAATCTATGAGTGGGGATGTGACGTTGAGGCACTGGTGAGACATCACTTAGGGTGTGGTGAGCAGTTTTGGGCTCCCACTTTCAGAAAAGATGTGCTGCAGTTGGAGGGAGTTCAGAGAATGTTCACAGGGATGATTCCAGGAATGAAATGCTCTCGTAGGACCTCACTATATTGTGAGAAACATGATAACAGCTCCTTATTTAAGAAAGGATGTGCTGATGTTGGAGAGGGTTCAGAGCAGATTCACTAAGGATGATTCTGGGAATGAAAGGGTTATCTTATGAGGAATGTTTGACAGCTCTTTGCTTGTACTCTTTGGAATTTAGGAGAATGAGAGATCTCAATGAACCATTTTGAATGTTGAAAAGCATAGAACAATACAGCACAGTACAGGCCCTTTGGCCCTATATGTTGTGCCTGTCTAAGAATCTCTCACATGTCCCCAATGTTCCAGCCTCTGCCATTACTCCTGGCAAGGCATTCCAGGCACCCACAACTCTCTGTGTAAAAAACTTATCCCTGATGCCTCCCTTAAACTTTTTTTCCTTTACTTTGGACACATGTCCTCTGGTGTTTGCTGATCCTACCCTGGGAAAAAGGTACTGGCTGTCCACCCTATCTATGCCTCTCATAATCTTGTAGACCTCTATCAAATCTCCTCTCATCCTTCTACATTCCAAAGTGAAACGTCCCAGCTATGCTAACCTTGCCTCATAAGACTTGCTTTCCAATCCAGGCAACATCCTGTTAAATCTCCTCTGTACCCTCTCCAAAGCTCCCACATCCTTCCTATAATCAGGTGCCCAGAACTGAACACAATACTCTAAGTGGAGTTGTAACATGACCTCAACTCCTGAATTCAATCCCCTTATTAATGAATCTCAGCATCCCATCGGCCTTCATACCCAAAGGTCCCTCTGTTCATCCAGACTTTTAAGTAACCGATCATTAACCCTATACTCAGACTTCTAGTTTGTCCTTCCAAAATGCATCAGCTCACACTTATTCAGATTAAAATCCATCTGCCACTTTTCTGCCCAACTCTGCATCCTGTCTGTATCCTCTTGTAACCTTTGACAACCTTCAGCTCCATCTACAACTCCTCCAACCTTCATATCATCTGCAAACTTACTGACCCATCCTTCCACCTCTTCATCCAGGTCGTTTATAAAAATCACAAAGAGATGGGGTCCCAGAACAGATTCTTTTGGCACTCCACCAGTGACCAACCTTCAGGCAGAATACTTTCCTTCCACTACTACTCTCTGCTTTCTTCCTACAAGCTAATTTTTTATCCACACGGCCAAGGTTCCATTGCTCCTGTGCCTCATGACTTTCTGGATGAGTCTCATGGGGGACCTTGTCAAATACCTTGCTAAAATCCATGTGGACCACATCTACCTCCCTACCCTCATCAATTTCTTTTGTTACCTCCTCAAAAAAACTCAATTAGACTTGTGAGGCATGACCTTCCCTTCACAAAGCCATTCTGACTATTCGTGAATAGACTGTACTTCTCCAAATGCTCATAGATCCAATCATGGATAGAGTAGATGTAGAAAGGCTGTTTCCCGTGGTGGGAGAATCAGGACAAGAGGGTACAACTTCAGGATTGAAGGCCGTCTGCTTAGAACAGAGATGCGGAGGAATTTCTTCAGCCAGAGGGTGGTGAATCTGTGGAATTTGTTGCTACAGGCAGCTATGGAGACCAGGTCATTGGGTGTATTTAAGGCAGAGATTGATAGGTTCTTGTTTAGTCAGGGTATCAAAGGTTATGGGGAGAGGCCAGGCAGTGGGGCTGAGTGGGAAAATGGATCAGCTCATTACTGAATGGTGGGGCAGACTCGATGGTCCTTTATGATGTTATGGTCTGTTAGTCATTCTTTCTGAACCAAATTTGACATTGTTGATGTATGTTTTCACTGCCACATTTAGCGATTGCTTTAACTGCAAGATATACATGTTCCTGCATGTTTGTGTGGCTAAAGCATCCTAACCCCAGCAGGTTGGTGATGGTAATGGAGGTCAGGGGTCAAGGAAGCTAGTGGCTTGAGAAGACCAATTGAGTGATGATCCCATTAGATCAGGACAGAATTTTTAGAATTTAAACAGGCCTGTTCGGCCCATGAATCCGTGCCTTCCAAATATCCCAATTAACCTACAATCTTCAATCATTTTTGAAGAGTGGGAAGAAACCGGAGCCCCCGGGGAAAACCCACGCAGCCACGGGGAGATGGTACAAACATTTATGCATGGAGTTACATGCTGGTGTCTGATAGAGAGGTTCTGGGGGATTTATATATGGTTCACCTGTCCAATCTATTGCCATCAGTTCCATACCAGCTTTAAATGGCCTGTTATAGGATCCAACAGATAAATCCTACAACCACAGGGGTCTGTGTCCAGGATGGTGGCACCTGTGCTCGGCAGCAGCCATGTGGGGCTGTAGATTCTGGGAGAACAGCGGACCAGCACAGGGCACCAGAAATAGGGAGAACACCCCCTTCCCCCCCCCCCCCCCATTAAGAAGGAGAGGCAGAGGGTTGTGGATGAGACTATGGCAGCGGTCCAGCGAGGGGCTCAGCACCTGAGGGACCCACACAGGCTGCTGGCGACTTGTGGTTGGGGGACCTATGCAGGCTGCTGGAGGCTGGCTCATGGCAACCAGGTATCGAAGCCAGGATTTGAGAGGGTGCTAAGGACAATAAAGGAATCTTAAATTTTGAATAACAGATACCTGCTTATACAGATTGGAATCTCAATGGGCCAACATGGACGTGTTGGGCCAAAATTTCCTGCTTCTGTGTTCATATCTCCATGTCTATGGCACATGATGTCCATGTAAACTAATCCCATTTGTCTGCCCATGGTCACATTGCAGATGACATGAAGATTGGAGTGCAGTGGACAGTGAGCGAGGAAGTCTTTCAAAGCTTGCAGAGAGATCTGGGCTAGCTAGAAAAATGGCAGATGGAATTTAGTGCAGTCAAGGGTGAGGTGTTGCCATAGGGTTAGGACATGGGAGCCTAACCCTCCTGGTGAATTAGTAAAGAAAGTGCTGATTAAGGTAAGTTTTTAACTATATAAAAAAAATACATTTAAACATTCTATAAAGCTTTCAAGATGCCTTCAAATAAAGTTAAAGTAGCCCAACGCGATGAGAAGACCAAGAAAAATCGAAGACCTGCTGCAAGTTAGCATTCAACCTACTCCCTGGGAGAGTGATCCTGGTGATGGGACTTCTGCTGACATTGCTCTCCCGCAGCATCGGAGAGGAACCCAGAAGCATATTGCGCATGCTCAAAATATCAGGGCCTTCAGAAATCCGTTGGAAGAGGAGGAAGAAGAATCGGGCTCCCATGGACCAGCAGTGAAGAGAAGGAAGATGAATAGGGCTCCCAATTGACCAGCAGTGAAGAGGAGGAAGATGAATCGGGCTCCCAATGGACCAGCAGTGAAGAGGAGGAAGAAGAATCAGGCTCCCATGGACCAGCAGTGAAGAGGAGGAAGATGAATCGGGCTCCCAATGGACCAGCAGTGAAGAGGAGGAAGATGAATCGGGCTCCCAATGGACCAGCAGTGAAGAGGAGGAAGAAGAATCAGGCTCACATGGACCAGCAGTGAAGAGGAGGAAGATGAATTGGGCCCCCATGGACCAGCAGTGGAGAGGAGGAAGATGAATCGGGCTCCCAATGGACCAGCAGTGAAGAGGAGGAAGAAGAATCAAGCTCCCATGGACCAGCAGTGAAGAGGAGGAAGATGAATTGGGCTCCCATGGACCAGCAGTGAAGAGGAGGAAGATGAATCGGGCTCCCAATGGACCAGCAGTGAAGAGGACAAAGAAGAATCGGGCTCTCATGGACCAGCAGTGAAGAGGAGAAAGATGAATTGGGCCCCCATGGACCAGCAGTGGAGAGGAGGAAGAAGAATCGGGCTCCCAATGGACCAGCAGTGAAGAGGAGGAAGATGAAGAAGAGGCCCAGCTGCTAGAAGAGGAGGTATTAAAAGAAATTAAAACTTTTAAAAGTAAAGGATGTAACCAGCATCAAATTATTAATAAAAGAATTTCATAAGATGAGAAGAGCGGTGAAAGGGGAAATAAATAGAGTTGTGGATGTTGTTAATAATGAAGAATGTACATGGAGACATTATGAGTGACAGAATTACTAGAATGGAAGGTTTAATTATAGAAAATCAGAAGCTTTAGCAAAAGGTGGGCATATTGGAAAATTTCAGCAGATGGTATAGTGGGTCACACAGAAGGAGTAGAGGAGCAGGTCCCAGAAGCTTTCTTGGCAAATTAGATTCCTGAAGGAACTTTGAGCACCCTATAGAGATTGAAAGAGCGCACAGAGCTCTTGGACCCAAACCGCTTCTGTGTTAATGAAGTTTCTTCCGTCTCAAGACAGATTCTGAGATTAGCAGCAGAAGGGGCAAGAGCAAGGAACAAGAATCCTCCTGAGGGGTAGAGTTCTATTCTACCCTGATATAAGTGCTGATTTATTAAAAAAGAAGAGAATTCAATCCAGTTAAGAAGATCCTTTGGGAAAAAGGATTTCGATTTGTACTGCACCATCCAGCAACTTGTAAGATTTTTCTTGCCTGGAGGTGAAAATACAGTTTTCTCAAGCTTTGGGTAAGCAGAAGATTTTGTGCAAGATCTCCCGAGAGTCCAGGGGGAATGAAGAACAGTTGCTATCAATATATTTCAATGGACTAATACTATTTGTCAGTTTATGATGGTTCAAAATACTTATTTTTCTTTTGTTGATTTTTGAAAACGAATTAAATGTTCTTTCAGAATTTTGATGAAAATTTTCTCTTTTACGTATATATAAAATCCTTAAATCGGGGGGGTTGGGGGAGGAGATGGGTTTCTGATTCTTATGTATCATGTGGGTAATTGTGACTTTGGTCACAAACCGTAAAATAGAGGGAGTTAACCAACACTCGCTGGGGGACAGTAATATGTAGTAAATGTAGTAATATGAATGCTTTGGAAGTCAGTTTGCTTTCTTTATCTGGATTGCTGGAGGAGACACACACCAATACACTGGACTTTGAATAAAAGAGTTGAGGAAGAAAGGGCCACAGGCAGAGGCAGAGGAAGGAATGGATTAGTAAGATGAGTAATATAGTAAAAGTTATAAATTTTAACTTTAATGGATTAAATGGGTCAGTGAAAAGAAAAAGTGTTAGCATATTTATTTTAAAAATGGGAGCAAACTTGGCTTTTCTGCAAGAAACACATTTAATTGAGAAAGAATGTTTGAAGTTAAAAAGGGACTGGGTAGGATATGTGGCAGCTTCATCATTTGATTTTAAGACAAGAAGAGTGGCATTTTTGGAGAGAAAAATATCTTCCAATTAAAATACATGATGTTACATTGTCAAATATATTCAGAACTATGGACTCTTCTAAATCTTACACACCAAATGTGAATTTATACAGGAAACCTTTTTGAATTTAACACAGGTGCATAGGAATATTTTAATAGAAGGAAATTTTAACTTCTGTTTTGACACAAACTTAGAGGAAAGTCAAGAGCTAAATCAAAAAAAGCCACATTGGTATTAATAAGTGACTTGAACTTTATAGATGCCTGGAGAAGAATTCATCAAAGAGAAAGAGACTATTCTTTTTATTCAAATAGACATGACTCCTAGAATGGATTTATTTCTGATTTCAGCACAATTACAGGGCAGGATATTAGATGCAGAATATAAAGTAAGAATTGTATCTGATCATTTGCCTTTATAATGCCAGTCAAAGAGAAACCAGTTTATAGATGGAGATTGAGTTAATTACTATTAAAAAGACCAGATTTCTGAGATTTCATTAGAGATCAAATACAATTATTTCTGATATATATTTGAACTCTGTAATATGAGATGCTTTGAAAGCCTATTTTAGAAGTCAAATTATGTTTTACTTCTAAAAATCAAGAAGGAGTACATGAAAGATGTAGATCAATTGGAAAAAGAAATAACAGTTTAGGAAAAAGATCAAAAGAAGATCTGAAGGTAAATGAAGACAATTAATTAACAAAAAACCCTTCAATATAACACATTACAAACCTATAGAACAGAAAAGGCAATTACAAGAACTAAAAAGATATTATGAGTTTGGTGAAAGATCACATGACAATTAAAAGCAGAGCAGGTATCAAGAAAAGTTAATGGAATGGATACACTATCAGTAATACCAAAAGGCTGGAGTTTCAGGATGACAGGCTTTTAATACAACAAGACTTGAACCAGGATCCTGTACTGGCCTGATCCTACGACTCATACTGAGGGAGGGAATTGGCTAAACTGCCTTTATTATCTTGAGGGTGGAGTCACCAAGGGAAAGTGGCCCAGCCATACATATGAACCATGTATATACACAGTGCCAGTAACCAAGTAACAGAATACAGTGGTGTATCACCACAGTAATTAAAAATCATTTGAATGTTGTTAGCTACAAACCTGAAGAAATAAATGAATCATCTAAGAAATTTTACTCTAAACTATATAGATGAGAATAAAATGGATATTAATCTTATATACAATTATCTAGAGTGAGCACAGTAGAACAAGCAGAATTAAGTGCTAACTTTACACAAAGTGAAGGAGGCAATGAGTTCATTACAAAGTAATGAAGCACCGGGAGAAGATGGTTTCCCATCTGAATTTTATAAATAATTTAAAGATTTATTGATTTATTTTTTTATGGAAATACTTGATCAAGCATCAAGAATACATACTCTTCAATAATGACTGTGATAACAAAAAAAGAGAGAGTTCCTTTGAAACCTTCACCATACTGAATGCAGATACTTGCTAAAATGTTGGCAAATAGGAAGACTAAATTATTGCCGAAATTATTAAAAATGGGCCAGACAGGCTTCGTTAAAAAGAGAGAACTAGTAGATAACATGGCCAGGTTACTTAGTATCAAACATCTAGCACAAAAAAGAAAAGATTTAAGTGCTGCTGTGGCTTTAGATACAGAAAAAGCCTTTGACAGATTAGAATGGGACTTTTTGTTTAAAGTCCTGGATAAATTTGGATTTGGTCAAATTTTTATAAATTGGATTAAAGCATTATATAAAGCTAACGTGGTGACTAATGGATAAATATCCACTCCATTCCAACTGATGAGATCAAGTAGACAAGGATGTCCTTTATCTCCAGTTTTGTTTATATTAGCTTTTGAGCCACTAGCAGAAGTAATTAGAAACAATTTGGAAATTAAGGGATTTAAGGTTGGTCAAGAAGAGCATAAAATTATCTTATTTGCAGATGATGTTTTAATATATTTGACAGAACCTAAGACATCTTTAAGGAAACTACACTTTAACTTTGAAGAATAAAATAAATTGGGACAAAAGTGAAATTATGCCTCTTACAGAAGGAGATTATAGTTACTGTCAAAGAAATACTCAATGTAAATGGCCAAAAGATAGAATTAAATATTTAGGGATTCGTGTAGACAATAATTTAAAAAAAAACATATAAATTGAATTATTTGCCACTACTCAAAAGAGTTGAAGAAGATTTTTAAAAATGGATGACTTTACCTATTTACATTAATAGGAAGGGTTAACTGTATAAAGATAAATAAATTCCCAATAATTCAATATCTCTTTCAGACCTTACCTATATTATTGCCACAAAAGTTTTTTCAAGAATTAAATAAACATGTAAGGAAATGTCTTTTTAAAGGTAAACTGTCAAGAGTCTCTAAAGAAAGATTAAAGTGGAAATATGAATTAGGAGGTTTAGAGCTTCCTAACTTTAAGAATGATTACCAAGCGGCTCAAATTAGATTTCTTACCTCTCTCTTTAAAGGAGCAGAAAGACCAGTTCTTTCTGAGTTGGATAAAATAGGAGTGAGATTAGCAGGGGAATTTATATACAAAAGGAATTCAAAATGATTAACCAAGATTAAAGAGACATCACTGCTGAAGCATTTGATTACTGTTGGGAAAAAGATAAACGATGAAATTGGAATGAAAGGGAGTATATCGCTTATGGTGCCTTTAATTCAAACTCAGCTTGTACCTTTTTCAAAAGATTATCGATTTTTCATTATTTGATTCAGTAAAGGTGTTTAAATATTGGAGATTGCTATGAACAAGGCCAATTGATGTCTTTTGAACAATTAAGGAATAAATATGAAATACCCAACCACACTTTGTTCTGTTATTGCCAATTGAGAGCATCGTTAAGGGAAAAGTTAGGTTTAGAGATACAGCTACGCATGTGTAGTGAGGTGGAAACACTTATTAGGAGAGAAAATACTAAGCAATTTATTTCTGCAATATATCTTTTATTGCAAAAGAGAACTATTAAACAAGGAGTGCATAAATCTAGACAGAAATGGGAGCTGGATTTCAATATTACAATTGATGAGCAAAGATGGGCAGATCTCTGTCAAGATAGTACGACAAATACTATTGATGTAAGGTTAGTTCTGTGACAGAGTATATAGATATGTTTTTGGGAGATAAATTGGGAAAGGATTGTTACCGTAACTCACATACAAACACTTTAAAACAAATCTTACTTTAAATACTGGAGCTCTGTCATATGGTAGACGTATCGGCTCTAGAGCTTTTGCAAGAGCCTTTGAAGAGTGCTCAAGTGACTTCACTAATGGTTTGTTGTTGACGAAAAGGCAACAGATTAAGGCATTTAGGGGTGAGATTTTGAGAGTACAGGATCTTTATATCCCAGTCTGGCTGAAAAGAAAGACTAAAGGTTCGAGGGAGCCGTGTTTTTCTGGTGAAATTAAGAAGTTGGTTCGGGACAAGAGCAAGGCCTATACTAAATATAAAAATCAAGGGATTGAGGAGATGTATGGTCGTTACTTAGATTGCAGGAAGAACCTTGAGGGAAATTAGAAAGGCAAAAAGAAGGTATGAGTTGTCCATAAGGCAAAGGTGAATCCTAAGGGATTTTACAGATATGTGAACAGTAAAAGAAGGGTTAATGATAGAATAGATCCACTGGATGATGGTACCGGTGAACTATATAAGGAACCGAGGAAAATGGACATTGGGCTATATGAAATAAGAGAGGCAAAGGGCTTAGTTATATAACCATATAACAATTACAGCACAGAAACAGGCCAATTTGGCCCTTCTAGTCTACACTGATCCAAGTACCCTCTAATCCCACTTACCAGCACTCTGCCCATACCCCTCCATCCCCCTCCCATCCATATACTTATCCAACTCTTTCTTAAATGACAAAATTGACCCTACCTCCACCACCTTTCCTGGAAGCCCATTCCACACAGTAACCACTCTCTGAGTAAAGAAGTTCCCCCTCACGTTACTCCTAAACCTTTGCCCATCAACTCTCAACCCATGACCTCTTGTATTCCACATCAACTCTATCTATCCCTCTCATTATCTTAAACACCTCTATCAAATCCCCTCTCAGCCTTCTACTTTCCAAGGAATAAAGACCTAATTTGCTCAATCTTTCCTTGTATTCCAGATGCTGAAACCCAGGCAAAATTTTTATAAATCTTCTCTGCACTCTCTCTATCTTGTTAATATCCTTCCTATAATTCGGTGACCAGAACTGCACACAGTCCTCTAAATTTGGCTTCACCAATGCTTTGAACAGTTTCATCATTACTTCCCCACTCCTATATTCTATGCACTGATTTATATAGGCAAGCATACTAAAGGCCTTCTTCACCACCCTATCCACATGCGCTCCTACCTTCAGGGAACAATGCACCGTTATTCCTCGATCTTTCTGCTCCACTGCATTCTTCAGCACCCTCCCATTTACCACATGTCTTGCTTTGATTATTCTTTCCAAAATGAAGCACCTCACACTTATCAGCATTAAACTCCATCTGCCATCCCTCTGCCCACTCCTCTAAGCAGTTTAAATCCCTCTGCAATCTTTGAAAATCTTCTTCATCATCCACAATTCCCCCTATTTTAGTATCATCTGTATATTTACTAATCCAATTTACCACCCCATCCTCCAGATCATTAATATATATGACAAACAGCAACGGTCCCAATACCGAACCCTGAGGTACACCACTTGTCACTGGCCTCCATCCTGACAAACAAGTATCTACTTCTACTCTCCGGCACCTTCCTTCCTGCCACTGTTGAATCCATTTGACTATCTCTGAATTAATACCCAAGGATTTAGCCTTCTGAACTAACCTCCCATGCGGAACCTTATCGAAGGCCTTACTGAAGTCCATATAGACAACATCCACTGCTCTACCCTCATCAACATTCCTAGTCACCTCTTCAAAAAATTCAACAGAGAGGACAGGGATTAGTAAAGCGAGGGTTTGGAGCTTCTAGGGTGAATTAAGGTTGATAAGTCTCCTGGTCACGATAGGATTTTTCCCAGGACTTTAAGGGTGGTCAGGGAACAAATAGCAGGGGGACTTGCAGTGATTTTTCAAAGATCACTAGTGGAGGGGGTGGTACCACAGGATTGGAGGGTTGCAAATGTTGTTCCATTGTTCAAAAAAGGCAGTAGGTGTAGGCCAAGTAATTATTGGCCAGTAAATTTGACTTCAGTGGTGGGGAAGGTTATGGAGGGTATTCTTTGAGATAGTATATACGCATATCTAGATAGGCAGGGATTGACTTGGGGCCCCCAGCATAGGTTTGTAAAATACATGTTTGACAAACTTTGTTGAGTTTTTTGAGGAAGTGACAAAAAAAGATGGATGAAGGTAGAGCGGTTGATGTGATCTATTTGGATTTTAGTAAGGGTTTTGATAAGGTTCCACATGGAAGGTTAATAAGGAAGATTCAGTCACTAGGAATAAGTAGAGGGATTGTGACATGGGTTCAGAGGTGGCTGGAAGATAGCCAGCAGAGAGTCATGGTGGACAACTGTCTGTTAGGTTGGAAGCCTGTGACTAGCGGGGTGCCTCAGGGATCGGTGCTGGGTCCATTGTTGTTTATCATTTATATTAATGATTTAGAGGAGGGTGTGGTTAACTGGGTAAGCAAATATGCAGATGATATGAAAATGGAGGGAGTGGTGGATAGTGAGGTAGATTTTCTTGGATTACAGAAGGATTTGGTTTGTTTAGAAGAGTGGGCCGAAAGATGGCAGATGGAATTCAATGTAAACAAGTGTGAGGTGTTGCATTTTGGTAAAAATAACCTGAATAGGACATACAGTTAAGGGAAGGGCATTAAGGCATGCAGAGGAGCAAAGGGAACTGGGGGTTATGGTACAGAGTTCACTGAAGGTGGATTCCCATGTAGACAGGGTGGTTAAGAAGGCATATGGTATGCCGGCCTTCATAAATCATAGTGGGGTGGGGGGGCGGGAGGGTGAGGGAAATGACCTGACAGCCAACGCGTGGGCAGTCTGAGACTCATTCTGGACATTCCCTGCTGAACAATTCCATGACTGCTCTTTGTGACAAACAAAAATCCTGGAATGTTTCGACCGGGCTAAAACACTCCACATAAGGTGACGGTGGATCAGAGAGGGAGCACAAATCGTTCCCTGGCACCCTTCCACGGCTCTGATAAACTGGACTCTCTTTGAGTCCATATATGGTCTGGACTATCAACACTCTGACTGTGATTTAAGCCTCCACATTTACGGTCTTGTTGGCAGACATGCTGTCAGGTGCCAGTGTGGTGAAAGGAGGTGGGCATTCTCCTAACCGAACCCGAACCCACACTGGGATGACTAGAGGGAGGAAGGGACTAGAAGAGGAGGGAGAGGGATGGAGGGGTTTAAGATGGGGGAGAAAGTGAGGGATGGGGTTGGAGGGTGAGGGATAGAGTTGGGGGAGTGAGGGATGGAGTTAGGTGAGTGAGGGATGAAGTTGGAGGGAGTGAGGGATGGAGTTGGAGGGAGTGAGGGATGGACTTGGAGGGAGTGATGGATGAAGTGTGAGGGATGGAGTGGAGGGAGTGAGGGATGGATTTTGAGGGAGTGATGGATGGAGTTGGAGGGAGTGAGGGGTGGGTTGGCAGAGTGAGGGATGGAGTGGAGGGAGTGAGGGATGGGGTTAGTGGGAGTGAAGGAGATAGTTGTGATGGAGTTGGAGGGAGTAAGTGATGTTGGGGGAATGAGGGATGGAGTGGAGGCAGTGAGGGATGGGATTGGAGGGAGTGGGGGAAATAGTTGGGGAGTGAGAGATGGGGTTGGAGGGAGTGAGGGAGGTAGTTGGAAGGAGTGAGGGAGGAGTTGGAGGGAGTGAGGGAATTGGGGTGAGGGATGGAATGGAAGGAATGAGAGATGGAGTGGAGGGAGTGAGGGAGATAGTTGGGGAGTGAGGAATGGGGTTGGAGGGAGTGAGGGAGGTAGTTGGAATGAGTGGGAGGAATTGGAGGGAGTGAAGGAAGGAGTTGGGGAGGGATGGAATGGAGGGATTGAGAGATGGAGTGGAGGGAGTGAGGGATAGGATTGGAGGGAGTGAGGGAGATAGTTGGGGAGTGAGGGATAGGGTTGGAGGGAGTGAGGGAGGTAGTTGGAAGGAGTGAGGGAGGAGTTGGAGGGAGTGAGGGAGGAGTTGGAGGGAGTGAGGGAGGAGTTGGAGGGAGTGAGGGAGGAGTTGGAGGGAGAGAGGAGTTGGTGGGAGTGAGGGAAGTTGGGGGGTGATGGATGGAATGGAGGGAATGAGAGATGGAGTGGAGGGAGTGAGGGATGGGATTGGAGGGAGCAAGGGAGATGGTTGCGGAGTGGGATGGTTAGAGGGAGTGAGGTATGAAGTGGAGGGAATGAGGTATGGAGTGGAGGGAGTGAGTGATGGGGTTGAAGAGAGTGAGGGAGATAGTTGGGGAGTGAGCGATGAGTAGGAGGGAGTGAGTGATGGAGTTGGGGAATGAGGGGTGGAGTGAAGGAGATAGTTGGGGAGAGAGTGATGAGTAGGAGGGAGTGAGTGATGGAGTTGGGGAGTGAGGGATGGGGTTGGAGGGAGATAGTTGAGGAGTGAGTGATGACTGGGGATGTTGTAGGATGTATAGGGGGTCTGTGATTAGTTGAATGTGAGTGGAAAGTAAAAGTTTGAGAACCACTGACCTCCACCTTCTTCATCGTGAGATCCTGAGTCTAACCCATCAACATTCCCCTCCTCGAATTCCCTGTCTGCCATGCCCTGCTCCCCACTCCTTGGTGAACACAGATTAGACATAGTCATTTAGGAACTCACCAGTTGACGGATTAACACAGGACATGGGCAACTTACAGTTGGGACCCCCTCTTAGGCTGCTGGACACTTGCCCATAGAACTGGTATCGGAGCGTGGAACCAAGAGGGTACTTTAGCCAAGCAGGGCTCCCGAAGGACCTTGGACTCTGAAGGCTTCCTGATCATGTTGGAGATTTGGACCTACAGCCGATGGATCGAATAAGAGTCTGTGCGGCTGCAGAGGCTGCGGGAGCTCTGGAGGCAAATCCACGGACACTCGGTATCTCTGAAGGGACTCTCTTTTGCTTATAACCATATAATAGTTTAAGGCATGGAAACAGACCATCTTGACCCTTCAAGTCCATGCCAGTTTACTCAAACAACTCCACTAGCTCCCCCCCACTTATTCTCCCCCATAATCCTCTAATCCCCTCTTATCCATGTATATATCCCGCCTCCTCTTAAATGAAAGAATTGACTCTGCCTCAACTATTTCCTCTGGAAGATTATTCCATTCAGCCACCTCTCTCCGAGTGAAGAAACATTCTCTAATGTTTCTCCTAAAATGTTGCCCCCTTACCCTCAACTTGTGTCTTCTTGTTTCAACCTCCCCTGATCTCAGGGGGAAGAGTCTATCTATTCCCTTCATAATTTTAAACATCTCTATCAAATCCCCTCTCAACCCATCTACGGTCCAATGAATAAAGTCCTAACCTCTTCAATCTTTCTCTGTACTCTAGGTATTTTAAGCCAGGCAACATCTTGTAAATCTTCTCTGCACCCTCTCCACCTTATCTATATCCTCTTTTTCCTATTGTTAGGGGCAACAGGCAATGCGCATGGAGTGTCTTTCTTTGCCTTATGACAGACAAAAGATCAAGCATTTCATGTAAATGACATTTTTAAGGTGTTATTACATGACAATAAAAGGAAACTTTGAACATTTGAAAAAGATTTTCCCTTGGACCTTGAGGGAGGCGAGTGTGGAAATTGCAGGGCAGAAATGTTTCAAATGTCCTTAGCCACGGGAGTGGTGCCGGAGGGTAACTCACATCGTTCCGTCATTTAAAATTGGCTCTCAAGGTAACTCTGGAAATTTTAGGCCCGTGAGCCTGACACCAGTGGTAGGTAAATTATTGGAAGGTGTTCTAGAAGATTGGATATACAGTTATTTGGACAGACAGGGACTGATTAGGGAGAGTCAACATGGCTTTGTGCTCAGTAGGTCATGTTTAACCAGTTTTTTGAGGAGTTTTACCAGGAAAGTTGGCAAAGGAAAGGCTGTGGATATTGTCCATATGGACTTTAGTAAGGGCTTGACAAGGTCCCTCATGGGAGTTGACTCAGGAAGGTTCAGACGCTCGGTATTCATGGTGACGTAGTGAACTATATGACAAAGGCTGGATGGGAGAAGGCAGAGAGTGGTGGTGGATGATGCTTCTCATACTGGAGGCTTGTGACTCGCGGTATGCCTTAGGGATCGGTGCTGGGACCGTTGTTGTTTGTCATCTATATCACTAGGCCTTTTTATAGTGGAAAAATAGTGAATGAAAAGGGAGATATTCTCTGACATAATATCACTTCACCTACCTTTATAAGAACGCTGACAGCGGCTGCTGGATGAGGCTCTGATCCTTCCGGGGGGGGTAGTCTCACAGGTGAAGTGAGTCACTCTTCCTCACTCCTGAAAGACAATGCCACTGAAGGTGGCTGCTTAGGGGCAGACTGATGACGTTGTGATGATGCCGTCAGCCTGCGACCCAGGAGTTAACATCAGACCTCCCACGGTGATTTGGTACTGGGGTTAGGGCTCTCTCCTGTCACCCAGGAATGTCCTCTTCCAGTTCCCCCTCTGCCCCTTGCTCCTTCACCAAAGAGACCAAGGAGCAGGAGGACAGCGAGGAGCCAGAGAGAGCGGAAATAAATGTGCAAGATGAGGGCAAGTGGAGGGAGTCCAGCCCAAAGAGCGTTGAGGACATGTGGGGGTAAGGAGGGTCAGAGCCGCCAGGGCTAGAGGGCAAAAGACCCGGGTGCTGAGCTCCACGGCCCGGGAGGAAGGAAGGACAGATGCTGAGGAGTGGACATGGAGAAGCAGAGCTGGGGGATCTGATGGATGGAAGAGGGGAGCAAAGATGATTTGGATGAGGGAATTATAAATAACATGAGCAAATTTGCAGATGACACTAAACTGGGTGGCGGTGTGGGGTGTGAGGAGGATGTAAGGAAAATGCAGAGGGACTTGGACAGGCTGGAAGAGTGGGTGGCTAAATGGAAGATGAATTTCAATGTGAACAAATGTGAGGTTATTCATTTGGGGGAAGTAATAGGAAAGCTGAGTATTATTTAAATGGAGACAAGCTAGGGAGTGGGGAAGTGCAAATGGATCTGGGTGTACTTGTTCACCGGTCACTGAAGGCTAGCATGCAGGTTCAGAAAGCTGTGAAGAAGGCAAATGGAATGGTGGCTTTCATAAAGAGAGGATTGGAGTCTAGGAACAGAGACGCCCTTCTGCAGTTATACAGGGCCCTGGTGAGACCCCAACTGGAGTATTGCGTCCAGTTCTGGTCTCCAAATTTGAGGAAGGACATACTAGCTATAGAGGGTGTGCAGCGCAGATTTACAAGGTTAGTTCCAGGGATGGCAGGGTTGTCATATGCAGCAAGGCTAGAAAAACTGGACTTGTATCCATTGGAGTTTAGAAGGATGAGGGGGGACATGATTGAGGTATACAAAATCATCAGGGGGATAGACAAGGTGAAGTCTGATTACTTGTTCCCAATGATGGGGGAGACGAGGACTAGAGGGCATAGTTTAAGAATACAGGGTAGGCCCTTTAGGACGGAGATGAGAAAGCATTTTTTTACCCAGAGAAGTGTGAATATGTGAAATGCTCTGCCACAGAGGGTGGTAGAGGCGGATTCGCTGACTATGTTCAAAAGAGAGTTAGATAAGACTCTTGTGGATAACGGAGTTATGGGTTATGGGGATAAGGCTGGAAAGGGGTACTGATGGTAATGATCAGCCATGATCTAAAATGGCGGTGCTGGCCCGACGGGCCAAATGGCCTACTCCAGCTCCTATTGTCTATTGTCTATTGGCTTGACGTGCTGGAGGGGCAGCGCCGGGCAGAAGAGCTGGAAGGAGGATCAACAGCCGTCTTCCCATAAATCCCCCACGCAGCTGGAATAGCTCTAGGGGATTATGGGTAACAAAGTCGGCCATTGCTCGGTGCATATGTTTGACGTCATGGCAACGGGCAGCGCTACTGCCCCGCTCACCCCGCCTCCCTCAGGTCCAAAGGTCGGCTCCTGACACTGCTCTTTATCAAAGCAATGTTGGAGCAGTATTATAAGCCTTCTCCATAAAAAGGTATGTCTGCCTTTTTTTTAACCCCAATGTAGCCGGCCTCAATGTGGCGTCGCTCCATAAAAACACCTAACAATCTGCATGAATATGTACAAATTGGATCAGCAAGTCTGCAGATGGCCCAAAGACGGGAGGTTTAGTGAACAGCCAGGAAGGCTTTCAAAGCTTGCAGAGGGATCAGGACCAGCTGTAAAAATAGGCTTCAAAGTGGCAGATGGAATTTAATGCAGACAAGTGAGAGGTGTTACATTTTGGAAGGACAAACCAAGAAAGGACATATATGGGCACTGAGAAGTGCGGTAGAACAGAGGGATCTGGGAATACAGATAGATAATTCCCTGAAAGTGGTGTCATAGGTGGAGAGGGTCATAAAGAGAGCTTTTGGCATCTTGGCCTTCATAAATCAAAGTATTGAGTATAGGAGTTGGGATGTTATGGTAAAGTTGTATAAGACATTGGTGTGGCCACATTTGGAGTATTGTCTACAGTTTTGGTCTCCTAACTACATGAAAGATATCAATAAGTTTTAAAGAATCCAGAGAAATTTACTAGGATGATGACCGGATTTCAGGAACTGAGTTACAGGGAAAGGTTAAACATATTAAAACTTTATTCCTTGGAGCATAGAAAATGAGGGGAGATTTGATAAAGATATTTAAAATCATGAGGGGAGAAGCAGAGTAAATGTAGGTTGGCTTTTTCCACTGAGGGGAGGTGAGACACAAGCCAGAGGACATGGGTTAAGGGTGAAAGGGGAAAAGTTTAGCAGGAACATGAGGGGGGACTTCTTCACACAGAGTGTGGTGGGAGTGTGGAACAAGCTGAAGTGATGAATGTGGGCTCAATTTTAACATTTAAGAAGAATTTGGACAGGAACATGGATGGGAGAGGGTATGGAGGGATATGGACTGGGTGCAGGTCAATGGGACTAGGCAGAACAATGATTCAGCACAGACTAGAAGGGCTGAAGGGGCCTGTTTCTGTGCTGTAGTGTTCTATGGTTCTATAAGAGATGTTAGATTGGCAGATCTTGGATTCAGGACATACAATTACTGTTTAATTCTTGATGTGTGATGCATAGTCTAATTCTGCCTGACAAGTCTGTGATGTATGAGGAGAATCTAATTTTAGGAGTAATTAAGTCTACAAGTAGATTTAATGAGATTCTGTGCTCTGTTCTCATTAATCTTTCCAGAGTTTGAAGGTAACGAATGGGGAACATTAGCATTGAAAAAGACTGCTATTGATTCTTCTCCAAATGTACCTCTCCCCTGTCTCCACCTTCTTCCCTCTCCTGGAGGTCTGGACCAGATCTCAGATGCTATCCCATGGGAGTGAGTGATCCTGGGGATAGATTCCATTCTGGGCCCCCTGCTCTTTGTGATTTTTTTTATCAATAACTTGGATGAAGAAGTGGTGTCAAGTTTATTGTCGTCTGATTGTACAATTACAACCCAACGAAACATTGTTCTCTGGTCCTCGGTGCAAAAACATGCAGACACACAACCAGATATAACACACATACAGACAAACAAAACATGGAGGGGTGGGTCAGTTTGGAAATGACACGGAGGTTGGAGGTGGTGTAGATAGGACAGAAAGTTGTCATTGGTTATAACAGGATAGAGACAGGATGCAGAGTTGAACAGAAATATAGCAGATGAAGTTCAATCCAGATAAGTGTGAGGTGATGCACTTTGGGAGGTCAAACTTGAAGGTGGAGATATGGTTAATGATTAACAGTGTGGAAGAGCAGAGAGATCTTGTGTTCGGTTCCATAGGTCCTTCAAGGTTGCCATGCAAGTCACGTAGGGTGGTTAAGAAGGTGTATGGTATGTTGGCCTTCATTAGACGGGGGCTTGAACTGAGTCATGAGGTAATGTTGCAGCTCTATAAAAATCTGATTAGACCACACTTTGAATATTACTTTCAGATCTGGTCATCTCATTTTAGGAAGGATGTGGAAGCTGTGGAGAGGGTGCAGAGGAGATTTACCAGGATGTTGCCTGGATTGGAAAGCATGTCATATGAAGCAAGGTATAAGCTGGGGCTTTTCTCTTTGGATCAACGAAGGATGAGAGATGACTTAACAAAGGTACTGTATGAGGGGCTTAGATAGAGTGAACAGTCAGCATCTTTTTCCTGGTGTAGTCAAGGTAGCTATGAAGGTTAATGGGATTATGAGATATTAGTGGCAGAACTTCCGAAGTAATGTTGGATATGAAGGCTGTTCACCTATTCTTCCACTTCATCGAGTTGCCCTCTCTCTTTCCATTCCCATGATTCCATCTGCCAATCATCTTTCCACCTATTACTGCCAGTATCTTTCCCAATCCTCCCTCCCCCAATTGGTTCCATCTGCCCATCATCTTTTCCACCTATCACCTGCCAGTATCTTTCCCAATCCTCCCTCCTCGACCTGGTCTCATCTGCCCACCATCCCTTCCCCATCAGCTTCCACCTAATCATCTACGAGCCTGCCTCTTACTGCCAATCATTCTTCTCCCCCTCGATCTGAAACACCAGCTTCACCTTCACTGCCTGATCTACTGGGTTCAGATTTTGTTTCATAAGGAAGACTCTTTGTCGGAACAGGGAAGAGTAACAAGCAAAGGGAAGCCCTCAAGGCATGGAGACGATCGGTGGCTGAGGTTGATGTTGCCACAGTATTATCATCGCTGTCGATGAAACCATCTCTTTGACAGGTTAATGAGGGAGGTTCTAGAAGGAGAAAGCAGAGGAATATGTAAAACTGTGCCATCCAGGTTAGGGTTGCAGGAAATACTAGGAGGCTAAGCAATGGAGAGGAATAACAGAGTTAATGTTACAAACAGATAACTTCATGGTGAACTGAACACCTCTGGTACAGAGAAAGGAAGTGATCAGGATTTGTTGAATTTGACATTGGGTTAGAAAGGCTACAATAGAAATTAGGAGGTCATGTTGCAGTTGTATAAAACATTGAACATAGAAGATAGAAGATAGAACACTACAGCACAGTACAGGTCCTTCAGCCCTTGATATTGTACCAACCTATATATTCCTTTAAAAAAAATACTAAACACATCCTACCCCATAACCCTCTATTTTTCTTCCATTCATATGCCTGTCTAAGAGTCTCTTAAATGCCCATAATGTTTTAGACCACCACCATTCTTGGCAAGGCATCCCAGGCACCCACAACTCTCTGAGGAAAAAAAACTTACCCCTGATATCTCCATAAACTTCCCTCCCTTCACTTTGGACACACGTCCTCCGATGTTTGCTGATCCTGCCCTGGGAAACAGGAGCTGGCTGTCCACCCTATCTATGCCTCTCATTATCATGTAGACCTCTATCAAGTCTCCTCTTATCCTTCTATGCTCCAAAGAGAAAAGTTGAGCTCTGCTAACCTTGCCTCATAAGACTTGTTTTCCCAATCCAGGCAACATCCCAGTAAATCTCCTCTGCACCCTCTCCACAGCTTCCATGTCCTTCCTGTAATGAGGTGACCAGAACTGAACACAATACTCTAAGTGTGGTCTTAACATAACAATTACAGCACGGAAACAGGCCATTAGGCCCTTCTAGTCCCCACCGAACCAAACACCCCTTTCTAGTCCCATCTCCCTGCATAATGCCCATAACCCTCCATCTTCTTCTCATCCATAGACCTGTCCAACCTTTTCTTAAATAATACAATTGACTCCGCCGCCACTATTTCTCCCGGAAGATGATTCCACACAGCTACCACTCTCTGAGTAAAGAAGTTCCCCCTCATGTTACCTCTAAACCTCTGCCCCTTAATTCTTAACTCATGTCCTCTTGTTTTAATCTTTCCTCCTCTTAACGGAAATAGTCTATCCACATCCATTCTGTCTATCCCTTTCATAATCTTAAATACTTCTATCAAATCCCCTCTCAACCTTCTACGCTCCAAAGAATAAAGACCCAATCTGTCCAATCTCTCCCCATACTCCAGATGCTTAAACCCAGGCAACATTCTGGTAAACCTTCTCTGCACTCTCTCCACTCTGTTTATATCCTTCCTATAATTAGGCGACCAGAACTGCACACAGAACTCCAAATTAGGCCGCACCAACGTCTTATACAATCTCAACATCACCTCCCAACTCCTATATTCCATGCAATGATTGATAAAGGCCAGCATACTAAAAGCCTTCTTCACCACCCTATTCACGTGAGTTTCTACCTTCAGGGAACGATGTACCGTTACTCCCAAATCTTTCTGCTCTTCTGTATTCCTCAATGCTCTCCCATTTACCACATATGTCCTATTCTGATTCTTCTTACCAAAATGAAGCACCTCACACTTATCAGCATTAAATTCCATCTGCCATTTTTCAGCCCACTTTTCTAAGCAGCCCAAATCCCTCTGCAATCCTTGAAAACCTTCTTCATTATCCACTATTCCACCTATCTTAGTATCGTCTGCATATTTACTAATCCAATTCACCACCCCATCATCTAGATCATTAATGTATATAACGAACAACAATGGGCCCAATACAGATCCTTGAGGCACACCACTGGTCACCGGCCTCCAACCTGACAGACAATTATCCACTACCACTCTCTGTCCTTCATTCATTATCATTCTGACTGCCCATTTGGGTATCAATGGAGGTGAAATCCCCCCCCAGAATTTTTCTAATTCAGCGTTTCCATTCTCAACTAAGTTAAAAGATAATCCAATTGTTATATATTCCATGAAATTTTGGCACAATTTAGAAAACATTTTGCATTTCATATGCCCTCTCTCATGCCCTCTCGTATCCAATCACTTTTATCAACTTCCTTTATGTGACAATATTTTTCAGAGAGGGTAATCAAAACTTTAAGGATCTGTTCATCGATTTATATCCTGCATCATTTGAAAAGATTACTGCTAAATTTAACCTGCCCAAATCTCAATTCTTTACATACTTGCAAGTCCGGCATTTTCTTGAATCACAAGTTTCTAATTTCCCAAGAGAGTCTGAATCAAATTTTGGAGATGAGTTTTTTAGCTTAATGCCTTCTTGTAAAGGCTTAATATCTATTATTTACGAGAAACTGTTATGTTTGAATCAGACTTGGTTAATTAAACTCCACTAATTTTTAGACAATATTTATTTATTCTTACTGTATATACGCACATGTGTACTGCATTTATATTGTTTGCTGTAGGAAGAAAGGTGGTAAAGGTAGATGGGAACAAAAGGAGTATTTGTGGAGAACATTCTCTTAAGTGCAAAGAGCATTGTAAGTAAAGAGGATGAGCTTAAGGCATGGATGGGCTCATGGAAATACGATATTGAGGCCATCAGTGAAACAGTTACAGGAAGGGCATGTTTAGCAGTTAAATATTCCAGGATTCCATTGATAGAACAGGGGGTATAAAAGGTTGAGGAGTTGCATTGCTTATTAGAGAGAACATTACAGCAGTGGTGTGGCAGGATGGTTTGGAGGGATCATCTAGTGAAGGCACAAAAACATTAATGAGAGTGTATTATAGACCACCGAATGGTCTGAGGGAATTAGAGGAGCAAATTTGTAAGGAGATACCATATATGTGTAATAAACATAAGATGGTAGCTGTGGGAGATTTCAACTTTCTGAACATTAACCGGGACACCCATACAGTAAGAGGGCTGGATGGGGTAGAGTTTGTTAAGTGTGTTCAGGAAAGTTTTCTTAATCAATTCGTAGAAGAACCAACTCGAGAGGGGATCTCCTATTAGGGAACAAGGTAAGTCAGGTGACAGAGGCTTGTGTTGGGGAACACTTTGGGTTTAGTGATCTCAATATTATTAGTTTTAGGCTAGTAATGGAAAAGAATAGAGATGGTTGAGATACTTGATTGGAAGAAGGAAAATTTCAAGGGGATGAGAAAAGATTTGGAGGGTGTGGATTGGGATAAGATATTTTCAGGGAAGAATGTAGCAGACAGTGATTGATTTGGAGTCATTAGCATGGTTTTGTACAGGGCAGATTATGTTTAACAGATCTTATAGAGTTTTTCGAGGAGGTTACTAAAAAGTTTGATGAGGGGAAGGCCATAGATGTTGTCTAATTGGACTTAAGTAAGGGTTTTGACAAGGTTTCCCATAAGAGGTTAGTAAGGAAGGTGGAAGCATTAGGTATTAATGTTGAAGTAGTGAAAGATTCAACAATGGTTGGATGGAAGATGCCATTGTTTGTTGAATTGGAGGCCGGTGACGAGTGGAGTGCCTCAGGGTCCACTACTGTTTGTTATATATATTAATGATCTAGATGATAAGGTGGGAAATTGGATGAGTAAATTTGCAGATGAGACAAAGGTTGGGGGTGTTGTGGACAGCGGGGAAAATTATCAAAGCTTACAGGGTGATATAGGACAGTTAGCAGAGTGGGCTGGAAGATGGCAGATGGAGTTTAATATTGACAAATGTGAGGTTCTACATTTTGGTAAGACTAATCAAAATAGGTCATACACGTCAATTGGTAGACAATTGGGGAGTGCAGTGGGGCAAAGATTTAGGAATCATGGTACATAATTCCCTGAAACTTGAATCACATGTGGATAGGGTGGTGAAGAAGGCATTTAGTACGTTGGCTTTCATAAATCAGAGTATTGAATACAAGAGTTGGGATGTTATGTTGAAATTGTATAAGGCATTGGTGAGGCCAAATTTGGAATATTGTGTGCAGTTTTGGTCACTGAATTACAGGAAGGATATAAACAAAATAGAGAGAGAGCAGAGGAGATTTACGAGAATGTTGCCAGGGTTTCAGTGTTTGAGTTACAGGAAACGGTTGAGCAGGCTGGGGCTTTATTCCTTGGAGCGTAGAAGATTGAGGGGTGATTTGATAGAGGTCAATGTGGACAGGCTTTTCCCACTGAGAGTGGGGGTGATTCAAACAAAAGGGCATGGATTGAGAGTAAAAGGGGAAAAGTTTAGAGGAGATGTGAGGGGGAATTTCTTCACGCAGAGGGTGGTGGGGGGTATGGAATTAATTTCCGGCAGTGGTGGTAGAAGTGAGATTGATGTTAATATTCAAGGAAAATTTGGATAGGTATATGGACGGGAGAGGTGTGGAGGGTTATGTGCCAAATGCGGGTCAGTGGAACTAGGTGGGAGATGTTCGGCACGGACTAGTAGGGCCAAACTGGCCTGTTTCTGACCTGTAAATGGTTATATGATTATATGTGTGCTACATGTTTTGGCACCGAGGACTGGAAAATGCTTTTTCGTCGAGTTGTACCAACCAGATGATAATTAACTTGAACTTGAAATTCATGAGAGGAATAGATTGGGTGAATGCAGAGTCTTTTGCCCAGATTGGGGCAATTAGTGATCAGAGGTCATGGGTTTAAGGTGAGGGGAAGAGATTTAACATGAGGGGTAACTCTGTTACACAGAGGGTGGTGGGCGAATGGAACTGACTGCCAGAGGAAGTGGTAGAGGCAGGTACTGTTGCAATATTTAAGAAAAAAAATGGATGGATAGGTTTAGAGGGAAATGGGCCAAACACAGGCAGGTTAGGACTAGTGTGCATGGGTTATTATTGTCGGCAGGGGGAAGATGGGTTGAAGGGCCTGTTTCCACCCTGCATGACAGCCCAGATGGAAAATAACCTGTTATTCTTCAAGGTTAGGTTGGGCTGTGTTATGACACTTCGGGAGGCTACGTAGATGGAAGTGATGGTTAAGAGCCATATGGACTGGCAGATGAATCAGCCAGTTGAGGGGGGGGGGGGCACAACAACCTTGCACTCAATGTAGGAACTGACTGTGGACTTCAGGAAGGGGGAAATCGGCAGAACACAAACCAATTTTCAATGAAGGATTAACAGTGGAGTGGGTAAAGAATTTCAAAATTGGTGGGCATCAACATCTCTGAAGATCTGTCCTGGGGCCATATTGTCAATGCAATCATTAAGAAAGCTATATTTTGTTTGGGGTTTGAGGAGATTTGGTACGTCACCAAAGACTTTTTGCAGATTTCTACAGGTGTACCGTGGAGAGCATTCTGACTGGTTGCATCACTGATTGGTATGGAGGGGCCAATGCACAGGGCAGGAAAAGGCTACATGGGGTAGTAAACTCAGCCAGCGACATCACGGACACCAGTCTTCACTCCACCAAGGACATATTTAAGAGTCGATGCCTCAAGAAAGCAGCTTCTATTATCAAGGACCTCCCCACCACCCAGGTCAGCCTCTCTTCTCACCGCTACCAACAGGAAGGAGGTGCAGAAGCCTGAAGACGAACTCCCTATGGCACAAATTCAGCTTCTTCCTCTCCGCCATCAGACTTCTGAACGGACAATGAACCACAGGCGTGACCTCACTTTTTCTCTTTTTGCACTGTTACAGAGTCCAGAGGACCCCAAAAACAAGCAGCAATGTTACTTAAACAAAAGTAGTTTTTAATTATATTTGAACAAGGAAACAGAATTAAACTTTAGCTTATTACTTAACCTACTTACTTAATCTATCTAACCTACTTAATCCTCCCTCTAATACTAAGCACAGGTGTGTGTAATGTGTATTTAAGATTAGAAAAGTTATTTGGATCACAGTCCAATCTCACTGGTTGCAGGCAATTCTTGTACTGTGCACAGAAGTTATCATTAACAAAGTGTTCTGATCTTTAGTGTTTAACAGGCAAATGGTTACCACTCAGGAGGGTTCTTGTTGGTTTTCAGAGAGTGATTCCTTTTGTTCCAGGACCATTCACACCTGATTCCTGTTTAATCAGTCTTGCTGACGAAACTTGCCCCCTTTAGGATTCTCCAGATGATCCTCTTTCTTTCAGGTCACCTCAATCAGTCAGTCTTCTTCTTTGACCAGGCAGCCTTCCAAAGTTTGCCAGCTTTGTCCTTCTAGAACTGATTTCTGTCTCCTCTCTCTCTGTTTCACACCCTCCCTCTTTGAGAGCAAAACTATTTTGTCTGCCTGCAAAAATCACATGCTCTCTCAAGCAAGCTGTATACTGCAACTTTGTTGCTCTTTTTGCAGAAAGCACTGTGCAGAAGTCCTGCAAATATTCTGTGTTTTAAAATGTTTTTGCGCAACCTGCTCTAATAATCCTTCCCAAAACACCTCTAAATACTCTGTCACAGCACTAATGATTTATTTTAAACATTGTACTTGCAGAACCATAATTTATTGCAATTTTTGCACCTGTAATGCACAATAATTCTGCCGCAAAACAACAAATTTCATGACACAGGTTCATGACAATAAACCTGATTCTCATTTTGAACAGACAAGGAATGGAAGGATTTTGGCCAAATTGGCACCATGAGCAAGCAATGAATTGCTGGAGGAACCCTGCAGGTCAGACAGCATCCATGGGTAGAAATGATCGATCACTGTATCGGATCAGGATCCTTTTGAAGCCTATAAAGCTGACTGACCATTTCTACCCATAGATGCTGGTTGGTCTGCAGGGTCCTCCAGCAATTCATTGCTGGATCATGATTCCAGCATCTGCAGTCTTTGCATTTCCAAATTGGCAGCATGGTCGACACTGACATGTTAGGCAGAAGGCCTGCTCCTGCCCTGGTCTGTTCCACAGCACGCCTTATCTTCAATGATACATCCAGGACAGGAAAGGAATATTGAGAATAACCTCATCAATTGGACTTTAATTTCTGCATGGCCAGAGGTGTTCCACAGTGGATCTGTTCTTGGACCCCTCCTCTTTGTGATTTTTTTATAGATGGCCTGGATGAGGAAAGACGGGTTAGTAAGTTTGTGGATAAGACCAAGGTTGGTGGTGTGGCGGACGGTCTGGAAGGTCTGCCAGGGCTGACAGATGAACATCGATAGGATGCAAGGCTGGGCTGAGAAGTGGCAGAATGAATTTAACCCAGGTAA
The DNA here is from genome assembly GCF_036971445.1 of Narcine bancroftii. Taxonomy (NCBI): domain Eukaryota; kingdom Metazoa; phylum Chordata; class Chondrichthyes; order Torpediniformes; family Narcinidae; genus Narcine; species Narcine bancroftii. The sequence goes on from NC_091471.1 coordinate 7,558,138, forward strand.
GTGTGAAGTGATTCACTTCAGTTGGTCAAATTTGAAGGCAGAACACCAAGCTGATGGGAGGACTCTGAGCTGTGCAGACGAACTGAGTGATCTTGGGGGTCGTGTCCACAGGACACTCAAAGCTTCTGCACATGTTAATAGTGTTATTATAACTATGGTGTGTTGGCCTTCATTAAATGTATGACCGGGTTCAAGATCCAGGAGGTAATTTAGTTTCCAATATTTTATTCTTTTTTTTTAAAAAAAAATTATACAAAGTGACATTTTAAATATATAATATATTAAACTTTTCTCTCACAAGCACAATAGACAAAAAGAAAAACAGTCCTTCCTTCCCTCCCTCCTCCCCTTCCATACATACAGATCCATTCACCATCAGAGCTTACACAGATTTTAAATATATAGAGTACAGCTGGGGAAACTACGTTTTTGTATGTATAATAATTCCTTTTACATGCAGCCCCCATGGGCCCTCACAAAATGGAGGACGAACACGACGATCCAGTAGGCCGCACGAGGCCCGCAGCGCTGCCCTCCAATTGGCCACAACTAAAGGAGCCTAACTGGCCTGTCAAGGAAATTGTATCGCAAATGCATCAATCAGCACTGAGAGGGCTTTGATCATGCCCTTCAGCTTGAGAATAAAAGCAGGGCTGTGAGCCCAATGAAGCTGTGTTAATGGCATTCAACTGGGGTTCATGTCATTCTTTCTGGGAACAGCGTGTTCTTCTGAGCTAACCTGCATACAGCTATAACCACTCCTGCCCCATAGGCTTTGCAGAGCCATAGTTGGTAGCAGGCCAGGTTCAGTACCCTTTTTTGGTTCCTTTTTATTACCGTATCTCGGCCCCTATCTGATCCAGGTCTGGCTGCCAGACCTTTTACAAAAGTGTCACATTTATTCTTTAAGTTAAATGTGATTTTTTTTTTCCTGTAGGTTTACAGCTGTTCATTTTCGCAGTCCATCGTGCTATAAGTAGAGGGGAGTCGGACTTCCAAGTGATCGCGATACATTCTTTTGCTGCCCCCAGTGCTATTCTTATAAATGAGATTTGATATTTGGTCAATTTGTCGCTTATTTCCATGAAATTACCTGGTCGATGTAGCTGCAGATCGCCCGTGAAGGCCACTCCTTTTATCCTGGTTAATTTCTTGCCAAAGTGGCCTCACTTTCACCCACGACCACGTGGCATGTGGAAAAGTCCCTGTCTCAGTCCTTCATCTGGAACACATCTCTGAAATTTTGGCTTTTGATCGGCATAACTTTTGTGGGGTAAGATATAATTAGTGTAAAAAAATTATCTGGATCCAGTCCATATCTTGCATTTATAACTGATTTCATGCTGTCCTTACACCAATCTGACCAGCTTCTTTCTGAAATCACCACACCCAAGTCCGACTCCCATCTTTCCCTTGACCTCTGCAACTCTTCCGCTCTGGAGAACATAATATCCATGAGGTAATGTTGCAGCTATGTAAGACCTTGGTTAGACCCCTCTTGGAAAATTGTATTCAGTTCTGGTCACGTAACTACAGGAAAGATGTGGAGGCTACGGAGAGGGCACAGAGGAGATTTACAAGGATGTTGTGTGGATTGGAGAGCAGGCCTTATGAGGACAGGTTAAGTTAATGGTTCACAACCATTTTATCCCACTGACACACCACCTTAAGTAATCCCTTACTAACCACAGAGGATCTGTGGCATATGATGTCGTAGGTGCTCTGTGGTTAGTAAGGGATTACTTAGGGTGGGATGTAAGTGGAAAGAAATCGTTTGAGAACCTCTGTGTTGAGTGAAGTTGCTTGTTTCTCCTTGGAGTGACTGAGGGTGAGGGATGACCTATTAGAGGAGTATTAGACAATCGTATGGATGGCCAGAGCCTCTTCCCCCTCCCCCCCCCACCGCACCCCAGGCTGAAATGGCTAACGTGAGTGGACATAGTTTTAAGGTGTTTGGAAGTAAGTACGGGGGATGTTAGAGGTAGAATTTTCACACAGAGAGTGGTGGGAGTGTGGAATCTGGTGGTGGAGGCAGGAACAATAGGATCAGCTAAGAAGGTCTTCACCATACATAGTGTGCTTCCCGAGCACCGCTATCTTAAGCACAAACCTCCTGGTTGCGGGATTTTAGGATAAAACACTGTTGACTCTTTTATCAGGGCTGTGCAAACCCTGTGCAGAGCCATTGGAATACGATCGGGCAGTAGCACCCTGCAGACCTGGGTCCGCACCAATGGCAATGTTGCGCGACTGCAGTTCCAACAGTGCCACCATTTTTTTTAGGGTGATGGGTGTGATGTCATAGTGTGGATTGTGGAGGGTCATGTGACCTCTCTGTCTGGAACCTGGTGGGGATGTGGAACGTGGAGGGTCTCATGACCTCTCTAACTGGAGTTTAGTCTGCAGTCGCGTCACCTGCCAATCAAGGTGGGGTTCTGCCCACCCATTAGTGCACACCTGACCCATGGGCTCTTTAAATCACTCACTGATCACCTGACTGGACTCTCCAGCTTACTGAACTCTAAAAAACATGCTCTCTTTGCTCCTCAGGCCTGAATATGAATTGTCATGATATGTAATTACACCACTAGGTCACCAGGGGTCATTTCACCCCCCCCCCCTTAAAAAATTGTTATTCCCTGCACCCCCCTCCCCCCACCCGTCCTCCTTCCCTTGTTTGTAAGTTCATAAGTCCAAAACTTTTTGTGGCTTCCGTTTCCTTCTGGACCTCCTCGGTAGTGGTATAGGGGTGGGGAGTGCAGTCTGCCTTTCGGCCTTTCTTGGTGGAGGTGTGGGAGTGGGAGTACTAGATGGCCATGTGGGCTGGGGATCCTCTTGTATGGGATTAGGTCCTGCCATCAAGTCTAGGGTGGTGATATTTTGTGGGGCGGGTGTACCCAGGGTCCTGATTTCCAGGGTGGGTGGTATAGTCCTCCGGGGTGACTCGATGGACGACTGTTCTAGTGACTGCTGCTGTGCTCCTTGTTGATCCGTAGACATCTGTGTTTCCTCCGCGTTGTTCACACATTCGGCCGGCGCGAGATCCCTGGTGGCCACCGAGTCTTCTCTTCCATCTGAGAATGTGACTGTCCTGGGTAAACTTGTACCTCTCACTTTGTTCGTTTTAGATTGGTCACAGTGTTTGAGCTACTGAAAGAAAATAGACACACATGCCGAGAACAGTTCAGATTATACAAATCTTTATTACAAATTCGAAAGCTGATATCAAACTACAATATGCAAGCCCTTCCCAATTATACTTATCAACGCCTGGACTGGCCCCAACTGCCGAATCGGGCAACGACTGCACACTTGGTTGTCGGGGAGCCGGTAGCAGCTTCTCTGCCTCCCCCGACCGGGACGTTGGCTGGACTCTAGAAGTTCTTCTTCTTGCTGAGAGATATTGCCACCTCTCGGAGAGTCTCTCACTTCAGCAGCGGGACCATGGCTTATATTACCCAAAAACTGCTTACCCAAGCACCTATTACCAGCACAGCAAAAAAGATAAGCGAGCAAGCTAGCACGCTAGGCTTCTATCGAATAACACAACTTTCAGCTTATCACTTTGAATACAATGGTTTATCTTCCATCAAGGTTAGGTCTCTGCCTGAAAGACTGTGACCAAAACAAGCAGGAAGATTAAATGTTCTTGGTACACAGATGTCTTTTTGTCAGATAACTGCATCTCTGGGCCCCATGGTGGAATTTAGCTTATGTCTGCTGAGACTCAAGCAGGTTACTGATTGTCAGCCTTGTAGGTGCAAAAAACATGGTTAAAGCTGAAGCAAAAATCCTCCAATACAGTGACAAAGGCGTACTGAGTGTTTGCGTGCCTCAACTCCACTTGATCCACCAGCGGGTCCGCTTTGTGGGTTCTGAAGTGCTTCCGGAGGAGAACAGGTCCTGGTGTCATCATCCATTTAGGCAGAACTGTGCCCGTCGTAGCTTTCCTTGTGAAAGATAAGATACGGTCATGTGGGGTCATGTTAGTGGCAGTACACAACAAAGAACGTATAGAGTGTAAGGCCTCTGGCAACACTTCTTGCCATCTAGTAACAGGCAGGTCTTTTGCTTTTAAGGTCAAGAGGACCGTTTTGCAGATAGTGGCATTTTCCCTTTTGACTTGTCCATTCCCCCTGGGTTTGTAACTTGTAGTGCTGCTGGTAGCAATCTCTCTCTCGTGCAGGTACTGCTGTACTTCTGTGGTCATGAATGCAGCCCCCCTGTCTGTGTATGTAGTTCGGGTACCCAAATATGCTGAAGATGGGTTGGAGGCATTTTATAACAGTGGCTGCAGATACATCAGAACACGGGATTGCGAAAGGGAAATGGGAATATACATCTACTATTCGGTCCATTTCTCTCTGAAACAGGGACACTCCACTGGTGTCACCGAAGGGGAGTCACAGAAATTGATACAACCTGCTGTCTGCCTCAAATGCCGTGTAAATGCGATCACTGTTTCTAATGGGCAGTTGGTGGTATGCTGCCTTCAGGTCTATGGTGGAGAACACCTTATACTGCGCAATGTTGTTGACCATGTCTGCTATGTGTGGCAGGGGGTAGGGATCTAGTTGTGTAAATTTGTTGGTTGTCTGGCTATAATCCACTACCATGCGCAGTTTTTCTCCTGACTTTACTACAACCACCTGGGCTCTCCAGGGGCTGGTGCTCTGCTCTATGATGCCCTCCTGTAGTAGCCTGCAGACCTCTGTCCTAATGAAGGCTCTGTCCCTCGGGCTGTACCTCCTGCTCTTTGTGGCTATTGGTGTGCATTCTGGGATCAGGTGTGTGAACAGCGGAGGGGGTTCTATGTTCAGGACAGACAGGCTGCAGTGTTGTTTCTTCGAAAGGCGTAGTGGGGAGTGGGGGGGGGGTGAGGCCCGTTGTACCCTATTGTAATGCTTTCTAACTGGCACTGAAAATCTAACCCCAATAGTACCAGGGCACAGAGGTGAGGGAATACTAGTAATTTGAACTCTTTGTATTTTGTGCCCTGCATTTCTAGAGTAACCCTGCAAAACTGTTTTACCTCAGCCACAAGGCTGCTGGCTGCTAACAGGATCCGGTGCTCACTCGGGTGTGTGGGGAGGGCAAGGCAGTTGACTAACCCCTGGTCAATAAAACTTTCAGTGCTTCCACTATCTATTAAGCAATTTACCCTCACATCATTAATTTTGATGCACACAGTGGCATCAGATAAATTGCGTGGACTCGCCTGATTCAGGCATAGGTGTGGTGGTCCACCACCGGCCTACTGCAGGGGGCAACCTCTGTACCTGCAGTAAGAGGACAGGACAACACCTGGCCGGCTGCCAGTCAGTCGGCATAAATGGATCAAGTCCTACCTGGTCGGGTGTCAATCACCCTCCAGGATATAAGCCTGCACCAGCCTCCTGAGGCCTCACACTGAGTTGCTGCAGCTACAGCCAGCCTGGCTCTGTGGAGGTTTTTGTGGATTAAAGCCTGTTGTTCAGTCTTTACCTTGTGTGTGTCTGATTCTGTCTAACAGCGCACCACAGTAGGGAAGCAAGTCTGGCGTGTCCTTCGTGTCCTTCCATCCAATAGTACTCGGCGTCATATTCATCTCCTGAAGACTGTGTCCTCTGCTTCGTAGCATTTGTCCAAGATGGCTGGCTACACATGGCATTCTTCTTCTTCTGTTTGTCTGTGGAGAAAGAAGAGATTTCCCCGCCTCTCATTACCTTGAGAATGGGCCTTGGATGTGGCCTTGGGGCTTCTGCAGACTTTTGCATAATGCCCATGTTTTCCACAGTTGGCACCGACATTTTCACTGGCAGGGCAGAGGGCTCTGGAGTGCTTCCTTTGTCCACAGAAAAAGCACTTGGGACCCTCAAGGTGTGCTGCTGCTGTGAATTCCTGTGAGGCAGCATACTTTTCTTTTGGTGGGGCTAGAGAGTCCAGCAGTGTGACGTTTCTCCAAGCACCAGGGTCCTGTGAGTGCTCCTCCAATTCTTTCATGGTGCTTTATTTTTTTTTAAAATTTTTTATTTTTCACACTATAAATCACTGATCAAGATACATACATTTTCCCTCTTGAACATATACAGTGTCGTTTTCTCCCCCCTCCCTCCTCCCCTCCCTCCCTCCCTACCTCCCCTTTAAAGTTCATTTAAAGTTCAGAAAATAGGATACATTAAACCCATCAAACAATGTTGTCACTCAATAAACACAAATAAGAAATTCCACTGAGTCAGTTCTTTCATTCTCTTCTCCTTCTGTCATTTTAGGTGGTAGATGTCCCCGGTAGGTTTTCTCTATTATGTTTCATGTATGGCTCCCATATTTGTTCAAATATTGTAATATTATTTCTTAAACTATATGTTATTTTTTCTAATGGAATACATTTATTCATTTCTATATACCATTGTTGTATTCTCAAGTTATCTTCTAATTTCCAGGCTGACATAATACACTTTTTTGCTACAGTTAGGGCTATCCTAACAAATCTTTTTTGTGCACCATCCAAATCAAGTCCAAATTCTTTGTTTTTTATGTTACTTAGGAGGAAGATCTCTGGGTTTTTTGGTATATTGCTTTTTGTGATTTTATTTAATATCTAGTTTAGATCTTCCCAAAATTTTTTCACTTTCTCACATGTCCAGATTGCATGAATTGTTGTTCTCATTTCCTTTTTACAGCGAAAACATCTGTCAGATACTGTTGGGTCCCATTTATTTAACTTTTGAGGTGTAATATATAGCTTGTGTATCCAGTTATATTGTATCATACGTAACCTCGTATTTATTGTATTTCTCATAGTTCCTGAGCATAACTTCTCCCATGTTTCCTTCTTTATCTTTATGTTTAGATCTTGTTCCTATTTTTGTTTAGTTTTACCATTTGTTTCCTCATTCTCCTTTTCTTGTAGTTTAATATACATGTTTGTTACAAATTTTTTGATTATCATTGTGTCTGTAATCACATATTCAAAATTACTTCCCTCTGGTAACCTCAGACTTCTTCCCAATTTGTCCTTCAAGTAGGATTTCAGTTGGTAGTATGCAAACACTGTATCTTGAGTTATATTATATTTATCCTTCATTTGTTCAAAGGAGAATAATTTATTTCCCGAAAAGCAATTTTCTATTCTTTTGATCCCTTTTTTCTCCCATTCTCTAAAGGAAAGGTTATCTATTGTAAAAGGGATTAACTGATTTTGCATCAGTATTAGTTTTGGTAGTTGGTAATTTGTTTTATTCCTTTCTACATGAATCTTCTTCCAAATATTGAGCAGATGATGTAATACTGGAGAATTCCTTCGTTGTACCAATTTTTCATCCCATTTATATAATATATGTTCAGGTATCTTCTCCCCTATTTTATCTAGTTCTAATCTAGTCCAATCTGGCTTTTCCCTTGTTTGATAAAAATCTGATAGGTATCTTAATTGTGCGGCTCTATAATAATTTTTAAAGTTTGGCAGTTGTAAGCCTCCTTGTTTATACCATTCTGTTAATTTATCTCGTGCTATCCTCGGTTTCCCCCCCTTTCCATAAAAACTTCCTTATTATTTTCTTTAACTCCTTGAAGAATTTCTCTGTCAAGTGTATTGGCAATGCCTGAAATAGGTATAATATCCTTGGGAAAATGTTCATTTTAATACAGTTTATCCTTCCTATTAGTGTTAATGGTAAATCTTTCCAATGCTCTAAGTCGTCCTGTAATTCTTTCATTAGTGGATAATAATTGAGTTTATATAGATGGCCGAGGTTTTTATTTATTTGTATACCTAGGTATTGCATTGCTTGCATTTGCCATCTGAATGGTGATTCTTTCTTAAATTTTGAGAAATCCGCATTATTCATTGGCATTGCTTCACTCTTATTTGCGTTAATCTTGTAACCCGACACTTCTCCATATTCCTTCAATTTCTTATATAATTCTTTTATTGATATTTCTGGTTCTGTTAAGTATACTATAACGTCATCTGCAAATAAACTGATTTTATATTCCTTGTCTTTTATTTTTATCCCTTTTATTTTATTTTCTGTTCTTATCAGTTCTGCTAGTGGTTCTATGGCTAACACGAACAATAAGGGTGATAGTGGGCATCCTTGCCTTGTTGATCTGTTTAAGTTAAATTGTTTTGATATATATCCATTTACTGTCACTTTCGCCAATGGCCCCTTATATAATGCTTTAATCCAATTAATATATTTCTCTGGTAAGCTGAATTTTTGTAGTACTTTGAATAAATAATTCCATTCTACTCTGTCAAAGGCCTTCTCTGCGTCTAAAGCAACTGCTACTGTTGGAGCTTTATTTCCTTCTACTGCATGAATTAAGTTAATAAATTTACAATTATTGTCTGTTGTTCGTCTTTTTTTAATAAATCCAGTTTGGTCTAGATTTACCATTTTCGGTACATAGTCGGCCAATCTGTTTGCTAATAGTTTAGCTATTATCTTATAATCTGTGTTAAGTAAAGATATTGCTCTATATGATGCTGGTGCGAGTGGATCTTTCCCTGTCTTTGGTATTACTGTAATTATTGCTGTTTTGCATGAATGTGGTAAGCTTTGTGTTTTATCAATCTGGTTGATTACTTCCAGGAGGGAAGAAATTAATAAATCTTTAAATGTTTTATAGAATTCTATTGGGAATCCATCCTCTCCTGGTGTTTTATTATTCAGTAGTTTTTTTATTATTTCTTGTATTTCTACTATTTCAAATGGTTCTGTTAATTTATTTTGTTCCTCTGTTTGTAATTTCAGTAGTTCAATTTTAGTTAAAAATTCATCTATTTTGTCTTCTTTCCCTTCGTTTTCAGTTTGGTATAATTGTTCGTAGAATTCTCTAAAGTTTTCATTAATCTCCGTTGGATTATATGTGATTTGCTTGTCTTTTTTCCTTGATGCCAATACCATTCTCTTAGTTTGTTCTGTCTTAAGCTGCCACGCTAGAATTTTGTGCATTTTTTCTCCTAGTTCATAATATTTCTGTTTTGTCTTCATTATATTCTTCTCCACCTTATATGTTTGTAGTGTTTCATATTTTATTTTTTTATCTGCCAATTCTCTTCTTTTAGTTGTATCTTCCTTCATTGCTAATTCTTTTTCTATATTTGCTATTTCCCTTTCCAACTGCTCTTTTTCCTGATTATAGTCCTTCTTCATCTTGGTTACATAACTTATTATTTGCCCTCTGATGAACGCTTTCATTGCGTCCCATAGTATAAACTTATCTTTCACTGATTCCGTAGTTATTTCAAAGTACATTTTAATTTGTCATTCAATGAATTCTCTAAAATCCTGCCTTTTAAGTAGGATGGAGTTTAATCTCCATCTATACATTCTTGGAGGGATGTCCTCTAACTCTATTGTCAATATCAGGGGTGAGTGGTCCGATAATATTCTAGCTTTATATTCTGTTTTCCTAACTCTGTCTTGCATGTGAGCTGATAACAAAAATAGGTCTATTCTTGAGTATGTTTTATGTCTACCCGAATAATATGAATATTCCTTTTCCTTTGGGTGTTGTTTCCTCCATATATCCAAAAGTTGCATTTCTTGCATCAATTAAATTATAAATTTGGTTACTTTGTTCTTTCTGTTAATTTTTTTCCCAGTTTTATCCATGTTTGAATCCAAATTAAGGTTGAAATCCCCTCCTATTAGTATGTTCCCTTGCGTGTCTGCTATCTTCAAAAAAATATCTTGCATAAATTTTTGATCTTCTTCGTTAGGTGAATATACATTGAGTAAATTTCAAAACTCTGAATATATCTGACATTTTATCATTACATATCTCCCTGCTGGATCTATTATTTCCTCTTCTATTTTAATTGGTACATTTTTACTGATTAATATAGCTACTCCTCTAGCTTTTGAATTATATGACGCTGCTGTTACATGTCCTACCCAATCTCTCTTTAATTTCTTGTGCTCCAATTCAGTTAAGTGTGTTTCTTGCACGAATGCTATATCAATTTTTTTCTTTTTTCAGTAAATTTAGCAGTTTCTTCCTTTTGATTTGGTTATGTATTCCATTAATATTTAAAGTCATATAGTTCAACATAGCCATTTCATACTTTGTTTATCTTTCCTTTCCATTTCCTCATCATCACCTTTCCTTCTTATCCATTTCTGCTTTCTTTTTTTGAACACTTTATAAGACAACATTTCTAAACCATCAAACATTTCCCTTATTCTCCTATCTAAAATTTCTTTAACCCCACTATCCCCTCCCCTTCCTTAGTTGCCCTTTATCCCTTGTCGGACAACCACATCTCCCCTCTCCATTTGGATTTGCGAATTCATTCGCAAGCGTCAACTGATTTCGCAGTGACTGTAACTCTTCCCCACCCAGCCCCCCCAGAAAAGATTTTAATTTTCATATACAACAAAAGTCACTCTCTTAATTCCCCCCATACTTCCTTTCTTCCCTTTCTTTCCCTTCTTAGTTCTTACCTCTATTCTTTATTTTTATATATACATACACACATATACACATATATATATATACCTACATACACACATACATATAGTTTGTGGTCATTTTTGTTCTCGTTACATATCTTCCTCTCTCTGTCTGTTTTGTAGTTGTACTGCAAATTTTCTTGCTTCCTCCGGATCCAAGAATAGTCTGTTTTGCTGCCCTGGAATAACTATTTCAAGTACCGCTGGATACTTTAGCATAAATTTATATCCTTTTTTTCATAGGATCGTTTTTGCTGCATTAAACTCCTTCCTCTTCTTCAGGAAAGAAAAAAAAATTTGACCTTTGTATTCCAGTGGTTTTTTGTCTTCTCTTACTTTCTTCATTGCTTTCTCCAATATATTTTCTCTTGTTGTATATCTTAAGAATTTTACTAGAATGGATCTTGGTTTTTGTTGTGGTTGTGGTTTCGGGGCTAATGTTCTATGTGCCCTTTCTATTTCCATTTCTTCCTGTAGTTCTGGTCTTCCTAGGACCCTGGGGATCCAATCTTTTATAAATTCTCTCATATTCTTGCCTTCTTCATCTTCCTTAACGCCCACTATCTTTATATTGTTTCTTCTATTATAATTTTCCATTATATCTATCTTCTGAGCTAACAGCTCTTGTGTCTCTTTAACTTTTTTATTAGATTCCTCTAATTTCTTTTTTAAGTCAGCTACTTCCATTTCTACGGCTGTTTCTCGTTCTTCCACCTTGTCCATTCTTTTTCCTATATCTGACATGATCATCTCTAATCTATTCATTTTTTCTTCTGCACTTTTTACTCTTATTTTTATTTCACTGAATTCTTGTGATTGCCATTCTTTTACTGATTCCATATATTCTTTAAAAAAATATATATCCATTGTCTTGCCCTTCCCTTCATCTTCCATTTCTCTATGTTCTTCCTCCTCTTCTTCTGAGTCCATTCCAGGATCTGTGTCCTTTACCTCTGTCTCTTCTGGTTTTCTTGTTGGTTTGTTTGTTTTATTTTGTTGGGTATTTTTGGTCTTATTTTTACTAGAAGTGTCTTGCTGCTGGTCTTCTTCCTCTGGGTTGGTCATCTGTTATTTCTTTGATTTCTTTTTACTCTCTTCTTTCTTGCTCTCGTTATTTTCTGTGTTTTCCTCTTGCTGTTTTGTTGTGGCTGTCAATCTCAGCTGTGGAGATCGACTCCTCAGTTGTTCCCCCCTCCCGTCAGTGTTAGTTGTTATGAGAGTTGATCGCTTCTATCCTCTATTTTACGTTCTTTCCTTTTCCTTTTTTGGGTAGTTTAGACGGGGTTTGGGGGGGGGGGGTTAGGGTTGGGGTGGGGGACTATAAGGGATAAAAATTTGTATATCTATTTGTATTTTGATTTTGATTGTATGATTTATTTAGATCAATAAATACATTTTTTTTAAAAAGAAAGCAATTTGATTTTTTTATGAATTCCAAAGAGTCAGGATCTGACAAACAATAGATTCAAATGCCATTGTTTAGAAGTTATAGATAAGTCCAGAATATTAATTGATAATATCACCAGTGGTCAGAGATTAATGTGCTTTCATATTTAAAGGAATCAATTAGTGGAATCAGTTGTTTATCTGTAAGGAAATAATCAATCTGAGAATAGGTGTGATACATCTTAGGAAAAAAAAGAGAATTCCTTATCATTAGGATGGAAAATCTCCAAATATTTATAATGCCACACTGTAACATGAATGAGTTAATGAGTATAGTAGACTTGTTTAATCTGGCAGTATTGGGAGATGAACAGTCAAGTACAGGGTTTAGTCAACAGTTCAGATCAACTCCGACAATTAAAGAATATAAATTTAAATCCGGTAAAAGAGAAAAAAGCCATTCAAAAAAGTTTGGATCTTCCATATTAGGACCATAAATATTAACTATCAATTTATTATAAAGTTTGCCAGATAGAATCAAATAGTGTCCATTAGGATCAGCAAAAGTGTTATGTTTAACAAATGAAATAGACTGATCAATCAGTATTGAGACTTAGCTATGAATACTGAATGAAAGTGCTCATCACTTCCAAAATCTTTTTTAAAAATGAGAGGAATTAGATAACTGTAAATGGGTCTCTTGTAAAAGAAATATCCCTGGTTGATATTTTTTAACAAGTGGAATTATCTTGCCTCACTTCATAGGATGGTTCAAACCAGAAGCATTCCATCTAATCATCCTTATAACTTTAGCCATCTGAAATATTAGAGTCCAGTATTACAAAAAAGCAAAATTGAGATCAATATAGTTAGTCGGCAGTAAAATTATAAATACTCTGTAAGTGACAAACCAGCCACATCTTTGAAAAACCAAAAAAAAAGTCACATAAGATGTCCCTCCTCCCACCCAACTATCCCTGGCAACAGCCTGCAGCTAGCAAACAAAGCAGATAACCTCCACGTCTCTCTGGTGGCAGCACTCCTAATAGATTGAAAGCAAAACCAAATTCCCATAAGTCACTAAGCTTGTTTCAGCGAAGAAAGAAACACAAGGTCAAAAAAGAAGACAGCTCCATACTTGTGATAATGTTATGGAAATTAAAATTATAAATGAAATTTAAAATACTTCAAATTAATAACCTTGTAGTGGATCCCTACATATGAACACAAAAAAGGCTCAGATGAGAAGCAGGTTGCATAACTGAGGTCCAGAAGATAATATCTCAGCCCAATGTTAAACTCTGTCCAGGATGATGTAAAAACACAAAATGCTGGAGAAACTCAGCAGGTCAAATAGTATCCTTATGTAGCAATGGTAAAGATACAGAACCAACATTTCTGCTAAATTTTCTTGCCTTTTCTCTCCCCTCCCCTTTTCCAGATCTCCCCTCCCTTCCCCCTCTACCAACCCAGCCATCCCTCCTCCCCTGATCACTGCTGTCCCTCCCTCCCTTCTCCACCTATCATCTCCTGCCTTTGCCACCCCCCTTCCCCATCTTTCTGTTCAGATAAATGCTGCCACTCTCTCTCACTGTGATGAAGGGCTCAACCCCGAAATGTCGGTTCTGTATCTTTACCATTGCTACATAAGGGATACTATTTGACCTGCTGAGTTTCTCCAGCATTTTGTGTTTTTACATCATCCTGGACAGAGTTTAACATTGGGCTGAGATATTATCTTCTGGACTCAGTTATGCAACTGAGCCATTTTTGTGTTCATATGTAATCAAAGGCTCCAAAAATATACCTCGCCTTTGAAAGGATGCTAAATATTTTTGGCTGCAAGGCAAGATTTCATCAACGGGGCTTTTCAATGAATTAAATAAAATGCAGCTTTGAACATTTAAACCTTGCTGGTGCCTTAAGGACAAGTATGTGGTGGAATGTTTAGATTAGCATTTGACGGCTCTTGGACTGTATTCCTTGGAGGTGTAGCGCGGGGTGGGGGGGGGGTGGTGAGAGGAGGGGGAGAACCTTGAAGGAGGCAATTTGACAGTTGAAAGACCCAGACAGAGGAGATGTGGTAAAGTTGTTTCCCATGATAAGGGAGTCTCGCACAACAGGGCACAACTTCAGGAAAGAAGTTATAAATAGATGTAGAGGAATTTCTTTAAGCAGAGAGCAGTGAATGTCTGGCATTTGTTGCCACTGGTGGCTGTGGACGCCGGGCCGGTGGGTGCATTTAAGGCCCTTGATTGGGCAGGGCATCAAGGTTTCTGGGGAGAAGGCAGGGGAGTGGAGCTGAGTGGGAGAATGGATCAGCTGAGGATGGAATGGCAGGGTGGGCTCAATGGGGTGAATGGCCTTCACCTTCTCCTGTATTGTCTGGTCTTGAGTGTGCGTGGCAGTTCTGTGTTCATGTGCTGGCTATCTAGTGCCATCTGCCACCTTCTCACTGAAATCTTGCCTATTTTCATCTTGCTCTTTAATGATTCAACAAAATCATTAGTTATCAACAACTTAGCCAAGGGCAGTTCCTGGGTTTAGCCTGTTGGGTCCTCAACTTTAGATCCAAACTCAAAGTCCAGGTTTATCGTTGGAGTACATGAACAACCATATAACAACCATATAATCATATAACAATTACAGCTCAGAAACAGGCCAACTTGGACCTGCTAGACCATGCCAAACACTTTCTCCCACCTAACCCCCCTGACTGAAATCAACCTGTAATCCTCCATTCCTTTCCCATCCATATACATATCCAACTTCTCCTTAATTGCTAATATTGAGCCGGCCTCCGCCACTTCATCTGGATTCTTGTTCCACTCACCCACCACTCTCTAAGTAAAGAAGTCCCCTCCTCATGTTTCTCTAAACTTCTGCCCCCTAACTCTCAACTCATGTCCTCTCCCCCTTTCTCTTTGCGTCAACTCTATCCATACCCCTAATCATTTTAAATACCTCACTCAAATCCCCTCTCAACCTTCTACTCTCCAAAGAATAAAGACCTAACTTTTTTTAGCCTTTCCCTATAACTTAGACCCTGTAACCCAGAAACATTCTAGTAAATCCTTTCTGCACTCTCCAATTTGTTGATATCACAAACAATCCTGAGATTCTTTTCTTTCTGAGGGCCAGGCAGAATTTCTACTTATTGGTAACTGCAAACTGTACTCAAAAAAATACACAGGTAGATAAGAGAGAAAAGTAAACAAAGAAGAAAATGTTAAGCAAACTGACTGTTCAATACAGAAAATAAATATTTATTAATAAATAATGTGCAGCATTAAGACCCCTTAAAAGTCTCTGATTAAGTTAAGTAAACAATCCACGCTGGAGAAACTCAGCAGGTCAAACTGTGTGCTTTTTATGTCACAAAGATAAAGATACATAACCAGTGTTTCGGGCTTGAGCCCTTCATCAAGGTGTGGATGAAATGTGGGCAGGTGCCCAAACAAAATGGTGAGGGGTAGCAGCAGGGGGAGGAGCACGGTCCCATGGGCAGGAGGTAATTGGTGCATAAGGCAGGGAGGGAATGCCAGCAAACTGGGGAAGGGATGCTTCTCCCCTTGCCCCCTTTACCATTTTGTTTGGGCGCCTGCCTACATTTTGCTCATACCTTGACGAATGGCTTAAGCCAGAAACATTTGTTATATACCTTTGCTACATAAAGGACACTGTTTGACCTGCTGAGTTTCTCCAGCATTGTGTTTTTACTTCAACCGCAGCGTCTACTGACTTCCATGTTTTACTCCCTCTGAGTTTGTCATTGGGGAATCTGATGGTGGAGGGGTAGCAACTGTTCCTGAACCTGGGGGTGCGAGTCTTGTAGCACTGAGACCTCTTTGCTGATGGTAGCAGCAAGTACAGAATGGGTGCTGGGTAGTGTGGATCCTTGATGATTGCTGCTGCTCTCTGACGGCAGTGTTCCCTGTAGATGTTCTCAGTGGTGGGGAGGATTTTACCTGTGATGTCCTGGGTTGTGTCCACTATCTTTTTCAGGGCTTTATGCTGGGGGGGGTATTGGTCTCCCCATGCCAGATTGTATTGGTGCCCCCATACCAGTTTGATCGCAGGAATTCCTGGAGGATTCATCCCACAGACCATCCTCACACATTCTCGTGGAGTCATAGGTACAGGCCCTTCAGCCCAACCTGGCCATACTGACCAAGATGGCAATCTCAGATGGTCCAATTTGCCTGCATTTGGTTCATTTCCCTCAAAGCCTTTCCTATCAATAGATCTGTTCACATCTCATTTGAACAGTAATTGTACCTGATTCATTTGCCTCCTCTGGCATCTCATTCCAGATACGACAGCGTAGGGTGGCACAGTTAGTGTAGAGGGCAGCATGGGTAGCAGTTAGCACAACGCTGTTACAGCGCCAGCGATCAGAGTGCGAATCCTGTGCTGTCTGTAAAGAGTTTGCATGTTCTCCCGGTGTCTGCGTGGGTTTTCACTAGGTGCTCCGGTTTCCTCCTACCCTTCAAAATGTACTGTGGGGTGTAGGTCAATTGGGTGTCATTGGGGGGCACGGGCTCATGGGCTGAAAGGGCCTGTTAATGTGCTGAATGTCTAAATTAAGAAAAAAAACACTCTGAGTGCGAAGGTTTCCCCTCAGGTCCCTCTTAAATCTTTCTCCACTTGCCTCAAACCTATGCCCTCCAATTCTAGAATTGGGGAAAACTTCACTTTATCCACGTCTCTCATAATTTTATAAATCTGGATGGCCAACCCTTAGCCTCCAGGGAATAAATGCCCAGCCTAACATGTCTCCCTATAACTCAACACCTCCGGTTCCAGCAATGTCCTGGTGAAGCTCCTCTGAACCCCTTCCAAGTTGTTGTTGTCCTTTCTACAGCTGGGTGGCCAGAACTGCTCCCAGTCCTCCAAGTGTGGTCTCAATTTTGGACAAGTCCAAAGACTGAACAATCTCACATCTGTGCTGCAGTGCTTGTACTTAGATGGGACCCAAAACCATATAACCATATAACCATATACAGCACAGAACAGGCCAGTTTGGCCCTACTAGTCCATGCCAGAACAAATCCCCACCCTCCTAGTCCCACTGACCAGCACCTGGTCCATACCCCTCCAATCCTCTCCCCTCCATGTTATTATCCAGTCTTTCCTTAAATGTAAATAACGTCCCTGCTTCAACCACCTCCGCCGGAAGCTTATTCCACATCCCAACCACCCTTTACGTGAAGAAATTTCCCCTCATGTTCCTCTTATAATTTTCCCCCTTCAATCTCAAACCATGGCCTCTGGTTTGAATATCCCCCACTCTTAAATGAAAAAGCCTATCCACGTTGACTCTCTCTGTCCCTTTTAAAATCTTGAACACCTCCATCAAATCCCCCCTCAATCTTCTACGCTCCAGAGAAAAAAGCCCCAGGCTGCTCAACCTTTCTCTGTCACTCAAACCCTGACATCCTGTCAACATTCTCGTGAACCTTCTCTGCACTCTCTCTATTTTGTTTATACCCAAAAAATTAGTGAGGACCCTTTCTGATGCACCAGTCTGATAGGCTTTTTATTAACTATAGACTGGAACAGCTGCCAACCCCATTGACTGACGAAGGCAGAGTGGAATGGGGAGCATGCGAGGGTAAGATCGGTCTAGGGAGGCGTGTCCAGCCAGTAGGAGCCAAACGTAGCTTAATAGTGGGTTTACCACACTTTCCATCAGGCACACGGTATCAATGACCTACCACTACCATCAGGAAGTAGGTGCAGGAGCATCAAAATCAGGACTGCCAGGCTGGGAAATAGCTTCTTCCCACAGACTGTGGGATTGATGATCAGTTTCCTATAACCTTGGGTCTCTCATAAATGAAACAAATAAATTATGGCCAAATGTTTATTTCTATTTATTTTTTATATATATATATATATATATATATATATATATATATATTCTATCTTTATGTATATATGTGGTTTTTTGGATGTACTGTACACTGTCGGCTGTAGGAATGCTGTTTATGTACAATTGGATGATAATAAACTTGAACTTGAATGATGGAAATATGGAAGCAAGTTCAAAATTCTCACCAAGTTCAAGTTTCCAAAGTAAACTTATTGTTACATGTATCAAAGTGCAGAGAGAAAGTTTGTTTTGCAAGCAGTCCAGCAATGCATCCTGTGCCCAGTACAGCGGTAAATCACAGTGTAGATCAGTTGCTAGTCCAACCTGATGGGCAATCAAGGGAGTCCACGAGGCAGTAGATCAGAGTTAAAAAGGCTTTTATTAGCTTAGATGTTAGCTGTGGCTCAGAGAGCATCTGGCCTGGATCCGAGCAGGAAATGATCTGGGGTCAAAGTCTTGGGTCGGGACCTTTATCAGGGAATCTCCTGGGAGGGGCCGGAGGGAAGGAAGGGGGAGTCCAGGCCAGTACATAGAGTTATTTCTTTCTTTGGCTTGGCTTAGCGGACGAAGATTTATGGAGGGGTATGTCCACGTCTGCTGGAGGCTCGTTGGTGACTGACAAGTCCGATGCGGGACAGGCAGGCATGGTTGCAAGGGAAAATTGGTTGGTTGGGGTTTTTACTCCTTTGTCTTTTGTCAGTGAGGAGGGCTCTGCGGTCTTCTTCAAAGGAGGTTGCTGCCCGCCGAACTGTGAGGCGCCAAGATGCACAGTTGGAGGCGATATCAGCCCACTGGCGGTGGTCAATGTGGCAGGCACCAAGAGATTTCTTTAGGCAGTCCTTGTACCTCTTCTTTGCTGGCCAGTGGAGAGAATGGTGTTAATACCACCACACAACCTGAAAGAATATTTGGCAGTGCAGAATTAGCAATTCTGAAAGTGTTATAGGGCAGCGCAATTGGCAGTATTATTTCAGCGACCGGGTTTGAATCCACCGCTGTCTGAGAGGAGTAGGTACATTCTCCCCATGACCTGCATAGGTTTCCTCCAGGTGCTCTCATTTTCTCCCACCCTCCAAAAACCTACAGGGTTGTAGGTTCATTGGGTGGCACAAGTTTCAATGACCGTTATCAGCTCTACTGCAACGTTAAAATTGTGGAAAGGAGGGATAGGAGATTGGAGAGATTGCAGGGGGTGTGAGGGATGAGTCGATGGGAACAGCTCACAAAATGTCATCGTGTTCCAGTGCCATCTTTATCCTCTCTTTGGGACCCACTCTGCATATTGACGCTACTTCTAACGGCCTATCAAAACATTCATGGTTTAAGCCAGCCATGCTCAATCTTTTTTCGGCTGTGGCCCCCTTCGGAGTCTGCTCCAAATTTATGGGCCCCCTTCCATGTGAAGCAGTCACATTTAGTTAGTTTCTTTCGTTGTTCTTTTCTACCATAGAAAACTACAGCACAGAAAACAGGCCCTTCTAATCTTTGCTGAAACATCATTATGCTAGTCCCACTGACCTGCACCCATTCAATAACCCTCCAGTCCTCTCCCATTCATGTATCTATCCAATTTATTCTTAAAACTTAAGAGTGAGCCCACATTTACCTTAACAGACAGCAGCTCATTCCACACTCCCACACTCTGAGTGAAGAACCTCCCCCTAATGTTCCTCCTAAAGCTTTCCCCTTTCACCCTAAAGACAGGTCCTCTCGTACTTATCTCTCCCAATCCAACTGGAAAGAGCCTACTCACTTATACTCTGTCTATACCCCTCATAATTTTATGAACCTTTATCAAATCTCCCCTCATTCTTCTACACTTCTAGGAATAAAGTCCCAACCTGTTTAATCTTTCCCTGCAACTCAACACCTGAAGACCTGGATAGATCCTAGTAAATCTTCCCTGCACGCTTTCAATCTTACTGATATCCTTTCTGTAGTTTTGCGACCAGAACTTCACACAATATTCCAAATTTGGCCTCACCAATGTCTTATACAATCTCACCATAGCATGCCATCTCCTCCTGTACTGACGACATTAAAAACATTAAGACAATTCTTAAACGTAGACAAACACCATGGTAACAGGCTATTTCAGCCCACGAGTCTGTCCTGTCCAATTCACACCCAATTGACCTCCAACCTTGGTTACATTTCGAACAGTGGGAGGAAACCGGAACCAACCCCCCAGGAAAACCCATGCGGACTCAGGGAGAACATACAAACTCCTTACAGCCAGCGTGGGATTCGAACCCTGGTCCCGATCGCTGGTGCTGGTGTTGTTAACCTCTATGCCAATTGGACCACCCCCTATGCAGTAGGACTCGATGATTTGATTTCTTCTTTTACAATCTTTTTATTGGTTTTAACATTGTTATGGGTTATATTCTATTTTATATTATATATAAATATCTTACAAAATAATAGATTGTGAGGGTTTAGTGTAGGTCCCTTCACAAACAGATATCAGACATGCAGGCACCAGTGGCTTTGCAAAAGACAATGGAACTGCTTTGGAAGGAATTTCAAAAGTAGGTGCAGATGGAGAAGTCCAAGCTCGAGTGCTGATAAATATCTTTCAAGGATTGGGTTTGGAGGCTTGGGAGGGGTTCTGGTTTTTACAAGCAGAGAGAGGAAAGAAACAAACTGGATTTCTCTTAGAGAAAAAGTGAAGTCAGTTCTACAGTGGCTTTTGAGGCTGCAGGCTGATTGAAAACCCCATTTTGAAGACGTGTTGTGAGTTCTGAGTTCAGCCTGTTGAAAACCCTTATCATCCTTACAAAAGGAAATGGCTGGCTAGAGTATTTCTCCTGAAACAAGGGAAATAAGAGGAACTCTGTGGTTACCTGGAAGAAGAGATTATTATTTGGAAAACCCATGATGGGGCAAGTTTCTTCGGCAAGACTCTGAAGTGACTGATTTGAGGAAATCAATGTGTGTGTGTGTGTGTCCAATGAGCAACAAATCTTTCTCTGAAACCAACAAAAATCTTCCTGAGCGGTAACCATTTACCTTTAAGCACCAGAGCCTGGTGAAAATTTACAAATGTTAAATTCTGTGCACAGTAGAAGAATTGCCTGATACCGGTGAACTTGGAGGAGTGAGAAGTGAGATTGGATTGTGAATCAAAGAACTTTCCTGAACATATACACATTACATACATGTGTACTTAGAATTAGAAGAGGGTTGAGTTAGGTAAAGTTAAGTTAAAGTTTGATCCTGCTTTTATGTTTAAAGAAAATTAAAAGCGACTTTTGTTTAAGTAACCATTTGACAGGGGGGAGGGGTGTGGTGTGATGCCGTAGGTGGAAGATGTGGAAAACGCCTCTCCTGGCAGAATTAATTAATACCTGAATTTAAATTAAAAAAAAACTTTAATTGCTTTTAAATAGGCTTCTGAGGTTTCAGAAAAATGGCTATGAAAAAAATCTAAAGCTCTAACTTAAAAAAACGACTACAACTGAAGTAACTCTATTGAAAGATCCAGGTCCTACCTCGAAGATTCAGCATCCGATTTTAGTTCCTCTCCAGCCATGATCGATGAAGACTTCCTGGGTGAGAATTCAGGCTTCTGTGCT
This sequence comes from Narcine bancroftii, assembly GCF_036971445.1. Taxonomy (NCBI): domain Eukaryota; kingdom Metazoa; phylum Chordata; class Chondrichthyes; order Torpediniformes; family Narcinidae; genus Narcine; species Narcine bancroftii. Next base: position 7,579,419 of record NC_091471.1, read on the forward strand.
GCCATCCCAGGGAACTGGGGAGAGCATCGCTGAGCTCGGAAAAAATCTGCCAACACAGCTTCAGAGCCAACGCGATGGGCAGGACTACCGCTGTGGGGACTGGGGACCCGACCTCGGCGGCGGTGGCTGGACATACACGGGCTAAACAAAAAGCCTGATCAGAATTTCAGCCTTTGACTACCTCTACTGAGGAAGAAGAAGAAAAAGAATTGGAGGGAGAGGAAGAAAGTTGTGTGCAGCAATCTCAAGGAGAAGAAACAGAACATGATTCAGGAGATCAAGATGTCCAAAGTAAAGTGGGTACATATTATATCACCCCAACTCCCCTTGACCCACAGGTTTTTCAAACATTTTTTGAAAAAATGGATTTAATTAGCTAAGGACTGGAAGCTAAATTTGCTGAGGTTAAAGCTAACTTTACAAATGAATTGAGTGTGATTAAAGAAGAAATAACTGCTTTAAAAACAGATGTGGCAAAATGTAATAAATCTGTGGATAAAGTTCAAATAAATGTTCAGAAAATTGAAGCAGACTTTCATGAAGTGGAACAATGTGAGCATATAGTTAATAAAACTGAAGATTCTTTTACTGCGTGGGAAGTTGAGAAGGAGGGTCTATTGCAAAAAGTTGATCCGTTGGAGAATTAAAGCCGAAGAGAGAATGTGAAAATTGTTGGTTTGCCTGAAGATTTTAAAGGCAATAATACAGTGAAATTTTTTCAAAAGTAGCTACCTGAAATACTGGAACCAGAGAACTTTCCAAATGCCTTGAACTTGACAGGACACACAGAGCTTTAAGGAAAAAAATGTATCCAGGGCAACCGCCACGCTCTGTATTGATTAATGACTGCGTTATCAGGGCAGAGAAATGATTTTAAAAATGGCAGTTCAAAGGGTTCGGGAACAACGAGGACCTTTGGTAATTCAGAATAATTGAGTATTTTTTTTTACGCTGATTGGAGTAATGAAATTGTTAAGAGAAGAAAAGAATTTAACCCAGCTAAATCTGTTTTGTGGAATAAGGGTTATAAATTTGCATTTCGCTACCCAGCACTTCTTAAAGTCTTTTATGGTCAATATTAATCTCAATTATTTACTAATGAATTTGAAGCTTTGGCGTTCGCCAACTCATTACCTAATAACAAGCAAAATGGAGGTTCCTCATCTGTATTTCTAAAAGAAGGAGATCAAGAAATGATGATCAGATTGGACCAGGTTAGAGCTAAATAAAATAGGGGAGAAGGTACCAGAACATATACTATATAAGTGGGATGAAAATCTGGTTCAACATAGGAGTTCACCAGTTCTGCACCATCTGCTCAACATTTGGAAGAAGATTCACGTAAAAAGGAAAAAAAAAACAAATTACTAACTACCAAAATTATTATTGACGCAAAATCAACTAATCCCTTTCACAATAGATAACCTTTCCTTTAGAGAATGGGAGAGAAAAGGGATTAAAAGAATAGAAAATTGTTTTTTGGGAAATAATTTATTATCTTTTGAACAAATTATGTATAAATCTGGTTTAACTCACAGTACAATGTTTACATATCATCAACTGAAAACCTACTTGAAGGACAAATTGGGAAGCAGGCTGAGGTTACCAGAAGGAAGCAGCTTTGAATATGTGATTACAGACACAATGATAATTAAAAGATTTATAACAAACATGTACATCAAACTGCAAGAGAAAGAGAACGAGGAAACAAGCTGTAAACCCAAACAAAAATGGGAACAAGATCTAAACATAAAAATAAAAAATGAAATATGGGAAAAGCTATGCTCTGGAACTATGAGAAATATAATAAACATGAGGTTACGCATGATACAATATAATTGGTTGCACAGGCTCTACACCACACCCCAAAAGATAAATAAATGGGACCCAACAGTATCAGACAGATGTTTTCGCTGTAAGAAGGAAACGGGAACAACAGTACATGCAATTTGGGCATGTGAGAAAGTGGAAAAGTTTTGGGAAGATCTAAATCAGGTATTAAATAAAATCACGAAAAGCAACATACCAAAAAATCCAGAGATCTTTCTTCTAAGTAATATAAGAAGTAAAGAATTAGGCCTCAAACTGGATGAAGCGCAAAAAAGATTTATTACGATAGCCTTAGCTATAGCAAAAAAAATGTATAATGTCAACCTGGAAATTAGAAGAGAGCCTGAGAATACAGCAATGGTACATGGAAATGAATAAATGTATTCCATTGGAAAAAATAACGTATAATTTAAGAAATAACATCACAGTATTCGAACAAATTTGGGAACCGTACAACAGAGAGGGCCTACCGCGGACCTCCACCCCCTAAAATGATAAAATGAGAAGATGATGAAATGAACTGACCCAGTGGGTAAAAGTAGATGACACAATTTTCTTGTTTATTTTCATTGTGTGATGACATTGGTTAATGGGTTTATTGTATTGTATATGTTGAACGTTCAGTGGGTGGGGAGGGGGTTGGGAAAGAGGGAGGGAAGGGAGGGGGAAAAAAGGGGAGAAAATGACACTGTGTATATTCAAGAGGGAAATGTTTGTGTGTATTTTGGTTAATATGGTTCATAGTGTGAAAAAAAAAAAAGAAAAGATGAAGGAAGAGATTTCATCTGGGGGGCCACCGACTGAAGTTCAAGTTGAAATCAATGAAGACCAAGTTAACCGAGACCTTGAAGAAGCTTCATTGACTAAAGTTTAATTATGATATTCTGTTTGGGGGCGGATTTCCTTTAGTTTCCGCTTTCCTCTAACGAGGCTTCGTTCCACTAGTGGCGAGGGCCACTTCTCGTTACTAAGGGAGTTAGCGCCGACCTAATCGGCACTTTTGTTTTTTTTTATTATTTGGGGTTTCTTGAAAGAATTAAAGAAAAAAAATGCAACCATTTGTCTTGGTGAATTTCTATTGCTTCTGGGTTTTGGGGTCCTCTGGGCTCGTAACAATATGCAGAATACATAGGTACATATGATAATGATAAAGTAAATGAATAACGAGTTACAAGTATCAAGTAACAATGAACAAGATGCCTATGGACCCATGTTATTAATTGGGAAAAAAAGAGAAAAATAGCTATATATTTCTAAACTAAGGATCAAACCTGCTGTGAGGGCTGCTGGCCAGGTTAAGGAGTTAACTATTAATAATAATAAGTATAGGGTAAAAAAAAAGACCAATAATCGACAAGTTTTGAAAGTAATTGAGAAAAAGACCCCAAAGAGAAAGAAAGTTAAGGTCCATTGCAGTAGTGGAACACCTTTTTTTTCCTGGAGGCAGACATGATATCACGTCCGACAACCATCAAGCGTGAGTGGGAGAGGCAGCATTCCTCCATCTCAGTAAAATGGCCGTCTCATAATGAAGGAAGCGAAAGCCGCTACATGGGATGGAGAGGAGGTCGATACTAAATCCATTGGGCCACTCACTCCAAAGAAGGAGAAGAAAGGGCTAGGTAAGTTGATAGTAAGAACTAATGATAAGGTACAAAATGCCCCTTGCCAGAAATTAGGGAGAAGGACATTGCCAAAACATATGATACAAAGTATCTTCCTCAGTTATGCATTTATCACATCAGTAGATTCTCTCATTTCTTCCTTTATTTGGAAAATTAAGCGCCCTGTCTCAAAAAAACATTCTTTCCTGCCTTTTTCCTGTAGTTACCAGGCCCCCCCACATCTCCATCAGGCACACAAAACTCAAAGCAGTCAACCAGTTTACCTATCTCGGCTGCACCATTTCATCGGATGCAAGGATCGACAACGAGATAGACAACAGACTCGCCAAGGCAAATAGCGCCTTTGGAAGACTACACAAAAGAGTCTGGAAAAACAACCAACTGAAAAACCTCACAAAGATAAGCGTATACAGAGCCGTTGTCATACCCACACTCCTGTTTGGCTCCGAATCATGGGTCCTTTACCGGCATCACCTACAGCTCCTAGAACACTTCCATCAGCGCTGTCTTCGCTCCATCCTCAACATTCATTGGAGTGACTTCATCACCAACATCGAAGTACTCGAGATGGCAGAGGCCGACAGCATCGAATCCACGCTGCTGAAGATTCAACTGTGCTGGGTAGGTCACATCTCCAGAATGGAGGACCATCGCCTTCCCAAGATCGTGTTATATGGCGAGCTCTCCACTTGCCACTGAGACAGAGGTGCACCAAAGAAAAGGTACAAGGACTGCCTAAAGAAATCTCTTGGTGTCTGCCACATTGACCACCGCCAGTGGGCTGATATCGCCTCAAACTGTGCATCTTGGCACCTCACAGTTTGGCGGGCAGCAACCTCCTTTGAAGAAGACCGCAGAGCCCACCTCACTGACAAAAGGCAAAGGAGGAAAAACCCAACACCCAACCCCAACCAACCAATTTTCCCCTGCAGCCGCTGCAACTGTGTCTGCCTGTCCCGCATCGGACTTGTCAGCCACAAACGAGCCTGAAGCTGACGTGGACATTACCCCTCCATAAATCTTCGTCCGTGAAGCCAAGCCAAAGATATTAGGCATTGTGTTAGTCACCCTTTCCTGGTCCTACTCTCATCTTCATAAGACCATATGATATAGTAGCAGAAGTTGGCCATTCAGCCCATTGAGTCTGCCCTGCCACTTCATCACGAGCTGGTCCTTTCTCCCACCCAACCCCACTCTGCTGCCTTCTCCCTGTAACCTTTGATACCCTGACTATTCAGATGCCTACCGATCTCTAACTTAAATACACCCACCGGCCTGGCCTCTGCCACCACCTGTGGTAGCAAATTCCAGAGATTCACCGCTCTCTGGATAAAGAAATCCCCACCCGCATCTCTGTTTTAAATGGACGCCCTTCAATCCTGAAGTTGTGCCCTCTTGTCCTAGACTCACCTAGCATGGGAAACAACTTTGCCCACATCCTCTCTGTCCAGTCCTTCAACATTCGAAATGCTTCCATGAGGTCCCCCTCATACTTCTGAACTTCAAAGAGTGCAGTCCTAGAGAGGTCAAATGTTGCGTATATGCTAATCACTACAGTTCAGGGATTACTCTTGTGAACTCTGAACCCTCTCCAATGTTCACCATCCTTTTATATTTATAGATCTATGTGATGCACGGCTGCAGCAGGAAGCAGACACAAAACTCGAGAAAGACTGTACAACAGGCTTTATTCAGTTAAAAGTCTCTGCTACAGTGGTAGCTGCACTGGTGGCTCCCAAGTGACTAACTCGGAAGGGGCCGGCTCAGGATTATATCCCAGGCGGTTGATTGACAGCCGGCCGGGTGGAGTTTGGTTCATTCAGGTCGGCCAGGTGTGGACTGTCCTCCGGTGATCTTCCTGCAGGTACAAAGATCGCCCCCTGCAGTCGGCTAGTAGTGTATCACCACAATCTATAAAATGTTTTTCTTCTGAATTATATTCTCAATAATTTAATTTTATAGTTACTCTTTTTATTTCTAATTGCTTTATTCTCCTCATCCCTTCATATTTCGTCAGTTCATGCTCACGGCCTCTCTGAATTTCACACCATGTAGCATCAGAATCAGAATTTTTACTGTCATGTCGTTGCTTTGCATCACAGTCCAAACATTTATATTAACTACCTTGCAACAATAAAAATAAAGCGAGAAAAAGCCAAAGTGAGACAGTGTCCATGGTTCAATGTTATTTCAGATATCTGACAGAAGATTCTGTCCTCGTGCCATTTGGCCCATCAAGTCCATGCCAGTTCTCACAGCCATCCCATCAATCCTATTTTCCCATTTTATTTTCATATAACCCATCCTGTCCCATGTGGTCAGGACCCACCTTTACAGCTGCACCATGGAAAGTATCCTGTCCAAATGCATCACAGCCTGAGATAGAAACAAGTCAGCAAGAAACTGCGGGGAGTTGTGAACACGGCTCAGACCATTGTGCGTTTCCTCGCCAACCCCTCCCCTCCTCTACATCAGCTACCTCTTCTTTCCTCTGTCTCTGAAAGGCAGTCAATCTGTGAAAAGATCCATCCCACGCCGATCACTCCCTTCTCCCCTTTCCATCAGGCTTGAAATCGTGCACCTCCTGATTCCAGGATGGTTTCTTTCCTGCTGTTGTGAGATTCTTGAATGAATTGCCCCCTGGCAAATGTTGATGCCCCTGAACTTTTATAATTGGGCTTTTCTCCAAACTTATTATGACACTTCTCCCTGCACTGTTGTCTTGTTTATTTGTTATTTTTGCACTGAGGTATGGGTTAACTTGTCTGGATAGCATGTAAAAGTGGCACGGTTGTTGTAGCGATTAGCGCAACACTGTTACAGCACCGGCGATTGGGATTGGGGTATGAATCTCATGCTCTCTGTAAGGAGTTTGTACGTTCTCCCAGTGTTTGCATGGGTTTTCCCCGGGGTCTCCGTTCTCCTCCCACCGTTCGAAACATACTGGGGGGGGGTGTAGATTAATTAGGTGTAATGGGAGGGCATGGACTTATGGGCCAAAATGGCCTGTTACCATGCTGTATATCTAAATTTAAAATTAAAACAAAGCTTTTCACTGTCTATTGAGAAATGTGACCAGAAACAATACAATTCAATTCCAATTCAATTCAATTTCCTTCCGATTCCACTTCCAACCACTGACACTGAGGATAATCTAGAGTGGACAACTAACCCACCAACCAGCTTCTCTGAGACAGTGCAGTGCCCAAGGTCAGGATTGAACCTATGAGATCCTCCACTGTGCCGCCCAACTTCCTGCTCTCAAGGAGAACAAGAACCAGCAAAAAATGGCAGTGCTGCTGTGACTCTACACAGGTCTACCCCGTGGCTGTAAGGATTTAAATGGCCTGTTGAAAGTGCCTTTTATTTGAAATCCTGTGATGATGGGTCTGGGCCCAAGATGGCGGTGCCTGTGTTTGGCATCGGCCTCGAGGGGTTGCAGACTATGGGGGAGCAGTGGACTAAGGCAGGGCACCAGAACATGGGGAGAATACCCCCCCACCCCGAGAAGGAGAAGCAGAGGAGATGACCCCCAAGGACAGTGACTATGGCGGCGGACCAGGAAGGGGCTCTGCGTCAGAAGGACATGCACAGGCAACGAGCTGTTGTCGACTTGAGTTCAACAGGCTCGCTGCTACCGGCTCGTGAGAACGAGGTATCATAACTGGGGTTTGAGAGGATGTTGAGGGCAAGAAGGGCTCCCAAAGGGGTGCTGAAGCCTCTCTCATCATGTCGGAGATATGGATTTGGAGCTCGGGATTCCGATGGTTTGAACTGAACCTGTGCGGTTGCAGAGGCTGTGGGAGCGCTGGAGGCGAAATCCACGGAGACTCAGAGACTCTTTTGCTTCTCTTTCTCTGACGATAAGGGCCACCGGCCCTTATAGATAAAAGATAAGAATCTTTGTCTTGAGGCAGACAGACTACAGGCAATTTCGTGTAATATTACATATCTGTTTTATTACATGACAATACCCTGTAAATAATATCTTATCTGACAAACATCAGCAGGGTAAATTCCAAGTGTAAGATCATTGGGACTTACTTCTGGAGGAACCTGTGCCTAGTTCTGAAGGATTCATCTTGTACGCCACACATTTTTCTTGACTAATGAACAGGCATCGAAGAAAATGTAGGAACGATTTGTGAGGCTGATCTCAGAAAGGTCACGACCAATTGTAAAATGTTGTTGAGACTGACAGCTGTTCTCAGGAAAGAGCAGACAAACAGAGGTTGTTCGAAGTAAGATGGTGTGCGCAGGACGGATGTGGTAAGAATGTTTCCTCTTGCGGGAGACTCCTCAACTTTAGGCCACAAAAGCACACCAAAAATTGCAAGAGGGAAATAAGAGACGATTTCTCTCAGAAATAAGGGACAGTTTCTTTACTCAGTGAGTGGTTTGACTGTGGAACACAACTCAGCAGGAGGTGGTTGAATTAAATAGTTTGGTTGTTTTCCGGAGGGGACCAAAGAATTCTGTGGGAGAAAAGAGGATAGGATGATATACTGAGGGTTGGGGAATGAGGCAGATCAAATGGGATGATAATTATGAATTGGTTGGGTGATGGAATTTAACTCAGGGAAATGGGAGGTGTTGCATTTTGCTTCCCCTCGTGTCACAGTGTTCGCCAGTGCATAAAACAGGCTGTTTGGCCCACCTTGTCTGTACTATCCATCTATCTGATCTAGTCCCATGTGCCTGCATTTGGCCCACATCGTTCAAAACCTTTCCTATCCATGGACCTGACTGCATGTGTTTTAAACCTTGTAATTTTCCTTGCCTGCACACTTCCTCTGTACACATACCTCATACCCTCAAGGCTTGGTTTGGAATAACAGCCATCAGCCTGGGCTGTTTGACATTGCCAACATAAACAGGCTGGCATTATAAAGCACAGCACCATCCCTTTGGCCCATGGTGCTGTGCTGACCTATGTAAACCTCCTCCAAAATAGTCCAATTTGCCCCTCCCTCCTGCTCAGACCCCTCTATTTTGCACGTCAATGCCACATTCCTTGGCTTGACGGTTTCACTGCTTGGATGGAGAGGCAGGACTTTGGCAGCGGGAGCCTGCTGTTTCCACGAGTGGAGTATGAATGGAAGGAGGGCAGGGGGAGAAAGCTCCCTGCACATCAGCATATACCGTGTATGTGTGACGGGAGGTTCTGAGGAGCGAGGACATGAAACACGATGATCGTCAGCGTAAACAAGTCTCCCCTTGTCCCTATTTCCATTCGTTATATCCGGCTGCCGTGAAGTGCAGTAAAAATAGATCCTTGTCTGAGGGGCAGAGGGGATGGTGGATGAGGAGGCGGGGGGGGGGGGTGGTACCTTTAGTGAGCTCCTCTGGCTCTGATGCGTGACTTGAGGGGGGGAGGGTGTCTCTGTGCATGGGCTGGAAGCGGTGGACAGGGGGATGGGAAAGAGAAGCAGCACGGAGAGAGGCACAGCTGATCCACACCAACATTCGGGCTTGCAGCTCTGAGGTTAACCCTTTCATCGCCAGCTGAGAGTGCAAATTGCAGCCCTAGAATTACAGCTCAGACAACCCTGGTTTAGTTCTGGTCGACTCGTTACAGGAAGGATGTGGAGATTTACCAGGATGGAGTAAAAATGTGAAAGTCTGCAGATGCCATGATTGAAATAAAAACACAACTCTGGGGAAACTCAAACTGCGTCCTTTATGTAGCAAAGATAATGATGCGTCACCAACGTTTCGGGCTTAAGCCCTTCATCAAGGTATGAACAAGATGTAGGCAGGTGCCTGAACAAAATGGTGGGGGGCGGGAGGGGGGAGGAGCACAGTACCACAGGCAAGAGGATAATAGATGGATGAGGGAGGGAAGGGCACACCAGCAAATGGGGGGGGGGGGGGGTGGATCCATGAATGGAGAGGGAAGGGGGTGGAGAGCTGGAGGAAAAGAGACAGAAGGATGGGGAGAACGGGGAGTGGTCTAACAGAAACCGGAGAGGTCCATGCTAATGTTGGAGAGTGCCCAGCTTCCAACTAGTTTATTAGCTTCACCTAATATTCCGTTTGGGCACTCTCCAAACAAATGTGAAGTAGGCTGCTACTGAGAAATCTAGGAGATTTGGATCCTCTGCAGGCTCTCTCTGGAAAGCACACCAACTGGTGGAATCATGCCTGGTTTGGCAATACAAGTCCCCTGGAAGGCAGGAAAACAACAGAAAGTCACAAACACAGCCAGGGCCACCTCAGGCTCCGACTTCCCATCCACCGCAGACATCAATGTGAGGTGCTTCCTCAAGAAGGCACATAAAGGACCCTCCATCACCCTGGCCACAACCTCTTCTCACTGCTCCCTTCAGATAGAAGGTACAGAAGCCTGAATGTCAACATCTCCAGGTTCAAGAACAGTTCTTTTCCAATAGGTTCTTGAACCTCCCCCCGTCCTGACTCAAACTATAAACTACTCAGAACCTGAAAAAAAAAACACCTGTCTGCTCTATTGGCACACTATTTTTCTCGCACTAACTGAAATAGTAAATATTCATTTATATTTCATATCTCTTTCTCAAGTAATTGAATGCATGCTACTGGAATTATTTTTATAAGGTGCACAGAATTGCTGGAGGAACTCAGCAGGTCTTGCAGCGACCATAGGAGGTAGAGATAGTGATGTTATGGGCCTGAGCTCTTCATCAGGTACCTCAGGCCTGAAACATTTTTACCTCCATGCGTGAAACCTGCTTCAGCGTCTCAGTGTATTTACCACAATCACAGCGTCTGGAGACTTTTGTGTTCACACCTTACTTTTACAAGGTATCTAGTTGCAGCAAGTAAGAATTTGGGTGCATATGTGGAGTGTATTGTGCACATGGTTTTATTATATTTATATTTTGAGCCCTATCAAAGTCACTTCCACCACTACCCCAGGCTGCCTGTTCCAGGCACCCACCAATCTCTGTGTAAATGACTTACCCATCACTGACCCCCCCCCCCCCCCCCCCTCATCACTTTCCCCATCTGCACTTTAAATGCATGTCATCTGGTATGTGACTTTATTTTACTCTGGGAGTTGGATATTGTCTATCCTATCGGGATACGTTCATCAACACCCCTGAATGTAAAGCCCTGCCAAAGGTGATGGGCACAGCCCAGGACATCACAGGTAAAACCCTTTCCACCATCGAGAACATCTGCAGGGAATGCTGCCATCGGAGAGTAGCAGCAATCATCAAGGATCCACACCACCCAGCACATGCTCTGTTCTTGCTGCTGCCATCAGGAAAGAGGTGTAGGGGCCACAAGACTCGCACCACCCGGTTCAGGAACAGCTGCTCCCCCTCCACCATCAGACTCCTCAACCACAAACTCAATCAGGGACTTGAGCACTTTCTTGATTTTTTTTTGCTCTCTGTATTGGACAGTCAGTCTGTTTACATTTCTTTATTTGTTTACATATGTATATATTTTAAGTACAGTTTCTTGCGCTACCTTTTTGTGCTTGTGGCCTCTGTCAGTCATGGTTGACCGTGGGAACTGCGAAGCTGGAGTGACCTCTCCAGGGCTCAAGCTAGGGCAGAGTTGGTAAGGAGATCCGACTTTACCCATGCAGTGGGACCCCCCCCCCCCCCCCCACCATGCTAATAACAGGGCCAAAGAAATGACAAAAGTCGACACAGTTTGGTGCCTGCAGCATCACAGGAGTTACCGTGCCAGTGCTGGGTACAACAGTCAGTTGCTTTCGGGACTCCGACTCCAGATTTTCATCGGGTAAACTCCCAAAGCCTTTCCCATGAGTGGGTGTAACCATAAGGCAGTGGAAGTTTGAAATCAGAGTTTTCCCTCCCCTAGACGAGTTACCATCTGTGGGTAGCGAGCCCCATCTGCCCGGAGCAACTGGTTTTGAGGTGCCAGTGGCCCGCCTTTGCTCCTTCTCCTGTTAGTGAGAACAGCTCCACAGGGTCTAAGAACTGTGTCACACGTGGTTGTCAGAGGCTGTTCGAGTCGCACACCATGAAGGGCCTCTGTGCAGCAGTGGGAGCTTGTCCCCACTACCTTTAAAAATGAACTTTCTGTGGTGTTTGTCTCCCACCTTGGCATGTCTAGCCTGATCTGCAGGTGTGGAGATTGTGTGGAACGCGGCACTGCAGGCATGATCTCGCTGGACGGGGCAGACAGGCCTGCCTTCTGTACCTGTAGCTCCTCTCTGTAAGTTCCCCTAATAAAAGCTGAGAGCCCTGGTTTCCTCCTTCCACACCTGCCTTGGACGTGAACCAACAGCAATATAGAGGCATGCCAAGGTTTTCTGGTTAATAAAGCCTTTAACTGCTTGCTTTGCGTCCCCGGGTGGTCGTTGATTGTGTCACAGGGATCAGGGGAAGTTGTGGAGGAATGGAAATGTGCAGCTGGTGCAGAAATTGGACCTGAAGAATGCTCCCCCCTCAATTCCACCCGTGTCTCCGTCCCCATCACTGATGTGTGTCCCGTCACTGACTGCAGGGGTCATTCTACAGGCACAGATCGAAATAGTGACCAGGGCAATGGACGTTACATCACTGGTCTGTTAGGCAGCACCGTGGGAGAAAGAGAAAGCTGCCAACTTGTGCAAAATGGTGGCGCTGCTGGAATGATGGTAGCGAGATAGAATATACGCATATCTGGATAGGCAGGGATTGATTAGGGGCTCCCAGCATGGGTTTGTAAAAGGAAAGTCATGTTTGATGAACCTTGTTGAGTTTTTTGAGGAAGTGACAAAAAAGATGGATGAAGGTAGAGCGGTTGATGTGATCTATTTAGATTTTAGTAAGGCTTTTGATAAGGTTCCGCATGGAAGGTTAATAAAGAAGGTTCAGTCACTAGGAATTAGTAGAGAGATTGTGACATGGGTTCAGAGGTGGCTGGGAGATAGACAGCAGAGAGTCATGGTGGACAACTGTATGTCAAGTTGGAAGCCTGTGACAAGTGGGGTGCCTCAGGGATCGGTGCTGGGTCCCTTCTTGTTTATCATTTATATTAATGATTTAGAGGAGGGTGTGGTTAACTGGGTAAGCAAATACGCAGATGATATGAAAATGGGGTGAGTGGTGGATAGTGAGGTAGATTTTCTTGGATTACAGAAGGATTTGGTTTGTTTGGAAGAGTAGGCCGAAAGATAGCAGATGGAATTCAATGTAGACAAGCGTGAAGTGTTGCATTTTGGTAACAATAACCTGAATAGGACATATACAGTTAAGGGGAGGGCAATGAGGCACGCAGAGGAGCAAAGGGACCTGGGGGTTATGGTACAGAGTTCACTGAAGGTGGATTCCCTTGTAGACAGGTTGTTAAGAAGGTATATGGTATGCTGGCATTCATAAATCTTAGTATAGAGTATAGGAGCTGGGAGGTGATGCTGCAGCTGTTTAAGGCATTGGTGAGGCCAGGTTTGGAGTACTGTGTTCAGTTCTAGTCTCCAAATTATAGAAAGAATATAGATAAGGTGGAGAGGGTGCAGAGAAGGTTTACAAGGATGTTGCCTGGCTTACAGCATCTGATTACAGGGAGAGATTAAGGAGACTGGGACTTTATTCATTGGAATGTAGACGACTAAGAGGGGATAACCATATAACCACTATATGATAGAGGTTTTTAAAAATATGAAAGGAATAGATAGACTAGACATAAACAGACTCTTTTCCCTGAGGGCAGGGGAGGTTGGAACAAGAAGGCCATGAGTTAAGGGTAAGGGGGAAAAACTTTAGGAGAAATATTAGAAGTTTCTTTTTCACTCAGCGAGTGGTGGCAGAATGGAATGATCTTCTGAATGAGATAGTTGCATCAAGGTCCCTTCTGTCATTTAAGAGAAGGTTGGATGTGAGAGGGTTGGAGGGCTATGGGTGGAGAGAGGGAGGGTTGAGCTAGTGGAGTTGATCTAGTGAACTGGTGCAGACTTGAAGGGCCGACATGGCCTGTTTCCACTCCGTAAACAGTTATATGGTTATATATATGGTTACCGCTGGCCCGGACCCGGGAGAGCAGAAACTGCTCTACCCGGTCTGAATGTCAGCAGCTCCGTACAGGCTTTAAACAGCTTGTTAAAGGAGTCGATGGTGTTTGTAATTAAAATACTGAACCTGCTGGGTCTGTGCCAAAGATATTGGTGCCTGTTTTCGGCAGCGGCCAAGACAACTTGCAGACTCCAGGGGACCAGCGGACTGGCGCAGTGCACCAGAGATGGGGAGAACACCCCACACCCTTGTGGAGAAGGAGAAGACCCTACAGGATGGTGAGTGCTGCAGCGAACCAGCAAGGGGGTCAGAGACTGAGAGACCCATACAGGCCGCAGGTGACGTTGTCGGGGAACCCGCATGGGCTGTGGGAGACTAGGAACTAGGTATCGGAGCCAGGATTCAAGAGGGTGCTGAGGACAAGAAGGCACCCAAAGGGCCTCTGGTGCTAAAGGCTTCCCAATCACGTCGGAAGTTTGGGTCTGGGGCTTGGATTGCCAATGGATCGAACAGGAGATTATGCGGCTGCATTGGGGGGGGGTTCACTAACGTGGAAGGGGAAATCCACCACTAGACTTAAGGAGATCAAAAGGTGCTTCATGGAAACATTTAGGCATTCAGGCAGGGACCTAGAGTAAGTGTAGAGGATGCTTTCTCTCAGGGAGTGGTCTCAGAGAAAGAGGGAAGCCGTTTAAGTTGAGACAGAAGGACTTTCATTCCTCAGTGGGTTATGAGTCTACTTTTGAGAGCTGTGCCAGGGGTTCAGAGAATTTAGAACCATAGAACATTACAGAAACAGGCCTCTTTGGCCCTTCTAGTCTATGCCAAACTATTCTTCTTCTTAGTCGCACTGGCCTTCACCCAATCCATCGTCCTCCATACCCCTCGCATCTATGTACCTGTCCAAATTTTTCTTGTGTTAAAATTGAGCCCACATTAACCAGTTCAGCTGGCAGCTCATTCCACACTCCTACCACTCTCTGTGTGAAGTTCCTCCTCCATTTCCCCCTAAACTTTTCCCCTTGTTTGTATCCTCTAGTTTGTATCTCACCTGCCCTCAATAGGAAAAAGCCAACGTGCATTTACATCTGTGCTCCTCAGAATTTTTTTGTATCCCTCTCTCGCATCTCCCCTCATTCTTCAACGCTTCAGGGAATAAAGTCTTATCTTAAAATTTTTTTTATTTGTAAGTTTTTAAAATTTAAGTTTATATTTTAAATTCAGACATACCGCATGGTAACAGGCCCTTTTGGTCACGAACCTGAGTCGCCTAATTACACCCGATTGACCTACAACTCCTGGTTTGTTTTGAACGGTGGGTGGCAACCAAAGTGTAGTGAACTGGGATTCACTAGAAATTTGCTGTCCTGCCTCCCGGGTTTTCCCGCCTTAACTCAGAACCCCTCTGAAGCCTTTTCGAAAACCCTACCTGTGTGCTAAGCTTATAAAAGCATTTCCTCTCCCTCCAGTTGAGTGTGAGCTTTTATCTATGCCACACGGAGCCTTCAGGAAAAATCCATGTCAACACAGGGAGAACGTACAAATTTCCTACAGACAGCATGGGATTCGAACCCTGATCCCAATCAATGGTGCTGTAACCATGTTGCACTAACCGCTACATTAACCGTACTGCCCTGTTTAACCTTTCCCCGTAACTCAGTTCGTCAACTCCCAGCAACATTTTAGTAACACGTCTGCGCACTCTTTCAATCTTACTGATAATTTTCCTGTGATTAGGTGCCATAAATGCATATAATACTCCAAATTTGGTCTCACCAATGTCTTATACAACTTTACCATAACATCCCAGCTCCAATACTCAGTACTTTGATTTATGAAGACCCATATGCCAAACACTCTCTTTACAACTTGTGATGCCACTTTCAGGGATTTATGTGTCTGTATTCCCAGATCCCTCGGTTCTCCGGCACTCCTCAATGTCCTACCATTTAACGTGTATGTCCTTTCTTGGTTTGTCCTTTTGAAATGTAACATCTCTCACTTGTCTGCATTAAATTCCTTGGCTACACTTGAGGCTGAGGTTGATTTCTAATCCGTAAAGAATCAAGGGTTAGAGGGGAGGAGCAGGTACTGTTGGATCTGCCAATGGCATAGCAGACTAGAGGGGCTAAATGGCCTCCTTCCAGTCCTATTTGTACGTTCAGAAGCTCAGCAGGCTGCAGTTCCATTTCTTCTGCTGTTTTTAAGGAATATGGAAGAGTGCCAGGATAAACTCTTTGGGAAGTACTGGTTTGGGAGCTGCCAGGTCGAGTGCATTTACTTTGGCTCGTTAACTCCAGGAAGAAAGAAAGGAAAAAAAAATCTGCAATTTTCATTTCTCATTTACATTGAGTCATCGAGTCTTACAGCACTTAGGCCCAATGTTCCCACAACGACCAAAATGTCCCACCCACAATAGTCCCACCTGCCCATATTCCTCTAAAGCCTGCTGTCCGCATATCCGTCCAAACGTTTGTTAAACATTGCAGGCATACCTGCCTCAATCACCTCCTCCGACAGCCCGTTCCATACACCCACCACTCTCTGGGTAAAAAAAAAAGACCCCTCAGGTTCCTGTTAAATCTCTCCACCGTAAGGTGGCACGGTTAGTGTAGTGGGTAGCGCAACACCTCTACAACGCCAGTGACTGGGGCTCGAATCCTGCACAGTCTGTAAGGAGTTTGCACATTCTCCCTGTGTCTGCGTGTGTTTTCCCTGGGGGCTCTGGTTTCCACCCACCTTTTGAAAAGTACTGGGGGGTGTAGGTTAATTGGGTGAAAATTGGGTGGCACAGGCTCGTGGGCCGAAATGGCCTGTAACCGAGCTGTACGTCTAAATTTTAAATTTGAAAGAATTAAAATAAAACCATATGACATAGGAGCAGAAATAGACTATTCAGCCCATTGAGTCTGCCCCACGATATAATCATGAGCTGATCCATTTCCCATTCAGCACCACTGCCCAGCCTTCTCCCCATATCTCTGATGTGCTTTCCAATCAACTCAAAAATCTCTCTCTTACGTCCCTCCCCTCACCTTAACCCTACTGATTCTCTTAGCGTTCACCTGATCTATCCCTCTCATGAACCTTTGTGAGATCACCCCTCACCCTCCTGTGCTCCAGGGAATAAAGTAAAATACACTGAAATGCTGGAAAAACCCAGCTGGTCTATTCAGCATCTACAGGAGATAAAGATTTATTGCCGACATTTCAGGCCTGAAGCCTCCTTCAACGAAAAATCAGAGAAGGATATCCAATCCCTATATACCTCCATTCCCCATACTGAAGGACTCAAACCCCTTTGTTTCTTTCTGGGCAATAGAACCAACCAGTCCCCTGCACCACCACCCTCCTCTGGCTGGCCTATTGTGTTTCTCCAAGGAATAGAGCCCCAGCCTGCTCAACTTCTTCCTGTAGCTCAGGTCCTGATTCCTGGCAATGATCCTCATAAATCTTCTCCCCACCTTGACAGCATTTTTTTCTGCAGCTGGGTGATCAAAACTGAACACAGGATCATATTAGTCGTTGGGTTAATTGCCCACTGATAACCTATTAGAAAGAACACAGAGTACATCTTCAGTGACCTGGGTTCGAATCTGCCAATGTCTTTAGGGAGTTTATATGTTCTCCCCGTGCCTGTGTCGGTTTCCACCAGGTGCTCTATTTCAAATGTAAAGCAATTTTAGGTTAATTGGGGTTTTTATTGGACAGCACAGGCTTGTGGGCCAGAGGGGCCCATTATAGTGATGTATGACTAAATTTTAAAAATGGGTTGAAATGAAGAATGGGATTGACAAGTCTGGCATAATTGCTGGGCTGATTGGCCTCTTATGTTGTGAGGAATTAGGACCATAGAACACTACACCACAGAAAACACTATTTTGCTAGTTCCATTGACTTGCTCCCACTCCATAACCTTCCTGACCAGTCCCATCCTTGTATCTTTCCAATTTATTCTTAAAACACAAGACTGAGCCTGCACCCACCACATCAGAGGGCAGCCCATTCCACACTCCCATCACCTTCCCCCCTAATGTTCCCTCTAAACCTTTCCTTTTTCAGCTTGAAACTATGACCTCTTGTATTTATCTCCCCCAATCTAAGTGCATCCACTCTGTCTATTCCTCTCATAATCTTGTAAACCTCTATCAGATCTCCCCTCATTCTTCTTCGCTCCAAGGAATAAAGTTCTAATCTGTAACTCAACTCTGAAGACCCGGCACATCCTAGTAAATCTCTTTGCACTCTTTCAGTCTTATTGATATCCTTTCTGTATCTTGGCGACGAGAACTGCACACAATATTCCAAATTTGGCCTCACCAATGTCTTAAACAACTTCAACATAACATCCCAACTCCTGTACTCAATAATTTGAATTGATGCCAAAAGCTTTCTTTACAACCCTGTCCACCTGCGACGCCACCTTCACGGAATAATGTACCTCTATCCCAAATCTCTTTGCTCTTCTGCACTCCTCAGTGATTTGCTCTTCTGTGATTTGCTCTTCCAAAATGCATCTCCTTGCACCTGTCTGCATTAAGCTCCATCCACCACTTTTTGGCCCATTCTCCCAGTTGCTTTGAAAATCTTCCTCGCTGTCCACAACATAGAACACATGCCTGTGCCAAACACAATGCCAAATTCAACTAAATTTCTGCTGCCTGCACACGATTCATATCTCTCCTTTCTCTACAAATTTACCATATATACTTGTATATAAGTCGAATTGTGTAGACCATTTCTAATGTTACATTTATGGGGTCGACTATTACAAGGATACTACTTTTGAAGGGCTGAAATTCACACTGGAATCCATAATGTCATATCAGTAGCAGAAGTCCAAATGATCTCTAAAGACCAAAAACACAATGAATGAAAGTAATAGGACAGAATCTGTGCATCAAACTGCAAGGGGGAGGTTGGGACTCCAGTAAGTATCTGTGTCATTGGAGGGTGATGGAAGCTCCAATCGGCAGATGGCCAGAACCAAGGCAATAGACCACATTAGAGGAGTTGTGAGCTCTGATGGGTGGGTGGCTGAAGCCAAGGCCAAGTCCATGTTGGAGGTGTTGAGAACTCTGATGGACGGCCGGCCAGGGTGGGGTGGGGGGGTGGGGGGAAGGCATCAGGAGCTCTGACCTGCAGGTAGCCAGGTTGAGGTGAGAGTCTAGGGTCAACCTTTACATGAAATATAGGGAAAATTCCAGACTTTTTGGACCAAAAATAGGGGGTCAACTTACACATGGTACGACATTTTCACAAGTATATATGGCATGGACCTATCTCACAGAATCTTAAACGCTAATATTGTATCGTTTCCACCGCTACCCCTGGTATTCCATTCCAGGCACCCTCCACTCTGTACAAAACACCCCCCGCAGATCTCTTTTTAAACTCCCTGCATCCCCCACTCTGGTATCCTTGGAACGAAAGATCCTGCCTGCCGCCGCCCTTCCCAATTTTATGACCTCGAGCCCTGAGGAAGTAACGTGAGTAAGTTTTATTTGCAAACAAAATATTGGGAATGGGGGCGAGGAGGTAGGAGGGTGGGGTGAAGGATTCAGCTATGCGCCCGGCCAGAATTGGCAACCAGTGTGTGTGTGGTGGAGCCGTCCAACTTGTTCACCACGTGGTCTCAGCCGACCAGCCATCAAAAAGAACACGGGAGAGAATTAAAAACATTCTTGTAACAGGGTCTATTCATCTGCTGCCAAGGCTCAGTTACAGAAAGTCCAAGGAATTTGAATTAGATCAAACCAGCATTGTGCTCGGAGCTCATAAGGTGACATTTAGAAGTTAGTTACATTTTATTTCTTTCTCAGCTATTTTATATGCAAAATATAAAGCAAAATAACAACATTGATTCAAGTAAAAACGCAACACTGGAGAAGCTCACTAGGTCAAACGGCAAACTTTATGTTGCAAA
The DNA here is from genome assembly GCF_036971445.1 of Narcine bancroftii. Lineage (NCBI taxonomy): Eukaryota > Metazoa > Chordata > Chondrichthyes > Torpediniformes > Narcinidae > Narcine > Narcine bancroftii. The sequence continues at coordinate 7,598,753 of NC_091471.1, forward strand.
GGTACATGGCCAACGGATCAGGCTTGAGGCCTTCATCAAGGTGTGGAAAAATATTGGCTGGCGTCTGAATGAAATGGTGGGGGGAGGGGTGGGGGAGGGGTGGGGGAGAGGCACGGTCCCAAAGGCAGAAGGTAATAGGTGGATAAGGGAGGGAGGGCACAGCAGCAAACAGAAGGAGGAGGGGTGGGTGAATGAATGGAGAGGGAAAGGGGTGGAGAGCTGGGGGAGAGAAGACAAGGGGGGGGAAGGGAAAGGAGGGGGGGAAAGGACAGCTGGTCAGCAGAAACCTGGAGAAGTCGATGCTAAGGTCGCCCTCTAATTTACGGGTGGTCTTGGTGGGATAGTACACGAGGCCATGGACAGATGTGTGAGTGTGGGAGTGGGGCGGGGAGTTGAAATGGTTGGCCACTGAAAGATCCCTGTCATTGATGTGGACAGAGCGAAGGTGCTCAGCGAAGCGATCGCCCTGTCTGTGTCCAGTCTCTTCGATATAGAGAAGGTAACAGTGTGGTTCCAAAACAAAATCTCATTGGATGGGTGAATTGATTACAATTAGAAGAGTATGATAAAAAATATCGGGACAAAGTTGGAAAAGGTTCTTCTTGTTTATGTGCTCTGGGAGTACAAAACACACGAGCTCTGAACTCTTTTATTCAAGAATTTTGTCAGAATTTAGGTGACTTGATAGCATAGCTAGGGCTTTTCTGACAGAGGATGAGAGGTAACAATACAGATGATGAGAGGCAAAGAGAAGATCTTTCTTCACAGGGTGGGAGCAGCAAACCCCAGAGGTCGTATGTATAGGGTGAGGGGAGGAAAGTTTAGGGGAGGTGCCGGGGGTAAATTTTTCACACAGAGAATGCAGTGCCAGGGCCTCAAACTCCAGCACTCTGCCTTCGAGAAGGATGCCCAGGCCCAGCTGTATGCCACTGGAGGCACTACCCAACTGGCAAACCGTTCACCCTGCTTACTGGCCAACGGGCAGTTGCCTTTATGTTCAGCAACAAACAATGGGAAAAATTAAGGACGACAAGATCCTGAGGTGGAGAATTAAACTACCCACCTACAACTACGAGATCTTGTACCGGCCCTGGAAGCTCAATGAGCTTCCTGGTACCCTGTCCAGGGGGGACGTGCACCAACACGCAGCTGGATTGCCTCCAAGTCCTCCACAACAACCTCTGGCACCCCAGAGTCACCAGGCTCTACCACTTTGTGAGAGCCTGCATACTCAGTCGAAGACATTGCGGAGTTGACCCGCAACTGCCTGGTCTGCGCCAAGTGCAAACCCCAGTTCTGCCGCCCTGCCTAACCCTAACCCTAACCCACCCCTTCCTCCCAGATATCCCCATAAAGGTTGTTAAACCCAAACCACCTCCCCCCTCCGGTACCTGCCTCGGAACCGGGCCAGCAACATGCAAGCTGTGTTGACACTTTAAGGTGTTTAAAGCCTATTAGTCATGACTCTCTATCTGATTGGTAGCACAGAAGGTTTAGTTCTTTGAGTAGGTTTTTACAGGTCAGCACAACGTTGAAGGCTAGAGGGCCTGCACTTTGCTGTAATGTTCTATGTTCTAGGAGATGGTTCATAATCCTTGTTTCTGTGATTTCAGGAAAGGTATTGGAGATCTGGAACTTTGCCTCTAAACTGTGGAACTGTGGAGAGCTTTGTAGAAGTGAAAGATCCAGGAGTGCAGGTATGTAGTATCCAAGGAAGGACAATTCAGCCGGGCATGGTGGCGAAGAGGACTTCACTGGGCAGGTGTGATGGTGAGAACAAGTTGTCAAGTTTATTGCCCTCTTATTGTAAAGGTAAAGGTTCCATTATTGTTATGTAATACTACATGTAGAATGTGACATACGTTCATTTCTTTAACTTTGTCTATCGTGAGGAAGACAGAGATTCGTCACTTTGTCCAGAACCCCTCACAGAAATGAGGCTCCAGCGAGGAACGAACTCATGATCCCTGATTTACAAGACCAGTGTTCTAACCACTGAGCTATCAGACAAGTACAATCTGACCAAACAGCGTTCTCCGGTTCTCGGTGCAAAACATGCAGACACACAACCAGACATAACACACCTACAGACAAATGATTCATATGCAGGACAAGTATTTCATCTGTAGAAACAAATAAATAAATATTCCTTTGTACATATGAGAGTCTCGGATGATTAGTGTGAGCAGTTCCTTTGTCGTTCAGCATTCTCATTGCCCTTGGGAAGAAACTGCTCCTCAGCTTGGTGGTGCTGGCTCTGATCCTCCTGTATCTCTTCCCCAATGAGAGCAGCTGAAAGATACTGTGTGCAGGGTGGAAGGGATCCTTAAAGATTTTGCGCTCCCTCTTCAGATAACGATCCCGGTAGATCATGTCATTCCCATTCTCCCTGTATTCCCAACAACTTCCCCCGCCCCTCCAACCCACCATCCACCCCACATTCATCCACTCATCCAGCCACAATTCACAGCGGCAGATTAACCCTCCAACCAACATGTCATTGGGAGGTGGTGGGAGCAGCCGGGATGGGGGCACCCCCGCATGTTCACAAGGAGAGTGTGTGGACTCCATGCAGACATGGCCGGAGATCCTGTTCAAACCGACCAGCTCCTCGACCAGCAGTATCACTGGAGGACCAGGGACACTGAACCAGATCCCATCAATAAATGCAATGATAAAACAAAATCCCCAGCAATACACGAACTCCTGGAGTGAAGCAGCTCCAAGTGGAAATATTTCTGTTCTGGAAAATATCAATTTTCAAGAAGTCAGATATGGATGATTTTCTAAGCTACAATATTCCTGGATTTATTAATGGATGGAGAGTAATGGGCAAGGATATACTGTCCAGACCTGGGATGGAGTCTCAGGGCTAATCCTGGGTCCCAGCTTTAGGAAGGAGGTGAAGGCCTTGACAGGAGCAGGGAAGGTCAATAAAAAGGGGTTGAACACAAAAGGGGTTGAACACGAAAGTCTGCAGACACTGTGATTGTAGTAAAAGCACAGAAATGCTGGAGGAACACAGCAGGTTTCGCAGCGTCCAAGGGAGGTAAAGATGTATCACATTTTTTCTGTTGGTCTGTGGTCCTTCCCCTACCATTTCTTTTCTTCAGAAAAAACACCCATGACTCTTCTGTCACCACCATTCAGGGCCCCAAACAGTCCTTCCAAGTGAAGTGTCTACCAGCTGAGGGCCCTGTGATATCTGTCTCTGAGGATGACATCAGAACATCATTCCACAGGGTGAATCCTCGCAAGGCCTCAGGCCCTGATGGTGTACCTCCTCAACGACTATCGTCCAGTAGCACTAACTTCTTCTGTGATGAAATGCTTCGAGAGGCTGGTCATGGTCAGAATTAACATGTACCTAAGTAAAGATCTGGACCCACTGCAATTCGCCTACCATCACAATCGCTCCACAGCATATGTAATATCACTGGCTTGCTACTCAGTTCTGGATCACCTCGAAAAGAGCAACTCATAGGCTTCTCTTCATCGACCAACTCAGCCTTCAACATTATTATTTCCTCAGTGCTGGTCAAGAAGTTACAAAGTCTAGGCCTCTGTACCCCACTCTGCAACATGATCCTTGACTTTCTCATTGGAAGACCACAGTCAATACGAATTAAAAACAACATCTCCTCCTCACTGATCATCAACACAGGTGCACCCCATGGATGTGTGCTTAGCCCATTGCTCTACTCATTATACACCCATGACTCTGTGGCCATGCACAATTCCAATGCTATCTACGTTTTCCGATGACTCCACCGTTGTTGGCAGAATCACAAATGAGGAAGCGTACAGGGAGGAGATAGATCAGCTCGTTGAGTGGTGTCACAACAACAACCTTGGACTCAATGTTAGCAACAACAAGGAGATAATCATGGACTTCAGGGGGAAGTCAGGGGAACACGACCCAGTCCTCATCGAGGGGTCAGTAGTGAAGAGGAGGAAGAACAAATTTATGGGTGTCAACATCTCTGAGGATCTGTCCTGGAGCCTCCATGCTGATGCAATCATGAAAAAGGCTCGTCAGCGGCCATACTTTGTGAGGTATTTAAGGAGATTCGGTATGTCACCAAAAACTCTCAAAAACTTCTACAGCAGAGCATTCTGGCTGGTAGCAGCACCGTGTCATGACAAGAATAAACTCCAGAGGGTTGTTAACTCAGCCTGTGACATCATAGGCACCAGACTTCACTATATCGAGGACATCTACAAGAGGCGATGCATTAAGAAAGCAGCCTCTATCCACAAAGACCCCCACCTCCCAGGCCAGGCCCTCTTCACTCTGCTACCATGGGGGGAAAAGGTCCAGGAGCCTGAAGATGAACACTCAGAGGCACAAGAACAGCTTCTTCCCCGCTGCCACCAGATTCCTGAATAATCAATGAACCACCGAAACTGCCTTACTTTTTGTGCACTATGGTTTTTATATTATTGTTGTAGGATGGTTATAATATGAACGTTTACCCTGTGATGTTGCCACAAAAACAGCGAATTTCATGACTTGTTCATGACAATAAATCCTGATCCTGCTTCTGATGTAGCATTTGAATTGTGAATCTGCAGGGATCATCTACTGCATCCGGTTGTCCTGTTGTGATCTCCTCTACAACAGGGAGATTGGTTGCAGACTGGAAAATCACTTAGTTGAGCACCTCGGCTCTATCTGCTTGAATAACGTGGATCTCCCAGTGGCTGGCCCTTCAATTCCCCATGTTGACATGTCTGTGCAGGGTCTCGTGCACTACCAGACTGAGACCACCTGCAAATTGGAGGAAGAGCACCTCATCTTCCCTCTGGGCACCTTCCAACCGGATGACATTAACATCGACTTGGATTCCATTTGTTCCTCTCCCAATGTCTCCATCCCTGCAGCTCTCGCTCTCTCTCTCTCTCTCTTGCTTCCCTTTTCTCTCCTTTACCCCAGCTCTGCATTCACATTGGGCGCTGAAGGCTTCCAGATCATATCAGAGGTTTGGACCTGGAGCTCGGGCAGCCAATGTTTGGAACAGGAGTCTGTGCAGCTGGCGGAGAATCCACGGACACTCCGTGTCTCTGAAGGGGCTTCTTTTGCTTCTCTTTCTCTTATTGTTAGGGGTGCCGGGCAATGCTCCTGGCAACTCTTTGTTTGCCTTATGGCAGACAGAAATTGAAGGGTATAGAATTGAAGGAACATAGAACATTACAGGCCCTTCAGCCCATGATGCTGGGCCGACTGATACAAATGAATCCTGCACTGTCTGTGTGGTGAATCTCTGCCAAGCTGCCTGTCTCCCCTCTGGCGAGCCTTGCTGTACTAACATTGGCTGCGCATTATCTCTACTGTTAAGGACACTCCCCTTGGGTATAACTGTATATGCACCTATTGTCTTTCATTATTGTACCACAAGTTTCTGCTAATAAAAGCCATGAATATTGTCTGACCGCATCGTCTTTGTCTACTTCATCAACTGGCACTTCAGGAGTAAGGAGTACATGGCAATAAAAGGAACTTTGAACCTTGTCATCAAACCTTGGCTGGAGAAGGAGAAATTTACTGGAGTTGTTAAAAGCAACTTCCGATGAACTGAACAGGAGGAACCTGTTTCCAATGGCTGGAAGGCCAATTGCCAGAGGGATTTAAAGAACAACTCTTCCTCAATTTGGGAGCGGGATGCCTTACCGAGTTTTGTCATGAAACCTCTTGAATCGAGAGGGCTGGGCAAGGTCCACTACATTAATTTTGGCACAGATTATCACACAGAGAGGGCGATGTACGATCAATTACACAAAGACTGAAGTTGCCAAGAATGAAGGCTTTTATTGACAAGAGATAAGGCAACATCCCCTGTGTTGGACACTCATACTGACCTGGACTCGAACTGGGGCCAGGCTTGTGACATGTCAGCTTTTATCGGGAAGGAAGGGGAGGAGTCATGAGCTGGCCAGTGAGAGCAGGGTCAAACAGGAAAGGTCATGATCTTTATGTATGGCAAATATATACAATAGTGGTTTCACCACAGAGGGGCAGACTACTATGGTAACTAAAGCCTCGTGTTGATGGCGGGACCCTCACTCGTCAGCAGAACTATAGCAAGAATTCATAAACTGAGTGCGGTAAATTGGGGAATTTCACATTGATTTGGAAGAGATGGGGCAGGAGATTGTCCTGCGAAATGTGTGGTTTCGAAGAAAAAGTAGGATGTAGAGGGACCGGGGGCCGGGGGGGGAGGGGGGGGCAAGAGAATTGGAGTGAACCATGAACATCCACAGATGCTGTGATTGTAGTAAATGTTGGAGGTGCTTGGCAGGTCTCACAGGGACCATAGGAGGTAAAGATGTTTGGGGCCTGAGCCCTTCTTCAAGGTATCAGAAAAAGCAGGCAGGCATCTGAATAAAAGAAATGGCTGGGGAGGGGGGGAAGAAATACAAAGGAGCAGACAAAAGGTGATAATTGATTATGGTGGAGAGGCCAGGGGAGAGGGAAGGTGAGAATTGATTGGGGGAGGTGTTATTCTCTGTGAACCCAGAGCTGAAGTAAAGGAGAGAGAGGGTAAAGGAATGAGAGAGAGAGAGAGAGAGAGAGAGAGGCAAAGCTACAAGAGCCAGACTGAGGGCAGAGATTAGGGTAGAAGATCAAAAGCATGATGCTATGTGCTCTGAGTTGGTGAGGAAGGACAGGCAGGGGATAAAACATAAAGGGGGGCAGTTGGAGGGGTTGAAATGTGTCTATTTCAACGCTAGGAGTATTAGGAATAAAGGGGATGAACTTAGGGGTTGGATCAGTACGTGGAACTTCGATGTTTTGGGGTTACAGAGACTTGGCTGGAGGAAGGGCAGGATTGTCTGATGCAGGTACTGGGGTTTTAGGGGTTTTAAAAGGAATAGGACGGGAGGTAGAAAAGGGAGGGGGAGTATGGATAGTGTCACGGCTATAGAAAGGGAGGAGGCTGCAGAGGGAGTGTTCGCTGAGTGGGTGGATGTCAGAAGTAGAGAGGGAGCTCTCACTGTGCTAGGAGACATCTATAGGCCCCCAAATAGCCCTCAGGACCCCGAGGAGCAGATGATCAGGCAGATTTTGGAATGGTGCAAGAAATACAGGGTTGTAGTTATGGGCAATTTCAACTTCCCTAATATTGACTGGCACCTACTGACTGCAAGAGGGATAGATGGGGCTGAATTTGTCCGGTGTGCCCAAGAAGGATTCTTGATGCAGTTTGTGGACCGGCTGACGAGAGGAGAGGCCGGACTGGATCTGATTCTGGGTAATGAACCTGATCAGGTGGCGGACCTCTCGGTGGGAGAGCATTTTGGTGAGAGTGACCACAACTCTCTTAGCTTCAACATAACTATGGAAAAGGATAAAAACAGTCAAGCTGGGAAAGTGCTTAACTGGGGAAGGCCTAGTTATGAAGGGATGAGAGTAAACTGGAAACAGATGTTAAAGGGTGAAAGCACAGAAGTAATGTGGAGCAAGTTTAGGGACCCCGTGCAGGGTTCAAGAAAGGTTTGTCCTACTGGGATTAGGAAAAGATGGTAGGAAAAGGGAACCATGGCTGATGAAACAGATCAGGCAATTGGTCAAGAAGAAGAAGGAAGCATTCATTAGATTTAGGAAGCAGGAAACAGGAAGGACTCATGATAAGTATATGGTAACAAGGAAGGAGATTAAGAAAGGACTTGGAAGAGCTCGAAGGGGGCAGGAGAAGGCCCTGGCATTATGCATTAAGGAGAACCCCAAGAAGTTCTATGGATATATGAAGAACAGAAGGATGAGGAGAATGAAGATGGGGCCACTAAAGGATAAAGGAGACAATATGTCTAGAGTCAGAGGAGGTTGGGGAGGTTCTAAATTAATACTTTGCTTTCGTATTCACAAGAGAAAAGGACCTTGATCAGGGTGACATCAAAATAGAACAGGCCCGTGTACTGAACCATGTGGAGATTAAGGAAGCAGAAATGTTGGATCTTCTTAAAAACATCAAGATTGATAAATCCTGGGGACCAGATGCAATATACCCTAGGCTGCTGTGGGAAGTGAGGGAAGAGAGAGCTGGGGAAATAGTTATGATCTTTGAATCCTCTTTGGCCACAGGGGTTAGGATTAGAGAATAACAAATGTAGTCCCCTTGCTTAAAAAAGATACTAGGAAGAATCCTGGGAATTATAGAACAGTGAGTCTTACGTCAGTGGTGTGTAAACTAATTGATGGGATAGGGGATATGGGGAGAAGGCAGGTAGGTGGAGTTAGGTCATAAATTAGATCAGCCATGATCGTATTGAATGGCGGAGCAGGCTCGATGGGCCATTTTTGGCCTACTCCTGTTCCTACTTCCTATGTTCTTATTTAAGAGGGAATTAGATATATTTCTTCAGTATAAGGGAATTACGGGTTACGGAGAGAAGGCGGGGATGGGGTACTGAACTTTAAGATCAGCCATGACCGTACTGAATGGCGGAGCAGGCTCAATGGGCCATTTTTGGCCTCCTCCTGTTCCTACTTCCTATGTTCCTATGTTTAAGGATAGGATCTATGAGCATTTGGAGAAGTCCCGTCTACTCAAGGACAGTCAGCGAGGCTTTGTGAAGGGAAGGTCATGCCTCACAAACCTAATTGAGTTTTTTGAGGAGGTAACAAAAGAAATTGATGAGAGTAGGATGGTAGATGAGGTCTACATGGATTTTAGCAAGGTATTTGACAAGATTCTCCATGAGATACTCATCCAGGAAGTCATGAGGCACAGGAGAAGTGGAACCTTAGCTGTGTGAATAAAAAATTGACTTGTAGGAAGAAAGCAGAGTAATAATGGGAGGAAAGTATTCTGCCTGGAGCTCGGGGACTAGTAAAGGGGCCGCAGGGATCCATTCTGGGACTGTGATTTTTATAAATGACCTGGATGAAGAGGTGGAAGGTTGGGTCAGTAAGTTTGCGGATGACACAAAGGTTGGAGGAGTTGTGGACGGTGCTGAAGGTTGTCAAAGGTTACAAGAGGATATAGACAGGATGCGGAGTTGGACAGAAAAGTGGCAGATGGAGTTCAATCTGGATAAGTGTGAGGTGATGCATTTTGGAAGGACAAACCAGAAAGCTGAGTAGAGGGTTAATGGTCGGTTGCTCAAGAGTGTGGATACAGATACAGTAGATCCCAACTAATGTGGATAAGAGGGACCTTGGGGTCCAAATCTATGCATCCCTCAAGGTCACTGCACAGTTTGATAGGATAGTTAAGAAGGCCTATGGGATGCTGGGATTCATTAATAGGGGATTGAAGAGAGGTCATATTACAACTCTACAAATCTTTAGTTAGACCACACTTAGAGTATTGTGTTCATTTTTGGTTACCTCATTACAGGAAGGATGAGGAAGCTATGGAGAGGGTGCAGAGGAGATTTACCAGGATGTTGCCTGGATTGGAAAATAAGTCTTATGAGGCAAGGTTAGCAGAGCTGGGACTTTTCACTTTGGAGCGTAAAAGGATGAGAGGAGACCTGATGGAGGTCTACATGATAATGAGAGGCATAGATGGGGTGGACAGTGAGCACCTGTTTCCCAGGGCAGGATCAGCAAACACCAGAGGACATGTACAAAGTTAAGGGAGGGAAGTTTAGATGAGACTTCAGAATTGTTTTTTTTTACACAGAGAGTTGTGGGGACCTGGAATGTCTTGCCAGGGATGGTGGTGGAGGCTGAAACATTGGGAGGATTTAACAGACTCTTAGACAGACACAGGATGAACGTAAATAGAGGGTTATGGGGTAAGGGGGATTTAGTATTGTTTTGGAAGGAATATATGGGTCGGCACAACCTTGAGGGCTGAAGGGCCTGTACTGTGCTGTAGTGTTCTATCTTCTATGAATGGAAACAGAGAAAAGAGAAGAGAGAGAGAAAGCGAGAGTGAGAGAGAGCAAGAGAGAGCGAGAAAGAGTGAGAAAGAGCAAGAAAGAGAGAGAGAGAGAGAGAGAGAGAGAGAGAGAGAGAGAGAGAGAGATGGAAAGGAGACATGGTGGGGGGGTGGGGGGTGGTTGGGATTGCCTAACAGAAATTGGAGAAGTTGATGTTAATCCCCTCTGGTTGCAGGGTCCCCAGATGGAAGATGAGGTATTGTTCCTTCAACTTGTGGGTGGTTTCAGTCAGGCTGTGCATGAGATCATGGCAAGGGAATAGGATGAAGAATTGAAATTGGGAAATCCATGCTATCGTGGCGGACAGAGCCAAGGTGCTCAACAAAGCGACCTCCCAGACTGTGTCCTGTCTCTCCAATGTTCAAGTTCATTGCCATGTGCTGGCGAGGCACAGTGAGAATTTTTCATGAGCAATCCAGTCAGTCAACCTACACATAGTACATCAGTAAAACCACTGGACAGAGTTACACAGAGGTCAGTTGGAACAGATCAAATGCGATATTAATTCTCGAGTGTGAAGTTTGTTCAGAATTGCAACTAACTTTAATCTTTGAGATTGTATGGAATTCAGATTCTTCTTAAACAAACAGCTTTGCTGAATTGTTTGGGTTGGAAAATTCACCAAGTTCAGGGGAGGACTGATGAGGTTTAGATGTGTAGAGAGGATATGGGCAGAAGTTACAGCTCACACCATCCAGTTCATGTCACTCCCCAGAACAAATTCAGACGCTCACCTACTTTTCACTTATACCTTGAGGAAGGACTCAGGCCCAGTATGTCACTTATATATCTTTACCTCCTATGGATGCTGTGAGACCTGCTGAGTTACATCAGCATTTCTGTGTGTGAACTACAATCACACCATCTCCAGACTTTCGTGTTTCACTCCATTCAGTTGGTCTCTTTGAGCGACGCCTACCATGAAGAAGTTCTCCTCCTCTCTTTGAAGGGAGTTCTGTGAGTTCCCCATCTACTCTTGTAGTGAAGTGTGCTGTACTGACAAGTGGTCCCTCCTCCTGGCTCCTCCCCCTGGAGCCTGTATATAACCCTGGTTTCCCACCTAAACCCTGAACCCCTCTGAAGCCTGTTCCTGAATCCTACCTGCGTTGTAAGCTAATAAAAGCATTTGTCCTCCCTCCAGTCAAGTGTGAGCTTTTATCCACGCTACAATGTTATCAGCTTACAAACAAGGATGGAGGTGTTACGTCGCGCTCTCGGGTGAGTACCTCCAAGGATTGGCTGCTCCAATTACGGCGGCCCCCACTCTAACGGCTGCCACTTCCTGAGCCGGGGAGTGCTTTTTCTGCGGCAAGGGACAACACCCCCGTGCCCGCTGCCCGACCAAAGACTCAGTGCTCTCAAGTTCTACAGCCATGTACTCACCCAGACGCCCTACCACAGCTCTCCTGTGTCCCATCCATATCCTATTATCACCATTAATCTGTTGGACTGTGCTCCTCCCTCTGCCCATTCTTCTCTTCTCCCCAGTCTTTTAATTCAGGCGCCTGCCTGCATTTTACTCATACCTTGAAGAAGTTCTCAAGCCTGAAAGATTTGTATATACCTTTACCTCCTATTGACGCTGTGGCACCTGCTTGAGTTCTTCCAGGTCTTCATCAGTCCTTATCTCTCTGAATGGAATGGCACAGTTGGTGTGCCATTAGTGCAACGCTATTACAGTGGCAGCGATGGAGATTGGGGTTTGAATCCCGTGCTGACTGAAAGGAGTTTGTACGTATGCCCTGTGTTTGTGTGGGTTTTCCCTGTCGGCTCCAGTTTCCTCCCACCATTCAAAACGTACTGGTGGTGTACATCAAATGGGCCTTGGGCCGAAGGGGCCTGTTACCATGATGTATGTCTAAAAGAAATTTATTTCCCTTTTATTCAGTTCTCTTTCACATTCCCATCAACTCCGCTCCCCTCTTCTGATTCCTCTAACATTCACCTACATTCGAGTCCATGAATATCTGTGGGATGTGGGAGGAAGCTGCAGGCTCCCAAAGAAGGGCCATGCAGTCACAGGGATGTACATTCAACTCCACATGGACAGCGCCTGAGGTCAGATTTGAACCTGGCTCACTGGATCTGTGAGGCAGCCACTGTGCAGCTGAAAGAGGTGGGAAACAAGAGGACTCAAAATGCAGAGAGGAGCAACAGGAACATTGGTTGCGCCCAGACAGGCTTTGAAAGACCACAGACTTTAAAAGTTGAGGCTTCAGTGTTATAGTGCTTGCATTTTTAGATATAATTGTCACCCAGCCTGGCCAGGAGAGAGAGAGAAAGAGAGAGAGAGAGAGAGAGAGGGAGAGGGAAATAGGAGGGGGAGAGAAAGAGGGAGAGAGGGAGAGAAAAGGGGAGAGGGAGAGAGGGAGAAGAGGGGAGAGATAAAAGGAGAGAAAGCAAGGGAGGGGATGAGGGATAGACCAAAAGGGAAAGAAAGTGAGGCTTAGTGATAAAAGGAGAGAGAGAAAGAAGCAAAGAAAGAGAGAGAAAGAGAAACAGAGGGGGAGGGAAAGAGAGAAGAGAGAGAGAGAGGAGGGGGAGTGGTAGAGAAAGAGAGAGGGAGAGTAAACAAGGGAGGTGGAGAAGGATAGACAAAAAGGAAAAGAAAGAGAGAGAGAGAGAAACAGAGACAAGGGGAGAGGAAGCGAGAGAGGAAAGAGAGAATGGGAGAGAAGAGTGAGAGAGAGAGAGAGAGGGAGAGAGAAAGAGAGAGATAGAGGAGAGAGAGTTGTCTTCCATCACGCTAAGATTAAAGGGGAGTAACTTGGCTGTGTTCCATGCAACCTTTGATTATATTCCAGCTTTGACTGCAAGAACTGCACAAACAAACTTTCAACTCTCTTCCACACAGACTTGGCCGCACAAGGGCCAGGCCTGTTAAATGTGAATGACTGCTCTCTTCTCAAACTAGGACGACATCCCACATTCTGACCTCTCGCCCCCAGTATTTATTACTGCACATCCAGGAAGTATATTAAACAGGATCAGGAGTTGGCCATCTGGCCCGTCGAGCCTGGTCCGCCTTTCAATAAGATCATGGCTGATCTGGAAATGGACTCAGCTCACCTCTCTCCCTTCCTTTCTCCATAATCCTTGATTCCCCATACATTGCAAAAATCTATGTGTCTCAGATACATTCAGTGAGACAGCCTCCACTGCTTGTTTTGGCAGAGAATTCCATAGAATCCTCTACTCCCAGAGAGAAGTAGTTCCTCACCTCTGTATTAAATCTACTCTGAAGTCTTTGACATAGGTTACAGCACAGTACAAGCCTTTCAGCCCACGATGTTGTGCCAACCTATGTAATCCCTCCTCCACATCAGTCTAACCTTTCCCCACCTCACTCCCATAACTCTCTATTTTTCTTACATCCATGTGTCTATCTAAGAGTCTTTTAAATGTTCCTATTGTACCAGCTTCCACCACCACCCCTGGCAATGCATTCCAGGCATCCACCACTCTCTGTGGAAAATCCTCTGACATCTTCCCTATACTTTACTCCATTCACCTCAAATAGATGTCATCTGGCGTTGAGAGTGATCAATTCCTACTCTGGAAGTTTGTGAAGATCAGATTTCAGATTTATTGCTAGAGTACATACATGACATCACATACAATCCTGAGATTCTTTTTCCTGTGGGCAAGGCAGAATCACCATTAACTGGTAGTGGAAAATCTATCTGCACATAAACATGTAATCAAATAAAGAACTGTAAACAATAGACAATAGACAATAGACAATAGACAATAGGAGCTGGAGTAGGCCATTTGGCCCGTCGGGCCAGCACCACCATTTTAGATCATGACTGATCATTACCATCAGTACCCCTTTCCAGCCTTATCCCCATAACCCTTAACTCCGTTACCCACAAGAGTCTTATCTAACTCTCTTTTGAACATAGTCAGCGAATCCGCCTCTACCACCCTCTGTGGCAGAGCATTCCACAGATTCACACTTCTCTGGGTAAAAAAATGCTTTCTCATCTCCGTCCTAAAGGGCCTACCCTGTATTCTTAAACTATGCCCTCTAGTCCTCGTCTCCCCCATCATTGGGAACAAGTAATCAGACTTCACCTTGTCTATCCCCCTGATGATTTTGTATACCTCAATCATGTCCCCCCTCATCCTTCTAAACTCCAATGGATACAAGTCCAGTTTTTCTAGCCTTGCTGCATATGACAACCCCGCCATCCCTGGAACTAACCTTGTAAATCTGCGCTGCACACCCTCTATAGCTAGTATGTCCTTCCTCAAGTTTGGAGACCAGAACTGAACGCAATACTCCAGGTGGGGTCTCACCAGGGCCCTGTATAACTGCAGAAGGGCGTCTCTGTTCCTAGACTCCAATCCCCTCTTTATGAAAGCCAACATTCCATTTGCCTTCTTCACAGCTTTCTGAACCTGCATGCTAGCCTTCAGTGACCGGTGAACAAGTACACCCAGATCCATTTGCACCTCCCCACTCCCTAGCTTGTCTCCATTTAAATAATACTCAGCTTTCCTATTACTTCCCCCATAACAAATGTAAAAAAAACTGACTGTGCAATACAGAGAGAACAAAGAAAATCAATAAAGTGCAAAAGAATCCTTAAATGAGTCCCTGATTGAGTTTGCCGTTGAGGAGTCTGATGGTGGAGGGGGAGCAGCTGTTCCTGAACCTGGTGGTGCGAGTCTTGTGGCACCGAGACCTCTTCCCTGATGGCAGCAGCGAGAACAGAGCATGAGCTGGGTGGGGTGGATCCTTGATGATCGCTGCTGTTCTCCGACGGCAGTGTTCCCTGTAGATGTTCTCGATGCTGGGAAGGGTTTTGCCTTTGATGTCCTGGGCTTTATGCTCAGGGGTATTGGTGACCCCATTGTTTTGGGGATATTTAAAGAGGACATGGAATCATTTTTGAAAGACTGGAGAATCGAGGGCCATATTATGACCATTCATCCTTCTGAAATCAGCTTATGCCATCGCACACTCCCCTCCCCTCCATTGTCTCCATCCACACTTCCCAATCCCTTGGATAAAACAGCCAACATATTACAAGATAACCTATTCTGGCCACACTCCCATCCCGAAAAAGATTCATGAGTGTGAGATCATACACCACCAGATATTTTTTAAGGAAAACCCACGGAGACACGAGGAGAACAAAATGTTATGACCCTTTCAACCCATGAGCCCGTGTCTCCCAATGACACCCAAATGACCTACAATCCTGGTACATTTTAGAATGGAGGGAGGAAACCCACACAGACATAGGGAAAACATACAAACTCCTTATAGACAGCGCTGATTTCGAACCCAGGTCACTAGTGTACTGATACCACTGTGATCTGTTATGCCACTGGTACTGTACCTTTGTGTTTGGCTGGCCTCATCCCTGTAACTCCTCCCCCTGGAATTCCCCAATAAGGGTGATTATATTGTTTCTAAGGGCAAGGAGGACTAGGGCAGATGAGTGGGGAATGGAGGAGATACAGAGTCCAGTGCCTCCAATGTCCAGCACTGGTGCAAAACCTCCCCCGATGTCCAGCACCACTGCAATCACCTCTGGCATCCAGTGCTGCCACAACCACCCCTGATGTCCACTGCCACCTTAACTGCCCCAATGCCCAGCACTGCTGCAACTGCCCCCTGTCCTGTGCTGCTACAACCATCCCTGACATCTAGTGCTGTCACAACCACCCCCGATGTCCAGCACCACTGCAATCACCCCTGACATCCAGTGCCACCGTAACCACCCCTGACATCCAGTTGCCTTTACCGCCCCAGATGTCCAGTGCCACCTTAACAGCCCCTGATGTCCAGTGCCACCTTAACTGCCCCTGATGTCCAGTGCCGCCTTAACTACCCCTGACGTCCAGTGCTGCCTTAACTTCCCCCAAAGTTCAGTGCCACCACAACCTCCCCCATCCAATGCCCTGCCTTTGTTTTGCGCGAATCTGTACCACCACCATTTTAATTCAAAAATCCAAAATATTCACAGTTATTCTAGTTTAAAAAAAGTGACTTTGCATCCTGCTCCTTTTGTGGAGTTGGAGCGGTCCCTAATTAGTGTAACGTTATCAGGCTGTTGAACCTCCCTGTATTTCCTTAACCCCAACCATGAACCACTTCGGGACCACCTAAAGACCTGTCCTCCCTGTTGAAACAACACTATTTTTTCTTGTACTAACTGCAACTGTGAATATTTATTTGTCTCTCCATTTATATTTCTTACCACTTTTTCTCTCTGGGCAATTTGTAGTAATTTAATGTACAGGTACTTCCCGACTCGTGTCCATCCACCCATATGACCAAATTTTAAAAATACACGTCTGTGCATGGGAAATATAGTGCGATATAGTGCCCAGTGTATGGTCGTCGTTCTGTAGGCGCGCTAGAATGATGGCAAGCAAGAGGAAAAACCAATCTCTTGCCGATAGATTCTCTCATTCCACTGATGCATATTTGATGTGACGTGATGCGAATTTGAATCAACGTGACGTGAATTTGACTTTTTTTGCACTATTTGGATCGGCGGACCAGGTGCACTTTTGCATTGGGTTGCGGGCTGGATAAATTTGGATCGTGGGCTGGGCCGTAGGTTTTCAACACCAGCTCTAAAGGTTGTCATAGCTGATGGGTAGAAGTGGGGATGAGCTCCCACCACTACACAAATAGTCTTCAGGGTGTGGTTCTCAAACAGCCTCTGACAACCAAGTCTGTGTCCACTACATTTTGGAAGGCTTTACGCTCAGTGGTATTGGGCTATTCCCATACCAGACCCTGATGCAGCCGGTCAGCACACCTCTGTAGAAATTTGCCAGTGTTTCTGTTCTCATACCAAATCACCGTAAACTCCTGAAGAAATAAAGGCGCTGATGTGTTTTCTTCATGATGCCATTGGTGTGTTTGGTCCAGGAAAGATCCTCTGAGATAGTGACTCCCAAGAAGCTAAATTTGCTCACCCCCTCCACCTCTGATCCCCCAATGATCACTAGTGAAAGGTTGTAGGCAGCAGGCTGTTGGTGACTGAAGGAGACTGTGGTCAAGGGTCTCACACTGGGCTGTGGACTGCTGGACACTGGCTCAAGATTGGCAGTAAGGCGCACCAGCAGGAGAACGGTACTGCTGGAGCTCACCGGAGCACCGCACCGTCACCTCAGGGGAGAGCTCTGGCACCTCCTTGTTGCTGTTTTTGGTGAGCTCCAGTATCTAAGAAATTAGTCCTGCACCTCCCGGGCACCAGGTGTTGGAACTGGGATGTGAGAGGGCGGCGATGGTGCTGAAGGCTTCCTGATCCTGTCGGAGGTTGGGATCTGGAGCACAGGTTGCCGATGGTTTGGACTGGAGTCTGTCGATACTTGGTGACTCACTGGGGGGTCTCTCTTTTGCATCTCTTTCGCTGGGCAATTTTGGCTGATAGCGAATCTTTGTCAAACTTAAACTTTAAATTTGTAAAATTTAAAATTTAACTTTAGACATACAGCCCAGTAACAGGCAATTTTGGACCACAAGTCTGTGCCATCCAATTTACATCCAATTAACCTACACCCCCAGTACTTTTTGAACAATGGGAGGAAACTGGAGCCCAAGGAGAAAACCCATGGAGACACGGGGAGAACAAAATGTTACGAGCCCAGCGGACCCCAAAACCCAGCAGCAATAGATATTCACCAAGACAAATAGTTACTTAAACAAATGTTGCTTTTAATTACCTTTAAATATGAAAACAGGATCAAACTTTAACTTATTACTATTAACTTTACTTAACCCCCCTTCTAATTGTAAGTGCACGTGTATGTAATGTGTGTGTAAGTCCAGAAAAGTTCTTTGGTTCACAGTCCAATCTCACTTCTCATTCCTCCATGTTCACAGGTTGCAGGCAGTTCTTAGACTGTGCACAGAAGTTAACATGTATGAAGTTCACCAGGCTTTGGTGCTTGAAAGGTAAATGGCTACCGCTCAGGAAGGTTCTTGTCGGTTTTCAGAGAGAGATTTGTTGTACGCTGGACACCCACAACTGATTCCTTTTTAATCAGCCACTTCAGTGTCTTGCCGATGAAACTTGCCCCCGTCAGGGTTCTCCAGATGATAACCACTTTCTTTCAGGTCACCACAGAGTTCCTTTATGTTTCACTTATTTCAAGTGAAAAATATTAGACAACCAGTCCTCTCCTCTTGTATGGACCACAAGGACTTTGACCAGGCTGAACTAAGAACTCACAACCCATCTTCCAAATGGGGTTTTCCTCAAGCTTGCCAGCTTGTCCTGTTCCAGTCCCAGCTGCTGCTGCTTGACTGTAGCAGTGCAAAACTGATCGCTCTCTCTCAGAGAAAAAGCTTTTGCAAAGGCTCTGGGGCCCAGATGTCTAGCATTAGCAAAGCTCCTGTATTTTAAATAAGATCTGTTTTAAAGTGTTTTGTGACCTACTCTAAAATACTTGCTCCAATTTATCTCCCAAAAACATATCACAGTACAAACTCATTACTGACAGTGCGGGATTCGAACCCCAGTCCTGATCAATGTAACAACGTTGTGCTAACTGCTACACTATCCGTGACACCCTATAGAAGACTAAAGGAAATTACATTTAATATTACATTTTCTGTTTTATTACATGACAATAAAATAATCTTGAAATCTTGAAAGGTCCTTAAATGGAGCGCTGTGAGACACAGCACCAGGAGATAAGACACTGAGAAGAACTTGGTGTTTACAGCTTTAGCGCATTTGACTTTAATTCTATATACATTGGTCTGGTGCCAACTTCACTGCTGTAGCTAATACTGTGACATACTGATTATTCACTGAGCCATCGAACCAATGGAATTATTCAGAAAGAACAACTTAGAGATTTAGGAAAAGAAAGAGAAAAATTAATTCACTCCAAGAGAACAAGTGTTCCTTTGCTAAGCAGAGATTAGCTGTGACATTCCATTGCAGTTAGCAGGTGACTGGGCAAGTAAACCAATCAGGATCATATTTCGGCAAGAAGGAGAAAAGAAGATCATTTCTGAGTAAACACTCCGAAATGCTGAAAGCTGGTCTTTTCAGCGTCTGTAGGAGACAGATGTGTTGCCGACATTTCGGGCCCGAGCCCTTCAAGGAAAAATCAGGAAAAGGGAGAAGCAGGATATGTCAGAGAGGCTCAGAATCCAAACAATGGGGGAGGAATCAAGACCAACAAAAGGTGTTAATTGGATGTGATAAGGGCCTCAGTGGAATTTATCATGCCTCTGCGAAAGGAGACAGGGAATGGAGAGAGGATGGGGGAAGAAGGGAGGGGGTGGTTTAACGAAAGCCAGAGAAGTTGATATTAATGCCATCTGGTCGGAGGGTGCCCAGTCAGATTGTTCCTCCGACTTGTGGGTGGTCTCAGTCTGGCAGTGCACAAGCTCTCAGATCATTTCTGAATGCCAGTCACTCTCATCCTCATGTACCTTCACATCTCTCTATCACTTAACTTCCTCTATCCATCCTTCACTCCCAGAGTCATTGAGTTCATGGCTGTTTACACCATAGAAACAGACCCATGAGTCCATCTCCTCATCCCTTCTGTAGGGACTCCCTTGTGCACTCATTCTCCCACCCCCCACCTCCCCACTAATCGCACCCCTCCGCCACCTTCCCTGTGGCTGCAGGATGTGCCATACTTGTGTCCACCCCTCCTCCCTCACCACCATTCGGGGTCCCAAACAATCCTTCCAAGTGAAGCAATGCTTCATTTGTGTATCCACGGGAGTGATCGACTGCATCCAGTGCTCCCTTTGTGGTCTTCTCTACATCGGAGAGACTGGGCGCAGACTGGGAAATTGCTTCTCTGAGCACCTTCGCTCCATCTGCATCTGTGACAGGGATCTCCCATTTCAATTCTGCACCCCACTCCCATACTCATACATCTATACATGGTCTCATGTACTATCCCAACAAGACTGCCTGTAATTTGGAGGAACAACATTTGATTTTATGTCTGGGCCCTCTCCAGCTGGATGGTATTGACATTGACTTCTCCAAGTTTTGCAAACCTGCTCTTCATTCTCCCTCCTTCCCTTCCCTTGTACGTGCTCCACCCCCTTCCTTCTCCATTCACAGAGCCTCCCCTCCTCCCCCTGCTTGATGCTGTACCCTCCCACCCTTACCCTGCCTTTTGGACTGTGCTCCTCCCCCCCAACCCTCCCCCCTGACTCTTTTGTTCGGATGCCTGCGGACATTTTTCCATGAAGGGCTCAAGCCTGAAACGTCAGTCATGTATTTTTACCTTTGGTACGTAAAGGACACTGTTTGACCTGCTGAGTTTCTACAGCATTTTGTGATTTGACTTCAACCATGGTGTCATTAGACCTTTGTGTTTTACTTCATCTTCTCGTGCTTGGTTCATTTGAATGCGCTTGGCTCTTAGCCCTGTTTGATTGTTGAGATTGCTCCTGCCTCGATCCTTCTACACTCCAAAGAGAAAGGTCCGAGCTCTGTTAACCTTGTCTCATTTTGCAAAAGACTTATTTTGCAATCCAGGCAACATCATGGTAAATCTCCTCTGCCCCCTCTCAATGGCTTTCACATCCTTCCTGTAATGTGGTGACCAGAACTGAACACAACACTCCAAGTGCAATCTCACCAGAGTTGCAGGGATGTGAGGGGCAACTTTTTCACTCAAAGGGTGGTCTGTATCTGGAACGAGCTGCTAGAGGAAGCTGAAGGAATGAGACAGTCAAAAGAGATCCGTAGGCTTAAGGTGAGAGGAACCTGAGGGGTAACTTCTTTTACACAGAGGGTGGTGGGTGTATGGAACAGGCTGCTGCAGGAGTTGGTTGGGGCAGGTTCGTTTTTTTTGACATGCAGCACAGTACAGGCCCTTTTGGCCCATGAGCCTGTGCCACCCAATCAACCTATAACCCTCACACATTTTGGTGTGGGAGGAAACCGGAGGGCCTTGAGGAAACCCACACAGACACGGGGAGAACAGATAAACTCTTTGCAGACAGCGCGAGATTCAAACCCATGTCACTGGCGTTGTAACAGGATTGTGCTAACCACTACACTAACAGCACCATCCCAGTTGCAACATTTGGATGGATACTGTACATATCCAGAGGGACATGGGCAGATGGGACTAGTGTGTGTGGGACATTTAAGTTGCTGTGGCTGAAGGGCCTGTTTCCATGCTGTCTGAAAGCAGGAGAACACACAGTAGTCCTTATCGAGGGACAGCAGTGAAGATCTCTGAAGATCTACCATGCCGATGGAACCACGAAGAAGGCTCGCCTGTGGCTATATTTGAGGAGATTTGATACGTCACCAAAGACTCTGGCAAATTTCTACAGGTGAATCATGGAGAGGATTCTGACCGGTTGCATCGCTGCCTGGTGTGGAGGTGCCAATGCACAACACAGGAATGGGCTACAGAGGGATGCAAACACGGCCAGCCCCATCATAGGCACTAGTCTTCACTTCATCAAGGGCAGGTTTAAGAGGTGGTGTCTCTACCATTGGGGAACCCCCACCACCCTCTTCTCACCGCCACCATCATGAACGAAGACACACACCCAAAGTTACGAAAAGCGGATTTCTGAAAGGCCATTGAACCTGTAGGCTCACTTTTCTCTTTTTATACAAATCATTTTTTAAAAATCTTGTATTTGCAGAACTGTATTTTATAGCAATATTGCACCTGTAATGCAGGTTACTTTTGCCACAAAACAACACATTTTGTGTGTCAATAAACCCATGTTGGAGGATCAGATCTGGAGCTCAGGTTGCCAATGGTTTGGACTGGAACCTGTGTGGCTTCAGCAGCTGTGGGACAAACCAACTTCATGCAATATTACACCTGTTTTATTACAGGGCAATAAGGGAAGATTAAATCTTAAAGGAATCTTGAATAAACCTGATTTTGATTCTGATTCTGAATTAAATCAGCATAAACCTAGTAATTGCAGTGATTTCTCAGCTAATAGCAATTTTGTAAACACACCAAATTGCTGGAGGAACTCAGCTGGTCTTTTCAGCGTCTGTAGGAGATAAAAAATATACTGCAGACATTTTGGGCCTGAGCCCTTCTTCAAGGTAAAATTAGAAAAGGCAGGAGCAGGATATATCAGAGAGGCTCAGAATTCCAACAATGGGGGAGGAATCCAGACCAACAAAAGGTGTTAATTGGATGTGCTAAGGGACTTGGTGGAATTTATCGTGTCTGTGCGAAAGGAGACAGGGAATGGATGGGGGAAGCAGGGTGGGGGGTTAACGAAACCCGGCTGAGTTCCTGTAGAATTTTGGTGTTTTTACTAAGATCACAGCATCTGCAGCCCTATTGTGTTTCACGCAGTCAATATGATGCCCTGCCCAAACTGACCTCGGCCCAGGTACATTCTTACGTGTCAGACCATTTATAATGGTTTTTACTTTTCCTTTCATCGGCAACAAAGCCTGTGCATCCAGCTGGAAGGGAAGATTAGCCACTTCACAAAAGCACAATTATTTCTCTTTATTTAAGGTTCTGCCTGTGGCAAAATTCGAGGACTTTTCTCTTCAGTGCACAGAACATTACAGCGCAGAAACTGGGAAACCCTGCACCACTTCCACATTATTCTCCCCATATTCCCCCCCTCCACCTCTCCCCCACGCACAAGAGGTAAACTACAGCAGCCATTTAACCTGCAGACACCTTATGTCTTTGGGACGGGGCTGAGGAGGAAACAGGAGTGCCCAGAGGAAAGAAGGAGGGCTCACTGGGACAGCGTGCAAACTCTGCACAGACAGCGGCCGGCACCGGGATCGAACCTTGGGCTCTAAAGCAGTGAGGCGGCAGATCCAGCAAGTGCTCAGCTCCTTTAGAAAGTTGACAGGATGGTGGCCCGTTGCCTTCTCAGGAAGTGCAGTGAGTGGGGCACCTTCCTGACACGTGAGGAGATGTGGTTATCCAGGATATGTCAATAGTTTAGAGAACTCCCAAATCTTGGTGCTCTTCACTCTCTCCACTATCAAGCTGTAATGTGTAGTTGAGGATGGTCAGCTCTGGTCCTCCTGAAGTCCACAATCATCTCCTTTGTCAGGTACCAGCAACAGCTTCTGAGGATTGAAGTTCTAGTTGTTAAATAAATCCGGAATAACCCTAACCCTAAAATAAACTCTGGGAGAATTGATAATGAGACTGTAGAATTGAGGTATTTTTGAACAGGCCCAGTGCTGGTTCAAGAACTGAGTCCCTTGTGCGTGTCTTGAGGAAGGGTTGTGGCCCGAAAGGTCAGACATTCTCTTCCCCCCTATGATGGTGGTTGACCCGTTGAATTTCTCCAGCGGGTTGCGTTTTGGCCCCGCGATACGCATTGTGGACAACGAAGAACATTTTCAAAACTTGCAGAAAGCTGGGAAAATGGGCTGCAAAATGACAGATGCACGATGAGCTTTAATACACATTAGATTCCAGCTGGCCAAACTCCATGCGCTCGAATGAATGGAAGGGGGTAGGGGCGTCGACCTTTATGGCCAGGTTACGGAGGGAGGGGTTACGGGGGGAGGTCGAGTCATCAATGGGCGGGCCACCCACTTATACGCAGAACAGTATACGCATATCACCACATCCAGTTTCTCATGTGTTTCCCTTCTGCATGTCATTGGAAAAATATTGTTTGCACCCCTGTTAGTCAGAGAACATGCAAATGAGATGCAAACCCAGTTTCATGAATATTTTTCTCTGTCCAGATTAATATGTGATGTGATGTCAAACCATCTACAGTCTGAGAGGAAAGTGATCATATCGTATAATTAAAGGTGTGAAACATGGGTGTCTTCAGACAGTGAAAACACAGAACTGCTGGAGGAGCTCAGCAGGTCTTGCAGCATCCAGAGGAGGTAAAGGTATAGAACTGACGTTTTGGGCCTGAGGTACCTTGAGGAAGGGCTTAGGCCCAAAATGTTGGTAATGCATATTTACCTCCTCTGAATGCTGCAAGACTTGCTGAGTTCCTTCAGAATTTCGGTGTTTTTATTAAAATTGAAGGTCCTCAGTCCTGGTAACATCTTTGTGAATTGTTTCTGTGCCCTCATCCAATGTAACTGAAAATACCACAGTTCTGCAATCTCATTATCACTGTCACTTCTGACAGACTTAATTTTACTCCAGATTTATTTTACAACTTGAATTTCCATCCTCAGAAGCTGTGTTGGTATTGAACAAAGAGGATCGTGGAGTCCAGCAGGACCAAGGTCGACCATCCTCCACTGCACATCAGTGGCGAGTGGGGAGAGCATCGTTCCTCGGAGTCCACTTAACTCGTGGTTTATTTTGCCCACAACATCTCCTCACTTGTCAGGAAGGCGCAACAGCGACTGCACTTCCTGAGAAGACTGAAATGAGCCAGGCTACCGACCACCAGGATGTCAACCTTCCACAGAAGCTCCATCGAGGCGTCCTGGCCAGCTGCATCATAGTGGAGTACGGTGGCTGCAGAGAAATGGATTGGAGGTCAATCCACAGAGTGGGAAAAAGGATCACTGGAGTCTCCCTCCCCTCCATTGATGTGATCTAATAACATAATAATAACATGACAATTACAGCACGGAAACAGGCCATTAGGCCCTTCTAGTCCGCACCGAACCAAACACCCCTCTCTAGTCCCACCTCCCTGCACAATGCCCATAACCCTCCATCTTCTTCTCATCCATATACTGGGATCGTTGTTTGAAGAGGGCGCACACAAAATTGATGAAGACCCCTTCCCCCCCCACACTGCGTCTTTCAGTTGCTCCCGTCGGGAAAGAGATGCAGGAGTATCAGAGCCAGCGCCACCAGGCTGAGGAACAACTTCTTCCCATGGGCAGTGAGAATACTGAACAATTGTTGAGCTGCTCATACAAAACCCTCTGTGACTCTTGTATTTATTTACCAATATATATTTATTTTAATATCTGTATGTACAGTATATCATTTGTAAAGATGTGTACTAGGTCTGTATGTATGGTTTCCACCTGTTTCAAACAGGCATCAATTGTATCAGTGGCCAAGTAGGGTGTAGTAACCTGCCAAATGACTGTTGACCAGTTACCCTCACATCATTAGTGTTTTGGAAGGCTGGTGTTGAAGCGTATCAGCTCTTGTCTGAGCGGTGAAATAGATCCATTCCAATTCACCTACTGTAACAACGGGTCTTCAGCGGATGCCATCTCACTGGTACTACACAAAGCCCTGGAACATCTGGACAGCAAAGATGCATACATCAGGATGCTCTTTATAGACTACAGTTCGGCACTTAACACCATCACCTCCTCACAACTGATCAGCAAACACCCCACTATGTAATTGGATCTTGGATTCCCTCACCTCCAGACCCCAATCAGTGAGGATTGGTCAGAACATCTCCTCCACAATCTCCATCAGTACCGGAGCACCACAGGGCTGTGTTCTTAGCCCCCTGCCCTACTCGCTACACATCTGTGACTGTGTGGCTTGGTACAATAACACCATCTACAAAATTTGCTGATGACACCATGGTAGAGGGTTGTACAACACACAACACACCAATGGCATCATGAAGAAAGCACATCAGCGCCTCTACTTCCTCAGGAGTTTGCGGAGGTTCGGTATGACAGTGTAAACTGTGGCAGATTTCTACAGAAGTGTGTGGGAAAGTATGCTGACTGGCTGCATCAGAGTCTGGTATGGGGACATCCCAATACCCCTGAGCATAAAGCCCTCCAGAAAGTAGTGGACACAGGCCAGGACATCTATGGGGAATGCTGCCATCAGAGAGCAGCAGCAATCATCAAGCATTCACACCACCCAGCACAAGTTCTGTTCTCGCTGATGCCATCAGGAAAGAGGTGTAGGTGCCACAAGGCTCGCACCACCAGGTTCAGGAACAGCTGCTCCCCCTCCGCCATCACACTCCTCAATGACAAACTCAATCAGGGACTCATTTAAGGTCGCTTACTTGAGATTTTTTTCCCTCTATTGCACAGTCAGTTTGTTTACATTTCTTTATTTTTTAACATGTGTACATTGCATACAGTTTTCTTGCACTACCAATAATTGGTAATTATGCCTGGCTCACAGGAAAAAGAATCTCAGGGTTATATGTGGTGTCATGTATGTGCTGTCATGTATGTGGTGTCATGTATGTGCTCTGACAATGAATGTGAAATCTATACATGTTAACGTGTTTTTACACCGAGGACTGAAGAATGCTTAATTAATCGGATGATAGTAATGAACTTTGAACTCACATAGTTCGGGGAGATTTTTGACTCAGATAAAGGGGTTGCATTGAATACAATAAGTGAAAATTAAAACCTGTTTATTCTGAGAATCTGAAAATACAACAGACCTTGGTGGTGGGTGGGGAGGGGGGGAAGAGGTGGGGGGGGGGGTAGTGTAGAAATTGCAGGGGCTTTGGCAGAAATATTTAAAATGTCCTTAGCCATGGGTGTAGTGTCGGAGGATTGGAGGGTAGCTCATGTCGTTCCAGTGTTTAAAAAGGTTCCAGAAGTAACCCTGGAAATTACAGGCCAATGAGTCAGACATCAGTAGTGGATAAATTATTGGAAGGAGTTCTAATAGATTGGATACACAATTATTTGGATACCCATGAATTGATTAGGGATAATAACATACCTTTGTGGATGGCAGGCCATGTTTCAACAACCTTGTAGTATTTTTCGAGGAGATTACTAGAAAAGTTGACGAAGGAAATGCTGTGGATGTTGTCTACATGGACTTTAGAAAGGCCTCTGACAAGATCCCATGGGGAGGCTTGTTCAGATGCTAGGTATTCAGGGTGAAGTAGTGAACTGGATTCGACAATGGCTGGACTGGAGAAGCAAGAGAGTAGTTCTGGATGATCGCTTCTTAGACTGGAGGCCTGTAACTAATGGTGTACCTCAGGGATCGGTGCTGGGATCGTTGTTGTTTGTCATCAATATCAATGATCTGGATGATAATGTGGAAAATTGAATCAGCAAGTTTGCGGATGACACTAAGATTGGAGGTGTTGAGGACAGCGCAAAAGTTTTTCCAAACTTGCCTAGGGATCTAGACCAGATGGCAAATAGGCTTCAAAATGGATGGTGGAATTTAATGCAGACAAGTGTGAGGTTTTGCATTTTGGAAGAACAACATAGAAAGGTAAATGGTCAGGCACTGAGGAGTGCGGTAGCACAGAGGGATCTGGGAATACAGATAGATAATTCCCTGAAAGTGACGTCACAGGTGGACAGGGTTGTAAAGAGAGCTTTTGGCATCTTGGCCTTCATAAATCAAAGTATTGTGTATAGGAGTTGGGATGCTATATTAAAGTTGTATAAAACGTCGGTGAGCCCAAATTTGGAGTTTTTGGCACCGAACTACAGGAAAGATATCAACAAGATGGAAAGAGTGCAGAGAAGATTTACTAGGATATTGCCCAGAGTTCAGGAACTGAGTTACAGGGAAAGGGTAAACAGGTTAGGACTTTATTCCCTGGAGTGTAGAAGAATGAGGGGAGATTTGATAGAGGTATTTAAAATTATGAGGGAGGTAGACAGAGTAAATGCAGAGAGGCTTTTTCCACTGAGGGTAGGGGATATACAATCATGGGTTAAAAGTGAAAGGGAGAAAGTGAGGGGGAACTTCTTCCTGCAGAAAATTGTTGGAGTGTGAAACGAGCTGCCAACTGAGGTGGTGAATGTGGTTCACTTTTAACTTCTTTGGCTTGGCTTCGCGGACGAAGGTTTATGGAGGGGTATGTCCACGTCTGCTGCAGGCTCGTTGGAGACTGACAAGTTCGATGCGAGACAGGCAGGCACGGTTGCAGTGGTTGCAAGGGAAAATTGGTTGGTTGGGGTTGGGTGTTGGGTTTTTCCTCTGTCTTTTGTCAGTGAGGTGGGCTCTGCGGTCTTCTTCAAAGGAGGTTGCTGCCCGCCAAACTGTGAGGTGCCAAGATGCACAGTTGGAGGCGATATCAGCCCACTGGTGGTGGTCAATGTGGCAGGCACCAAGAGATTTCTTTAAACAGTCCTTGTACCTCTTCTTTGGTGCACCTCTGTCTTGGTGGCCAGAGGAGAGTTCGCCATATAACACGATCTTGGGAAGGCGATGGTCCTCCATTCTGGAGACGTGACCCACCCAGCGCAGTTGGGTCTTCAGCAGCGTGGATTCGATGCTTGCGGACTCTGCCAGCTCGAGTACTTCGATGTTGGTGATGAAGTCACTCCAATGAATGTTGAGGATGGAGCGGAGACAACGCTGGTGGAAGCGTTCTAGGAGCCGTAGGTGATGCCAGTAGAGGACCCATGATTCGGAGCCGAACAGGAGTGTGGGTATGACAACGGCTCTGTACACACTGATCTTTGTGTGTTTCTTCGGGTGGTATGAATGGGTATGGACTGACTCCAGGTCAGTGGAATAGGCAGTAAAAGAAATGGTTTGGCACAGACCAGAAGGATCAAAGGCCCCTATTACAGTGCAGTGTTCTCTGGTTCTAAAATGCTGGAAAAACTCAACATGTCAGACAGCATCCGTGGAGAGAGAAACATAACTCGTGCTTCAGGTTGTAGCTTCTTCATGTAACAGTGCCTCCTTTTGTGTAGAATTAAAACATAGTTACAGCACAAAAGGGGGCCATTCATCCAATCATGTCTGTGCTAGCTCTCTGCCAGAGCAGAGCCACAAGTAGTGCTGTAGCCGAGACCAACTAACAAACCGCTGGAGGAACTCAGCAGGACAGCAGCATCCATTTACACAGACTGGGAGGTCACTTCGTTGAGCACCTTGGTGCTGTTTTCCACAACAGTGGTGATCTCCCAGTGGCCACTGATTTCAATATCTTTAAAAGCCTTACTGTTAACTGCATATATTCCCCGTACATTTGATCTCCCAAAGTGCACCACTTAGAACCATAGAACCCTACAACACATAAAAAGGCCCCTTCGGGGGCCAACCCATTTTTTTTTGCCTAGTCCCACTGATCTGCTCCCAGTTCATAGTCCTCTGCATGTCTCCCATCCATGTACCTGTCCAAATTACTCTTAACTGTTAAAATTGAGCCTGTATTCAACCCCTCAGTTGGAAGCTGATTCCACACTTCTGTGTGAAGCAGTTTCAAGATTCAAGATTCCATTTATTGTCATGTAATAAAAATAGGGTCATATTACACAAAATTGCTTTTTCCTGCTGTAAGGCAGACAGATTCACCGTCGGCAGAAATTGCCTGAAACGTTTCTTACAGTTGGAGAAAGAGAAGCAAAACAGAGTCCCCCTCGAGTCACTGAGTGTCCGTGCATTTTCCCCAGTGCTCCCGCAGCCTCTGCAACCACACGGAGTCCAGTCCAAACCATCGGCAACCTGAGTTCCAGATCCCAACCTTCAACATAGTCAGGAGCCCTTCAGCACCCTCTCACATCTCCACTGGTCACTCTGTTCTACCACACTCCTCAGTATCCTATCATTCACCGTGTACATCCTTCCTTGTACCCCTTCAGCTAGTTTTGATCCAGTCTCCAGCAGTCCGCAGCCTGCTGCGAATCCTTTAACTGCAGTCTCTAGCAGCCCGTAGCCTCTGTGGGATCCTCACCTCGAGTTACCAGCAGCCCCCTGCCTATGCAGTTCCTTCAGCAATAGAACCCCTAACTGGTCTGATGCCATGGTCTCCTTCTCAGAAGGGGGTGGTCTCCCCGTTTTATGGTGCCCTGCACCAACCATCTGCTTCCCTAGAGTATGAAACCCCTTGTGGTTGCTGCCATCTTAGGTCCAGCTACCGCGATCATGGGATTTTAAATAAACTACTCTCAGCTCCTTTAACAGGTCATTTAAAGCCTGTACGGAGCTGACGGCAGTCTGACTGGGTGGTTCGACTGCACAGGAGCACAGTGTCTCCACTGGCCGCTCTGTTCTACCGCACTCCTCAGTGCCCTACCATTCACCGTGTATGTCCTTTCTTGCTTTGTCCTTCTAAAGTACAACACCTTACACTTGTCTGCATTAAATTCCATCTGTCATTTTGCAGCCCATTTTCCCAGCTTTCTGCAAGTTTTGAAAATGTTCTTCGTTGTCCACAATGATTCCAGTCAAACTTGCTGATCCAACTTACCACATTATCATCTAGATCATTGATATAGATGACAAACTACAATGGTCTCAGCATCGCTCCCTGAGGCCCACCCCTAGTCACAGGCCTCTAGTCTGAGAAGCAATTATCCACCACTACTCTCTGACTTCTCCTGTCCAGCCATTGTCAAATCCAGTTCATAACCTCCCCATGGAAACCTTTCATCTGTACCTTCCTGTCTATCCTCCCATGTGGAATCTTGTCAAAGGCCTTTCTAAGGTCCATGTAGACAACGTCTCCAGCCTTTCCTTCATCAACTTTCTTGGTAAGCTCCTCAAAAAACTCTATCACCACTTTGGTTAAACCACACACAAAGCCATGTTGACTGTCCCTAATCAGTCCCTGGCTATCCAAATAATTGTATACCATATCTCTTAGACCACCTTCTAATAATTTACTTATGACTGACGTCAGTCTCACTGGCCTATAATTTCTGGAGTTACATTAGGAACTTTTTTTTAAAACAACGGAACAATGTGAGCTCCCTTCCCATCCTCCAGCACCTCATCTGTGGCTAAGGACATTTTAAATATTTATGTCAGAGCCCCTGCAATTTTTAGCCCCCCTCAAGGTCCGAGGGAATATCTTATCAGGCCCTGGGGATTGATCCACCCTTATTTGCTTTAAGGCAGCAAGCATTTCTTCCTCTTTAATCTGTATAGGTTCCATGACATCACTGCTTGTTTTCCTGACTTCCCACGACACTATGTCCATTTCCTGAGTGAATATTGATAAAGAAAACCCATTTAAGATCTTCTCCATTTCTTTTGACTCCATCCAAAACCGACCTCTCTGATCTTCAATGGGATCAATTTTGTCCCTTACTATCCTTTTTCTCTTAATATACCTGTAGAAACCCTTAGCATTTTTCTTCACATTGTCTGTCAAAGCCACCTCACATCTTCTTTTTCCTTCCAGATTTCTTTCTTGAGGTCTTTCTTGCATATTTTATTCTCCTCAAGTACCTTATCTGCTCCATGTTGCCTCTACCTGTTCTACACCTCTCTCTTCTTCCGAACCAGATCCCCAATATCCCTCAAAAACCAAGGTTCCCTCTGCCTGGAAACCTTGCCTTAATCCTGACAGGAACAAACAAACTCTGTACTCTCAAAATTTCACCTTTGAAGATCCTCCACTTACCTCACTCATCCTTGCCTGAAAACATTATCCCAATCCACACATTCTCGATCCTTTTTCATTTCGTCAAAATTGGCCTTTCTCCAATTTAGAATCTCAACCCGAGTCCAAGATCTATCCTTCTCCATAATGAAACTAAAGGCATTATGATCTCTGGACCCAAACTGTTCCCCTATACACACCTCTCTCACCAGTCCTGTCTCTTTCCCTAATGGGAGATCCAGTATTGCATTCTCTCTTGTTGGTACCTCTATAAATTGATTTAGAAAACTTTCCCAAACACATTTGACAAATTCCAAGCCGTCCAGCCCTTTTACAGTATGGGAGTCCCAGTCAATACGTGGAAAGTTAAAATCCCCCATTATCACACTCTTATCTTTCCTGTAGCCATCTGCTCTCTCTCTACAGATTTGCTTCTGCAATTCTTGCTGACTATTGGGTGAACTTTAATACATCCCCATGAGTGTGATCATACCTTTTCCTTCCTCAGCTCCACCCATATAGCCTGAGTAGATGAGGCCTCTGGTTTGTCCTGCCTGAGCACAGCTGTAATATTTTCCCTGATGAGCAATGCCTTTCACCACCTTCCCATTCTATCACATTTGAAGCAATGGAAGCCCAGAACTTTGAGCTACCCCTCCTGCAACTAAGTTTACTAATGGCCAGTATGTCATAATTCTGTGTGCCCATCCACGCTCTAAGCTCGTCTGCCTTTCCTAGAGTACTCCTTGTATTGAAATAGATGCACTTTAGAAAATTTCCACCATATACAGCAGTGCATGCAATTTTCATATCATCTTTTCTCTCCTCCACTCCTGTATTTGCTCTGGCACTCTGGTTCCCTTCCCCCTACAAATCTAGTTTAACAATCCACCCCCCCCCCCATTCCCTAAAAGCAGCACTAGCAAACCTTCCTGCAATAATATTAGTCCACTTCCTGTGCAGATGCAAACTGTCCTATCAGAACATTTCCTATCTTTCCTGGAAGAGAGCCCAATGATCCAGAAACCTGAAGCCCTCCCTTCTGCACCAGGTCTTTAGCCACGTGGTAAGATGCATTATCCTCCTATTTCTAACCTCACTAATATATGTCACCGGCAGCAGATCACAACCCTGAAGGTCCTGTCCTTTGACCTAGCATCTAACTCCTTAAACTCTCCTTGCAGGACCTCCTCACCCTTCCTACCCACGTCATTGGTCCCAACATGGAGCATGACATTTGTCTCCTGAAAAGGAGACGTCACACTGGTCTGGATTAAACTTCACCTGCCATTTTTCTGTCCATATCTCCATCTCATCTATATCCTGTGGCATTGTTTGATAACCTTCTATACAACTCGACCAATCTTTGAATCATTTGCAAATGTAATAATCCACCCATTAACTGTTTAATCCAAGCCATTGATGCACAGTGTTTTCCAAACAACAGTGGCCCTCAATCTGATCCTTGCAAAACACCATTGGAAACAGGCCTCCAGCCTGAATACCATTGCTACCCTCTATCATCCAAAAGCCAGCCAATTTTCTTTCCAAACTATTAACTGACCATGTACCTTCTGGATCAGAATATCATGAGGAGTCTTGTCATATTCCTTAGTAAAGTCCATGTAGACAACGTGCAGAATCAGAATCAGGTTTGTTGACATGAACGTGTGGCCGAATTTATAACCCTCTGTAGTTTTTTTCCTTAACTGTGCATTGTCACCTCCATACCAGAGAGTAATGAAACCAATCAGAATGGTCTCCACGGTACACCTGTAGAAATTTGTAAGAGTCTTTGATGACAGAGCAAATCTCCTCAAACTCCTCATGATGTTTAGCCAGCGGCGAGCCTTCTTTTTGATTGCATCGAAAGGATAATTGTTTAGAGATTTTGACATCCGGGAATTTGAAGTCCATTGATTACTCAACTCTCCACCTTAAAAATATCAATCCAATTGGCAAGACATGACCTGTCCCTCAAAAAGCGATGTTAACTTTCCCTTATCTGACCATGACCTTCCAAATGTGCATTAATCCTGTCCCTCAGCATCTCTTTGTTGTGTGTGGAGGAAACGTAGTCTCCCTGCCTGTCTGGAATGTATGTATTGTGGATAATCATCTGTTCTCCCTGTCTAAAACTTATTCAAAAGTCACATCACCTGACTCTGGCCACCCATTAGTGCACACCTTGCCGTTGGCTAATTTAAATCACCTATGGTCATTATCGGTTAGATGCACAGATTAGCACTGTATATAACACCAACACATTCTTTCTCTCTGTCTCATGGTCCAAGCCCCAGACATCGTTCTATGCCAGGTCACTACTGTGGACATTGCTGGAAGTGTTGTGGGTAAGGTGTGAAGTAGTATTGCATAAGATTAATGTTTGCAGGGAACTGCAACCCCGTTGGTCAGGGGAATCGGGTGTGTGTAAGGGTCCCTGTTTGCGGGGGGCGTGGCGTGATGGCGTAGGGAGAAGACATGGGAAAACACCTCCCCCTGGCAGAACTACTCAAAACTGGTTTTAAAGTTTTAAAGATATTTTCAGAAAGTTTTAAATATACTGTTGAAGTATCCTAGAAGCAGCCATGAAGAAAACAAAAGCTCAACCAGCAAAGAAAATGGCTACTAAACAGTTAACAACTGCTGAAGAAATTGGGCCTACCTTGCAAGTGGAGCCTCTGGACTCAATTTCTCCTCACCCTTGTCCACAACTCCAGTCCTCTGGTAGGATTCAGTCTACACCGGCGCCGACTTCACGCAGCATTGTGGAAGATGGCACTGGTGCCTGACGTCGTCCTCCTCCAGACCAAGAAGAACAATTGCACATATGCGCGGAACTTCGCGCATGTACATTATGCCCGGTATGGCCCAGGCTGCAGGGGTACCCAACCTCCCTCAGTCCAGTGATCCTGGACTGATGGGAGGGGTTGTCTGTACCTGTAGTCGGGTGGAAGTGACCTCAATATCGATGGAGGAGGAAGAAGTGAATGCAGCTGGACTGGAAGAAGAGGAAGAGTAAGGGATGGAGGAGGAGGAGGAAACTGTCATATATAAGGTTAGGCCGATGGTAAAGCAGGCTTTAAAGTTGAAATCTGATCCTCACCGGTCAGATCCAACTTTACATATTGATTTATCCAAGCAGATGGAAAATTTGGCACTTCAGATGAGTCAAGGCTTTCATCTATGAAGGAACAGCTTGTTGATATGAAGGGGGAAATATCTTTTATTCAACTGGATGTGGCAAAATGTTTGAAAGTGGTGGATAAAGTTCAGGATCAATTCAAGAAGATTGAAGAAGAATTTATTGATTGTAAAGATGATGTGGACCAATGTAAAGAAAAGATGGAGATGATGGAGGATTCATTTACTGACTGGGAAATTCAGAAAAGTGATTTGTTGAAGAAGATTGATGCTTTGGACAATCAAAGTTGGAGAAATAATGTTAAAATTGTTGGTTTTCCAGAAGACTTTGAAGGTCCAGACCCGGATCAGTTTTTTCAGAAGTGGATTCCTGAGGTTTTGGGAACAGAATATTGTCTGAATGGTTTGGAACTGGACAGAGCTCATCGAGTGATAAGGAGGAAGCCTCTTCTTGGTCAAGCTCCATGCTCTATCCTGATTAGATATCTGCGTTATCAAGATAGAGAGTTGATTTTAAGACTTACTGATCAAAATGCGAGAAGTAATCAGGGCCCTTTAGTGGTTAACAATAATAGTCTTTTTTTAATGCTGATTGAGTCAAGCTGTAATTAATTTAATTTGGCTAAGGCTATTTTCTGGAAGAAAGGATTTTGGTATCCTGCCGTACTTAAAGTTTTTAATGGAGATAATCAATCTCAGTTTTTTACTGAAGCTGTTACATTTGCTAATTCTTTACCGGATAATAAACAGGTGCAAAGTCAAGAAAGGTTTTCTCAACAGCCTGCTTTGGTTCCGAAAAGGAAGATTGGGAAGCAAGAGATGGAATCTCAACAGTTGATTGATATCGGAATTGATGATAATCAGGTTAATTGAGATTTGGAAGAAGTGTTTCAAACTTGAAATGATTTTTATATATTATTTCTTGTTGTTCTGTTTGGGGCAGGTGGTTCAGCTACTGATCCTTCTGAAGTAATTGGCCAATTTGTGGCCACTCCCATATAATTGAGGGGGGGGGGTAATACTATTACAGTATTTTTGGGTTTTTTTAGAGGTTTTTTATGGGGGGTCTCTTCTTTCTTTTATCTTTGAGGAGATCTTTGGTTTTGTTTGTGTTGTTGCCATGGGGAGGTGCTTTGCTATTTCTGGTGGAGTGTTTATAGATATGTCTTAATGGCTAATTTAAATTTTGCTACTTTTAATGTTAACGGGCTTAATAATCCAATTAAGAGAAAAAGGGCATTGGCATATATTAAAACATTGAAGGTTGATGTTGCCTTTTTGCAAGAAACACATTTGACTTAAAAGGAACATCAAAAATTAAAAAAGATATTGGGTTGGGCAAGTATTAATGTCTTATTTTAATTCAAAAGCAAGAGGAGTAGCTATTTTAATTAATAAAAAGTTATCTTTTAAATTGGAATCAGTTCTCAAGTCAGCTTTTAATAGGCTTTTAATTGTAAATTTTTTCTGGGTGTTGGACTTTAATGAATATTTATGCTCCTAATATGGATGATGATTTTAATTGTTGTTCGATACATTATTAGATCAATCAAAATTGGTAATTAGAACCAAAATGTCTAAACAGTTAATGGCGTTAATGAAAGATATGAATCTGGTAGATATATGGAGAAGGTTAAATCCTAAGGAGAAAGATTTTTCATTTTATTCATTCCATCATGATTCTTATTCTAGAATAGATTTATTTTTTAGTATCAGCACAATTACAAGGTCGGGTATTGAAGGCTGAATATAAGTAGGATTTTGTCTGATCATCTTTGTTATTAATGATGTGTTTAGGCTTGGAGAGAATTGAAAATATTTATCATTGGAGATTTAATTCTTTACTGTTGAAAAATGCTGAATTTTGTAAATTTATAAGGGATCAATTACAGCTCTTTTTGAAAATAAATATAGGTTCAGTTGATAGTAAATTTATTTTATGGGATGCCTTTAAAGCTTATTTACAGGGACAAATTATTAGTTATACTGTCAAAATTAGGAAACAACATATGACTGAAGTTAGTAAATTGGAGAAGGAGATCAAAATTTTGGGAAAAGATTTACAATGAAATTCTACAGAAGTTAAGAAGTTATGCTTAGTTAATATGAAATTATGATATAATTTGTTACAATCTTATAAATTTGAGAAATTATTACAGAGAACTAGACAGCGATATTATGAGTTGGGTGAGAGAGCTCATAAAGCCTTAGCTTGGCAGTTAAAAATGGAGCAAGCTTCTAGAACAATAAATGCTATTAGACATGATTCAATTATTGCATATAAACCTCAGGAAATTAATGATGAGTTATGTAAATTTTATGAAAAATTGTATATTTCTGAAGTATTGGAAGATGAAGCCAAAATTGATAATTTTTAAAATCAGATTTGGATTTACCTTTTTTGAATTATAAGGATATTAAGAATTTGGATGCTTCCTTTACTGTTAAAGAAGTAACAGATGCACTTCGATCTATGCCTTGTCTCCAGGAGATGATGGTTTTACTTCTGAATTTTATAAAGAATTTCAGGACTTATTAATTATTTTATTGATGAATGTATTGAAACAGGTAACAGAGGTTTGTTCCTTTCTGGATTCCTTTTCTAAAACAATTATTACAGTTATTCTTCAGAATGATAGGGACACATTAAAAGAAGAGTCTTATAGACCTATTTCCTTATTGAATGTTGGTTATAAAATTGTTGCAAAAGTTCTAGCTAATAGTTAGCTAAATATTTACCAGATTTAATCCATGTAGACCAAGCAGGCTTTTATCAAAAATCGATATTCAGCAGATAACATTGTAAAGTTGATTTATTTAATTAATGCTTCTCAGGAGCAATCTGACCAACCAATAGTTATTTCTCTCAAAGCAGAGAAGGCTTTTGATAGAGTGGAATGGAGTTTTTTATTTAAAGTTTTGGAGAAATTTAATTTTGGGCCCTTTTTTATTGGTTGGATTAAGGCTTTATATAGAAGTCCTACTGCTAGAGTTGTGACAAATGGATTGGTATCTTCATCTTTTATGTTGACTAGATTGACTAGGCAGGGCTGCCC
Source organism: Narcine bancroftii (assembly GCF_036971445.1). NCBI lineage: Eukaryota > Metazoa > Chordata > Chondrichthyes > Torpediniformes > Narcinidae > Narcine > Narcine bancroftii. The sequence continues at coordinate 7,636,019 of NC_091471.1, forward strand.
TTTGTCACCAGCTCTATTTGCATTGGTTATTGAACTTTTGGCTCAGATGTTTAGACAAGATAGTAATATTAAAGATATTAAGGTGAAATCTGCTGAATATAAAATAAATTTGCTTGCTGATAATGTTCTGATATATTTAACACAACCTTTGAAATCTTTGGGGAGTCTGCACGATAGATTGGAGCAGTACAGTGAAGTATCAGGTTATAAAATTAACGTGGTATAGAGTGAGATTATGCCTTTAGCTGAAATGGATTATTCTCAGTGCAGGCATATTGTGAAATTTAAGTGGTCAGATTGGATTAAGCATTTAGGTATTAAGATAAATAGTAATTACAATCATTTATATGAACTGAATTACCTACCTTTACTGTCTAAAATTAAATATGATTTGAATTGGTCAAAAGGTTTACCTATAACATTAATAAAACATGTTAATTGTATTAAAATGAATATCTTTCCTTGAATTTAACATCTTTTTCAATCTATTCCTTGCAAGATTCCTCAAAAATGTTTTGAAGACCTAAATGCTTTGGTGAGGAGGTTTTTATGGAAAGATAAAACGGCGAAGGTGTGATTACAGAAATTAACTTGGAAAGATGCACTATGTGGTTTGCAACTTCCTAATTTTCAAAATTATTACGAATCAGCACAGTTGAAATTTATTAATAAGGAGTTTGAAGTGGATAAACCTTTGATATGGGCTAATATTGAATGATCTCAGTTGGGTGAGAAGAGGATGGATCAGTTTATTTATAGATGGAATTCTCAGTTATTAGGTCATTATAATTTACCTGTGTTGAAACATTTAATGGATTTATGGAGTAAAAAAAAGTGAAATTATAGGTATTCAAGGTAAAATTTTGGGTAAAACTCCTTTGTTTCAAAAATGTTTTTTTCCTTTTACACTTAGTAATCAACTTTTGAAGTCGTGGAATGAGAAAGGTATTAAAGTGGTAGAATATTGTTACGAAGCAGGATATTTTATTTCAATAACACATAATTTACATAATAATTATTCTTTTTTGTTAAAACTTGGAGCCCGTATTTGGAATATATGGGGCTGAATTATTAATTTTCTTTCCATACAATGGTGTTGCACCGAACCAGGGCAAATAACTGATTGAGAGTTTTATGTTATATGATTTCCTCTTCTTTCTTTTCTTCTTTTGGGGGTAGTTTAGAGGGGGCTGGGTTAGGGTAGGGGATGGGGGGGGGTTGTAGGGGGTATATTTACAAAAATATCAGGTATGTATTCTGTTTTTTCTTCAGTTGTATCTTTTTATTGTATGATTTACCATGATTAATAAATACAATTTTCAATAAAAAACAAATCCCTGAGTTACATATGATTGAAACACTTGTGTCCAATCTCATCTCTCTGTGAACTCACCAAACCTGATACTCTTCCCAAAATGATAATTGATGCAGCGAGCAGGGTTCAAAGAGTTTTGGTTGGACACACATAGAGTTTTAACCATGTGGGAGTGGAAGATCGTACTAACAATGTGGGAGATTGTATTGGCAAGTGTGGGCATCCTGTTGGGTGCATGTGTCATTATGTACATGCTCACCAATGGGGGAACCAGGAGGCAACACACAATAGGGAAGGGAACCTGGGGCCAGATTATAAAATCCATGGATTCAGCTGCTTGGCGGTGTGCCTTACCAGCCACACCATGCTAGTCGATTGGGCCGACAGGTTGGATCCCCATGGAGAGTTACTGGTGTTTCCTGAGGCCAGGTTGGTGGGGGGGAATTGTGTGGGAGCCCTATGGTTATTGATATCCCTGCTGAGGTGCTAGTGGGTGTTATGTCTGAGTTAAGAAGTCAGGATGCCGAGAAAGATAGGGAAATAGAATCCCTGCAACATGACTGTTGTGAACTGCAAGAGGTAGTGCAGATGGCCCAAGAGCAAGTGACCAACTTAGAACTTAAAATCGTGGAGACACCTGAGCTGTTATTACTGTGATAGGTTGGTACTTGCAGAGAACTGCAACTCCATTGGTCAGGGAACTGGGTGTGTGTGTAAGAGTCTCTGTGTGTGAGTGGGTCGAGTATAGGCTTACCTTTGTTGGAGTCCAACCGAAGTCCGAGGTATCATCGCTTAAGTGAAATAGTGATGAGTATGGTTTACCGTTCTCCCCTGTTTGTTTCCTGAGTGATTGTAACACTTGTGTCCAGACATGGTTTTTCCAAACCTGATACTCTTCTCTACACGACATTCCTCCACAGGTTCCCTGCTACTGATGAGAGATTTATTGGCCTATAATTTCCTGGATGATCCATTTTTCCCTTTTTCAATAATGGTACAACTTTAGCTGTCTCCATTTTTCCAGGATCTCTGTCGCAAAAGACAAGGTAAATAAATTTTCTGAGGCCCTAGCAAACTCTTCACTTGTCTCTTCCGATAACAGAATCAGAATTTAATGATCATGAATTTTATTCACCAAATATATTTGTCTCCAGAGAAATTAAGGAAATATAAATACATCTCTTCTGATTTATGTTTTAGATGCCATGAAGAAGTGGGTTCGTTTTTACATTTGGTTTGGTTATGTGAGACAGTTAAATCTTTTTAGAACAAAATTAAGGATGTTTTGGAGGTTATGTTTAAATTTAAAATTCCATTTGACCCTATGATATTTTTATTGGGTTATGTCAAAAAATTGAGTTTGGAGTTAACATTAGATAAATTTTAAATTGCATTTTTGAGATTGGCTCTAGCTGTGGCTAGAAAATGTCTTACAATTACATGGAAAAATGAGACTAATTTGAGTATCCAAAGGTGGCACGTGGAAATGAGATACTTGTATTCCTTTGGAAAAAATAACATATAATTTACGAAATAATTATTCCTTTTTTGTGTGACGGGAAGGTAAGGTCTTTTTAAAGACTCTTACTGGGGACAGAGCCTAGCAGTAGGGAGAGGAGAGGAGAGAAGAGAAAAGGAGAGAGGAGAAGGACAGAAAAGAAAAGAGTCCGGGGCAGGTAAGAAAACTTTTTAAAAAGTCTCTTACCAGGGTCTGCAGGGAGGAGTCGGCGTCGGAGGCGGCCATTGGTCGAGCGAGCGTACAGGAGAGTGTGTAGGTGTTAATTGGTAAAAGGCCAATAGATAAGAGGGACAGCGAGCGGCCCAGCGAGTGAGTGGCCCAGTGAAGGAGTGGGACTTCCAGGCTTTGGCTCATCAGGCTTCGGTGAAAGCAGGCGGAGAGAAAGCTAAGATAGTCTTTATTACTACTTCATTGGGGTAAGGGATGAGTGTTAAGGCTGTGTGTTGTCGGGAGTGCCAGATGTGGGAGGTCCTAGAGTCTTCCAGACTCCCAGATGTCCATATCTGCACTAGGTGTGTCGAGATGCAGATTCTCAGGGACCGTGTTAGGGAACTAGAGCTGCAGCTCGATGACTTCAGGCTGGTTAGGGAAACAGAGGAAGTCATAGACAGGAGTTACAGCCAGGTGGTCACGCCAGGGCCACGGGAGGATGAAAGGTGGGTAACTGTTAAGAGAGGGACAAAAAAACGTAAGGTGCCAGAGAGGAGCCCTGTGAATGTAACCCTCAGCAATAAATACGCCTCTTTGAGCACTGTTGAGGGGGACATCTAGGTTGGGGGGAGCGACAGTGGCTGTGCCTCTGGCACGAGGTCGGCCCCTGTAGCTCAGAAAGGGAGGGAAAGGAAGAGGAGGGCAATTGTGGTAGGAGACTCCATAGTTAAGAGGACAGATAGGGGATTCTGCGGACGCAGCAAGGAGAACCGGATGGTGGTTTGCCTCCCTGGTGCCAGGGTCCGGGATGTTGCTGCTCGTGTCCCGGATATCCTAAAATGGGAGGGACAGGAGCCAGAGGTCGTGGTACATGTAGGTACCAATGACATAGGGAGAAATAGAGAAGAGGTCCTAAAAAGTGAGTACAGGCAGTTAGGTAGGGATTTAAAAAGAAGGACCGCAAAGGGGGTAATCTCTGGATTACTCCCTGTGCCACGTGACAGTGTGAATAGAAATAGAATGAGGTGGAGGATTAACACGTGGCTGAAGGGGTGGAGTAAGGGGCAGGGTTTTAAGTTTCTGGATAACTGGGACCTTTTTTGGGGGAGATGTGACCTGTACAGTAAGGACGGGTTACACTTAAATCCCAGGGGGACCAGAATCCTGGCAGAGGTATTTGCTAGGGCTACTCAGGATCCTTTAAACTAGAATGGTTGGGGGAGGGAACAAAATAGTACAGAGCAGTAAGGAGAAGGTTAGAATGCAAACAAAGAAAGTTTGTAATAAGTATTTGAATATGGATGGGCAGGTGATAGAGAAGGGATATGCTCTGGAAGAAGATGAAGGGCAATTGGCAGGAAAAGTAAATAATGTTGTTATTAAAAATGAGGGAAAACAGGGATTAAGAATTGGGAAATCTCTGAAATTCATATATTTTAATCCCAGGAGTATTGTAAAAAAGGTGGATGAGCTGAAGGTGTGGATTGATACTTGGAAGTATGATGTGGTAGTGATTAGTGAGACATGGTTGCAGGAGGGATGTGATTGGCAACTGAATATCCCTGGGTTTCGTTGTTTTAGGTGTGATAGAGTTGGAGGGGCAAGAGGAGGTGGGGTTTCATTGCTTGTCATGGAGAATATTACAGCGGTGCCTAGGAAGGATAGATTAGAGGGCACATCCATGGAGGCTATTTGGGTGGAACTGAGTAGGAAAGGAGAGGTTACACTTGTAGGGGTGTATTATAGACCACCCGGAGGGGACCGAGACCTAGAGGAGCAAATCTGTAGGGAGATAGTAGATATTTGTGATAAGCACAGGATTGTAATTATGGGAGATTTTAATTTTCCACATATAGATTGGGAAACACATTCTGTGAAAGGACTGGATGGGTTAGAGTTTGTGAAATGTGTTCAAGATAGTTTTTTATAACAATATGTAGAGGTGCCAACCAGAGAAGGAGCAGTGTTAGATCTACTGTTGGCAAATGGGATGGGTCAAGTGATAGAGGTTAGTGTTGGCGAGCACTTCGGGTCCAGTGATCATAATGCCATCAGCTTCAATGTCATTATGGAAAGAGAGAAGTCAGGGCCAAGGGTTGAGGTTTTTGATTGGGGAAAAGCTAGATTTGAGGAGATGCGAAAGGACTTGCAGGGTGTGCATTGGGACAATTTGTTTTATGGGCAGGATGTAGTAGAGAGATGGAAGTCTTTTAAAGATCAGATTTTGAGAGTGCAAAAGCTTTATGTTCCTGTTAGGTTAAAAGGAGGGACAAAAGGTTTGAGAGAGCCGTGGTTTTCAAGGAATATTGGAAACTTGGTTCGAAGAAAAAGGGAGGCGTACATTAGATATAAGAAGCATGGAGTTAAGGAGATGTTTGAAAGATACATTGAATGTAAGAGGAATCTTAAGAGAGGAATTAGGAAAGCTAAAAGAAGGTACGAGGAAACTATGGCAAGCAAGGTGAAAACTAATCCAAAAGAGTTCTACAAATATGTTAATGGTAAGAGGAAAGCTAGAGATAAAATTGGTCCCTTAGAAAATCAGAGCGGAAAACTGTGTGTGGAACCTAGAGAAATGGGGGAGATATTGAACAGTTTATTTTCTTCGGTATTCACTAAGGAGAAGGATATTGGGAGATGTGAGATAAAAAAAGCAAATTGGGTAAATATGGGGAATATAGAGATTACAAAAGATGTAGTTTTAGGGCTTTTGAAGATTATAAAGGTGGATAAGTCTCCGGGACCAGACGGGATCTTCCCCAGGACATTGAGAGAAGTGAAGGAGGAAATAGCAGAGGCTCTGGCGGTAATTTTCCAAATGTCATTAGATATGGGGATAGTGCCGGAGGATTGGCGCATTGCACATGTGGTTCCGTTATTTAAAAAGGGTTCAAGGAGGAAGCCTGGCAACTATCGGCCTGTAAGTTTGACGTCTGTGGTAGGTAAATTAATGGAGAAAATTCTTAGAGATAGTACTTATAAACGTCTGGATAGACAGGGTCTGATCAGGAGCACTCAACATGGATTTATGGGAGGAAGGTCATGTTTGACCAATCTGATTGAATTTTTTGAAGAGGTGACTAGGAATGTGGATGAGGGTAGCGCAGTGGATGTTGTCTATATGGACTTCAGTAAGGCCTTCGATAAGGTACCACATGGAAGGTTAGTTAGGAAGCTGCAGTCTTTAGGTATAAATTTTGAGATAGTCAAATGGATTGAACATTGGCTGAAAGGGAGAGGCCAGAGTGTGGCAGTGGATAATTGTCTGTCAGGTTGGAGGCCGGTGACCAGTGGTGTGCCTCAAGGATCTGTATTGGGCCCATTGCTGTTCGTGATATACATTAATGATCTAGATGATGGGGTGGTGAATTGGATTAGTAAATATGCAGACGATACTAAGATAGGTGGAATAGTGGATAATGAAGAAGGTTTTCAAGGATTGCAGAGGGATTTGGGCTGCTTAGAAAAGTGGGCTGAAAAATGGCAGATGGAATTTAATGCTGATAAGTGTGAGGTGCTTCATTTTTGTAAGAAGAATCAGAATAGGACATACGTGGTAAATGGGAGAGCATTGAGGAATACAGAAGAGCAGAAAGATTTAGGAGTAACGGTACATCGTTCCCTGAAGGTAGAAACTCACGTGAATAGGGTGGTGAAGAAGGCTTTTAGTATGCTGGCCTTTATCAATCATTGCATGGAATATAGGAGTTGGGAGGTGATGTTGAGATTGTATAAGACGTTGGTGCGGCCTAATTTGGAGTTCTGTGTGCAGTTCTGGTCGCCTCATTATAGGAAGGATATAAACAGAATGGAGAGAGTGCAGAGAAGGTTTACCAGAATGTTACCTGGGTTTAAGCATCTAGAGTATAGGGAGAGATTGGACAGATTAGGTCTTTATTCTTTGGAGCGTAGAAGGTTGAGAGGGGATTTGATAGAAGTATTTAAGATTATGAAAGGGATAGACAGAGTGGATGTAGATAGACTATTTCCGTTAAGAGGAGGAAAGATTAAAACAAGAGGACATGAGTTAAGAATTAAGGGGCAGAGGTTTAGAGGTAACATGAGGGGGAACTTCTTTACTCAGAGAGTGGTAGCCGTGTGGAATGAGCTTCCGGGAGAAATAGTGGCGGCGGAGTCAATTGTATTATTTAAGAAAAGGTTGGACAGGTCTATGGATGAGAAGAAGATGGAGGGTTATGGGCATTGTGCAGGGAGGTGGGACTAGAGAGGGGTGTTTGGTTCGGTGCGGACTAGAAGGGCCTAATGGCCTGTTTCCGTGCTGTATATTGTTATGTTATGTTAAAACTTGGAGCCCGTATATGGAATATCTGGGATTTAATCATTAATATTTTCTTTCCCATACATTGATGGTGTGGTCCCAATCCACGGGAAATAATCAAATGGTATTATCTTGGTTGATCTCCTTCTCTTTCTTTTTTCTTTCTCTTGGGGTGGTTTAGAGAGGGGTTGGAGGGTGGGGGGTGCTATATGGGATAAAATATTATGTATTGGTTTGTATCTTGATTGTATCATTTATTATAATTTATAAATACATTTTTTAAAAAGAATTTATTGTCATGAACACATCACAAAATGTCTTGTTTTGTAACAGCATCACAAAGAAAACATTGATATAAGCCACCTTACAAAATAAATAAAAATACCGCAAGATGAATGTCAAAGTGAGGCAGCGCCCGTGGTTCATTGTTCATTCAGGAATCTGATGGCATTGGGGAAAAAGCTGTCCTTGTGCTGCTGGGTCTCCTGTACCACTTTCCCAATGGTCGCAGTGTGAAGAGGGCGGTGAGGTGGGTGGTGAGGGTCTTTGAGGTGGAGCCGCTTTCTTAAGGTACCAAATTTTGGAGATGACCTTGATGGAGTAAAGTCTGGTGCCCATGATGTTGCAGGCCGAGTTAACAACCCTCTGGAGTTTGTTTTTGTCATGAGAGTTGGTGCCTCCATACCAGGCAGTGATGCCACCAGCCAGAATGCTCTGCACAGTACATCTGTAGAAGTTTTCCAGGGTATTTAGTAACATACCAATGGATAAACTTGGATATATCCCATTAGACTGAAACATGAAAGCCTGCAGACACTGTGATTGTAGTAAAAAGACACACAAATACTGGAGGAACTCAGCCAGTCTCATCAGGCCCAACACCACCTCTTTCTTAATCTCAAAATGACCTAATACATGACCTTTCTCCATATTAAGCTCCTTATCATTGTCCACGTCCTTCTCCTTGGTCACCACTGATGCAATGCACTCATTTTGTACCATTCCCACTTCCTCTGACTACTTTGCGGCTACTTTGGTAGAGCTACTAAAGCGATACACACACACCAGGTTAGTCAACACAAGACTCCTTTATTCAGACTTTACGGGCTCCTTTTATATACCACATGTCCCGGGCTCCACAGGAGGGGGTAGGACATCATTCTGAGTTTGCTGCCGATCCCCGCGCCTCCCAGAAGGAGACTCCGCAGATCAACATTTTTACATGATAGAGGAATTAGGGGATATGGGGAGAAGGCAGGTAGGTGGAGTTAGGTCATAAATTAGATCAGCCATGATCGTATTGAATGGAGGAGCAGGCTCGATGGCCCGAATGAGGTGATAGAGGAATTAGGGGATCTGGGGAGAAGGCAGGTAGGTGGAGTTAGGTCATAAATTAGATCAGCCATGATCGTATTGAATGGAGGAGCAGGCTCGATGGCCCGAATGAGGTGATAGAGGAATTAGGGGATCTGGGGAGAAGGCAGGTAGGTGGAGTTAGGTCATAAATTAGATCAGCCATGATCGTATTGAATGGCGGAGCAGGCTCGATGGGCCATTTTTGGCCTCCTCCTGTTCCTACTTCCTGTGTTCCTATGTTTAACATGTCGTAACTCGGCATGAAGCACCACGCGTGTGCGGTTCATTAAATGGGTGAGTACCCAACTGTCTGTCCTATGGTTCCACCCGCCTGTTGAAGAACCACACCAGTGACAGCTGCTACAAGGGGTCATTTTCATTCTCCTGATCCTTGTTGGATCCTGTGGTGACATAGACCCCTCATGCTATGTTATTGCTCTGTTACACAGAGGAAGAAATGGTGCAGCCGAGATAGGTAAACTGGTTGACCGTTTTGAGTTTTGTGTGCCTGATGGAGATGTGGGGGGGCTGGTAGTCATGGTGGGGAGCTGGCTGATGGAGGACCTCAGTTTTCTTCAGGCTGACTTCCATGCCAAACATTTTGGCAGTTTCCGCAAAGCAGGACGTCAAGCGCTGAAGAGCTGGCTCTGAATGGGCAACTAAAGCGGCATCGTCTGCAAAGAGTAGTTCACGGACAAGTTTCTCTTGTGTCTTGGTGTGAGCTTGCAGGCGCCTCAGATTGAAGAGACTGCCATCCGTGCGGTACCGGATGTAAACAGCGTCTTCATTGTTGGGGTCTTTCATGGCTTGGTTCAGCATCATGCTGAAGAAGATTGAAAAGAGGGTTGGTGCGAGAACACAGCCTTGCTTCACGCCATTGTTAATGGAGAAGGGTTCAGAGAGCTCATGAGATGAGATAGACAACAGACTTGCCAAGGCAAATAGTGCCTTTGGAAGACTACACAAAAGAGTCTGGAAAAACAACCAACTGAAAAACCTTACAAAGATAAGCGTATACAGAGCCGTTGTCATACCCACACTCCTGTTCGGCTCTGAATCATGGGTCCTCTACCGGCATCACCTACGGCTCCTAGAACACTTCCACCAGCGTTGTCTCCGCTCCATCCTCAACATCCATTGGAGCGCTTTCATCCCTAACGTCGAAGTACTCGAGATGGCAGAGGTCGACAGCATCGAGTCCACGCTGCTGAAGATCCAGCTGCGCTGGATGGGTCACGTCTCCAGAATGGAGGACCATCGCCTTCCCAAGATCGTGTTATATGGCGAGCTCTCCACTGGCCACCGTGACAGAGGTGCACCAAAGAAAAGGTACAAGGACTGCCTAAAGAAATCTCTTGGTGTCTGCCACATTGACCACCGCCAGTGGGCTGATATCGCCTCAAACCGTGCATCTTGGCGCCTCACAGTTTGGCGGGCAGCAACCTCCTTTGAAGAAGACCGCAGAGCCCACCTCACTGACAAAAGGCAAAGGAGGAAAAACCCAACACCCAACCCCAACCAACCAATTTTCCCCTGCAGCCGCTGCAACCGTGTCTGCCTGTCCCGCATCGGACTTGTCAGCCACAAACGAGCCTGCAGCTGACGTGGACTTTTACCCCCTCCATAAATCTTCGTCCGCGAAGCCAAGCCAAAGAAGACACAGAGGAAGGTCACAAAAGGCTATATCAGCAAAGTTGGGAGCCTTTGGCTATTGATGAATGTACCTTATGGGTTTACCCCGAGTAATACACTGCTGCTAAGATTAACAGATAGATATTTCATACATTGAATAGTAAGACACAATACAGGAGTGCAGAGTTACAGAGAGAGATCAGTTGGGAAGGAGCAAAAGCCGTACAGCAGTTGGGATGTAATACAATTCTATAAGATATTAATGAGGATAAATTTAGAGTATTGTGTGCAGTTTTAACTATACGAAAAATATCAAAAAAGATTGAAAAAGTGCAGAGAAGATGTTGCTGGGACTTGTGGAACTGAGTTACCGGGAAAGGTTACAGACGTTTGGACTTTATTCCCTGGAGCGTAGAAGAATGGGGGGGGGGGATTTGATAGAGGTATTTAACATTGTGAGGGGGACAGACTGAGTAAATGTAGGTCAGCTTTTCCCACTGAGGGTAGGTGAGATACAAACCAGAGGACAGGGGTTGAGAGTGGAAGGGGAAACATTTAGGGGGAACATTAGGTGGAAAGAGGTCTAGGTGCCACAAGACTCACTCCACCAGGTTCAGGAACAGCTGCTGGCCCCTCCATTATCAGACTCCTCAACGACAAACTCAATCAGAGACTCATTAAAGGGTTAGGGTTCCTTGTGCAGTTTCTTGCTTTAAAAAAAATTGTCTGATTGCACAGTCAGTTTGTTTACATTCATTATCTGTTTACAGTTCTTTATTTGTTTACATGTTTACGCTGTGTACAGTTTAGTTTTTTTGCACCAATCAGTGGGAATTCTGCCTGGCCCGCAGAAAAAGGAATCTCAGGGTTGTATGTGATATCATGTATGTGCTCTGACAATAAATCTGAATCTGAGTCTACCTTAGGGACCAATTACCTCCAAATCTGCACTTGGAATGCGTGAGGAAATCTGAGCATTGGGGGAAAAGTAGACCTTGCAAACTCCACATTAACAGCGTCCAAGGTCGAGACTGAAACTGTTTCCATGGCACTGCAACATATCAGCTCTACCCCCTGCACCTCTAGGTCAACCTAAAACACTTTGATTGCACTGACTATATAGGGGAGAAAGCACTGGGGATATCCACCTCCTGAAATCAAATGCAAGTCGTCAGTGAGCCATTCCTATGGGTAATGACTGGCTTGTCTCATTCTGTGGGTCTCCGTATCACTGCAGCATTGTCATGGCAACCAGCACCGTGGATTTGCTGGCATTGAGGCATTGATGAGCATTCTACTGCTTCTGTGCAGTAGGGGTTGGAGCTGTCTGATCTGTATTGAGTGAGAGAGAGAGAGAGAGAGAGAGAGAGAGAGAGAGAGAGAGGGAGGGAGAGCAAGGGAGAGATAGTGAGTGGGAGAGAGAGAGCAAGAGCAAGGGAGAGATAGAGTGAGTGGGAGAGAGAGAGAGAGCAAGGGAGAGATAGAGTGAGTGGGAGAGAGAGAGACAGAGGGGGATTATAGGGGGAGAGCGAGCAAGGGAGGGGGAGATGGATGGACAAAGGGAGTGAGAGAGTGGCAAAAAGAGAGGAGGAGGGAGGGTGACAGAGAGTGGGGGAAGGAGGCAAATGGAGGGAGAGGCACAAATAAGGAGGGAGAAAGAGGCCGAGAGAGGCATGAAGGAGAAAAAGGGCAAGGGGCATAGGTACTGAGTGAGAGAGAAAGGAGAGGGTGAGGGAAAAAGAGGAAAAAGGAGATAAAGATAAAAGGAGGCCAAGAGAGTGAAAGGGACAGAAAAGAGAAAATTGGAGGGAGATCAGAAGGGAGAAATATAAATGGAGAGAGGGATTGGGAGAGGGAGAAAGAAAGGGATAGGTAGACAGTGAAAGGAAGAATCAGAGAAAGAAAGTGAGTAGAGAGAGAGAGAGAGAAAGAAAATAACAGAGAATGAAAAAAGGGGTGAGAGAGTGAGAGGGAGACTGACTGAAGGGAAGATGAAAGTGGTTGCACGAGAGAAAATGTGGTGAAGTGGAAGAAAGTGTGAGAGCAAAAGAGGAGACAAGTTGATTGCACATCAAGGGTCACACATTATCAGTGCAGTTCAGCTGTATGATTTCTGTGCAGTTACTTCCTGCTCTTTAGTTCAATCACATCCTCATGTAGGATCACACAGGACTCGTGCTATGTCTGTCCCGGGCAAGTTTGATCGGACCACGTGGAGAGAGCAGGTGTGGAGAGAGACCCAAGCAATGGCCTCAATGCTCGGCTTGAGCTGTTCTACCTCTGGGTGAGTCCCTTTCCCCTTCTCCCACCGTGACTGTTGAGAGACTCTAATTAAATATCCCCACAAGGGCCCCTTACCCTGGACCCCTGGCAGTCAGATGCACATTCTCTGGGCAAAGCTTCTCAGAGATCTCTGATAGGTTTCTTGGTGAGTACCTCATATTGTCAAGATCTTCGCCACCACTTCACGATTTGCTATTTTCTTCTGAAATACAAAGACGCCATGTGGCGTATTCTGTCCTTTTTACCAAATTTCAAAGTTCACATTTATTGTCAGAGCACATACATGACTCTCCACTGGCCACCGTGACAGAGGTGCACCAAAGAAAAGGTACAAGGACTGCCTAAAGAAATCTCTTGGTGCCTGCCACATTGACCACCGCCAGTGGGCTGATAACGCCTCAAACCGTGCATCTTGGCGCCTCACAGTTTGGCGGGCAGCAACCTCCTTTGAAGAAGACCGCAGAGCTCACCTCACTGACAAAAGGCAAAGGAGGAAAAACCCAACACCCAACCCCAACCAACCAATTTTCCCTTGCAACCGCTGCAATCGTGTCTGCCTGTCCCGCATCGGACTTGTCAGCCACAAACGAGCCTGCAGCTGACGTGGACTTTTTACCCCCTCCATAAATCTTCGTCCGCGAAGCCAAGCCAAAGAAAAAAAAAAAAAACATACATGACATCACATACAACCCTGTGATTCTTTATCCTGCAGGCGAGACAGAATTACTAGTTATCGGTAATGCCAAAAACTGTACTGAAGAAAAGATTCACACAGAACGTGGTGGAGGTGTGGAACAAGTGGTGAATGAATGAGGGTTCATTTTTTACATCTAAGTAAAATGTGGACAGGTACATGGATGGGAGGGGTATGGAGGACTATGGACTGGGTGCAGATCAGTGGGGCCAGGCAGGAAAAGAGTTTGGAATGGACTAGAAGGGCTGAACAGCCTGTTGCTGTGCTCTCATCTTCTAGGGTTCTACACAAGAGACAGAAATGTTAACAAAGAAAGAAATGTAAACAAACTGACTGCGCAATACAGAAGGTACATATTCAATAATAAATAATGTGTAAAATAGTCCTTAAATGAGACCCGGATTGAGTTTGTTGTTGAGGGGTCTGATGGTGGAGGGGGGAGCAGATGTTCCTGAACCTGGTGGCACCTACACCTCCTTGCTGACTCATTTCCCACTTATATCCTTGAATAAATGAATGAAGAGTTTATTGTCATCTCCTTGAGCACTGATGCAATGAAAATCTTACTTGCTGCATAAAACACAATAGCAATAATGTAACTCCAATTAACACATAAAAGGGTGGCTCAGTGTAGTGTTGCAGTTAGCATAATACCATTATAGCACCAGCGACCCGGGTTCGAATCTGCCGCTGTCTACAAGGAGTTTATACCTTCTCCCCATGACCTGCATGGGTTTCCTCCTGGTGCTCCCATTTTCTCCCACATTCCAAAGACGTACGGGGAAAATAGGTTAATTAGTCACACAGGTGTATTGTGGGCCGGAAGGGCCTGTTACTGTGCTGGATCTCCGAATGAATAGAAGAAAAATTAAATTTAAAATAAATAGCAAAATATATTCACAGTTGTCCGTTAGTGTAGACCAATGGTTCTCAACCTTTTTCTTTCCACTCACCTTCCACTTTATGTATTCCCTATGCCATAGGTACTCTGTGATTAGTAAAGGATTGCTTAACGTGGGATGTGAGTGGAAAGAAAAAGTTTGAAAACCACTGTTTTAATCATCCTTAATTGACTCGTTTTGTGCACGGTTTCAGAACTCTGAAGGAAATGGGCCAAGGAACTGTTTTTCTCAAGCAAAATATTTCAGTAACAATTGGGTCTAGAGCAGTGATTCTCAACCTTCCCTTCTCACTCACATCCCACCTTAAGCAATCCCTTACTAATCACAGAGCACCAATGGCCTAGGGATTACTTAGGGAAGAAAAGAATTGAGAACCACTGGTGTAGACAGTCATTGAGTAGTTAGAATAGGGAGGTTCAAGAGTTTGTTGGGAAAAAGAAAGCTCTTGAACCTCTGGCAGCTTGTTCTAGATGCTCTCTGAGTGAAGAGATTTCCCCTCAAGCCCCTCTTATGGGATAGCAGGTTAGAATGTACAATATTATAGCTCAGTACAGGCCCTTCAGCCCATGATAGAATGACAACCTACATAAACCTACTCAACAATCTAACCTTACCCTATCTCTCGCTCATAACCCTCCATTTTTCTTACATCCATGTGCATGGCTAAATGTCTCTAATATTCCAGCCTCCACCACCACCCCGGCAATGCATTTAAGATGCCCACCACTCTCTGTGTCTCCGCTCCATCCTCAACATTCATTGGAGTGACTTCATCACCAACATCGAAGTACTCGAGTTGGCAGAGTCCGCAAGCATCGAATCCATGCTGCTGAAGACCCAACTGCGCTGGGTGGGTCACGTCTCCAGAATGGAGGACCATCGCCTTTCAAAGATCGTGTTCTATGGCAAGCTTTCCACTGGCCACCAAGACAGAGGTGCACCAAAGAAGAAGTACAAGGACTGTTTAAAGAAATCTCTTGGGGCCTGCCACAATGACCACCGCCAGTGGGCTGATATCGCCTCCAACCATGCATCTTGGTGCCTCACAGTTCGGCGGGCAGCAACTTCCTTTGAAGAAGACCGTAGAGACCACCTCACTGACAAAAGATAAAGGAAGAAAAACCCAACACCCAACCCCAACCAAACAATTTTCCCTTACATCCGCTGTAACCATGCCTGCCTGTCCCGCATCGGACTTGTCAGTCACCAACGAGCCTGCAGCAGTTGTGGACACACCCCTCCAGTGAGGAGTTGATAGATTCAACTTTCAGGGACATAGTTACCCCAAGACCAGATGTGTCAGGTAAGTGGGTAACTGTCAGGGGAGGGAAGAAAAATACCAGGAAAATGGAGAGCATACCTGTGAATATCCCTCTCAGTAACAGGTATATTTTGTTGGATGCTGTTGAGGGAGATGACCTGACAGAAGCTGGCAGCAGTGACCAGCTCGCTGGCACTGAGCCTGGCACAGTGGACCAA
Organism: Narcine bancroftii; assembly: GCF_036971445.1. NCBI lineage: Eukaryota > Metazoa > Chordata > Chondrichthyes > Torpediniformes > Narcinidae > Narcine > Narcine bancroftii. The sequence continues at coordinate 7,651,628 of NC_091471.1, forward strand.
AAGATAAAGAAGAATGCAGTGGTCACTGGGGACTCCATTGTCAGAAATACAGACAGGAGATTCTGTGAGCCAGATAGGTATGCCCGCATGGTGTGCTGCCTCCCTGGTGCAAGGGTGCAGGATATCTCAAATCGGGTCCAGGGTATTCTAAAAGGGGAAGGCGAACAGTCTGATGTCTTGGTACATGTGGGTACCAATGACATCGATAAAAAGGAGGAAGTACTGAAAAAGGATTACAGAGAGCTAGGACAGAAACTAAGAAATAGGACAGCCAGGGTGGTGATCTCTGGTTTGCTACCTGTGCCAAGTGCAACTGAGGACAAAAATGGAAAGTTAAGAAAAATGAATGTGTGGCTGAGGGGCTGGTGTAAAGGACAGGGTTTTGGCTTCTTGGATCATTGGGATCTCTTTTGGGGAAGGCATGACCTCTACAAGAAGGATGTGTTACACTTAAACCCAAAAGGGGTCAATGTATTGGCAGCTAGGTTTGGTACAGCTGTCGGGTGCGGTTTAAACTAATTTGGCAGGGGGGTGGGAACCTGTATGATAGGGCAAAGGACAGAAAAGATAAAACAGGAAAAGTTATGTTAGGCAGCGAAAGTAAAAAATCAGAAAGAGCAAGGAGGGTGAAAAAAGCAAATCTGAAGGCTTTATATCTTAATACAAGAAGCATTCGGAACAAGGTAGATGAATTAGCTGTGGAAATTGAGACAAACAAATATGATTTGATTGGGATTACAGAAACATGGCTGCAGGGTGGGCAAGCCATGTTACTTAACATCCCGGGGTATACGATATTTAGGAGGGATCGGCAAGAAAGCAAAGGGGGTGGGGTAGTATTGATGGTGAGAGAAGGGACCGACACGATTGACAGAAAGGATATCAACTCGGAAGAAGCGGAATCTATATGGGTAGAACTGAGGAATAGCAAGGGGCGGAAAACGTTAGTGGGGGTGGTATATAGGCCTCCAAATAGTAGTGTAGAGGTGAGGGAAGGCATAAAAAGGGAAATTAGAGAAGCGTGCAATAAGGGAACAGCTGTCATCCTGGGAGACTTTAATTTACATTTAGATTGGATTATTCAAATTGGTAAAAATACAGAGGAGGAGGAATTCCTTGAATGTTTACGGGATGGTTATCTTGACCAATATGTGGAGGAACCAACTCGGGAGCAGGCCATTTTAGATTGGGTATGATGTAATGATAAGGGGCTAATCAACAATCTTGTTGTGCGAGGCCCTTTGGGTAGGAGCGATCACAATATGATCGAATTCTCACTCGACATGGAGAGTGATGAAATTAAAACCGAGTCTAAGGTCCTGAATTTAAATAAAGGGAATTATGATGGTATGAGACGGGAGTTGAGTAAGATTGATTGGGTGGTGTTTATGGGGGAGTTGACTGTGGATAGACAATGGAAAACATTCAAAGATTTAATGGAAGAATTGCAGAAATCGTTTATATCGTTTGACATAAAAATAAACCAAAAAAGGTGACTCAACCATGAATAACAAGGGAAATTAGAGACAGCATTAGGTCCAAAGAGAGAGCATATCAATTGGCCAAAAAAAATACCAAATCTGAAGACTGGGAACAGTTCAAGATGCAGCAAAGGAGGGCAAAGGGATTAATCAAGAGAGCAAAAATAAATTACGAAAGTAAGCTTGCGGCAAATATAAAAACCAACTGCAAACCTTTTATAGATATGTCAAGAGGAAAAGATTGGTGAAATCCAGAGTAGGTCCCTTGCAGTCGGAATCAGGGGAATATATAATGGGGGAATAAGGAAATGGCAGACCAATTAAATTCTTACTTTAGTTCCGTTTTTACAAGAGAGGATACAAATAACCTCCCAAGGATGTTGGGAAACATAGAGACTAATGCAAGGGAGGAACTGAAAGAAATCAGTATCTCTAAGGACATGGTCTTGGGGAAATTGATGGGATTGAAGGCAGATAAATTCCAAGGGCCTGATAATCTACATCCTAGGGTACTTAAGGAAGTGGCCATTCAGATAGCAGATGCTTTAAGAATTATTTTCCAGAACTCGATAGACTCAGGATCAGTACCCATGGATTGGAGGGTAGCTAATGTTACCCCACTATTTAAAAAGGGGGGTAGAGAAAAAGTGGGGAATTATAGGCCGGTGAGCCTTACATCAGTAGTGGGCAAAATGATGGAATCCATTATTAAGGATGTAATAGCGGAGCATATGACTAGCAGAGAAGGGATCGGATGGAGTCAACATGGATTTACAAAAGATAAATCGTGCTTGACAAATCTATTGGAATTCTTTGAGATGGTGACAGGTAAAATAGATGGGGGAGAGCCAGTGGATGTGGTGTACCTGGACTTCCAAAAGGCCTTCGATAAGGTCCCGCATAAACGACTGGCTTCCAAAATCAAGGCTCATGGGATTGGGGGCAAAGTATTGATGTGGATTGAGAACTGGCTGGCAGGTAGAAGACAGAGAGTTGGGATAAATGGCTCGTTTTCTGAGTGGCAGGCGGTGACCAGTGGGGTGCCACAGGGATCTGTACTGGGACCCCAGGTGTTCACAATTTACATTAGTGATCTGGATGAGGGGATTGGATGTAATATCTCCAAATTTGCAGATGACACTAAGCTAGGAGGGGTTGTGTGCACGGAAGAGGGGGTCAGGAAGCTCCAGTGTGATTTGGATAAATTGAGGGACTGGGCAGATACATGGCAAATGCACTACAATGTGGATAAATGTGAGGTTATCCACTTTGGTAATACAAACCAGAGGGCAGATGACTATTTGAATGGCAATAGATTAAGAGATGGGGAAGTGCAGGGAGACCTAGGGGTACTTGTACATCAGTCTCTGAAGGCGAGCATGCAGGTACAGCAGGCGATTAAAAAGGCAAATGGTAGGTTGGCCTTCATATCAAGAGGGTTTGAGTATAGGAACAAGGATACCTTACTGAAGCTGTACAGGGCCTTGGTGAGACCCCACCTGGAGTATTGTGTGCAGTTTTGGTCACCTTATCTAAGGAAGGATGTTCTTGCAATGGATGGAGTGCAGAGGCGATTCACCAGGCTGACACCTGGAATGGCAGGAATGACTTATGAGGAAAGATTGCGCAAATTGGGATTGTACTCGCTGGAGTTTAGAAGATTGAGAGGGGATCTCATAGAGACCTATAAAATTCTGGCAGGACTGGACAGAATGGATGCAGATGGGATGTTTCAAAGGATGGGAAAATCCAGAACCCGGGGCCATGGTTTGAGGATAATAGGCAAACCATTTAGGACCGAGATGAGGAGGAATTTCTTTACCCAGAGGGTGGTGAATCTGTGGAATTCATTGCCACAGAGGGCAGTAGAGGCAGGTTCATTAAATCTATTTAAGAGGGAATTAGATCTATTTCTTCAGTATAAGGGTATTAAAGGTTACGGAGAGAAGGCGGGGACGGGGTACTGAACTTTAAGATCAGCCATGATCCCGTTGAATGGCGGAGCAGGCTCGAAGGGTCGAATGACCTACTCCTGCTCCTATCTTCTATGTCTATGTATAAATCTTCGTCCGCAAAGCCAAGCCAAAGAAGAAGAAGAAAAAGAAGAAGTGTGTACCTGGAAAACATCGTGAGGGGTGATGGTGGAGGCTGGTACAACAGGGACATTTAAAATACTCTTAAATAAGCACATAAGCAAGAAAATTAGAGGGTTGAGTTGGTTTATATACAGTGGGTCAGCCTAACATGATTGGCCGAAGGGCCTGTTCTGTGCTGAAATTTTAGATTTTTAAATTTAATATTTTAAATGTTTAATTTAGACATGCAGCACACCCTATGAGTCCATGCTGCCCAATTACATTCAATTGATCTACAATCAAGGTACGTTTTGAAGTGTTCTATGTTCTAAGATGATCAGCACAGAATAATGATGAAACAGATTAATAATCACATCGCCACCATCCAATCTCATCATTTATGACTGACGTCAACTCAGTGGAAATGAGGATCGATATCATTCAACATAGGACAGTGCAGCCAGAAACAAACCCTTTGGCCCACATATCTGAACGTGATGCCAGAGTTAAAGTAAAAATCTACTACTGGCATATGATCCATCTTCCTCTATTCTAACACTGCTGTTGCAGAGAACCATGGAACCCTACTGCATAAAAAACAGGCCCCTTTGGGCCTTCTAGTCTGTGCTGAACCATTTTTTTTGCCTAGTCCCACTGGCCTGCACCCAGTCCATATCCCTCCTTAACTCTCCCATCCATGTACCTGTCCAAATTCCTCTTAAAAGTGAAATTGCGTTCAGCTGGCAGCTCATTCCACACTCCCACCTGTGTGAAGAAGTTCCCCCTCATGTTTCCCCTTAAACCTTTCCCCATTCAATCTTAACCCATGTCCTCTGGTCTGTCAGTGGAAAAAGCCTATCTACATTTACTCTGTCTGTCCCCCTCTATCAAATCTCCCCTCATTCTTCTACACTCCAGGGAATAAAGTTCTAACCTGTTTAACCTCTCTCAGTAACTCAGTCCCTGACATCCGGGCAACATCCTCGTAAATCTTCTCCACACTCTTTCCATCTTACTGATATCCTTCCTGTAGTTCGGTGACCAAAATGGCACACAATACTCCAAATTTAATCTCATCAATGTCTTGTACAAGTTTACCATAGCATCCCAACTCCTGTACTCAATACTTTGATCTATGAAGGTCAAGATGCCAAAAGCTGTCTTTACATCCCTATCTAACTGTGACGCCACTTTCAGGGAATTATGTAGCTGTATTCCCAGATCCCTCTGTTCTACTGCACTCCTCAGTGCCCTACCATTTATTGTGTATGTCCTTTCTTATTTGTCCTTCCAAAATGCAACACCTCGCATTTGTCTGCTTTAAATTCCATCTGCCATTTTTCAGCCCATTTTTTCCAGCTGCTTCCACTGCTACACCTGGCTGCCCCTTCTGGGCACCCAATCTCTGTGTGAGAAATGTATCCCACACATCCCCTTTAAACTCTCCCCTCACCCACCCCCACCCCATCACCCCACCTTGAATCCATGTTCCCTACTCCATGGTCGAAGTAAAAGCTCAAAGCTGGAGAAACTCAGCAGGTCAAACAGTGTCCTTCATATAGCAAAGATATACATAACCAACGTTTTGGGCTTGTGCTCTTCATCAAGGTATCTTGTGTGACTAATTGTCCATGGATTCGCCTCTAGTACTCCAGCAGCCTCCACAGCCGCACAGACTCCTGTTCAATCCATCAGCCACCCAACCTCCAGATCTAAACCTCCAAAATGATCAGGTAGCCTTTAGTGCCCAATGCCCTTCAAGCTCCCTTCTTCACTTCAGCACCCTCTTGAATCCCAGTTCCGATATGCACTTGGATAACTGTGAATATTTATTATCTATCTGTTCTATTTATTACTCTTGCCTTGGCATGTGGTAGAGTCTGTCCACATACAGCCTGTGTTCTCGGCAGAGACATCTCTCGTGCCCTGTGCTCCGCCCATAGCTGCGGTTCAAACAAAAAGGGACGAACCTACCGACACGCACCGAGAATGGTATTTTTACCACAGGGGGTGGGGGAAAAATGCCCGTAGAAGCATCCCCCTGTGTGGCTACCGGCAGCGGCAGTGACAAGCCTGAACACTTGTTGGGAAACAACAGAGCCAGCTGTCAGTACTTCCATCCTCTATCTTCACGACGACGCTTATAAGCGTCCTCATGGACACAGGTTCTGAGCTCAGTTTGCTCCTGCCCTGTGCCTACAACTCACCTGCAGGGGGCGTATCTTAAAGATGATGGGAGCCCTGCGCCATCTTGAAGGAGAGTACCCAGTGCGCCGCAACCCATTCCACAGTGTCGCACATGGCCCCCTCTGGCCAGGTGAGCGAGCGGCGACCGGCCCGCGGCGCTGCATGGCTGCTCGGTGAGCCTCACTGGTGACAGTTCAGCCCATTGCATTATGCGGATGCTCAGGCCGCTACACCTTTTCAATTTAATCCAATGTATAATGTAGTAGTTTGTCTTAAAAAGTAGCAAAGACACTGAAGGCAGCATGTGAAGATCGAGGTGGGTAAGTGTTTCCATTGGTGGGGGAGATCAGAACTAGGGACAGGGTAATAGATTTAGGATGGAGATGAGGAGGAAGCTCGAATCAGTGGAAGCCACCTCAGTAAATATATTTAAGGGAAGGTTGGATAGATTTCTACATAGTAATATGAAAAGGCAGGTCAGTGGAGATGAGCCAATCATCAGATCAGCCATGATGACATTGAATGGCGGAGCAGGCTCAACGTCAATGTCAGCCATTGCTAATCCATGATAATGTCAACAAAAGTCAACATGAAAGTTACAAAGATATGGAGTCCTTGAGTTTTCCAGCACCGAAACATGCCCTTTGACCCATGAGGCCATGCCGAACATCAACGTCCTCTCTGGACCCAGGACACTTCAGACGCTGAAACCTGGAGCAAAGGAACTGCTGGAGGAACCCGGTGGGCTAGGCAGCATCCGTGGAAGAAAAATGTTTGTGGTCCCGAAGAAGAATTTGTCCTTGAATCTGGTGGTGAGCAAGTTCCCTCTCTTGAATCGTCCTGATATGAGGAGGGAGAGTGGCCAGGATGGGGTGGGTCCTTCAGTGTCTTTGCTACTTTTTAATTTTAATTTGGAGACGCAGCATGGAAACAGGCATTAGGAGGTGTACATGGAGCCGACGGAGGGGATTTTGTATCATAGTCTGAGTTGCATTTACAATACAGGCAGTCCTGGGGTTACGAATGAGATCTGTTCCTAGGTCTGTCTTTAAGTCAAATTTGTAGGTAAGTCAGAATTTGCTGCACATGAAGCTTTTAAATCATTGAAAAAGCTTCAAGCATTTTCTTGCACTAAAGTACAGGCCATATTATGCTGATTTTGATTGTCAACGGCAACATGATCTGATTCAAAATGGTGGACGGTTTTATATTTCCTCCAGCCAATGCGCGGCTTCAGCGGTTCATAGTCCGCTCATAAGTAAGTCGGACGTTTGAAACCCGGGGACTGCCTGTAGGTGCATCTTGCCGTTGAGAAGGAGAAGCATTGGAGACAACCAGACAGGACGATGACCATGTTGGTGAGGGGCTCAGTGGATGAGGGACCCAGGCAGGCTGCAGGCTGTTGGCGACTTGCACAGAAGCTGCGGGCTGCTGGTGACTTGAGGTCAAAGGGCTTACACCAGGCTGCGGGCTACTTGAGACGGGCTCGCGAAAACCAGGTATCAGAAATGGGATTCGAGGGCAAGGAGGGCTCCCGAAGTGCCCCGGATCTGAAGGCTTCCTGATTATGTCGGAGGCTCGATTCTGGGCTGCTTTTTAAAATTTACAGAATAATAGAAGCCGATTCCGGCCATTTAAATCCGTGCTACCCAATTACATCCAAATTAACCCACAACCCTGTACATTATGGGTAGAAATCAGAGTACCTGGGGAAACTCCACATAGAAACCAGACTCCACACAGAAACCAGAGCATTTGGGAAAACTCCACATAGACCCGGGGAGAACGTACAAACTCCTGACAGACAGCACCAGATTCGACCCAAGTTACTGATGCTATGACAGCCTGATAGTTTAAACTGGAGTCTTGTCTGGCATGCGGGAACGCTGGAGGCAAATCCACGGACACTTGGTGTCTCTGAGGGGACTCTGTTTTTGCTTCTCTTTCTCTGACTCTAAGGGGTGCCAGGCAATGCGAATGACGACTCTTTGTCTGCCTTATGGCAAGTTCATGTAATATTACGTTACCGTTTTATTATCTGATCTAATCTGAGGAGCTAACTATAAAGTATAAAATCAGAGAGTAACAGACTATTCAGCCCAGCTCACTTCTGCTGAACAAGTTGTCACTACATTTGGCCCATACCTTCTAAAGCAGGAGTCTTCAGGGGTGGTAGGCAGCACTGAACTGGGGTGAGGGGATGGCGGTGGTGCTGGATGGCGGGGGGGGGGGGGGTGGTTGGCAGTGCTGGACAGGACAGGAGTGTGGTGGTGCCAGATGGGGTGGATAGTGGTGCTGGACTGGGTTGATGGCGGTGCTGGACGGAGGGGTCAGTGGTAGCGCTGGATGGGCGGGCTGTTGGTAGCGGTGCCGACAGGGGGAGTGGTGGCAGCAGCATTGGACACGTACCTCCTTCCTCTCCGCTCCACCAGTCCTTCACTCTCTACTTATTAAGAGGCCGAAGCCAAATACAACATGGTGGCCACCAAGGCCGGCTCTCGCCACCCCTGCGCTATTTTCCATAGGCATGCCCCTGCTTTCAAACACAAAAGCTCAGTCGACCCCCCAAATCCCACCATTTATTGAGCCCCCCCCGGCATTTTTTGATCCCTTGGATTGTCCCATTGACCCCCAGGGATTTATAGCGACCACTTTGGAGATCCCTGTTCTAAAGCATTTAGACACATACTTGTCTAAATGCCTTTTAAACATTGTCTCCGACTTGCCCACTTCCTGCTCGATCAATATACAGACCATCCTCCATGTGCAAAAATGCCCTTTGGTTCTTCCTCCCTGAATGGCATAGTGTGGGTAGTCACAAGGAAGGGGGGAACGAGCAGAAGTCAAGAAGGAGAGTGTGCCTTTTTCTCTAGTTAACTGTATTAGATCTGTTTTCAGGAAAGAGGTATCAGTTCTGCGCTACCAATTAGTGGTAATTCTGCCTCGCTTGTAGAAAAAAGAATCTTAGGGTTGTGTGTGATGTCGAACTCTGACAATAAATCCGAACTCTGAACTGTGTTGTTAGGTTCACAATGGCACACGGTTTCACCATCTGCTCCCTCCCTGCCTCACTTTGCAGAGGTGAGATGGAATTCCCAACACTGAATGTTCCCTCCCTCCTCATTGCTCACCCTCCCTCCCCTCTGCATTTCTCTTTCCTTCCTTCCTTTCCGCTCCCTCTCCCATCTCTCCTCCTTCCTCTCTCATCTCCCTCCCTCTCCTTCTTCCCCCTCCTGATCTGCCCTCCCCTCACTCCTCCATCCACCCTCCATTCCCCCCTTCCTCTCTTTCTCATCCCCTCTCTCAACCCCTTTCTCTCCCTCCCCTCCACCATTCTCCCCTCCATCTTACTTCTCTCCTTCCATCCCCTCTCCCTCCACCCAGACCCCACTCCCTCCTCCACCCCTCCTATCCACCTTCTCTCCCTCCATCCATCCCTCTCCCCTTCTCCTTCCCTTTTGCCCTCCACCCCTCTCTCCCTCCCTCCACCCTCTATCCACCTTCTCTCCCCTCCATCCTTCTGTTCCTCCATCCCTCTCCCTGCCTTCCCTCTCTCCCCTCCATCCTCCTTCTCTTCCATCTTCCCTCTTTTTCTCTCCTCCCTCTCCACCCCCCCCCCCCACCGAAGGCAGCAAGCAGGGGACGCTGCCGAAGCTGATTGGCCCCCTTCCCCCACGTGACCCCCACCAGCGTCTCGCAGTCTGGACCTTCTGCTGAAGCCTTTTGATGAGGAGGGCAGTCAGAAAACCCGGAGCTGGGATTTCTGGATCGGGATTGGTGGGCCAGCTGTTCAGGTGAACTGCCTGGTTTGGGAATATGAAAAGGGAATAATTATTTCCCCACCATCATCTCACCTCTGCTACCTGCACATGCTTCATTTTACTCTATCCTTTCATATTCATCTGTCTATCGAGAAGCTTCTTAAGGGCAGCATGGTTAGCTAGTGGGAGGCACATTTAGCGTAGCGGGTAGCGCGATGCTTTTACAGCGCCAGCGATCGGGACCAGGGTTCAAATCCCGCACTGTGTGTAAGGAGTTTGTATGTTCTCTCTGTGTCTGTATGGGTTTTTGGATTTTCCACATTTCAGATTTCTTGACAGACTCCATACACGACATCATACAACCCTGAGATTCTTTTTTCCTGCAGGCACGGCAGAATCGCCACACTAATTCGTCGCACAAAAAATAAACTGTGCACAGTGCAACATGCAAACAAGCAAAAGGTTGAGTCGACTGGGTCTTTATTCATCGGAGCATAGAAAGTTGAGGGGGGATTTGATAGAGGTATATAAAATTATGAGGGGGATTGATAATAGGCTTTTCCCCTTGAGGGTAGGTGAGATTGGAATGCGGGGGCATAAGTTAAAGGTTAGGGGGCAAAAGTTTAGAAGTTACATGAGAGGGGGCTTCTTCATTTAGAGAGCGGTGGCTGAGTGGAATGACCTTCCAGAAGAGGTGATTGCAGCACGGTCAGTTTTGTCATTGAAGAGAAGGTTGGATATGTGCATGGATGTGAGGGGATTGGAAAGTTATGGACAGGGAGCAGGTAGGTGGGACTTGAGGAGATCACTTAAATCGGTGCGGACTAGAGGGGCCGAGATGGCCTGTTTCCATATTGTAATTGTTATATGGTTATCAACAAACAGATTGTGCAATACAGAGAGAACCAAAGATAATCAATAAAGTGCACAAGTAAGAGTCCTTAAATGTTTCCCTGATTGAGCTTGTCATTGAGCAGTCTGATGGTGGAGGGGGAGCAGCTGTTCCTGAACCTGGTGGTGTGAGGCTTGTGGCACCTACACCTCTTTCCTGATGGCAGCAGCGAGAACAGAGCATGTGCTGGGTGGCGTGGGTCCTTGATGATTGGTGCTGCTCTCTGACGGCTGCATTCCCTGTAGATGTTCTTAATAGTGGGGAGAGCTTTTCCTGTGATGTCCTGGGCTGCGTCCCTCTCTCCCCTCTATCTTCTTTCTCTCCCCTCCGCCTTCCCTCTCTTCCCTCTCTCCCGACACCCCTCCCTCCCTCCATCTTCCATCTCTCCCCGGGGGCTCTGGTTCCCTGCCACCCTTCAAAATGTACCGGGATTTGTAGGTAATTGGGCTGCACAGGCTTGTGGGTAAGAGTCTGTTAACGCGCTGAATGTCTAAATTTAAATGCTTCTTTGAACCAAAGAGTTATGGAGGGTGGAATCAGACCTTTAGGCCCACCTTGTGCATTATGTTTCAGTTAAACCTTCTCCCTCCTTGCCTTAAACCTTTCTTCTGGTTACCGATTCTCCTACTCTGGGCAAAAGACTCTCTGTGCTCATCCATGACACGCAGTAAATAACTCGAGAGGCTGAGTCTGAGTCACTGATCTACAGGCCTTTATTCACAATGGACTGGGATCTCACCCTGTTCCATGACCCAGGATTTCTGGGGAAGGATCAAGGTGTTAAAGGTTTTATACAAGGTCAAAGAGAGAGGGGCCGCAATTTAGTCACAGGACAGGACGGGACGGAGCCAGGAGTACAGCGGTTCAGCATATTCACCCTTGCTTTTTTTATTGTCAGGTAGGGTGAAGTGAGGCACAAAGTCCTACAGGTTAAGCCAGCCCGGTGGTTGTGGGGTTGCAGCCAGAGCTGTCTCATCCTGGTCCTCCAGCGCTGTGTCAGCCTGCTGGGGGCTTGATGGCTTGGCCAAAGTGACTGGGGTGGGTGGAGCTGGAGCGGTACATATTGCGAGTCTGTGGAAAGAGTGCTTGGTGGGTGTGCTCCTCGAGGGCCCCTGGATGTGCGGGATCCCAGATGGAGTCCGTTTCCTCGCGCCCATCTGGATAGGCCACGTACGTGTATTGAGGGTTCGCGAGCAGGAGCTGAACCCTATCGACCAGGGGGTCGATGATATGGCCTCTCACGTGTTTTGGTAGCAGAACCAGCCCTGGAGACATCAGCCAGGAGGGTAGGGTGATCCCCGACGTGAACTTCCTGGAGAAGGAGAAAATTCTTTCATAGGGGTAGCGTTAATGGCCGTACATAGCAGAGATCGAGTGGTGTGGAGTGCCTCTGGAAGAACCTCCTGCCAGTGAGAGACTTAGGGCGAGAAGGATGGCCTTCCACATGGTGCCATTCTCTCTCTCTCCACCTGACCGTTCCCCTGGTGGTTATAACCCATGGTCCAGCTGGTGGCGATACCACTGGCCAGCAGGAATTAGCACAGCTTGTCACTCATGAACAAGGATACCCAGTTGCTGTGAATGTACGATGGGTGCCTGAACAGGGTGAACAGGTTGCGCAGGGCCCCAGTGACTGTGATGGTGGTCATGTCAGGGCAGGGGATAGCAAAGGGGAACCACAAATACTCGTCGATAACCGTGAGGAAGTAGGTTTTGCTGTTGGTGGAGGGAAGGGGACCCTTGAAGTCCACATTCAGGCATTCGAAGGGGCGCGTGGCTTTTATCAGGTGCGCCCTGTCTGGTTGGTAGAAGTGTAGCTTGCACTCCACACAGACCCTGCAGTCCCTGGTTGTGTCTCTTACATCCCCAATGGAGTATGGCAGATTCAGAGATTTGTTAGTGAAAAATTCTTGTGGTACCGGGGTGGCAGAGGTTGTTGTGGAGGATGCTGAAGCAATCCACCTGTGCACTGGCACATGCCCCTCGTGACAGGGCATCTGAGGGCTCATTGAGCTTCCCAAGCCAGTATAGGATGTTGTAATTGTAGATGGAGAGCTTGATCCTCCACCTCAAAATGTTATCATTCTTTATCTTACCCCGCTGTTCACTGTTGAACATGAATGCCTTGGGCCATTGGTCCATGAGCAGGGTAAAACATACTTATCCTTATTCAGGCTTTTGGCAGTGGTGAGGAATTTCTGGAGGTTTGCGTTATGAGCTTGCAGGTCATGGCCACAGATCATGATGTTATCCAGATGTGGGAATTTGGCATGCAGGTCATTTTGGTCTACCATCCAGGTCCATCTCATGTTGGATGGTTTTACATTATCGATCACCATTCTACGTTTGCCCCCGTCCTTGATCACCACTACCTGAGTTCCTCCTCATCCAGGAGTCATTGTACCTCCACCTTTATAAGCACCCTGTACTCCTCACTGTATCCCCTGCTTATTGTAGTGACTGGCTTACAGTTGGAGGTGAAGTTGACGAACAGCGGCGGGTGGTCGATGCGGAGGGTAGAGAGACTGCGCTTGTCAGTTGGGCCAGCTAGGGGAGGGGGGTAACAGAGCGGCGGGTTAAGGAACTGTGGGTTGCCGACCTTGATGGGTGGGAGAGGGCCATCATATTGCATAGTGACACTCTTTAAGGGGCACTGGAAGTCTACCCCCAACAATACCGGCGCGCAGAGCTGCGGCATAATGAGGAGCTTAACGTCTCTATATTGTCGTGCCCCACATGGTCAGTGCCATCATAGTGTAGCTGTGGATTTCTACAGAGTAAGACTTAGAGGCTAGGCCGGGTTTAGCCTCAAGGGAGTAATGTTGGACAATGTATGATGAATAAAGTTCTCGGTGCTCCCACTATCAAAAAGGTATTTAGACACCTGGTCATTGACGGGGTTGTCCATTATGGAGAGGGCGAGTTGGTGAGGGCTGTTCTGGTCCAGCACCACTGAGGCCTGGGTCAGTCTGTGGTCTGACCCGCGCTGACTCCCCAGAAGTCGGCGGCGTCCAAGATAGTGGCTCCCATGTCACAGTGTGGTCATCCCCGGAAGATGCCAGCATCCAAGATGGCAGCTGCCATGCCACGCATGTGGAGGCACTGGGGCTGGAGGGCTGAAATCGGCCTACTCTTGCAGAGTGGCCCTTCTTCCTATGCTTGGAGCACATTGCATCTCTCACCGGGCAGCGTTTTTGGAGATGTTTCTCCTGGCCACAGAAGTAGCATTTTGGGTGCTCCTGGGAGACAGCGGGCTGTGGTGGGCTCATTAATCGGGCGTGGTAGCAAACCTCTGGTAACTTGTAGACCTGCATCCCAGGATGGCGACTCCCGTGTGGGCCCATTTTCAGAGTACATTTCTGCTTTGCAAAGGGTGATCTCCAGCAACTTCACAAGATTGATTGCCCCTTTTAAGTCTAATTTATTCTGCTTGAGTAACCTCTTGCGTATGTAGCCAGACCTTATGCCTGCAACATAGGCATCCTGGATCACGTCCTCTGTAGTTTGGGTGGCCAATACTGCCTGGAAGTTGAACACCCACACGAGTCCTCACAGGGCCCAGAGGAACTCATCGCCCAATTCACCCGGTCACTGTCTGCGGGTGGCCAGCAAATGTCTGGCGTATACTTCATTAACTTTCTCCCTGTATTGTCCCTTGAGTATATCCATTCCTTCCACGTATGTGGTGGTGTCCCTGATCATTGGGAACACTCGGGATCTGACCTGGGAGAAGGGTAGATGCAGTCCGTATGTGTCGGTGGCCACAATGCCGGCTGAGTTTTGGAGGAAGACCTCGAAACAGCGTGGCCAGAGTTTGAATCTGTCTGAGGCATCAAGCGACTGTGGATCGATCTCCAGCTTGTCAGGTTTCAGGAGTTGGTCGGGGTGGGGGGGAGGACATGTGATGGCATAGAAGACGCAGCAAACCCTCAAGTCTCCTGGAAGAATTACTAAAAAAAGTGCTACTTTGTGATAGTACAGATTCTATCACCAATGTGTATATGTACAGATTGTAGTGCAGGATGACTGTGATTGGCTGAGAGGGTAGCCACGCCTACTGGCAGGTCTTAAAGAGTTGCTCCTAGCTAGACCTCGTCATTCTGGACTGGTCGACCTACATGTGATATGCTCCAGTCTTCTAGTTAATAAAAGCCTTGGTTTGGATCAACAAGCCTTTGAATCTTTTGACACACTCTACATATTTAAACAACGTTTAATTCATAAAAACTATTTTAAAGTTAATCTAAAGTTACTGTTGATAAAAAAAATTGCCACCATGCAAAGAAAGATACTTGAAGATGACACTGAAAGAAAAACATGAAGGAAGAAAGGAAAAAGAACTTGGGCCTACCTTGTCATGGCAGCTGGCCTCTGAAGTATCTCCTGGGACCGCTAGACAACCCCGGAGAGGGACCACCTCATGGAGCCACCTCTGCGTATCTTCGCAAAGACGGCACTGAGAATACCAAAAAAGCAAGAAAAAAAATCTTCAATACATTTAAAGGGCCAGTCCAGCATCCCAGCTGTGGAGCAAGAGGAAGAAGGCTTTCCACATATAGAAGAGGATTCTAACAATTCTACAAGAAGAAGATGTGAGTACAGAAGAGGAAGAATTTAAAGGCAAAGACACATTTTTTAAGAATAAATAAGTAAAATTGAAAATAAAATTGACTAATGCTATGGAAAATAATTTCAAATTTTCAAATGGGGATATTACAATTTAAAATGGATTTGACTAAATCAATAAATAGTGTTTCACAAAGAGTGAAAACACACACAAATGCTGGAGAAACTCAACAGGTCATACAGTGCCTTTATGTAGCAAAGGTGAAGATACATCACCAATGTTTTGGGCTTGAGCCCTTCATCAAGGTTGGGGGGGGGGGGTGGGGAAACATGAGAGATGTCCGAACAAAAGGTGATCATGATGAGGTTCAGATATTGCAGAAAGAACGAACATCAATGAAGATTCTGTTACTGCTTTGGTCTCTATAAATGAAAAGTTATTTGAGAAAGTTGACATCTTGGAGAACTATAACAGAAGAAATAACTTTACAATTATAGGGATGTCTGAAGGTAAAGAAGGTCAGGATGTAATTTGTTTTTTTTTCAGAATTGGATACCTGAAATGTTCAGGTAAGATAACTTTGAAGAGAAGATTTTGATTGAAAGAACTGAAAGATTGACCAAAGCCAGAGACTTCAGTCTATATTGATCAGATTTCTTAAGTATCAAGATAAGGAGAAGATACTTGGACTGGCAATGCAAAGAGCTAGAGAACATGGACCTTTGAATTATGAAGGCGATAAGATCTTTTTTTAAAATCTGGATTTGAGTCAAGTTCTTTTGAAGAATTTAACCCAGTTAAGAAGGCTCCATATGATAAAGGCTATAGATTTGTGCTTCGTTATCCAGCTACGTTGAAAGTATTCATTCCAGATCAACAAAGTGTTTTCTTCACCAGTTATATTCAAGCTGAAGACTATGTTAAAGATTTATGCAAGGCTTGGCATACAGAGGGCTTGTTGATATGATTTGTTGATGAATGGGGGGAGGAATCTCTCCTTTTCTTTTTGTTAGTCTTGATAGTTTGATGACAAGAAAATTCCTTTTCCCCCGGGAGTTGGGGGTTGGGCATGTTGCTCTCTGACAATCTGTTTGTGTTTTCGTGGTTGACCATGACTTGTATAATGGAGGGTGGTATTTGGCATTTTAGGGGGTAGGGATTTATTATTTTTTTTTTTTCTGTTATTTCAGTTTTAAATGAAACTACTGTTATTGGATTGCAGATGCTGTCGCTGGGACCTATTTTGATTTATGTGAACTCTTCCTGGACAGGAATAAGGTTTATTTATTTATTGGTGTATGTGTGTGTGTGTGTGTGTGTGTGTGTGTGTGTGTGTGTGTGTGTGTGTGTGTGTGTGTGTGTGTGTGTGTGTGTGTGTGTGTGTGTGTGTGTGTGTGTGTGTGTGTGTGTGTGTATATATATATATATATATATACATACATACATATATATAAAATATATATGATGGGTAAAACAGTCAAGATATTGAGTTTTAATATCAATGGGATTAATGGATCTATAAAAAGGAAGTAGATTTTGTCATATATTAAGGAATTAGGAGTGCATATTGCTTTTTTAAAAAGAGACCCATTTGATAGACAGTGAAAATTTAAAATTGAAAAGGCGTTGGGTACGTCAAGGAGTTATTTTCCAAATTTAATTCAAAAGCTAGGGGAGTGGCAATTTTAATAGAAAGAATTTACCAGTTAAAATCCAGGATGTAATTACAGACCCAGCGGGAAGATATCTTATAGTTAATTGCCAAATATTTTCTGAAGAATGAACCTTATTGAATATTTATGTGCCCAATTTGAATGATCAGAAATTTATTCAGGATACTTTTTTTAAATTTGGGGAATATACATGAAAATATTTTGGTCGGTGGTGACTTTAACTTTTCTTTGGAACCTGTATTAGATAAATCTTCGAAAACTATAGTGAAATCTAAGGCAGCTAAAGCATTGTTATCTTTGATGAAAGATTTTAATTTAATTGATATATGGTGAAGAATGCATCCTAAGGACAGAGACTATTCTTTTTATTCTAGCAGGTTTGATACATATTCTAGAATTGATTTCTTTTTGCTTTCTAGATTAATATCTGATTGAGTTGGAGTTTTCAGAAAGGCAACCCTTAGTTTATAGGTAGATATTGAATACTTTATTATTGAAAAGACCAGATTTTTGTTTATTTATACGACACCAAATTCATTTGTTTTGTGATACTATTCATTTAGCTCAGAAAAAAAAGAAGATTTGGGCCTTATTGCAGCTTTAGATGAAGAAAAGACTGTTGATAGGTTAGAATGGGACTTTTTTGTTTAAGGTGTTGAGTAAATTTGGTTTTGGTATAAACTTTATAAACTGGGTTAAGGCTTTATATAGAAGATCTAAAGCTAAAGTGGCCTCAAATGGACAGGTGTCACAATTTTTAAAATTTGAATAGATCTAGTAGACAGGGATGCCCATTATCATCTGCTCTTGTTTGTTTTAGTCATAGAACGATTGACACAAAAGATTAGGAATGATCAGCAGTTAAGGGGATTTGAGACCAGGCATAAAATTAGTTTTTTTGCAGATGATGGATTAGTTTATTTAGCTCAACTACAGACATCATTACCAAGTCTTTATTAGCAATTGTTAGATTATGGGAAACTTTCAGGATGTAAAATACATTGGGATAAAAGTGAGGTGATGGAATTAGTTAAAGGAGACTATTCATATTGTAGAGAAGCTGTTCATTTTAGATGGACTGATAACATTAAATATTTAGGTATACATATTGATACTAATTTGAGAAATTTATATAAATTTACATACCAATATTTTTAAGAAAAGGAAGATTAGAAGAGATGAGTTGATTTACCAATTACGTTAATAGGGAGAGTCAATTGTATTAAGATGAATGTTTTTCCAAGTATTCAACACTTATTTAAAACTTCGCCTAAGCCTTTACATCAAATATTTTTTCCTAGATTTAAATAAACATCTTAGAAAGTTTCTTTGGAAAGGGAAAATAGTAAGAAAATTATTAGAGAAATTAACATGGAAATATGAACAAGGAGGTTTGCAACTTCCTAATTTTAAGAATGATTATAGTGCAGCTCAATTAAGGTTTATAGTTTATATGTTTGTTAAATATAGACCATCCTGGGTAGACATTGAGTTAAGTAAGAGAGGAGAAGTCATAAATGGGAACCTAATTCTAGTATAATAGATAAGGAAGTTCCAATATTATGATATTTGTCAAATATTTGGAATAAAATTAAATTAGAAATTGATGGAAATCTTTGGCTTGGCTTCGCGGACGAAGATTTATGGAGGGGGTAAAAAGTCCACGTCAGCTGCAGGCTCGTTTGTGGCTGACAAGTCCGATGCGGGACAGGCAGACACGATTGCAGCGGTTGCAGGGGAAAATTGGTTGGTTGGGGTTGGGTGTTGGGTTTTTCCTCCTTTGCCTTTTGTCAGTGAGGTGGGCTCTGCGGTCTTCTTCAAAGGAGGTTGCTGCCCGCCAAACTGTGAGGCGCCAAGATGCACGGTTTGAGGCGTTATCAGCCCACTGGCGGTGGTCAATGTGGCAGGCACCAAGAGATTTCTTTAGGCAGTCCTTGTACCTTTTCTTTGGTGCACCTCTGTCACGGTGGCCAGTGGAGAGCTCGCCATATAACACGATCTTGGGAAGGCGATGGTCCTCCATTCTGGAGACGTGACCCATCCATCGCAGCTGGATCTTCAGCAGCGTGGACTCGATGCTGTCGACCTCTGCCATCTCGAGTACTTCGACGTTAGGGATGTAAGCACTCCAATGGATGTTGAGGATGGAGCGGAGACAACGCTGGTGGAAGCGTTCTAGGAGCCGTAGGTGGTGCCGGTAGAGGACCCATGATTCGGAGCCGAACAGGAGTGTGGGTATGACAACGGCTCTGTATACGCTTATCTTTGTGAGATTTTTCAGTTGGTTGTTTTTCCAGACTCTTTTGTGTAGTCTTCCAAAGGCGCTATTTGCCTTGGCGAGTCTGTTGTCTATCTCATTGTCGATCCTTGCATCTGATGAAATGGTGCAGCCGAGATAGGTAAACTGGTTGACCGTTTTGAGTTTTGTGTGCCCGATGGAGATGTGGGGGGGCTGGTAATCATGGTGGGGAGCTGGCTGATGGAGGACCTCAGTTTTCTTCAGGCTGACTTCCAGGCCAAACATTTTGGCAGTTTCCGCAAAGCAGGACGTCAAGCGCTGAAGAGCTGGCTCTGAATGGGCAACTAAAGCGGCATCGTCTGCAAAGAGTAGTTCACGGACAAGTTTCTCTTGTGTCTTGGTGTGAGCTTGCAGGCGCCTCAGATTGAAGAGACTGCCATCTGTGCGGTACCGGATGTAAACAGCGTCTTCATTGTTGGGGTCTTTCATGGCTTATTCTTTCATTAAAAACACCATTAATTAATCTTTTAATTTTTTTCAAAGGATAATCCTTTTTTAAAGATATGGTGTCATAAGGGAATTTCCTATTTGGGAGATTGTTATGATAATAATAGATTGATGTCTTTGATCAAGTAATGCTTAAATATTCCTTGTAATAGATTATTTGGTTATTTTCAGTTGAGGCTTATTTAAGAGAGAAATTAGGACCAGGAACAATTTCAAAAGACATTAAATTTGGAAAAAATTATAGTTGATGGAATGATTAAAAAGTTTATTTCAATTTCATATATATTGATAAAAGAACAGATGCCTAAAGTAGGTTTGTTCAATTCAAAAGAAAAATGGGAACCAGATTTAAATATCACCATAGAAGAATAAGATTGGCAAAATTTGAGTAAAGAAGTTATGACAAATACCATTAATGTAAGATATAGATTACGTCATTATAATTTTTTACATCAATTATATTTTATTTCACAGAAATTAAATAGATGGAAACCGAATTTATCAGATCAATGTTTGAGATGTGGAATAGAAATTGGAACTTTTTTTCATTTTACGTGGTCTGGTACAAAGGTTAGTACTTTTTGGTTTGCTATTCGTGAAGTTTTACAATGGAGAATAGGGGTGGATTTTCCTTTAAATCCTGAATTATTTTTGTTAGGTCATTTTGAAAGTGTTCCCCTGAATTAGCGTTGTCAGATTCCGAATTGAAATTTGTGAAGATGGCTTTAATAATAGCAAGGAAATGTGTGGCGGTAACATGGAAATCTGATGTCTCATTAACTTTAGATGGGTGGCATGCTGATATTCAAAGTTGCTGTCCATAAGAGAAAATTACGAAGAATTTGAGGAATAAATACTCTTTATTTTTTTCAAATGTTGGGTCCGTAGACTAGATTTATGAAGTTAAAATTACATAATTTATATTTACTTTTATATTTTTCCTGTTCCACAAAGTTTTCCCTGAAGACATAAAATTATGATGCAATCAGAATTAATCAATTAATCAATTGAGATTATTTCTTATGAAATATTTTGCATTTAAGTTCTGGGACTATTATAGTTTTTTGGGGGAAGGGGTTTTAGTTTTAGTTTTTTTTAATTTTAGATTTTGGCTTAGTTTTAGTTTTTTATATATAGTCTCAGCAAATATTTGTTAGCAATCCAATTATGTAACTTGATATATTGATATCAATTGTTTGATCTTATATATGTTGATTAAATAAAATATTTTAAAAAAGGAGTTGGCCCATTATTGGTGATGAAAACAAAAAAATTGTGAATAAAATTTTCATAGTAAAATAACTCGAGAGGCAGAGACTGAGTCGCTGATCTACAGGCTTTTATTCAAAATGGACAGTGACCTCGTCCTGTGCCATGACCCGGGCTTTCTGGGCAAGGGTCAAGGTGCTAGAGGCTTTATCCAAGGTCAAAAGAGGGAGGGGCCACAGGTGGAGTCACGGGGAAGGGCAGAGCCAGGTAATCAGGGATGCAGCGGTTCACCAGAACCTGATCTATTTCTCCCATGATTTTGGGTACCTCATCCTTCTGCCCTCCAAGGAATAAAGCCCCAGCCTGCTCAACCTCTCCCTGTAGATCAGTCCTGGCACAATCCTTGTAAATCCTCTCTGCCCCTTTCCAGCTTGACAACATCTCTCCTGTCCTACGGTGAACAAAGCCTCCACATCCTTGTGTAATGGTCAAGAATTACACACAATATACTGTATGGCTTAACCAAAGCTTTATATATTTGCAATGTGACCTCCAGGAATACCAGCCTAAGTCAGGCAAATGGGATAAGAGTTGTTTGGCATCACGATCAGCATGGATGAGTGGGATGAAGCCTTTGTACTGGAAGATCCAATGACTCTATGAAATAATATATATTGATGCAAACTCCCTATTTCTACAGACACACATACATACACACACAAACACAGACACTTACAGCCAGTTGGAAGGCTCCCCGCACAACCAGTCACTTCTCCCACCTGTCGAGCGGTGCGGCGGATGGGTGAGCGCCTGTGATTTCCTGTCGGCGCGACGGGCATGGCAGGCTGCGCACGGTCCCCGGGCAGCGCGAGCCCCGCGTGACTGGCACCGGATGGCCCTTCCACAGCGCGAGCGCACTTCTCCCGGTCGCCACGGCCTTCAGCGCTTGCATCCGCGCGGACTCCAGGGACGGCTGGTTCGGCCTTGCACGTGAAGAGAGAGATGGTGGCTGTCCACAAAGGCTGATTGGGAGCGCACTGGGCCTGAGTGGGTGGGTAAGCAGGGGTGGGCAGAGGGTGTAGGTGAGGAGTAATGGGCAGGGGAAGTTATGGTGGTGCGAGGGGCAGTTAGAAGGAGGGATGAGTAGAAGGAGGGGTGGATAGGGAAGAGGTAAAAGGGGAGGGGCAGGGCGAGTAGGGGAGGGGTGATTAGAGGGTGAGAGACGGGTAGAGGGAGGAACAGGTTGAGGGGAGAGGCAGTAGAGGGGCGTGTATAGGATGGGGTGGGTAGAGGCAGAGCGAGTGGAGTGAGGGGTGAGTAGAGGTTGGGTAAAGGACTGGTCAGGTAGAGGGATGGTGGGTCGAGGGTGAATAGAGGCCTAGAGCCTGAGGAGTGAGCAGGAAATGCTGAGTCCTGATGTAGGCCAAAATGGACACAGCCTGTGAATGCCGACTACATCTCCACAGGGACCAAATATGTTTCCCTCAGGTCAAGCAAAGGGTGAACTTGAGCTACCTACTCCTGACCTGTAACATTATCCTTCTAAAGTTATATCCTAAAGTTTAACATTACATATGTTGAAAGAAGAGAAAACATGCAGAAGTTGTTGAAAATTTTCAATAAATATTTAGTTCGGCCCTCGACTTAGTCCAAGTTTTTAATTTTGGCCCTCCGTAAATTTGAGTTTGACACCCCTGTGCTAGAGGAACTCAGCCGGTCTTGCAGCGTCCATGCCTTGAAGAAGGGCTCAGGCCCGAAACGTCGGTTATATATCTTTGATGCTACAGCACTTATGTGTTTTTACCTGAAGGATTGGTGTCCAGTTGAAGGTGTTGCTCTGTGGATGGGTTGATAAACCGAAGGTATTCAAGTGGGTATGAGAAATGTCACATGGGTATCAGTTTGCTGTTCATGGGATCTTGCTGTGTGCAATAGTGACTGCCCGTCAGAAGGACACAACAGAAATGCAAACTTTTCCGAATTCCAAGATTACTTGGGATAATGAAGATTTTGCTTCCTGAACATTTTTAGGTGGATTTTACAAATTTTGAGCTGCTGATCACGAAAATAACCTTAAAAAATTCCCATCACGTACCATTTTATAGTTAATACCTATTTTTGAGATTTTTCTGTCATATTTTAAGTTTACTAGTATATTGCCCACAAAGCAAGCTGCTTTGGTCAGTCTAAGCAGGCCTGGGCATGCACTCAGTGCAGGTGCTCTGCAAATGTTGTCTTAGGCCTGGGCATGCATGAAAGGCATTTAAAGATGTGGTTGAGAATTTTCTCGGCAACAGCAGAGCATCAAACTACAACCAGTTGATTGACAAGGTGCTTCAAGCAGACATGCAACACGTCATTGAAAATTCATTTTCTGCATTCGTTCTTGGATTTCTTCCCTGTTGATCTGGGTGCAGATCATGGCAATGAACATGGTGAAAGGTTTCACCAGGAGATTGAGACCGTGAAAGAGCAGTATCAGGGCAACTGGAATCTATAAATCTGGCCGACTATTGGCATCAAATGCTGACTACAAATGAAAGTCCGCGGCAAAGTATTTTTAGGTCAGTTGAACTAGTGCAATGTGTCAACATCATTATGCAATTAAATGAGCTAAATTCAATAAAAGTTCATTTAAAGTTTCTCCAACTTCCTACGTGATACAGCAAATCTGGAATTATCTTTGTGTTCAGGTTGAAATTGTTTAATCATAATAAACCCCCCATTTTTTTCAGAAAGCAAACCTTTGGAAAAAATTTTTGTCCAGTGTTATCCCGAGGAGCACATTAAGGGAAAAAGGGTAACCAGAGAAAAGAGTGGAGCCCGTCACGAATCAATGTAGTCAATTCTGTGTGGAGCCACAGGAGATGGCCCAAGGTCCTCAACGAGCATTTCTCTGTGTTAACTGTGGAGTAAGGGATGAGGATGGAGAAACTTGAGACAATCAATGTTAGTGTCTTGAGAACAGTCACTTTTATAGTTTTAAAGAGCAGTTACTTTTACAGAGGTGCTGACGTCCTGATGCAGAGGTTTGGTATGAAATCAGACACCCAGGCAAATTTCTACAGATGTGTGGTGGAAAGTGTGCTGAATGGTACTGACTGGCTGCATCACGGTCTATTATGGGAACATCAATTAGTGTAAAGAAGCCC
Source organism: Narcine bancroftii (assembly GCF_036971445.1). Classification (NCBI taxonomy): domain Eukaryota; kingdom Metazoa; phylum Chordata; class Chondrichthyes; order Torpediniformes; family Narcinidae; genus Narcine; species Narcine bancroftii. The sequence continues at coordinate 7,675,371 of NC_091471.1, forward strand.
TCCAAAAGGTAGTGGACACAGCCATAGGCAAAAACCAAGTTCGCAGCAATCATCAAGGATCCACACCACCCAGCACACATTCTGTTCTCATTGCTGCCATCAAGAAAGAGGTTAAGGTCCCACAAGACTCATACCACCAGGTTCAGGAACAGCTGTTCCCCTTCCACCATCAGATTCTTCAACCACAAACTCAATCAGGAACTAATTTAAGGACTCCTATTTGTGCACTTTATTGATTGCCTTTTTGTTCTCTCTGTATTGCACAGTCAGTTTGTTTACATTTGTTATCTGTTTACAGTTCTTTATTTGTTTATATGTGTACACTGGGTACACATTTTTTGCACTACAATTAATGGTAATTCTGGTGCGCCCACAGGAAAAAGAATCTCAGGGTTGTACGTGATGTCGTGTTTGTACACTGACAAAAAATCCGAAATCTGAATCTGTATGCAAAAAAAGACACATCTCCTGGGCCTGACCAAATATACCAAAGGACACTGTGGGATGCGAGAGAGGAACTTACTTGGTGCCCTGACTGAAATATTTGAGTTGTCATACAGTACAAGTGAGGTGCCAGGAGACTGGAGAATGGGAAATGTTTTTTTAAAATTAAAAATTCTTAAATTTACATTTTTCAAATTGAGACATTTAGCACAGTGCAGAGCTCTTTCTGCCCACGAGCCTGTGCCACCCAATTTACACCCAGTAGACCTACGTTTTTGGAGGGTGGGAGAAAACCGGAGGAAACTCACACAGGCATCGGGAGAACGTACAAACTCCTTGCAGACAGAATGGGACTTGTCAGCCACAAACGAGCCTGCAGCTGACGTGGACATTTACCCCTCCATAAATCTTCGTCCGCGAAGCCAAGCCAAAGAAAAGAAAAGAAAGACAAGAGAGCGTACAGAGGGAAAAGATACACATGCCCTGGATGGACAAGGGTTGATAAATGTTGATCAGAGCAACAAAGGGATTTAGGAGTGATGGTAAATAGTACCCTCAAGGCTGATACTCAGGTAGATGGTGTGGTGAAGAAGGCATTTGGAATGTTGGCCTTCATAAATTGGAGTATTGAATTCAAGAGTAGGGAGGTTATGATGAAATTGTACAAGGCATTGGTGAGGCCAAATTTGGAATACTGTGTGCAGTTTTGGTCACCAAATTATAGGAAGGATATAAACAAAATAGAGAGAGTGCAGAGAAGGTTCACGAGAATGTTGACAGGATGTCAGGGTTTGAGTTACAGAGAAAGGTTGAGCAGCCTGGGGCTTTTTTCTCTGGAGCGTAGAAGATTGAGGGGGGATTTGATGGGAAAAGGGACAGAGAGAATCAACGTGGATAGGCTTTTTCGATTAAGAGTGGGGGATATTCAAACCAGAGGCCATGGTTTGAGATTGCAAGGATAAATTATAAGGGGAACATGAGGGGAAATTTCTTCACGCAAAGGGTGGTTGGGATGTGGAATAATCTTCCAGCGGAGGTGGTTGAAGCAAGGACGTTATTTACATTTAAGGAAAGACTGGATAATTACATGGAGGGGAGAGGATTGGAGGGGTATGGACCAGGTACTGGTCAGTGGGACTAGGAGGGTGGGGATTTGTTACAGCATGGACTAATAGGGCCAAACTGGCCTGTTCTGTGCTGTATATGGTTATATGGTTATATGTGCCCAAAAAGGTTGATGAGGGCAGAGTTGTAGATGTGTAGATGAATTTGAGCAAGGCATTCTCTTCGGCTCTGGACCACATCCTCCCAGAGATAATGGATCTATTTCAATTCACCTAAAGAAGAAACCATTCCACAAATGATACTATAGCCTTGTCCCTGCACTCTGTCCTGACCCACTAGATGGAGAACGACACCTCATACGTTCATTGACTTCAGCCTGGGGTTTAATACAATCATTCCCCAGAGGCTGTTGGAGAAGTGGTCCTCGCTGGGACTCAACACCCCTGTCTGTAACTGGATTCTGGACCTCCTAACAGAAAAGCCATCGTCTGTCTGGGTCAGCAGCAGAATATTGAGCACCATCACACTGAGCCCTGCCGCACCTCAGTGCGGTGCACTCAGCCCACTCATGTTCACACTACTGACCCACGACGGCATCACCAGATCCAGCTCCGACAGTCGTCGGCCTCATCAGTGACAGAGAAGGGGCGGAAAATCTGGTGGTGTGGTGCGAGAGTAATGACCCGAGTCTCAACGTGGACAAGACGCAGGAGATGAACGTGGACTTCAGGAGGACCAAGAATGACCACCCTTCACTACACATTAATAAGATTATAGTGGAGAGAATAGCAAGCACCAAGTTCCTAAAAGTCCACTTAACTATTGATCTACCATGGTCACACAAAATTTCCTCACTTGTCAGGAAGGCACAACAGTGACTGCACTTCCTGAGAAGAGCGGGTAAGGCTTTTGGCCACCATTATGTCAATCTTCTCCAGGAACTCTATCGAGAACGTCCGGACTGGCTGCATCACAGTGTGGTACGGTTGTTGCAGAGAAATGGATCGGAGATCAATCCACAGGAGCACTGGTGTTTCCCTTCCCCCATCGACATAGTCTACCGGGATTGTTGACTGAAGAGGCATATTGTGGATCTCTTCCACCCAGCACACAACATCTTTCGGTTGCTCCTGTCGGAGAAGAGATACAGGACAATCAGAGCCATCACCACCAGGCTGAGGAACAGCTTCTTCCCACGGGCAGTGAGAATGCTGAACAACCAAAGGAACTGCTCACATTAACTGTCTGAGACTCTCATATTCCAAAACAAAATGTATTTATTTATTTATATGTATATATGAATACTTGTCCTGCATCTGTATTGTTTATATGTATATGTGTTATGTCTGGTTGTGTGTCTGCGTGTTTTGCACCGAGGACTGGAGAACGCTGTTTCGCTGGGTTGTTCTTGTGCAATCAGTTGACAATAAACTTGATGACTAAATTGTACAGGATCCAAAGTGTAGACTGGAGGCCTGTGGTTGGTGCTGGCTGTATTTTTGTTTGTCATCTATACCAATGATTTAGATCGGGGAGTGGGGGGGTGGGGGGGGGGGGGCACCGCAAATGCAGCTCACGAGCCACATGTGGCTCTTTGACATACAATGTGTGGCTTGCAGAAATATGTTGGCTGAGACAGATGGGGGAGAGCCAGTGGATGTGGTGTACCTGGACTTCCAAAAGGCCTTCGATAAGGTCCCGCATAAACGACTGGCTTCCAAAATCAAGGCTCATGGGATTGGAGGCAAAGTATTGATGTGGATTGAGTACTGGCTGGCAGGTAGAAGACAGAGAGTTGGGATAATTGGCTCGTTTTCTGAGTGGCAGGCGGTGACCAGTGGGGTGCCACAGGGATCTGTACTGGGACCCCAGCTGCTCACAATTTACATTAATGATCTAGATGAGGGGATTGGATGTAATATCTCCAAATTTGCAGATGACACTAAGCTAGGAGGGGTTGTCTGCACGGAAGAGGGGGTCAGGAAGCTCCAGTGTGATTTGGATAAATTGGGGGACTGGGCAGATACATGGCAAATGCACTACAATGTGGATAAATGTGAGGTTATCCACTTTGGTCATACAAACCAGAGGGCAGATTACTATTTGAATGGCAATAGATTAAGAGATGGGGAAGTGCAGGGAGACCTAGGGGTACTTGTACATCAGTCTCTGAAGGCGAGCATGCAGGTACAGCAGGCGGTTAAAAAGGCAAATGGGATGTTGGCCTTCATATCAAGAGGGTTTGAGTATAGGAATAAGGATACCTTGCTGCAGCTGTACAGAGCCTTGGTGAGACCCCACCTGGAGTATTGTGTGCAGAGGAAGGATGTTCTTGCAATGGAGGGAGTGCAAAGGCGATTCACCAGGCTGATACCAGGAATGGCAGGAATGACTTATGAGGAAAGATTGCGCAATTTGGGATTGTACTCGCTGGAGTTTAGAAGATTGAGAGGGGATCTCATAGAGACCTATAAAATTCTGGCAGGACTGGACAGAATGGATGCAGATGGGATGTTTCCAATAGTGGGAAAATCCAGAACCTGGGGCCATGGTTTGAGGATAATAGGCCAACCATTTAGGACCGAGATGAGGAGGAATTTCTTGACCCAGAGGGTGGTGAATCTGTGGAATTCATTGCCACAGAGGGCAGTAGAGGCAGGTTCATTGAATATATTTAAGAGGGAATTAGATATATTTCTTCAGTATAAGGGTATTAAAGGTTACAGAGAGAAGGCGGGGACAGGGGACTGAACTTTAAGATCAGCCATGATCTCGTTGAATGGCGGAGCAGGCTCGAAGGGTCGAATAACCTACTCCTGCTCCTATCTTGTATGTTTCATGAGACAGGAATATTACGGGCCGATGCCCACATGGTATTGTTAGTGGGCGTGGCTTGCGATTGAAAATATTTGGTATTCAGAATCAGAGACAGAATGAAATGTCATGAACAAGTCATGAAATTCAGTGCTTTGCGGCAGCGTCACAGCGCAAACATACATATTATAAATGATACTGTATATACATGTGTAATGGTTGATACCATATCAAAGATGACTCCCCCTATTTTTGGCACTGGCCACCCGCCCATCTGAGCTCTCGATGCCCTGAACAAAGCGGTCAAAATTAGTGTGTGTGTACTAGTCAACCCCTTAAATTTTACTCTAAAAATTCGTCCACAAAATTCCATTACATAAATGCTTTTTGTTTATTGAAACTAATACAAATGAGCAATTTTAAAATGACATACATGAATAAAATTATTATGTATGTATATTTCTTAATATTTATATAGTTTTGAAAGAAATGTACATGTATAAGTAAAAATGAGTTATGTAATATTCTTTCATGCTTTGGGAGGTCTCACACTGGTAGGACCTACAGAGTGAATGGTGGTGATTTGGGGAACTTTGTGGAGGAGAGAAATCTAGGAGCACAGGTACAGCCTCTCCTCTACTTATGACCTATGTGACTTACGACCATCCATACATACGACTGGACAAAATTACTGTATAAATTAAAAAAGAAAAACTATATGTAAATATAAAAATCACACTTGGTCATATGTCCACCAGTGCTAATGGCTGCGTGTGTACGATAGTGACCGTCAGATGACATCCCGGCATAAGGACCATCAGATGATATCCTGGCATAAGGGATTGCTTATGGTAGTAAGTAGGTGGAAGGGAAGGTTGAGAATCACTGTCCTACACCTAATTGTTACTGAAATATTTTGCTTGAGAAAAATTGTAATTTGCCCATTTCCTTTGGAGTTATGAAACTGTGCAAATAACGAGTCAATGAGGTACAATTAAAACAGTGGTTCTCAAATCTTTTTTCCCACCCACATACCACCTTAATTAATCCCTTACTAATCACAGAGCACCAATGGCATAGGTAGGGAATACTTAAAATAGTATGTGAGTGGAAAGAAAAAATCTTTGAAAACCACTGGGAGAGATATGGACCAAATACAGGCAGGTGGCATGGGTTTGGTTGGGACATTTTGGTCAGCTTGGGCAAGTGCCTGTTTCCACACTGTGTAACTCTGTGACAGAGTTAATATTAGAGGGCTCTGGGCCTGTACCTGCTGGAGATTAGAAATTTACAGGGTGATCTCAAAGAGATTTTAAAAAGGCTGGATGGAGTGGACGTTCTCAAGATGTTTCCAGCAGTGGGAAAGTTTAGGTCCAGAGGGCACAGCCTCAGAAGAAAAGGACACCCCTTTAGAAAAGAGGTGAGGAGAAACTTCTTCAGCCGAAGGGTGGTGAATCTGTGGAACTCATTGACACGGATGGCTGTAGAGGAATTGGGTAGATTTAAAGCGAAGGTTTACAGGTTCTTGATGAGCAAGAGGATCAAAGGTAATGGCAGAAGGTAGGAGAATGGGGCTGAGAGGAAAAACATATTTGAACAGCAGAGCAGACTCGTTGGGCCGACTGGTCTAAATCTGCTCCTTTTCCCGACGGTCTCACGCAGGCACGCATGCAAAATGAAACACAAGACTCCATGTCACCTGTTCATGCACAAAAGTGCTGGAGAAACTCAACAGATCCTTCAGCATCAAAAGGAGGCAAAGATGTACTGCCAACGTTTCAGGCCTGAGCCCTTTGTCTATGCTTGTAGGTTTTCTTGATGGAGGAGAGAGTTTTGCCTGTCAAGTCCTGGGGTGCATCAACTACCTTTTGCAGGGCTTTACACTCAGGGATATTGGTGTCCCCGCAACAGACCGTGATGCAGCTGGTCAGCACACTTTCCACCACACCTGTGTAGAAATTTGCCAGGGTTTCCGACATCATATCGAACCTCTGCAAATTCCTGAAGAAGTAGAGGTTTCACCATGATGCCATTAATGTGATGGGGCCAGGAAAGTTCCTCCATGATGGTGAAACCACTATTGTACATAGTCGTTATATGTAAATTACATGACCATATAACCATATAACAATTTACAGTACGGAAACAGGCCATATCAGCCCTTCTAGTCTGCACCAATTTACGTGAAACTCCACTGATTCCACCTACCCACTCCCATGCCCATAACCCTCCAATCCTCTCACATCCATGTTCTCTCACACCCACGTACTAGCCTTCACTTAAATGACAGAATTGACCCTGCCGCAACTACCTCTTCTGGAAGATCATTCCTCTCAGCCACCACTCTCTGAGTGAAGAAGCATCCTCTCACATTACTCCTAAAGTTTTGCCCCCTAACCCTTAACTTATGACCCCTTGTATATCTCCCCTACCCTCTGGGGAAAGAACCTTTTCACATCTACTCTATCTATTCCCTTCATAATTTTAAATACCTCTATCAAATCCCCTCTCAACCTTCTACGCTCCAATGAATAAAGTCCCAGTCTACTCAATCTTTCTCTGTATTCAAGGTACTGCAATCCAGGCAACATTTTGTAATCCTTCTTTGCACCCTCTCAACCTTACTTATATCCTTCCTATAATTTGGAGACCAGAACTGCACACAGTACTCCAAACTTGGCCTCACCAATGCCTTAAACAGCCTTAAACCTCCTAGCTCCTATATTCTATGCTTTGATTTATAAAGGCCAGCATACCAAAAGCCTTCTTCACCACCCTATCTACATGGGAATCCACCTTCAAGGAATGCTGAACTGTTATTCAAAGATCTCTCTGTTCCTCAGCATTCCTCAATCCCCTCCCCTTCACTGCATATGTCTTATTTTGGTTATTCCTCCCAAAATGAAGCACCTCACACTTATTTACATTAAACTTCATCTGCCACCTTTCAGCCCACTTTCCAAACAGTCCAAGTCCTTCTGTAGTCCATGAAAACCCTCTTCACTATCCACAACTCCCCCTATTTTTGTATCATCCGCATATTTACTCACCCAATTTACCACCTCGTCATCCAAATCATTAATATAAATGACAAACAACAAAGGACCCAACACTGATTCCTAAGGCACACTGCTCGTCACTGGCCTCCATCCTGACAGACAGTTGTCCACCATGACCCTCTGCTGTCTCTCCTCCAGCCACCTCTGAACCCATCTTACTATCTCTATATTAATCCCTAGAGATCGAACTTTCTTCACTAACCTTCTGTGTGGAACCTTATCAAAGGCCTTACTAAAATCCAAACAGACCACATCAGCTGCTCTACCTTCATCAATCTTTCTGGTCACCTCTTCAAAAAATTCAACAAGATTCGTCAAGCACGACTTTCCCCTCACAAACCCATGATGGGTGTCCCTGATCAATCCCTGCCTATCCAGATATTTATACATATTATCCCTAAGAATTCCTTCCATTAGTTTCCTGGTTGACTCTGCTCTCACTGGCTGGCTGGTGACCCCTCCCCTTTCTCCCTCATAAAGGCTGTCATGGCACAAGTCTGCCCCCAGTTCAAGTCCGGGTCAGTGTGAGTGACCAATGCAGGGATGCTGTCCATCTCTTCCAAATAAAAACCTTGTTAAAGTTTTGATTACTTCAGTCTTTGTGCAATTGATGGTGCATCAATTTTATTTCCAAGAATTTTTTTGGAACATGGACAAATGCATGAAGTTGGATGGCTTAGAAATTGACCCGAGAGAACCCGACAAGTTTGCGCTCTGGCTCCGCTATTTCGAAAAGTTCCTCACAGCCTCCGCAGCAGCGATCCAGATGACGAGGGCAAGCTCCTTCTGCTATTCTCATACATTGGGCATCAAGGCTGCCAGATGGTCTGGGCTGGCCAGATAGAGGGAGCCGCAATGGACACCCTGAAAGACCAGTATGAAGTCCAGGTGAACAAGGTCTGTGCGTGGCATGTACTCCACTCACACAAGCAGCGACCTAGGGAAACATTCGATGACTTTTTCAGGGCCCTGCAGGAGCTCGCGAGGGACTGCAATTGACAGGCTGTGAGTGCAGGTCAGCACACAAAGCAGCTGATCAGAGACGCCTACGTAATTGGTGTCCACTCCGACTACGTGAGGTGGAGGCTACACGAACAGAGACATCTGAGCTGACCTCAAGCCATCGAACTGGCGAACACCCTAGGGGTGGCCATCTGCAATGCTGAATCATTCTCCAGTGAACACGCAGCCACCTCGTGGGGATCACAGGGCCGCCACCTTGGCAGGCTGGATCGCAAGGCCCCTCCCATCCTGAGCTGACCACCCCTGCCATTAGCGACCACCCAACGTGCTATTTCTGCGGGCAGGCTAAGCACCTGAGGAAATGCTGCTCTGACAGGGACGGCATCTGCTCCTGCTACGGGAAGAAAGGACACTTCACCACGGTCTGTAAATCCAAACAAACCCCGAGTTCCAGCAGCCCAATGTGCGAGCAGGGGTGGCCATCTTCAATGCCGACACTTCCGGGGACCTGGGGCGGCCGCAAATACGCACCACTGAGACCATTGATTGTGAAGATGTCACCTCCGCCTTCTCCCTTTTCTCTTCCGGTGAACGACGATGGGGCCACATGCACATCATCTCGACCGCCATGTTACCTGACCTCTGGCAGTCCATGGATGTCCTCAGATGATGAGCTGATGCTGGCATCAATAACTCTGAATCAGGACAGACCCCATCAACTCTCCAAGGCCAAGATGGACATTCAGGTGAATGGCTGCCCCATCGCTTGCCTATTTGACAGTGGAAGCTCCGAGAGCTTGATTCACCCAGACGCTGCACAGCATTACTCCCCTGGGGTGAAGCCCACGAGTCACAGTGTCTCCTTAGTGTCCAAATCCCATTCAGCAAAGGTTTGTGGCAGTTATACAGTAACACTGGATGACAGGGCATGGTATATCATGACTTGAATACTCCTAGTCCTGCAACAGCTCTGTGCACCCATCTTACTGAGATTAGACTTCCAGTGCAACATGAAGAGTGTCACAATGGAGTATGACGGGCCCCACCCTCCTCACACGTTCTGTAGCGAGCAGTTTTTAAACCACCCGCCCCCTCCACCCTTCGACCAGGAGCCCCAAACCCAATGACCGTGTCCAACATGCGGTCTCTCCATGCTCCAGATCTCTCCCTCGCCTCTGTTCACCAATCTCACCCCTGACTGTAAGCCCATCGCTATACTTATTAAGCCAGAGGTGAGATGCCTCCTCGCCGAGGGGGAGGGTGATAGAATGGAGTATGAGCCCCTGGAGAGTCCAGGTCGTGGTGGCAAACCGTGGGGAGAAACACCGGATGGTCATCGATTACTCCCAGACCATCAGTAGGTTCACCCGGCTGGATGCATACCCCCTCCCCTGCATAGCTGACATGGTGAACCAGATTAAACAATACAAGGTCTTCTCCACCATAGACCTTAAGTCCACGTACCATCAGCTCTCCATTTTCCCCGAAGACTGCCAGTATACCATCATCGAGGTGTATGGCCGGCATTACCATTTCCTGATAGTCCCCTTTGGAGTCATGAATGGAGTGTCAGTTTTCCAGAGAGAGATGGATTGGATGGTGGACAAACACGGGCTGTGGCCACTTTCCCATAGCTCGATAATGTCCTCATCTACAGCCATGACTAATAGGATCACCACAGGAACCTCTAGAAATTCCTCCACACCATGAAATGCTTCAGCTTGACGTATGTATCTTCAGCACACGTCGCTTGGCTATACTGGGCTGCGTTATGGAGAATGGAGTCATCAGCCCCGACCTCGATCACATGCGCCCCTGTTAGAACTTCCACACCCCCACTGCCTCAAGGCTCTGGAAAGGGGCCTGGGGTTTTTCTCTTATTATGCTCAGTGGGTCCCCAGCTGCGCAGAGAAGACCCGACCCCTCATCGGGGCTACCATTTTCCCCCTGTTGGCAGAAGCCCGTGAGGCATTCGACTGTATCAAAGCCGACATTGCAAAGACACAATGCACACGTGGACGAATCCACCCCATTTCAGGTGGAGAGCGATGCGTCGGACTTAGCTCTGGCCGCCACACATAACAAGGCGTTTTTTTTGCGCACCCTCCCGGGTCCAAAGATCCGGCACTGCTCCATCAACAAAGAGGCCCAGGCTATGATCGAAGCGGTACGGCACTGGAGACATTACCTCACTGGTAAACATTTTACCCTGCTGACTGTCCAATGGGCAGTCGCCTTTATGTTAAATCATCAGTAATGGGGTAAAATCAAAAACGACAAAATCCTGAGGTGGAGAATCGAGCTCTCCACCTACAACTATGACCTACTGTACCAGCCTGGAAAGCTCAACGAGCCCCCGATGCCCTGTCTCGAGGGAAATGTGCCAGTGCGCAGACACACTGCAGGATGGCCTCTGCCACCCCCGAACACCATTTTTTCCCACTTCATCGAGGCCTATTCCATGGCGGACATCAGGACGCTGACCAAAAATTGCTGGGTGTGCGCTTCTACCAGCCCGACCTGATCAAGGCCACTCACCCCTTTGAACATGTAAGCATGGACTTCAAAGGACCCCCACCCTCCACGAACTGCAAGAGCTTGAAAACCACTGTTTTAATCATCCCTCATTGACTCGTCATGTGCCCGGTTTCAGAACTCCAAAGGAAATGGGGCAATGACAATTTTTCTCAAGCCGAGTATTTCAGTGACAACTGGGTCCAGAGCAGTGATGCTCAACCTTCCCTTCCCACTCACACCCCACCTGAAGCAATCCCTCACTAATCACAGAGCACCGATGGCACAGGGATGACTTACAGTGAGTGGGAAGAAAACGTTTATTGCCCTCTCCTTGTACCTGTCCAATATTTCTTAAACATTGGCACGGTGTTGGCAGAGGATCTCCATCCTCTGGCTGAAGAAAGTTCTCATCTCTGTTCCAAATTTCTGTCTCGCCCGCGGGGTGGGGTGGGGGGGGGGGGGGGGGAATAACCTAAGGGAATCTCTGAAATCTTCTTCTTTCACTCCAGGTCACCTGAGCGGAGTGGATCCAGTGCCTGTTTTCCGACTCTCCCTGCAGGAAGGTTGCGCAGGGCTGGTCCATAACCTTGGAGTCAGGACGCTCCACCCTCTCTCCCTATAAACAGCGAGGCTCGTTCCGCGGCGGGCTGGCTCGGGAGCTTGGAGCAGCAGCAGGGGGAAGGAGAGTTGTCCTGTAGCGAGGCGGGGGTAAGGCTCGTTGTCCTGTGGCGAGGGAGGGGGGTAAGGCTCGTCCTGCTTTTGCCCTTTGATGAACGGGACCCTCGGTTGGGGGTTGCCAGAAGTTGCTATGGATTTGCTCAACCCCAGTTACCTCCCAGCCAGCGCCTCTTACGACTGCACCTTTAACTTCTGGACCGACTACCTGGGCTTGTCCACGCTGGTCACCAAGAACCGCAGCAAGGGACCCGGCTCTTCCAACTCCATCACCGAGTCCCTCAAGGCCACTCTGGGCTTGAGCGACCCGTGCTATCCCTGCGTGGGCCACGGAGGCTGCGGCTGCTCCCCCAGCTCCGGGAGGGGTTTCTTGGACCTGGAGGAGAGTTTCCCCTTCTTCCACCCGTTCCACCCCTCGCCCCCCGGCCGCGGGCAGCTGGATGCCGAGATGTTGCCGGAACCCTTCGGTCCGCTGGACCTGCTGGGCGGAGAGAGGAGGGCCACCCGAAAGGTCGGCAGCCGAGCCAAGCCGGAGCCCCGCATCTGCGTCTTCTGCCGGAACAACGGGGCTCCCGAGGACGTGTACGGATCCCACGTCCTGAAGACCCCCGAGGGCAGGGTGGTGTGCCCGATCCTGCGGGCGTACACCTGCCCGCTGTGCCACGCCAGCGGAGACAACGCGCACACCATCAAGTACTGCCCTCTCTCCAAGGACCAGCCCTCGCAGAGGGTGTTGAAGGGAAACAGGGCTGTCGGGGCAGGCAAGAGGCTCAAGGTTTTCTAGACCTCTGGAGCCCCGTGTATCGTGGAATGCAAGGAGAGATCTGACCTCTCCCCCCCCCCCCCCCACTCCAATCCAAACTTTTCCCCTCTGACATTGATACCCCCCGAAAAAAGGTGGTGGGGGGGGGGGGGTGGTGGAATCCTCCCTCTACAGTTTAATCTGGGAATCTGGCTGATGAGTTAAATACAGGATGCGGGAGAAACCTAGTGGGTCAAACAGTGTCCCTTTATGCAGTAAAGATAAAGGTCCATACGGTATGAAGGTCCAAGCCCGCAACACTAGTGCTGGGGCTTTCTCTTTGCGTCCAAAGGACACGGCTTGACCTGCTGAGATCCTCCAGCATCATGTTTGCATTTCAACCGCGGCGTCTGCAGACTTTCGTGTTGCATCCCGGATTGATTGAAAGCACGTTTCTGCCTCAAAATGATCCCCCCCCCCCTTCAGATTGGAAACTCGTTATTGAGGAACGTGAAGGCATCGCTTGTTTCAATGGAGGGGCGCGCACCCCCCCCCCCCCCCCCCCCCCCCCCACCCACCTCCTTCCAAAGTTGGACGAGTTGTGGTTGCAGGAATTTTTGGAGCAGAGACCACAGTAAATCCAGCTCTTGCGTGGCAGCGAAGGAATTTGGACGGTCGCTTGAAAGAAGATCCAGTTACTCGGGTTTTTTTTAAAAAAACGCCTTTTACTTCACTTCAGAATTGATCCGGATCGGATGTTTGACGGGACACCTTCCTTGGTGTGCGGTGGACCCTTGGGAAACCTGTCTCGAGTTTAGATTCCGAATTATTTCACTGAAGGGGCCAGGGCTTGTTTGGAATGTGCATGATCTGGGTGGGGGGTTTGGAGTGAGGAAGGGGGGTGGGGGGAAGCTGGTTTATAATTCCCAATGTTGTCTCCAGCTGAATTTGTCTTGCAGCAAGACCGCTGGTCAATTTCCAGATTCTCTCTGTAAAGGAGACGGTTTAAACAAAAATCAAGATAACCTCTCGATGATTCCGTCTTGCGTTCTGTCTGAACTTCGTCCAAATGTGTCCAGAAAATGTTGTGAATGTACAATTTTATTAGTTTGGAACTTGTTTTGTTTGGGGGGGGGGGGGGAGAAATATTTTTAGCAGGACTGCACAATGGAGTTTCCTGATTTAATTTACCAAAGGAGATTTAAAAGTTTCAAAGTCATTTGTGTGTTGTGTCCTGTATATTCAATATTTTAGCAAATACTGACATGGAGAGGGCTACCTCACGAATGTTGAAGCTAGAGACACAAGTTTGTATCAAAGTAATTATCAATGAGTACATAACTAGTTTATAAATGATACACTGCCATTTCTTAAAAAAAAGGTTTATAATGGTATTTTTTTGGATTTTATAATGAATTTGTATTTTTTGCATTTACGCAGATGAGTTTAAAAAAGGAATATCGCTTTGGAGCAGTTCATTAATCTTGAGTAACTGTAAATACATTCACTTTAGAATTTCTGTTGTAATTTGTTCAGAGAATGACCCTTTTCGTTTTTGTAAGATTTTTTTTAAATGAAGAGACCGGATTAATTATTATTTATAAAATGGTGTCAACTTCTGTCGGCTGCAGAGCAGGAAGAATTTATATTGTTTACTTGGGAGCTTAAATAAAATGGCATATTGAAAGCTGGTCGCTGAATTTTGTTTCTGTCGGTGGTGCTGAGGGTCGGGCTCTCTCTGCGCCTCCTGCTGACTTGCATCGAATGTGCAGTGTGCAATTCGGACCAGGAGCTGGAAGCCAATTCTGGTGTCGACCCCTTCTGGAGCCCCGGAGTGGCAGATCACACGGGTTTCTCGAGGTTTGTTCCATCACCTCCCATTTAGTCCAAGGCCACTGCAAAAAAATAATGCACGACTCTGTTGATGGACATAGGTCAGCCTGTTTGGTGCCGTAGTGGTTTCAGATCTTTGACTGCTGAGCTCCTCCAGCATTTGTTTCTACTACAATCATAGCATTTTTTTGTTTCAGTCTGTGACAGACTAACCTGTCCCTACCTCAAACCCAAAACCCTTTTTTCTTTTCCATTGATGTGCCTATCTCACAGTTATTATACCAACCTCCACCACCATCCCTGGCAATGCAGTCCAGACACTCACCACTCTGTGTTTCAAAGCATCTTTTCCCCCCAGAATGCATTGGGAGAGTGGGCAGCAAATAAGAGATGAGTGGATATATGGACATGACAGGCTTGCTTCCACGTTAAACAAGAATAAATACAGTCACTGAGGTCGATCACAAACCTGCGGGAGAAACTCAGCAGGTCACACGGCATCTGCAGGAAGTAAAATGTTGCCAACATTTCAGGCCTGGGCCCTTCGTCAGGCAGGCAAGTGCCTGAATATAATGATGGAGGGAGGGGGGGTAATAAGAGAGGAGGGAGGAAGTGGTAGGGGTTGGAGAACAGGCCAACAGGTGGGCAGGCAGAGGAGAAAGAATCTGATGTGATAGGGGAGGAGGTAGCTCTTGGAATGGAGAGGGATGGAAACAGGGTGGTGGGGAGATGGAGGAAAGGAGACAGAGCGGTGGGTAAGGAGAGACTGGGGGAGGAGGTTTAATTAGAGGTCGATGTTGGAGGGTTCTCAGATGGAATATAAGGTCCTCCAATGGCCTCTGTTTAGTGGTGCATGAGGCACTGACATGTCGGTGTGGGAATGGGGTGTGGAATGAAATGGGGTTGGCCACTGGGAATTTGGTGGTGTTGTATGCTGTGCCTCTGTGAGGTGGGATAAAGGGGAAGATGCACAAGTGTAAACAGAACAACCTCAAAGCCACAAAAGTGCAAAGTTTGGATTTATTGTCAGAGTCCATACGGGACATCACATGTAGCCCTGAGATTGCTTTTTCCTGCGGGCCAGGCAGAATGTCTACTTATCGATAGTGGAACAAAAAGTTGTACTCAGGAAAAGATACATACACGAAGGAGAGAAATGTAAACAAGAATGAAGTTCAAATCAACTGTCCAATATGGAAATCATGATTATCAATAAAGTGCAAAGAGTCCTTAAATGAGTCCCTGATTGAGTTTGTCTGATGGTGGAGGGGAGCAGCTGCTCCTGTACCTGGTGAAGTGAGTCTTATGGCACCTGTACAGGTGCTTCCCTATGACTTACGATTTTTCGAAGTTACGATGGTTCGAATCCATACTTTAAATTTCAAATTTCAATCCGTTCCCACGCTTGAGATATGTGTGTGAGTATCGCGTCCATGCGTGTCTCCTATCAGCCCCACCATCCTCACCATTGAGTTAAATGCTTCAAACATTCGTCATGCTCAGTGTGGTTTCAGCTGTATAGTTTAATGGTTATTTTCCGTGTGGAATAAAGGTATTTAATTATAAAAAATGGTCATGCCTGTAATGATCGTGATCACGTTTGCATGGCTACCAGCAAGGCCTTGATGATAGTTCCTGTTTGACTGAGACTTGGCTGCCAGCAGGGGGCCAATACACAGTATGCAGATCTGTAATGGAGACTTGCAGCCTTGTGGTGCTGTTTACAACAACTTTAAAGTTAAGAGCCTTTTCCTTCATCCATGTGTTGTCTAAGAAATCGCACATATGAATACAAGATGAAACATGGTGTCAGAAGTGGGATGAAGGAAATACTTAAAAAGGAAAAATCTAAAGTCAGCAACTAATCAGTGAAGAGAAGCCAACACAGTGAAACATGGAAGGATTACATCCACCAGCGAAATTTCAGCTGACAGGTAATGTGGCTGAAAATTGGAACAGATTTGAACAACATTTTGGATTATACTTAGTGGCATTCAGAGTTGATGAGAAAAG
Organism: Narcine bancroftii; assembly: GCF_036971445.1. NCBI lineage: Eukaryota > Metazoa > Chordata > Chondrichthyes > Torpediniformes > Narcinidae > Narcine > Narcine bancroftii. The sequence continues at coordinate 7,691,496 of NC_091471.1, forward strand.
CGATAACGTGAAAGCGTCAGTTTTCTTACATGTCATGGGTGATGAAGCCCTGGAGGTGTATAATAACTTCACATTTGTTGCTGAAGGAGACAAAATGAAATTGGAACAGTTTGAGCCAAACTGCATACCTAAACATAATGAGATGTTTGAGAGGCACAGACTTTTCACATGTACAGAAAACGGAAGAATCTATTGATCAGTATGTGACTGAATTGAGAAACCGAAGCAAAATGTGTGAATTTAGTGGACTGACTGACTTGCTGACTTGTGTGTGGTACTACAGATAATAGTCTAAGGGAAAAACTGCTAAGAGAGCAAAATCTAGACCTGGAAAAAGCCATAGCACTCTGCAGAGATGCAGAAACTGTAAAAATAGACAAAAGAGCTGTTCAGAGAAACTAGCTGTAACGTGGATGCAGTGAGCAAGAATGGACATAAACTGTTTAACAAAAAGCACGTCAAAGTGGAAAGAGACGTGGCCAGTGAACAAAAATTAAAGGGACAATCGAAAGCCATGTCATCGATACGGTGCGCAACAACTACCAAAAAAGTATTCAGTGTATGGTAAAACATACTATACGTGCAATAAAAGCAGCCATTGTGCCCATTGCTGTAGGAACTAAATGCAACAAAGCAAAGTTCATGCAGTAGATGAACGGGAGATAGAGAGATTCTATGTAGATGTTGTGACTGAAAACACAAAAGAAAAGATGTTGAGATTAAAAGTGAATGATGTACATTTCAGTTAAATTGGATACTGAGCACAAATTAATGCAATATCAGAGACTGATTTTAAGAAGATGAGACCCAGACCAAAGATGTTTGGAACAAAAGTGAAGGTGACAAGATATTCAGGTACCGATATACCAGGGCAAGGAGAATGCATGGTCAAAGTGAAACACAAGGACAAAGAGCATATGTTAACATTCATTGTGGTACCAAAGGATGTCCAGGTCATACTAGGTTTAACAGCTTGTGAGAAACTGAACCTGATAAAAACAGTCCTTGTTGTGGAAAGTGAAGGAGAGACAGTCTATGATGAACTCATTAAAGAGTACAATGACAGGGTCTAGGCTGCTTTCCAGGAGAACACACAATCAGAGTGGATAAACGTGTGCCACCGATAGTACATCCATGCAGAAAAGTTCCATCTGTGCTTCACAAGCAACTAAAGGCAGAGTTGGACAGGATGGAAAACCTGAACATGATTCAGAAGATAAATGAGCCAGTGGAGTGGGTGAGTTCACTCGTCGTTGTGGACAAAAAGAATAGAAAGCTTAGAATTTGCCTGGATCCAAGAGATCTAAACAGGGCAACACTTTAAGCTTCCAACACATGATGAAATCATGTCACAATTTACAAATGCAAAGTGTTTCAACAAGTTAGATGTGTCATCAGGATTTTGGCAGCTGAAATTGGATGAAACAAGTTCAAGACTGCATCTTCAATGGTCCATTTGGCAGATACAGATTCCTAAGGTGACCATTCAGAGTTGTCTCAGCTCCTGAAGTGTATCACAAAACTATCCATATGGTCTAAGAGCACCTGGATGGAGTTGATACCTTAATGGATGACATCGTAGTCTGGGGAACCACGAGAATGGAGCATGATGAGAGTCTAAGGAAGTGCTGGAAGTGACAAGGAAAGCAATCCTGAAGCTGAATAGAAAGAAAGACCAGTGTGGGGTGTCAGAACTAACATTTGTAGGAGATATTATTGGCAGTGATGGCATCAGACCAGATCCCAGAAAGGTGTCTGCGATTGGGAATGTGCTAAGGCCACAATTCAAAAGGAAATACAGAAGTTTAATGGAATGGTCAACTATATGGGTAAATTCATATCCAACCTCTCAGAAAAGATGGCTCCATTGAGAAGATGAACAGAAAAGAACATTAAATGGGAGTGGGATCATGAACATGAAAAGTCATGGAGGGAACTAAGGAAACTGCTCACAGAGGAACCAGTTCTGAGGTTTTACGACCCAGAACTGATATCAGATGCATCACATAGTGGGCTCGGTGCAGTTCTTCTGTAAAAATATGATGACTGGCAACCCACTGCATATGCAACACGCTCAATGACAGACGCGGAGACGTGATACCCTCAAATTGAAAAGGAGCTGCTCAGCATCACAGACACTTGTGAAAGATTCCATCAGTTTGTGACAGGACAAGCAATCAGTGTAGAGACTGACCATAAGCCCTTGATTACATTGTTCCAAAAGCCATTAAATGAATGTCCACTTCGAATACAAAGAATGAGGATTAGGCTGTAACGCTAAACACTGAATGCAGCGTACATACCGGCTAAGCTAATGTACACAGCAGACACGTTGACTAGAGCTGTTGACATGAGAGAGCCCACAAACAACAAAATGGATGAAGACGTGAGTGCCTTTGTGGATTTGATCACAAGTCCACAGCCCATATCAGATGCAAAAATGGAGCTCATGAAGTCAGAGACAAACAAAGATGAAACACTGAGACAACTGAGAAAAAACATCTTGGATGGATGGCCCAACATGAAGCAGGACTGCTCATCTGACATTGCAGAGTACTGGAACTGCAGGGCGGAACTATCAGTGGTTGAAGACATCATCTTTTTTTTCTTTTTTCTTCTTTCTTTGGCCTGGCTTCGCGGACGAAGATTTATGGAGGGGTATGTCCACATATGCTGCAGGCTCGTTGGTGACTGACAAGTCTGATGCGGGACAGGCAGGCATGGTTGCAGCGGTTGCAGGGGAAAATTGGTGGGTTGGGGTTGGGTGTTGGGTTTTTCCTCCTTTGTCTTTTGTCAGTGAGGTGGGCTCTACGGTCTTCTTCAAAGGAGGTTGCTGCCCGCCGAACTGTGAGGCGCCAAGATACACGGTTGGAGGCGAGATCAGCCCACTGGCGGTGGTCAATGTGGCAGGCACCAAGAGATTTCTTTAGGCAGTCCTTGTACCTCTTCTTTGGTGCACCTCTGTCTCGGTGGCCAGTGGAGAGCTCGCCATAGAACACGATCTTGGGGAGGTGATGGTCCTCCATTCTGGAGACGTGACCCACCCAGCGCAGTTGGGTCTTCAGCAGCGTGGATTCGATGCTTGCGGACTCTGCCAGCTTGAGACATCATCTACAAAGGAAGTAAATCCCTTAACCCAAAGAGTCTGAGAAAATAGATGCCATAAAGGATCCATGGAAGACATCTCCGAATTGAAAAGTTGTGATAGTACAGATCTATCACCAATGTACATAGTGTATATAGTTACTGTATCTAGACTGTGCTTACAGCGATTGGCTGAGAGCTAAGCCACACCTATTGTTTGGGCCTTAAAGGGTTGTGTCCCTAGCCAGGTCGGATCATTCCGGACTGGTCGGCCACCTGTGAAGAGCTCCGGTCTTTTGCTAATAAAAGCCTTGGTTTGGATCAACAAGTCTTTGGTTCTTTCGACGAGCTCTACAATTTTATTAGCAAAAGGAATTTTTTTTGAAAGGGATGGAGCGTTTAACTCGGCCAGAAAAACTTGATATCGACCCACAGTCAGCTACAGCCTTCAAAGCCTTTAACTTCTGGCTGCTGAACTTTGAAAACTTCCTGAGATTCATTCAGGTGGAGGAGGATAACCAGCGTCTAACAGCATTGCTGTCTATGGTGTCCTTGAGAGTCTACGAGAACATCCAGGATGAGACCACTTACACCGCAGCCATAAAGGTACTGAAAGGACTGTATGATCAACCGGTGAACAGAGTTCATGCCCGGCTCGTGCTTGCGTCGAGGAAGCAACAGCCCGGTGAGTCCAGCAGAGCATATTTACAAGTACTAAAGGCATTGGGCAAGGACTGTAACTGTGTGGACAAAACTGCTGCCGAGATCACTAGCGACCTCGTCCGGGATGCCTATGTGGCTGGGCTCCGATCGAACGAAGTGAGGCTGCGCTTGCTCGAACAAGGGGTAGAAAAACTAGAGGACGTGGCCCGGATTGCAATCACAATGGAGGATGCAGCCTTAAAGTCCACCGAGCTCTCTAGGGACTGGACCCCTCGTTCTGATGTGAGTAGAGTGCCCTTCTACCCTACCCCTGACGGCCTGTCGGCTGCTGCTACCCTGCCCCGTGCGAACCCGAAATGTTATTTCTGCGGGAGGAACAAGCACAGCAGATCCCAGTGCCCAGCAAGAAAAGCCAGGTGCCAGAAGTGCCTTAAAAACGGCCACTTTGCTGCAGTCTGTAGGTCTAAAATGGCCGCCAGCAAACACAGTGCCTCGTGTGAAGCCCAACCGCCACTATCCCATTCAAACTCTTCTTCCCCAGAGCTCTCGTCCAATGAGAGCGAGGGCTCCCCTGCACGGCAACGCCTGACGTCACGGAGACGCCGAACCCGGAAGGGGCAACCCACCGTCGCAACCATGGTGATGGCCTGCCTCTCGCCCGCCGCTGCTGCCGCCGCCACAGTCACCCCCGGGGCCGACGCTACCGCCGCTGCTGCCACCGCCACGGACACCCCCGGGGCCGACGCTACCGCCGCCGCTGCTGCCGCCGCCACGGACACCCCCGGGGCCGACGCTACCGCCGCTGCTGCCGCCGCCACGGACACCCCCGGGGCCGACGCTACCGCCGCTGCAGCCACCCCCGCGGCCAACCAGGTGCTCACCCTAGCGTCCATCGCTGACGACCGCCAGGGCCCGACCACCGATCACGAGCAACTACAAACCCCACTACTTACCATTCACCCGCCACAACAGCACTTCCGGGAGGTTCTCCAACCTGCTCCTCGAGCGTTGACTACGTCATCCCGTTGCGTGACGTCATCCCGTTGCGTGACGTCATCGCGCAAAACTCGCCTGTCAACTGCTTCAATAACATTAAACCAGCAATGCTCTCATCCCCTCACCAGAGCAATGGAACTGATTAAAGTGCATGGACACTACACCAATTGCTTATTTGACTCTGGGTCAACTGACAGTTTTATCCAGCCAGATCTGGCCCTCCGTTGGGGACTTGACATTATCCCCACTACCCAGAGGATCTCATTAGCGACGAGGTCGCACTCGACTGGGATAAAGGGGTATTGCATCGCCACGCTGGAAGTACAGGGCGTGACGGTCACCCACTTTAAATTATTCGTCCTTCCCCAATTGTGCGCCCCAGTGTTGCTGGGATTAGACTTCCAGTGTCAGTTCCAAACGGTGTCCCTACACTTTGGGGGACCCCACGCCCCCCTCTCGGTCTGCCATCGCCATCGCCCCACTCCCGAAGCACCCGAGCAACCCGCCCCCGTGCCCCGGGGCCAATCCTGCGGCCTTTCCACACTCCGGATTGCCCCGCCAGCACTCTTCGCAAACCTCACCCCTGGCTGGAAGCCTGTGGCCACCAAAAGTCGGCAATATAGTTACGAAAACAGGCAATTCATTAGGAGTGAGGTGCGTAGATTGCTGGATGAGGGCATCATCGAACCCAGTTCAAGCCCCTGGAGAGCCCAGGTGGTGGTTGTCAAGAATGGGGAAAAACTACGGATGGTGGTCGACTACAGCCAGACCATTAACCGCTTCACACTCCTGGATGCGTACCCCCTGCCACGCATCACGGATGTGGTGAACCAGATCGCCCAGTACCGCATTTTCTCCACTATTGACCTACGTTCGGCCTACCACCAGCTCCCGATCCGCTGCGAGGACCGACCATTCACGGCCTTTGAAGCGAATGGGCGGCTATATCAATTTCTCAGGGTACCATTCGGGGTCACAAATGGTGTCGCGGTCTTCCAGCGGGAAATGGACAGGATGGTGGACCAGAACGGGCTAACCGCTACCTTCCCGTATCTGGACAATATCACCATCTGCGGCCACGACATGCAGGACCATGACGCCAACCTAGACAAATTTCTTCAAACTGCCCGTCAGCTAAACCTGACTTACAATTTGGACAAGTGTGTTTTCCGGACCACACGACTCGCTATTCTAGGTTGTGTGGTGGAAAACGGGATAGTCATGCCAGATCCTGACCGCATGCGTCCCTTAATGGACTTACCCCCCCCACATACCCAGAAAGCTCTCAAACGCTGCCTGGGCCTTTTCTCTTATTACGCACAATGGGTTCCAAACTACGCCGACAAGGCACGTCCTCTTATCAAGACCACCTCTTTTCCCCTCTCGACCGAAGCCACAGCGGCTTTCGATCGAATCAAATCTGACATCGCTGCTGCGACGCTGCACGCGATCGATGAGTCTGTCCCGTTTCAAGTCGAGAGCGATGCATCCGACTTCGCCCTGGCAGCCACCTTGAACCAGGCCGGTCGGCCTGTAGCCTTCTTCTCCAGAACCCTCCAGGGTCCGGAGAGTAGACACTCCTCGATCGAGAAGGAGGCCCAGGCCATAGTTGAAGCGGTACGTCGTTGGAGACATTACCTCGCTGGGAGGCGCTTTACACTGTTGACTGATCAACGCGCGGTCTCCTTCATGTTCAGCAACACCCAGCGTGGTAAGATAAAAAACGACAAAATCGCCAGATGGAGAATCGAACTCTCCACCTTTAACTATGACATCCTGTACCGGCCTGGTAAGCTCAACGACCCGCCTGACGCGCTCTCCAGGGGGACGTGCGCCAGCATACAGATGGACAGACTACGGAAACTCCATGAGGCGCTCTGTCATCCAGGGGTCACTAGGTTTGCTCACTTTGTCAAGGCGCGCAACTTACCCTACACAATTGAGGAGATCCGCTCCATGACCCGAGCCTGTTCGGTGTGCGCCGAATGCAAGCCCCACTTCTTCCGTCCGGATAACTCCCACGTCATCAAAGCCACCCGCCCCTTCGAGTGTCTTAGCGTAGACTTTAAGGGACCCCTACCGTCGACCAACCGTAATACCTACATCCTTACGGCCATCGACGAATACTCCCGCTTCCCATTCGCTGTGGCCTGCCCAGACACCACTGCCACCTCAGTGATACAGGCCCTTCACAGTATTTTCACCATCTTCGGGTACCCCAATTCCATCCACAGTGATAGGGGGTCCTCATTCATGAGTTCAGAGCTGCAACAGTACCTTCTGGAGTGTGGCATTGCTTCAAGCAGGACCACGAGCTATAACCCACGCGGTAATGGCCAGGTCGAGAGGGAGAATGCCACCATATGGAGAGCGGTTACACTGGCTCTCCGGTCTAAAGGTCTCCCCACCTCTCACTGGCAGGAGGTTCTCACTAGTGCCTTACACTCCATCCGCTCCCTCCTATGTACTGCAACAAATGCCACCCCCCACGAAAGGATGTTCCTTTTCCCGAGGAAATCCGAATCGGGAACCACTGTACCGGCATGGCTCACCGTCCCTGGCCCCGTCCTTTTGCGACGCCACGTCCGGCACTCAAAGAATGACCCCTTGGTCGACCGAGTGACTCTACTCCACGCGAACCCACATTACGCATACGTGGAGTTCCCAGACGGGCGGGAGGACACTGTTTCGGTGCGGGACCTAGCTCAGGACGCGGTAGACCCAGCAAACCCCCCAACTCCTTATGCTCCAGGCCCCGTGCCGCAACAGAAGGACCAACAGCACCCCAATGACTCGGGCCACCCTGCCGACAAAACGACTGGGGAATTGAGCGACGGAGCAGTCGCACCCGATGAGCCCGCTGGTGACACCACTCCAGCGACCCCAATCCCGGCACCACGGCGGTCACGCCGGATGGTCAGACCCCCTGACCGCTACAGTCCTTGACCTACCCCTTCCTTTTCATTCTCTCCCTCGTTTTTGTTTTTTTTTTTTTCCCCGGGTCAATTCTCCAAGAAGGGGTGAATGTGATAGTACAGATCTATCACCAATGTACATAGTGTATATAGTTACTGTATCTAGACTGTGCTTACAGCGATTGGCTGAGAGCTAAGCCACACCTATTGTTTGGGCCTTAAAGGGTTGTGTCCCTAGCCAGGTCGGATCATTCCGGACTGGTCGGCCACCTGTGAAGAGCTCCGGTCTTTTGCTAATAAAAGCCTTGGTTTGGATCAACAAGTCTTTGGTTCTTTCGACGAGCTCTACAAAAGTGTAAGAAGAGAGCACGAGAGGTGATCTATTGGCTAAGAATCAATAATGGTATAACAAATGAAGTGTGAAACTGTACAATATGGCAGAAATATCAAGCAAGCAATCCTGCAGTACCATGAAAGCCACACCCAGCACCATACACACCTTACCAGAAGGAAAGCACTGGTCTATTCAAATGTCAAGGGAAGGACTATCTTGTAGTCACAGACTATTACTCCCTGTATCCAGAGGTGTGTAAACTGAACACCACCACTGCAGATGCTGTAATAACAGGTATAAAAGCCATATTCTCCGGACATGGTGTGGCAAGCGAGGTCTTCAGAGACAATGGACCCCAGTTTTGCAATTTAATGTTCCGACAGTTTGCCAAAGACTTGGACTTTGTGCACACCACGACAAGTCGTCATTTTCCACAATCCAATGGTCTAGTGGAAAAATAGTGTAAAAATCAGTACAGACAGTGAAAAGATTGATGTTCAAGGCAAAAGACAGTGGAATGGATTTCTACAGAGCATGCTAGTATACCGCACAACAATGCTCGAGTGTGGTATGGCACAAGCATAACTCCTTATGGGACATAGACTAACCATTCAGGAGAACCTCCTAAAAACAAAAGAGGGGGAGAAAATGAGGAAGTTCAAAGAACTGAAAGAAAAGCAAAAGTATTACTTTGACAGAGGAACAAAAAACTTACTGGGACTCCACACTGGTGACCAAGTAAGGCTAAAAGACAAAAACAAACTTATGGACTCAGAAGGGAACTGTCCTTAGTGAAGTCCAACCAAGATCATACATCATTCAGACAGATGAAGGTGTTGTTCTGTGAAGAAATCATTGAGATCTTCAAATGAGACCAGCCACAGTAGATGGAAAGACGGATACTGTTGAACAGCCTGAATGCACATCTGAGAAGACATCATCTGAGACAACAACTCAGATTCAAGGACCATCAGATTCAGGAGATCGTCAAGACACATGAATCCTCCTAAGAGACTCATTGAGCAAATTTCAAGACTCCTGTTATGGAATGAAGTAGTGCTATCTTATTTGCTCTTCAAGTTTTAGAGTGTGGCCCTTTGGTGATACCCTAACTAAGATCATGGGAGTCCACTTCTCAGTAGACCCAGAGCTTTATCTTCTGGGAAACTTTTTTTTAAAACATTTTTTTTATTTTTCACACTATAAACCATACTGACCAAAATACATACAGACATTTTTCTTTTGAATATATACAGTGTAATTTTCTCCCCTTTTCCCCCTCTCTTCCCTCCCTCCCTCTCCCTCCCTTCCCTCTCTCCCTCCCTTCCCTCTCTCCCTCCCTTCCCTCCCTCCCTCTCCCTCCCTTCCCTCTCTCCCTCCCTTCCCTCTCTCCCTCCCTTCCCTCTCTCCCTCCCTTCCCTCCCTCCCTCTCCCCCCCTTCCCATTTATTCAAAGTTCAATCTATAATATACATTAAACCCATTAAGCCAGGTAGATAGCAAAAAGGAGACAACCTCTGCATCACACCTAAAACACATCTCTGATAATTCAAGTTTCTATTAGTGTCATTTCTGTGGGATGAAGCACACTTGATGGAGAAAATTATAATGGATCAATCTATACCTAGCATTGATAGTAGCCAACAAACTTCCCTGACTCCCATTTGGGCATTGGGCACTGGAATACAGAAATACAAAGCTGTGTTCCCCTGGAGAAAATTACCTATAACTTAAAGAAAAAAATATAACATTTTCCTAAAAAATTTGGCAACCATATTTAACACAGTTATAGAGTGGATCTCAGTTTCTCGCTGCTCTGCCTCCCCCATCTGTCCTTCTACTGAGGGAGGGGTAGGGAGTCCATTCCATCCCAATCAAGTAAAGTCAAGAAAAATATACTAGGTGCCGGCTGTCAGGCCGCGACAAATCCCTACCTTTGTTGTGGGTGTCTTTGATACCGTGCGTAACTGTGGTTTGTTGAGTGTGGGGAAGTGGTGGGGAGGTGGGGGGAAATGGCTCGGACTCAATGGCAAATTTTGAATATAATTGCTAACTGTAATTTCTGGAAACTGAGTTTGAAAATTTATAAATAAAATACAAAAAAAATTTTAGAGTGTGAAAATGTGAACACACAAAACAAGTTTAATAATGTTAACAATGTTGATAATAATGAAAATGTAAGTTCCTGATTTTAAACTTAAAATTGCAGAGTTACACAAAGAAAACATGTTAGTTAAAAGTAAGCTACTTTTGTTTTAAGAAAGGGAGGTGTAATGATGGTGATCATGTTTGCATGGTTACAAGTCATGTCTAAAGGATCATAGTTCCTGTTTGATTATACTTGGCTACCAGTAGGGGTCTCACACACATGGGGAGACTACTGTATGAGAGATCTGTAATTGAGGTTTGCAAGCCTCATGGGCTGCTTACAACAACTTTAAAGTAAAGAACATTTTCCTTCATCCATCTGTTGTCTAAGAACTCACACACACGAATACAAGATGAAACCTCATCTGCAAACTTTCTGATCCATTTTACCACATTATCATCCAGAACATTCACAGAGATGAGTACAAGGATCCCAGCACTGATCTCTGAGGCACACCATTCAACCTGTCCAGCCATTGTTGAATCCATTTCACTACTTCACCATGAATACTTAGTGTCTGAACCTTCCTGACTCACTTCCCATGAGGGACCTTGTCAAAGGCCTTACTAAAGTCCATATAGACCACATCCACAGCCTTTCCTTCTTCAGCTTTCCTGGCAGCCTCCTCAGAAAATTCTTTAAGATTGGTTAAACATGACCTATCACGCACATGTAGACTATCTCTAATCAGTCCCTGGCTATCCAAATAATTGTATACCCAATCTCTTGACCACCTTCCAATAATTTACTTATGACTGATGTCAGGCTCACTGGCCTATAATTTCCAGGGTTACTTCCACCTTTCAACCTCCATCCTGTTCTTTCACGTCCAAAGCAAAGGAAGTCTGGAACTTTGAGTTGCCAGTCCTGCCCCTCCTGCAACCAAATTTCGCTTACGACCTCAATATCATAATTCCACATGTCTATCCACTCTCTAAGCTCATCTGCCTTTCCTACAATACTCCTTGTATTGAAATAGAAGCACCTGAGAATATTTCCACCATGTAAAACACATTGATTTCAAACTTTACATGCAGTCTTCACATTGTCTTTTCCCTCCTCCACTCCTCTATCTGGCTCTGGCACTCTGGCTCCCATCTCCCTGAAAATCTAGTTTAAACCCCCTGAAGCAGCACTAACAAACCTTCCTGCAAGGATATCAGTTCAGATGCAAACCATCCCATCGTAACAGGTCCCACCTTCCCTGGAAGAAGCCCAATGATCCAGAAACCTGAAGTCCTACCTCATGCTCATCAGGTCTTTAGCCACGTGTAAACCTGCATTATCCTCATATAACCATATAACAGTTTAAGGTATGGAAACAGGCCATCTCGGCCCTACAGGTCCACACCAGTTTACTCGAACAATCCCGCTAGCTCCCCCCACCTATTTTCCGCCCATAACCCTCCAACCCCCTCTTATCCATGTTCATATCCAGCCTCCTCTTAAATGAAAGAACTGACAATTTCCTCCAGAAGATTATTCTATTCAGCCACAACTCTCTGAATGAAGAAGTATCCTCTAATGTTTCTCGTAAAAATTTTTTCCCCCTTACTCTCATCTTGTGTTCTCTTGTTTCAACCTCCCCTGCTCTCAGGGGGAAGAGTCCACTTGCATCTAGTCTATTTATTCCCTTCATAATTTTAAACACCTCAATCAAATTCCCTCTCAACCGTCAACGTTCCAAGGAACGATGTCCTAACCTCTACAATCTTTCTCTGTACACTAGGTTTTTTAAGCCAGGCAACATCCTTGTAAATCTTCTCTGCACCCTTTCCACCTTATCTATGTCCTTCCTATAATTTGGAGACCCGGACTGAACACAATACTCCAAATGTGGCCTCACCAACGCCTTAAACAGTCGCAACATCTCTTCTCAACTATATGCTATGATTTATGAAGGCCAGCATACCAAATGCCTTCTTAATCACTCTGTCAACATGAGAATCCACCTTCAAGGAACCCTGCACCATAACTCCAAGATCTCTTTGTATTTGTGCATTCCCCAATGTCCTATTTCGATTATTTTACTATATATGTCCCATTTCTAATCTCACCAGCATGTGGCACGGTAGCAATCCTGAGATCACTACCCTGGAGGATCCTGCCCTTCAACCTAGTGCCTAACTCTCTGTATTCTCCTTGCAGGACCTCTTCACTCTTCCTACCCATGTCGTTGGTCCCTACATGGACCACGGCATCAGATAGACGGGAAACCAGAGAAGTCGATGTTAATGCCCTCCGGTTGGAGAGTGCCCAGATGGAATATGAGGTGTTGCTCCTCTAATGTGTGGGTGGTCTCAGGGTCTCTGTCAGCCAGTGTATGGGACCATGGACAGACATGTAGGCATGGGAATGGGACAGGGAATTGAAATGCCAAGATTCTGAAGGGACTCTTTTTTGCTTTGCTTTTTCTTTCACTGTAAAGTGGTCTGGCAATGCGAATTGTGTCTCTATCCCGAACCTGTTGGCGAGCTGTGCCCAGATGCTTGACCAGCCCATTGGCCTCCAGGTGATAGGCCATGGTGCGGTCTAGCTCTATCCCGAACCTGTTGGTGAGCTGTGCCCAGAGCGCAGAGGTGAACTGGGTGTCCTGATCGCTGGTGAGGTGATTCGGAAGGCCGAACTGGGTGACCCAATCATGCAACAGCACTCGGGAGCAGGAGTCCGTGGAGGCGTCCAACATCGGGATTGCCTCGTGCCAACGAGTGGTGCAGCCTACCACTGTGAACAGGTAATGGTTTCCCCGGGAAATTGATAAGGGCCCGACTATGTCCACGTGAATGTGGTTGAACCGTTCCTGGACGTGCTCGAACTCTTGCATGGGCGCCCTGGTGTGCCTGTGCACCTTGGACATTTGGCAATGGGTGCATGTTCTGGCCCAGCCTGTGATCTGCTTTCGCAGCCCATGCCAGATGAACCACTCTGCCACCATACAGACAGTGGGCCTGATGGACAGGTGCAAAAGGTCATGGATGTGATGGAAGACTTGCCTGTGCCACTGCTGGGGTACCACTGGCCACGGGGTGCCCGTGGAGACATCACACAGGATGGTGCCTTCGCCGCTAGGAGTCAGGAGGTCTTGGATCCTCAGGCCTGTGATGACAGTCCTGAAGGCTTGGGTCTCCTTGTTGGACTTCTGATCCTGGGCAAGCTGGTCAAAATCGAGGCTGTGTGTCAGTGCGCAGATGGCCGGTCGTGAGAGTGCATTGGCGACCATGTTGTACTTCCCCGCCTCGTGCCATATGTCGGTGGTAAACTCCGACACGAAGGAGAGGCGACACTGCTGGTGGGCCGACCAGGGATCCTTTGCCATCGCGAGCGCCTGAGTGAGGGGTTTGTGGTCAGTGAAGATGGTAAAAGTCCTCCCCTCCAAGAAATAGCAGAAATGCCGCATTGCCAGGTACATGGCCAGTAACTCACGATCGAAGGCGCTATACTTTCGCTCTGGTGGGCGGAGAAGCTAGCTGAAGAATGCCAGCAGCTTCCATTGTCCATTCACCTGTGGCTCCAGGACGGTGCCGATGGCTGTGGCAGAGGCATCGACGGAGAGCGCCATATGCAAGTGGGTGTGCGGGCATGCGAGCATGGTAGCCTTCGCGAGGGCATCCTTGGTGGCCTCGAATGCACTGCAGGGCTCTGGGGTCAAAGTGAGTGTTTTGTGCTTGGCTGTGATGAGGGCAAATTGCGGCTGCATGATACGTGCACAGCTCCCGGGATGAATCGATTATAGAAGTTGACCATACCTGCGAACTTCTGCAGCCCCTTGAGGTTGTCTGGGCATGGGAACTCCTTGATAGTGGTGACCTGCGTAGTGGCGGGCATGGCTCCTTCGGCCGTAATGGTATGGCCCAGGAACTGCATGGACTCTTTCCCGAACTGGCACTTGACTGGGTTGATGGTGAGGCCGAAGTCGGCCAGCCGGGAGAAGAGGGTGCTCAGGTGGGCCTTGTGTTGTGTCCGATCCCTGTCGGCAACAAAGATGTTGTCCAAGTAAATGAAGACGAAATCCAGGTCCCTGCCCACTGAATCCATGAGGCGCTGGAAGGTATGAGTGGCGTTCTTTAGCCTGAATGGCATGTGAAGGAATTCGAATAAGCCGAAGGGGGTGAGGATGGCCATCTTGGGTATGTCCTCAGGGTACACTGGGATTTGGTGATACCCGCCCACCAGGTCAACCTTGGAGAAAACCCTTGGACCATGCAGGTTGGCTGTAAAGTCCTGGATGTGAGGGATGGGGTAACGGTCAGGAACTGTCGCCTCGTTGAGCTGTAGATAGTCTCTGCAGGGGTACCAGCCGCCGGAAGCTTTCAGGACCAGGTGGAGTGGCGAGGCCCATGGGCTGTCGGAGTGCCGAATGATCCCCAGCTCCAGCAGATGCAAAAACCCTTCCTTTGCCACCTGGAGCTTGTCAGCCGGTGGACCTTGGCATGAACCGGTGGACCCTGGGCGGGGATGTGGTGGAACACCCGGTGGCACGGTGAGGCAGTGGAGAACTGTGGCCTGAGGAGGGCCGGTAACTTGTCCAAGATTTGCTGGAACTCGTCTCTAGGCATGCTGATCATGGCCATCTGTGGCTGCTCTGTGTGGAAGGCATTGAGGTGAACAGCCTGGAAAGTCCGGGCATCTACCAGGCACCTTAAATGTTCACCAGGAGGCTGTGGGCGAGGAGGAAGTCGGCACCCAGGATGGCGGTTGGAAGGGACTAGACGTTGGCCACACGGAGGGGAGGTCCTCGAGGTCGGTTCCTGGACTCGATGGCCATGGCTGGGATGACACTGATCTGGGCCCCAGTGTTGACAAGAAAGCGCCAGCCACTGACTGAGTCCTGCAGGTAGAGGAGGCTGTGTCCTTTGCCAGCCACTGCCGCCACTAACAGTGGCCAACCTGCTTGTTTCCCTGGAACGAGCAGGGCTGATGACACTTCCGAGCCTTTACTCCCCAGCGCTGGTGGTAGAAGCAGAGGCCCAGAGCAGATGCTGTGCCCCTGGTTATGCTCTTGGTGGCCCCTGCAGGGGCTGGGTGTTCTACCGTAGCACTAGGGGTTGGCGTGGTCATGCCTGTGCCTCGTGACCTCCTGGAATTGCTCGAGCCATAGCACTTGGGCCTTCTGAGCAACGTTCCTCAGGACGGTAAAGCTCTCTTGGGCCAGTAATGGCTGGATGTCGTCAGGCAGTTGGTCAAGGAAAATTCGCTCAAAGAGTGGGCAGTTGGCGTGATCACCCATGAGTGTGAGCATCTCGTTTATCAGCTCCACTGGGCACCTGCCCCACAAGGTATCGAGGTGCAGCATCCGAGTGGCACGCTGATGCCTGGATAGTCTGAGGGATCCGGTGAACACTCGCTTGATGGTCTCGTATTTGTCTTCGGCAGGCGGGTGCTGAACGAGGTGCAGCACATGTTTGGCGGTGGCCTGGTCCAGGGTGGTGACCACATGGTAGAATTTGGTCGTGTCGGACGAAATCCGGCGGAGGTGAAACTGAGCCTCCGCGTGGCCGAACCAGGTCTCCGGCTCCTGAACCCAGAAGTCAGGCAGCCTGACAGCTATAGCACTGATGCCAGGTTCGCTGATGTTGGGTTCAAAGATGTTTGAACCAGTTGGGGTCACCAATTGTAGCGGCAGCTACCCTACGACTGAAAGAACACACACTAAACCCACTCACGATCACTGGCGCTGTAACTGTGTGGCGCTAACCATATTGTAAATAAAGTCTATTTTTGGAATAAAAGAAGACCCCTAAACGTTCCTCCACTTACCTTAAACAGATGTTGAAATGTGTCCAGAGGACTTTGAGGAAGGGCTCAAGACCGAAACGTCGGTAATATATCTTTCTCTATGACACTTGCTAAGTTCCTCCTGCATTTCTGTGTGTGTGTTTCACTTGAAATGATTCACATTCTGCTCAAGTGTGGACCCATGCAGTCCATTGTCAGGCCGTCTGCCATGTACAGCAGATGGCAGTATAGGCCAACAGTTCTGAGCTGAGCGGCGCAGGATGAGTGCAGTCATGGCCCCACGTGTGAGGTGGGAGTGTGTGTGCCTGCTGTGTGTATCAGTGTGCCCGTGCATGTAAGTGTATGGGTGTGTATTTAAGAACAAAAATGTGATAAAACTCGGGTGCACATTGGGTGTGTATGGGTATGCGTGGGTGAGGCACATGTATGTCAATAATCTAGTGGTCTGTGTGTCTGTGTGTTTGCTTCACTGCTTGTGTTTCTGCGCATGTGTGCTTGATGGATGTGTTTGTAAGTGTATATGTGCCTATATGGGTGTGTGCGCGCATCATATGTGCATGTGTTCGTGTGTATGTGTGGGAGTGTGTGCACATCGAAGGCCATAGGTGCTCTGTGGTCAGTAAGGGATTACTTAAGGTGCTATGTGAGTGGAAAAAAAAAGTTGAGAACCACTGTTTTAGCAAGAGGTTGGCATAGCGGAGAGTGCAACGCCTTTACAGCACCAGCGAATGGGACCGGGATCTGCCTGTAAGGAGTTTGTACATTCTCCTCCTGTCTGTGTGAGTTTTTCCTGGGGGCTCCGGTTTTTTCCCACCATTCAAAACGGGAACGTAGAATAATTGGGTGTAAATTGGGCGACACGGGCTCGTGGGTCAAAATGGCCAGCAATAGTGCTGTATGTCTAAATTTAAAAAAATTAAAAATCCCTCCTTTCATCCATCTGTCTGTCTGTCTCTATCTATCTATCTATCTATCTATCTATCTATCTATCTATCTATCTATTGATCCCTATCTATCATTTTTCTATTCTTTTATGATCTTTTTCCCTGTTTGAAACTTCCTGTGCGTTAATTAGAATTGGTGTCTGTGTGTGCTTTGTGTATCTGAGGAGCTGATTTCCCTTGGTTTCCCCTGGGTTCCCACCTCCTGGAGCCTCCTGCAGACTTTTGCCGCACCTGGACAGCACAATGATCTCTTCCGTCATTTATTTTCTGGGTGCTGGGTTTTCTTCCACATCCCAAGGTTGTGTGGATTTGTAAGTTAATCTGCCAACATTAATTGTCACGAGTGAGAAGGGGAGTAGTGGAAGTTGGTGGAAGATGATGTGAATGTGGCAAGAATGGAAATGGGATTCATGAAAGATTTGTATCACTGGGTTGGCGGGAACAGTAGCCAAATGACTGGACCTCCCCAGGATAGGGAGCTACTTGGCTCAGGACAGCAACCAGCAGGTGTCAGTGTTGGTCACAGGGTCAACCGGACGAATTGGGATGTTGGTGCAGTCCCCAGGATAAGGTGTGTGTTTGTAGGCATGTGTGTGTGTGTGCAGATGTGTATGTGTGTGTGTGTGTGTGTGTGTGTGTGTATAGGTGTGGGTGGGTGGGTGGCTCTGTGTGTGTAGTTGTGTGTGTGTGTGTGTGTGGGTGTCTGATGTGTATGTGTGTGTGTAGGTGTGTATATGTGTGTGTGTGTGTATGTAGGTGTGTGTGGGTATGTGTGTGTACATGTGTGTGGGTGTGGGTGGGTGGGTTTGTGTGGCAATGTATGTGTGTAGGTGATTGTGTGTGTGTGGGTGGGTGTGTGAGTGGCAGTATGTGTGTGAGTATAGGTGTGTGTGTGGGTGTATGTGTGTGTGGGTGTGGGTGGGTAGGTGGCTGTGTGTGTGTATGTGTGTGTGGGTGTCTGATGTGTATGTGTGTGTGGCTGTGGGTGCTGGGTGTGTGTGTGTAGGTGTGTGTATGTAGGTGTGTGTGGGTGTGTGTGTATGTGTGTGTGTGGGTGTGTTTGTGTGTAGGTGTTTGGCAGTGTGTGTAGGTGTGTGTGTGTGGATGGGTGGGTGTGTGTGGCAGTGTGTGTGAAGGTGTGTGAGGTGTGTGGGTGTGGGTGGGTGGCTGTGAATGTGTGTAGTTGTGTGTGTGGGTGTCTGATGTGTATGTATGTGTGTGTGTGGATGTGGGAGGGTTGGTGTGTGTGTAGGTGTGTGTATGTGTGTGGGTGTGTGGAAGTGTGTGTGTGGCAGTATGTGTGTGTGTAGGTGTGTGTGTATATGGGTGTGTGGGTGGGTGGGTGGCTGCATGTGTGTAGTTGTGTGTTTGTGTGGGTGTCTGATGTGTATGTGTGTGTGGGTGTGGGAGGGTTGGTGTATGTGTAGGTGTGTGTATGTGTGTATATGTGTGGCAGTGTGTGTGTAGGTGTGTGTGAATGTGTGTGTGTGGCAGTGTGTGTGTTTGTGTGTGTGTAGGTGTGCATGGGTGTGTGTGTGTGTGGGTGAATTTGGGTGTGTGTGTGGCAGTGTGTGTGTGTGTGTAGGTGTGTGTAGGTGGGTGTGTGGCAGTGTGTGTGTGTGGGTGGATGGGTGTGTGGCAGTGTGTGTGAGTGTAGATGTGTGTATGTGTGGGTGTATGTGTTTGTGGGTGTGTGGCAGTGTGTGTGTGGGTGTGGGTGTGTGTGTGTGTGTGTGTGTGTGTGTGTGTGGTGTGTGTGGGTGTGTGTGGGGTGACTGGTGTGAATCTTTTCTGTGCCTTTTCATTACATGCCTCTCTGAAAGTTGTGTGAACACAATCGCACCGAATATTCCATGTGTGGCCTCACCAACGTCTTGTCCAGTTCTAATGTGACCTTCCTGCTCCTGTACTCAGAGCCCTGACTGGTGAAGGCAAGCATGCCAAACTGTTCACCACCCTGCCTACCTGTATCGCCACGTTCAGGGAACAATGCCCCTGTCCCCTTGAGTCTCTGTTCTAAATACCCCTCAGGGCCCTGTGTTCATACAAGTCCTGCCTTGTTTTAACCTGGGGAAGTGGAACATCTCATGTTCACCTGCCATTCCTTGGATCACTTTTTCGATTGTTACAGATCCTGTGTAATCTCAGAAAATGGCCAGTACGGTTAGTGTACTGGTTAGTGCAATGCTGTTACAGGACCAGTGATCAGGACCAGGGTTTGATCCTGCGCTACCTGTAAGAGGTTTGTACGTTCCTCTAGGGGCTCCCACCCTTCAAAATGTATGGGGGGGAGGGTACACAGAACACTGAACACTACAGATCCTTTGCCCCTTGATGTTATGCCAACCCATATATTCTTTAAAAAGTACTAAACCCTCCCTACCACGGAACTCTCTATTTTTCTTCCATCCATGAGCCTGTCTCTTAAATGCCTCCAATGCTCCATTCTCTACCACCATCCCCGGAAAGGTATTTCAGGCACACATAACTCACTGTGTAAAAAATCTTACCCCTGAGGTCTCCCCTAAACTTCCCTCCCTTCACTTTGTACACATGTCCTCTGGTGTTTGCAGATCCTGCCCTGGGAAACTGATGCTGGCTGTCCACCATCTCTATGCCTCTCATAATCTTGTCAACCTCTATCAAGTCTCCTCTCATCCTTCTACGTCCCAGAGTGAAAAGTCCTGGTTCTGCTGACTCTCCTCAACATACACACACACACACACACACACACACACACACACACACACACACACACACACACACACACACACACACACCTCAACATACATGAACCCCAACACACACAATCACACACATACACAACACAACACACATATGCACACACACACACCCCTCAACATACATGAACCCCAACACACACAATCACACACATACATAACACAACACACATACACACATACACACACACCCCTCAACATACATGAACCCAAACACACACAATCACACACATACACAATGCAACACACATACACACACACACACACCCCTCAACATACATGAACCCCAACACACACAATCACACACATACACAACGCAACACACATACACACACACACCCCTCAACATACATGAACCCCAACACACAATCACACACATACCCAATGCAACACACATACACACACACGCACACACACAACACACACACACACCCCTCAACATACATGAACCTCAACACACACAATCACACACATACATACCGCAACACACACACACCCAACACACACACGGGTGCACACACACAAACTCACCCAATACATAAGCACCCCAACACACACACCCCTCAACATACATGAACCCCAACACACACACACACACACACACACACACACACACACACACACACACACACACAAAATCACACACACACACAATCACTCACACACACACAAAATCACGCCAATACATACCGCAACACACACCCACCCAACACAAAAACGGGTGCACACACACAAACTCACCCAATATATAAGCACCCCAGCGCACACACACTCACACACACACACACACACACACACACACACACACACACACACACACACACACACACACACACACACACACACAAACTTACCCCAGTACACATACACACAAACACCCAAACACACAAACTCAACCCAATACACACTCACACACTGGAGGTCAACACACACACACAATCACATACAGACTTCAACGCACATAAACCCCAACACTCTCACACACACACACACACACACACACACACACACAAACACACAGAAACTCACCCCAATACACACACAGAAACACACACAGAAACTCACCCCAATACACACACACAAACACCCAAACACAGAAACTCAACCCAACACACACTCACACACACTCTCCTCAACACACACACACCCCAACACACACACAATCACACACACACCTCAACACCTCTAAATACCCCTCAGGGCCCTGTGTTCATACAAGTCCTGCCTTGTTTTAACCTGGGGAAGTGGAACATCTCATGTTCACCTGCCATTCCTTGGGTCACTTTTTCGATTGTTACAGATCCTGTGTAATCTCAGAAAATGGCCAGTACGGTTAGTGTACTGGTTAGTGCAAACCCCAACACACACACACAATCTTACCCACACACACACACACACACACACACACACACACACACACACACACACACACACACACACACACACACACATACACACATACATACCTCAATACATACACACACCCCAATGTGCGCACACACCTCAACACACACAAACCCCAACACACACACAAACCCCAACACACACACAAACCCCAACACACACACAAATCCCAACACACACACACAAACCCCAACACACACACAAATCCCAATACACACAGACACAAACCCCAACACACACACACACACACACACAATCTCACACACACACCTCAACACACACCCCAACACGCACACACACACAATTACACACACACACACACACACACACACACACACACACACACACACACACACACACACACACACACACACACACACACACACACACATCCCTCTCTATTCCAAGACTGATCAATTTGAAGAACCCTTCGAGGTGAACCCTTCTTAACAACCTGGGGATTTATTGCCCTTGAGGACCCTTCTCCCCAAGGGTCAGAGAGCAGCTGGTGTAGAGGATCCTTTCTCTGCCCCCACCCCCTTTACTCCCAGCAGCCTGTTGAACAGATTTCCATCTTTCTGACTCCTCCATTATTCGTGTTCAATAATGTGCGGGAGACCTGTTGGCTCTATAATCAGGTCGTGCTGGGGCCTTGTTATTGGAAGGGTGACTTTGATGGAGAGATCAGCCTGTGTCAACTGTGAACAAGGACTAGGAACTGAGGCACTCGCTGGAGGTCTCCCAATGCCACAGGAGGGCTCACAATGTGGGGCCACTTGAAGCTCCTCATAGCACTTAAACTTTCAACACCAAGGTTGAGTTCTGATGCATTGAAAAGTAATCAACACTGTACCATTTGTTCCCTCTCTGTGTGACAGGGGTGAAGGGAATTGACAAGAGGCCTCCACAGTAAAACCAAACAGGCATATGCCTATATGGTGATCAGACAAGGTGCAAAGACCTCTCCCCACCTCTCCATCCCTCTCTTCTCCCCACTTCTTTATCCCCCTCTTCTCCCCATACCTCAACCCCCCTCTCCCCAGTCCTCAACCCCTCCTCTCCCCACCTCTCTATCCCCTCTTCTCCCCATCCCTCAACCTTCCTCCTCTTCACCCCATCCGTCCCATCCCTCAATCCTCCTCTCCCCACTCCTAAGCCCCCTTCCTCTACTCCCCATCCCTCAATCCCCCTCTCCCCACTTCTCTCTATCCCCCTCTGCCCCATCCCTCAATCCTCCTCTCTCCACTCCTCAGATCCCTCCTCTCCTCACCTCTCCATCCATCTCTTCTCCCTATCCCTCAATCTCCCTCTCCCCACTCCTCAACCCCCTTCCTCTCCCCACTTCTCCATCTCCTCTTTTCCCCAACCCTTAATCCCCCTCTCCCAACCTCTTGATCCCCTCTCTAATGGCAGGATCCTTAATAGGGGGAAGGACAGAGAGAGATCTTGGGGTCCAGGTCCATAGATCTCTCAAGGTTGCTACGTGTTGAAGGGTGATTACAGACACTATGCATTCCCTTGGCCAAAATAGTGGCAAAGTGAAGTACCTCGGCCTTGTCCTGCGCCAGAAGGTGTGGTGGGAAGGAGTGAGCTGGGGTGGGGTGGGGGCCAGAGGGGGAGAGGAGAAGAGCTGTGTCCACCGGCTCTCTGGATATCTTCTGGGGCTGCTGGATGTTGTTGGGAGAAGGATGAGCCCTCGCCACAGCATGGAAACAAGGCCTAACCTATCCATGCCGACCAAGAAATGTGTATGAACCATATCCCTCTAAACCAGTGTTCCACAACCAGTGGGACATGGCCTACTGGTAGGCCACAGTGTGCATATGAGCCACGGAGTTTTCCCAACCCACTGAGGTCAGGGTGGGTCTGAGGTCATGTCTCAGATGACCTTGGGTGGGGTGGTGAGCAATTTGACTGTGAGGTCTGTGGGGCTATCTTGCAACATAAGTGGCTTGGGTACTCATCACTCAGTCACAGTTCTGTTTTAAATTTAAATTTAGACATCCAGGGCATTTTGGCCCGTGAGCCCGTGCCGCCCAATTACACCCTATTAACCTATACCCCTGGTATGTTTCGAACGGTGGGAGCAAACCCACGCAGACATGGGGAGAATGTACAAATTCCTTGCAGACAGCGCCGGACTTGAACCCCGGTCCCGATCGCTGGTGCTGTAACAGCCTGGCGGTAATCTCTACGCCAACCATGCCGGTCCTATCAGACCTCTACACAAGGCAGATTAGGACTGGCTCTTTAAAAATATCAAATAAAATACTTTAAATGAGATGTGTTTCTTACAGAGCTGCCTTTGACTTGAAATTATTACTCAATTATTGCGTCTAGTGGGCCACGGCATGTTAGGTAGGAAGCCAGGTGGGCCTTAGACTGAAAAAAGGATGAGAACCACTGGTCTCGACCTTTCGGATCCACGTACCTGCCTGATGAATGTCATCCCTGCCCCTTCCTCTGACAGCTCAGCCCAGAATCAGAACCGGAATTTATTGTCTTGAGCGTGACACGAAATTCGTTGTTTTCCAGCAGCAAAAGACCAGATATTGTTTTAAATTATGTTTCAAAAGTAAATAAATTGTACAAGAAAATAGGAGAAAGTGATGTCATGTCTGCGGTTCATCGTCCATTCAGAAATCTGATGGCGGAGGGGAGGAAACTGTCCTTGTGCCGCTGGGTGTTCGTCTTCAGGCTCCTGGACCTTCTTCCCAATGGCAGCAGGGCAGAGGGTGGAAGTGCAGAGAGATTTGGGAGTCCAGGTCCATCGATCTCTCAAGGTTGCCGCACAGGTTGATTGGGTGGATAAGAATTTGTATGGCCATGAGTTTGGCAGGGTGGGGGGGGGGAGGATGATTGAGTTCAAGAGCCGTGAGGTAATGTTGCAGCATCATAAAAGACCATACTTGGGGTATTGCGTTCAGTTCTGTCCACCTCATTACAGGAAGGATGTAGCTGCTTTGGAGAGAATGTAGAGGAGATTTGCCAGGGTTACCTGGATTGTAGAACTGTAAAGTAAGGTTGACAGAGCAGGAGGGTTTCTCTTTGGAACAACAAAGGATGAGAGGTGATGTAATGGAGGTTTAAAAGATTATGAGGGTCTTAGGTAGGGTGGACAGCCAGCACCTTCTTCCTGGGGTGACAATGGCAAATACCAGAGGCCGCATGTTTAAGGTGAATGGAGGAAAGTTTAAAGAGATGCCAGAGATGAGTTTTAACTAGGAGGATGGTGGGTGCCTGGAATGCATTGCTGGGGGATTGGTGGAGGCTGGTACAATAGGGATATTTAGAAGACTCTTGGATCAGTACGTAGATGCAAGATAAATGGAGGGTCATGGATGTGAGGCAGGCAAGGGCTATATTAATGTAACATAGGTCAGCACCACACTGTGGGCCGAACAGTCTGTCCTGTGCTGTACTAGGTCAGTGGTTCTCAACCTTTTTCTTCCCACTCACATTTCACTTTAAATATTCCCTATGCCATAGGTGCCCTGTGATTAGTAAGGGATTGCTTATGGGGGGGATGTGGGTGAAAACCACTGTTTTAATCATCCCTCATTGACTCGTTATGTGCAAGGTTTCAGAACTCCAAAGGAAATGGGCCAATGGCAATTTTTCTCAAGCAAAGTATTTCAATAATAATTGGGTCTAGAGCAGTGATTCTCAACCTTCCCTTCCCACCCACATCCCACCTTAAGCAATCCCTTACGAATCACAGAGCACCGATGGCATTGGGATTACTTAAAGTGGGATGTGAGTGGGAAGAGAAAGGTTGGGAACCACTGGGGTAAATCTTCTAGTTTTACACTCCCCGACCCTGGATTTTGTAATGATTCATTTCATCTGAGTCTCTTGTGGTTTTATGAACATGGAGGTCTCTCCTTGGTTCCCTAGTCAGCAACCTGTGTTCCACAGCTCCTTGGTCAAAATTCTGTTATATAAGCATGTAAATCAACCTCCTTTTGAACAAAAAAAGGTTTGGAGCAGAGAGGACACATTTTGACCAGAAGTTGACATCACATTTTAACATCTGCAAGAAAGTGTCTGAGGAAAGCAGCCTCCATTCTCAAGGACCCCCACCACCCAGGCCATGCCCTCTTCTCTCTGCTACCATCGGGAAGGAGGGGCCTGAGCCAGTTTCTTCCCCCTCCGCCATCAGATTCCTGAACGGACAATCAACTGCAGACACTGCCTCACCTTCTCCTACTTTCTTGCAGTTGAATTTTGAAATGTAATTCGTATCAATATTTGCTCTGACACCTGCCGCAAAACAATGAATTTCATGGCATGTCTGTGACAATAAATCCTGATTCTATTCACCTTTTAACACATTCTTCCAGCTTCAAAGTTCAGGATGAGAGGCTGTAAAGCAGTAGGAAGCCTCTGTGCCTGGTGCAGTCTGTGCAGGCGAGAGAATCTCCCCGTGACACAACAGTGTCTCAGGCAAAGCAGTGCACTTCCTTTTATTTCCTGCAGACTGTTTATGTTTTCTTAATGATCTCTAACATCCTGAGGAGCTTCTCGAAGCAGAAATGAAACAACAAGGACCACACGTGGGACTCAAAGTGCGCTCATGGCCTCTTCCAGGGACTCTTACACCAGATCGGCCCCACATCGTGGGCTAAAGGCCTGTACTGTGCTGTAATTTTCCATGTAATATACACAGGGGCTGCACTTTACATCGCGAGCAGGGGCAATCTCTCAACACCAATGGGAAAAGGAGCTGCTCTTCTCAATAAGGTACATAGGGACAGTTCTTCTCTTTAACACAGCGTTAAATTTTTAAAATATACTCAGGGACAGTTATTCTCTGTTATGTACAAAGAGACGATCGTACTCAAGGGGTATACAGGGAATGTGAATCCCTCACAGGTAAAACCCTCCCCACCATCGAGAACATCTACAGGGAACGCTGTCCTCGGAGAGCGGCAGCAATCATCAAGGACCCACACCACCCAGCACATGCTCTGTTCTCGCTGGACCCATCAGGAAAGAGATAGAGGTGCCACAAGACTCGCGCCACCTGATTCAGGAACAGCTGCTACCCCTCCACCATCAGCTCCTCAACGACAAACTCAATTAGAGACTCATTTAAGGTCTCTTAAATTAAAAAAAAAATTATACATGCAGCACGGTAACGGGCCATTTTGTCCCATGGGTCCGTGCCACCCAGTTTACACCCAATTAACTTACACCATTGGTACGTTTTTGAATGGTGGGAGGAAACTGAAGCCCCCAAGGAAAACCAACACAGACATGGTGAGAACGTACAAACTTCATACATACATCGCGGGATTCGAACCCCTGTCCCAATTACTGGTGCTGTAAAAGTGTTGCACTAACTGCTATGTCAACCTACCCTGTTATTTTTACATTTTATTGGTTTATTTTCCTCTCTGTATTGCACATTGTTTACCTGTTCGTTGTGTACAGTTTTTTTTATATTACCGATAGGCCCTCAGGACAAAGAATCTCAGGGGTGTATGTGATGTCATGTATGTGAAAGTGAATTTGAAATCTGAAACAATCAGCAGATCAGGCGGGATCTGTGAAAAGAGAAACCGAGTTAATTTTTCATATCAAATATCTTTCACTCGCAATGAAAGAGAGAAGTGAGGAACAAAACACAGTGTACAGAGATCCCTCCCGGTCAGTGTACAGAGACAGACAGGGACTGAGACACACCGGTCCATGTATGGATATTCCCGAGAGAGAGAGAGAGAGAGAGAGAGAGAGAGAGAGAGAGAGAGAGAGACACACACACACTAGTCTTTGTACAGAGATCCCTTCGACAGACAGGGACTGAGACACACCGGTCAGTGTACGGATATTCCTCAGAGAGAGAGAGAGAGAGAAAGAGAGAGAGTGAGAGGGACTGAGAGACATCGGTCAGTGTACAGATATCCCACTGAGAGAGGGGGACTGAGAGACACCGGTCAGTGTACAGATATCCCACTGAGAGAGGGGGACTGAGAGACACCGGTCAGTGTACAGATATCCCACTGAGAGAGGGGGACTGAGAGACACCGGTCAGTGTACAGATATCCCACTGAGAGAGGGGGACTGAGAGACACCGGTCAGAGCACCAATATCTTCCCAAAGTGTGACTGCAGTTCTCGTTGCTTTTTTCTGCAAGATAACAGATGAATTCAAGAGTTCCGGTGTGTTGAGATTTGGAGCAGCAGGAAGCAGAGGGGCATAATGGACCACACCAGAGGTCTGAGAGAGGTGTGTGCTGGATGGTAAAAGCAGGGCAAGGATTGTGCTGGAGAGGGAGTGATGGTTGTGTGGGGGAAATGGAGCTGCTGAGCCAGCTGTGAAGGCTCAGTCTGGGACAGGTTGTTCAAAGGCTGGCCCTGGGATTGGCTGGCTGCTCTAGGCATTGATCTTCAGTCCTCATAACTTCTAATCCTTTAGTGACATGTTTTACTGAGAATTTGATGACTTTGGTGAATGAACAGATTTGATGGTTGAAATGTATTTGATTGGAACGGTCACACAGATTGCTGCCAGTTGCCAGTCCTTCTGCAGTCCTGACTAATTCCCTTCATTTAGGAGATACCTCTTCATATGAGGGGTCAGAATGCAGGATGACTCTTTGACCATGAAGGGAGTCAACATGGTGCTAGTAGAGCTGTCAGCTGTTCACTAATCAATAGAGAGAAAACGAGAGAGAGAAGGAGAGAGAGAGCGAGTGGAGAGAGAGAGAGGGGGGAGAGAGGGAGATAGAGAGAGAAGGAGAGAGATGGAGAGGGAGAGAGAGAGAGAGTAACAGACAAAGAAGGGAAAGGGAGAGAGGGGAGGGGGGTCAGAGAGAGGCGAAGGGGAGAGAGAGAGAAAAAAGAGAGACAACTATATTTTAAGAAGACAAAAGTCTATTGTCGTTAGATTTGGGAAGAAAAAGTGAGAATTTAAAGGATAAGTATGTACCTGAATGCCACAAACTGGTTTGGGGTGGTCTTAAAAACACCGAATTGTATAAATTCAATTGATACTTGTGAATGTTTGGTAATTTTGAATAGAATGCAGTCATGGGTCAAGGTTCATAAAGACATAAATGCCTAAAACTTTTTTTAAAGTTTGTACTTGATACATGTTTTTTTTAACTAAAGTTGTTCTATTATGAATTATATGCTGAATAAAATTGTATAATAGTCACACACACACACACACACACACACACACACACACACACACACACACACACACACACAGGCACACATGCACACAGGTGCACACACCCTCACACGCATACACATATTTACACATGTGCATGTGCACTCTCACACATACACACACACACATGCACACATTCACACACACACACACACACACACACACACACACACACACACACACACACACAGGCACACATGCACACAGGTGCACACATGCACACAGGTGCACACACCCTCACACGCATGCACACATTTACACATGTGCATGTGCACTCTCACACATACACACACACACATGCACACATTCACACAGGCACACACACACACACAGGCACACATGTACACACACACAAGCAGACATGCACACACACACAAGCACACACACACAGGCACACACACACAGGCACACATGCACACACACACACATGCACACATTCACACAGGCACACACACACACAGGCACACATGTACACACACACAAGCACACATGCACACACACACAAGCACACACACACAGGCACACACACACAGGCACACACGCACATAGGCACACAAGCACACACACACAGGCACACATGCATGCAGGTGCACACACCCTCACACACATACACACATTTATACATGTGCATGCACACTCTCACATTTACACACACAGGCACACACACACACACACAAGCACACATGCACACACACACACACAAGCACACACACACACACACACACAGGCACACACACACACACAGGCACACATGCATGCAGGAGCACACACCCTCACATGCATACACATGTGCATGCACACTCTCACATTTACACACAGAGGCACACACACACACACACACACACACACATACACACACAGGTACACATGCACACACTCACTCAGACACACACACAGGCACACATGTACACACACACACAAGCACACATGCACACACACACACAAGCACACACACACAGGCACACACACACACAGGTACACATGCACATACGTGCACGCACACACACAGGCACACACACACACACACAGGCACACACATACAGGTACACATGCACATACGTGCGCACACACACACAGGTACACATGCATGCAGGAGCACACACCCTCACATGCATACACACATTTACACATGTGCATACGCACTCTCACACATACACCCACACAGGCACCCATATGCGCGCACACACATGCATGCTCACGTGTAGATACTTACACATATGACATTCTTTCCAGGTAGCTTGGTGCAAGTGCAAAGATCTCACTGTGTAATCAAGAATACCCCATGTCCTACCCCGCCTCTTTTCCATATCCCATATTGTTTCTTTCTCATTCCTTCATCAGACTTCCTGATTAATCTACCCTTAACCTGCTGGGCTCTGTGTGAAACCACCCCAGTCACTCTATCCACCATCGCCATGTTTAAGTTGAAGCAGAATGGGACTTCTTCACTGGACCAGTGCCCAGGGATTGGATCCTTGGTCAAGACTTAAATAGAACCTTATGGGCCCTTCGGCCCACAATGTTGTGCTGACCTATATCAACCTACTGAATGTCACTCCAATCCTTCCCCACCTCCCACCCTTAACCTCCATATTTTTTAAATCATATGCCTATTTAATAATCTTTTCAATGCCCCTATTGTACCAGTGAAGTGCCAGTTGATGAAATAGACAAAGACGAGGTGGTCAAACAATAATCATGGCTTTTATTAGCAGAAATTCATGGTACAATAATGAAAGACAATAGATGCATATACAGTTATACCCAAGGGGAGTGTCCTTAACAGTAGAGATAATCCACAGCCAATGTTAGTACAGCAAGGCTCGCCAGAGGGGAGACAGGCAGCTTGGCAGACATTCACCTCCTCCATCCCTTCTACCCATGCATTCCAGGCATCCGCAAATCTCTGAGCAAAGGATTTACCCCTGATGTCTCCCCTAAACCTTCTTCCACTCACCTTAAACAGAAAAAAAATTGTGTGTTACCCAGGCAAGTCAACCTCAAGGTGGGACAGTGTGAGAGTAAAAGTGCAGGTTATAAAGGGAAAAGTACAGTTGAACTGCGCAAGGTGTCATCTTATGCCAATGGGAGGTTCATTCAAGAGCTTGATAATAGCAGAAAGATAACTGTCCTCGAATCTGGAAATGCATGCTTTCAAACTCATGTCCCTGAGATGAAGGGCTCAGGCCCAAAATGTTGGTGATGTACCTTCACCTTTGCTACAAAAAGGCACTGTTAGACCTGCTGAGTTTCTCCAGCACTTGTGTGTGTTTTTCCCTAAGATCCCTAGGTGTGCATAAGGATGAGGGGTATAGATAGAATAAATGCAAGCAGGCTTTTTCCACTGAGGTTGGAGGGAGACAAGAGCTAGAAAACATGGGTTAAGTGTGAAAGGGGAAACATGAGGGGGAGCTTCTTCACGCAGAGAGTGGCAAGAGTGTGGAATGAGCTGAACTGGTGAACGTAGGCTCGATATTGACACTGAAGGAAAATTTGGATAGGTACACCGATGGGAAGGCTATAGGACTGGGCAGAATAATAGTTCAGAACAGAGCAGGTGGGCTGAAGGGGCTGCTTTTGTGTTATGGTGTTCGAGGCTTCTATGCTTAAACAGCATTTCGAGGTGATATGGTGGGTGGAGTTGAGAGATGGATCAGCTTTTGGAATGGTGGAATGTGGTAGAAGAGCAGAAGTGGCCTCCTCCTCCTCTCCTCATCTGCTCCAGTGCAGTTATGCCTCTGGCCATGCACACAAGCGCAAGTTGGCCTGGAACCGTTTTGTAGCTGGACTGTTCACCCAGTGCCCACAATTTTTGTCATTATGTTTCTCGGAAGAAGAAAGTGGATTGAGAAATGCTCTCTGTGAATGTTAAGTTTAAAGGGCAGGTGGACAAGTTCTTTCAGAGATGCCTTTAATTACTTCTCCAGAATATTGGGCTTTTTTAAAAAAAAAAGATCATTGCAGTCACAAATCTACCGTAACGTGCAGTGTAACACGCTTAAGCACCGCTTCGGTATTGGGTTACATCCCAGGTATCATGGTTAGAATCGCTCACAGTTCAATCTTATTTGCTTTGAGGCTCACTTTGCAGCTGTGGTTACAGTTTCCGAAGAGCCCTGGCCTCAAGTTACTGCCTGGAAGATTAACCCCTGGCACCCAGGGACATGCTTCAAAGGGCCGCGATCCTCACATCCCTGGAACGAAGAAAATCAAAAGCAACAGGGGGGCATTGGGATGAGGCAGGGGAAAGCAGTGGGCTGAACCTCAGGGACGGAGGCAAGAGTATATCATGGAGAGGGCCAGACATGGATGGACTGAGAGGGATCTTGAACTCGCTCGGTTGGTCCAATGTATAGTAAGGAAGGGCATCCGTGGACCCTTGTTTGATTCTCTTTCTCTGGCTGTATGGGGCGTTTGGCAATTTTTCATGATTGCAAATCTTTGTAAACTAAAGGAAATTTTGTGCGATATGACATTTTCTATTTGATTTTATGACAATAAAATGATCTTGAATCTTAATATCAACAAAAACAATTCGGAGGTGGAAGACAATGCCGGAGATGTGGCACTGACACATGAATATTGAGGAACAGAAATATTTTTGGGGGAAGGTAGATAAGAATGAGATAAGATAAGAATAAGAAGGTAGATAAGTATGTAATTCGTTAGGGAAAGAGTGAGGCTCCCTTCACACTCACGCCATCCCATCACACACACTCGGGGCCAGACACAGAGTGAGGCTCCCTCCACACTTTCCCATCACACACACCCGGGGCCAGAACCGGAGTGAAGCTCCCTCCACACTGTCCCATCACACACAGTCGGGTCAGACGCAGAGTGAAGCTCCCTCCACACTGTCCCATCACTACTCCCATGGACAGAACGGGAGTTAGGCTCCCTCTGCTCTGTCCTACCACTACTCCCAGTGCCAGAACCGGAATTAGGCTCCCTCCACACTCTCCCATCACACACTCCCGGGGTCAAAACCGGAGTTAGGTTCCCTCCGCACTATCCCATCACACACTCCCTGGGCCAGACACAGAGCGAAGCTCCCTCCACACTGTCACAATCCCGGCGTCAGACAAAGAGTGAAGCTCCCTCTGCACCATCCGATCACACACTTCTGGGGCCAGTCCAGAGTGAAGCTCCCACCACACTGTCCCATCACACACTCCCAGGGTCAGACACAGAGAAATCTCCCTCCCACTGTCCCATTACCCAGTCCCAGGGTCAGACCAGAGTTTAGTTCCCTTCACCCACTCCCAGAGTCAGGCACAGAGTGAAGATCCCTCCACACCATCTCATCATACACTTCTAAGGCTCTGATTAGACGCAGAGTGTCTGACACCATCCCATCACGCTCTCAGTTTTAGTTGTGTCGAAGAGTTGACAGTTCCCTACCCTATCAGTTCTTCTCTCCCTTTGCAATATTCCCCTCTGCCATCAAATTTCTGAATGGACAATGAACCATGGACACTACCTCACTTTATCATATTTTTCTTGCACTATTTATTTATTTGGAAATGTAATTCAGAGAAATATTTACACGGCAATGCCACCACTAAACTACAAATTCCGATTCTGAATCTCTCCTCACTGATCATACACTGCACTGTATCAAGGGAATCCCATCCATTCTTCAGTACAGGGATCGAATTGGAGCACCCTGGTTTGGGCCCAAAACTGGTGAATGTGTAATCGGTTGTGATCCTAGCACTAAGAATAGATTTTGGATGAGTTCAGGATGGGTTCTTTTCCAGTTCGCTTTCAGCCAATCAACTTCATGATTTATAAGAGTCTACATTTGACAGAGTCCTTGATGGTGGGTTGATTCAGAAGATACGGGTGTATGTTGTATTTGTTCAGGATTGAAGATTATTTTATTGTCATGTAATAAAACAGATAAATGTAATATTACACTAAATATCCTCTAGTCTACTGTCAGGCTGACAAAGATTCGTCATCAGCAAAAATTGCCCAGTCCCCCTAACAGCCAGAGAATGAGAAGCAAAAGAGTCCCCCTAGGGTGACCGAATGTCCATGGCTTCAGCTGCAGTCTTCCTGCAGTCTACGCAGCCATACAGACTTCAGTCCAAACCATCAGTAGCATGAACTCCAGATGCACAGCACTGACATGATCAGGCGGCCTCCGGCACCCTCTCACATGCTGGTTTCGATACCGGGTACCCTTTCAGTCAGTCACCAGCAGTCCCTCGATCGCAGTCGCACGCAGCCTACGTGGTTTCCTCTCCTCAAGTCACTAGCCGGGTGTGTGCTCTTCAGCCTCAGAGCCCCTCACTAGTGGTCACCATCCCATGGGTCATCTCCTCTGCTTCTCCTTCTCGTGTGGGGGGGGGGAGTGGTCTCCCTGTTTTCTGGTGTCCTGTGCCAGTCCTCTGCTTCCCAGAGTCTGCACACCTCAAGACCACTGCTAATCAGCTTTGGCCCAGATTTCAAATAAAATCACCATCGGCTCCTTTAATAGACCGTTTAAAGCCTGAATAGTGCCAAAAGCGGTCAAACTGGGTGGTTGGACCCTTCAGGGGAGTGCTAAGACTTCACTTAAAAGCATTGATGGGATCGAGGGGTCTATAGATCATTGAAAGTAGCCATATATGTAGATAGGGTGTAAAGAAGGTGAGTGGGACAGTGAGTGCAAAAGTCAGGAGATCATGTTGCCCCTCGATAAAACTTTGGTTCAACCACATTTGGAGAACTGTGTGCAATTCTGGTCACCCCATGGTAGGAAGGATGTGGAGGTTTTAGAAAGAGTATAGAAGTTTAGCAGGATGTTGCTGGGACTTGGGGAAATGAGTTTCAGGGAAAGGTTAAACAGGTTAGGACTTTATTCCCTGGAGAGCAGAAGTGGGCAGCACAGTTGGTATAGCGGTTACCACAGCGCACTTACAGCACCAGCGCTTGGGACTGGACTGGGCTTTAAACCCCGCGGAGTCTGTAAGGAGTTTGTACCTTCTCCCTGTCTCTGCGTGGGTTTTCTACTGAGGCTCCTGTTTCCTCTCACGGTTCAAAACATAATGGGAGTGTGGGCTAATGTGGAGTAAATTGGGCGTCACAGACACGAGGGCTAAAATGGCCTGTTACCATGCTGTATGTCTAAATACAAAATAAAAAAAATGAGGGGAGATTTGGTAGAGGTACACAAAATTATGAGGGTATAGATAAGGTAAGAACAAAACAGGCTTTATCCACTGAGGTCATGTGTTAAAGGTGAAAGGGGAGAAATGTAGGGGCAATCTTTTCATACAGAGAGTGGTGGAAGTGTGGAACGAGCTGCCAGCTGAAATGGTGAATAGGGGCTCAATTTTAACATTTAAAGAAAAATTTGGCTAGGTACATGGATGGGAGGGGTATGGTCTAGGTGTAGGTCAGTGGGACTAGGCAGAATAATATTTTGGCACATAGTTCTCCAAAAGTTTCTTAAAGAAAGTTTGTTTAAAGTGAGGGGGGAGAGATTTCACAGGAACCTGGGGGGTAATGTCTTTACAGTGCGTGAAATCTGTGTCTAGGAGCCCGTGTAGGCCTCTGTGCAGAGGTGCCTTGTGTCTGTGGCACTTAGTGTGAGAGAAGTCACAAACGGTGGTGGGTGGGAAGGGCAGTGCGTGTGTGGAATGGGCTGGTAGAGGAGGTGGTTGAGGAAGAACTGTCCCCTCAAGTGTCTCTAAATTCCTCCCCCCCACCACACCTTATGGTTATGTCCTCTTGCCTTTCAAGATCGATAGAATTTTGGACACTGAGATCAGAGGAGGATATAGGAACTGGTCAGATCTAGGAACAAACGGAGCCAGGTTCTCTTTGAGTGACAGATTAGATATGCGTTCAGCGGCCTATTCCTAATCCTTTTCATTGAATCAGACCTGGTCAAACCCTAACTCGACAACAGACCCACTGGTGAAGGACTGCAGGCAACAGGTGCTTAATCTTTGGTTCATTGATAAAATAATACTCTTTTAGATTACTTGAGGTGGAAGAATTCTGTCTGTCAGGAGCTATGAACAACTGCACCCCTGGACAAACTGAACAGCTGTTCCAAATCTGGACTCTTTGATAGTTTCCTATTTGTTTAAGTCCTTGTAACAACCCAACTTAACCCCTGAACTCTTCCTCAACTCCCACTCCGACATTAAAGGAGCCTTGTTGGTTTTCAAGACTGTTGACCAGTCAGGGTCAGGATCGAGGCTTATGTTTTATTGGGCTTCCCGGATGAAATGGCAGAAAGGCAGACAGTGCAGATGAAGAAGGTGGAAAAGAGAGATGGTTTTCGAGGAGAGGAAGGGGCAGGGGAAGGTAAAGCATTACCTAACGGCCTTCTTCTGAGTGCCTGCAATAAGTCCCCAGAAACAGTGCCGGTGGATCGAACTGTTCGATCAGGAGTCTGTGCGGGAGCGCAGGAGGCGAATCCGCGGACACTCGGTGACTCTCTTTGGCTGCTCTTTCTCTGACTAAGGGGGCACTGGGCAATTTCTGGTGATGGTGATTCTTTGTCAGAGCAAAATAAAAGCAATTTCATGTTATTTTACAAAAAATTCTTGAATCTTATTCTTGATACAAACCACACATCCTTCACTTATTTCTTCAACTCAATCTGAGGTGCAAGTTATTCTAAAGTCAAACACTCTGAACCCTACAAACCTTTTACACATCTGTGTGCCTTTGTTATTCTAAAGAGAAAAAAGCACCCCAAAATTATTAATTTTCAACCTAGTACTAATTTCTGGGTTTCAGTTGTTCTCCAAACACTCTGAATCCCCCAGCAAGATTTTGGCATCGACCTCAAGGCTGAAACATTGGTTATGAATCTTTATCTTTGTGACCTAAAGGATGCTGTTTGACCTGCTGAGTTTCTCCGGCATTGTGTTTTTACTTCACCCACAGTACCTGCAGACCTTTGTCTTTTACCCCTGGCATCTTTCTCACTCTTGGGCAACTGTGGTTCTACGAATAAACCCCTGAAAGCAATTAAATAAATTCCAGCCTGGAATTCAACCCCTTGGTCGCTATTATTCTCTGCAAGAACCTCTGTACCCCTGGATTGGGTCCCAGCCTGTAATTAATTCTATTATATCTGTTGTTATTTCATAAACCCCTTGAACCCCTGGATTAGATCCCAGCCTGTATTCACTACTAGGTATCTGTTATTGCATATATAAACCACCAAAAGTTTTCGGTTAGATGCTAGCTAATGACTAATGATCAATATTCCTGATTTTATACATAAACCCCTGAACCCCTCAATTAAATTCCAGTCTGTATCTCACTCCAGGATGCCTGATTCTGAATATAAGCCTTTAAACCCAGCAACTTGGTTGAAGCCTATATTTCACACTTGAGTATCAGTCATTCTATGTAAAAACACTATGAACCCTCAATTTAACTCCAGTCTGTAACAAACTCCATTCTTCCCAAGTCGGACAATCAAAGGGGAAGTATTGTAGCAAAGTGGATCGACGAAAACTCCTGAACGAGTTTGACCCCTTGACCCGGGCCTCGTAAATCATGGGTCCTATTAAGCAGCATTGACTCCCTGTGTAGGATCTTTCCCTTCGTGTGTCAAGACTCCAGGCTGGAGCGCAGTTTCATGGATCTTGATGCTGAGCAATAGGTAACAGCTGGGGTGCAATGGATACGCTGTGAACTTCCCGAGCGTCACCAGGACTTTATATCCGGGAGAGAGAGGCTCGTCTCCTGGAGAAACCTGATCTCCCCACTTGGCTTCACTGCTGGGTTTATGAGTTAATGGGCAAGCAATGGAGCTCTCTGTCATGGCTTGACGTTTACGGGTGTTCTGGGCTCAGGGTCAACCTTAGCTCAGCAGCTCTGCTTAAAAGGGATGCTGTTTGTCACAATTTGCACAAATTCTACCCTTCCCACCCACCACCGTTTGTGACTTCTCTCACACTAAGTGCCACAGACACAAGGCACCTCTGCACAGAGGCCTACACGGGCTCCTAGACACAGATTTCAGATTTATTGTCTGAGTACATACATGAAATCACATAAAGACCCCGAGATTCTTTACCCTTCAAGTGAGGCAGAATTACCATTTATTGATGGTACAAGAAAAAAAACTGTGCACAGCTTACACATGTAAAATGATAAAGAGCAGTGGCAATCATCAAGGATCCACACCACCCAGCACATGCTCTGTTCTCGCTGCTGCCATCAGGAAAGGGCATAGGTTCCTCATGACTCCCACCACCAGGTTCAGGAACAGCGGCTACCCCTCCACCATCAGACTCCTCAATGACAAACTCAATCATTTAAGGACTTTTACTTTTGCACTTTACTGATTTTCTTTTTGTTCTCTCTGCATTGCACAGTCAGTTTGTTTACATTTGCTATCTGTTTACAGTTCTTTGTTTACATGTTATACGCTGTGTATGGATTATTTTTTGCACTACCAATTAAAGGCAATTCTGCCGCGCCCATAGGAAAAAGAATCTCCAGGGTTGTATGTGATGTGTATGTACCCTGACGATAAATCTGAAATCTGAGCAGTTCTGGTCACCATTTGAAAGCTGTAAAAGCACTGGCGAAGCTGCTGTCTAGAATGGAAACGCTCAGATGTGGAGAGAGATTTGATCGAATGAGATTGTTTTCCTTGGAGAATATGAGTTAGAAACTGTTAGAGGGATGCAAATTATGAAAGGCATAGACAGGGGTAGGTGCTAGGAAACTCTTCTCTGTGTGACACTGTTTCCCAGCACAAGTGTAGGAGCTTTGAATATCTGCAGAGACTAGCATCTCATTTCTCTCATCCCAGGAACGATGCTTGTAAATCTCCAGGGGTCATTCCGCCACTCACTCCCAGCAACATTTCTGGAGGCCTGGAAAATCAGAGGGAGGTGGTAAAACTGGGAACAAAGTGAAGAGCACTCAAACATAGAGGTACAGCAGGGTCATCTCTGGTGAGGGCAAATTCTTGGCCTGCATAGGTATTGTTTGTCTGTATTTGTGTTATGTTCTGGTTGTGCAGGTTTTGCACCAAGGTCCAGGGAATACTGTTTCGTTGGGTTGCACTTGTACAATCAGATGACAATGAACTTGATTTGACATTGTTGAATGAGGCGATGAGCAGTCAGGATGAGGGAGTGAGAGCAGGGATAGTGTGTGGTCACAGAGAAAGAGAGAGATGGAGAAGAGAGAGAGAGAGACGAAGACAGAGAGAGAGAGATGGAGAAAAAGAGTGAGAGAGAGAGATGGGGAAAGAGAGCAAGAGAGAGAGAGGCGGAGACAGAGAGAGAGAGATGGAGAAAAAGAGTGAGAGAGAGAGATGGAGAAAGAGAGAGAGAGAGACAGAGACAGGAATGTGTGAGAAAGAGAGATAGGGGACAGTTTGGTGGCAGAGCCAACAAGAGAAAGAGATACTGAGAGTGAGAGAGAAAGATAGCTGAATGAAGGTTTACTTGCAAGGCTAACGGGAGGGGATGATAAGACCGAGAAAGAGGGAGAAGGGGATGGAGAGAGAGAGTAAAGAGTGAGAGAGAAAGGTAGAAAGACTGCAAGAGATAGGGAAAATGGAGAGAGGAGAAAATGGAGGGAGATAGAAAGAGTACAGATAAACACAGAAAATTTAATGAATACAGAAACCAAAGTGGTTCCCCCTTCCTGGGCCTGAAACATTCTCCATTTCTCTCTCCATGGATGCTGCCTGGCCTGATGAGAGTTTCCAGCATGGTCTGGTTTCGATTTTTAAAATTTCAAATAAAAGAAATGCCACTTCAGCAGGAGAGATGGGATATAAACAGCTGACACAGGCATCATCTCCCGAGCAGTAACACAATTAGGGCGGCCGGCGATTAGACAACCACCTCAGGGGTTTTGCCTGAAGCAGTGCAATTATATCAGAAATAATACATCAATTGAAAGCAACCTTCACACACACACGTCAAGTGACAACTTCATATCAGGAGATTAGAAGTGGATATTAGAAATTATTGCAGCTTTATTGCACGTCAGTGCTGAGAACATTAGACTTGTCAAAAAGACGAGGAGATGGTGGGGGAGTTGGCTGTGAGTGGGGCAGAGAAGTCCCCAAGAGTAGAGGAAGGCATTTGTTGGTCTGGCAGCTTGAGGTTCCCTTCTGCTTTGAGGACCTATCCACCAGAGACAAGTGGTGCATTTTGGAAGGACAAACCAAGGTAGGACATACACTGACCTGCAGTCAGTACATAGTCCTCCTACCCCTCCCATCCATGTACCTGTCCAAATTCTTCTTAAATGTTAAAATTGAGCCTGCATTCACCACCTCAGCTGGCAGCTGGTTCCACATTTCCACTAATCTCTATGTGAAGAAGCTTCTCCCCAAACTTTTCCCCTTTCACCCTTAACCCATATGCTCTAGTTTGTATCTCATCTATCCTCAGTGGAAAAAGCCAACCAATATTTACCCTGTCTAGCCCCCCTCATAATTTTAAATACCTCTATCAAATCTCCCCTCATTCTTCTACCCTCTAGGGAATAAAGTTCTAATCTGTTTGACCTTTTCCAGTAACTCAGTTCCTGAAGTCCTGACAACATATAAACATATAACAATTACAGCACGGAAACAGGCCATCTCAGCACTTTTAGTCCGCTCCGAACCAAGTACTAGTAAAATTTCTCTGCACTCTTTCTATTTTATTGATATTTTTCCTGTCGTTAGGTGACCAAAACTGCACACAAAGCTCCAAATCTGGTCTCACCAAGGCGTTGTACTTTTACATAACATCCAAACTCCTGTACTCAATACTTTGATTTATAAAGGTCAAGATGCCAAAAGCTCTCTTTACAACCCTATCCACCTGTGATGCCACTTTCAGGGAATTATGTATCTGTATTCCCAGATCCCTCTGTTCTACCACACTCCTCAGTGCCCGACCATTTACTGTGTATGTCCTTTCTTGAATATTTTTTTCTGTCTTGCACAGTTTGTTTGCACTTTTTTCTTTGTTTATATTTCTCTCTTTATCTCTGTCATATTCTACATTCTATGTAACATGAAAACTCCACACAGACAGCGCTGCAGGTCAGGAGGAGGCAGGGGGGTTATTGAAGTTCCTTGACCAACTGTACTCCTGGAGGGTAAGAGACGCTGAGCCAGATCTCAAAAATAAATACAAAATGCAACTATAAAACGAAATCCCCAGCGAAACACAAATTTCCACTGTGATGCAGTTCAAAGCAGAAATACTGCTTGAATTTCTAGGCGACAGTATCCTTGGATTTATCAACTGAACGGGCACGGAAATACTGTCCATGCCTGGGGTGGAGGCCCAGGGATGATCCTGGACCCAGGCTTTAGGAAGGAGGTGAAATCCTTGGGACCGGTGTGGTGGGGGGGGGGGGGGGTGGGGAGGAGGTGGTCGAGGTGTGAACCAGCAACTCGAGTCCAAGTCAATGGAACAAAGTAGAATAGCAGTTTGGCAGAGAGCTGATGGGTTGAAGGGTCTGTTTCTGTATCGCAGGATTATATGATTCTGAATGGGTCACAATGCAATGTACAAATGTGCTGGAGAAACTCAGCAGGTCACGCTGCATCCATAGGAGGTAAAGAGTAACCAATGTTTCGGGCCTGGGCCCTTGGTCAAGTACGAGGAATTAGCAAAAATAGGCAGGCGCCTAAATAAAAAAAAGGTGGTGGGGGTGGGGGTTGTGGCAAGGAGGAGAGGAGAGGAGGAATGTAGGGGAAGGGGCAGGAGAACAGGCTAACAAGTAGGAGGTTATAGGTAGACACAACGCTGGAGAAACTCAGCAGGTGAAATAGTGCACTTTTAGATACATAATCAACGTTTTGGGCTTCAGCCCTTCATCAAGGTTTGAAAAAATGTCAGCAGGCGCCCAAACAAAATAAGATAAATCAGAATTAAAAGATGGATACCGGTGCGAGGGTAGACAAGAAGGAAACAGGTGATTGGGCAAATGGGTCGAGGGTGACTTTCTGAATGGAGAAGGAAGGGAAGGGAGTGGGGAGCTGAAGGAATGGAGACTGAGGGGAAGGGAAAGAGAGACTTGGGGGAAGGTTTTAGTGGAAATTGGAGAAATCATCTGGTTGGAGAGTGTCCAGATGGAATATAAACAGGAGGGTGAGTAGCCAGATGTCGTGGTCCACGTTGCTACCAATGACATCGATA
Organism: Narcine bancroftii; assembly: GCF_036971445.1. NCBI lineage: Eukaryota > Metazoa > Chordata > Chondrichthyes > Torpediniformes > Narcinidae > Narcine > Narcine bancroftii. The sequence goes on from NC_091471.1 coordinate 7,732,770, forward strand.
GGAGTAGAGATGAGGTCCTGAAGAGGGACTAGGTGGATAGGATAGTTAAGACGGCCCATGGGATGCTGGGCTTCATTCGTCAGGGGAATGAATTCAAGAGGTCATGTTGCAATTCTACAAATCTCTGGTGAAACCACACTTGGAATGTTGTGTTCAGTTCTGGTCACCTTGTTACAGGAAGGATGTGGAAGCTGTGGAGAGGAGATTTACCAGGATGTTGCCTGGATTGGTAATTAAGTCTTATGAGGCAAGGTTAGCAGAGCTGGGACTTTTCTCTTTGGAACATAGAGAGCTAAGAAGTGACTTAATAGAGGTCTAAAAGATTCTGAGAGGCTTAGATAGGGTAAGCAGCCAACATCTTTTTCCAAGGGCAGGAATAGCAAACACCAGAGGACTCCTGACAAAATGAAGGGAGGGAGGTTCAGGGGAGATGACAGGGGTAAGTGTTTTACACAGTGAGTTGTGGGGGCCTGGAATGCCTTGCCAGGGATGGTGGTGGAGGCTGGAACATTAGGGGCATTTAAGAGACTCTTAGACGGGCACATGAATGGAAGAAAAATAGGTTACGAGTAGGGAGGATTTTGTTTTATTTATTTTGGCGGGAATATATAGGTTGGCACAACATCAAGGGCCGAAGGTCCTGTATTGCACTATGTTGTTCCCAGGGGCCAGGCCAGGCTCGAAAGTTAGGGGGATTGAGCACATAAAAAAGGAACCATGACACATGATGAGTCAATGGTTGAATGGTGGGTCACACTGATTTTTCGGTGGCTTTGGGGCAGAGGGGGGGGTTGTGGCGATGTCGGGGCGGCTGTGGCGATGGAGAGGGAAGGTGGCAGTGGTGACAGTGGAGTGGGGTGGGGGTGGGGTTGCGGCGGCATTGGACCAGAAGGGGAGAGAGATGCGAGATGCCACTTTTGAAGAACGTGCACCCCCCCCCCAACCGTAGCTACGCCATTGGTTGGTTTTTCCATTTTGCGAGTGGCCTTGGTTTGACAGTGCTTGAGGCCAGCAGACATGTCAGAGTGGGAATGGGGTGTGGAATTAAAGCAGTTGGACACTGGGAGGTCTCTGTTATCACACCAGACAGAGTGAAGGTGGTCAATGAACCACTCTCCCAGTGGGTGTAGAGGAGACCACCATGGGAGCACTGGATGCAGTAGATGACTTCTGTAGATTCACAAGTGAAGCGTCACTTGAAAAGACTGGATGCTTGAATGGGTCTTCCGGTGTCTCCAGGTGCTCCAGTTTCCTCCCACTTAAGTAGGTTAATTAGTCACAAGTTTAGTTGACTGGCCTGGACCCGTAAGCCAGAAGGGACTGATACCGTGGTGCTTCTCTAAAAAATAATTTGAAAGCATTGAGACCTTTTGTACGGGGATGAAGGCACACAGGAATTGGATGTCCAAGTTAAAATTAGGTGGTCGAGCCAGAGATAGTAAGTAGTGGAAATTTCTCCTCAGATGGTCCCTGATCTGTTGAGCTCCTCTCTTTGGCTTGGCTTCGCGGACGAAGATTTATGGAGGGGGTAAAAGTCCATGTCCGCTGTAGGCCCGCCCGCGGCCGACAAGTCCGATGCGGGACAGGCAGACACGGCCGCAGCGGCTGCAGGGGAAAATTGGTTGGTCGGGCCTGGGCGTTGGGTTCCCCCTCCCCTCCCCCCGTCAGTGAGGCGGGCTCTGCGGTCCCCTCCAAAGGAGGCCGCTGCCCGCCAAACTGTGAGGCGCCAAGACGCACGGCCTGAGGCGATATACTCCTCTAGTACTGAGCATATTGCTCCTCCATAAACCTCTGCTCTGTGTTTTTTGACATTTCTACCCTGGGCAAAAGACTCTATTTCATGGAAGACTTGGGCCAAAGTTTCTATCACTAATAACAGAAGGTGTGCCTAAGCCTCCTTTACGCTTTGTCTGCCGGACGACACCTCTGGGATGTACGTGGTGGCCTCTCCCACATCTCTGTTGTTTATCTGGTCCCTTTCACTGCCGAGAACATCCTGCTGTGAGCAGGGTGATTAATCAGTGAAGAATGGTATGTTTTTATCCATGACTCAGTGACGGTGCATTGCACTGACCTTTCTGCTCCTTCCCCTTTCTCCGATGCACGCTATTAATCACTCGTTAATGACCCCTGGTCTCAGAACGAGCTGTCTGATCTTATCCTACTCCGCAGTTCCAGTGAACATGGAGCTTTTGCAGGTTAATTCGCTTCCACATCCCCTTCCAGAAATGCCCACCTCTCTCCAAAGATTAATGCTAGCCTCATGGAACAGCGCAGGAACAGGAACACAGGTCTGTGCTGGTCATGAGGCCCAAGTTGAATTAAAACTCTGCTCCTTGCCTGTGATCCATGGCCCTCCATTCTCTTCATATTTATATTTCCATGGGATGGCACAGTTGGCGTAGCGATTAGCACAATACATTTACAGTGCCAGACATCGGGACTGGGATTCCAATCTCGCGTTGTCTGTAATGAGTTTGTGCATTCTTCCCATGAATGTGTGGGTTTTTCCTTCAAAATGTACCGGGGGTGTAGGCCAATTGGCTGTAAATTGGACAACATGGATTCATGGGCCGAAATGCTATGTCTAAATTTAAAATTTAAATCTAGAAGCCTCTTAAATACTACAATGGTACCTGCTTCCACCACTACCCCGGGCAGCCCGTTCCACGCACCCACAACTCCCTATGTGTACTTACCCCACACATCTTCCTCAAACATCTCCACATCCCTCAGTTTCACTGAATCAGGCCCGGTATATGACATTTTAACCATGGGAAAAAAGATTTTGATTGTCTACCCTGTCAATGCATCTCAGATTTTTATAATCCATCAGGTCATCACTCAACCCAAGGCTGACACCAAGGAGGGACATTCATGGGCATTGCTCCCCCCAAAATGAGGTATTTAGACCACCCCTCACTAGCGTCACTAGTCTCTACGTGATATAACCATTGCATTTGTCCTTTATGTCGGAAGGCGGCGGTGCACAAAGGAGGTTCATGGTAGGCAGGTAAGTATCACCACCTCTCGCCTCCCCCCGCTGAGTTTTCGAATGTCAGATTGTGCCCCCTGCGGTTAACCTAATGACCCCCCCCCACCACTAAGACTTGATCTGACGCCGCCTCTGATGGTCCAGAGAAAACAACTTAAGTTTGTCCAACCCTTCCCCACAACTCATACCCTCCAATCCAGACAGCATCCTGCACAGCTTCTTCTGTATTCTTTCCAAAGTCTCCACACCTTTCTTGTAATGGGATGACTGGAATTGCACACTGCATTCCAATTGCGGCCACAAACGAGCTGGAGAACGTGTTGGATGGCATGGTTGGTGTAGCGGATAGTGCAATGCCATTACAGCACTAGCGATCGGGACAGGGGCTCCAATCCCGTGCTGTCTGTTCTCCCCGTGTCTTTTTTTCTGAATATTTTATTTAAAACTTTTTCATACATGATTGTACAAGTTCAAGAAAAAAACAAATTAAGATTACACACATGATGGTATTCACCCCCACCCCAACCCCCCATGTCCCAACCACCTCCCCCAAAACAATTAAATATCAGATATAATATAAACATAAAGAAAAAGAAGAACATGTTTTTTTAGGATTGTACAGAGTGATGCCGCCTAGCCCAGATACATAAGAATTCCTGATTACAATTCAGACGAGAATCTCACAGGTCTAGAGGCATGGAGAGGACATTATTACAAATTAAATCCTAATATTTGGGCACATGGGTACCAAATTTGCAAAAACATAGTATATTAGTTTCTCAAGCTAAATATAATTTAAACTTTGAATTTCTGTATGCCATATGGGCAGACCTAAAGATGTATCAGATTTCCAAGTAACTGCAAAACGTTTCCTCGCCACCACTAATGCTAATTTAACTAATTCCAAATGGTACATTAATCATTTTAATTTAGGTATAAGACCTTTAATGTTTTCTAATAAAATATAAATCTGGATTTTGCGGGAAAACAGTTCCAGTAATTTGTTCCCAAAAGTTATGTAAATCTGCTCAAAAGGGCCTTACATTATCAAGACCAAGTAGAGTGCAAGAAAGTTCCCACATTTTCATCACACCTAAAACATTGAGCCAGTAACTTGGATTTTAATCTGTTCCACTACTGTGGCATAAGATATAACTGATGTGAAAAATGATATTGAACTAATCTAATTCTTCTGTTAATAGCATTTGCCATACAATCCCTTCACAAATCTATCCATATTTGCTCATCATTTACAATATTCCGATCTGTTTCCCACCTCTGTCTGGACTTGTGAATTCTTCATTTACGAGATCCGACTTGTAACAGAGCATATGTCATAGAAGTAAATCAGTAGTTCTCAACCTTTTTCTTTCCACTCACATCCCTATGTCGCCGATGCTCTGTAAGGGATTGCTTAAGGTGGGATGTGGGTGGGAAGGGAAGGTTGAGAATCACTGCTCTAGACCTAATTGTTACTTAAATATTTTGCTTGAGAAAAATTGTCATTGGTCCATTTCCTTTGGAGTTACGAAACCTTGAACATAACGAGTCAATTAGGGACGATTAAAACAGTGGTTTTCAAACTCTTTCTTTCCACTCACATCCCACCTTAAGCAATCCTTTACAGAGCACCAATGGCATATGGATTCTTAAAGTGGAATGTGAATGGAAAGAAAAAGGTTGAGAACCATTGAAGTAAACCTTTTAACAGTTTCTCTCCTAACAAGAAGTTCTACCTCAGTACAACTAGGCCACCACATATTTGGTCCTAACTAATCACTCAAATATGCTCTTAATTGAAAATAGCAGAAGGATGTTATGAGGTATAGCATATTTATTTCTCAATTGCTCAAATGACATTAATTCCCCTTTCATAACAATGTTCAAAATTTATGAAACCAAATATTCAAAAATTGATTATCCTTTGAAAAAGATATAAGGGGATTTTGAATCAAAGACATTTTGGGCAATATTCATCTTGTTCCAAATATTGATTAAACGTTTCAATAATGATGTATCCTTATCACCAACTAGCAATTTTGATTCCCATTTGCGTATAAATTCTTCTGGTTTCCTCTCTCCTATTTTATTCAATTCTATGTTAACTCATGCTGATTTTTCATTTTCGAAAAGGGAAGCCAGAAATCTAACTTGGGCCGCTCACTAATAATTTTTAAAATTAGGAAGCTGTAGACCTCCCATTTCATATTTCTCTATAAAAACTCTTGACTTTTTATCTTTCCAAAGAAATTACCTTTATTCAATTCTTGAAAATAATTTTGAGGTACTGAAATAATTAATGTTTGAAAAAGATATTGTATTCTTTGAAATATATTAATCTTCTCCCTGTGGCTGCACAGGTTTTCCCTAGGGGCTCCGGTTTCCTCCCACCGTTCAAAACCTACCGATGCTGCAGGGTAATTGGGTGTGATTTGGTGGCACGGACTCAAGGGCCAAAATGGCCTGTTGCCGGGCTGTATGTCTAAATTTAAAATTAATTGAAAAATTTAAACTCAGCGAGTCACGCAGCATCTAGAGGAAGGAAAGGGTAACTGACATTTTGGGCCAGGCCCTTCATCACAACATCCTTTCTCTTGGGCTTAATGTTGCCGGGATTGCAGTATCTAGAATACAATGAAAGATTGAGTAGACTGGGTCTTTATTCATTGGAGCGTAGAAGGTTGAGGGGGGATTTGATAGAGGTATATAAAATTATGAGGGGGATAGATAGAGTAGAAGTGAATCGGCTCTTCCCCTTGAGGGTAGGTGAGATTGGAATGAGGGGTCATGTTAAAGGTTAGGGGGCAAAAGTTTAGAAGTAACGTGAGAGGGAACTTCTTCACTCAGAGTGATGGCTGAGTGGAATGACCTTCTGGAAGAGGTGGTTGCAGCAGGATCCATTTTGTCAGTTAAGAAAAAGTTGGATAGGTGCATGGAGGTGAGGGGATTGGAGGGTTATGGACAGGGTACAGATAAGTGGGACTAGAGGAGATCACTTAAATTGGTATGGACTAGAGGGGCCGAAAGTTTCCCTACTGTAATTGTTATATGGTTATATGGCTAATGCACTGCCCAATGATGCCAAACATATCATACGTCTTCTTTTCCACTGTGTGGCCACTTCCAAAATGGACCTGAACCCACTGATCTGGCTATGCATCAGAAAACTTAGACCCAGTGAACGACCAGTGTCAAACCTCCAGAACAGGATGGTGTGAGACTTTGAGGGGTTCCTTCAACAAGTAGACTGACTGTTGTTGTGTTCACTAAGACTATTCCCTTTTGATTGGGACCACATCCTCAACTCTCCTTCCTTCCACTGACATGGACTGGGGCGTGCACTGTCCACAGAATACACTGCAGTTATTTGTTCAAACCCACCACCTCTCTGACCAGATAGACAGATAGATAGAACATTACAGAGCAGTACAGGCCCTTGGGCTCAGAATGTTGTGCCGACCTATTCAACAATCTAAACCTTCCCAACCTCACACCCAATAACCTCCATTTTTCTTACATCCATGTGCCTATTTAAGAATCTTTTAAATATTCACATTGTACTGGCCTCCACCACCACCCCTGGCAAGGCATTCCAGGCACCCACTACTCTCTGTGTACAGACCTTATCACTGAGATCGCCCTAAACTTTTCTCTGCTCACCTTGTACAGATATCCTCTGGTATTTGCTACTCTCACCAGGTAAAGTTTTTCACTTTATCCTCATATAAATTCTGGAAGAGAGAATTTCATTCTTCCTCCCAAACTTTTGGGGAGCTGGTGGTAAATTCTGCTGGGGGAAATTTCTGCTCCTTTGTGTTCAAGGGGGTATCTGTCATTGGGAGTGAAACATGAAAGTCTGGAGATGCTGTGATTGTATTAAAAACACAGAGATGCTGGAGGAACTCAGTCGGTCTCACAGTGTCTAGAGGAGGTAACGATATATAACAGATGTTTCAAGCTGAGCCCTTCCTCAAGGTATATGGAAGAAGGACTCAAGCATGAAAACATCAGATATACACCTCTGAACGAAACACACAAAAACTGTGATTGTAGTGAAAATGCAAAAATGCTGGAGGACCTCAGTAAGTTAGGCAGTGTCCATAGGAGGTAAAAGTACCTTGAAGAAGGGTTTGGGTCCAAAACGTCAGTAATATATCTTTACCTCGTGTGGACACTGCAAGACCACCGAATTCCTCTGGCATTTCTGTGCTTGTCAATCGGCGATGAAGTGAGTTATTGTTGGGGTGTGTGGGTCCGTGTTGGAACGGTGGTTAGATTTTGGGTGGGATGTCAGAATTGGAATCAGATGGCTGGGTCTGTGTGGCGATGGATGACCTCGGCTTGGATCTTGCTACGCCCAAATCGACTGCTGCATTTTCTTGTGTGAAAGAGTGTGAAAGCACGCACCAACAGGCTTGAAGATAATTTCTTCCCTGCAGCTATCAGGCTCAGAGTTCAAAGTGGAAGTTCAGATTTGTTGTCAAGCGTACAAACATGAGATCACACACAACCCTGAGATTCTTTTTCCTGTGGGCCAGTCAGACTGTCTACTTATCAATACCGCTGAAAAAAAACTACGCTCAAGTAGCGATACATATGCAAAAGAGAGAAATGTAAACAAGAAAGGAAGTGCATACAGACTGTGCAATACAGAAAATAAATATTCAATAATAATTACTACGCAAAGTAAGAGTTCTTAAATGCATCCCTGATTGAGTTTGTTGTTTGAGGAGTCTGATGGTGAAGGGGGAGCACCTTTTCCTGAACCTGGGGGTGCGAGCCCTGTGGCCCCTAGACCTCTTTCCTGAGGGCAGCAGCGAGAACAGAGTGTGTGCTGGGTGGTGTGGATCCTTGATGATTGCTGCTGCTCTCCGACGGCGGTGTTCCCTGTAGATGTTCTTGATGGTGGGGAGGGCTTTGCCTGTGACGTCCTGGGGTGCGTCCGCTGCCTTTATGCAGGGCTTCATGCTCAGGGGTGTTGGTGCCCCCACACCAAGCCGTGATGTTCCCGAGCGAACTCCACCACAGTGCGCTCACTCTGCCCTTGCCTGGTGCTAATTTTTACTGTCATCCTATACTCTGTAAATTGTGCTCTTTACATGGCTGGAGAATGTTAGAGATAGTCTATCAGTCTGCTCGCAGGAGGAGTTTTCTCAATGTACAAAGTGAGAAATAAACCAATAAAACAACAGCAACAATAATGCCTCTCGTGATTATCTTGGATTTCTGGTTCCCCTCCAGAGAAAACAGCCCAGGTTTGGCTGACTTGACCTGCAGCGTTCTGTCAGCAATGGGCATTTCCCTCTGGTGGGAGGCGAGGGGCTGATGGACATTGCATTTTGTTCGGTCAAACTTGATGGCTAAAGGGAGGCTTCTTAACAGTGCGGAAGAACAGAGGAACCTTAGGCTCTAAATCCAACCATCTCTCAAGGTCACCGCGCAGGTTGATAGGATGCTTAAGAAGGCCTGCGGGATGCTAAGTTCGGGAGTCATGTTGCAGCTCTACAAAGCTCTGGAGAGACCATACATTCAGAGTTTTGCGTTCACTCCTATTCACCTCATTGTAGGAAAGATGTGGAAGCTATGGAGAGGGTGCAGAGGAGATTTACCAGGATGTTACATGGATTGGAAAACAAGTCTTTATTAAAATTTGTTTTTATTAAGGATTTTCAATCAACATGGATTTACAAAACATGGATTTGCAAAGAAACATCACAGATATATACAATAAAGTATCAAAACCGAACTACATGTTGAGATCCAAAGAAAGTAGCAACACATTATTAGAATGATCAAATCTTGCACGATGGTTTACAAGTACAACATTACACAACGTTGCCGATCCCTCAAAGGAAAGTAGGAAACAGTAAAAAGAAAAGAAGAAAAGAAATAAAGGATAAAGAGAAAGACGTTCTCCCGAAAGGAAAAGGAAAATAATAAAAAGGGGTAATTTTCCCACATGATGTGACACAATCATCTGTTTTCCAAAAGCTTTAATTGCATTCAGATGAAAGATTAAGTGATTCATCCAGAGCTTCCTTCCTTCCTTAAGGGATAAATATCTTGGTGTGGACACCACTAGGGATACTGAAGATAGTGGTATTGGAGACCGGTGGGGGAGGGGGGTCATCAAAGGAATAGCCCCCTATATATCTTAAATACAGGTTCCATATTCTTAAAAACATGCTGTAATCATTTCTAAGGTTGTAAATAATCTTCTTACAAAGAAAATTTGTCTTATGAGGCAAGGTTAGCAGAGCTAGGGATTTTCTCTTTGGAGCGAAGAAGGATGCAAAGAGACTTAATAGAGGTCAACTAGATTCTGAGAGGCATTGATAAGGTGGACGGCCAGCATCGTTTCCCCAGGGCAGAATTAGCAAACATCAGAAGACACGTGTACAAAGTGAAGAGCGGAAAGTTTAGGGGTAGTTTTTTTACATAGAGAGTTGTGGGTGCTTGAAATGCCGTGCCAGGGATAATGACGGAGGCTGGGACAATAGGGGCATTTAAAAGACACATGGATGGAAGAAAAATAGAGGGTTATGAAGTAGAGAAGGTTGAATTCATTTTAGGTAAATATGGGTCAGCGCACGTGGACCAAATGGCCTGCACTGTCCTGTAATGCTCTACATTCTAGGTTCTATATTCTATTGTTACTTCCCAGCCCTGTTCTCTCTCTCTTCCTCCCACTTACTGGGTGGTTGGTGTCAGAATCCATCGCTTGTAAACTTTCTCCGGAGCCAGGGAGAGACTCCCATAAAGTCAGGAGTGGTATGCTCTGTGCTAATTAGTTCTGATGGTGTTCTTGGTCAGGACATCTGATAGCCACCATGGTTGAGTGGGACAGTGCATTAAGCTGGACAGTTTTATCATGCTTTAGGATAGAGATAAACAGACCTCGGAGTGTCATCTTTCAAGGGCGCTCTTGCCTCTCTGCCCAACACTCACACAATGTTGGTCCTGGCCCCTTGCCTCCCCGCCACCCCCCCCCCCCCCCCCACTTTCACTAATGCAGCAAGGACAGGATTCTCCTCATCCTCACCTGCCATCCCACAAGCCTCTGAATCCAATATGGGTGGGACAGTATGGTTAGCACAAAGGTGTCACAGCATTAGTGACTGGGGTTCAAATTCCGCACTACCTGCAAGGAGTTTATATGTTCTCTTTATTTCTGCATGGCTTTTCCCCGGGGCTCTGGTTTCCCTTTACCGTTCAAACGTTTCGGGGGTTGTAGGTCAATTGGGTGCAATTGGGCCGCACGGACTCGAGGGCCGAAAGGGTCTGTAACTGAGAATTATTTTATTTTACTTCTGCAATTTCCTCCACTACTGGTCAGTTTCCCCTCTCCTCCTCTCTCTGCCTTCTGCAGGGACCCACTCCATCCATGACTCCCTCGTCCACTCCCCTACTTCCCACCAATCGCCCCCTTGGTACTGACCATTGTCTGAAAGAAATGCTTTTCTTGCACCCACACCTCCTCCCTCACCACCATTCGAGGCCCCAAACTGTCCTTCCAATTGAAGCAACACTTCCCTTGTGAATCTGCAGGGGTTGTCTATGGCATCTGGCGCTCCTCTACATCTCCTCTACATCGGAAAGACTAAACGCAGGCTGGGAGGTCACTTTGTTGAATACCTTGGCTCTGTTCGCTGTGATAGCAAAGACCTCCAAGTGGCCAATCATTTCAATTCCACACCCCATTCCCCCCACTGGCATGTCTGTCTATGGCAGACCGAGGCTACCCCCAATTTGTGGAATGATACTTTGTATTCCATTTGGGCACCATCCAACCACATGGCATTAACATTGACCTCTCCAATTTCCATAAACCCCTCTCTCCTCCAGCTCTCCACCCCTACCCTTCTCCTATCAGAGAACTATCTTTCTTAGACCTCTCTCCATCACTTCTCCGCCTCTTTCTCTTCTCCTCTCCTGCGTCCACCTACTGTCCTGTTAGCCTGTGCTCCTCCTCCATTCCCTTCCTACCCCCACTAACCCCACTCCTTTGATTCTGCCTGGCTTTCAACATTCCTGTCAACGGGCCCAGGCCCGAAACATCAACTGTCTTTTGTTTCCTGTGGTTGCTGTGTAACCTGCTGAATTTCTCCAGCACTCACGGGTGGGCCGCACCCAACAGCCCTGCCCTCCCTGCCGCAGAGATTGAGCAAAAGGTGGATGGTGGGGTTGGGCAGCGGGTCGAAGTGCTGCGTCCTAGAATGAGGGACTTGGGTTCAATCCTGACCACCAGCACTTTCTGTGTGGAGCTTGTGGATTTAAAGAAAAATTAATTCAATACTTGACTAAAATGTAAACATTAAAAAATCACTGCAAAAAAGAGTGCATAATGCTTGAATTTATGTTCAAAAATTAACATTATAAAAGAAAAATACAGTATACCATTTAATTTCTTAAGCATGGGGTCATTTGTTAGCACGGTGCATCCATGACGCTTACACACACACACACACAAAACCCACTAAATTTAAGAAGTTTTTGTAAAGTCCAGATTCTTGGCTGGCCCTGATTTCTGGCATCCGTGTTTTTGGACTTCTCCTGTAGAGGGGTATAGGAGCAAGGTAGGAACAGAGTAGATTGTTGTGGAATAGGTTTCCCTAGGTCGGCACAACATTGCAGGCTGAAGGGTAATGTTCTCTGCTCCAGTTTCTTCCCTCATCCCAAACGTTAGGTTAACTGAGTGAAGCAGAATCCACTCGAGGAACTCAGCAGGTCGAACAGCATCAGTGGGAGAAAAAGGAATGGCCGGCGCCTCGAGCCAAAACCATTCCTCTGTCCTGACGATGGAGTGGAACCTCCTCTGCACTCTTTCCAGTGCGGCACCACATCCCATCCTTCCTGCAGTGTCGGGAGCAGACCTCCAAGTGTGGCCGAACCGGTGTTTAACAGACTTGCAAAATGGTAGGTTGTTGGCTTGGACCAGTGGTTTTCAACCTTTTTCCTTCCACTCACATCCCATTTAAGTATTCCCTATGCCATTGGTGCTCTGTGATTAGAAAGGGATTGCTTAAGGTGGGATATGGGTGGGTGGAAAGAAAAAGGTTGAAAACCACTGTTTTAATCATCCCTCATTAGCTCTTTATGTGCACGGTTTCATAGCTCCTAAGGAAATGGGCCAATGACAATTTTTCAAGCAAAGTATGTCAGTAACAATTGGGTCAAGAGCAATGATTCTCAACCTTCCTTTCCCATTCACACACCACCTTAAACAATCCCTAATCACAGAGCACTGAAGGTATTGGGAATACTTAAAGTGGGATGTGAGTGGAAAGAAAAATGTTGAGAACTACTTGGGCGGAATAAACCTTTTGGAAAAGCTTTGTCAGAGAAGCAATCCTGCAGAGCAAAGAGAGAGAGAGAGAGAGTTCAGAATAGAAATGGATAAACAACAAAGGAACAAATGTACGTGTGGCTGGAAAGGTCAGGAGTTGATTCTGAAGAGTTTTATGTGGTTTTAATTTAGGTTTAGTTACAGAATGATTTATGTAAACAGGCTGCTGTCCAGATATTCCACATCAATCAGTCTCCAAAAGGCAGCCCCAAAGGATTGTTTGGGCACCTCTGCCCAACCTCGGGATCCCCCTGATCGGTTGACCTCCCAGACTGTGTAGACATGTGGGGAACCATCCCCTCGATTAATTTTTTGCTGGGTGTCCCTCTGGGGAGAATCATTTGATGCCCCCGTCCGCACTACAATGAGCGCGGAGAACCTCTAGATATCCCTCCTTCCCTCAAGAGTTGAATAGAGGCCCAGGAGAACCTTCAAACATTGCTTTATTTTACTTTAAGGTTTCCACTGGACATTGCAGATAACTTGATAGGTTTTAGTGTGACTTGGCCGAACTCTGCGGTTGTTACCTCAGCACTCTTCACTTGGTTGACTCCTCTGCTGTACTCTGTTCAAACTCTGTTATAGGTGTATATCTAAATTTAAATTATGTCCTAACTCGCTCACTATTAACTACTGGATCACCTTACTGGTTCCCTGAGCATGCCCATCCCCATCTCCAACAATTCACACCAGTTTGGCAATGTCCTACACACCCGCAACCCTCCAACGATTCTCTGTTCATCCAAAGACTCCCAATATTTGTCTCTAATAGTTATCTCCAGCAAAGAGTCATGGAACAAAAGAACACAGATACAGGGTCTTCAGCCCATCCTGTCAATACTAACCATTGTATCTATCCATACCAATGTCATTTACTGGCTCTCTTTAGCCCTCTGTACTTAGACATGTCAAGTATCTGCCTTGGACCTAAACCCTTCCTTGAAACTTCTCCTCTCTCTCTCTCTCTCTCTCTCTCTCTCTCTCTCTCTCTCTCTCTCTCTCTCTCTCTCTCTCTCTCTCTCTCTCTCCCCTTTCTGTCTGATGGCTGTCTGTCTCTCTCACTCAATCTCTCTCCACCCCATCTCCCTGTCCTGCTCTCTTTCTCTCTCCCTCTTTCTCTCTCTCCTTCCCTGTCTAATGGCTATTTGTCTGTCTGTCTGTCTCTCTCACTTTATCTCTCTCCCCTCTTCCTTTCCCGGTACTACTCTCTCTTACTCTCTCTCTCTCTCTCTCTCTCTCTCTCTCTCTCTCTCTCTCTCTCTCTCTCCCTCTCTCTCTCTCTCTCCCCCCATCTCCCTCTCTATTTCTCTCTCTCTCCCTTTCTGTCTGGTCTGTCTGTTTGTCTGTCTCTCTCACTTTATCTCTCTCCCCTCTTCCTTTCCCAGTACTGCTCTCTCTCTCTCTCTCTTTCTCCCTCTCTCTCTCTCCCCCCACCCCCCTCTCTATTTCTCTCTCTCTCCCTTTCTGTCTGGTCTGTCTGTCTGTCTGTCTCTCTCACTTTATCTCTCTCCCCTCTTCCTTTCCCAGTACTGCTCTCTCTCTCTCTCCCTCTCTCCCTCTCTCTCTCTCCCCTATCCCCCTCTCTATTTCTCTCTCTCTCTCTTTCTGTCTGGTCTGTCTGTCACTCCCTCTCTCTCTCTCTCTCCCTCCCTCCCTGACGTCTGTCTGTCTGTCTCTCTCACTTTATCTCTCTCCCCTCTTCCTTTCCCAGTACTGCTCTCTCTCTCTCTCTTTCTCTCTCTCTCTCTCTCTCTCCCTCTCTCCCTCTCTCTCTCTCCCCCACCCCCTCTCTATTTCTCTCTCTCTCCCTTTCTGTCTGGTCTGTCTGTCTGTCTGTCTCTCTCACTTTATCTCTCTCCCCTCTTCCTTTCCCAGTACTGCTCTCTCTCTCTCTCTTTCTCTCTCTCTCTCTCTCCCTCTCTCCCTCTCTCTCTCTCCCCCACCCCCCTCTCTATTTCTCTCTCTCTCTCTTTCTGTCTGGTCTGTCTGTCACTCCCTCTCTCTCTCTCTCTCCCTCCCTCCCTGACGTCTGTCTGTCTGTCTCTCTCTCTATCTCTCCCCCTCCCTCCCTTCCTGTCTGATGGCTCTGTGTATATGCATATGTCTCTCTCTCTCTCTCTCTCTCTCTCTCTCTCTCTCTCTCTCTCACTCTTCTTGCTGCACAAGTTGTTAGGGTTGTTAAGAAGATGTATGGTGTGCTGGCCTTCATTAGTTAGGGATTGAATGCAACAGCCATGATGTAATGTTGCAGTTCCACAAAACTCTATTTTGACCACTCTTGGAATATTGTGTTTAGTTCTGGTCACCTCATTAAAGGAATGGTGTGGAAGCTTTGGAAAGGGTGAAGAAGAGTTTTACCAGGGTGTTGCCTGGATTGGAGAACCTCTCTTATGAATCAGGGTTAATAGAGCTGGGGTTTTTCTCTTTAGAGCGAAGAAGGATAAAACATGACTTGAAGACATGGACACGATTATCAGATAATCAGGACATTTTTCCTGGGGTTACAATAGCAAATACCAAAGGTTAAGGTGAGGGGAGGATAGTTTAGGGGAGGCGTCAGAGGTAACCCTCTCCTCTCCACCCTCTCCCAGAGAGTGGAGGGTGCCTGGAATACATTGCCTGGGGAGTGGTGGAGGCTGGAACAATGGAGTCATTTGAAATACTCCTGGACATATGGATGAAAGAAACGCGAAGGGTTATGGGTGTGAGGAAGGGAAGAGTTAGATTGTTGTGGAGAAGGTTTATATAGGTCATCACAGCACTGTGGGCTGAAGGGCCTGTACTGAGCCGCAATATTCTATGTTCTGGTCTCTCTCACTTTCTCTCTCTCTATCACTTCCTCTCCATCTCTCTTACACCCTCTCTCTCGTTCGTCCTTTAAAATGCATGAGGCTTTTGTTAATTTAGTCTACCCTGCAAACCAGTCTTGGATGCAGCATCTCTGGAAGGAGAGCAATGGCCACTGTTTCAGATTAGACAAGGAACAGAGCAGTGGTTCTCAACCTTTCTCTTTCCACTCATATCCCACTTTAAGTATTCCCGATGTCATCAGTGCTCTGTGATCAGTAAGGGATTGCTTAAGATGGGATGTGAGTGGGAAGGGAAGGTTGAGAATCACTGCTCTAGACCCGATTGTTACTGAAAAATTTTGCTTGAGAAAAATTGTCATCGGCCCATTTCCTTTGGAATTCTGAAACCGTGCACATAACGAGTCAATGACGTATGGTTAAAACAGTGGTTTTCAAACTTTTTCTTTCCACCCACCCAGATCCCACCTTAAGCAATCCCTTACTAATCACAGAGCACCCAATGTGGACAGGTGAAGGTGGAGGGGAAAGGTTTTCAGAGGATAGTGGACACAAGGATCTGGAGGAGGAGAGAGGCACCGTTAGCAAAGCAGACAAGGGTGGAGGGGAGAGAGGTGTTGAGGATAATGGGGAAGGGGTGGCGGGGAGAGGGGTGCAGATAGCAGAGTGGACAGGGGTGCAGGGGAGATGCTGGAGGAAGTGGTTGTGTTTGGATGGACAATTTGGTGGAGATGGTGTGGGAGAGAGATGTACAATATCATACGCTGGTTTGTATGGTAGGACTATGCGCACTCCTCCTGTTCTAACTTCCTTCACATTTTGGCTCAAAATGTCGACCATTTGTTTCTCCTCCTAACACAGCTGAGTTTCTCCAGGAAATTGACTGATCATAAATCCATAAGAGATTGGAGCAGAATAAGGCCATTTGGCCCATCAAGTCTATTCCACCATTTGAACCATGCATTATTCCTTTCAATCCCATTGTCCCACAAACTTACTGAGCAAGAACCTCTGCTTTAAATTCACCGTTCATCCCAGGTGATCCCCTGGCTGGACCCTCGCCTCAGCAGTCTGCCCACTGGAGCTCCAGGCACCTTTAATGCGGACTTACCTCCTGGACCCAGCATTCTGCCTGGCTATCTGAACTCCAGAGGCCTCGAACGAAGCAGATACTTACTGTGGTCTAAAGTAGAATGCGTGTAATAGTCGATCTCTGAAATTTTCCTCTAAAAATTGGTCCCCAAATCTTGACTGTTACACACTTTTATGGTACATATGCTTAATTTCATGACGATAAAAGAATTAAAAATCCTCTCCATGCTTACTCTATCCAGCTCTTTCAATATGGATCAAACCTTCCCACGTACCTATAGAAGTCCATTTTGTGTCCTTTCTTCTTTGGCTTGTCTTCGTGGACGAAGATTTATGGAGGGGGTAAATGTCCACGTCAGCTGCAGGCTCGTTTGTGGCTGACAAGTCTGATGCGGGACAGGCAGACACGGTTGCAGCTGTTGCAGGGGAAAATTGGTTGGTTGGGGTTGGGTGTTGGGTTTTTCCTCCTTTGTCTTTTGTCAGTGAGGTGGGCTCTGCGGTCTTCTTCAAAGGAGGTTGCTGCCCGCCGAACTGTGAGGCGCCAAGATATACGGTTTGAGGCGATATCAGGCCACTGGCGATGGTCAATGTGGCAGACACCAAGAGATTTCTTTAGGCAGTCCTTGTACCTCTTCTTTGGTGCACCTCTGTCACGGTGGCCAGTGGAGAGCTCGCCATATAACACGATCTTGGGAAGGCGATGGTCCTCCATTCTGGAGACGTGACCCACCCAGCGCAGCTGGATCTTCAGCAGTGTGTACTCGATGCTGTCGACCTCTGCCATCTCGAGTACTTCGATGTTAGGGATGAAGTCGCTCCAATGAATGTTGAGGATGGAGTGGAGACAACGCTAGTGGAAGCGTTCTAGGAGCTGTAGGTGATGCCGGTAGAGGACCCATGATTCGGAGCCGAACAGGAGTGTGGGTATGACAACAGCTCTGTATACGCTTATCTTTGTGAGGTTTTTCAGTTGGTTGTTTTTCCAGACTCTTTTGTGTAGTCTTCCAAAGGCGCTATTTGCCTTGGCGAGTCTGTTGTCTATCTCGTTGTCGATCATTGCATCTGATGAAATGGTGCAGCCGGGATAGGTAAACTGGTTGACCGTTTTGAGTTTTGTGTGCCCGATGGAGATGTGGGGGGGCTGGTAGTCATGGTGGGGAGCTGGCTGATGGACTTCTTCAGGCTGACTTCCAGGCCAAACATTTTGGCAGTTTCCGCAAAACAGGACGTCAAGCGCTGAAGAGCTGTCTCTGAATGGGCAACTAAAGCGGCATCGTCTGCAAAGAGTAGTTCACGGACAAGTTTCTCTTGTGTCTTGGTGTGAGCTTGCAGGTGCCTCAGATTGAAGAGACTGCCATCCGTGCGGTACCGGATGTAAACAGCGTCTTCATTGTTGAGGTCTTTCATGGCTTGGTTCAGCATCATGCTGAAGAAGATTGAAAAGAGGGTTGGTGCGAGAACGCAGCCTTGCTTCACGCCATTGTTAATGGAGAAGGGTTCAGAGAGCTCATTGCTGTATCTGACCCGACCTTGTTGGTTTTCGTGCAGTTGGATAACCATGTTGAGGAACTTTGGGGGGCATCCGATGCGCTCTAGTATTTGCCTGCTCACAGTGTCGAAGGCTTTGGTAAGGTCAACAAAGGTGATGTAGAGTCCTTTGTTTTGTTCTCTGCACTTTTCTTGGAGCTGTCTGAGGGCAAAGACCATGTCAATAATTCCTCTGTTTGCGCGAAAGCCGCACTGTGATTCTGGGAGAACATTCTCGGCGACACCAGGTATTATTCTATTTAGGAGAAGCGAAGATTTTGCCTGCAATGGAGAGCAGCGTGATTCCCCTGTAGTTTGAGCAGTCTGATTTCTCGCCTTTGTTTTTGTACAGGGTGATGATGATGGCATCATGAAGGTCCTGAGGCAGTTTTCCTTGGTCCCAACAAATCTTGAAAAACTCATGCAGTTTGACATGCAGAGTTTTGCCGCCAGCCTTCCAGACCTCTGGGGGGATTCCATCCATACCTGCTGCTTTGCCACTTTTCAGTTGTTCAATTGCCTTATATGTCTCTTCCCGGGTGAGGACCTCATCCACCTCTAGCCTTAGGGGCTGTTGAGGGAGCTGGAGCAGGGCGGAATCTTAAACTGAGCGGATGGCACTGAAAAGAGATTGGAAGTGTTCTGACCATCGGTTGAGGATGGAGATCTTGTCGCTGAGGAGGACTTTGCCATCTGAGCTGCGCAGCGGGCTTTGGACTTGAGGTGAGGGGCCGTACACAGCCTTTAGAGCCTTGTAAAAACCCCTGAAGTCACCAATGTCCGCGCTGAGCTGGGTTCGCTTGGCAAGGCTAGTCCACCACTCATTTTGGATCTCCCGGAGTTTGCGCTGAAGATGGCTGCATGCGCGACAGAAGGCTTGTTTCTTCTCTGGCCAGGACGGCTTTGTAAGGTGAGCCTGGTGGGCAGCTCGCTTCTTTGCCAGCAGCTCCTGGATTTCCTGGCTGTTATCGTCGAACCAGTCCTTGTTTTTCCTGGAGGAGAAGCCCAGTACCTCTTCAGTGGATTGCAATATGGCAGTCTTCAGCTGATCCCAGAGGGTTTCAGGGGACGAGTCCGTGAGGCGGATTGCATTTTCGAGTTTTGCTTTGAGTTTGCCTGGATGTTTCCTCTCACTTCGTCTGACTGCAGGTTTCCAACATTGAACCTCTTTCTGGGGGCTTTACTGTTCCTGGGCTTTGGCTTGAAGTGAAGGTTGAGCTTGCAGCGAACCAGCCGGTGGTCAGTGTGGCATTCCGCGCTAGGCATGACCCTGGTGTGGAGCACATCTCGTTTGTCACTTTCTCGCACCAGGACGTAGTCCAGGAGGTGCCAGTGTTTGGATCGGGGATGCATCCAGGTGGTCTTAAGGCTGTCCCTCTGCTGAAAAAGGGTGTTTGTAATGACAAGCCGCTGTTCTGAGCAGAGCTCCAACAGGAGGCGCCCATTGTCGTTGCACTTGCCGACACCATGCTTGCCCAGGATTCCTGGCCAGGTTTCTGAGTCTTTGTCGACGCGAGCATTGAAGTCGCCAAGGATGACAACCTTGTCGGCTGTAGGGGTGCGTTGAATGAGGTTGCGCAGATCAGTGTAGAACTTGTCCTTTTCTGCTGGTTCCGCCTGGAGGGTTGGAGCATAGACACTGATGAGGGTGATGCGATGCTTGTTTTGAAGGGGGAGTCGCATGGACATGATCCGGTCCGAGTGGCCTGTCGGGAGGTTTTCGAGTTTGGAGGCAATGGAGTTCTTGACCATGAAGCCTACACCAGATAGGCGTCGTTCATCCATAGGCTTGCCAGACCAGTAGAGTGTGTAGCCCGCGCCGCGTTCTTGGAGGCTGCCTACATCTGCAAGGCGGACTTCACTGAGAGCGGCTATGTCGATGTCGAGTCTGAGGAGTTCATGTGCAATGAGGGCAGACCGACGTTCAGGTCGGTGGCTGTCAGCCTTGTCTAGCATGGTTCTGATGTTCCAGCATGCTAGCTTGAGTTTGTGAGCATCTTTTGAGGGGGAGGACAAAAATGGCTGGGGGCTTTCTTTATATGTCTTAAGATCCCAATCAAGAGTGGGTTTGAGTGGAATGTGGATGGGGGAGAACAGAAGATCTGTGTTAAACTCAGAAGCCGTCCCAGAAACAAACAAAGCCTGACTTTTACCCATCCTGGAACCTGAGCTGACAACCTTTCTCTCAGCCGCAGTGTAAAACCAGAAGCAAGTGGGTTTCAGAATGAGCATCTGATGCATATTAACCATTGAAGAAGGAGGAGGAGGAGATTTACCTTGAAACTGAGATGAATGAGTGAGGAACTGCCAGAAGAAAAAGCACTAGAGGAATCCCAAGAGTATCGACTGAAGCCTCCTAACTAGTTGGCTCACCAATCTTCGGCCGAGTGTCACTGGCGAGGAATCGGCAATGCAGTGAGCTGAGTGAAGATAAGCAGATGCTGACAGAACCCCCCCCCCCCCCCCCACCACCCCCCACTTTGCCAACCTCAAAATCAAATCCAGAATTCAAGGCACGGAATTCTGAAGCTGACTTGCTTTGAATGGAATGTGATGTGGCCAATTAACTGGGATGACCATGGAAAAGAGGTTAATGTCTGTGCTGGATACAATGCCAATTGAACAAAATCTCTGCCACTTGCACATCATCCACACCCTCAGTTCATTCATGGTTCAAGATTCAAGATTCTTTTATTGTCATGTAATAAAACAGATATGGGATGCCTTGTATAACACTATTAATATATTCCAGGCAAGTTCAGTGTTATGGAAAACAGCACTGTTCAAGGCACCATTACAATGTACTTTAATGTAATACGTTCCAATCCTATAATTATTTATTCTTTTACCGAGAACGCTAATGCAAACGTGCATAAAATATATAAAAGGGATATATAAAACTGTAAAATAACAAAGATCTTTATTGGCAATAAGTGAACATTGTTTATTTAAGAAAATATTGGTCCAATGTAGTTTTCACATTTTCAGCATTTTTTTTTCATCATGTATATCTTTATAACATCGTTGAGAGACAGTTTTATCCTGGCCACTGACATGGGGAGGAAGAGCAGAGGGGAGCCGAGTCCTCCGTCTCAATGAAGGGATCAGCTCCCCGAAGCAGGATTTGGAGCGGGGCAGGGAGGTAAATTGCCTGGCCGCACATAAAGTCCGCCACCCCTAGACTCTGCTGCATGGTCAGGGGGAAAGGGAGGGGAGATGTCTGAGCGCGGCGGGGCTCGCTGCGAGGCAGAGGTACAGGGAAGAGAGATACGCCACGCAGGGCATCATCCTCACCTACACCGACACCAATTCCATGAGAAGTGAATGAAGGGCTGGTGAGGCTGGAGGAGGCAACTTAAATTATTGCACCACTGTCAGAACTGTTTTAAATTATAAAATTTAACAATTTTTGGTTTTTACTATATTAAAATTATAAACTGTGTTATATCAAAACAAGAGCAAGAACACACCAAGCGAAAGCGAAGCAGAAGAGAGTCAGTGTGTGTCCGTGGATTCACCTCCAGTGCTCCCACAACCTCCGGAGCTGCACAGACTCCAGTCCAAACCATCCTAAAACTGAGCTCTAGATCCAAACTTCTGACACAATCAAGAAGCCTACGGCCTCCCCCTCTCGCATCCCGGTTCCGATACCTGGTGCCCCTTCAGCCAGTCTCAAGCCAGTCTCCAGCAGTCCACAGCCTGGTGTGTTCCTTGACTACAGTCGCCAGTGGTCCGCAGCCTACGTCGGGTTCCTCACCGCGAATCACCAACAGCTCTGCTATATGTGTGTTATTCAGACTCAGCACCTGTGAGCGCTGCTGCGTGAATAATTCAAAGTCCACAGACCATACAACATGTTTAATTAGCTGAATACTTGTATTTGCACCAGTCTCACTATCTTTGCCGTCTCCATGTGTCTGACTATCCTCAAAGGAGCTGGCTCGAGTCTTTATATGGGCTAGTAATTGACAGCCGGCAAGGTGGAGCCAGCCTCCCAGGTTGCCTACCTGCAGGTACAGTGGTTTCCCCCTGCAATAGGCTGCTAAGAATGTGGCCAGTTTAGTGGTTGTATCACCACATTCACTCCCTTGAGTTCTGGTTGGGGGGGGGGGGATCAGTATCCTTAGGTAGTATCTACAAATTCAGGTGGTCTGGTGGTCATCTGTGCCTCTGGGACCATCTCAGGACAGGTCAATAGTCGGTAGGGGCAGGGCCGCCTGAGGGTCGGCTGGGTCTGGGGTGGCCAGAGCAGTTGGCAGTGCAGGTGGGATGGTGTCTCGCAGAGAGGGGGTGTAGGTGTGGGGCAGGTCTGCGGGGAATGGGGCCCTCTGGAGAGGCAGAGAGAGGGTGTCGGCTCACGGGGGATCCTGAATGGGCCAGGGGTGCCCGGGGTGAGAGAGCTGGGCCATGCTAGGACCATGGTCAAGACGGTATCTTCGTTTGGGTACCTGATGAAGGCATAATTTGGGTTTGAGTGGAGGAGGTGCACCTGCTTGACCAGGGGGCCAGATTTATGGGACCTCATGTGTTTGCAGTGGAGTACTGGTCCCGGAGACGTCAACCATGCTGGCAGGGAGATGCCAGTCGCCAATTTCCTAGAAAAGGAGAAAAGGTGCTCGTGAGGGGTCTGATCACAAGAGCAACTGTATGGCATGGAGTGCCTCAGGGAAGGCCTCTTTCCAATAGTTGATGGACCAGCCTCTTGACCTCAGGGTCAGGAAGACTACCTTCCAGATTGCCCTGTTTTCACATTCCACCTGCCCGTTGCCCTTGGGGTTGTAGCTAGTCATATGATTAGCTATGATGCCTCGCACTGCCTGGTGCGGCTCCTCTCTCATGAAGCTGGACCTCCGGTTACTGTGGATGAAGGTCGTTTATCCGGACATGGTGAAGATCTGCGGCAGTGCCTTGACCTTCATAACGGAGGCAGAGGAGGTGTCAGGGCAAGGGATGGTGAAGGGAAAACATAAGTATTCGCCTATGACCAAAAGGAAATAGACATTCTTATTTGTGGAAGTCCCTTGAAGTCGAAGCTGAGTCACTTGAAGGGCTGAGTGGCCTTCTGTACATGGGCCTGCGGTGGGCGGAAGAAGCGCGGTTTTCATTCTGCACAGACCCTACAGGACTCAGTCATGATCTGGATTTCTTGGACAGTGAAGGGGTGGTTCCAGGACTTAATGGAGTGGTACAGGCTCATGATGCCCAGGTGGCAAAGGGTGTCATGCAGTGCCTGAACTTGGCACAGGTCCAGGACAGGGCATCAGGGGAGTCATTGAGCTTCCCTGGCCTATACTGGATGTTGTAGCTGAATGTGCTCTCCAGCGCAAGATCTTGCCTCGGTGGGTGGTGGTGAACATGAAGGCCAGCTGGGTGCACCGGTTGATGGTCTGACTGTAATCGATGACCATCCTCGGTTTGATGCCTCCTTTTACGACCAGGACCTGGGATCTCCAGGGTCTGATGCTGGGTACTATAACTCCTTCCACCAGAAACTGTTTTACATCAGTCTTGATAAAGGCCCTGTTGGCTGCAGAGTAGTGCCTGCTCTTGGCTGCTACAGGTTTACAGTCTGGTGTCAGGTAGTTGAAGATTGATGGAGGGAGGATCTGCAGTGTGGAGAACCCGCAGGTGGACTGGGGGTGGTTGTTGGACTTTGTGCTGTGGATGGTGAGTGGGGGAAGTGGGCCACCGAAGATGAGGGTGAGGCTTTGGAGGTGACACTGGAAGTCAAGACCCAGGATAACCGGGGCACTGAGCTTGGGCATGACCAGGAGCCTGAACCCTTGGTATGTCAAATTCACTGAGCAGCACCCAGGGCTGCGATGGAGTGGTCCTGGGACATGAAGGCGATAGTGAAGTTCACTGGGTATAGTTTGAATTTCAGCGTACAGACCACATTCGGGTGCCCTCAGGTCTGCCACTATCAAACAGGCATCTTATTACCTTCCCGTTGACAGCGATGCCCATCATTGAGCACCCGATGCTCGGACTACCTCAGGGTCTGAGTCACTGTTCCCTGATGGTTGTGGTGAAGAGCAGGCCAGCAGTTTCCCTCTGGGGCATGGGATGTGACAAGTGCATGGTTTTGCGTGCACATGTGTTGACCATGTCGTCTAGTTGGCGAGCCAGGTGAGTTGGGGTGGATGGGGGTCGGCTAGCCCATGATGGCGGTATCCAGGAGATGCACATGGCGTCGGTGTGGTCGGGCAACCCGGCCGGAAGTCACGCCGTCGGTGCGGGTGGAAGTTGGATGATAAAAGATGGCGAAGCCCGTGGTGAGCACATGGCGGCGGCGTGGTTGAACAGCCAGGCCGGAAGTGACGTCGTCAGTGTAGGTGGAAGTTCCCCCAAGTAAGCATCTGCCATCTCACCTGGCTGCTGTACCCTGATTCTGAGCAGGTATCAGGCATAGAGTATGTTCATCGGGGGCCAGTACTTGCCTTCCAGGTCGGCCATTTCTGGTTCAAAATCCGTGCGGTCTCAGATAGCCTGGAAAGCGCGTGGGCACAGCTTGGTTAGTGTTGATGACCTCAGCCTGTGTGTGGATGATTGCCTCGATCGCATGCTTCCAGATCTTGAAGTATGGCAGAGCGTCTGGATGTTGATGTCCAGCCTCTCGATGGTGAGGAACTTCTCCATGGTCCTTTAATTTTAAACTAATTAAATTGTGTGTGCCACTGGGTGAAGAATTCACACACAAAATCCACAGACTGTACAACAGGCTTTAATTAGCTTAAGCTTGTACACACCAGTCTCAGTATCTTTGCTGGCTCCACGTGTCTGACTGTCCGCTGAAGAGGCCGGCTCGAGTCTTTATACGGGCTTGTGATTGACAGCCAGCAGGTGGAGCCAGCCTCCCAGGTTGCCTCCCTGGTAGGAGTATGGCCAGTGTAGTGGTTGTATCACTACAGCCCCCTTACGGAGATGCCCCTACGGCGATGACCCAGTGATTCACCATCCTGTGGTTAGTCTCCTCTGCTTCTCCTACTCAATTGGGGGTGATGGTCTCCCTGTACTCTGGTGCCCTGTGCTAGTCCTCTGTTACCCCAGAAGCCCCTTAAATGCTAGTAACACATCTGCTTCCACCACTACCCTTGGTAGTCCATTTCATCTCTCCTGACATCCAAGCATTCTTCCAGTGGATAGGCCACCAGTTCTGGTCGCCCAGCTATTGATGTCATTAAGCAGGACGGGATGCAGAAAAGATTCACCAGGGTGTTACCAGGACCAAAAGCTTGAGTTCTAGGGAAAGACTGGATAGAGTGGGACTGTTCTCTCATGAGTGTAGAAGGTGGAATGGTGACCTAACGGAGGTTTTTAAAGTCATGAGGAGCATGGATAAACTGAATGGTCACACTCTTTTGCCAAGTCAAAATCTAGAGTGAGCAGGTTGAACGTGAAGGGGAAAGATATAAAAGCAAGAATTTCTTCTACACAGAGAGTAGTGGGAGTGTAGAACGAGGGGAGATTTGATAGGGGATTTTAAAATTATGAGGGGGATAGACAAAGTAAATCTAGGCAGGTTTTTTCCATTGAGGATAGGTGAGATACAAAGCAGAGGTAAAAAGTGGTCGCATCTCCCCCTAATTCATGCCTCTTTTGATCTTACTCACCTCTATTACATCAGAATCAGAATAAAAATCAGGACTTATTGTTCGGAACGTATCTCAAAATTTGTTGTTTTGTGGCACCGTCGCAGATACCAATATTGTGGTTCATTGTCTGTTCAGAAATCTGATGGCAGAGGGGAAGAAGCTGTTTTTGTACCATTGGGTGCTCGTCTTCAGGCTCCCATTCCTCCCAGAGGGTTACGCGGTAGGTTGGGTTTAGTACTTTTTTTAAGGAATATATGGGTTGGCACAACGTCGAGGGCTGAAGGGCCTGTACTGTGCTGTAGTGTTCTATCTTCTATCCCTTTCCTAATGGTGGCAGTGTGATGAGGGCATGGCCTGGGTCCTTGAGATAGAGGCTGCTCCCTTGAGTCAGCAACTCTTGCAATGGAGCATAGACTGATGCCCGTGATGGCGTTGGCTGAATTTACAACTCCCTGTAGTCTTTTCCTATCCGTGTATTGGCACCTCAGATAGAGTCAGAATGATCTTCACGGGACACCTGTAGAAATGTACAAGATCCTTTTTTGATTGGATCGGTACGGAGGCCCCCAGGACAAATCCTCTGAGATGTTGACACCCAGCAATTTGAAGTTCTTAATTCTTTCCGCTGTCGACCCCTCAATCAGGACCCGTTTGTGTTCTGATTTTCCCCTCCTCAAGTCCACAATTAACTCCTTGGTTTTGCTTAATGACTGTTGCAATTACCAACGAGCTGATCTTATCGCCCTCCTGTGTGCTTCCTCATTGCCGTCTGCGATTCTGCCGACGACCATGGTTCCATTGGAAAATTTGTAGATAGCATTGGAATTGAGCCTGGCCACACATTTTATGAGTGTAGAGCGAGTGAAGTAACGAGTAAGGACGCATCCTTGCAGTACGCCTGCACATATATATTGTCCGTCTGTATGTGTGTTATGTCTGGTTGTGTGCCTATGTACTTTTGTACCGAGGACCAGAGAACGATGTTTGGTCCGGTTGTACTCGTACAATCAGATGACGATAAACTTGACTTGATTGCCTGTGAGGAGGAGACATTATTTCTAATTCATGCTGTCTGTGGTCTTCCGATGAGCAAGTCGAGGATCTAATTGCACGGGTGGGGGGGGGGGCGGGGTACAGAGGCCCAGGAGCTTCTGGAGCTCGTTGACCAGTATGATGGCGTTAAAAGCTTGTCAATGAAAAAACAGCCTGATGCTGTTGTCTAGGTGATCCAGGGCTGAGTGGAGAGCCAATAATATTGCATCTGCTGTGGAGCGATTGTGACTGTAGGCTAACTGCAGTGGGTCTAGTCCTTTGCTTAGGTACGACTTAATTCTGGCCATGACCAGCTTCTCACCTCTTATCCTTCCAAAGAGCAAAGTTCGAGCTTGTTCAGCTAGTCGTGTCCTGGGTCCAACGATTTGTCCTTTGTCCAATGGCTGGGACACTGTCTCAGCTGAATCCACTCGACATCCCATTTTAAACCCTGCTTCAGGACAAGGAGCCTCCTAGGAGAGTAAGATTCCTTAAAGGAGTTGAAATTCCTCAGCAGCGATGAAATAACGATCGTTCATTTCAGTCAAGGCGGGGAAAATGTGCCTTTCGTTTTGACCCCGGCTCCCTCCTTTTGTAATGAAGATGAATGGACGCAGCTTAAATCAATCAGTGACTGCTCCAAAACACATTGGCGCTGGAGACAGACCTCTTGTGGCCTTCCTGGCTCTACTTTCACAGGACAGGATACGGTCACCAGGGCAACAGCAGCGATGTGGCTTGGCCTTACATCCACACCAAAACCCGATTCATCCACAAGCTCAACCCCGAGACACGTTCCCTTCTCAGACGTTGTCGCTCTCTCCCTGAGAGAGTGGAGGAACCAACGGCTAAGAGGCATGGTTCTCGACCTTCAGGCATCTCCCTCCTGACCTGCAAGTGGTGACTTCTGTTTTGGTGGAGAAAGAGCTTACTTAAAAAAAAATTGAGATGTTATTTTTTTTACCTGTCACGGCCTGCCCCTGGAGAAGGTGGGGGAGAGCTACAGCTTTGAATTATTGGAGTCCTTCTGCTGAAAGGGCTGTTGGTGCAAGGGGTTAGACCCAGTGACAATCGAACAGAAGACATAGAGCAGGGAACAAGACATAGAACATTACAGCACAGTACAGGCACTTTGGCCCACGATGTTGTGCAGACCTATAGAGTCTAACCTTTTCCTACCTCACACCCATAACCTTCTATTTTTCTTGCATCCATGTGGCAGTCCAAGACTCTATTGTACCAGCCCCCACTACCACCCACAGCAATGCATTCCAGGCACCCACCACTCTCTGTGTAAAAAATGATCTTTAAACTTTCCTCTGGTATTTGCTTGCATTGCCCTAGGAAAAAGGGGTTGGCTGACACCAGGACAGCACTGGAACAGGCCATTCAGCCCAACATCCCTGTACCAGCCATATGCCAATGGGGCCTGTCTGCATAGGGTTCAGACCCCTCTATTCCCTTCCTGCTTACATGCCTGTCTAAAAGCTTCTTCAACTTTATCTCTGATTCGGCCACTTCAACTGCAAGTATGTTCAAGGAACCTACAGCTCCCTGTAGAGAAAATGTAGCTCATAACTCCTTTAAACCCTCCCCCTCTCAGCTTAAAGCTCAGCCCTCCATCTCCATCTCTGACCAGCTACTAAATCCAAGTTCAAGTTTAAGTTTCCCTCTGACTGTGTGTATACAATTAGGTGAAACAGCGTTTATCCGGACCATGATACACCCAAGTGGACTCAGGATAATGCCGTTTCATACTGGGGCATTTGTTGTATGGACTGCCCCTGCACACCGAACACATCCTGGCCCTCATCTCCCAGCCGGACGTGCCTCGGTGGTCTGTTTTGACAGCTGGAGTGGAGGGAGGTTCCCAGTGGACGAGAGAGCCGCCCTCACCACCAAGCTCATCACGACCTCTGCTCTCTGCTCCCTTCAGGCAAAAGGTACAATAGCCTGAAGTCCAGCACCTCCAGGTTCAAGAACAGCCATCCAACAGCTATCAGGCTCTTGAACTACCCCATACCACCCTAACCCCAACCATAATCAACTCTGGAACCACCAAAATATCTTAAGTATTGAAATATCACTTTTATTTGCATCAGTTGCTTTACAAAAATTTACTTATCTGTCCTTTTATATTTAATATCTTTTTTCTGTCTTGGCATGTTGCAGATGCTGTATCTTATGAACCAGTTTGACATCAGCAAGGAAGAGTTTTGCTCTGTCTGTGCATCATACAATATGTATGACAATAAACACTCGTGCTCACACATGAGGACAAGAGGGAACAATTTCAGGATTGAAGGGTACCCATTTAAAACAGAGATGTGGAGAAATTTCTGTAGCCAGAGCATGGTGAGGCTTTGGAATTTGCTGCCATGGGCAGCTGTGGACACCAGGTCATTGGGTGTATTTAAGGCAGAGATTGATAGGGATTTGAATAGATGGGGTATCAAGGGTTATGGGGAGAAGGCAGGGCAGTGGGGCTGAGTAGGGAGAATGGATCAGCTCATGGTGGAAATGGCGGAGCGGACTTGATGGGCCAAATGGCCTACTTTCCTCCTATATCTCATGGTCTGATGGTCCTGCCTCTGTTGCTCTTACATACAAAGCCCAAGGTCTCGACCATTTTTCCATCAAACTGATGCAAGAAGGGTGGCATGGTTAGCGTAACGGGCAGCCCGACACCATTGCAGCGCCAGCAACCCATGTTTGAATCCGGTGCTGTCTGTAAGGAGTTTGTATGCTCTCCCCATGGCCCAAGTGGGTCTCCTCTGGGGTTCCCCCACCCTCCACAGATGTATGAAGTTGTAGGTTAATTTGTCACACGTGTGTATTTGGGCGGCACGGGCTTGTAGGCCAGAAGGGCCTGCTACCATGCTGTATCTCAAAATGATTAAAAAAAAAAAAGTTATTGGGAGGGAGGGGGTTGTAGTACAAGAAAATGGTTGGCATTGCGATATGATTTAATGGAAATCAGCTTCATCTGAAGAAACGTGATTTGAAACAAAAATAAATTTTGTGCCGATATATTAACTGTCATTTCACGCAGAATCATTATCTGGCAAGAATGTAAAGATACAAGAATCAGGAGCGAGACTCCGCCATCCGGTCCATCGAGCCTTCTCCGCCATTCAATAAGTTCACGTGGACTCAGCTTTTTCCCCCAGAACCTTCAATTCCCCTACTATTCAAAAAGTTTTTTTTGTGAATTCTGCAAAGGCGAGTTTGCCTGTGACCTGAACGACCGTAACACAGGGGGTCGCCTGGTGAGGGGTTTTAGCACCTGGATGTGTTACTTATAAAACAACAGCCACTGCACTTTAAGAGGACCTCATTAACTGTGAAGCACTTGGGATGTACTTCATGTGGAAAATGCCATTAAGTTGGAGTACCCAGCTCCAATGTTAACTGCAGTGAAGGCCAAACCCTTGGGGACGGACATCCAACAACTGGTGCTCCATTCAGCAAGCAATGAGAAGTGGCTGTTGCCACAGAAAGGGTTAAGGCAAATGCGTGAAGCACTCCATCAGAAGCTGGTGATTAATGAGGGCAGGAAATGGAACCAGGCTGAGAAAAAAAAAGCCTCCTCTTTAAAAAGCCCCAGCATTTGTCCTCTAAAGTGTTTGGTGAGTATGTTTGTTGCTGATGTTGTAAAGGTTAATTACAGAGGGTAACCACTCTCCCTCCCCCTCCTCCCCCCCCGACCCCCGGCTCGCCTTGGGAAGTTAGTGCGGGAGCCATGTTTAGGTGGATGCCATGTTCAAGGGCAGCGCTGGGTACAAAGAGGCTGCACTTGGTATGTGAGGCATCTTCCCCGCGAGCGATCCGTGCATTTATTTCCGCGCTCCCTCTCGTCAAGCAGTTCAAGCTTTCTGAAAGCACCTCTCAAGTGCCCACTTTGTAGGGTTTGCACATTACCCCTGTGATAATGGGTTCCACCCAACCCCACTCTCTCCTCCTCGTGCTCTGGATTCCTCCCAGATCACGAAGACTTGGAGGTCAATGGGCTGCGGTAAAGTCAAGATTCAAGATTCATGCAACAAAATATTGTGCAAAATTTGCTTTGTACTGGTGTAAAGTAGACAGATTCACCCTCAACAGAAATTGCCTGGTGCCTCTCACGGTCAGAGAGAGAGAAACAAAAGAGAGATCCCCCCCACCCCATGAGTCACTTTGGGTGCATGGATTCGCCTCCAGTGCTCCCACAGTGTCCGCGGCCACAGTTCAGTCCAACCCATCAGCAGCCTGAGCTCCAGATCCAAACCTCTGACACGATCAGGAAGCCTTCAGTGCCCTTGGCGCCCTCTCGCATCCCGGATCCGTTACCTGTCATCCCTTTAGCCAGTCTCCAGCCAGTCTCGAGCAGTCCACAGCCTGGTGTGAGTCCATTGATGGCAGTTGGCAGTGTGAGTTTTTTGGCCTCAAGTCACCAACAGCTTGCAGAGCCCCTTTGTCCATCACCAAAGTTACCATCCCATAGGGTCATCCCCTCTGCTTCTCCTTTTCAAACTGGGGAGATGGTTTCCCTGTCCTCCGATGCCCAGTGCCTGTCCTCTGCTTCCCCGGAGTCTGCAACCCCTCAAGGCAGCTGTCGAAAATAAGTGCCGTTATCTTGGGCCTGGGCCCTGTGGATGAAGGATTTTAAAATAAACCACCCAGCGCTCCTTTAACTCCGTTGGCAGTTAGACTGGGCGGCAGAACCCTATGGGGGAGTGCGATGTCTCCTCTCCTTACTCTTCACCAGTCCCTCACCAGGAATATCACCCCCTGGTGAATGGTGGAACCCGGGGTGGCATTGAAATCAAGAGGCTGCTGAGGGCAAGATGGGCTCCCAAAGGGCCTTGAGCACTGAAGGCTTCCTGATCATGTTGGAGGTTTGTATCTGGATCAATGGATCAAACTGGAGTCTGTAGAGGCTGTGGGAGCACTGGAGGCAAATCCATGGACCCACAGTGACTCTGAAGGGACTCTCTTTCTCTGACTAGGGGGACTGGGCAATATTAATGGTGACTTTTTCTCTGCTCTATGACAAGTAGAAGGCAACTTTGTGTAATATTACATGTTCTGTACCATTATATGAAAATATAGCAGGCATGGAAGGACTTGCATGAAGAAAGGTTGGACAGACTAGGCTTGCATTCTCTGGAATTTAGAAGATTGAGGGGTGAGCTTATAGAAACATATAAAATTCTTAAGGGTTGAGACAGACTAGATGCAGGTAGGTTGTTTCCAATGCTAGGAAGCACCAGAACCAGGGGTCATAGTTTAAGGATAAGGGGGAAGATTTTTAGGACTGAGATGAGGAGAAATTTCTTCTCTCAGAGGATGGTGGATCTGTGGAATTCTTTGCCACAGGAAGTAGTTGAGGCTGGTTCCTTGTCAATATTTAAGAGTAGGTTAGACTTGGCCCTTGTGGGTAAGGAGATCAAGGGGTATGGGGAGAAGGAAGGAACCGGGTACTGATCATATTGAATGGCGGTTTAGGCTCAAAGGTCCAAATGGCCTACCCCTGCACCTATTTTTCTATGCTTCTATGTTTCTATGAATAGAACCATAGAACACTATAAGCATAGAAACAGGCCCCTTCAGCCCTTCTAGTCTGTACTGAACCATTTTCTTTTCCTAGTCCCACTGACCTGCACCTAGTCCATAGCTCTCCATACCTCTCCCATCCATGTGTCTGCCCAAATTCTTCTTAAATGTTAAAATTGAGCCCGGGCTGGAAGCTCTTTCCACACTCCCACCACACTGTGTGAAGAAATTCCCCCTCATGTTCCCCTTAAACCAATGGTTCTCAACCTTTTTCTATCCACTCACATATCACTTTAAGTATTCCCTATGCCATCGGTGCTCTCTGATTAGTAAGGGATTACTTAAGGTGGGATGTGAGTGGGAAGGGAAGGTTGAGAATCACTGCTCCAGATCCAATTGTTTCTGAAATATTTTGCTTGAGAAAAATTGTCATTGGCCCATCTCCTTTGGAGTTGTGAAACCGAGCCCCTCACAATTTTAAATACCTCTATCAAATCTCCCCTCATTCTACTACGCTGCATGGAATAAAGTCCTAACCAGTTCAACCTTTCCCTGTGTAACTCATTTCCTAAAGTCCAGGCAACATTCAAGTCTCTGCACTCTTTCTATTCTATTGATAAAGGAGAGCAAATTTAAATTCCTGTTTATCCAATTCCTTCTGAAGGTCACAACGGAGTGAAACTCGAAAATTTGCAGAAGCTGTGATTGCAATAAAGATGCAGAAAATTATGAAGGGCTCAGGCCCGAATCATTCATTATTAATCTTGACCTTCCATGAAAGCTGTGGGACCTAATGAGCTCTTCCACAGTGGAATCTTCCTCCACCCCTTCCTGCAGCCAGCTCATTGCAGTGTCCAACCATACACGATAAGAGAAGTTTTGCATTTTGTGGTTCTCTTCCCTGATATATTTACCTGCGACATCTGATCCTCACGTTGCGTTCCCCTCCGCCCCCGGTCCTCCTACCTACATGGACAACCTCCCACTCTCCTCTCTGTCCTGACCCCTCATCATTTTGTAAACTTCTGTGAAGCCAATCCAAAATTACGGAGTGAAACACAGAAGTTTGCAGACACCATGATTGTAGAAAAAACACAACACTGGAAAAACTCAACAGCTCAAACAGGGAACTTTACGTAGCAAAGATAAAGGCACAGAACTGAAGTTTTGGGCTTGAGCCCCTTGTCAAGGTATGAGCAAAATGTTGGCAGGGGTCTGAATAAAATGGGGGGGGCAGGAGGATAAGCACAGGACCACAGACAGGAGGTAATGGGTAGATAAGATAGGGAGGGCACAGCAGTAAACACGGGGAGGTGGGAATGGCTCTGTAAACGGAGAGGGAAAGAGGGTGGAGAGCTGGAGGAAAGGAGAAAGAGGGAAGGGGAAGGGAGGGAGAATGGGGAGCAAGTCTAGTAGGAACAGGAGAAGTTAATGTTAATGCTGTCGGGTTGCTCCTCCATTTTAAGGGTGGGCTTGGTTTAGCAGTGCATGGGGCCATGGTCAGACAAAGGAGGAGGGTGGGGGGGGAGGGGTTGGGAAGGAGGGGCAGAGGGGCTCAGTGAGGAACATGAGGTATGAGGGATGACATCGAGCCATGGGGGAGAAGGAGCACAATGACTTCAAGAATGCAGAGCTCCATTTGTGCAACAAGATACCACAGCTGTTTCAGTGTTGAAGTCATTCTGAACAATAGTAACTCTTTCCCCAGATCAGAGTGATCGTCATTCTGATCTATGGTAACAGTTTTACCTCATATCAGTCATCTCTTAAATCGTTGTTTATTGGTTTCTAATTGCCTGGTTATGAGATTGTATCTATTGTATTGGAGAAAACAAACCTCTTATCTAAAATTAGATAAAAGTACTTTAAAGCCCGATGTATCTCCTCCCTCTTTATCTTAAGTGTCCTCTGTCTTACACTCTTAATTAGGAATCAAAGACTTCCTCAGAGATCCATCAATCATTGTATTTGCAGATGGATTCCTTCTTACTGCACAGGAATTTCAAACTGCAGGGCAGTTCTGAGGGAAGTGATCGACCCTGAACTCTCTTTCCATTCCCCTTCTTTACATATCCCATTGTTCTGTACCTTGGGGTCTTGGTTCAGCAACTCATGCCTGACCTGTGGAACGACAGGTCAGAATTTTCCTCTCTCTCTCTCTCTCATTTTTTAATGGATGTGTCATAAATCGTATCCTGCCCGAATGCATTGCAAAGTGCGATGGGTCCTGCTCTGTCCCGAGACCACAAGGAAGTACGGGGAGTTGTGAATGCAGCACAGATCATCCTCCATCCACTCCATCCACACTTCCCGCTGCCTTGATATGAAAAGAGCCGTCCCCCCCCTGTCGGTCACGTTATCTCCTCTCCCCCATCCCATCTGGATGAGGATGAATGAGGAAAGATTTAAGGACACTTTCTTCCCTGTGGTTATCTGTTGAATGCATCTCTCATGAGTGACATAATGCTTCCCTTGCACTGTGTTAACTGCACCTTTACTCTGTTACGTTGTACTCTAGCCTTTTGATATTAATTGGACTACTTTTGGAACATGTGCACGGGTTGACTTGCATGGATAGCAAGTAAAACAAAGTTGTTCACTGTATCTCGGCACACAGCAAAAAGAAATTCAACTGAAGATTTTTTTTCCAACACAGATGAGATTTACAATTTACAGACATTGCAGATGGTATAAATTCACCTACTCTTGAACGTATTCCATTGGTGAATCATTAACACCCATTGTAGTCTGTTTCTGAAACCCATTCATTGAGCGGAGACCCCTGAAAAAGGTCATGGACATAAGCCCAGTACATCGCAGCAAAAACCCTCTCCACCATCGAGAATATCTAATGTCAGAGTACAGACATGACATCACACAGGGAGAATCTTTTTCCCGGGGGACAGGCAGAATTTCTGCTTATTGATCGTGCAAAATAAAAACATACTTCAGGAATGTGGTACATGAATTACCGTTGGAGGGCAACAGCAATCCTCAAGGATCCACACCACCCAGCACAAGCTCTGTTCTCGCTGCTGCCATCATGAAAGAGGTCTCGGTGCCTCAAGACTCGCACCACCAGGTTCAGGTACAGCTGCTCCCCCTCCACCATCAGACCCCTCAATAACAAACTCAATCAAGGACTCGCTTAAGGTCTCTTACTTGTGCACTTTATTGATTAATGCAAATTTATTTTTCTGTATGGTGGGTTAGATTAATGTGGAGTAGGTCTGCATAGTGGGCTGAAGGGCCTGTTCTGGGCTGTAATGCTCCATGTTCTATGTTCTTTTCACTGTATTACACAATGGACAATTGGTGCAGGAGTAGGCCATTTGGCCCTTCAAGCCAGCACCACCATTCTCTGTGATCATGGCTGATCCTCCACAATCAGTTCCCCATTCTTGCCTTCTCCCCAGACTCTGCTATCTTGAAGAGTTCTACCTAACTCTTCCTTGAAAGCATCCAGAAAATTGGCCTCCACTGCTTTCTGAGGCAAAGCATTCCATAGATCCACGACTCTCTGGGTGAAGAGGTTCTTCCTCAACTCCTTTCTAAATGGCCTACCCCTTATTCGTCAACTGTGAGAATAACGCCTAAGAGATAAACTTTACAGATAAAACCCAGAGGTTGGAGAAAACCAGAGGACATAGGTTAAGGGTGAAAGGGGAAAAGTTTAAAGGGAATGTGAGGGGGAACTTCTCACACAGAAAGTGGTGGGAGTGTGGAATGAGCTGCCAACTGAGGTGATGAATGTGGGCTCATTTAATAAGAATTTGGGACAGGAACATGGATGGAAGAGATATGGAGGACTATGGGCTGGGTTCAGGTCAGTGGGTTTAGGCAAAATAAATGGCTCAGCACAGATTCGAAGGGCCAAAGGGCCTGTTTCTGTGCTGTATTATTCTATGGTTAGAATCCAGAATCCTCACAGATGGTTGTGAATCTCTGGAATCTACCCTGGAGAGCTCGCTCATTAGACTCAGAAACTGATCATATACGTTGGGTTAATTCATTGAATCATAGAATTGTTATGGCAGAGAGAGAGAGAGAGAGTGAGAGAGAGAGAGAGAGAGAGAGAGAGAGAGAGAGAGAGAGAGAGAGAGAGAGAGAGAGAGAGTTTACATGCCAGTACTTCGTATCACAATCCCATCAGACCTATTTCGTGCTGTATTTCAAGATTTAAGATCCCTTTGTGTCATGTAATAGTACAGAACATGTAATGCTGCATGAAATTGCCTTCTGCCTGCTGTAAGACAATCAAAGAGTCACTATTAGTGTTGTCCGATGCCCCTTACAGTACAAGAGAAAGAGAAGCAAAAGAGAGTCCCTTCAGAGTCACTGAGTGTCCGTGGATTTGCTTCTAGCACTCCTGCAGCCACACAGCTGACATTGGCAACCTGAGCTCCAGGTCCAAACCTCTGACACGATCAGGAGGCCTTCAGTGCCAAGGCCCTTTACGAGCTCTTCTTGCCCTCAGCACTGTTTCGAATCCTGGTTCTGATACCTGGTTCCCTGTGACAGTCTCCAGCAGCCTGTGTGGGTCCCCGACCGCAAGTCACCTTCAGCCTTTATGGGTCCCTCAGGCACTGAGCCCTTGGTGATCTGTCGCCGTGGCCCATCCTGTAGGGTTGTTTTCCCTGCTTTTTCTTCTCAATGGTGGGGGGGGGGGGTGTTCTTCCCATGTCTGGTGCCTGCGCCGGTCCGATGCCACCTCAGAGTCTGCAACCCCTCATGGCCGTTGCCGACCACAGACCCCGTTCTTGAATGATTTTAAACTAAAATACCATTGGCTCCTTTAAAAGGCTGTTTAATGGCTGTATGGAACCATCAGCATTAGGATTGGGTGGTGGAACCTTTCGTCTTAACTCTCCAATGTCCACACCAAAGGCAGCACTGACCTTACAGCAGACCTTATAGTGGTGTTCCGCAGGAGGTCGGCCTTGGGGCTGTTTACATTTTATATTCATGATTTGGATTATGAAATGAATGGTTTTGTGGCCAAATTTGCAGATGGCACCAAGATAGGAGGATTTAGACAGATTAGGAGACTGGGCAAAAATAATGGCAGATGAGATACAATGTTGAGAAACGTTCGGTTCTACATTTTGACAGTGGAAATAAACAGGCAGAGAACTATTTGGGACCTGGGTGTCCTCGTGCAGGGAAACCTAAAGGTTAATGATCAGGTGGGATTGGTAGTGAAGGAAGCGAATGCTATGTTGGCCTTCATTTCAAGAGGAGTACCGTATAGCCATGTTACAGTTTACAGCATTGAAATAGGCCATATCGGTGATGAGACTCTATGGGGCACCGTGTGAGACCACCTTTGGAGTAACTGTGTGCAATTTTGGACCCCCTATCTTAGAAAGGATGTGATGTTGTTGGAGAGTGCAGAGGAGATTTACTAGGATGATTCCTGGAATGCAAGGGCTAATATATAAGGAGCGTTTGGCAGCTCTTGGACTGTAATTCATTGGAGTAGAGGAGAATGAGAGGAGATCTCATAGAGACATTTTGAATTTTGAAAGGTTTTGACAGAGTGGATGTAGATAAGATGTTTCCCTTGGTGGGTGAATCAAGGACAAGGGGTCACAGTCTTAAATTT
The DNA here is from genome assembly GCF_036971445.1 of Narcine bancroftii. NCBI lineage: Eukaryota > Metazoa > Chordata > Chondrichthyes > Torpediniformes > Narcinidae > Narcine > Narcine bancroftii. The sequence goes on from NC_091471.1 coordinate 7,770,304, forward strand.
AGAAGTTATCCATTTAAATCAGAGATGATAAAAAAAAATCTTCTTTAGTCAGAGGGTCATGGATCTATGGAACTCACTGCCGCATACAGCGGTGGAGGTCAGATCACTGGAGGAACAAACAGGAAATGGATAAGTATCTAATTAGTAAAGGTATCAAGGGATATGGGGAAAAGGCTGGAAATTGGAACTAGGTGTGAGTATAGTTCAGTTTAGTGTAGAGTCATGGAACAGACTCGATGGGCCTAGTGGCCTGCTTCTGCTCCTTTATCTTGTGATCTGACACCATTTTCTCTGAATTAAATTAAATGAATATGGGGATCTGCAGGGTTTAGGAAGAGGAAAAAAATCTGCTTGAGGCAATTCATCAGGACGGCCGTCACCAGTGGGAGAGAAAGTATTATCGATGAAACGTGGACCATTTCCTTTTCGTAAGGGTTCAATCAGGCAGACGCAGCATGGTTTTAGAAAGGGAAGATCTTGTTTGACAAACTTGTTAGGATTCTTTGAGGATATAATGGGTGCGGTTGATAGAGGGGAACAGGTTGATGTTGTCTATTTGGATTCCCAGAAAGCGTTTGATAAGGTGCCGCACAAGAGACTTCTCAGTAAGTTACAGGAAAGTGGAGTCCGGGGAAGTCTATTGGCCTGGATTGAAAATTGGTTGTCTGACAGGAGGCAGAGAGTCGGGATAAATGGGAGTTTTTCAGGTTGGCAGAGAGTGGTAAGTGGGGTGCCGCAGGGGTCGGTGTTAGGCCCACAACTGTTCATCATTTACATTGATGACTTGGAGGAGGGGACAAAATGTGGTGGAGCCAAGTTTGCGGATGACACCAAATTGAGTGGAAGAGCAAATTGTAATGAGGATGTGGAGAGTCTGCAGAGGGATATAGTTAGGCTGGATGAGTGGGCAAAGGTCTGGCAGATGGAGTACAATGTTAGTAAGTGTGAGGTGATCCACTTTGGCAAGAAAAATAAAAGAGCTGAATATTATTTAAAAAACTACAGCATGCTGTTGTGCAGAGGGACTTGGGAGGGCTTGTGCATGAATCACAAAAAGTTAGGTTGCAGGTGCAGCAGGTTATTAAGAAGGCAAATGGAATGTTGGCCTTCATCGCTCGAGGAATTGAATTCAGGAGTAGGGAGGTCATGTTGCAACTGTATAAGGTACTGGTGAGACCGCACCTGGAGTGCTGTGTCCAGTTCTGGTCTCCATATTTGAGGAAGGATATACTAGCTTTGGAGAGGGTTCAGAGGAGGTTTACTAGGTTGATCCTTGGGATGAAGGGGTTGACTTGTGATGAAAGATTAAATCATCTAGGATTGTATTCACTCGAGTTCAGAAGAATGAGAGGAGATCTTATAGAAACATATAGGATTATGAAGGGGATGGATAGGATAGATGTAGGAAGGTTTTTTGAGCTGGTCAGGGAAACTAAAATGAGAGAACACAGTCTCAAGATTCAGGGGAGTAGATTTAGGACAGAGATGAGGAAAAATAGTTTTTCCCAGAGAGTAGTAAATGTTTGGAATTATCTAGCCAGGGAAGTGGTTGAGGCTGCCTCATTAAACATATTTAAAATTTAGTTAGATAAATTTTTACATGATAAAGGAATTAGGGGATATGGGGAGAAGGCAGGTAGGTGGAGTTAGGTCATAAATTAGATCAGCCATGATCGTATTGAATGGCGGAGCAGGCTCGATGGGCCATTTTTGGCCTACTCCTGTTCCTACTTCCTATGTTCTTATTTAAGAGGGAATTAGATATATTTCTTCAGTGTAAGGGAATTAGGGGTTACGGAGAGAAGGCGGGGATGGGGTACTGAACTTTAAGATCAGCCATGACCGTACTGAATGGCGGAGCAGGCTCGATGGGCCATTTTTGGCCTCCTCCTCTTCCTACTTCCTGTTTCTCCCACTTACATTGCTCGACCCACCGAGTTCCCCCAGCAGATTGCTTTTTTAGCTCCAGATTCCAGCGTCTGCAGTCTCTCGTGTGTCTTGGAGGTATTAATTTATTTAGGCGGCACAGTTGGCGTAGCGGTTGGCACAACTTCTTTTCGGCACCAGCAATTAGGGGTTCGAGTCCCATGCTGTCTGTAAGGAGTTTGCACATTTTCCCTGTGTCCGCATGGGTTTTCCCCAGGGGCTCTGGTTTCCTCCCAATGTACTGGGGGATGTAGGTTAATTGGGCGTAAATTGGGCGGCACGGAGCCGTGGACATAAATGGCCTGTTACCGCGCTGTATGTCTAAATTAAAAATTAAAAATGTAAAAATTTAAATTTAAATTTGTCACGTATCTCAGGGGATCTCAGGGGATTCTTCTGCAAACACACAGAAATGCTGGAGGAACTCTGCAGGTCTCACAGCGCCCATAGCAGGTCAAGATACATAACCAATGTTTTGGGCCTGAGGTATTTGTCAAGGTATATCTTTATGTTCTATGGACACTGTGAGGCCACTGAATTCCTCAGCATTTCTGTGTGTTTACTTATTCTGCGAGCAGAGCAACAGGTTATCTCTAACATTCATATAGCTGTGTATGGGTGGAATTGTGCGGCACAGTTTAAATAGCTGGGATCAGCTTCTGTGCAATAAATAAAATTTTAAAAAAATTAAATTGAAAGAGTACCATTTATCGCGTATAGGGTTACGTTGAAGATCAATTAACACTGGGCAAGGGCAACATGGGAGCACTGTTGTGGGTTCATTCAGGAGCCTGATGGCTACAGGGTGTTGGTGCCCAACTTCACACTCTTGAGCCTTCTCCCTGATGGAAGGAGGGAGAAGAAGGGTGTCTGGGGTGTGATGGGTCCTTCAGTGTGTTGGCTGCCTTTCCTGGGCAGCGGGAGATGTAGACGGAGTCCGTGGCAGGTTGAGAAGGTGACGGACAAAATTTAGGCAAATTCAGGAATGCCAGATTGGCCGGCATGGACAATTTGGGCCAAAGGGCTTGTTTTGTGCTGGGAGTTGACACCCCTCGTTCCTGGGGTGGGATATGAACTCTCCATTCCTTGCCTCAGAGACCATCATCCTCCATCCATGGTTGCTTTGAGATCTGCAGGTGGGGTGGGGGGGGGCCTTTGGGTGGAGGCAGTCATCATCATTCCTCTGCAAGCATTTGCATTGCCATCTGATCGGTTTCAGGATGTGTTTTTTTTTAACGTGCAGTAAAGCAAGATATCCTGACCACACTGAGGCAAGGCCACAAGTTGGGGTCCTGCTCACATATATCTGTTCTTTACTGTTGAAAAGATATTCGAGGACGTTAATCGGATATGCAATCTGTTTGAAGTCTGATGGTGGATGCATTAACGGCGACCCTACAGTCATGCACAGGAAACTGCTCTGATAGGAGCTGGGAGGACACGTCTGCTGGCGAGGAGAACCATGGCTCTCGGTGCCCACCTGTAGTCATGGAGCCAGTCTGTAATCCATTGTGCCCACAATGCCCAAAGTGTCCCTCTGTACCCAGAGTATCCAGACTAGCCTCTGTATGCACAGTACATACTGTATCGACAGTGCCCACCTGTAGCCCACTGTACCCACAGTGCCTTCTGTACCCACAGTGCCCACTTGTAGCCCACAGTTCCCTCTGTACTCACTGTGCCCTCTGTGCCCACAGAGCCCACTGTACCCACTGCACCACAGTGCCCACTGTACCCACAGTGCCAACCTATAGCCCACTGTACCCACAGTGCCTTCTGTACCCAAAGTCTCTACCTGTACCCACATTTGCCAGCTGAAACAACTGTGCCCACTTGTACCCCCACAGTGCCCACCTGTACCCACAGTGTCCACCTCTATTCACTGTACTCGTTGTACCCACTGTGCCCACCTGTACTCCCTACAGTGTCCAGCTGTACCCCAGGTCACCTTCCTGCCCTCTGGTTGCTCAGATGTTGAGCTGGACTCATGCCCGGGTCAGGGTTGACCAATGTTGGTCATGGACATTCCCAGTGAATTTGACCCATTACCTCTGCCCTTGGATTTCCATCCCCTCTCCAAGAACTCTTCCTTCCTCCCAACAGCCATGCTATAATTTGCAGAGAGTGGCATAGTGGCAGACAACAGAGGGGTGGGGGCAGAGATCAGAATTGCCTAGAAAGACCCTCAAACAAAACACAAATTAGGGCTAGACAAGAAATAAAATGAAACAAGATAAAACAGAGCGGTACAGCAACTTCTGCTGATGGAGAGAGAGAGAGAGAGAGAGAGAGAGAGAGAATGAAAGCGAGTGAGTGAGAAGGAGATAGAGTGCGTGAGTGAGCATTAGAAAGAGAGACAAAAAGAGAGATAGAAAGAGAAATGATGAGTGAGAGAGATAGTGTGAAAGTGAGAGAGTGAGAGATAGAGAGTGAATGAGATCGAGAAAGAAAGTGAGAGAGATGTTGAAAGTAAGAGAGTGAATGAATGAGAGAGAGAGAGAGAGAGAGAGAGAGAGAGAGAGAGAGAGAGAGAGAGAGTTATTATTTACTTTTACTTTCTAGGATCAGTTTCTGAGCTGAGGTTATCCATGGTTCTATGTTCCAGATGCAGGTCAATAAGACTGGACAGAGTAGTGATTCAGCACAGACTAGTTGGGCTGAGGGGCCTGTTTCAGTGCTTGATTGTTCTATTGTTCTCTAGTTTGATGGGGCTATGATTTCTCAAACTAGTCTAGTGTTCAGAGCTGAATTACCTATTATTTTATCCTGTGAATGCTGAGGTGGTTTTCCCTGAAACATCACCCAGGAAATTAATCTCCAGTTGCTGGAGATACTGGTGGGGGGGAGGGGTGGGGGCTGGATCTGGGGAAACAAGGATGAGCTGTTCTTGGATTTACAAAGCGCCTGTGTCAACCTTTCCACAATCACATTGAAGTCATCTGGAGGTGTAGCAAAGCCAGGAGCTACAACAAGGGGGTGTCCTTTCAGGTTACGGCTCAGGGCCACAGTTTGACCCTTTGTTCCGGGTATCATCTCTGACAATGTGGGTCACCTTCAGCTCGGCACTGGAATCTAGGCCCATGTCTGAAACGAGGGAACAGATTATGGACATTGGTAGGTATCTCCTTTCAGCAGGGGCGTATTGGCAGTAGACTTTCCATCCCAGAGATTCCCGAACCATTTAACTTTCCCATGGTCAGGGAGTCCAGGACAAGAGGGGACAACCTTTGAATTGAAGGGCACCCATTTAAAACAGAGATTCGGAAGATTTTCTTTAAATTTTAAATTAAATTATTTTAAATTTACATTTTAAATTTAGACATACAACACAGTAAGACCCTTCTGGCCCACGAGCCAATTAACCTACAACCCCCATACGTTTTGGAGGAAACTGGAGCACACCCACGCAGACATGGGGAGAATGTACAAACTCCTTACAGACAGCGCGGCATTTGAACCTTGGTCGCTGGCGCTGAAATGGCATTGCACTAACCACTACACTAACCGGGCTGCTCTTGAGCTAGTGCGGTGAATGGTTGGGCATGGACATTGTGGGCTGAATGGCCTATTTCTGTGCTAGGAAACTCTCTGCCTCTCTGCAGTGAACTGAGACTCACTGGTGATGGGTTGTGCAGATGGCTGGCTCCTCCCCCAGGCTCTGCCCCCATCTACCCATACATATCCCAGGTTTCCCGCTGAAACCCAGAGTCCTACTGAAGACCCTACCCATTGTTGAAAGCTAATAAAAGCATGTGTTCTCCCTCCAGTCGTGAGATCTTTTATTTGCGCTACGCTCTGTGATCTGTGTGCGCAGGGCAGGAAAATAAATTAAAGAGAGTTGTGAACTTGGCCAGCTCCCATCACAGGGACTAGACTTACTCCATTGAGAGGCCGTGTGTTTAGAAAGCAGCCTTTATCTTCAAGGACCCTGTGATGTACTGCAGAGCGAACAAACAAGCTCAAACTGCAAACGCTGAACTACAGGCTTTAATTAGCTTAAAACTTGCACACAAGGTTCAGTATCCCTTCTGTCGCCGTGTCCTCTACTGCCTACACAAGGGCCGGCGTGAGCCTTTATATGGGGCCAGTGATTGGCAGGGAGTAAGTGGAGCCAATCTCCCGGGTAACCTCCCCGCAGGTACAGTGCAGTCGGCAGGTAGGAATGTAGACAGGCGCAGGCAGCCACAGGCAGTCCGGTGGTTGTATCCCCCACCACCCAGGCCATGCCCTCTTCACATTATTACTATCAGGAAGGAGGAACCTGAAGACAGAGTTTCTTCTCCTACACCTTCAGATCCCTGAATGGACAATGAACCACAGACACGACCTCACTTCCTCCTATTTTCTTGCACTAGTTATGTATCTTTGAAATATAATTTTAAAGCAATTTTGCTAAGACTAAACACAAATTTCATGTCATCTTCATGGCAGTAAATTCTGATTCTGAATTTTGATCTTGGCGTTGATTCATGGTAAACAAGGACTAGAGTCTTGGAGCCCAATTGCCAAGTCTGCGTTGACCTTTGGCTTGTTGGTGGGTGAATTCCAGGGGCAGGAAGATAGAATGATGCAATGATGTTGACCACAAGGCTAGTACTTGGAAGGTAAGGTGAGGAAGGACATTGTCAAGGGAGTCTCCCAGCAGGCTTGTTGGACTGGGAGCTCATCAATGGGGTGGAGGTTACCTCTTCAAGACATAGACCAGGGCAGCACAGGTACAGACTCCACAGTCTACATATCTGTGCCGAACAGGATGCCCACATTAAGCTGAAACTCTGCTGTGTGCACATTTCAGATTTATTGTCAGAGTTGTATCATGTACAACCTTGAGATTCCTTTTTCCTGTGGGCTCGGCAGAATTACCACTAATTGGTGGTGCAAAAAGTAAACTGTACACAGCATGAACAGGTAAGCAATTAAAACAACTGTAAACAGATAACGAATGTAAGAAAATTGTGCAATACAGAGAGAACAATAAAGAAAATCAATAACGTGAACAAGTACGAGTCCTTAAATGAGTCTCTGATTGATTTGTTGTGGAGGAGACTGATGGTGGGGGGGGTAGCAGCTGTTCCTGGCCTGGTGGTGCGAGTCTTGTGGCCCCTACATCTCTTTCCTGATGGCAGCAGCGAGAACAGAGCGGGTGCTGGGTGGGGTGGATCCTTGATTATTGTTGCTGCTCTCCGACGGCAGCATTCCCTGTAGATCCCCTCGAAAGTGGGGAGGGTTTTGCCTGTGATGTCCTGGGCTGGGACCACTATCTTGTACATGTGATACATATCCCCTTATCATCAGTCAATTCTGGTTTCGGGTACAGCCGCCCCCCCACCCGTCCGGGACTCTGCTTAAAGTTTAAGGGCCCCCTTCCCTGTTAAGCAGTTGAGTTTTGGTTTCTTCTGTACTTTTCTCCTAAGGAGAAAAGTAGTCCTAAGGGACTACGTAAAAGGAAAACATAAAAATATTCTATGTTACGTGAGGTGAAAAGAAAACAAGACTTTTATTTAAATATGCTGTGTCCCCTGGTGGGGGGTGGTGTGTGTGGTGGGTGGTGTCGGGTCCCTGTTGAGAATGGCTGTACATTGCGACAGCATCTCCTCCCAATAACACTCTTGCTAGCCCGTTCCACGCACACAATACTATAAAAACATACTCACCTCAGCCATCTCCCTTAAAGGTACCCCCTCCCCCTCTGTAATTTTACCTTGGGAGAACGATTCTGACCATTGGAATATATGTCAGTAGTGTCTATTCCACAGAGAATAAGGATATAGATCATTTCTTGATCAGAAAAGGTTGTATGGAGGAGGCAGGAGAATGGGGTTAAATTAGCCATGTTGGAATGGCGGGCAGACACGATTGGCCGAATGGCCTAATTCCGCTCCCACGTCTTACGGTTTTATGTGCGTGCAGGAGACTGTTTGGCATTATGTGTGGCACAGACGTCGTGGGCCTGGTCATAGGAGGCGGCTGTGGCTTGGCGGACAGCACGAAAAGCAGAGATGGAGGCTGCCAGATTCTGACGAAGGAGAGGAGTTTGGGAGAGCAGTCCGGGTTCAGGATGATCCAAGAGTACCAGATTGGAGGAGGCAGAAGAGGGGCGGGGGGCGGTGGAGAAGCAGAGATGATGAAATGGCGGCGCTGCGAAGAACAGAGAGCAGACAAACATTGCTCCTCCACCTCGACTCCATACAGGGCCCAAGATAGTGGCAACCTATGATCGGGAAGGAGAGGCAGAAGAGGCGACCCAATTAAAACTGATTTGATTAAATGGAATGATTTACCTATTAATTTAAAGGTTAGGATAAATACAATTAAGATGAATATCTTTCCGTGTATACAATATTTGTTTCAATATTTACTTGATAAATTTTTTTTTCGAGATTTGAATAAAATGGTTAGGGAGTTTTTATGGAGGGGTAAATTTTCGAGAGTAGCTTTGAATAAATTAACTTGGAAACATGAGTTAGGGGGACTATGTTTACCACATATTCAAAATTTTTATCAGCCCAACTTAAATTTATTAGTTCATTGATGGATTTGATACGGCCTCCTAGTTGGGTTAAAATTAAGATGGCAAGTATTTCTGAATTTGAAATACATCAATTTTTGTTTAGATGGAATATAAATTTGTTACAACAATATAATGTGCCAAAACTAAAACATTTAATGAAGTTATGGATAAAGAAAAATAAAATGACAGGCTCTAGGGGTAAATTATTGGTTTTGACTCCATTGTATAATAATCAACTTATTCCTTTCTCAATACATAATCGGAGTTTATTATATTGGAGATTAAAAGGTGTGGAAAATTTGGGAGATTGTTTTAAAGAGGGTAAGTTTTAATCTTTTAATCAGATGAGGGAAGATTTTGGTATTGATAAGAATTCTTTATTTCTTTATTATCAAATTCAATCTTTGGTAAAATGTGTGTTTAGTAGAGATATGATTTTACCTAAAATGACTAAATTTGAGACTTTTCTTATGAAGGTACCAGAGAAGGGTTATATTTCATCTATGTAACAAATATTACACAAAAGAGTCTGGAAAAACAACCACCTGAAGAAACACACAAAGATCAGCGCTGTTGTCAAACCCACGCTCCTGTTCAGCTCCGAATCATAGGTCCTCTACCGGCATCACCTACGGCTCCTAGAACGCTTCCATCAGCGCTGTCTCCGCTCCATCCTCAACATTCATTGGAATGACTTCATCACCAACATCGAAGTACTCGAGCTGGCAGAGTCTGCAAGCATCGAATCCATGCTGCTGAAGACCCAACTGCACTGGGTGGGTCACGTCTCCAGAATGGAGGACCATTGCCTTCCCAAGATCGTGTTATATGGCGAGCTCTCCACTGGCCACCGAGACAGAGGTGCACCAAAGAAGACGTAGAAGGACTGCCTAAAGAAATCTCTTGGTGCCTGCCACATTGACCACCGCCAGTGGGCTGATCTCGCCTCAAACCGTGCATCTTGGCGCCTCACAGTTCGGTGGGCAGCAACCTCCTTTGAAGAAGACCGCAGAGCCCACCTCACTGACAAAAGACAAAGGAGGAAAAACCCAACACCCAACCCCAACCCACCAATTTTCCCTTGCCACCGTTGCAACCGTGTCTGCCTGTCCCGCATCGGACTTGAAAAAGCTCTGCTGGGAAATGCACATTAAGCAATGATTAATTACAATTTTTTACATCAATTATATTTGACACCTGAAAAATTAAAAAAATATGGTCTTAATGAATCAGATTTGTGTTTTAGATCTGGTGATATGGTTGGAACTTTTTTTCATGGTTTTTAGAATATCTGTATAAGATTAAGATAGTTTTAGATCCAACAGTATTTTTATTGGATAGTTTGCAACCTCTGAAAGGCTTGGGATTAGATAAGTTCCAGCTTGCTTTTGTATATTTAGCCTTATCCGTAGTGAAAAAACTGTATTGCTAGTACGTGGAAAGATACAAATAAGATTGATATTAATAGATGGCATAATGAGATGAAATATTGTTTAATAATGGAAAAAATTACATATGTTTTGCATGATAATTATAATTTTTTAATTAATAAGTGACTGTTATACTCAGAATATTTACATTTCAATTTATATTGATTAGATTTTAATATGTATATTTAACTTTTTCTTTAATATTCTCTCTTTTTTCTTTTTTATGGCTCTCCTTAGGAGAGTTGGCTGAAGTGGGGGGGTTCTTTTTTTTTATATATATAAAATAAACCGTCCATGTTTATGTTTAATTGCTGGATATGTCATATATTATTTGTTTTATTCGTTCAAATAAATAAAGTTTTAAAAAAAAGGGAAGGTCACTATGGCAGCGGACCAGTGAGGGGGCTCTGTGGCTGAAGAATGGAAAAACAACCACCTGAAGAAACACGCGACTTGCGGGCAAGGGACTCACACCAGGCTGTGGACTGCTGGAGACTGGCTTTAGACAGGCTGAAGGGCCTCCGGGTATCGGAATCAGGACGCGGGAGGGTGCCGGAGACAAACTGACCGATGGTTTGGACTAGAGTCTGTGTGGCTGCGGAGACTGCGAGAGTGCTGGAGGCAAATCCACTGACACTCAGTGACTGTGGGGAGACTCTCTTTTGCTTCTCTTTCTCTCACTGTAAAAGGGCAGCGGGTAATTTCTGCTGATGGCGAGAGGAAATTTCGTGAAATATCACATTTTCTATTTTATTACATGACAATAACATCATTTTGAATGGAGAGAAAGAAAGGAGGTTCGGATCAAGCAAATGGAATCCAGTCAGTTGGGCTCAGTCATATCACAGGACTAGACTGGGACGGAGTACTATCCACTTCAGCTGGCCTGGGTGTGCAGAATCTGCATTTCATCGAGGAATGAATGGATTCTTGGTGCAATAAGGACAGCTTCTTGTTAGTTTGCCCGAGTGAAGTTCACTTGTCACCTCATCTGTCTCCTTTATCTCAGGCCACTTCGTATCTCTCCATTGCTCCCTAACCTCTCGCTCCCACTTCCCCCGATCGGTTCAATGCCTGCCCAAAGTCACAGCTCATTTTTCTCACCCGATAACTGACCAATGGATCTGTTCTAACCTGATGCCTCTTTCGGGGCGGGACGCCGAATTGTCGAGGGATCCGCTGTCCCATTGCTCCCCCTCCCCCTCCCCCAACTGGTCCACTTTTCTTGGGGCCCTCCTGGGCTGGTAGGGTAAAAGACTGCAGGTGACACCAGGCTTTTCACCGATGACTCCACCTTAGCGTGCATCTCAGCATTCCTCCATATTTACACATCAGCTCACTCGTAGCTGAGCCGGTGAACGCAGCTCCCACCTCAGAATTAAACAGGGAAGTCTGCAGATGCTGTGATGGGCCTTGGAGGACAATGGGCAACTTCGGCAATGTGCAATCAGAATCCAAATTTATTGCCATGAAAGAAAATCATGAAATTCGTTGTTTTGTGGCAGAATCACAGTGCAAACATTCATATTATAACCATCTTACAACAATAAATATAGAGCAAGAAAAATAAAATCAAAGGGTCTTTGGTTCATTGATCATTCAGGAAGCTGATGGAAGTGGGGAAGAAGCCGTCCTTGTGGAACATAGGAACATAGGAAGTAGGAACAGGAGGAGGCCAAAAATGGCCCATTGAGCCTGCTCCGCCATTCAATACGATCATGACTGATCTAATTTATGACCTAACTCCACCTACCTTCCTTCTCCCCATATCTCCTAATTCCTCTATCATGTAAAAATTTATCTAACCCAATTTTAAATATGTTTAATGAGGCAGCCTCAACCACTTCCCTGGTTAGAGAATTATGCCACTGGATGCTCGCCTTTAGGCTCCTGTACCTTCTCCCTGATGGTAGCAGAGTGAGGAGGCCATGGCCTGGGTGGTGGGGGATCTTTGAGGAGAGAGGTGGTTTCTTAAGACACTGCCTCTAGTCAATGTCCTCGATGGAGTGGTCTGCTGCCCGTGATGGCGCTGGCCGAGTCAGGCCTGGCGCCATGGGGGAGGCTTTTGAGGGCCATGCCCTCCCTCCCCGCCCACCCGTAGCACTATTGTCACTAGGGGCGTCGCGGACCACACAGGGTGATGACATCAGAGGGAGTGTCACTGAAATGAATCATGTGGTTTCGCCTCCATGCACCATAAGCACGCACGTTTGTCTGAAACGCTGGAGGGAGGGGAAGCATGATGGCGGGGCAGACGGAGGAGGTCCACGGCACGTATGGCACCTGCTCTCCTCCCTCCACACTGCTGAGTGAGTTCCCAAATGGCAGTTTTTACTCCCCCAACCACCAGTCTCGATAGAGTATTGACTTAAAACTTTCACCAGTCTCGATAAAGAGTATTGACTTAAAATTTTAATCATTCTTTTACACTCACTGATGTTGCTCACCTCACTGCATCACTCCAGTAGGGTTTCACCCCCCTCCCCCCCCCCAATAAACCTCACTTAGTTTCCCCAACATTGAATACAGATCAGAAACAGTGGCCCAGGGAGGACTTCATTTTGACATTTGGATAGGTACATGGATGGGAGGGATATGGAGAGCTTCGGTCCAGATGCACAACAGTGGAATTAGGCAAGGATAATAGCTTGGCACAAACTAATTTTTAAAAATAATTTAGACCTACAGCACGGTAATAGGCCAGTTCCGCCCATGAACCAATCCCACCCCAATTTACACCTCATTAACCTACACCCACGGTACATTTTTTAACGGTGGGAGGAAACCGGAGCTCCTGGCGAAAACCCATGCAGACACAATGAGAAAATACAAACTCCTTGCAGACAGTGCTGGACTTGAACCCCAGACCCGATCGCTGGCACCGTAAATGCGTGGCGCTAATTGCTATGGCAATTATGCCACCCTTTGGATGAGCTGAAAGGGAAATGTTTAAAGGGAGCATTATGGGCAACTTCGGCAAGCAGAGAGTGTGGGGGCATGGAACGAGCTGCCAGCTGAAGTAGCGAATGCAGGCTCAATTTTAACATTTAAGAAACATTTGGACAGGCACGTAGATGGGAGAGGTATGGTGGGATATGGACTGGGTGCAGATCAGTGGGATGAAGCAGAATAATGGTTCAGCCCACACTAGAAGGGCCAAAGGACCTATTTTATTATGCTGTAATGTAACGCTTCCACCAGCGTTGTCTCCGCTCCATCCTCAACATCCATTGGAGCACTCACACCCCTAACGTCGAGGTACTCGAGATGGCAGAGGTCGACAGCATCGAGTCCACGCTGCTGAAGATCCAGCTGCGCTGGATGGGTCACGTCTCCAGAATGGAGGACCATCGCCTTCCCAAGATCGTATTATATGGCGAGCTCTCCACTGGCCACCGTGACAGAGGTGCACCAAAGAAAAGGTACAAGGACTGCCTAAAGAAATCTCTTGGTGCCTGCCACATTGACCACCGCCAGTGGGCTGATAACGCCTCAAACCGTGCATCTTGGCGCCTCACAGTTTGGCGGGCAGCAGCCTCCTTTGAAGAAGACCGCAGAGCCCACCTCACTGACAAAAGGCAAAGGAGGAAAAACCCAACACCCAACCCCAACCCACCAATTTTCCCTTGCAACCGCTGCAATCGTGTCTGCCTGTCCCGCATCAGACTGGTCAGCCACAAACGAGCCTGCAGCTGACGTGGACTTTTTACCCCCTCCACAAATCTTCGTCCGTGAAGCCAAGCCAAAGAAAGAATGATCTATGGTTCTGCAGGTGCATAGTTCCCCGAAAATGATGACTCCGATAGAGAGATTGGTGAAGAAGGCGTTTGGCACACTTACCCTCACTGGGCGGGGGGGGGGGGGGGTTCTTTGAGCATAAATGTTGGGACCCCATGATGGAGCTGATAAAAGCATTGGTGGGACCACTCTTGGAGGACAATGTGCAGCCATAGGAAGGATGTCAATGAACTGGAAGGGGTGCAGAATAGATTCACCAAGATGTTGACGGGACTGGAGGATTTGAGTTAGAGGGATAAGTTGGATAAGCTGGGCCCTTCTTCCCAAGAGCCACAGAGGCTGAGGGCCGATCTTATAAAAGTGCAAAGTGAATGCTCACAGTCTTTCTCTCAGGGTGAAGCATTCTGGAATTCAAGCAGGTGGGTTTAAGATGGATCCAGATTTCAGATTTATTGTCAGAATGCATGCATCACATCACATAAAACCCTGAGATCCTTTCTCCTGTGGGCGAGGCAGAATCACCACTTATTGGTAATGCAAAAAAATCTGTGCACAATGTACACAGGTAAACAAGTAAAGAACTGTTAACAAATAACAAATGTCAACAAACTGTTCTATCCAGAGAGAACAAAAAGAAAATCAATGAAGTGCACAAGTGAGAGTCCATAAATGAGTCCCTGATTGAGTTTGTCGTTGAGGAGTCTGATAGTGGAGGGGGAGCAGCTGTTCCTGAACCTGGTGGTGCGAGTGTTGTGGCCCCTAAACCTCTTTCCTGATGGCAGTGGTGAGATCATATCATGTGTTGGGTGGTGTGGATCCTTGACGATTGCTGCTGCTCTCCGACGGCAGCGTTCCCCGTAGAAGTTCTCCATAGTGGGGAGGATTTTGCCGGTGATGTCCACTACCTTTTGCAGGGGTTTCCACTCATGGGCATGGGTGTCACCTATACCAGACCGTGATGCAGCCGGTCAGCATACTTCCCACCACACGTCTGTAGAAATTTTCCGGAGTTTCTGGTGTCACACCAAACCTCCGCCATCTCCCGAGGGAGTGGAGGCGCTGACGTGCTTTCTTCACGATGCCCCCCTGGTGTGTTGGGTCCAGGAAAGATCTTCTGAGGTAGTGACTCCCAAGATCTTAATTTTGCTCACCCTCTCCGCCTCTGATCTCCCCCCCCCCCCCCCCCCCCCCCCAATGATCACTGGATCATACACCTCTGGCTTTCCCAACCAAAAGTCAACATTCAGCTTAGTTTTTGTGACATTAAGTGCAAGGTGCACCATTCAGCCAAGTTTTCAAAGTCCCTGCTGAATGCTGATCCATCACTTTTATTTATGCAATCACTGCTATGTTATCGTTGGCAAATTTGTAGATGGTGTTATTGACTTATGGAGCCTCACAGTCATAGGTGTAAAGTGAGTAGAGCAGGGAAATGTTGTGGAATCATTTTATAGCTATTAGCACGGTCTGAATGCATGTACTGTATGGGCTGGGCCACCCCTATACCTGTTACTCCTCCCCCCCGAATCCCCATAATGGCTGTTACACACAAACCCCTCCCTCAGTACCGGGCCAGCAGCATATGAGATGCGCTGATGTTTTATGGTGATTAAAGCCTATTAATCACAACTCTCAGTCTAATCATTACAGTTCCCCGTAAACAGGTGACAGGTAAAATAGATGGGGGAGAGCCAGTAGATGTGGTGTACCTGGACTTCCAAAAGGCCTTCGATAAGGTCCCGCATAAACGACTGGCTTCCAAAATCAAGGCTCATGGGATTGGGGGTAAAGTATTGATGTGGATTGAGAACTGGCTGGCAGGTAGAAGACAGAGAGTAGGGATAAATGGCTTGTTTTCTGAGTGGCAGGTGGTGACCAGTGGGGTGCCACAGGGATCTGTACTGGGACCCCAGCTGTTCACAATTTACATTAATGATCTGGATGAGGGGATTGGATGTAATATCTCCAAATTTGCAGATGACACTAAGCTAGGAGGGGTTGTGTGCACGGAAGAGGGGGTCAGGAAGCTCCAGTGTGATTTGGATAAATTGAGGGACTGGGCAGATCCATGGCAAATGCACTACAATGTGGATAAATGTGAGGTTATCCACTTTGGTAATACAAACCGGAGAGCAGATGACTATTTGAATGGCAATAGATTAAGAGATGGGGAAGTGCAGAGAGACCTAGGGGTACTTATACACCAGTCTCTGAAGGCGAGCATGCAGGTACAGCAGGTGGTTAAAAAGGCAAATGGTATGTTGGCCTTCATATCAAGAGGGTTTGAGTATAGGAACAAGGATACCTTCCTGCAGCTGTACAGGGCCTTGGTGAGACCCCACCTGGAGTATTGTGTGCAGTTTTGGTCACCTTATCTAAGGAAGGATGTTCTTGCAATGGAGGGAGTGCAGAGGCGATTCACCAGGCTGATGCCTGGAATGGCATGAATGACTTATGAGGAAAGATTGCGCAAATTGGGATTGTACTCCCTGGAGTTTAGAAGATTGAGAGGGGATCTAATAGAGACATATAAAATTCTGGCAGGACTGGACAGAATGGATGCAGATGGGATGTTTCCAAGGATGGGAAAATCCAGAACCCGGGGGCCATGGTTTGAGGATAATAGGCAAACCATTTAGGACCGAGATGAGGAGGAATTTCTTGACCCAGAGGGTGGTGAATCTGTGGAATTCATTGCCACAGAGGGCAGTAGAGGCAGGTTCATTAAATATATTTAAGAGGGAATTAGATCTATTTCTTCAGTATAAGGGTATTAAAGGTTACGGAGAGAAGGCGAGGACGGGGTACTGAACTTTAAGATCAGCCATGATCCCGTTGAATGGCGGAGCAGGCTCGAAGGGTCGAATGACCTACTCCTGCTCCTATCTTCTATGTTTCTATGTTTCTAAGAATGCGGTGCTCTGGTGTGATGGAGATTGTGGGAGGGGAGAGATTTAAGAGGGGGTCTGTGGAGCAACTTTTTCACTTGGTCGTGGAACGAGTTACCAGAGGAAATGAGAAGTGGGTAAAATTATGATGTTCAAAACACATTTGGACAGATATATGGACAGGAAGAGAGTGGAAGGAAGGATCCAGTGGGGCAAGCCCAGAATGCCAACATGGGCAGCATAGATTAATTTGGCCGAAGAGCCTTTTCTGTGCTGCATTAACCCTGCCCTGTTCACGGCCCAGCTTGAGGAGGGCAGAGACGTTGGGATCGCGGGGCAGGAGGTCAAAAGCGAGACTCCGGAGTGATTTGAAACAAGGGGCCATGATGTTTCAATCTTGGGGAAAGAGACAGTGTGAGTCCTTTACCCCCTCCCACCCACTGAACCCCCCACACCAAGAACTCCCTCTTTTACTGAACAGATCACTCGTCACAAGGCGAGTCTCCAAGAGAGAGCCTGGGGCAAGATCAACAAATGCTGAAATGCAATAAATTCTAATTAGGAGGCCAGCAGGCTAAATTGCTGTTTGTTATTGCCTGTTGACCAGAGCCCATCACATCAGCTGCTGTCAGCGGCAGAGTTCAGAGAGTGACCATTTGTCCCACGTGTCAGAAGCGATCGAGAGATGAATCGGGAAGGCAGTGAAAACATCCAGAAGTGTGAACGATGAGAGAGAAAAAACTCTTGGAGGCTGTAGATAAGAACTCCAGCCTGGCTAAGGTGCCAGGGGTGAGTGAGTTGGACAACCTCTTTTATCTGAAGGCGTGCAAGGGGATCCTGACTCCATTTTACCCTCACCCATTCACTGAATGATTAATTCACTGCCAGCTCTGCCTATTCTCACCCTTGCAAGGCTGAAGTTTATGCAGTCAGCTTTTGCTCACTTAACTCTTTCAAGTTGTGTCACAGACTGGTTGCGCAATTCAAGTGCCCAGGAAGGCAGCAAACATAACCAAACATCACAGGCTCCAACTTCCTGTCTATTCCAGGTGAGATGCCATCTCAAGCCAACATTACAAGGGACATCCCCCCCTCTCCCCCCCCCCCCCCACCACCCCATCAGCCTGGTCACAACCTCTTCTCATTTCTACCTTCAGGCAGCAGGTACAGAAGCCTGAAGACCAATACCTCTCGGTTCTGGTTTCCAAAAGCTATTGGATCAGTAGCTGTCAACCTTTTTCTTTCCACTCACATACCACTTTAAGTAATCCCTATGCTGTAGGTGCTCTGTGATTCGTAAGGTATGTGGGTCGAAAGAAAAAATTGGAAAACCACTGTTTGAATCGTATCTAATTGACTCATTATGTGCTCGGTTTCATAACTCCAAAGGAAATGGGACAATGACAATTTTTCTCAAGCAAAATATTTCAGTAACAATTGGGTTAAGACCAGTGATTCTCAACCTTCCCTTCCCACTCACACACCACCTTAAGCAATCCCTTACTAATCACAGAGCACCGATGGCATAGGGATTACTTAAAGAGGTATGTGAGTGGAAAGAAAAAGGTTGAGAACAACTGGCTTATTCCTTGTCTAATCTGAAACATTGACTATTGCTCTCCTTCCAGACTCTTGAACCTGTTATTGGCATACTAATCGTTGGCTGTTTTGACAACACAAAATGACTGCCTGCACCATTGCAAATCACTTTTATTTGCACCGGGATTACTGGGAATAATTATTATCAATCTCATGTAATTGTTGCTTTTTTTAATTACACAGCACCAGTGACACAGGTTCGAATCCTGCGCTGTCTGCCAGGAGTTTGTACGTTCTCCCCATGTCGGCTCCAGTTTCCTCCCTCTTTCCAAAGCGTGCAGGGATCTAGGCCAACTTGGGTGTAATTGTGCGGCAATGGTCAAGACTGGCATCTACCGTGCTGTAAATAAAATGAAAAACAAAATGATCAGAGCTTTTCTTTACAATTACAGTAAAACCCCAGATATCCGGTGCGCATGGGGATTGGAAGATGCTGGATAAGTTCATTTTCCATTTGCTTGAGATTGTGCATTGCGAGGATTGGCTGACGAATGGCGAGGCACACTAATTTTAAAGTTCAATTTTTTTTTACCCATTTAATACCCGTGATTTTTATTTTGCCATTTGCTTGAATTTCAGATAATAAGGGTTTTTACTGTACCTGCTTGGCTGCAGCAAGTGAAAATCGTACAATAAACAATAAACAGAGTCCATACTGGACGAAACGAGCAGAAAAGTTGTTTTCACTGGTAGATGAGACTAGAACTGGGGGGATGGTGCCTGAAGATTCAGGTGAGTAGATTTAGCACAGACATGAGGAATTGCTCTTCCCAGAGAGCAGTGAACCTGTGGAATTCTCTGCCCAAGGCTGAAGCAGAGGCTGCCTCATTGAATACAGTCAGATAGATTTTTGCATGGTGGCGAACTAAGGGTTATGGGGACAAGGCAGGTAGGTGGCGTTGAGTCCACGGCCAATATTTCCCGCGTTCCTAGTGAATGGCACAGCAGGTACGATGGGCCAGATGGCTGACTCCTGCTCCCTTTCTTAGTGTTCTGATGTGCAGAGACTGGTGGGGGCCTGGAACGGGCTGCCAGGTGGTAATGGTTGAAGTGGACATTTAAGAGACTTGTAGATAGACACAATGAAGACGCTGTTTACATCTGGTACCGCACGGATGACAGTCTCTTCAATCTGAGGCGCCTGCAAGCTCACACCAAGACACAAGAGCAACTTGTCCGTGAACTACTCTTTGCAGATGATGCCGCTTTAGTTGCCCATTCAGAGCCAGCTCTTCAGCGCTTGATGTCCTGTTTTGTGGAAACTGCCAAAATGTTTGGCCTGGAAGTCAGCCTGAAGAAAACTGAGGTCCTCCATTGGCCAGCTCCCCACCATGACTACCAGCCCCCCCACATCTCCATCAGGCACACAAAACTCAAAACGGTCAACCAGTTTACCTATCTCGGCTGCACCATTTCATCGGATGCAAGGATCGACAACGAGATAGACAACAGACTCGCCAAGGCAAATAGCGCCTTTGGAAGACTACACAAAAGAGTCTGGAAAAACAACCATCTGAAAAACCTCACAAAGATTAGCGTATACAGAGCCGTTGTCATACCCACACTCTTGTTCGGCTCCGAATCATGGGTCCTCTACCGGCATCACATACGGCTCCTAGAACGCTTCCACCAGCGTTGTCTTTGCTCCATCCTCAACATTCATTGGAGCGACTTCATCTCCAACATCGAAGTACTCGAGATGGCAGAGGCCAACAGTATCGAATCCACGCTTCTGAAGATCCAACTGCGCTGGGTAGGTCATGTCTCCAGAATGGAGGACCATCGCCTTCCCAAGATCGTGTCATATGGCGAGCTCTCCACTGGCCACCAAGACAGAGGTGCACCAAAGAAGAGGTACAAGGACTGCCTAAAGAAATCTCTTGGTGCCTGCCACATTGACCACCACCAGTGGGCTGATATCGCCTCAAACCGTGCATCTTGGCGCCTCACAGTTCGGCGGGCAGCAACCTCCTTTGAAGAAGACCGCAGAGCCCACCTCACTGACAAAAGACAAAGGAGGAAAAACCCAACACCCAACCCCAACCCACCAATTTTCCCTTGCAACCGCTGCAACCGTGTCTGCCTGTCCCGCATCGGACTTGTCAGCCACAAACGAGCCTGCAGCTGACATGGACATTACCCCTCCATAAATCTTCGTCCGCGAGGCCAAGCCAAAGAGATAGACACAAGAGTGTGCAGCATACAAAAGTGCCGGAGAAACCCAGCAGGCCACACTACATCCACAGGAAGTAAAGGGTCACCAATATTTTGGGGATGAGCCCTTCGTCAAGAATCTGGTAAAACAGCCGATGCCTGAATGAAAAGGTGGGGAAGCCCTTCCTTAAAGGCTCGAGTCCTTCCACACCTTGAGGAAGGGCTCAGGGCTGAAACGTTGGTAATATATCGTTACCTCCTATGGACGCTGCAAAACCTGCTGTGTTCCTCCAGCAATTCTGTGTTTTTCCTTTCCCAAGAGAACATCTTCCTGAGAGATCCAAGGGGCCCAGGCCTACTGCTCCCTGAATCTGGCGGCACGTATGCAGGGTGGGTGAAGAAGGCTTTTGGCGCACGTGCCTGCATCAGCGAGGGAACTGGATACAGGAGTAGGGACACCAACTGTGCAAGATGCATTTGACGTTCTTGGTTGCCCAGCAACAGGAGTCATGTCATAAGCTGGAACGCATGAAAAGAAGATTCACGGGGATGTTGCTGGGGCTCAAGGCTTGAGTTACAAAGAAGGC
Organism: Narcine bancroftii; assembly: GCF_036971445.1. Lineage (NCBI taxonomy): Eukaryota > Metazoa > Chordata > Chondrichthyes > Torpediniformes > Narcinidae > Narcine > Narcine bancroftii. The sequence goes on from NC_091471.1 coordinate 7,791,137, forward strand.
CAGGCATTTTCTCCCTGGAACATAGGAGGCTGAGAGTGAACCTGACAGAGATGTACAGAACATAAGAAACAGAAGCAGGAGTCGGCCATCCGGCCTGTCGAGTCTGCCCCGCCATTCAATGTGATCATGGTTGATCTGATGACAGGCTCATCTCCACCTACCTGCCTTTTTCCCATATCCCTTAATTTCCAAACTCTGTAAAAATCTATCCAACCTTGCCTTAAATATATTTACTGAGGTGACCGCCACTGCTTCAATGGGCAGCGAATTCCACAGATTAACCCCCCCTCTGGGAAAAGTAGTTCCTCCTCATCTCCGTCCTAAATCTATTCCCCAGAATCTTGAGGCTCTATCCCCTAGTTCTAGTCTGCCCTACCAAGGGAAACAACTTACCTACCTCCATCTTATCTATGCCTTTCATAATTTTATATGTTTCTTTAAGATCCCCCCCTTCCATTCTTCTAAATTCCAGCAAGTACAGCCCCACATAATTCAATCTCTCCTCATAGACTAACCCCTTCATCCCTGGGATCAACCTGATGAACCTGTTCTGCATCACCTCCAAAGCCAGTTCATCCTTCCTCAAGTAAGGAGACCAGAACTGCACACAGTTCACCAGATGCAGCCTCACCAGTACCTTGTACGGGTGCAGCATAACCTTTCCTGCTCCTAAATTAAATCTGATGAGGACCAATCGCGGGTGGTCTCAGTCTGCCAGTGCGTTGGTGTCCTTATGCTGCTATCAATCCCACCCCCCCAGCCTTCTGCATGCAACTCTCTCCTCCCATCTTTGATCCTCTGAACAGAAGGATTCCGTGCAATAGCTCAGACAGACAGCATGACATGGACGAGTCGGGCCTGTTCCCGCGCTGGGGAGCTCTCTCCTTCGAAGAGAGCCGCAAACAACCCCGCAGCCAGTGGGAGGTTTCTGAAGCAGTGGGTGTGACATGAGGATGGAGGCCCAGGTGCAGCCCTGGGCCCGGCTGTGAGCGCAGGGGGAACCCGTGACGCAGCCCCGGATCCAACCATTCAACTTGTGCAGGAAGGCTGGCAGGTAGAGAAGGCAAGGGTGGGTGGGGGGGGTTGTGGGTGGAGTTACGAGGGGTTGCCGAGGAGACAGCAATGACGAGGACTGCCCATCTCACTTTTGGCAGGCCCCGCAGCTGTTATCAAGCAGCAGCCTTTACTTTGGAGTAATTACTCTGGCTGGCTCACCAATCAATCTGACAAATGTAATGAGAGTGTATTTACAGCTTTGTTTTGACAGTCCCCTTAACCCTTTCCCCATCTTAAATGAAGGAGATAATCGGGTGGCTCAAAGCCTGGTGTAGGAGAATGGATGGGTCATCGGCACCAGTACTGGGGAAGGAGGGAGCTGTTTCAATGGAATGGCTCCACCTGGTAACATCCTGGAACTAGGGTCCTGATGAATCACAGAACTAAGACTGTGGATCGGGCTTTAAATAGCAGGGGGAGAATTCAACGGACTGGAAATGTATGGATGAAGTTAAAGGGAAGGAGGGGGCAAGAAAGTCTCCAGAATTGAAAAAAAAGAATAGGATTGGAAGTTTAGAAAAAGATAATAAGTGAACTTCAGGCAACGCGGTGAAAATATGAGAAGGATGGTAAGTATGGGACTGATTTAAATTTAGTTAATTGGTATGTAAATGCAAGCAGTGTCTGGAGCAAGGTAGTTGAGTTGAAAGCCCGTTTAGAAATCGGCAGGTATGACCTTGTGGATGTAACAGAGACGTGGCTGAAGGAGGATCACAGCTGGGAGTTAAACATCCAAGGTTATACGTCCTATCAGACCAACAGGCAGGTGGTCGGGTGGGTGCAGGGGGCAGGAGGAGGGGTGGCTCTGTTGGTAATAAGTGAAATCAAATCCTCAGTGAGAAGGGATAGAGAATCAAGTCAAGTTTATTGTCATCTGATTGCAAAACAGCGTTCTCCGGTCCTTGGTGCAAAACACACAGACACACAACTAGACATAACACACGTACAGACAGACAGTACACGTGCAGGACAAGTCTTCATATGTACAAATTGTGGTAAACCACTGTTGTGCCATGATTGGCTGCTGCAGGGAGGACACCTCCCGAGACTGATCCTACCCACAGCCACTTGCACATTTCCCTTTCTCTTTGCTTCAGTCAGTCAATGAGGTTGATGGTGGTTCCTGTCTTTAGTTAATAAAAGCCTGATAGTTTCACAAAATCACCCTTTTGTGATTACTGATGGCACATCACAAATAAATAAATAAATATTGTTTCGCGAATATGAGTGTCAGTTTTTTTTGTATGAGCCGGAGCTTCTCAACCTTTTTCTTTCCACTCACATTCCACTTTAAGCATTTTCTATGCCATCGGTGCTCTGTGATTAGTAAGGGATTGCTTAAGGTGGGATGTGAGTGGAAAGAAAAAGTTTTTTTCAAAACACAGTTTTAATTGTCCCTCATTGACTCGTTATGTGCAGGGTTTCATAACTCCAAGGGAAATGGGCCAATGACAATTTTTCTCAAGCAAAATATTTCAGTTACAATTGGGTCTAGAGCAGTGCTTCTCAACCTTTATTCCCCACCCTAAGGATTACTTAAAGTGGGATGTGAGTGGAAAGAAAAAGGTTGAGAATCACTGGTGTGAGCAATTCCTTTGATCACTCAGTATTCTCATTGCCCAGAAGATGGAGAATCTTTGTGGGTAGAGTTGAGAAACTGCATGGGTGAAAAGACACTGATGGGAGTTACATACAAACTGCAGGCAGGATGTGGGGTGTACAGTGGTCATGGGGAACTGGAAAAAAGCAGGTTGGTGATAATTCCCAAGAGATGGAATTTGAGGAATGCTGATGGTTTTTTTTTTGTTAAGAGCAGCTTGTGGTCTTAAAAATCCATAAAAGAGATTTAGGGGCCACCACACCACCAGGTTCAGGAACAGCTGCTCCCCCTCCACCATCAGACTCCTCAACAACAAACTCAGTCAGGGACTCATTTAAGGACTCTTACTTGTGTGGAATGAAACTCCATGAGATATCAACAAACTGAATTACTGTGTGGGAGCAGAGGGTAGCTCTCTGAGAGAAGGAAGGAGAAGTGCTATCCTTGGCTCTCTCCATCACTTCCCAGCTTTTTCTCTTCTACCCTATCACCTCTTCCCTGTTAGTCTCTGCCCCTCCCCCTGCTCCTTCCTCCCCCTGCTCCTTCCTCCACCTGTTTATTCAGGCTTGTGATTACAACGAAGGGCCTAGGCCTGAAATGTTGAGCTACCCTTTACTTCCCATGTGCAGTTAATTGGGAGGCTTCTTAAATAATTCAGAGATGCATGATTCAAATAACAGAAGAGACTTTACTTACTGATGCCTTCCACCATCTCAGGAAACTGCTCACACACTCATATATATATACAAGCGCCTCACAGTGGTGCACTACGGTCACTACAGTGAGAAGGGTCTATTCTTACGGAGTTACAATGTAGTTCACATTATCCTGACTATATAACACCATTAATGCTGCATGACCTGCTGAGTTTCTGCAGTGTAGATGGGTGCATGGAAGACTGAAGGGTGTTTGGTGTTTTTAAGAGCGTGCATTGGTTACAGAGCAAGTGGGGGACACAGATTTCTGATGAGGGGGAAACAAAATATGATCTCTATCCTCTGTCTCAGCTCCTCATTTTCCTCAGTGCGAGTTATCTGTAAGATCTCAGCGTTCCGACAGATTGATATCTATACAGAAGGACCTCTGAGGAACCGAGGGACCTTGGGTCCAAACCCATAGATCTCTGAAAGTCACTGTGCAGGTTGATAGGACAGTTGAGAAGGCCTGTGATATGGTGGGATTCATTAATTGGGGGAGTCATAAGGTATTGTTACAACTCTATAAATCATTGATAAAGCCATGGAGAGGGTGCAGAGAAGATTTACCAGGATGTTGTCTGGATTGGAAAGTATGTCTTTTCTCTTTGGAGTGAAGAAGGATAAGAGTGACTTAATAGAGGTCTACAAGATTTTGAGGGACATAGATAGGGTGAACAGGCAGTGACTTTTCCCAGGGTGGGAGTAGCAAGCACCAGAAGACATCTGTACAAAGTGATGGGACGAACGTTTAGGGGAGACATCAGGGGTATGCTTTTTTCTACACAGAAAGTTGTAATGCCTTGTCAGGTCGGGTGGTGGAGGCTGAAACTTTTCCTGCCTCTATCTTATCTATCCCTTTCATAGCGTTATATATTTCGATAAGATCTCCTCTCATTCTTCTGAATTCGAGTGAGTATAATCCCAGGCAATTTAGTCTCCTCTCGTAGGTCAACCCCCTCATCTCCAGGATCAACCTGGCGAACCACCTCTGGACTCCCTCCAAGGCCAGTATCTCTTTCTCAAGTATGGAGACCAGAACTGTACACAGTACTCCAGGTGCGGCCTCACCAGTACCTTGTTGCAGCATGACTTCCCTGGTCTTGAAATCAATTCCTCTAGCGATTAAGGCCAACATTTCATTTGCCTTCTTAATAACCTGCTGTACCTGCAACCCAACTTTTTGCAATTCATGCACAAGCTCTCCTAAGAGATCCACATGAGATTCTACCTTCAGGGAACGATGAACCATTATTCCTAGATCTTTCTGCTCCACTGCATTCCTCAATGCCCTCCCATTTATTACGTATATCCTGTTTTGATTATTTATTTCAAAATGAAGCACCTCACACTTCAACATTTCAATCAAAGGTCAAGTATCAGAGTTTGGAGGTTGCAGCTATATGAAACTTTGGTTAAGCCACACTTGATATATTCTATGCATTTCTGGTTTCCACACCGAGGGAAGGATGTGGAGGCTTTTGAAACGATACAGAAGATTAAAATTTTTTTTTTAGAGATACAGTACGGTAACTAGCCCTTTCAGCACGAGCCTGTACCCCCAAATACCCCAATTAACCTACAACCCTCGTATGTCTTTGAAGGATGAGAGGAAACTGGAGCACCCGAAGGAAACCCACGCAGAAAGAGGGAGGACGTACAAACTCCTTACAGACAGCGCCAGATTCGAACCTTTCCACCTGCTGTCTAAAATAGACAGACACCTGGACAGGATGGGTTAAGAGGGGTGTGGGCCAAACGCAGACAGGTGGGACTTGTATGGGTGGGACATCTTGGGAGGTGTGGGCAAGTTGGGCCAAAGAGCCTGTTTTCACAGTGTATACCTAAACTAAACTCTTTGTCCATATGAATGTCTAAGAGGATCTTAAATGTCCCTATTGTTCCAGCCTCCACTACAACCCCTAGCAATGCATTCCAGGCACCCATCACTTTCTGAATAAAAAAATGTACCCCCCTGATATCTCCCCTAAACTTCCCTCCCTTCACTTTGTATCTCTTCTTGCCTTCCAGGGAGGCGATATTGTGGAATGCACACTGGTTTCATGGGGGGTGGCACCATCACAGGATCCCACTTAGCCTGACCCACTACTAGTCTTTTTGTAATAGTTCGAATTCCAAATGCAAATCCCCCTTGGCTTGGGTAAACTTGTACCTCTCACTTTGTTCATTTTAGATTGGTCACAGTGTTTGAGCTACCGAAAGAAAATAGACACACACACCGAGAGCAGTTCAAATTATACAAATGGTTAACAAGGCTCTTATGGATAATAGTGGCATGTGGACACGGGAGCCCCGCCCACACCTTCATGCTTTAGTAGGATTCGGGGGTTTCCAGGCCCACATGCCACTATTATCCATTAGAGCCTTGTTAACCATTTGTTTTACCTCATCACGGGTAACTGGAGCAGGAGAAGCCAGCTCGATAGAAGCAGCAGGGGGAGCAGAGGGCACAGCTGGGCCAGGAGGACTCAGCAGCTGGGGATGACGTTCCCCTGCCTTCCTCTTATAAAGGGCATAAAGGACCGCAGTAGGTTTCCCATCAATATCACTTTTAGGTACGCCTAACTTTAACAAGGTTAGAAAAAGGTCCTTTCTTGTCGGTCCGTTATTAGCAGCAGGCCCTCTCTTTTCATCCTGCTTGTCTGATTTAACCTTGGCTGTACGTGAGTGGATTTTACCTCCCGACTCTAATTCTCGAAGCCCAGATAAGGCATGCACCGCCTCAGCCACAAGGTGCCCAATTAGCGGACTAGTTACGGACAGAACGTCCCCATACAGTGGGTTGGGCGGAACAAACCAATCGGGTATGCATTCCGGCCGTGAATATCTCTTCATCAGGGCTTCCCCCGTGTACCCATAGCCTCAAACGCCCTGCATGCAAGGCAGAGGCCAGGGCTTGCTGACGAATTACTGCTATACCCTCCTCTGGGGTTCCCCAATTGTTCTGCAAATGTAAATCCCAATCTACTGGTGATGGGTATACTCGTAGCAGGGCATCCCCTAGAGTGGCAAGTAAGTAATCCACCTCTCTCCCTCTACCCCTCAGCTCAGCAGTGATCCGGATATCAGTAGTCAATGTTCCTAATCCCAACAATTCCTCAGGGGTTAAAAATACATTACCCCCTCCTTGTTCCCAGACACGAAGGAGCCAGGCTGCCAGAGTTTCTCCTGCCTTTTGCCTAAATCGATCTCCAATGGCAGCCAGCTCTTTTATAGAGAAGTCATGTATTGTTGACTGCTTCCGACCCCTGTTCCCACTTTGGCCCGCAGGGACCTCCACCCAGTCTGGGGAGGATTCCGAGGCCATCCCGTAGAGGGAATAGGCCAGAGAGCATCTGCAGGGGTTTGGGTATTTTCCCCTGGGTCCACGTGGGAGACCGAGGTATCTATCCCTTCAATCTCTACCCTTACATCATCCCCCCTTCCGTCTGTTTGGGAAGTCTGCTGCCTTATGGGGTGGGCGTGAACAGCAGGTGGAAAGGGTAGTATGTTAGGCACATGCTGAGGAGTATCTGCATTATTACCATTGTCATTCCAGATATTCCCATCCCAACCATCAATTACTTCAGGATCATCGCCATTCCTTATCATGGCACGAATACGATATGGATCGGGTTCTACTCCATGCCTTTTCTTATCTGCACAGAGCTGCTGCCGGAGTTTAATATTATGGCAGATCGTTTGGACATGCTTATCTTCCCATTCTTTGGCTCTGTCCTGACTGGTGCGAACAATCTCACTCATCATGGAACAGCGTTGTTGCATGGCTTCTAGCTTCTCCTCTAGTTGCTCTCTCTTGCGCTGAGATTCTACTTCTTTTTGAACTAATTCTGCTTCACGCTGAACGGTGCAGCGTAAGGCTGTGGCCAGCAACCAAAAACCATCCGTCAGTGTCCCCTTTTTACCAGGAAGTTTATTTTCTCGAAGGAGAGTGGCAACCCGCTCTCCCAGAGGTGCACTTGATGGGTCTAACTTCTCATCCCAACTAATGGGTGGTCCCAACAAAGACAGGGTATTGGCCAACATGCCAACCCATCGTCTTAGGAAGTCCATCCTGGAATCAAGAATGCTCAGGGCTCACCTCTTTCTTTCGGCGTAACATCTTGAGACCAATCCTGCTCGCAGCGCCAATTGTCTTGGGTCAACTTATACCTCTCATTTTGTTTGTTTTAGATTGGTCACAGTGTTTGAGAGACCAAAAGGAAATAGACACACACACTGAGAGCAGTTCAGTTATACAAATGTTTATTACAAATTCAAAAGCTGATTTCACACTACAATATGCAAGCCCTTCCCAACTATACACATCTACGCCTGGACTGGTCCCAACTGCTGAAGCGAGGCAATGACTGCACACTTGTAGTAGGTTGTCAGGGCGCCGGTAGCAGCTTCTCCACCTCCCCAACCGGGACGTTTGCTGGACTCTAGAAGTTCTTCTTCTTGCTGAGAGATGTTGCCACCTCTCGGAGAGTCTCAAACTTCAGCAGCGGGACCATGGCTTATATTACCCAAAAACTGCTTACCCAAGACCCTATTCCCAGCACAGCAAGAAAGATAAGAGAGCAAGCTAGCATGCTAGGCTCCTAACAAATAACATAATTTTCAGCTTATCACTTTGAATACAATGGTTTATTTTGCATCAAGGCTAGGCCTCTGACAGTCTGTGACCAAAACAAGCAGGAAGATTAAACGTTCTTGATACACAGATGTCCTTTCGTCAGATAACAGCATTTCTGGCCCCTCGGTGGAATTTAGCTGATGTCTACTGATTCTAAAAAACAAGCAGGTTCTCAGCCTTGCAGAAGCAAAAGCTGAAAAGTAAAAAAAACAAGCAGGTTCTCAGCCTTGCAGAAGCAAGAGCTGCAAATTAAAAAAAAACACAGTTAGAATCTTCCATTACAGGTGTCCTCTGGTGTTTGCTACTCTCATCCTGGGAAAAAGTTGCTGATGGCCCACCTTATCTCCTCTCAGAATCTTGTAGACCTCTATTAGGTCACCTCTTCTGCGCTCCAAAGGGAAAAGTCTCTGCTAACCGTGCCTGGCAAGTTTCTTCTGTGCTTCTCTCCTACTGACTCCATACAAAATATTTATGTTACATGATGTGAAAAGAAAAAAAGGCTTTTCTTGTTCGGGCCCCTATTGAGAATAGCTGCTTTAGTGTTACAATCACGTACACCGGTGTCGGCAGTGATACCCCCATCCTAATCTCTACAATGATGCAAGGTGTTAAATGGTTAAGCTCTGACTTACTCTATTCATGTCCTACCAGGGGTGGCTAAATTTACTTAACGTAAGAGCCACATAGGATAAACTTCAGATGTTTGAGAGCCACATGCATGGTTTTATTCTTACAAAAAATTATATAAATATGAATAAATTCATGTATGTAATAATATTTATTTATGGATGTAGCTTTTAAACTGCTAATTTGTATTAGTTTCAATAATCAAAAAGTATTACACGTGTAATAGTCAAATATTGTGGAGCAGTTTTTATGGTAAAATTTAGGGGATCGACTAATACACGCTCATTACTTTTGACCGCAGTAATTCGGGGCATCGGGAACTTGGATGGAAGATGGCCGGAATGTTGGGAGCTTGGGTGGGAAGGCAGCTGGGGTGTCAGGAGCACAGATGCGAGGGTGGCCGTGGCCTAGACGAGAGTCCACAGTCAAGACGTCGGGAACTCGGATGGGAGGGAGACTGGGGTGTCTGGAGCTCGGATGGAAGGGCAGCTGGGGCTTCGGGAGCTCGGATGGAAGGGCGGCTGGGGCTTCGGGAGCTCGGATGGAAGGGTGTCAGGGGCGACAGGAGCTTGGATGGGAAGGCGGTCAGGGCATCGGTAGCACAGATAGAAGGATGACCAAGGCATAGGTGAGAGTCTGTGGTCAAGGCATCGGGAGCTTGGATGGGAGGGCAGCTGGACATCGAGAGCTCAGATGGGAGGGCGGTCAGAGCCTAGGTGAGAGATGGTGGTCAGGGCATCCTGAATCATTTTTACACTCCACTAATTTCACTGACCACTACACAGCCACATGCGCCATAATCAGGCGATTGCAAGGCATGCCCACTAACACTACACAGCGAACACACTTCCACAAATCCCACGTCAATGTCAAAGAGCCACATGTAGCTCACAAGCTGTGGTCTGGCCACTCCTGGATGACGCCTTTGTGCACTTCACTCAGGTCCCCCGCCTGCCCCCCACCTCCACCCAACCATTGCGTTGCATTATCCATGCCACCCACCCTGGGATGTTGCCTGCATTCAAGGGTATGAGCTATGAAGAGAGGCTGGAAAAGCTGGGTTGTTTTCTTTGGAACCCAAGGCTCAGAGTCAGCGCCAAAGGGGTCATTAGTGGGCATCGCCCTCCAAAAGAGGTATTGTGACCCTCCCACCGGCTCGCGGCCATCGCCCACCCCCCCATGAGGTATTGTGACCCACCACCCACACCACTAGTGTCACTAGTGTCCATGCAATATAAGCAGCGTGTTTGTCTGTTTCGTCGGAGGGAGGGGGATGGAGGAGGCTCATGTCAGGCAGGCAGGAATCACACCACCCTCTGTGCTGAGTGAGTTTAGAATGTCAGATTGTGCCCCCCGCGGTTACCCAATTCCCCCCACCAAAACTTTTATAAAATTACAAACGGCAGAAATAGGGCAGACAGTCAGAATCCTTTTTACCCAGGTTAAAAATGGCACAGAGTAGAAGATGCACACTTAGTGAGGGAGGGAATTAAAGGAGATGTGTGGGGGAAATTTTCTTTTTAAATAAAACACAGGTGTCTGGAACAGGCTGCCAGGGATAGTGGTGCAAACAGATGAAATAGGAAGTGGACGTGAAGATGCAAAAAATAGAGGGATATGGATCATGTGAATGCAGGGAGATTTATTTTAATTTGACATCATGTTTAGTGCAGACATCGTGGGTTAGAAGGAACTGTTCTGGTTCTATCTTCTACATTAAACTGTGGAACATTCAATCAACAAAATTGAACAAGGTGGCATGGTTAACGCAACACTATGACCGCGCAAGGGACCAGGTTTGAATCTGGCGCTGGCTGTAAGGAGTTTGCACGTTATCCCCATGATGTGTGTGGGTTTCCTCCGTGGGCTCCAGTTTCCTCCCACCTTCCAAAAAATGCAGGGGTTAATTGGGGCATTTGGGCGGCATGAACTCATGAGCCAGAAGGGCTCATTACCTTGCTGAATGTCCAAATTAAAACAAAATTAAAGTAAAAAAAAACTGCAGATGCCAGAAATCTGAAATAAAAATAGAGGAAAAAAAAATCACTGGAAATACTCAGTAGGTTGGTCAGCAGAGTCATTTCAATGAACTCTGGAAAATTTCCATCCGAACTTGTTTCGTGGGATAGGGCAAGGATGGGGCAGAGGGAGAAGTACAGGGGAAGTGAGGGAGCTTCGATGGTTACGAGCAAGTGAGGGAGGAGCCAGAGAGGAGGACATGCCCCTCAGCGATGACAGACACTGCAGGTTGTCCACAGACCACTGGGTGGCTCCCTAAGACAGAGGCAGCACGTGAATCAAAGGATAGTGGAAACTGGGGACAGGTTCCAAATTCATGTGTCCGCCATGCCATGCACTGACTGGCCAACTCCCCCATTCCAGACATTACAGGGACCTGGAGTCAGGCACACCAAAATGCAGTAGAGAAACAGAAATGCTGGTTGAACTCAGCAGGTCTCGCAGCATCCACAGGAGGTAAAGATTTATTACTGACTTTTGCAGCCTGAGCCCTTCTTCAAGGTTGCTCCTATGGATGCTGCTGAGTTCCTCCAGCATCTCCATGTTTTTACTACAACCCCAGCGACAGCAGACGGGTTTCGCTCCAAAAAAGGGACAGCATGAGCCCATTCAGCCCCTCTGTTCATCAAGATCACAACTGATGCGTGCCAACTGCAACAACCTGTCCATGTGTACTGGCCGAATAACCTTGCAGGAGGCACTTCAGATGGATCAGTAGGCATCTGAAAGGAGGACAGTCAGAATTTCCATCTGCGCTACCTGCTGCTGTTAAGCTCCAAGATTCAGGCACCTGCCTGCTTTTGGCTTGTCCCTCAACGAAGGGCTCAGGCCCAAAATGTCGGCAGGATACCTTTACCTCCTCTGGGCACTGCGAGACCTGCCGAGATCCTCCTGCATTTTCAACTGCAATCACAGCGTCTGCAGATTTTCGTGCTTCGCTGCATTGAGGCTTCCAACACTTTTAATTCCTTAGTCACAGAACATCACAGAAACAGCCCCTTCAGCTCATGATGCCTGCACAATACATGCTGTCCAAATTAAACAAAATCTCTGCTGCCTGCACCTGAACAATATCCTTCATCCCCTGCATATTCATGTGTCTATCTAGAAACCTCTTAAAACATGACTAATGTATCTGCTTCCATCACTTCCCCTGGCAGGCCGTCCCAGGCACCCACTAGCGGGTTAAAAAAAAAATCACTACCCCTCTTCACCTTAAACACTTGTCCTCTGGTTTGTGACATTCCTTGACCCTGGATCAGATCAACCCCTCTCCATCTCTCCTATTGATTGCCTGCAGCAGTTTAAACACCTTGATTAGATTACACATTTCTAAACCTGACTTCAACTCATTGCCTGCACTTTAACCCTTTAACACCTGGCATCATCGTAGAGGATCTGATATTTGGATTGGGATGGGGGTACCACTGCTGACGTCGGTGTGGTGTGATTTTAATGCTCAATCAGCTATTCTCAGCGGGCGCCCAAGTCAGGTAAAGCCTTGTTTTCTTTTCACTCAAGTAGCTTAAATATTTTTAATGTTGTCGGTAGGGGAGAAGTACAGAAGAAACTTATGAGGCAAGGTTAATAGAGCTGGGACTTTCCCCTTAGCAGTGCAGAAGGATGAGAGGTGACCTAATAGAGGTCTACAATATTATGAGGGGCATAGATGGGGTGGACGGCCAGCGCCTGTTTCCCAGAGCAGGACTAGCAAATACCAGAGGGCATCTGTACAAAGTGAAGGAAGGGAAGTTTACGGGAGATATCAGGGGTAAGTTTTTTTTTACACAGAGAGTGATGGAAATGCATTGCCAGGGGGTTGTGGGAGGCTGGAGCAACAGGGCCATTTAAGAGCCTTTTAGACATTCACATGTATGAAAGAAAAATAGAGGGTTATGAGGTAGGGAGGGTTTATCTTATTTTAGGTATATATAGGCTGGCACAACATCATGGGGTGAAGGGCCTGCACTGTGCTGCGACGTTTTATGTTCTACGTTCTAAATCAAAACTTGACTGCTTCACAGGGAAGGGGATCCAGAAACTTTAAGCAGATTCCAAGGGGACCAGAGCTGAAAAGATTGAGAAGGGCTGTGCTAAATTGTTACTGGGATTAACAGAACCAACAGCACCTGTAATTTAACCAAACTGGCAGGGTTAATGCACTGACCTGCTGTGATCCAATTAAACTAACAGAATTAATGTTGTGATTCTATATGTTCATTAGACTTTGGGTTTTAACGTGCAGGATCACTGAACAATATACCCTATAATCTCACCAAATACCAGGTTAATATATTGACCTGCTACAATCCAAACTAACAGGATTAATACCACGATTCATTACGTTAATTAGAGAGTCACAGGCTCAACATAATTTAATTAAACTGTGGGACAAATTTAAAGGGAACCTGATGGGCACCTTCTTCACACAGAGGTTGGTGGGGGTATGGACCGAGCTCTCAGAAAGAAGTCGGAGTGGGGACAATTGTAATCGTCAAACAGCATTTACACAGGTACAAGGATCGGGAGGGTTTAGATCAGCCATTCTCAACAAGAGCCTGGGGGCCACAGCACATCTAATTGAAAGCCTTGTTATCTTTTCACTTCACGTAACATAAATATTTTTAATGTTTTTTTTATTGTCCTCGGTAGGAGTGACATATGGAAGAAAATAAAACAGGGAAGGGGGCCCATAAACTCTGATCGGGGTCCTAGGGGGACATAGACGAGAAAAAAGGTTGAGAGAGTCGCCCCCCCCTCCCCCCCCGGGGGTGGTGGAAAGATCCTGGGGGGGCGGTGAGGAAAAAGGAGGCAGTCCAAAAGTTTCCCACACCGCTGATCATGCACCATCTGTCAGGTGAAGAGAGGGTGGGGTGACTGCCCAGGTGACTGAATGGGGCGAGACCACTTGGGATAGGACACTCGGGACGAGCCTACAAAGAACATACATTTTTTTGTTGCAGGATAAAATATGCCCATAGCACAGCCAACAAAACTGAAGTGTAGCCAATAGAGAGTGAAAACTGAAGTCAATATAGTTACAGGTGAGATTTACATCTACCCTTTCATATTGCAAAATAAATTGGTTTACTATGTGAAATACATACGAGAAAGCTTGGGAACTACTGGTCTGGAGGGATTTGGGCCAAACGAAGGCAAATGTGATTAGTTTGGTTAGCATGGATAAGTTAAGCCAAGGGGTCTCTATCTGCTGTTGAATGCCATTTATTAATGCCAAAAAATTTAATCGAATATTATACAAGACCATGGTAATACAGTGAAACTCAGGGTTAATATACAGACCATAATAATTTAGCAATGAAACTCAGAATTTATTGTCGTGAACAAGTCACAAATTTCATTGTTTTGCTGCAGCGTCACACGTGTAAATATTCTTATAAATGACATGATTTTTAAATAAATAAATGAGAGCAAAGAAAAGAGAAAGTAAGGTCATGTCTGTGATTCATTGTTCTTTCAGGAATCTGATGGCGGAGGGGAAGGAGCTGCTTCTGTGCTGCTGGGTGTTCGTCTTCAGGCTCCTGCACCTCCTTCCCGATAGTAGCAGTGTGAAGGGTGGGGAGGGTCCTTGAGGGGAGAGGCCGCTTTCTTAAGATACCTCCTCTTGTAGATGCCCTTGACGGAGCGAAGGCTGATGCCCTTGACGGCGCTGGGCGAGTTCACAATTCTCTTCCTATCTTGTGCATTGGCACCTTCTCAGCAGACAGTGATGTAACCGGTCAGGAATGCACCTGTAGGAATTTGCAGGAGTCTTTGGTGAAGTACAGAATCTCCTCAAACTCCTCACGAGGTCTAGCCGCTGGCAAGCCTTCCTCATGATTGCATCAGCATGGAGGCCCCAGGACAGATCTTCAGACATGTTCACACCCAGGAACTGGAATTACAGTCATAGGGCTAATATACAATAGTATATTTGTAGCGTTAGGAAGACAAATTCACCTTCATATTCTGCACCATATTCAGACTCTTGAATGAGGGGTGGTGATTTATTGAAGGGTATAAGATCCTCAGGAGACAGGACAGGGTTGGATGGTGCCACTGGTGAGGCCTGCTGTAAAGGCAGATGTGGCCATAAGAATAGAAGAAATAGGAGCATCTGGCCCATCGAGCCTGCTCCACCTTTCAATGAGATCATGGCTGATGAGATGATGGGCTCATGCCCTTTCTCCATATCCCTTAATTCTCCGACAATGTAGATCACCCCTCATTCTTTACAAAGAATCCAATACTTAGGCAAGTCACAGAACGAGCAAACAATGGACCACTAGAAGAACTCAGCAGGTCAGACAACATCCTTGGGTAGGAACCAGCCCCACAGTTAGTGTAGCGGTTAGCGGAGCACTGGCATAGCACCAATGATGGGGGTTTGGAATCCAGCGCTGTGAATCTGTAAGGAGTTCTCCCCGTTTCTGCGTGGGGTGTCTCTGGGTGCTCTAGTTTCTGCCCACCATTCAAAACATACCAGGGGTCAATTGGGTCTGTCCGTCTAAATTTAAATTTTAAAAACATTTCAATGGCCAGTCGGGGTCCAGACCTGAAACATTGACTGACGACTTCTTCCCCCATGGATGCTGCTGACCTGCTGAGTTCGTCCAGCAATTTGTTTACTCAAGATTCCAGCATCTGCAGAAAAGGTCAAAGTAAAGCAATGTCCTTGGTTCATTGATCACGGCGGAGGGGGAGAAGCTGTCCTTGTGCCGTTGAATGCTCATCTTTAGGTTCCTGTACCTTTTTCCCAATGATAGCTCTGAATTCTGTCCATATCCCTTTGTAACCTGCGACAACATCTTACACTGACCTCAACACCTCCAACATTCATGTCATCTGCAAACTTACTGACTCTTCTTCATTTGTAGACATCATAAAGAGGAGGGAGTCGCAGAACAGATCCCTGAATCAGTGGTGACTGACATCCAGGCAGAATATGTTCTATCTACTCTTTGGCAAACCAATTAATAATGACGGAGCTAAAGTTTCATGAATTCAATGCCTCGCAAATTCCTGATTGAGCCGACCACAGGGGACCAGATCAAACGTCTTTACAAGGGGTTTAAAATCCATGAACATTACATCCACATCAATTTCTTTTGTCACCTCTTCAATTGGGCACATGAGGCACAACCTGCCCCTTAAAAAGCAATGCCAACTACCCCTGAGAAGCCTATGCTTTTCTAAATGCTCATAGTTCCTGTCCCTGCAAAAGTCTCCAACCACCGACGCAGGACCCACTGTTCTATTATTGAATTCAAAATCACAGGATTGAAAACAGACACATCGGAATCATATTAAACCAATGGAACATAGGTTTATATACAGACTGATTATAATTAATCATGTAGAGTTGATAGCCAGAAAATAGAACGCTACAGCTTCTACCATACAGTACAGGCCCTTCGGCCCTCAATGTTGTGCTGACCTATATATTCCTACCAAAAATACGAAACCCTTCCTACCTTGTAACTCTCTATTTTTTCTTCCATCCATGTGCCTGTCTAAGAGTCTCTAAAATGCCAATAAAGTTCTAGCTTCCACCACTACCTCTGGCAAGGGATTCCAGGCATCCACAACTCTCGGTGTGAAAAAAAAACTTAGCCCTGATGTCTCACCTACACTTCCCTCTCTCCACTTTGTACAGGTGACCTCTGGTGTTTCTACTCCCACCCTGGGAAACAGGCACTGGCCGTCCACCTTATCTGTGCCTCTCATAATCTGATAGACCTCTAAGTCACCTCTTAAGATTTATCTTTCAATCTAGACAACATCCTGGTAAATCACCTCTGCACCTTCTCCATAGCTTCTGCATCCTTCCTGTAATGAGGTGACTAGAAATGGGCATCACAGGTTATAGGGAGAAGGCTGGAGAGTGGGACTGAGTGGGAAAATGGTGGAGTAGACTTGATGGGCTGAATGGCCTATTTCTGCTCCTATGTCTTATAGAAAGGCAAATCAATATTGATCTAATCTGACACAGAACATTAAAACACAGTCCTGTTGTAATCCTATTCAAATATGCAAACTAAAGGCAATTATTAAACCAGTATGAATCACATGGCTGGAATATGGAACCTCACTAGTCTAAATAAGCCACGGACTTTCTATGATCCAATTAAACTCTGAGGATTAAACATAAAATCCAATGGAACATAGGTTTATATACAGACTGATTATAATTAATCATGTAGAGTTAAAATACAGGCCTCTTGCAATCAAATTAAAGTCACAGGTTTAAAAAGCAGATCTGGTGTAAAATAATTAACTTCATTGCTTTGAGACCCAGACACATTATAATTGAATTAAACTCACAGGTAAAGTAGGGATCCATAATAAAATAATTACACTCTTTCTGCGTTAAGATTACATTTGGTTAAAAACAAACACAAAATTAAGGCAGGGACCCTGAATCTTAGAAGGATTCATGGGGTTTCAGGCTCAACCATTCTGATTAGAGTGACAGGGTTAAAACACAGATTTGCAATCATTTAATTAATCCCACAGGGTTAAAATATTGATCTTATTAGACACATATTAAATATAATTATAATCTTAATTAAACACAGGCTTGTGATACAGATCCACTAAATTCTAATTAAATTCATCGGGTTAAACTTCAGACCAGTGGAGTCATTTTAAAGTTTCAAGGGTGTCACAACTGACCAGAGGAATTAACGGAAAAAGTTTATAAAGTTGCCAGGAGTATTATTTAGGAGGCATTTAGACAGGCACTTGAATAGTCAAGACAGAAGTGTGCAGACCTGCTGCAGGTGAATGGGATATTTTCCCCCAAGGTGAGAGTAGTAAACACCAGAGGACATCAGTACAAAGTGAAGGGAGGAAATTTTAGTGAGAACATCAGGAGGTGAGTTTTCTAGACAGAGTGGTGGGTACCCAGAATGCATCGGCTGGGGTAGTGGTGGAGAGTTAAACATTAGGGCCATTTCGGAGGTTCTTAGACAGGCACATGAATGAAAGAAAAAGAAGAGGGTTACAAGGTTTAACATTGTGGGCTGAATGGCCTGTACTGTGCTGTAATGTTCTAGATTCCATGTTCTAATTAATCCCATAGTGTTAAAATATCAATTTCATTAGACGCATGTTAATTATAATCTAATTAAACACAGGCTTGAGGTAGAGATCTATTGAACTCTAATTGAATTCATAGGATTAAATTTCGGACCAGTTACAATAATTTTAAAGTTGCAAAGTTGTCACAATTAAATTAATGCATTTACAATGTCAGTGACCTGGGTTTGAATCCAGTGCTGTTTGTACCTCCTCCCTGTGTCTGCATGGGTTTCCTCTGGACGCAACTGTTTTCTCTCTCCTTTCAAAGCGTGCGGGGTTGTAGGTTAATTGGGGTATTTGGGTGGAACGGGCTTGTGGGCTGTCAGGCCCTGTTACTGTGCTGCATGTCTAAATTTAAAAGGTAAAACATACCCTAGTTGAGGCGTACCTTCACCCATCTTCTAAACGTCTAGAACCAGATCCTTGGTCTTGCTGACATTCTTTGGCTTGGCTTCACGGACGAAGATTAATGGAGGGGTAAGGCTGCAGGCTCGTTTGTGGCTGACAAGTCCGAAGCGGGACAGGCAGACACGGTTGCAGCGGTTGCAGGGGAAAATTAGTGGGTTGGGGTTGGGTGTTGGGTTTTTCCTCCTTTGTCTTTTGTCAGTGAAGTGGGCTCTGCGGTCTTCTTCAAAGGAGGTTGCTTCCTGCCGAACTGTGAGGCGCCAAGATGCATGGTTTGAGGCGATATCAGCCCACTGGCAGTGGTCAATGTGGCAGGCACCAAGAGATTTCTTCAGGCAGTCCTTGTACCTCTTCTTTGGTGCACCTCTGTCTCGGTGGCCAGTGGAGAGCTCGCCATAGAACATGATCTTGGGAAGTCGATGGTCCTCCATTCTGGAGACGTTACATAAAAAGGTAAAGACAAGTGAAGGGAATTATATGCCACTGACACATGGAGATGGGAGAATTTATAATGTGGGGGGGTAAAAGGAAATAGCAGAGGAACATTAACGAATACATTGCATTAACATGGAAAGGATCATTGTAGAGTAACAGAAGTTGAAGGAAAGTGGAACGAAATATAGAACTGGAGGGGTTGGTGAGCTTCAAAACCGATTAATCCAGGAACCCAAAGACAGACATGTCAAGGTTTTGAAAGAGAAGGTTATGGAGAGAAAAAGCATAGAACATTAGAATATTTGGACTGAAAATGTGGCCCACAATATTGTGCTGACTTGTGTAAACCCACTCCACAATTGTTTCGCCCTTCCTTCTTACACAGTCCATAACCCTCTATTTTGCTTTCTTCCATGTGCTTGTCCAAGAGACTTTTGAATTGTACCAGCCTGCACCATCAATTCATTCCAGGCACCCATCACTCTCTATGCTATAAAAAAAAACTTTTCTCCCCTAAACTTTCCTGCACTCACCTTAAACTGATGTCCTCTGGCACCTGGCCATTTCTGCCCTTTGCTCTGTAGATTCTGCAACTTGGGGGTAGCTCATGTAACCTCGTTACTTCAGAAAGCTGGGCGAGAGAAAACTGAAAATTACTGACCTGGCAAAACTCTCTCGTCATCAAGAACATCTATGTGGAACACTGCCGTTGGAGAGCAGCAGCAATCAAGGATACACACCAGGCTATGGGCTCGCTGCTGCCATCAGGAAAGAGGTCTCGGTGCCACAAGACTCGCACCACCAGGTTCAGGAAGAGCTGCTCCCCCTCCACCGTCAGACCCCTCAACGACAAACTCAATTGGGTAGGTAATTTTTGGAGTGAATTATGGGATTAAATTCCCACAGGAGCTGAGGATATCTTTATTGAGTAATATTAAGGCTATAAGGTCAAAATTAAATTTAAATATTAATCGAATTAAATTTGAATTCATTGCTTTATCAGTTTCTAGGAAATGTATCGCAATATCATGATTTATGCAATGCAGATTTATGTATGGAAAGATGGCACGCAGAACTTTGTAGTTGTATACCATGAGAGAAGATTTCTTATAAACTACGAGATAAATATCATGCATTTTGAAAAATATGGAGCCCATATTTACAAAATTTTGGTTTGCCTGTATGACTGATTCTCTGAAGACCTCACGTCTTGGTAACCTCCAATAGATTTTTCTGTATAAATGTTTTATTTTCTTGGCATTCTCCAGTTTTTTATTTCCTTCCTTTTTTGGGGGGAGGGGGGGTTGGGTTGAGGGAGATGGGAGGATATATACCACATGTATAATTTTTTTTGAAACTATTTACAATTGAATGTATTGTGGTTAAAACATTAAAAAATAAAGGATTCAAAAAAACAATGTATTTAGGACTCTTTGCACATTATTTCTAATCCTTATTTCTGTATTGCCCAATTTGTTCGCACTTCCTTCTTGTATTCATTTCTCTCTTTTGTCTACATTTCCTTTCTTGAGTAGTTTTTTTTTTGCGCTACAGATAAGTAAAAATTCTGCCTGGCCCATAGGAAGAAGAACCTCAGGGTTGTATGTGATGTCTGATAAGAAATCAGAGCTTTGAACCTTGAACATCAGTTGCAAGGAAAATGCTGGAGACTGTAATGAAGAAATGTAATTACAGACGTCTGAGAAAGAATAATGAGATCAAATCAGAATCAGAATTTACTCTCATGAACATGTGTCGCGAAATGTGTGGTCCTGTCATATTTTAGGGGTCCACTTCAAGCAGACAAAACCATGAAGTGCAAACATGTCACTGAAAATTAATTTCCTGCATTCGCACTTGGACGTCTTCCCCGCTGATCTGGGTGCAGCCAATGACGGATGTAGTGAAAGGTTGCACCAGGACATTGCAAACATGGAAAAGCGGTATCAGGGCAACAAGAATCCGACTATTTTTGAACGGTGACATGAGAGGCATCAGATGCTGAGTACAGACAAAAATCAGTGGCCAAACATTTTTAGGTCAATTGAACTAGTGCAATGCAGCAGCATCTTTATAAGATTAAACATGCTAAATTCAATAAAAGTTCATGTAATATTTCTCCAACTTCCTATGTAATACAGCAAATCTGAAATTATCTGCCCTTCAGCTCGAAGTTGTCTATCATCCATTCCCCAAATGTTTTTCAGGAAGCAAAGCTTTTGGAAAAAATTGTTGTCCCATTCAATGCAACTAAGTTCCATGAAGGCATGGACAGGATGTGAATGTGTAATGAAGTGCAAGAACACCCACTTAGATGGAAAAGCAGAGCTTGCTAAGTGGTGAGAGACCATGGTACTGATGTTCAAAGGGACTGGGTTTGCTCTCACGGAAGTTATTGAAGGCCAATGTGCAGGTGTAGTAATTGGCGACGAGATGCACAGTTTTAATAAAAGAGAGTTTGATTACAGCAATTAGGAGTTCTAATTGCAGTTGTATAGGGCCATGGTGAGACCTCACATGGAGTTCCCTCTGTTCTGTACCTCTTCTGCTCTTTCCCTTTTCCTCTTTATTGTCCGCTTTCCCATCTAGTACCCCACTCATTCTTAACTCTCTCCTCTTTGGTTCCAACCCCTTCCACCCAACTGATCAATAAGAAATAGGTTCAGGAGTCGGCCATCCGGCCCATCGAGCCTGCTCCGCCAATCAATGAGATCATGGCTGATTTGATGATTGGCTCATCTCCACTGACCTGCCTTTTCCCCATATCCCTTAATTCCTCAACTTTTAAAAAATCTATCCAACCCTGTCTTTAAATATATTTACTGAGGTCACCTTCACTGCTTCAATTGGCAGTGAGTTCCAGATTCACCACCTTTTAGGAAAAGCAGTTCCTCCTCATCTCCATCCTAAATCTACTACCCTTGATCTTGAAGCTATGTCCCCTGGTTCTAGTCACCCCACCAATGGAAACAACGCACCTACCTCTATCTTACCTATGCCTTTCATAATTTTGTATGTTTCCATTAGATCATCTCTCATTCTTCAAATTTCAGGTGAGTACAGTCCAAGATGACTCAATCTCGCATCATGGGCTAACCCCCTCATCTCTGAAATCAACCTGGCGAACCTTCTCTTGACTGCCAACAAAGCCAGTAATTTGATTACCTCCATTGGATCCTTCCGTGTTCCCCCTCTTTTTATACCATCGTTCTCACCTTCTCATCAGTTTCCAGTAGTGGTAGCCATTGTCTTATAAACACCACCCCTCCCTCCCTCTGTGTGACTCATATTCCACCATTGGCTCTGGTGAGGGATATGATGTTGAGGCTTTATCAGGAACTAGTGAAGCCTCCCTTGGAGTACGGGGTACAATTTTGGGCTCCTTATTTAACAAAGGATGAGCCGGCATTGGAGAGGCATCAGTGAAGATTCACAAGAATGATTCCTGTAATTAAAAAAATTTAAATAAAATTTTATTTATTTACAGCATGGTAGAAGCCAATTCTGGCCACTTAAACCCATGTTGCCCAAATACACACAAATTCACCTACAACGAAGTGTGGGCTGCTTCAACGACTACCGCCCAGTAGCACTAACTTCTACTGCGATGAAATTTTTCAAGAGGCTGGTCATGGCCAGAATGAACACATACCTAAGTAAAGATCTCGACCCACTTCAATTCGCCTATCGTCATAATCGCTCCACAGCAGATGCAATATCGCTGGCTCTCCACTCAGCTCTGATCGCTTCGGAAACAGCAACTCATACATATGGCTGCTCTTCATCAACCACAGCTTGGCCTTCAATACCATTATTCCCTCAGTGCTGGTCAAGAAGCTACAAACTCTAGGCCTCTGTATCCCCCTCTGCAATTGGATCCTTGACATTCTCATCGGAAGACCACAGTCAATACGAATTGAAAACAACATCTCCTCCCCAAGGATGCGTGCTTAGCTCACTCCTCTTCTCACTATACACCCATGACTGTTTGGCCAGGCACAATTTCAATGCTACCTATCAGTTTGCCGATGGCTCAGTTGTCAGCAGAACCACCAATGGCAATGAGGAAGTGTACAGGAGGGAGATAGATCAGCTCGTTGAATGGTGTAATGACAACAACCTTGCATTCAATGTCTGCAAAACCAAGGAGATGATTGTGGACTCCAAAAGGAAGTATGGGGAACATGACCCAGTCCTCTTCGAGGGCTTAGTAGTGGAGAAGGTAAACAACTTCAAATTCCTGGGTGTCAACATCTCCGAGGATCTGTCCTGGAGCCTCCATGATGATGCAATCACAAAGAAGCTTCCCCAGTGGCTATATATTGTGAGGTGTCTGAGGAGATTTGGTACTTCACCAAAGACACTTGTAAACATCTACAGGTGCACCGTGGAAAGCATTCTGGCTGATTGCATCACTGTCTGGTATGGAGGCACCAACTCTCAGGACAAGAATAAACTCCAAAAGGTGGTTAACTCAGCCTGCAACATCATAGGCTTCACTCCATCGACGACATCTACATAAGGCAGGGTTATAAAGAAAGCTTTTGGCATCTTAGCCTTTATAAATCAAGACTGCTCTGGTCTGATTGTGGGGCTTCTTTACGAGCCCCACGGTAGCCGAGCTCTTCAGTTTCTGTTTCCACAGAATGCCTGCCCGTGCTGCGACTTTCCGGGGGTTGGTGAAATCCGCATCCGCCAGGAGCAGTTGGATGTCTTCAGGCATCTGTTCCAGGAACACCTGCTCGGACATGTTGCCAAGCTGCTCATCTCCTAGGAGGGCCAGCATCTCGT
This sequence comes from Narcine bancroftii, assembly GCF_036971445.1. Lineage (NCBI taxonomy): Eukaryota > Metazoa > Chordata > Chondrichthyes > Torpediniformes > Narcinidae > Narcine > Narcine bancroftii. The sequence goes on from NC_091471.1 coordinate 7,814,487, forward strand.
TGATAAGTGCCGACGGCGATCTGTCTCCAAGCCCATCCAGGTGGAGCAAACGTGCTCCTCGCTCTTGCCACAAGAGTCCGAATGTCTCAGTTAATAGCTCTTTGAAGGCAGTGTAAGTGCCTTCCGATGGTGGCCTGTAGATAAAGTTGGCCACTCTGTTTGCAGTCTGTGGATGCAGGGTGCTGACCACATGGTAGTACCGGGTGGTCTCTGCTGTGATGCCTTGGATCTGGAACTGAGCCTCTGTCTGGTCAAACTGCTCAGAAGGTCAGGAGCTTCAGGTTGACTGCGCTGACTGCTGCTTCATTCTAAACCATTGGGGTCACCAATTGTAGCCGACCTCTACAAAGAAATACACACACACACACACTCAGTCTGCTTTTATACTGTTCAAGTTCCCGTCATTTTTGCTCTTCTTCCCCAACCTGAATAATCATATATGTTTCAATCAGATCCCCTCTCATCCTTCTAAATTCCAGTGTATACAAGCCCAGTTGCTCCAACCTTCCAGCATATGACAGTCTCGCCATCCCGGGAATGCCATTTTAGGGCAGTTGGTCTGATGCTGCCCCAACTTCTACCCCCGCTGGTTCATTGTCCTGGGAGTTATTTTAGCGCTCTTTGTCCGCGTCTGCTGCCGTGTGAAGTGCAGGCCTGATCTCCGCAATTGTGGGCCGCCACAATGGCATGTTGGCCTTCATAGCAAGGGGAGTCAAGTATAGGAGCAGAGGGGTCCTTCTGCAGTAGTACAGGGCCTTGGTGAGATCACACCTGGAGTATTGTGTCCAGTTTTGGGCTCCAAGTTTGAGGAAGGACATTCTTTTGAGAAAGAGGTTAATTCCCAGGATGGCGAGACTGACATATGCTGGAAGGTTTGAAGCGACTGGGCTTGTATACACTGGAATTTGGAAGGATGAGATGGGATCTGATTGAAACATATATGATTATTCAGGGATTGGACACGCTAGAGGCTGGGAACATATTTCTGATGTTGGGGGAGTCCAGAACCAGAGGCCACAGTTGAAGAATAAGGGGTAGGCCATTTAGAACGGAGTTGAGGAAGAACTTTTTCACCGAGAGAGTCGTGCATCTGTGGAATGCTCAGCCTCAGAGTGCAGTGGAGGCCAGTTCTCTGGATGTTTTCAAGAAAGAGTTAGATAGAGCTCTTAAAGAGAGTGAAGGGATGTGGGGAGCAGGCAGGAACGGGGAACTGATTGTGGATAATCAGCCATGATCACAGTGAATGGCGGTGCTGGCTCGAAGGGCCAAATGGCCTACTCCTATTGTCTATTGACTAGGCAAAAGAAACTGGTTCAGCACTGACTAGAAGGGCTAAAGGGCCTGTTTCTGTGCTGTAATGTTCTCTGGTTCTGTGAATGTGCAAGCAGGAGAGTTTTACAACGATGCAGTTTCCCCGCATCATAGTGAAGTAAACACATTTCAGTGAACCCCACTGAGTCCATTCGCCTCACCGTCCTTTTCAGTCTGTGTAGAATTGGAATATTGACCACAGTACATCCCTGTGCAGAAGCCGAGAGAAAATAATCCCAAATCAAAACATTTTGTTGACTATCTGCAAAATGAACAATTAGCAGTTCAGATTTTAAACACCGAGTTTGATGCACGTGTTTCTATTTATATTAAGAAGATTTGTGTTCTCTTTCAATATTTCAGTGTGTTGGTTATTAATTTCCTTCAGATTTTGTGTTCAGTTCATATTTTTTAGGTGTCTGTGCCAATCCATGTAATTCGTGCCAAGCTCACTGTTCAGACAGAACAATATTACTTATGCTGTCAAAATGTGGGTTCCCACTGCGTATCACTGCATTGTCTCTGGGCCCCAGCCCCCTTGTTGCCTTGCTTCATTTATTTTTAGCTGAGCTATTCTGACAGCCCTGGTGACTGTGACAGAAATGAGTTCTCTCTCTCCCCCCTGTCCTGCTCTTCTCCCTCTCTTGCCTCTTTCCCCACTCTCATCCCTCTCTCTCCATCTCCCCCTCTCCTCCCATCCCTTCCCTGTCTTCCCCTCACCCCTCTTTACCCTGCTCTCCACCTCTCCCCTCTCTCTTTCCTGTCTCTCTCCCCTTCTTTGAGCCTTTCTCCCCCTCTCCCCTTCCCTTCCTTCCCCTCTTCCCCCTCTCCCCCTTCTCCCTCTCCTCCCCATCCTTTCTTCTCTCTCTCTCTCTCTCCCTCTCTCTCATTCTCACTCTAACTCTCTTTTCACTCCCACTCTCTCCCTCTACCCCTCTCTCCCTCACCCCTCTCTCTGCTCCGTGATGAGGCACCACATTCCCCCACATTGAAGAGGAGTGAAGCAGCCAGTTCCAAGCTCTTATCCCTATAAACCCTCCCTCCTCCCCTGGTGCATCAACACACAGGCTGACACTGGACCCCCAGACATCTCTGCAAATTAATATTTTTAAAAGTCCCACCATTTAATGTATACATTCCCCTTACATTTAACCTCCCAAAGTATAATACATCACACTTGCCTGGATTAAACTCCATCTCCCATTTCTCCTTCCATAACTTTAAATAATCACGTCCTCTGGTATTCTTTGATGACCCTCTGCACTGCCCACAACTCCACCAATATTTGTATCATCTGCCAACTTACTAGGCCACCCACTGACATTTGCATCCAAATTATGGATGTTATCACAAATAACAGGAGTCCCAACGTCTATACCACTGGTTACAGGCCTCCAGACCCCGTCTTCTCCGAGCCAGCCAATTCCGTATGCAAACTATCAACCCACCATGGATCCCATGCATCTGCACCTTCTGAATCAGCTTTCTATGAGGGATCTTGTCAAACACCTTACTAAGAACATAAGAAATAGGAGCAGGAGTCGGCCATCCGGCCCGTCGAGACTGCTCCACCATTCAATGAGATCATGGTTGATCTTATAATAGGCTCATCTCCACTGACCTGCCTTTTCCCCATATCCATTAATTCCCCTTACTATGTAAAAGTCTATCCAACTTTGTCTTAAATCTATTCAGTGAGGTAGCCTCCACAGATTCACTGCCCTCTGGGAAAAATCACCACCCTCTGGGAAATGTCAGTGTTGACCCTCATCAACCATCTTTTTCATCTGCTCAAAATAACTCAATCCAATTTGTAAGGCGTCACCCATCCCTCATAAAACTACGTTGCACATAACACATAGGAGCAGAAATAGGCTATTCAGCCTATCGCGTCTGCCCTGACTGTCCCAAATCTGAACATGATTTTCCAAATGGGCCTCAATTCTAACCCTAAGTATCTCTTCCCAACTGGTTTCCTACCACTGAGATGAGGCTTACTGATCTATAATTTCCAGGATCATGATTTTATTTACGCTCTGGACAAAGCCACTCCCCAGTCCTCTGGGGCCTCCCCTGTCCCAATTGAGGATGTGAGATCTTTGTCATGGCCCCAGCAAACTCTTCACAGAAAATAGAACATTACAGCACAGTACAGGTCCTTTGGCCCTTGATGTTGTGCCAACCATATATTCCTTAAAAAAAAAAGTACTAAACCCTCCCTAACCCATAACGTTTCCTTTGGTCCGTGTGCCTAAGTGTCTCTTAAATGCCCCAAATGTTCCAGCCTCCATCACCATCCCTGGCAAGGCACTCCAGGCACTCACCATTCTCTGTGTAAAAACCTTACCCTTGATGTCTCCCCTAAACCTCCCTCCCTTCACTTCGTAGACATGTCCTCTAGTGTTTCCTATTTCCTATCCTGGGAAACAAGCTCTCATAATATTATAGACCTCTATTAAATCTTTAGTTGTTTCTTTTTGTATATCACATCAGCTCCAGGTGACTTGTCGACGTCAATGCTCCTCAAAAGACCCAACGCCTCTTTCTTGATTTCAAAACGCCCTAATAAGAATCATAGACACACTGAGTGGAAACAGGCCATTCGGCTCAGCTTTCCTATGCCAACCAAAATCTCCCACACTCACGTCTGACTTTCCAGGGTTTGGCTCATATCCCTCCGAACCTATACAATCCCTGTATCTGTCCAAATAGTTCCATGGTACCTGACTCAACCACCTCCTCCAGCAACCCATTCCACACACTCTTCAAGTTCAACTTTATTTTCATCTGATTGCAAAAATACAACCTGTCAAAATAGCATTCTCTGGTCCTTGATGCAAATCATGCAGACACACATTCAGACACAACACACATACAGGCAAAGAGTCTCGGAGGGTCAGTGTGAGCAGTTCCTTTGGTCGTTCAGCATTCTCACTGCCCGTGGGAAGAAGCTGTTCCTCAGCCTGGTGGCGTTGGCTCTGATCCTCTTGTATCTCTTCCCCGATGGTAGCAGCTGAAAGATGCAGTGTGCAGGGTGGAAGGGGTCCTCAATGAATTTGCGCACCCTTTTCAGATAATGATCCTGATAGATCAGATCGATGGGGTGGGGGGGTGGGGGGGGGAAGGGAAACTCCAGTGATCCTCTCTGCCACTCTCATGGTCCTGTGGATTGACCTCCAATCCATTTCTCCACTGCAACCGTACCACACTGTGATGCAGCTGGCCAGGACACTCTCGACGGAGCTCCTGTAGAAAGTTGACCTGATGGTGGCCTTGCCCGCTCCAGTCTTCTCAGGAAGTGCAGTGAATGTTACATCTTCCTGACATAGTGTGGAGATGTTCTCTGTCCAGGATAGGTCACTAGTTAAGTGGACTCCCAGTCTCTCCACTCTCTCAACTACCGAGCTATTCATGTGTAGTGGGGGGTGGTCATACCTGTTACCCATTAGGTTCCTGTTAAATTTCTCCCCTCTCCTTATGTCATTTGGTTAATGGTTCCCCTCCACTATTCCTCTCATAATTTTGTCCACCTCTGTGAGATCATACCTCATCCTCCTGCATTCCAAGGAATAAAGCCCCAGCCTCTGCTCAACCTCTCCCTGTGGCCCTGTCAACAAATTTGTAAATCTTTCCTCCGCCTTTCCAGCTTGACATCATCTCTCCTGTTATGCAGTGACCAACTCTGAACACGTCTCCAAATGGGGCCTCACTAAAATCCTATGCAGCCGTAACGTGGCCGCACAATTTGTGTACTCAAAGCAGAGAAACACAAAAGTCTGCAGATGGTGTGGTTGTAGCAAAAGCACAGAAATGCTCGTTACGGGCCTTGTTCAAGATATTAGTAAAAATCAGTTAATCCTTGGCTTCAGTTTTCATCTCTGTCCTCTCCAGCAGCAACCTTCCAGGCCCTGTCCAAACCAGCCTCCAGTTCCAGCCCTCACCCTTTCCCTGGGGAGCACAGTGGAGACGAATGGGCCTCGGTCAGGGTCTCGCGGTTTGGGTTGTGTCAGTGGGAATGGCGCCTATGATGCGTGTCAAATTGGTGTGCTGCAGGCCTGTGCATGAACCAGCAGCTGGGCAGTGTCACATTTCCACATGCCCGCAGTCCGGCCCGGGATTCAGTTTCACTTCTACGTGGAGCCCAGACCCTTCCATCCATCACTTGTTCTTGGGGATTGGCAGACCCGTCACTGCCTTCGTCTGAGATGTTTCAGTAACAAAGAACTTTGTCTCTTTCCACTGTCTCCAGTGCAGACACTCAAGTTAAGATTAAAGTTCATTGTTTTAAATTTAAAAATACACCATGGTAGTAGGCCATTTTGACCCATAAATCCATGCCGCCTAAATACTCCAATTAAACTGCAACCCCTGGTACATTTCAAACAGTGGGAGGAACCCAGAGCACCCAGGGAAATTCCACGCAGATACAGGGAGGATGTACAAACTCCATACAGGCAGTGCCGGACTCGAACCCTGGTCCTGATCGCTGGCGTTGCAATGGCATTGCGTAAACCACTACACCAACCGTGTCATCTGATTGCCCAAGTACAACCTGACGAAACAGCGTTCTCCAGTCCTGTGTGCAAAATATGCAGACATACAGACAAACAATGTAAACGCAAGACAAGTATTTCATCCTGGCAAATAAATAAATAAATATTGTTTTGTGAATAGGAGAGTTTCGGGTGGTTAGTGTGAGTGGTTTTTTGATCGTTCGGCATTCTCACTGCCTGTGGGAAGAAGCTGGTCCTCAGCCTGTCTCTGATACTCTGATGGGAGCAGCTGAAAGATGCTCTGTGCAGGCTGGAAGGGGTCCTCGATGTTTGTGTGCGCCCTCTTCAGACAACAACCCCAGTAGATCACGTCGATTGGGGGAGGGGGAGGGGTGAAGGGAGACTCCCCCTCTTTGACATTGACCCCCTCCCCTCCTGAAGCCAACTGACAGGCCCCTCCATTACACACTCCCTCCAACCCATTGAACGTCTTCCCATGCTACCCACACCCACTAAACCCCCCTCACCCACTCACTGATACCCCACCCCTGAACCTCCTCCCCTACACACTGGTCCCCTCCGCCCACCCACTGAACCCTTCCCTCAGCTCCAGAACACTGTCATCCAGCAGGGAAGCTCTATCCTAATCAGGATAGAGGGATTTGCCCAAATCGGATCAGGAAGGAGCAGAATGAGACTGGATAGGATATTGAAGAGGATGTGGAGTGAGGGGACAATGACGACTGGGAGATTGATAGATGATTCTGAGTGGGAGATGAACAGGTACAATCGAGTATTCCATCTACAACATTCACTGCCTTGGAAATACATCCAGCGTATTCGAAATCCCACCCCGGTCACACTCTCTTCGCACCCCCCCCCCACTCCATTTGGACAAAGATTCACAGTGATATCACATATCACCAGATTCAAGGACAGTTTCTTTCCTGCTGTTATCAGACTCCTGCATGAACCCCATATGATTTCAGTAATGTTGCCTGTGCTCCATTCCAACTGATCTCTCCTTGTAACTCTGCACAATATATGTACGATGTACTATGAATGGGATGTCTCGCTGGGTTTCTCGCTAAACAAACTTTCTCAAATCACCTTGCTACATTTGACAATAAACTTGCATGATCTTCAACTTGGAGGGGAGAGGGTGGGAGACTGAAAGAAGTGGGAAAGGGAGAAGGGGTGTGGGAGGGGGTGAGAGGGTGAGGGGAGGGGAAAGGTATTGTGGGGAGGGAGAAGCATGTGTAGAAGGGAGAGGGGGTGTGGGGAGGGAGAGGCAGATGACTGGGTGGGGACTGAAGGATGTGGGTGGAGGACGGGGTGTCAGTGGGTGGGGACTGAAGGATGTGGGCAGTAGAGTGGAGGAGTGTGGAAGGAGAGATGGGGTTTTGGGAAGAGAGAGGGTGTGATGAGGGAGAGGGGCTGTGATGATGGGGTATGGGGAGGTGAGAGGAGGTGTGGGGAGGGTGAATGGGATAACTGGGTGGGGACTGAAGGATGTAGGGAGGGGATAGGGGTGTCAGTGGGTGGGGCTGAAAGATTGGGCAGTAGTGAGGGAGGTGTGGGAAGAGGTTTGGGGAAGGGAGAGGGGGTGTAGGGAGGGAGAGGCGAATGATTGGGTGGGGGCTGAAGGATGTGGGGAGGGCATAGGGGTTTCAGTGGCTGGGACTGAATGATGTGGAATGATGGGATGATGGGGAATCCCTCTCCTGACTTACAGAGTCTTATTTTTCTCTGCAGACCATCCTACGGCAAGTATCCCTGAACACATTGAACATCACACGGCGTGTGTTTGAAGAGTTTCATATCATTCTTGCGTTAGGAAGTCCCACATAAACAGATCATGTGCTCTTTTTATGAACAATGCAATTATTTATTGAGAGGAAAAGGTTGTTTTTTTAATAATTTTTCTTGAATAGACCTTTCCCACTGTTTCCTCCAGGACTGAATGACCTTGTAGAATTATGGCGCTAATCTTTGATGGTCAACACAATGAGTGGACGGTTTCCTGAGGAATAACTGATCCAAGCGTGTGGGGATGCCGTTAGTTTCCATGGAGATCTCCAGGGACGTGGCCTGAGAGAGAGTTACTAACCTTCTCGGATTGTTCTGGAATCTTTGGGGAATGTAGATTAATCTCCAGGATGAATGGAAGAAACCTGGGGGGGGGGGGGGGAAATAAAGCATATTGTGCCTTCATAGCAATTGTTCTTTGAGGGGTAGATCACATTGAAAGGCCCTTTGGCCCACCAAATCTCTACTGACCATATAGCTCCATTCTATAGGTGAGGCAAGAACCAGAGGTCATGGTTGGATATGGGTGGGAGGGTGCAAGAAAAAAGTTGAGGAGTTAGGGGGAGGCCGCCTGTAAATTAGAGGAGCAATGGCTAATCTTCTGTCTGGGCACTCTCCAACCGGATAGCATTAACGTCAACCTCCAGTTTCCAGTCGGCCACGCCCCATTCTCCCTCTCTTCCCCCTTCTCTCTTCCCCTTTCCTTCAGATCCTTCCCTCTCCTATCTTTTTTTAGACATACAGCATGGTAACAGGCCTTTTCTACCCCATGTACCCGTGCAGCCCAATCAACCTACAATCCCTGGTACGTTTTGAACAGTGAAAACCCACAGAGACATGGGGAGAATGTATAAGCTCCTTACAGCCAGTGCGGGATTCGAACCCCAGGCCCGATCGCTGGCGCTTGTGCCAACCGTTATACCAACCGTGCTGCCATCATCCACGTCCAACTATGATGTCCTACCTATGAACCTGTGCTCCTCCCCTGCCCACATCCCCCACCATTTTATTCAGGCATTAAAGAAAACAAAATGGTGGAGAAACTCAGAAGGTCACATAGCGTACTTCATTTAGCAAAGATAACGTTTCAAGCTTGAACCCTTCACCCAGGTGTGATCAAAATGTTGGCAGGCATCCAAACATAATGACGGAGGGGAGAAGCACAGTCTCACAGGCAGCATGGGACACCAGAAAACAGGGGGAGTGGGGGGGATGGCTCTGTGCATGGAGAGGAAAGGGGGTGGAGAGCTGGAGGAAAGGAGACAGAGGGATGGGGAAGAGAGGGAGAATGGGGAGTGGTCTAGCAGAAACTGGAGAAGTCAATATTAATGCATTTGGTTGGAGAGGGCCCAGACGGAATACAAAGTGTTTATTATTCATGGATTTATGGACACCAGCCTACATTTTGCTTACACCTTGATGAAGGTCTCAAACCCGAATCATTGGTGATGTATCTTTATCTTTGCTACATAATGAAAGCTGCGTAACCTACTGAGTTTCTCCAACATTTCTGTGTGAACTCAGAAGACATCAATGGTCTCCACTTCAGCACCGTTGATGTGGACAGAGGTGTGGGCTCTATCTCCTCTCATGAATTCAATGATCACCTCCATTGTTATATTGATATTGAGAGAGGGACTGTTATCCATACAGGTGTACAGGAACCAGTGGTAAGAGTAGATGTTTCATCCCCTTCAATCGTCACTGGGGTTATGGCTGATCCCATGAGTTAAAGCCACTGTCCCTATTTAAACTGATCCCATTTCCCATTAATGCCCATTTCCCACCTCATCGTATCTCATCCAGTCCCCTTAACGCACCTCATCCTATTTTATCACTGTCTTCCCATATCCAACCTAACCCTCGTATTCCACCTGATTCCATTTTCCACCTGCTCGCCATACACCACTCAATCCCCATATCCCACTCACATCCCTACCTGTTCCCCATACACCACTCAATCCCCCTATTTAACTCAATCTCCATATCCAAAACCTCATCCCCTCCTGAATTCATTTCCCATCTTATCCCTATATCACACCTAATGCTCATCCCACCTGATCCCATTTACTTACTCCATCCTCATATCCAACCCAATCCCCATATCCCATTCAGTCTCTATCCAACCCCATACTTTCCGTACACCACCCAATTCCAAAATCTCATTCAGCCTCCATATCCCAAACCTGTTCCCAATTCCCCTTTTAGTTTGTGAAATTCTTGATAGTCGTCAAGTCAAGTTTATTGTCAACCGATTGCACAAATACAACCTGATGAAACAACGTTCTTCGGTCCTCAGTGCAAAACATTGCAAACACACAACCAGGCATAGCACACAACCAGACATAACACACACACAGCCAAACAACACATTTACAAGACAAGTATTCATATATAGGATAAATCTTGTTTTGTAAATATGAGAGTCTTGGATGGTTAATGTGAGCAGTTCCTTTGGTCGTTCACCATTCTCACTGCCTGGGGGAAGAGGAATACAGAAGATTTTACCAGATCTTTATCCAATGATAAAAGTTGTCAGATACAAAAGGTGATGGGGAGGTAGGTTCAGTGAGATGTATGGGGCGGATATTAACACAGAGAACGGTAGGTGCCCGGAACGGGCTGGCAAGGGCAGTGGTGGAAGCAGGTACATTTAGTAATGCTTAAGAGAGAAGTTAACAAAAATGTCTGCAGACACCGTGATTGAAGTAAAAACAGAAAATGCTGGAGAAGGTCAACAGGTCAAACATTGTACCTTATGTGGCAAAAATTAAGATACATCCCCAACGTTCTGGGCCTGAGGCCTTCATCAAGGTAGGAGCAAAATGTAGGCAGGTCACTGAATAAAATGGCAGAGGGGTGGGGTGGAGGTGGGGCGTTGAGGGAGAGAAGGAGGAGGAGGCCCACATTAGGCATGGTTATGAAGGAGTTTGGTACCAACCAACATCATCGGCTGAAGCTTCGGTCGCTGTGCTGCATCCCTCCCAAACCCCATACCCTGGCCCATCCTGTTCCCCTCTTACACTAATCTGCTCCGACACCACAAGAGGACTGTCTCCACCAATGCTGTCACTTTCTTTCGCAGGATAACTGTGAATGTTTATGATCTATCTCTTTGCATTTAAGGAGTGAAGAGCAAAAAATCTGCAGATTCTATGATGGTGGTAAAAATGCAAGGAATTGTTGGAGGAACTCAGCAGATCTTGCAGCGTCCACAGGAGGAAAAGACGTATTACCAATATTTTGGGCCTGAGTCTTTCTTCAAGCTGTGAGGCCAGCTGAGTTCCACCAGAATCTCTGAGTTTTTTTCTTTGGATTTATTGTCCATTGATAATTTAATTATGTATGCCATTATAGAATTTTTAGCTTTTTTAAGAAACTAATTATCACTTTGGCTGCCGCATGTAAAAATTTCGGTGAGTATGTACGTTGTGCAATGTATATGACAGTGAGCATCACCCCGCTCCATCACTGTACCGCAGTCCTGTTCCCCGTACCCCTTCCCAACCCCATGTCCCACCACTTACCTCACACGCCACCTCTTGCGCTCACGCTCCCGTATGTTCTCTGCAGCCACTGACGACGAATGGCTGTTGCGGTGACAAATTTTCGTCTCGCTGCCCCCAGAAGAATTTTTATGGAGAAAGAATTGACGCCATCACCAACATGATTTGCAGGCAGCCCATTTTAATGCAGCATCTGCTCCCAAGATATTATTTAGAATGTAAGCTGTCACCTTAACTGTAGTCAAGGATGCCAACAGTGGTTATTGACACAATTTCCTTCAAATTAGACAAAACTAAATTTTTCTAAATTGTAATAAAGGTCTTGGTATAGTTTTCAACAGGTTTATTCCATAATGTAATTTATCCTATTTTCTGTAACAGCTTGATTGCCTCCCTGTATAAATAAATATGTTGCCTTAGTGGATTGCAGAGTTGGATAACAGTGCGGACTGCCTCCGACTCTCCGTGACAGAGCATGCAAAATAAAGTCTGTGAAATGTTACTTGAGGTTGCTGATCTGTTAATTTCCTTGACACTGGCCTGAAATTATTTGGTTCAAAGTGTGGCTGAAGGGCGGAGAGATTTCCCTTCAACGGTGACCTGCCTTGGTGGTGATCAAGAAGGCGTTGGTGAAGATCGGGGAGCAGGAACCTTCCAGCGCTCCCTCCTTTTGACCCCATGCTGATTTAAACAGCCTGAATTACGGGACTGGCATCTTTGACTTGCTATGGTCCGGGCCCAAGATGGCAGAACCCACGCCAGACCACCAGGGGTTGCGAGCTTCGGGGGAGTAGGCGACCAGAGAAGGAGAACACCCCTTCGCTGAGAGGGAGAAGCCAGGGAGAGGACCCTGCCGGGTGGGAGACCACGTCGGCAGAGGGTTCAATGTGCCAAGTACACCGACCAGGCTGTGGGCTTCTGGAGACCGGCTCATGGAAACTAGGGACCAGCACCGGGATCCGCAAGGGTGCCAAAGGAAAGCAAGGGTCTCGGGAGCTGACAGCTCCCTGATTGATTTGGAGGTCTGGGAACTGAGAAGGTGCAACCCCGAAACCTGGAGCTCAGGTTCACCGAGTGACTGGACAGGACTATACAGAGACAGAGGTTACAGGAATGCAGGAGGCAGTGGGCATCGAAGGAGGTGGCAGGAGCCAGGGACACTGGATACCTCTGTAGGAACTCCTGTTTATTTCTCTGTCTTGTTTCCTGGACTCGTGGCACCTCATTGTGCATCATTGCTGACCAACAAAGGAAAACAAATTGTGTGTATTTTACATACACTGCAATAAATGGGGTCTTGAACCTTGAATTCCCGAGCTTCACTTTAAATGTTGAAGGTTATGAGAGAAAAGATTAGGAGAGGCAGAGATAGGGTGGACGGCCAGCAACTTTTTCCCTGGGCAAAGGAGCAAACACGAGAGGACATCTCTATAAGGTGAGAGGAGGAAAGTTTAAGGTTTTTTTTGCACAGCGAGTGGTGGGGGTCTGGAATGCATTGTTGGGGATGGTGGTGGAGGCTGGTACAACAGGGACAGATAAAAGGTGCTTCTTGTTTCTAATTCCATCATTGTTCAATTTTGGTCAGGGAGGAGTTGTACCGCACCTTGGTCAGACCACATTTGGAACAGACAGCAGCTGCGTGGGACCCATATGCAAGCAAAAACATGACTCCCATCAAACCCGTCCAGAGGCAGGCAGCCTGATTTATCACCAATACATATGGAAAGAGGAGGGAGGGTTACAAAGCTCTTGGATTCATTGAAGTGGAGCTCTCTCCAATCGGACCTGACTTGTTTTTACAAAATGCCAGCGTGATAGAGACGACCAATTCCACACCGGGCCCAAGCCTGCTAGGAACAGACGAGGCCATGTGACCCAATTTGTGGTGCCATCTTCCAAGACAGACGTGAACAGCAATTCGTTCTTCCCCCGCACAATTAAAGCACGGAACAATCTTCACCTGGCCACACTCACGCAAACAGACCCAAGTATAATTCAGGCAGCCCTTCCTCAAAAGCCTCCTCCTTAAGCCCACCCATTCCCCCACCTCCAGTTGAAATTCCATACAGAATATTTTGGAGGACCACGAACCAAGAGCCATTTGTTTTTAATACGATTAGATGTATTTATTCTTCCAGCTGAGATAATGGTCTCACCTTTGCTTTTTAATTTATGGTAGGAACTAAAAACTGCAAAATATCTGGATAAGCTGCTCAGCTGGTTTTTCCTTTACTTGCTTTTTTTTAAAATTAGTGTAGGTTAGGAGGTTTTTTTTTAATATATATAATACTTTTTTAAATAATATTTTCACCCATTGCACTGGTGGGGGATCCAAGTTTATATTGTTTGAAGTTTTATTTTAATATATGTTTCCCTTTCTTCATTGTACTGTATTTCTTATAAAAGCCAATTAAAAAAAAGATTAAAACAGAAAGAGAAGAATCTTAGAGGGACACGTGGATACAGGAAAAATGGGGAGCCCTGGGTATGACGCAGGGAAGGTTCAGGTTGTTGAGTGGGTCAGTACGACTTCGAAGGGTCTGCACTGAGCTGAAATGTTCTCGGAATGCACACATAATGCAAACACATTCGTCAAACATAAAGGCGCCTTCTCCACGTCCAACCACTTATTTATTTGATTAAGGCAACAATTCCAAGTTCTACAAGTTTCAGCTATTTTTACTTTACACACTCCTTGCCCGTTATTTATCAGATGATTTATGGGTTGCCCAGGAGACACTCAGAGCAGACAGATGAAAGATCAGTGGGTAATGTTAACAATCTTTCAACGAGAATGAGATCTATTTGGCTGGGTTTCAAGTTTAATGCATAATAGTTTTCTGTTTTCATCATTGTTTTCCTTGCCTGAGGCAGAAGAAGGATTAATTAGTCAATGTTGTATGTTATTAGTGCAGAATGAACAAGTATTAAGCCTAAAGAGTCACTGTTCAAATAAATGCAGTGAACTGTTAGGGATATTATACAAATGGACATATAGTCACTCCATAAACAGTCAATTGAACCCAACAGTGGAGACGGCTGTTCTACAAAGGAGTTCGGTGTCAGCAGGGGCAGCATTTTGACACAGGATTAGAGCGGGTGACGCCCTGTTGTAAAAAGCCCTCCTGGTATTCAAGGAAGACCAAGGGAATTTACCACCCTTTGCCTTCTCCCAATGTGTATCCCATATCAAGAGTAGGGCATCACCTGCTGCTCGTGGGGGCGTCTCATGTTCAATGACGCTCTGTCATCTCTAAGCCGCCCAATCATGTCAACATAGCAACTCATGGCATGTCCTGCCTATCACCCACGTCCAGAATCTGGGCACGCTGGAAGCCGGCTCATCGGGTGACATGGTTGGCAGAGCGGTTAGCACCATGCCTTTACTTCGCTAGCAATCGGGTCCTGGCTTCGAATCCTGCGCTGTTTGTATGGTCTCCTCATGTTTGCATGGGTTTTCCCTGGGGCTCCAGTTTCCTCCCACCCCTCAAAATGTATCGGGGTTGAAGGTTAATTTGGCCGGCAAGGACTCATGGGCTGAAATAGCCTGTTATCCCACTGTATTTGTCCAAATCTAAATCTAAAAAATCTAAATCTCTGGTGAGATCACACTTAGAATATTGTGTTCAGTTCTGGTCATCTTATTATAGGAAGGATGTGGAAGCTACGGAGAGGGTGCAGAGGAGATTCACCAGGATGTTGCCTGGATTGAAAAACAAGTCTTATGAGCCAAGGTTGGCAGAGCTGGGACTTTGGAATGAGAGGAGACTTGATAGAGGTCTACAAGATTCTGAGAGGCAGAGATGGGGTGGACGGCCACTTCCTTTCTCAAGATTCAAGATGACCTTATCGTCATGTAATAAAAGTGCAATACTACACAAAATTTGTTTTAGTCTGCCGTAAGTCAGATAGATTCGCCATTGGCAGAAATTGCCGGGGGTGCCTCTTGTAGTCAGAGAAAGAGAGGCAAACGACAGAGTCCCAGAATTACAGAGTGTCCGTGGATTCATCTCCAGTGCTGCCGCAGCTCCCTCAGCTGCCCAGAGTCCAGTTCCCAGGTTGGGAGTAGCAAGCACCAGAGACATCTGTACAAAGTGAAGAGAGGAAACTTCAAGGGACACACACAGAGAGTTGTGGGTGGCTGGAACACCTTGCCAGAGATGGTGGAAGAAGCTGAAACATTGGTGGCATTTAAGAGACTCTTAGACACATGGATGAAAGAAGAATAGAGGGTTATGGGGTAGGAAACATTTAGGGATATTTTGGTAGGAATATATGTCAGCAGAACTTCGAGGGCTGAAGGTCCTGTACTGTGCTGTAGTGTTCAATCTTCATCATGCGGGAGTAGCATGGACAGAGAGAAACTCCCCGCAGAGAGGGATGAGGACCCTACAGGGGAGGAGTTCACAGCAGTGGACCAGACAGGGGTTCTGTGGATGAAAGACTCAAACCAGACCATGGGCTGCTGGAGACCCGCTCATGGGGTAAAGAAACAGAAACAAATTTGTGTACACGACGATGAAGGCAATCTTGAACCTTCAGTGTCACTAGGGTAAATTCAAAAGATATATTTTGCATACTATCATAATAGAAGGAGCAGAAATAGGCTATTCAGCCCATCGAGTCTGCCCCATCATTTAATCATCAGTTGATCCATTTTTCCACTCAGCCCCAGTGTCCGACCTTAACTCTTGATGACACAGCTAATCAAGGACCTATCAATCTCTGCCTTAAAATAAACCTAATGCCTCCACAGCTGCCTGTGGCAACAAGTTCCACGGATTTACCACTCTCTGGCTGAAGAAATTCTTCCGCATCTCTGTCCTAAGCGGATGCCCTTCAATCCTGACATTGTGCCCTCTTGTCCTCAAATCTACTGCTCTGGGAAACAACCTTTCTACATCTACTTTGTCCACACCTTTCAACATTCAAAATGTTTCAGTGAGATCCCCCTCATTCTCCTAATTTCCAACGAGTAGAGGCCAAGAGCTGACAAAAGCTTTTCATACGATAACCCTTTCATTCCCAGAATCTTCCTTGTGAACCTCCTCTGAACCCTCTCCAACATCAGCACATCCTTTTTAAAATGAGCCCAGAACTGCTCACAATACTCCATGAGGTCTCACCAGTACCTTATAAAGCCTTAACATCACATCCGTGCTCTTATATTATATTCCACTTGAAATGAATGTTAGCATTTTATTTACCTTCTTTACCATCGACTCAACATGCAATTTCACCTTGAGGCTCTCCTGCAAGTCTATCCATATGTAACTACAGCAGAATAAAACACAGGACAGACAGATCAGCTTGAACTGAGCAAAGGCAACATTATTTGATCAGAGTGAGGTTCATTCATGAGCCTGATAACCGTGGGAATGAATCTGGCGGTGAGTGATCTGACACTTGTCAATCTTCTTCCTGATGGAAGGGGAGAGGAGAGAGGGTGGCTGGGGTGAGATGGGTCCTCTTGTATGTTGACCACTTTGCCAGGGCGTTTGGGAGTGGTAGATGGGAGTTGATGGAGGGGAATGTAGTTTACATGGTGGTCTGAGATGTCCTCACAATTCTCCATGGTTTCTTGTGGCCTCGGGCAGCGAAGTATCCTGGCAGGATACTCCTGATCGTGTAGCTGCAAAGATGGGTGAGAGGTGAACTCATCAAAAGTGGTTAGCTCATCGCTGTTACTGCGCCAACGCTAGTAACACGGGTTCGAATCCCTCGCTGTCTGCAAGGAGTTTGTATATTCTCTCCATGTCTGTGTGGGTTTCCTCCAGGGGCTCTGATTTCCTCCCACCATTCAAAACATACGGGGGGAGGTGATTGTTGTAGGCCATTTGGGTGTAATTGGGCTCCACAGGCTCATCGGCCGAAATCTCCTGTTACCGTGCTGTATGTCTAAATTTCATATTTAAAATTTGAAACACACTGTGTAAGATCCAGAGGATGCTGAGTGGATGTTACCCCTGGCCAGGGAATCTAAAACTAGATCCAAGGTAAAGTGATTGTTAATTTATGACTGAGGTGAAGACGTCTTCCTTCACCCCGAGTAAAACAAGTCATCGAATTGTTCTGAATCAGAATCAGAATTTATTGTTATTAACATGTTACGAAATTCATTGTTTTACAACAATACAGATGCAGAAATTGTTGTAAATTATTCTTAACATAACTTTGACTCCGAATCCTTTTCTTGCTCCTTTTGGAATAGGTGGGCCAATGGGTCTGATACTGACGGCTTGACAATCTCGCAAAGTTGCCTTTGCTTCCATTATTGCTGGAAGGGCCACATTAATCACAAGACCACATGAAAAAGGAACAGAAGAAAACCATTTGCCCCATTGAGTCTGCTCTACAAATGCACCCTGAGCTAAATCGTTCTCACATCTAGTTTCAAATTCTAGCCTTTTCCCCATATCCCTTGATACCCTGACTAATTAGAAACCTATCAATTTACTCCTTAAACAAACCTGAACCCCACCCGAGTCGTGCTGCCATCTCTCTCACCCTGCTCGCCCGCCCAAGTTGCGCTGCCGTCTCTCTCCCCCTTGCTCACCTGAGTCGCATTGTCGTCTCTCTTCCCCCCCATCCACCTGAGTCACGCAGCTATCTCTCTCTCCCCACTCGCCCGCCCACCTGAGTTGCGCTGCTGTCTCTTCCCCCCGCCCACCTGAGTCACACTGCTGTCCCCCCCAACCTAGTCACACTGTTCTCTCTCTCCCTCTATCTCTCTCTCGCTCTCTCCTTCTCTCTCTCTTTCCCTCTCTCCTTCCGCTGTACCAGCACCAGGAAAAAATGTCGGTTTGTGGAGCTTTCCGGATTTTAGATGTCAGGATAAAGGATTGTGTACATGTACAATATTCCCCTCAAGATGGAAAGATGCTGTCCTTCTCAATGGCCGTCTGATATGTTGGCACGTC
The DNA here is from genome assembly GCF_036971445.1 of Narcine bancroftii. NCBI lineage: Eukaryota > Metazoa > Chordata > Chondrichthyes > Torpediniformes > Narcinidae > Narcine > Narcine bancroftii. The sequence goes on from NC_091471.1 coordinate 7,832,526, forward strand.
CGACTTTGGAAAAAAGTTAGATGCTCCATGACTGAAATGAATCTTAACTTTGTTTTGTTATGGGGTTCTATTCTCAATTATTTTCAAAATTTGTAAGGAGAATTTACTTTTGATTTTGACGCCATTGATTACCTTCCCTTTTTTTAATTAGGTAGAGGTCGGTTTATGTTTAGTCATTCGCCTCCGAAGGGAGGGAGTCGATAATTAGAATTGTGGGTTTTCAATAGGTCTTAACCATTTTTATTATTAAATGTGATTGATTAATGCCTTATTATCATGTACCTATGTAACATTGACTTGATGGAACCAATAAAAATATTGAAAGGGAACATTTTTTTCAAAAATAAACAAATCAGTACAAATGAAGAGAAAGTCAGGCTGAGTCTGTGGTTCATTGTCCATTCAGAAATCTGATGGCTGTGAGGAAGTTGTTTTTGTCCCATTGGGTGCTCATCTTCAGGCTCCTGCACCTCCTTCCCGATGGTGGCAGTGTGAAGAGGGCATGGCCTGGGCGGTCGGGGTCCCTAAGGATAGAGGCTGCCTTCTTCAGGCACCACCTCTCGCAGATGTCCTCGATAGAGTGAAGAATGACAGTGGCGCTGGCTGAGTTCACAACTCCTTGTCGCCTCTTCTTGTCCTGACCATTGGCATCTCCGTACCAGGCAGTGATGCATCCAGCCAGAATGCCCCCCACGGTACGCCTGTAGAAATTCTGGAACAGAAGGAGGCCATTTGGCCTTTAAAGTCGATGACAGCTACTGGTAGGCGATCCCATTACCCCCTTCCCTTCCCAATGTCCCTGCAGATAATTCTCCCTTGATTATGTCAATCTCCACAGCCAGTTCCAGATCATTGCTTTATTTCATGTTAAAAAGCTTTTCCACACTCACTACCTTACATTTTTTTGTCCCAAATTATTTTTCCAGAGTTGTTGATGCTTTGGCATGACTGATGGTTATGAATGAAATCAATTGGGTTTTGGACGAGAATGGACTTATTGGTGAACAGGGATCAGGGCAGAGACATTCAGCTGAGGATTGACTTGCATTCTTATTAAATGGCTTGTGATACCACTGATGTCAATCCAGCTTCCTTGTGCTGACCCTAGGGGTGGGATCAACCTGGGTTTAACAGGAAATCCAGGCTTGCAATCACGGATGCATTTCAACATCGAATGCTGGTGGTTTTCACCATGCAGTGTGGGCTACTTCCTTGTGGCTGATACCCCTCCGCTGCTGTTACCTCCACGGTGCCAGGCATGGTGGGGGGGGGGGGAGATGAAGGGGGTGGGAAAGGCCAATTACCTGGATGTGTTCATGATCTTACCTACGCACACATCTGGCACCATGCCAGCTGTTGGATCTTTCCATGAGAAACAGGAGCAGGAGTCGGCCATCTGGCCCACTGAGCCGGCTCTGCTATTCAATAAAACCTGGCCATGGACTCTCCTCCACTTACTACCCACCCCCCCCCCCCCCCACCTCACCACCTCCCACACTGTTCCTTAGGATTTTAATTCCCCTACTGTGCAGAATTCTATCCGCATCTTAAATGGTATGGAGATACCATCACCCCTACAAAAGGTAGTGGTCACAGCTCAGGACATCGAGAAAATCGACAGGGAAAGCTGCCATCAGAGAGCAGCAGCAATCATCAAGGATCCACACGACCCAGCACACGCTCTGTTCTCGCTGCTGCCATCAGGAAAGAGGTCTCGGTGCCACAAGACTCTCACCACCAGGTTCAGGAGCAGCTGCTCCCCCTCCACCATTGGACTCCTTGACCACAAACTCAATCAGGGACTCATTTAAGGATTCTTACTTTTGATGCTTTTATTCTCTCTGTATTGCACAGTCAGTGTGTTTACATTTATTTTCCGACATGTGCACATTATGTACATTTTTCTGTGATTCTACTGCACTGCAGGTAAAAGAATCTCAGGGTTGTATGTGATGTCACGTATGTACTCTGACAATAAATTTGAAATCTGAATCTAATGAGGCAGACAGAGAATTCCACAGAATCTCTCAGAAAAGCAGTTCTTCCTCATCTCCATCCTAAATGTATTCTCCTGAATCTTGAGGCTATACCCCCTAGTTCTAGTATTGCCTGCCAATAGAAACAACCTCCCCCTCCCACCCTCTCTCCCCTTCTCCTATCCCTATTTTGCCTTTCTTCTAGCTCTGTCTTTCTCACTCTCTCTCTCTCTCTCTCTCTCTCTCTCTCTCTCTTCCTTCTCCCTCTATCTCCTTTCCTCCAGCTCTTCATTCACAAAGCCATCCACTCCTCCAATCAATTCTCACCTCCTATTGGTCTGTGCTCCCCCCCCCCCCCCCCACTCCCACCTCCAGCCTTTCTAGCTTCTTCCCTCAGTCTTTTTATTCAGCTGCCTGCCTGCTTTGCGTAATGTTGGTCATATATCTTTACCTCTTTTGGACGCTGCGAGACCTGTTGAGTTTATTGTGTTGTTAATACATTCACAGTGTCTGCGGACTTTCGTGTTTCACTTCCTTTGTTTTATCTATCCTTTTTATCGTTCTGCATGTTTCTATAAGATCCCTTTTCATTCTTCTGAATTCCATTGAATGTAAACCATAGAACTTAGGATCATTCAGCCCATCAAGTCTGCTGTGCTGTTCAAATCATGACTGATGTATTTTTCATTTCAACTCCATTCTCTGGCCTTTTCCCCATCACCTTTAACGTCCTAACTAATCAAAGACCTATCAATCTCTGCTTTAAACACACCCAATGAATTTGTCTTCACAGCTGTGTGTAGCAATGAATTCCACAGATTCACTACCCTCTGACTAGAACCCCCCTCATCCCTTTTCTAAAGGAATCTCCTTTGATTCTGAGGATGCGCCCTTTGATCCTAGACTTTCGCACTGCTGGAAGCATCTTCTCCACCTCCACTCTTGAGTGGCACCAGTGATTGGGACATTGATTTGATTCCCGCACTGCCTGGAAGGAGTTTGTACATTTTCCCTTCGTCTGTGTGGGTTTTACCCGGGGGCTCCGGTTTCCTCCCACTGTTCGAAACTCACTGGGGGTTGTAGGTCAATGGGGTGTAAATTGCGTGATGCAGACTTGTGGGCTGAAATGGCCTATTACCACGCTGGATGTCTACATCTAAATTCGCACCTCCATCCAGCCCTTTCAATATTCGATATGTATCAATGATATTCCCCACTCGTCCTTCTAAACCAATGGTTGAAAAAACTTTTTCCTTCCTCTCAGATCCCACCTTAAGCAATATCTATGCCATAGATGCTCTGCGATTGGTAAGAGATTGCTTAAGGTGAGATGGGAGTGGAAAGAAGACGTTTTTAAAACCACTTTTCTAAACAGAAGTGAGAACACGATGCTGGAGAGATTCAGCAGGTCAAACAATCTCCATTATATAGCAAAGATAAAGTTACATAACTGACACTTCAGGCTTTTCAGGATGAAGGGCTCAAGCCCGAAACATTGGTTTTGTATCTTTATCTTTGCTACATCAAGGACCCTGTTGGACCTGCTGAGTTTCTCCAGCATTTTGTGTTTTAATTTCAACCCTGGTGTCTACAGACTTCCCTGTTTTACTTTAAACTCAAGTGGGTACATCAAATGCTTCTCAGATGTTAACCCTTTTATCCGTGATCATCCTCTTAAACCTCTTCTAGACCCTCTCCAACCGCAGCACATCCTTCCTTCGATATGGTTCCCAAAGCTGCTTGTAATTCTCCCGATGCCGTCTCACCAGCATCTTATAAAACCTCAGCATTACATCTTTGTCTTTACATTCCAGCCCTCTCGAAGTGAATGCTAACATTTGTCTTCCTGACAACTGGCTCAGCCTGCACGTTAACCCTTCGGGAATCCTTCACCGGGATGGGCAAGGTTCCCTTTCCTTTTTCATGTCCCATTCTGACTCTTTTGCTTTTAAGACCACGGAACCATTTTGTCCGAGAAGATTTTCCTAACCCAGCCATTATCAACGGGGCTCCCGTTCCATTTGTTCTGTGAATTTGCCATCAAAATTCAATTCACTGCTGGGGGTTAATTCTCTGAAATTGCTAGCAATTATGTCCGACCCTTGACTTTGTAAAACATATCACAGGGGAATCTAGCTCTCAATGTCTGCCCACCTCCCTCTGTGGACAAACACACAGCAGATATCAACTCGATGAAATAATCATTCATTAACCTCTGGTCTGGGAGTGCTGTGTTGTGCTGTGAACGCTCAGCATTGGTTTTGCTCCCAGCTGCTGTCGACACTTCCCATGACAGCACCAAAATAGATTATCTCTGTGAGACGCATTGCAAAGGCAACAATAAAGCTTTCAATTATTCAAATCGTGTCATTTGGAGCACCATCAGCACTGGGCGGGGGGGGAAGCGGGACCCGCGTGGGCTGCCGGGGAACCAGGTATCTGAGCCGCGATTGGAGAGGGTGCTGAGGGCAAGAAGGGATCCCAAAGGGGCCTCGGGTGTTGAAGGCCTCCTGGTTGTGTCGGAGGTTCGGACCTGGAGCTCGAGTGGCCAATGGTTCGAATGGGAGTCTGCGTAGCTGGAGGCAAATCCACGGACACTCGGTGACTGTGAAGGGGCTCTCTTTCACTTCTCTGACTCTCTTATTGTAAGGAGCGCAAGGCGACACAAATGGTGACTTTGTCTGCCTTACGGCAGGCAGAAGGTAATATCATGTAATATTACATGTTCTGTACTATTACATGACAATAAAAATAAATCTTGAATATAAATAAATGAGCCTACGTTTTCCGTTACCCTTTGGCTGAGGAGCCCACATCTCCAGTGTATGATGTAGGATGGGTGGCCATGAATAAAGTCTCCCACTACTCCCTCTCCCTCAATCCTCACCCCTGCCCACTTTTCCTTTTGCCTCTGTCCCAGCTCGAGGTGAGATCCTGCCCTCAATCAAAATAAATAGAGCCATATGGAGAAATCGTTTACACCACATGGTGGTGCTGTGGGACTCCTACTCGGAGGACACATCGGTGCCAATGAAGGCACCAAGGTGACCCTTATGACTGGCCCATTCAAATGACCAAGTGCTGGGCTCCAGGCAGCCTGCCTGGACTTAGCCCTGACCTTCACCTAATTGGTCCAGGTGATTCACCTGGACTCTCCCCTGCCGAACCCCTGCACTTGGCTTCGAGCCATTGGTCACAGCAGCCAACGGGGCCCAGCCTGCCCCCGAGTGGTTGGCCTCCCAATACCTGCTGCAGGATTATAAAGGAGCATCCATCCTTTCCTTTTCTCTCTTCTGACTCCTCGTGGCCTGTGAGTATTGGGTTGGGGTGAGTCTCGAGGCCAGTGAGATGGAGCTGTGTCCGTACAGGTCAAGTGGTGGGGGCACATAGCGTTACCTTGATATGATTGTTTTACTGTATGTGTGTTTGTTCCATTCCCAAGTTTCTGATGGTTTTCCCTCATCACCCTCAGAACATATCTATCCTCTTGCAAACTGTAAGTTAATTTAGCGTTTAGATGCCATTGTTTCCTCTGTATCTCTTGAAAATAAACTTGTGCTTTGTACCTCAATCTCAGTCTGGATCTTAACCTGTGGGTCCCACACGTTGAAATTTCAGACACCTGGCAGCACGAATCCCTTGCTCGTAATCCCCTCCTTCAGTAAATTCTCATGAGCCTGCCAGCGCTGTGGTTTCCTCAAGTTTTCCTGGGGTACAATGTTCTTCACTTGTGAAGAACTAATAAAGAATTTTGTTGAAGTTGCTTAAATTTGCTTTCAACCTTGAATCCCACAAGAGCAGTTTAAATCCAGTTAATTGGAAATAATCCGTCCATCTTTAGATGAGTCTTTACGACTGTAGGGCACTACCATTAACCACAAAGACAAGTTGAGGGAACGATAGGCTTTATTACACAGAAGGCCCATGCTGGCCCAGAGCCCAGGATAGGAATGGCAGCAAGGGAAAGGTGGCTCGACCTTCATGGCCCAGGACCACGGGGGAGGAGTCATAAGGTATGAGTCATCTGTGGGCAGGCCAGCTCCATATATACAACCGAGAATGATAACTATATACAATGAAGGAAACATCACCGCATGACCATGCTTCTCAACCTTTTTCTTTCCACTCATATACTACTTTAAGTAATCCTTATGCCTCCAATTAGTAAGGGATTGCTTAAGGTGGGATGTGAGTGAGAAGAGAAGGTTGAAAATCACTGCTCTAGACCCAATTGTTTCTGAAATATTTTGTTTGCGAAAAATTGTCACTGGCCCATTTCCTTTGGAGTTCTGAAACCCTGCACATAACGAGTCAATGAGGGACAATTATAACAGTGGTTTTCAAACATTTTCTTCCCACCCACAAACCACCTTAAATAATCCCTTACTAATCACAGAGCACCTCTGGCATAGGGAGTACTTAAAGTGGAATGTGAGTGGAAAGAAAAAGGAGGAGGACCCTGCCATAAAGTGATCTGAAGCTGCTGCGTGGTTAAGAGTTGTGGCGTTAAAGCGAGATGCGACAGGATTATAATCCGTTTGGCCCACCCAGATTGTGCTGACAATTTACGGGCTAATTATACTCGAGCCCATTTTATTCGGCCTGTTTTCCTATTTCTACAACTTACTACAGCTCACCTGCACGCTGGGGGCAACTTCCAACTGACCTGCCCACCTTCGGAGTGTGGGAGGAATCCGGAGAACTGGAAGGAAACCCACCCGGTCCCTGGAAGCATGAGCCAACCCCACGCAGGCAGAATCGAAGCCAGGCCCCCGCCACATCTCTCAATGAAATTAATATCTCGGAGACCTCGGGTATCGTTTCACAGACTTTATTTTACATGATATATGGAACAGGCAACAATCTCCACTGCCAACTGTCTCTGAAATCTACTTCAACAAGCTCTTGTAGATATACCGAGAAGCAAACAAGTATTTACAGAAATTATGATTTACATCATGAAATAAAATCATCTAGACTTTTATTAAAACCTTAGTTTTATTTAATTGTAAGTAAAGTGCATCTTTGACTGCAGTTACATTTTAAAAGTTTATATTTTATTTATAGCATGATAGAAGCTGATTCTGGACATTTCAATCCGATCACTCCCAAATTAACATACAACCCCAAACGTTTTGGAGGGTGGAGCACCAGTGGAAAACCCACGCAGACACGGGGAGAATGTACATACAGCGTCGGATTCGAACCTGCGTCGCGGGCCCTGTAGTGGCGACGCACTAAATGCCATGCTAGCCATACCACCCTCAGGCTATAACTTGGCATCCAATAGTCAGGTCAAGGTGCTGACCCAATTGACTGACAACCCCCGGTACATTTTGAAGAGTGGGAGGAAACCGGAGCCCCGTGCAGACATGGGGAGAAGGTACAAGCCCCTTACAGGCAGCCTGGGATTCAAACCCAGGCCGCTGGCATTATAACAGTTATAAGACTCCCCATCAAGGGAGAAACCTGAAAACTGCAGACCTTGTGCAAAAATTTTTCTGCTGGTGCTCAGGGGTTTAGACAGCATCCATGGGTAGAAATGGCTAGTGAACTTTTTGGGTTGCGAGACTTCATCTTCATGCTCTGGATCTCTCCCACATCCCAAAGATGTGCATGTCAACCCACAAATTGAAGGAACAGCACCTCATCTTCCACCTGGGAACCTCCTACCAGAGGGCATTAATGTCGACTGCCAGTTTCTGTTAAGTACCCCCTTTCCTCTTCCCTGTCTCATTCTCTCTCTCTCTCTTTCTTCCCTTTTCCCTTTGTCTCCTTTCACATATTCTCATCTTTCCTCTGTCCTGTTCGCTTATCAGATCCTCTTCTTTGTTGGTCTAGACCCCTCCCCCCTTTTATTCTCCTCCCTTTTTCTCTGTCTATAACTAAGATGATTGCCTGTGATTTGCTTCTACCTTGAAGAAGGGCTCGGGCTCAGATAGCCTCGCTATTAGTGCAGTGCTATTTTAGCACCAGCGGTCTGGGCTCGATTCCGATGCTGTCTGTAAGGACGCCATGTCCTTCCCATATCTGTGTGGGCTCCATCCAGGCACCCTGGTTTCCTCCTGCCCTTCAAAATGTACGGGGGGGGGGGGTTGTAGGCTAATTGGGGTATATCTGTGGCATGGGCTTGTGGGCCGGAAGGGCCTGTTACTGTGTGTCTAAAAAAAAATGTCCACCAGAGAAATTTGGGCTGAAGGGCCAGTTCCTGTGCTCTACAGTTCGCAGGTCAGTGCTCTGTCGTATGACCAGCAAGTGCTGCTGTGGCCCTGCGGGCAGAGTTGCTGCCTCTTGGCTCCAGAGAGCCCAATTCAATCCTGACCTCCGGCACTGTCCGTGTGGAGTGTGCACGCTCTCCCCTTGATCACGTAGGATTCCCCACCCCCCGGTTTTCTCCTGCGTTCTAAAGACCTGCAGTGTGGAATGCTGAGTGGAGAGGTGGATGGGAACACAGTGGGGAATTAAATCGGTATAAAGAAACGCAATTGGAGACACTGGAATCTAGAGCAAACCATGAGATTCTGGAGGGTCTCAAATCGTCAGGCAGCATCCGTGGAGAGAAATGGTCAGTCAATGTTTCTGGCCAGGACACCTTATCGAGTCGGAGAGGTTTAAATAGGCATTTGGTGGTTAGCACAGACTTGATGGGCCAAAGGATCTGTTTCTGTGACTACTCTGTCGTGGTATTGTATCCCCAGTAAGTTTTGCACTCAGGTTTGTCAGGGGGACCTCATGACACTGAGTGGTGCTGTACTCTTGATTTATATGCACTCAGTCGAACTAGAGCCAGTGAAAAAAATTCAGGGAGTCTGTCCCCTGCAGCCACAATTTAGCTCTGACTGGTTGCTCTCGACCCGGAAATAGGGGCTGACTGATCTGACAGGCTCATTCGCTGAATAATTATCACTGCACTCAGTTTATTTTTACCAATGCAGCTGGGTAAGTGAACACCCGAAGATGTCCACTTTGGCGCAAGTCACAGCTCACTGCTCACCTCTCTCACAGAGATGAATCTCCATAAATCTCCATGAAATGAGCAGCTTCTAGAGACTCAGCTGTGGTGTGACAGCACAGTCTGATGGTCTCTCTCTCTCTCTCTCTCACTCTCTCTCTCTTGCTCTCTCTCCCTATTCCTCTGCTTCTCTCTCTGTCTCCCCTCCCTCCCTCCCTCCCTCCCTCCCAAATTCTTTCACCCTTGTTCACTCTCGACTCATTTGCTCTTTCTCCATCTGCCCCTCTCTCCCCTACCCTCTTCTGCTATCTCTCTCTTTTCTTCCTTTCTCTATCTATCCCACTCTCTCTCTTTTCTCCCTTTCTCTATCTATCCCACTGTCTCCAACTCTCCCTCTGTTGCTCTCTCCCTCTCTCTTTTTTGCACTCTCCCAATCTCTCTCTATCTCCCATTCCACTTCTCTCCCCATCTCTCTCCCTCTGTCACTCTCCCTCTCTCCCTCCCTCTTCCTCACTGTCACTCTCCCTCTCTTTCTCTCTCACTCTCTCTCTCTACAGCTTTCCCTTTTTCTTTCTCCCTCTCTTTGTTGCTCTCCCCATCTCTCCCCCATTTCTGTCACTCCCCCATCTCTCCCCCTCTCTCTCCTTCTCTCTGTCACTCTCGCATCCCTCCCTCTCTTTGTTGCTCCCAATCTCTCCCCCTCTCTTTCTTCCTCTCTGACACCCCTGCAGTGAACTGGAATTCACTGTCTATGTACTGTTCAGATGGCTGGCTCCTCCCTTGGCTCCACTCTCACCTACCCCAGTATAAACCCTGGTTTTACCTCCTCTCCGTGCAGCTCGCCGCCAGGATCTTGCTGCGCCTCGTGGCAAGACCTGCCACCACTACGCCTCATGGTTGAGACTACCTTCTCCTCCTTTGGATCAAGACGCAGGGTAGCCATCTTGCCGCACTTCATGGTTGACGCCATCTTGTCTGCTTGCGGGCCAAGAGGAGCGAGTTGACATTGACATGGGGAACAATGGGGTTTCCAGAGCACTGGCATCAGTCGTCCTGGATCAGGCAATACCTCACCAATTGAATAACTCAACGATGAAGTTGAGGGTAAACAGACATTTGACTGATTGCTTGGTAGGCACTGGCTCCACTGAGAGCTTTATAAACTCTGTGTCAGCTTGGCGGTACAACTTAAAGTTCCTGACTGACTAACGTATTTAATAGCATCACATTCACACTGCGTCGATCCAGGTGTGTTGTATAGTACATCTAACTGTAAAAGGGGGGAGGGGGGAATTTTGTAGGTACCGATTGTATGTACTAAAGGATTTGTGTGCTCCTGTGTTGCTGGGCCTGGACTTCCTGTGTCACCTTAAAAGCGCGACCATAGAGTACTCTGGCCCACTCCCTCCAATCACGGTGCAGAACAGAAGGTCCCAAAAGCTGGGCACCACATGCGATCTCTCCACCCTAAATATTGCTTTCCCCCACCATTGTTTCTGAGCCTGACTCCCAATTCAAAACCAATAGCTACAAAACCAAGAGCAGGCGATACAGTGTGGGGGATCAGGAATTTATCAGAGCCGAGACACAGTGGCTGCTCAAAGAAAACACCACTGGGCCCAGCAACAGCCCATGGAGAACCCAAGGGGAAGAAAAGTCCAAGCTAATGATTGACTATCGCCAAACAATTAATCGTTTCACAACCCCTCCCTCAAATTTTGGACATGGTACATGAAATTGCGCAGTACCAGGTCTATTCAACCATCGACCTGAAAGCTGCATACCATTAGTTTCCAGTTCATTCTGCCCTTCAAAAGCATTTGAGGCAAATGGACGGCTCTATCAGTTCCAAAGGGTCCCTTTTGGCATTACCATTGGGGTCTCGGTCTTCCAGAGATAGATGGACAAAATGGTCAATGAGTATTGGTTGAAGACCACCTTCCCTTATCTTAACAATGTCACCATTTGTGGACACTCTCTGGAAGACAATGACACCAACCTCCAGAAGTTTCTCCACATGGCCAAATCTCTGAACCTCACGTACAACTCCAGTAAGTGTGTGTTCTGGCGATTCTGGGCTATGTGGTGGAGGAGAATGGCATCATTGGTCCTGACCCCAATCAAATGCGCCCCTCCGTTAGACCATCTGATCCTGAAGACCATGAAGGCCTTAAGGAGTGCCTAGGATTCTTTCCATACTATGTCCAGTGGGTAACTGCCTCTTAAAATCCACCTCCTTCCCGTTATCGGCCGAAGCCCAGGTGGCTTTCGACTACGCTCGGAGCTACATCACAAAGGCCACCATCCATGTGGTGGATGAGAATGCACCTTTCCAGTTGGAAAGCGATGCCTTTGACGTAGCTCTGACTGCTACCCTTAACTAGGTGGGCAGGCCCATTGCCTCTTTCTCCTGCACCCTACAAGGTCATGAGTTTCAAAACCAATCTGTGGAGAAAGAGGTTCAAGCCATTGTAGAGGCCATCAGGCACTGGAGGCATTACCTGATCACCGACCAGCGATCGGTGGCATTTATGTTTAATAATGCAAAAAGGGGCAAAATAAAGAATGATGATCGCTAGGTGGAGGATCGAATTCTCCATCTATAATTACAACATAGCATACAGGCCAGGCACTCTCAATGAACCTCCAGATGCCCTGTCAAGAAGAAGTTATGCCTCTGCACACACCAGCCATTGCAGTCGTGGTCACTGCACAATGAGCTTTGCCACCCGTGCATCACCTGGATGGCTCATTTCGTCAAGGTACACTACCTACTCTACTGAGGATATCAGGGAAATGATCAGGTCCTGCCAGGTCTGCATGGAGGGCAAGCCACACTTCTGCCACCCCAACAAAGCATACCTGATAAAAGCATCCCGCCCCTTTGAACGATTCAGTGTTGATTTCAAGGGTCCCCTCCCTTCACCAACAGAAACATGTACTTTCTCAATGTCATTGACGAGCATTCACATTTTCCATTAACCATCCCCTGCCCAGACATGACCACCACTATGGTCATCAGGGCCCTGCACTCTATTTTCACCCTGTTTGGGTATCCCAGCTATTTCAATAGTGACCGGGGTTCATCATTTATGAGCAAAGAGCTACGCCAGTACTTGCTCGTAAGGGGCATTGCCTCAAGCCGGACAATTCCCGGGGAAACGGACATTGAAAAAGAGAAAGCAGCTGTATGGAAGGCCGTGAAATTGGCTCTCTGGTCCAAGTATTGTAATTACCTCCAGTCCGGACTCACGCTGGCAAGAAGTCCTACCTATGGCGCTCCACTTCATTATGTCGCTCCTCTGCACGGCAACCAACGCAACTCCATGTGAGCTTATGTTTACATTCCAGAGGAAATCCACATCTGGGACTATTCTCCTAGCTTTCCTAATGGCACCAGGGCCAGTCCTGCTGAGAAAACATGTGAGAAGGAGCAAGACAGACCCCTTGATCAAGAGGGTGCACCTGCTGCACACCAGCCCAACGTATGACTACATGGCATACCCTGATGGCAGAGAGGACACCGTCTCGATCAGAGACCTGGCACACACTGGAACTGAGGATTGAACACCTCAAACAAGCCAGGAACTACTGAGTACCCCACCCAGGGTCCCAGAGGAAACTGCAGGAAGTGGTCCATTCCACCCCATGACTTGAGCTGGAGCCATCGAGACTCATTGACTCTGCACCACGGGGGTCCAGGAGGTTCAGGAAGCCCAAAGTCCTCCAGTACTGTGGCGCTCGACCAGAATCACCAGACCCTCTGACAGACTTGTAAATATTTGTAAAGTATTAGTTTTTTTGGATAAATGGCCTCTGTTTTTCACCCATAGGCTTAATTCTGAAGGAAGGGGTGAATGCAGAGAACTGGAATTCAGTGACTATGTATTGTTCAGATGACTGGCTCCTCCCCTGGCTCCACCCTCACCTACCCCAATATTACCCCTGGTTTTCCCGCCTTGCCTCAGATTCACCCGAGGACTATTGCATCTACCGGCTATTAAAAACGTGTTTGTACTCCTCACTTGTCTCCGAGAGCTTTCAGTCACGTTACAACCCTCCCTATCTCTCGTCTGCTTCAGTTTCATTCTTTTCCCTATCTCCCACTCTGCAGCCGGATCCTTGACTTCCTCATCAACAGATCCCAGTCAGTGCAGATGAACAGCATCACCTCCTCCATGCTGACCCTCGACACAGGCACCCCTTAGTCCCTCACTCAATTCCTCGTAGATCCATGACTGCGCAGGTTCAGCTCCAGCTCAATCTAGAAATTCACTGTTGTTGGCCGATGAGTCAAACTATAGGATGTAGATTGAGAATCTAGTTGGGCCATGCCAGATCAACAATCTTGTTCTCTATCTCACCAAGACGAAAAAGCTTATTGTTGACGTTAGGAAGGAGAGGCCTGGGAACCATGGACCATCTGTATTTACAGGAAGGAGGTGGAAAGAGTCAGAACCATCGTGTTCCTGGATGTTCATATCTCAGAAGATCTTTTCTGGAACCAAAATCAAAATCAGAATTGATCGTCAGGAACAAGTCACACAATTCATTATTTTATGGCAGCGTCACAGTGCAAACATTTTTATAAACCACCTTACCACAATAAATAAAAATAGTGCACAAAAAGTCAATGTGAGCCAGTGTCTTTGGTCTATCGATCATTCAGGAATCTGATGCCGCTGAGTGCTCATTTTCACCTCCTGCACCTATTTCCTGATGGTAGCAGAGTGAAGAGGGTATGGCCTGGGTGGTGGGGATTCAAAGCAGTCCGGCAGATGCTCCTCCGCCTCCCTCGACCATAATTTTGCTGGTTCTGTGGTCCTCAGTCTCTGTTTTTACGCCGGGAGTAGAACTACAGCCAGGCGATCAGACTTGCCGAAATGCGGTTGTGGTGTGGCTCGGTACGTGCTCTTCAGCACGTTGGCTCCTCTGGTCTCTCATGTGATGTATTGGTGGTAGTTTGGTTGGTCTGATTGGGAAGGCATCAGGGTGTGCTGCCTCGTGGCTGCTAATCTCAATGCTCAGCCCCTTCCAGTGCCAGCCTGACATTAGCCTGGGACCAGCGTGATGGTGGTGAACTCCCTCGGCAAGTAGAATGAGCAACACTTGATCACCAGATGGTCCAGGTCCAGGGAGCAGGACTGGGACATAACCTGTGCATTAAGATTACTGTGAAGAACTTGCATCAGTGCCTTTTACTTTCTAAGGAATTTGACAAAATTTAGGACTTTGTCAGATACTCTATCAAACCTTGCAGTGGTTCTCAACGTTGTTCTTTCTACTCACGTACCACTTTAAGTAATCCCTGCGCCATCGGTGCTCTATAATTAGTAAGGGATGTACCTGTGTGACTGCAGCAGGCAAAAATGTCAGTGCAAATGTGCCTTGTGCTTATATATATATGTATGACAATAGAATCTTATTCATTCAGAACAGCATAGCCAAGGAACAGGCCATTCTACCTACATTGTCCATGCAAAACATGATGCCAAATTAAACTAACTCTTCTTCATCTCCTCCAGATCTGTATATCTCCATTCACTGTATATCAGTGCGTCTACCTAAATATCTCTTATTGTACCTGTGTACAACTCTACTCCTGGCAGCCTGTTCCAGAAACCAATACCACTCTCTGTGTAAAAGCTTACCCCATACATCACCTTTGAACTTGCTGCCAAGTTGCTGGGGGAGGTGCTAGAAGTAATTACAATACTCAAAAGCAGGTACCTGCCATGGGCAGGTAAACAGAGAAGATGTAAAGGGATTTGAGCCTATTGCAGACTAATGGGGGTAATGTAGATAATTATGGTTGGCATGGTCAACTGGGCCGTAAGGACCCAGTTCTGCAACTGGACAATTCGATGTCCTATTATCTTAATTATCCACCACTACTGTTATAGAAAAGAGAAACCGAGGATTACAGGTACAGTGGCATCACAGTCAGAGAGAGCCTGGTGATGAAGGTGTTGGCATGCTTGCCTTCATCGGTCCTTCAGCCTCTGAGCCCCTCGCTGGTCCGCTGACGTGGTCACCGTCCTGTGGGGTCACCACCTATTGCTTCTTCTCAGCAATGGTATGCTCTCCATTTCTGGTGCCACGCGACGGTCGACTGCTCCCCGGAGTCTGAAACCCCTCGTAGTTAATGTAATGTTCAAAAGACATTTAGGTTGGAAAGATTTAGGGAATAATAGGCCAAATACAGACAAATGGGATGAGTTTAGGTTGAGAATTTGGTCAGATTTCAGATTTATTGTCAGAGTACATATGTGATATTACATACAAACCCTGAGAATCTTCTTTCTGCAGGCACGGCAGAATTACCGCTTATTGGTAATGCAAAAAACTATACACAATGTACACATGTAAACAAATGAAGAACTGTAAACAGATAATGGATGTAAACAAACTGTGCAATAGAGAGAAAAAAAAATCAATAAAGAGCACAAATAAGAGTCCTTAAATGAGTCCCTGATTGAGTTTGTCGTTGAGGAGTCTGATGGTTGAGGGGTAGCAGCTGTTCCTGAACATGGTGGTGCGAGTCTTGTGGCACCAAGACCTCTTTTCTGATGGCAGCAGCGAGAACAGAGCGGGTGCTGGGTGGTGCAGATCCCTGATGATTGCTGCTGCTCTCCTGCCGATGTTCTCAATGGTGGGGAGGGATTTGTTTGTGATGTGTTGGGCTGTGTCCACTACCTTTTTGAAGGTCTTATGCTCGGGTTAGCATGGAGAAGTTGGGATGAAGGTCCCGTTTATTTAATTTTTGAAATTCTGCCTAAAAATCCCAATTACCCTACAACCCCAGTAAGTTTTGAAACTGGAGCAACATAAAATAGCATAGAACATTCCAACACAACACAGGGCCTGCGACCCACGTCAATGTGCCGACCCCCATATACTTACTCCCAAATAATAGACCCTCCCTACCTCATAACCCTCTCATCTTCTTTCATCCATCTGCCTGTCTTGAGTCTCTTAAATTCCCCTATTGCTCCAACCTCCACCACCACCCCTGGCAAGGTGTTTCAGACAACCACAACTCTCTGTGTTTAAAAACCTACCCCTGATGTCTTCCCTAAACTTTCCTTCCTTTGTACAGATGTGCTGGCTGTCTGCCTTATCTATGCCTCTCATAATCTTGTAGATCTTTATTAATTCACCTCTCATCCTTCTTCAGTCCAAAGAGAAAAGCCCTCTCTCTGCTAACCTTGGCTCAATAGACAAGGTTCCAATCCAAGCAAACATCCTGGTAAATCTCCTCTGCACCCTCTCCATAGCTTCCACATCCTTCCTGTAATGAGGTGACCAGAAATGGACACAACATTGTAAGTGTGGTTCTCCCCAAGGATTTATAGAGCTGCAACATTACCTTATGACTCCTGAACTCAATCCCCCGACTCATGAAGCCCAGCATCCTACAAGCTGAAGCACCCATAGGAAACCCACACAGACACGGGGAGAAGGTGCAAACTCCTTACAGAACTCGAACCTGGCTTGCTGCCACTGTAATAATGTTGCGCTAACCACTAACCGCAACGCAAACTGTGCTGTGGAACTCGCCGATACTGGAGTAGATGCCTTTAGCAACTATGGCCCAAGGCACTGGAACATCCTCTCTCAACTCTCTCCATCCTTGAACACCTCTGCCGGTCAGGCTTGTAGTCTCCATGTTTTCCTTACGCGCCCCACTGCAACATTTCACCTGTGATGAACCTGGAGTGTCTCTCCACACTGATGGGGAACGAACTCTCATTGTGCCCTGCTGAGTAAATATGGAGGTGGCGCTGGCAGTATCCTTTTGCTGCTTTCACCCCCAACCCTCTGCACTCGACCCTCTCCCCAGCATCGATCTCACTGCACAATGGTCAGTGCAGCTTCCCTCTTCGGCGTAAGTTTTGAGTTCCCCTTTTTAATTTAAAAAAATCCAATCATTTCACCGCTCCCTGCAGTTTTCAGACACTCTGTTGTGGATTGGAGGTGGCCTCTGTGTCGCATGAACTTCCCACTGCGGCACCTGATCTCAAGCCGAGAGAAGCCCTGTCTGGTTTTCTCCGATCTCGCTGAGGATGGTCCAGAAAGAGCCAGGAACTGAGCCTCCTCCCTCCCACCATGTCTGTTTGGGGTTCACCCACTGCCAGGAATCACAAGATCCCAAGATATTGGAGCGGAAGGAGGCCCATCGAGTCCGCTTCGCCAGTCTATCATGAGCTGACCCATCCTCTCCCTCAGCCCCACTCCCCAGCCTTCTCCCCGTAACCTTGATGCCCTGACTGATCAAATATCTGTCCAAAATACACCAATGACTTCGCCACTGCAGCTGCCTGCTGCAACAAGTTCCGCAGACTCGTGACCCTCTGGCTGAAGAAACTTTTCAGCATCTCTGTTTTAAATTGATGCCCTTTCATCCTGAAGCTGTGCCCTCTTGTCCTGGAGTCCCCTGCCATGGGAAACAACCTTGCCAGATGAGAGAAGAGGAGTTTCCGTCCTCCCCAGTCCTGTCTGACTCATCCTTGCGACGTCCTTTGTGCTGTTCCTGTCTCTCGCTTTGAGTCCTTGGATCGGTGCCAGCCTGTTTCCCCTGTTTGCTGACCCTTCTTGCCTGGGCTCTGCCCTTTCTGGTGCCTTCACCGAGTTTCCACGTCGACGACTTGCCCAGTTGGATGGTTCCTCTGCACTCGTCAGAATTTCTTGCAGGTCTCAGCAGAGGAGACCTGTGCCAAGTCAGGCCTTTGATTCAGAACAGGATATGTAATCCATACCACCTTTCATACTTGTGTGGCTGCAGCAAGTAGAATTTCAGTGAACATGTCCAAATTACTTATGTATATGACAAGAAACTCTCATATTGCGTCATCATAGCTTGGCTTCAAAGATTTAGGAAGGGGGCTGCCCACGTATGCTGCAGGCTCATTGGTGGCTGACAAGGCCACTGCAGGACAGACGTGCCCAGCCGCAGCAGCTGCGAGGGTAAATCAGCTCTGGGTTTGGTGCTGCTGTGTCACGGTTCTTCTCCGTTTCCTATGGTCCTCCAGGCCAGCCCTTGCGTGCGTTCTCGAAGGAGGAGGCAGACTGGTGAAGGGTGTGTTGCCAGGCCACGTGATCGGAGGCTGGAGCAGATCACTGGCAATGGCACCAGGGGATTTTTTCAGAGAGACCTTGTACCTCTTTCTTGGAGCCCCTCTGTCATGGTGGCCAGTGGAGAGTTCGCCATACAGCACCATCTTAGGCAGGCGATGATCCTCCATCCTGGAGACGTGCCCTGCCCAGCGCAGCTGCGTCTTCAACAACACGGTCTCGATGCTGGTAGCCTCCGCCTGCTCGAGGACACCAGTGTTGGCGACAAAGTCACTCTGGTGGATGTTGAGGATGGAGCAGAGGCAGCACTGGTGGAGGCACTCAAGGAGTTGTAGGTGGTGATGGTAGGTGACCCACGACTCAGAGCCATACATGAGGGTGATCAGTACAATGCTCTGTACACACTGATCTTTGTGCCTTTCTTCAGATGCTTGTTGTTCCAGACTCTTGTACAGCCTATTGAATACACTGTTTGCCTTTGCCAGTCTGTTATCAACCTCTTTATCGGTCTGACAAGATGGTGCACCGCAGGTAGCTGAACTGGTGGACTGTCTTCAGCTCAGTCTCGCCGATAGTAAGGCAGGGAGGCTGGTACTCTTCCTGAATAGCGGACAGATGGAGAATTTCCATCTTCTTCTCACTGGCTTCCAGTCTGAAGAGCTCGGCAGTCTTCTCAAAGCAGGGTGTTATATGCATATCATAAATATGTCAACAATCATGTCACATCATATCATATGTTGGTGTACGGGTTAGTGCAACGCTGTTACAGTGCCAGCGGCCAGGGGTTCGAATCTGGCGCTGGCTGTAAGGAGTTCGTACGTTCTCCCCGTGTTTGCTTGAATTTTCTCTGGGTGCTCTGGTTTCATTCCAGGATTACTTGGGTGTAAATTGAGCGGCACAGACTCGTGGGCCGAAATGGTTTTTTTACCGTGCTGTATGTCTATATTTAAATTGAAACATCACAAGATACCATATCATGCATTGCACTCTATCACATCACATCATATCATCCCAATCCCATCATCCTGTATCAGATCATATATCACCTCTCATCAATCGAATCATATCACATCACATTCTATCACAACATCCTAGCATATCATATGTGTGCAGTAGTGTGTAAGTGTGTAGTAGTGTGTTGGTGTGTAGTTATGTCTGTATGTCAGCGTGTGGTATGTGTGTAGTGTGTCAGTGCGTAGTAGTGTGTTGGTATGTAGTAGTGTGTCAGTGTGTAGTAGTGTGTCTGTGTATAGCCGTGTGTTGTGTAGTTGTGCATGTACGTTAGTGTGTGGTGAGTGTGTATGGTGTGTAGTGTGTTGGTGGTAGTAGTGTGTCAATGTGCAGTAGTGAATAGTAGTGTGTCAGTGTATAGCTGTGATTTGTTGTGTAGTTGTGCATGTATGTCAGTGAATGGTGTGTAGTGTGTATGGTGTGTAGTGTGTTAGCGTGTAGTAGTGTGTTGGTATGTAGTAGTGTGTCAGTGTGTAGTAGTGTGTCTGTGTATAGCTGTGTGGTGTGTAGTTGTGTATATGTTGGTGTGTGGTGTGCGTTGGGGTGTATGGAACGGATGCAAAGTGCAAAGAATCAGTGCCTTAGGAAAGTCGGCCGTCTCAACATGCCAAGTCCATGAATGAATTGGCCTGAAGCTCATTGAAGAGTCTGGTTCAGAGCTGTGGCAAAGTCTCCTCAGAGGTAGACAGTCCGTGCTGTGCTTCCTCTGCCACATCCCTCTTGGCTGTTTTGTCTCGAGCCTGTTCTCCTTGGAGGTCTCCTGATGTCACACCCCATGGAACAGTCTGCATGGCTCCATAAAATCAAGCCCCCTGATGGCACAGCTCTGACACCTGTCACAAAAGAGGGAGGGAGGAACGGTGGGTGGAGAATGCCGCACAGGAGCTGGACAAGTGTGTGAACTGAAGGACAGGAATGCGTTTTTGACTGTCCAAGTTGTGGCTTGATCATGAGAGGTATTACACGATGGGGCAGATCGAGCAGGGAACTGTTGGCGCCGAAGGGGAGATGAAGCCTGGTCATGCTGACTGAAGGGGCAGGTTTGAGGGACTGTGCTCAGTCTTCAGCGAGACTGAGCTGAAGACAGTCCACCAGTTCAGCTACCTGGGGTGCACCATCTCGTCAGACCGATAAAGAGGGTGATAACAGACTGGCAAAGGCAAACAGTGTATTCAATAGGCTGTACAAGAGTCTGGAACAACAAGCATCTGATGAAAGGCACAAAGATCAGTGTGTACAGAGCATTGTACTGATCACCCTCCTGTATGAAATCAGTGCAGCCCAGTTACACCCATTAACTTACCTACCCTATATGATTTAAATGGTGGGAGGCCCCCTGGGAAAACCCACGCAGACATGGGGAGAACGTACAAACTCCTTACAGACAGCACGGGATTGGAACCCTGGTTGCTGGCACTGTAACAGTGTGGTGCTGCTACGCTAATTATGCCCCCCTGTTTATATGTGTATGTGTGTGTACATGCATGTCTGTATGTGTGTGCATGTGCATGCATGTGTGTGTGCGTGTGTTCATACATATGTGTATATGTATGTCTTTGTTTGTGTATCTGTGTGTGTATGTATGTCTGTGTGTGTGTATGTATGTCTGTGTGTGTGTGTGTGTGTATGTGTGTGTGTGTCTGTTTGTATGTCTGTGTATGTTTGTGTGTGTGTGTGTGTGTGTGTGTGTGTGTGTGTGTGTGTGTGTGTGTGTGTGTGTGTGTGTGTGTGTGTGTGTGTGTGTGTGTGTGTGTGACATTGACCATCCCACACACAGCATCTAGCTACTCTATGTACCCACCATGCTCTGTGTGAAAAACATGTCCCCTGCGAATCTTTCTCCACTTAAATCACTGGCCTCCAATTTTAGTCTCCACTGCCCTGGGAAAAAGACTGTGACTATTCACCTTATCTATGTCCCTAGTGATTGCTTGAACCTCTATAAGGTCTCCCCTTATCTTCCTCTATCGGCAGGTAAAATGCCCCAGCTTTACCCAGCTTATACTTCATTCCCCAGTCCTGGCCATGTCCTTGTGAATCTTTGTTACAATTTAATGACTTCCTTCCTTTCAGAGGGTGACCAGAATAAACACAATACTTCAATGAGAAAAATACAGGGTTAATCAGAACCAGAATTTATTGTCACGAACAAGTCATTAAATCTGTTGTTGTGTGGCAGCATCAAAGTGCAGACATTCATATAAACCACCTTACAAAAATAAATAAAAATAGCACCACAAAAAGTCAAAGTGAGGCTCAATGATCATTCAGGAATCTGACGGCAGAAGGGAAGAAGTGTCCTTGTGCCGCTGAGTGCAAGTCTTCAGGGTCCTGTACCTTTTTCCGGATGGTGGCAGAGTGAAGAGGGCCTGGCCTAGGTGGTAGGTCCTTGAGGATAGAGGCTGCTTTCTTTCCTCGATGGAGTGAAGTCTGGCGTTCGTGATATTGCAGGCCAAGTTAACAACCCTCTGGAGTTTTTTCTTTCCCTGAGCATTGGCGCCACTGTACCAGACCAATCAGGATGGTCTCCACGCTACACCTGTAGAAGGTTTCAAGAGTTTTTGTTAACATACTGAATCTCTTCAGACACCTCACCAAGGCTAGCCGCTGACGAGCCTTCTTTGAGATTGCTCCAACAAGGAGGCTCCAGGACAGATCCTTGGAGATGTTGACACCCAGGAATTTGATAGACATATATAAACATCAATAAATATTGCTTAATAAATAGTAGATCCTCAGGGGGTTTGTACGAGTGGTTCAGCATTCTCACTGCCCTTGGGAGCTGAACATTAGAACAGAACACATAAATCCACAGCACAGTACAGGCCCGCAAAGTTTTGCTGACCTAATGCTGGCTGGTTGCCCCACCCTCTGGTATGAAAGGGCCAAAGCTGAGGACAAGAAAATACTCCAGAGGGTTGTTCATTTGCTCTTCAACATCACGGTCACCAGTCTTCGCTCCACCGAGGACATTACATGAGGTGGTGTCGGAAGAAAGCAGCCTCAATCCTCTCCAGGATCCCCCCACCACACCTCCCAGGCCACACCCACTTCACTCTGCTACCATCGGGAAAAAAGTTCAGGAGCCTGAAGACGAGCCCTCAGTAGCACAAGGACGGCTTCCCCACTGCCGTCGGATTCCTGAATGATCAATGAACCATAGACACTGCCTGACTTTGACATTTCGTGCACTATTTTTATTTAATTTTTGTCAGGAGGTTTATATGAATGTTAACACTGTGATACGGCTACAAAACACTGAATTATATGACTTGTTCATGACTATAAATTCTGATTCTGATTCTGATCCGTACTGTTTAGGTACATGTGTTGTGTGATGCTGTCTTGGCAGCACTGTGTGCATTTCTGATCTCCTTACTTGAGGAAGGATGAACTGGCTTTGAAGGTTGTGCAGAGCAGGTTCACCAGGTGGATTCCAGAGAAGGGTATAGCTATGAGGAGAGATTGAGTCATCTGTGACAGTACCTGCTGGAATTTAGAAGAATGAGAGGGGATCTTATAGACACATAAAAATATGGAAGGCATAGGTAAGATTGAGGGAGGTAAGTTGTATCCATTGGTGGGGGAGACTAGAAATTGGGGACAGAGCCTCATGATTCAGGGCAGTAGATTTAGGATGGAGATGAGGAGGAACTGCTTTACCCAGTTGATGGTGAATCTGTGGAATCCTCTGCCCATTGAAGCAGTGGAGGTGACCTCAGTAAATTTTTTTAAGACAAGGTTGGATAGATTTTTACGGAGTAGGGGAATTAAGGGATATGGGTCAGTGGAGATGAGCCGATCATCAGATCAGCCGTGAATGGTGGAGCAGGCTCGACAGGTCGGATGGCCGACTCCTGCTCCTGTTTCTTATGTTCTTGTGCCCATATGTGCGTTTCCATGTTTTTGCACTGAGGACTGGAGAGCAACGGTTTGGTCACATTGTATTTGGATGATTGAATGGTAAATAAACTTGATCTCGGAGTAATGCTTCCACCTTAGAGAAATGATGGTGATCTGAATGGCCTGCCCTCCAACAGGGCAGCAGTCTCTCAGCTCCACTGTCAAAATGCCAGTCTGCGTCCCATGACTGCGTTTGCTCCAGCTGCTGGGTTAAATTCTGACCGCAGTTGCTGTCTGCGTGGAGCCTGCACGGCAACAGGCCCATGCCACCCAAATACGCCTCTCGCGGCCGATTAACCTACTCACCCCGTACGCCTTTGGAACATGGGAGGAGACTGGAGCACCTGGAGGGACTCCACGCAGACACGGAGGAGAACATGGCTTTCCCCTGGGTGCTCCAGCTTCCTCCAACAGCCCAAAAATGAGTGGGTTGGCCACTGCGAATAGCTCAGAGGGTTTTAGTAAGGAATCCAGTAAATGGTGATGTTTATTGCCATAAACATTGTACAATGTACATAGGCATTGAAATTCTTCCTTGCTGCAACTGAACGAGTGCATTGTCAGAAAGAGAACCCTAATTTTTGGGAGGGTGAAACACGGAAATCTGCAGATGAAGTGTTTGTAGTAAAAACACAAAGCTGGAGAAACTTAGCAGGTCAAACAGTGTCCTTTATGTAGCAAAGATAAAGATACATCACCAACATTTCGGGCTTGAGCCCTTCAACAAAAATGTTGGCAGGCGTCCAAACAAAATGGTGGGAGGGAGGGGCAGGGGAGAAAATATGGTCCCACATGAAGGAGGTATAGGTGGATAAGGGAGGGTGGACACATCAGTGAGCAGGGGGAGTACAGATGGCTCTATGAATAGAGAGGGAAGTGGGGATGGAGAGCTGGAGGAAAGGAGAAAGAAGTGATAAGGGAGAACGGGGAGTGGACTACCAGAAACTGAAGAAGTCAGTAATAATTTCATCCGGTTGGGGAGTGCCCAGATGGAAAATCAAGGGTTGTTCCTCCAATTCATGGGTGGTCTTGTTTTGACAGTTCTCGAGGCCATGGGTAGGTTCGTCAGTGTGGGAGTAGGGCACAGAAGTGAAGTGGTTTGCCATTGGGAGTTTTCTGTTATTGATGCAGACAGAGCGAAGGTGCTCAGACAAATGATCGTCCAATCAGCGCCTCAGTTGGTCTGATTTAGAGAAGGCCATAATGGGAGCAGGAAATGCTGTAGATCACTCCCGTGGATACAGAAGTGACGTGTTGCTTCATTTGAAAGGGCTGTTTGGGGCCCAGAATAGCAGTGAGGGAGGAGGTGTGGGTGCCATCTTGGGGCAGTGGGGATGTGGGGAGCATTAAATGGGATTGATGCAAGAAACGTGTGAGTGGATGGTTAGCACAGACTCAGAGGACAGAATGGCCTGCTTCTGTGCAGCACTACTCTTAGGGCCAACGTTTCCGTTTTTGTTTTGCATTGGAGACTTGAACGAAGACGCGCGAGAGAGTGCAGGAACTTCATCATCCTCGTCAAGGTGTCTTGACCCAGCACTTCGACCACTCTTTTTCTCCCACTGATGCTTCTCGAACTGCTGAGATCCTCCTGCAGATGGTTTTCCCCTTGAATCCGATGCCGTCTATCTCAGTGATGTGGGAGCTTGTCACTAATTCACACTTGGGAGGTTTAGTTCTTGTTTGGCAGTCCCTTGGGACAGAGGTCAAAGGGTAACCCCTGCTCCAGTACTCTGGGGCCTCAGGGGGTGTTGAAGATACCCTCTATGGGTACTTCATTGGAAGACCACAGTCAGTACAGATCAGAAAATAATTGTCTCCTCTTCACTGACAACCAATACAGGTGCACCTCAAGGCTCTACTCACCACACCCGTGACTGTGTGGCCAGGCACAAATCAAAAGTTTGCCAATGACGGTCCTTGGCAGAACCACAGGTGGCAATGAGGAACTGTACAGGAGGGAGATAGATCAGCTCGTTGAGTGGTGTCACAACAACAACTTTGCGCTCAGCGTCAACAAAACCAAGGAGATGATTGTGGACTTCAGGAGGGGGAGATCAGGAGAATGTGAACCACTCCTCATCGAGGAGGAAAGGGTAAAGAACCAAATTCCTGGGTGTCAACATCTCTGAAGATCTGACATGGAACCTTCGTGTCAATGCAATCAGGAAGAAGACTCGCCAGCGGCTATACTGCGTGAGGAGTTTGAGGAGATTTGGTACGTCACCAAAACCTCTTGCAAATTTCTACAGGTGTACCATGGAGAGCATTCTGCATCACTGCCAGGTGTGGAGATGCACAGGACAGGAAAAGACTACAGAGAGTTGTGAACTTGGCCAGCAACATCACAGACACCAGAATTCACTCCATCGAGGACATCTACAAGAGGAGGTGCCTTAAGAAAGCAGCCTCTATCCTCAAGGCCTCCCACCACCTAGGCCAGGCTCTCTTCACACTGCTACCATTCGGAAGGAGGTTCAGGAGACTGAAGACGAACACCCAATGGGACAAAAACAGTTTCTTCTCCTCCGCCACCAGATTCCTGAATGGACAGTGAACCACAGACACTGCCTCACTTTCGCTTCTTTTTTGGACTAATTGATTTATTTATAAAAATATAATTTATAACAATATTTGCACCCGTGAAGTTGCTGCAAAACAATGAATTTTGTGACATGTTCATGTCAATAAATTCTGATTATGTTCTGATCCTGTAGCTATGTGATTCAGTTTGCTGCTTGTTTCTGGGATCTATGTACTCTCATTAGACCTCCCCATGCTTGGACCATCACAGGTCAGGGTTTTCTGTGTGATCATAAGGGCCTTACATTTTTTTTTAAAGGGGAGAGCCTTCCGGGAATTCCTAGCCACTGCAGAGCTCGGCGTGAAAGGGTCATCTTCAAGAGCCTGTTGTCAGTCATGGGAAAAATAAATAAAACCAGAATCTGTCAGAAATACTCAGCAGGTCAGTCCGCATCATAGAACAGAGAACATTACAGCACAGAACAGGCCCTTCAGCCCACGATGCTATTTCAACCAATGTAAACCTACTGTCACAATATTTTAAAAGCAGGTGGAGGAGGATGGTGGTGGAGGGGGACTGGTTGGGTCTGTTATTGAGAAAGAAATGCTGGGCTTTGAGATCTTCAGTAAAGTGGTGGGTGGGGGTGTGGTGCGGGATTGGGGTAGAGGTTTATAGAGTTTGGACGTGCGTAGTAAAAAATTAGGTGGCTGAATCTAGGGCAGGATGGTTAGCATAATTATCAGCCCAACACTGTTACTGTGCCAACCACCCAGTTTCAAATCCGACTCTGTCTGTAAGGAGTTCGTACGTTCTCCCTGTATCTGCGTGGGTTTCCTTTGGGTGCTCTGGTGTCCTCCCACCTTTCAAGGCCTATGGGAGATGTAGGTGAATTGGGATACTTGGGTGGCACGGGCTTGTGGGTTTGTTACCGCACTGCATGTCGAAATTTAAATTTAATTTAAAGGACTGGAAATTGTTGAAGTGGTGGAAGGCAAGTGAAGTATCACAGATGAGGGACCAGTGGAGCAGTTACCGTAACTACACAGAGTGAGAGGAGGGGGAAGGGATGAACCACTCTTACACCTACTGCAGTAGCCAAGGGACTGCGTTATTCTGGCTGTCTATACAACCTAGTATAGACATTGTATAGACATTCCTCGGCAGGAATGAGGTGTGGCCCCCACCAACCTCCTCCCCTCCCTTCCCATCACCAGATGTAGGTTGGTGGGGAGTAACACTAGCTGACCAGCAACTTAGAGTTCCACTCGATTATAATAAGGTGGGTGGCCAGCACCTTTTCTCCCGGGGTGAGATGAGCAAACAAGAGGACATCTATACAAAGTGAAGGGAGGAAAATTTAGGGGGGATGTCGGGGTAAGTTTTTACACGGGGAGTTGTGGGGGCCTGGAATGCCTTGCCTGGGGTGATGGTGGAGGCTGGAACATTAGGGTCATTTAAACACTCTTAGACAGGCTCATGGATGAAATAAAAATAGATTATGAGGTAAGAAAGTTTCAATATTTGACTAGGTTGTATAAGTCGGCAAAACATCGTGGGCCTGTACTGTGCTGTAATGTTCTATGACAGAGAGGGGAGGGCATGTGGAATAAGCTGCCAGCTGAAGTTCAATTTTAACATTCAAGAGAAATTTTGGACAGGGAGGGGTATGGAGGGATGTGGAATATAGAATAATAGTTCGGCACAGATTTGAAGGGCCGAAAGGCCTATTTTCTGTGCTGTAATGTTCTATGATTACAATGAAAGCTTGCATTTATATAGCCCCTTAGCAGTGGAGAGGACAGAAACAAGGCCAGTAACCAGGTGGGACTCAGTTATGAATGTAGACACCCAAGGACTGGACTCGTTAGATTCTAAAAACCAACTTTCACACAATTCAGAGAAATCTTTTGAAAGCAGCTTTTCTTTTGATTGTTTGAGAAAGAGAGAAATGGGAAGAGTATTGAAGTCCTCACATCCTGCCGTGGATTGCCGGTGCCTAACGACTCTCTAACAATGACTGCGTGCTGAAACATTCATGGCTGTCTGCCTGAGCTTCATTTGAAGTTTCTGGGACTTCCTGGCCCAGTGCCATTGAGCTTTTGTGCCTGTTTCCGAAGCATGCAACCACGTTACTCATGAAAGGCCCCACTGTGGCCCCAGCGGATGATGAGACCTTCCACAAATATTGCAAGGTCAAAAGAAAACATTGCTGAGAACCCCCCACCACCTCCCCCCCCCCCCCACCCTGTGATGAGACGAATCAATAGGGAGAAAAGGGCATTGCGTTTGTCAGACTGTCAATGTAACTGCAACAAATATAGAACACAGAGGAATACAAGCACAGGAATTCGGCACTCAATGACTGTTCCGAACACGATGCCAATTCAAACTAAAACTCTCCTGCCTGCCCATGACTCACATCCTCCATTCCCTGTCTAACTGGAAGCCTTTTAAACACTGGTACAGGTACTTTTCTTCAGACATACAATGCAGTAACAGGCCCTTCTGACCCATGAGCCCATGTCCTTCCAAATACACCAATTAATCTACAACCCTGAACATTTAGAACAGTGGGAGGAAACCCACGCAGACACGGGGAGAAGGTACCAATTCCTTACAGAATGCAAACCCTGGGTTGCTGGTGCTCTAACAGCGTTGCACTAACCGCTACACTAACCGTAATATCTAAGAAATTAATTGGACAGATACTTGGAGAGGATGGGTTCAGAGGGGTATGGGCCAAGCGGAGGAAGATGGGATTAGTGTGGGTGGGGCGTTTTGGTCAGTGTAGAGGTTGTTCAATTATGTAATTGGGTAGGTAATGATCTTAATTCATTAAAAAGAAATTAAATATTTTAATTTAGACATAGAGCACGGTAACAGGCCATATTCGATTCATGAGGATTATATTCCTCCCACATATTAAATGATCCATCCCAACCCAGTCATCCTGTCCCTTCCTCCCCTGACCCCCCACCCCCTCTACCCCTTGCTTTCCATCAGGCAGAAGATATATGATCCCCAAAATGAGCCACCAAAAAAAAAATATAGTTTCTCTCCTGCTGTGATCAGGCTCTTAAATGGACCCCATCGGCAGACGATGTCCATGCACCAGGTCAAATGTCCCATCAGAATCCCCTCGATTTGATTCCATGGTTGCTGGAAGGATCTGGCAGAGGCTTCCCTCGATGAGTGGCGGAGGCAGATTCCTTGGGCAGCGGGTGGGTGACCCCTGCCTCACAGCTCTGGAGACCGAGGGTTCGAACCCGACCTCAGCTGTTCACAGAATCTGTGGAACTCTCCGCTGAAGGAAGTAGCAGAGGCAGCCTCTTTGAATCTATTTACACAGTGAGATAGATATTTTACATCATTGGGAAATTATGGGGAAAGGGAAGGTGAGGCTGTGGCTGTTGATCTTATTGAATGGCGGAGCAGGCCCGATGGTTGGACGGACACATCCCGTACCAAGCAGTGGTGCACCGACAGGATATTTTCGATGGAGCATCAGTGGTCGATGTCGAAGGACACGGGTGTTATCCAGAATTCCCTTGGGCTTCAGAGGAAGTGATGGTGCTGGTGCACTACCCCGGCCGTTGTGTAAATGTGGGTTGGACCATGTGAGCAGAGCTTTCAGGAGGGTGAATCCTCTTAAAGAGTCCAGGCCAGATGATGTACCTGGCTGCCTCCCTAAATCCTGTGTGGAAAAATTGGCTTGAGAATTTGAGGACATTTTCAAACCCTCGCAACAATATTTTGAGGTCTCCACCTGCTTCAAAAGGACTTCCATTATTTAGGAAGGTGACCCATCTCAATGGCTATTCACCAGTTTCACTTATATCCACCACGATGAAATTGGTGATGGGGAAAATCAACTCCTATCTCAGGAAAGACCTACACCCCCCTTCAATTTACCTTTCGTCACAACAGGGCAACAAGAGATGCCATCTCACTGGCCCTCCACTCAGCATTAGATCTGCGTAATTGGATCTTGGGATTCCTCACCTCCAGGTCCCAATCAGTGAGGACTAGAAAAAAATACCTCCTCTACAATCCCTGTCAGTATTGGAGCACTACTGGCTGTGTTCTTAGCCCCCTGCTCTAGTCCCTTCACGCCTCCGATTGTGTGGCTCAGTCATTTCCAAATTTGCTGACGATTCCACGGTCGTGGGCTGAAGAAAAAGGGGCGATGACAGGACAGAGAATGAAAACATGGCTGAATGGTGCACCAGCACTAATCAGTGCAGACTGGTGAGAACTATTTTGTTTGTGAAGGTGGCTTTTGCGGTAGCCAGGAAGTGTAGAGCGGTTTCGTGGAAGTCCGACTCCCAGTTAAATACCACACGATGGAATGTGGAAATGCAGAGTTTCATTCCCCTGGAGAAATTCACGTAGAACCTATGGAGGAAGCATGACACATTCAGTAGAGTGAGGGAACCCTAGTTACAGTACATTGGTCCTCAGGTAGATTGACTCCCTCCCCCCCACTTTTAAATAGGGTTGTTAAATGATCCCAGTATGGCCAGAGGTTTGATTACAGAAATAGGACTTGGTGCAGACGACCCACCTGCCCTTTTCAGGTCCTCAGTTTTCTTTTGCATTTCAGTTTCTTTCTTTTCCTTTTAGTGTTTTTTTTTCCTGATTGCCGTTGTGATTCTTTTTTCATCACAGGTCTCGATAGGGGTCGCGTGCCCCACAATGAGTGGGATCAAGATCAGTTTTTGGAATGTATTCGCTGTGGAGGGGTGGTGTTGGGAGGGAGGGGCCAGCTCAAGTCTATATACAGGTTGGTGATTGACAGCCGGCCAGGTAGAGTCGGTCTCCCAGGTGGTCTACCTGCAGATACAGAGATCGTCCCTTGCAGTAGGCTGGTGGGCACTTGGCCCAGTGCTGTGGTTGTATCACCACACGCACATAAAGCCATGCTGATTTAATCAGCCCTCGCTTGAAATACCCGATCTCTCAGAATGCCTTCCAATAGTTTACCTACTACTGATGTCAGGGTCACCTGCCTGTAATTTCTTGATTTACTTTTGGAGCCTTTTTTAATTGATGGAACACCATGAGCTACCCTCCAATCCTCCGGCACCTCACCCGTGGACAAGGATATTTTAAATATTTCAGCCAGAGCCCCTGCAATTTCTATGCTAGCCTCCCTCAAGGTCAGAGGGAATATCATGTCAGGTCCTGGAAGTTATCTATGGTTATTCACTGTGAGGCAGCAAGCATCTCCTCCTCTTTAATCTCTCTCTATATGTTCCATGCCACTACTCCTTATTCCCCTCCTTCCTTATACACTGTGCCAGTTTCCTGAGTAAATACTGATTTTAAAAAAACCTGTTTAAGATCTCCCCCATCTCGTGAGGCGCCACACAGTGACAACCACTCTGATCTTCTAGGGAACCAATTTTATCCCTTACTATCCTTTTCCTCTTAACATACTTGTAGAAAACCTTTGTTTTTACCTTCACATTATCTGCCAAAGCCACTTCTTGTTTTCTTTTGCCTTCCTGATTTCCTGCTTAAGTATTTTCTTACATTGTCTATATTCTTCTGGTGCTTCCTTTGCTCCTTGTTGTCTATACCTGCTCTCCACCTTCTTAACTAGTTTGGTAATATCCCTTGAAAACCAAGGTTCCCTGTGGCTGTTAACTTTGCCTTTAATCTTGACAGGAATCCTGTCCTGGTCTATCATCCAATGACTTTGGGAGCCGAAAAGCAAAAACCTGAAAGATGAGAATTCCTGGGATGCATTGATGGGCTGAGTTTAAATTTAAATTTATATTCTTAAATTTAGACTGCAGCATGGAAACAGGCCTTTCCATCCCACGAGCCCGTGCCATCCCTTTTACACCCAATTAACCTCCAAACTCTAAAAGTTTCGAATGGCAAGAGGAAACCAGAGAGGCTGGAGGAAACCCATGTGGAGACGGGGAGAACGTTCAGACAAAGATGTAGACAGTCAAAGCCAGGTGTCACGATTGATGGCCCTTCCCATTCCCAGTGTTAAGGCCGTGTCGGGGCATTCGAATTTACTGGCTGCTCAGGAATCCTGGAGTGAGGTCTCCCCCCCGTGCCTCGACATCGGCCTCTTTCCCTGGCCGCTCCACCCCCAACCTCCTTCTCTCCCGACACCCTCCCGACAACGCGGGCAATATTGTTCTTGTGTTCGCACCAGGTGTTCTGCTCCATGTAATGGGGAAGAAAGGGCAAATGACAAGGGGGCTGTGCCAAATCTCATCAAAGAGTCTGGGAGCTGAATTAACAAGTCAATTAAACCCTTGCCAGCAGCTGCTTCTCAGCTGTAACATCAAAGGATTTGTCAGCGATCGTGCCCCCGACAGACCCGCCCCCCCACTCACATCTCGGAACAGCAAGGAGGATGATTATCCTTCAGCTGTTTAAAGCCGCCCCACACTGTGGAGGCACTGGTTTGTTGCAATGCTTCGTAACATCTTCCCAAGGTCTCCTCCCACAGTTAATCTACCCCACCTCCCCACCATCCCTGACCCACATCCCTCCAAACTGTCCTCCCCATTCTGTAAGACCTAGCCCTGACGCCACCAAGCTTGAGTCATAAAAAATTATAGCTCGGAAATAGGCCCTTCAGCCCCTCAAGTCCGTGCTGACCAAACTGCCGTCCTGAGCTAGACCTTATGTTCGGCCCCTGAAGTCAGATCTCCAGATTTCAAGCCCAGGCCTCAGGATATTAATCTCATGTTTTAACCACTGAGCTACTGAGAGGCATCAATGCCAGGAAGACAGATGGAGCTATCACTCAGGGTTCGAACTGTTCGACTAATTGTCCGTGGACTCTGAATGCTTTAAATACACTTCAAGCCACTCGGTGCTGATGGTGACAGTGAATGGACAAGGAGCTGCACTCCACTGATAAATTATGAAGCTGCATACTGCAGAAACTGGCCCTTCGGCTCATCTTGTCCATGCAGACCAAGTTGTCCATCTGAGTGACTCCCATTTGCCCATAAAAGCACAAAGTGGGAGAAACTCAGCAGGTCAAACATTGTCCTTTATGTAGCAAAGATAAAAGCACATAATCGACGTTTTTGGGCTTGAGCACTTCATCAAGGTGTGAGCAAAATGTGGGAGGGGCCCAAACAGAATGGTGGTGGGAGGAGGGGCAGGGGAGGAACACAGTCCCGCAGGCAGGAGGTAATAGGTGGAGGGCACATCAGCAAGCAGAGGGAGGGGGGGATGGCTCTGTGAATGGAGAGGGAAGGGGGTGGAGAGCTGGAGGACAGAGGGATGGTGAAGGGAGGGAGAACAGGGAGTGGTCTAGCAGAAACAGGAGAAGTCAATGACAATGCCATCTGGTTGGAGAGGGCCCAGATGGAATATTAGGTATTGCTCCTCCAGTTTATGGGTGGCCTTGGTTTGGGCAGTGCATGAGGACAGAAACAGGCCTGTCAGCATGGGAGTATGGCGCAGAATCCAAATGGTTGGCCACTGGAATATCACAGAAACCCCATTTGCCCATGATTAGCCAATATACAATTCCTGTCCATGGACCTGTCCAAATGTCCTTAAGAAGACATCATTGCACTGGCTTCTGCAGTTTCCGCTGTCAGATATGTTCATGAACCCTCTCTGTGTGAGGGTTTGAACCGAGCGTTTGCTCCCCATGGGCCAGAGAGTTAACAAGGACCTGCTGAGGCCTTGAAGTGAGCAGTGATTCCTGTCAGCAAGATGTTTTGGGATTGAAATATTGCAAGAGAAAAGCAGAGGGGGGAGCGAGATGTTTCCTGCCTGGGCCACTGGCTGGAACCAAGTTCGAGGGAAACACTGAAAAGGGAGTTGCAGATGAGTTTAAATGTAGAAATCCAGCACAGTAACAGCCTTTGCCGTCCAATTACACCCATTTGGCCAAAACCCCCGGCACATTTCAAACAGTGGGAGGAAACTGGAGCCACCAGAGGAAACCCACGCAGACACGGGATGAACGTACAAGCTCCTTACAGACAGAGCGGGACTTGAACCCTGGTCCCAATCTCTGGTGCTATAACAGCATTGCGTTAACCATTCTGCCCATTAGAGCAGCCATTCCCAACAGCGATTCCACCAGCAACATCACTTTTATTGCCCCTGTTAATACGTAAAGACGAGAATACAGCATCGAGGCCATTCTTAAAGGAGGCCCTGTGCCCCCTCCCCCTCCCCTCCCCCAGAGACTACAGCACATTTAAGTGAAAGCCTTGTTTTCTTTTCACTTCATGAAACACAATTTTTTTTATGTACCAGTTGTCGAGAGGAGAGAAGTACAGATGCAACCAAAACTTGCACTGCTTCACTGGGAAGGGGGCCCATGAACTTGAACAGAGAACTGGTGGGTGCCAAAGCAGGAAAAAAGGTTGAGAAAGGCTGGTCCTGAGGAAGATAAGAGGTACTGGAGCACTCGGACCCTAACGCCCAGATCGGCAGCAGCATTTTCCCCAAAACCATCAGGCTCCTAAATTCCCAGAACATATGTGGATAGGGTACCATGGACTTTTACTGCACATGTCTTAATACTTTAGTGCATTTAACTTCCTTTCTAACTTGTATTTATGTAAATCTGCTCCGTGGTCCTGGAGAAATGCTATCTTGTCTTTATTGTGCAAACATGGTATGAATGATAAATAAAGGTTACTTGACTTGACAATCCAGGCATTCCTTGCACACATCTCTAGACATTGATATTGTGGTGACCAGAAGGCATAGAACATAGAACACCACAGCACAGTACAGGCCCTTCAGCTCTCAATGTTGAACCAACTCATATATTCCATTAAAAAAAGACTAAAGCCTCCCAACTCTATTTTCCTTCCATCCACGTGGCCAATCCCAAACCAAACCCAAATTGAATCCAAGGGCAGTACGTGTGAACAATGTGATTGCTGGTCCAGTAACACTAACCACTGGATCGACCATCTGATCCATCTATGGGATTACTTGACTTAAGGCAATAACCACTGGATGAGCTCTGATGGTGGGATCGCTGGTCTGGTCACAATAACCACTGGGTTAACAATTTAATCCACGAACCTCCACTAGTCTGGTCGCTTCACGTGCTGTGTTATGCATCACTTGGATGACTGGTGTGGCACTGGTGTGGCGCTAAGGAGGGGATTAGCCCTTCGCACTAACTTTGGGCTGCGGTCCGGAGATGTTTATTTTTACTCCCCGATCCTGTCTGAGTGTTTGCCGCAGTGAAGCCTCTCCCCTTACCAAGCTCCCGCACAGGGAAGCAAGTAGCTCTCCCCGAGCACAAGGCATTAAGGCCTCTCTTATGTAAGTGACAAAGACAAGCGACAAGGAAAGACATGCGTGACAGATGAGCTCTTAATAGAGAGATAAACTCAGCAGCAAGATGATTATGGTAAGGGAAATCTGCTCTGATGTCCCCTTGCAGGCATCCCTCTGCCTCTCTGACACAGTAATTAAAGCACACACTGATTCCAATGATGGATGATGTCCCAAACTGGGACCCCGCTCTCCCGATAGGTCATCTGAAAGACTCACTGCCATCCCTGCCGCTCCAATCACAAACACATCTGCTGGTCTGGTTCACAAATTAACCGTATTCGGTTCCGCTTCTCGGCTCTTCACGTTTATCTTCCCCTAATTAATTTTATTCATTTACCGTCCACCAAATCTTGTTTTCGCTTTTATTGCCCTCTCTGGGGAATGGGGGAGGCAGACTGGGGAGAGTGGGGGGGATTAGTGATGGGTCTTCATCCTTGACAGAGGTGGTCGGGGGCAGTGGGTCTCTCCTTGACAGAGGTGGATGGGGGGGGGTAGGGGTTCTTCCCTCTTGTGGGAGGTGGTTGGGAGGCAGCAGTGGGTCTAGCCCCATGACTCAGGTGGTCAGGGGATAGTGGGTCTTCCCCCTTATCAGAGGTGATTGAGGGTGGAGGTAGAGAGTCTTCCCCCTTATTGGAGGTGGTTGGGAGGTAATGGGTCTTCCCCCTTGTGGGAGGTGGTTGGGGGTTAGTGAGTCTTCACCCTTGTGAGAGGTGGTTGGGAGCTAGTGGGTCTTTTCCCTTGTTGGTGGTGGTTGCAGGGGTAGTGGATCTTCCCCCTTGTGGGAGGTGGCTGGGCGGGTAGTGGGTTTTCCCCTTGTGGGAGGTGGTTGGGGGTTAGTGAGTCTTCACCCTTGTGGGAGGTGGTTGGGGGCTAGTGGGTCTTCCCCCTTGTGGGAGGTGGTTGGGGGCTAGTGGGTCTTCCCCCTTGTGGGAGGTGGTTGGGGGAGTGAGTCTTCCCCTTGTGGGAGGTGGTTGGGGGTTAGTAAGTCTTCCCCCTTGTGGGAGGTGGCTGGGGGGGGTAGTGGGACTTCTCCCTTGTGGGATATGGTTTGGCAGGTAGTGGGTCTTCCCCCTTGTGGGAGGTGGTTGGGGGGTAGTGAGTCTTCCCCCTTGTGGGAGGTGGTTGGGGGGTAGTGAGTCTTCCCCCTTGTGGGAGGTGGTTGGGCGGGTATTGGGTCTTCCCCCTTGTGGGAGATGGTTGGGGGGTAGTGAGTTTTCCCCCTTGTGGGAGGTGGATTGGCGGGTATTGGGTCTTCCCCCTTGTGGGAGATGGTTGGGGGGGAGGTGGGTCTTCCCCTTGTGGGAGGTGTTGGGGGGGGGTAGTGGGTCTTCCCCCTTGTGGGAGATGGTTGGGGAAACAGAAACCAACATCAGGGATCTCAGAGCTTCTTCACCATGGCCAGCATCAACCAGGCACAAAAGGCGAGATGAAGTGATAGGCTGATGTCCCTTTGAGGGGGAACGAACATGCAGCATATAGTGCCGGAGGGCAGGCTGCCAAGTTTGTGAGACCCCCCACCCCCCACCCCCCACGGTTACACCATATTGGATCATGCATTGATAATTTGTTTACATTGCAGCCGAGGGGTGTTTGAAATTCCTCTGTGGTGCTCTCTCACTGACAGGCAAGGTCAGAGCAAGCGACGGAACACATTTGTACCCTTGTCACGGGAGAAGCCTGACAGACTGCTTCAAGTCTGCAGCAGACTCCTGCTTTCCCTGAATGTTGCTCTGAGCCTCTCTCGTCACCAGCCCAGTCTTTTGCAGAATCTTCCTGTGAGCCATGCTTAGCGATATTTGTAAGCGCAATGCTGTTACGGCGCCGGTTCATATCCCGGCCTGTCTGTAGGGAGTTTGTGTGTTTTCCCCGTGTCTGCGTGGGTTTTCCCCACATGCTCCAGTTTCCTCCCACCATTAAAAACATACCAGGAGTGTGTTAATTCAGGGTAATTGGGTAACATGGGCTCATGGACTGGAAAGGCTTGTTACCGTGCTGTATGTCTAAATTTAAACATACAAACGGTGATGAAAAGTCAATGTCTCTTTTATCCCCTCCACTGCCTTGTCAAGGTATGGACTGAATGGGGCGACATAGTTACAGTATTGAGAGCGATGGTGTACATTTGAAAGCATCCCGGCGGTGAGGGGGGTGGGTGGTAGGAGGGGAAATGCATCACTGCATGGGATGGGAACTGCTGAGCCCAAGAAGGCAAGAAATTTTAGAGGTTGTTATTCACACCCCCTTCCCCCTCTCTATCGAGTCCACCACACACACCCGCATCCATTGACACACACAGCCCCTCCCCTCCATCGAATCTCTCACAAACCCCCCTCCCTTTCATCCACTCCATTACATACCCTCTCCCCTCCATCGACTCCATCGCACACACCACTCCCCTCCATCGATTCCCGTCCATAATTCACCACTGTCTTGGAAAGGCATCCATCATATTAAAACACCTATCCCACCCGGCCACTCTCTCCTCACCACACCCCCCACCCCTCAACCAAATTCAGTTATGAGATGACACACCGCCAGATTCCAGGACAGATTCTTTCCTGCTGTTATCAGGCTCCTGAGTGAACCCCATATGTTCAACCATGCTGACATGGCTTTTCACCAACTGAGCCCTCTCTACGACTTTGCACCTCTGTGTTACGCCTTACTTAAATTTAGACATATAGCCATTTCTGCCCACGAGCCTGCTCCGCCCAATTTACACCCAATTAACCTTTTTCCCGGTATATTTTTTGAACAGTGGGAGGAAACCAGAGCCCTCCTAGGGAAAACCCATGCAGACACAGGAAGAATGTACCAACAGCTTACAGACAGCACAGGATTCTAACTGTAGTCCCAATCACTGGTGCTATAAAGGGGTCGCACCAACCCCTATGCCAACCATGCCACCCCATAGTACTTGTATTATGTATAGGATATCTAGCTGGACTGCTTGCTAAAGAAATCTTCTGGCTGGATTATATTATGTGTGATAATCAACTTGATTATATTATAATCATGTACTTAAACCTTTCCTGGTCATAGAGATAAGCTCCCCTCTCCTATGATACAGTCCCAGGACAGGAGCAGCACAGGATATTGTATGAAGGGGCTCTCTTCAAGTTTTGGTCGCACTTCAGCCCCACTCTCCCGATCTTATGGCACCTTCCACGACAGGGGGAGAGGGGCAGGCACAGGGGAAGTTGATCGGGAGTCAACAGCAACTGTCAGCTTACAGAGAGGAGGTTGAATGGCTTGTACGGTGGTGTAAGACCTGAGTCGCAACGTGGTCAAGATAAAGGAGATGATTGTGGACCTCAGGAGGATGAAGGACCACTCCCCAGTACATGCCGATTTCTCCGTTGTAGAGAACAATGCCTCACACTCCAGGCTGTTGTTCATTGACTTCAGCTCAGTGTTCAACATAATCATACTTCAGAGGCTACTGTCCTCACAGGGACTCAGTACCCCTTTCTGCAACTAGATTCTGGACTTGATTGAAAGACCACCGTCTGTCCTGGCTTGGCAGCAAAGCCTCAAGCCCCATCTCGCTGATCACTGGCGCACCAGGTTCAGCTCCAGCAGAATCAAGTGGGTGGATGTCACAGCGGCACTTGGCCTCATCGGCAACAGTGATGTGTTGGCTTACAGAGAGGAGACTGAAAGGCTCATTGAGACCTGAGTCTCAACGTGGGCCAGACAAAGGAGATGATTGTGGACTTCAGGAGGACGAAGGACCGCTCCCCACTACATATGTCAATGTGCCGTCGTGGAGAGAATGGGGAGCACAAAGTTTCTTGGAGTCCATTTAAAGGACGACCACTCCGGGACCCACAAAACTTCCTCATTGTTCAGGAAGGCAGAAATAAAATGTTGGCTTGCTCACACTTGGAGAACCACTACAGGAAAGCATTAGAGAGTGGACAGAGGAGGTTCACCAGGATGTTGCCTGCGTTAAAAGGGATGAGTTAAGGGAAGAGATTGGACAAACCTGGGTTGTTTTCTCTGGAGCTTTAGAGGCCTTGATAGTTCATAAAATTCTGAGAGGTTTTGAGGTAAAATTCTGAGAGATAAAAATGCAAAGTACGAGAGGACATGTTTAAAGAGGGGGATGGGTGGGGGGGGAATGATTAAAGATGTTTAAGAGACACCAATATACAAGGAACATGGGTCAAGTGCAAGGAGTTTTAGTTTAATTTGACATCATGTTCAGTACAGACAGCATGGGCTGAAGGGCCTGTTCCTTTGCTGTATTCCATAAAATATTCATGCCTGGATATCTTCGAGAGAGAGTTCATGGTACCCACTGGATCAGTGGGTGCCACAGGGCAAGGAGAGAACTTTGGCCAAAGACGATCATGATTTAATTTGAATTTTGAGAATATTGAATTTTAAAATTTAATTAAAAAAAAATTTTTAAATGTATTTACAGCACTGTATAAACCGATTCCAGCCATTTAAGGCTGTGCCATCCAATTAATCTAAAAACCCCAGTTCGTTTGGAATGGTGGGAGGAAACCTACACAGACACGGGGAGAACATGCAAACTCCTTACAGACAGTGTGGGATTTGAACCATTGTTGTGCCATTTTTATTTAATTATTCCTATTTTTATTAAAAAAATAATATTGTGCTGGAACTAATGTTCATGTTGGAAATACATAAATTAACCTATTTTCTGAAGAATGTGCGTTTGGTATGGAGAAAACACTTGCATATTGACCCAACATGTTGCCCCAGTAAAGCCTCTCTAGCCCATTCAGCTGATGGAAGGGGGTTACAGAAATGGGATTGGGTCAGAGATTTCTCCACCAACTAACATTCTCAGCCAGTTCTTCAGATTCACTCCATCCTCCAGAACAATGAAAGGAGAAAACATAGACCAATACAGCTCACTTCAGCCCTTGATGTTGTGTTGACCCATATATTCCTTCCTTTAAAAAAAAGAACTAAATCCTCCCTACCCCGTAACCCTCCATTTTTCTTCCACGTGTGTCTGTCTAAGACTCTCTTAAATGCCCCCAATGTTCAGCCTCCACCACCATCCCCAGCAAGGCATTCCAGGCACCCACAACTCTCTGTGTAAAAAATTTACCCCTGATGTCTTCCCTAAACTTCCCTCCCTTCACTTTGTACAGATTTCCTCTGGTGTTTGCTGATCCTGCCCTGAAAATAGATGCTGCCTGTCCACCCTATCTATGCCTCTCATAATCTTGTAGATCTCCATTAAGTTTCCTCTCATCCTTCCAATGGTATGAGACGGGAGTTGAGTAAGATTGATTGGGTGGTGTTTATGGGGGAGTTGACTGTGGATAGACAATGGAAAGCATTCACAGATCTAATGGAAAAATTGCAAAAATCGTTTATACCGGTTTGGCATAAAAATAAACCAAAAAAGGTGACTTAACCGTGGATAACAAGGGAAATTAGAGACAGCATTAGGTCCAAAGAGAGAGCATATCAATTGGCCAAAAAAAGTTCCACAACCGAAGACTGGGAGCAGTTCAAGATGCACCAAAGGAGGACAAAGGGATTAATCAAGAGAGCAAAAATAAATTACGAAAGTAAGCTTGCGGCAAATATAAAAACTGACTGAAAAAGCTTTTATAAATATGTCAAGAGGAAAAGATTGGTGAAATCCAGAGTAGGTCCCTTGCAGTCGCAATCAGGGGAATATATAATGGGGAATAAGGAAATGGCAGACCAATTAAATTCATACTTTAGTTCTGTTTTTACAAGAGAGGATACAAATAATCTCCCAAGGATGTTGGGAAACATAGAGACTAATGCAAGGGAGGAACTGAAAGAAATCAGTATCTCTAAGGACATGGTCTTGGGGAAATTGATGGGATTGAAGGCAGATAAATCCCAAGGGCCTGATAATCTACATCCTAGGGTACTTAAGGAAGTGGCCATTCAGATAGCAGATGCTTTAAGAATTATTTTCCAGAACTCGATAGACTCAGGATCAGTACCCATGGATTGGAGGGTAGCTAATGTTACCCCACTATTTAAAAAGGGGAGTAGAGAAAAAGCGGGGAATTATAGGTCGGTGAGCCTTACATCAGTAGTGGGCAAAATGATGGAATCCATTATTAAGGATGTAATAGCGGAGCATATGACTAGCAGAGAAGGGATCGGATGGAGTCAACATGGATTTACAAAAGGTAAATTGTGCTTGACAAATCTATTGGAATTCTTTGAGATGGTGACAGGTAAAATAGATGGGGGAGAGCCAGTGGATGTGGTGTACCTGGACTTCCAAAAGGCCTTCGATAAGATCCCGCATAAATGACTGGCTTCCAAAATCAAGGCTCATGGGATTGGGGGCAAAGTATTGATGTGGATTGAGAACTGGCTGGCAGGTAGAAGACAGAGAGTTGGGATAAATGGCTCGTTTTCTGAGTGGCAGGCGGTGACCAGTGGGGTGCCACAGGGATCTGTACTGGAACCCCAGCTGTTCACAATTTTTCATTAATGATCTGGATGAGGGGATTGGATGTAATATCTCCAAATTTGCAGATGACACTAAGCTAGGAGTAGTTGTGTGCACGGAAGAGGGGGTCAGGAAGCTCCAGTGTGATTTGGATAAATTGAGGGACTGGGCAGATCCATGGCAAATGCACTACAATGTGGATAAATGTGAGGTTATCCACTTTGGTCATACAAACCGGAGAGCAGATGACTATTTGAATGGCAATAGATTAAGAAATGGGGAAGTGCAGAGAGACCTAGGGGTACTTGTACACCAGTCACTGAAGGCGAGCATGCAGGTACAGCAGGCGGTTAAAAAGGCAAATGGTATGTTGGCCTTCATATCAAGAGGGTTTGAGTCTAGGAACAAGGATACTTTACTGCAGCTGTACAGGGCCTTGGTGAGACCACACCTGGAGTATTGTGTGCAGTTTTGGTCACCTTATCTAAGGAAGGATGTTCTTGCAATGGAGGGAGTGCAGAGGCGATTCACCAGGCTGATACCTGGAATGGCAGGAATGACTTATGAGGAAAGATTGTGCAAATTGGGATTGTACTCGCTGGAGTTTAGAAGATTGAGAGGGGATCTCATAGAGACATATAAAATTCTGGCAGGACTGGACAGAATGGATGCAGATGGGATGTTTCCAAGGATGGGAAAATCCAGAACCCGGGGGCCATGGTTTGAGGATAATAGGCAAACCATTTAGGACCGAGATGAGGAGGAATTTCTTGACCCAGAGGGTGCTGAATCTGTGGAATTCATTGCCACAGAGGGCAGTAGAGGCAGGTTCATTAAATATATTTAAGAGGGAATTAGATCTATTTCTTCAGTTTAAAGGTATTAAAGGTTACGGAGAGAAGGCGGGGACGGGGTACTGAACTTTAAGATCAACCATGATCTCGTTGAATGGCGGAGCAGGCTCGAAGGGTCGAATGACCTACTCCTGCTCCTATCTTCTATGTTTCTATGTTTCTATGCTCCAAAGTGACAAGTTCCAGATCAGCTAACCTTGCCTCATAAGACTTGCTTTCCAATC
Organism: Narcine bancroftii; assembly: GCF_036971445.1. Classification (NCBI taxonomy): domain Eukaryota; kingdom Metazoa; phylum Chordata; class Chondrichthyes; order Torpediniformes; family Narcinidae; genus Narcine; species Narcine bancroftii. Next base: position 7,874,778 of record NC_091471.1, read on the forward strand.
CAGGCAACATCCTGGTAAATCTCATCTGCACCCTCTCTAGAGATTCCACATCCTTCCTATAATGAGGTGACCCAGAACTACTCTAAGTGTGGTCTCACCAAAGATTCGTAGAGTTGTAACATGATCTCTCTACTTTTGAATTCACTCTCCCTATTAATGAATCCCAGCATTCCATAGGCTTTCTTAACTATCCTATCAACCTGTGCGGTGACATTAAGGGATGTATGGATTTGAACCCCAAGGTCTCTCTGTTCATCCACACTCATAAGTAACCAACCAACCATCTGCAAACTGAATGACCCATCCTTCCACCTCTTCATCCAGGTCATTTATAAAAATCACAAAGAGCAGATCCCTGCAGCGCCTCCACTAGTGATCAATCTCGAGGCAGAATACTTTCCTTCCACTATTACTCTCTGCTTTTTTCCTACAAGCCAATTTTTTTATCCACACGGCCAAGTTTCGACTGATCCCTGCCTCATGACTTTCTGGATGAGTCTCTCAGATTTATAAATCCACTACCTCCCTACCATCATCAATTTCTTTAGTTACCTCCTCAAAAAACTCAATTAGGCTCATGAGGCATGACCTTCCCTTCACAAAGCCCTGCTGGTTTTATCCTTGAGTAGATTGAACTTCTCCAAATGCTCATGGATCCTTTCATCCTCTCCATTAGTTTACACCCCACTGACATAAGACTCACGGGTCAAGAATTCCCAGGATTTTCCCTGTTACCTTTTTTAGACAAAAGGACTACATTTGCCATTCTCTAATCCTCCAGTACCTCTCCTGTGGGCAAAGATGAGCAATTCCCTTCCTACACTGTCCCATCACACACTCCCAGGAAGGGACATCATGGGAAAACACAAGAACTGTCGACATGGGATCTTGAGCAAACAATGAAAATTTGGAGGGCCTCACCAGGTAAAGCAGCATCTGTGGGGAGAGATGGTTTGTGAACGTTTTGGGTCTTGATATAGGGTCATCATCTAAAGTTGAGAGAAAAGATTTTGCTTATTTATGTTTTCACTGCTCGTCTTTATAATGCCAGGGTGTTCACACATACATGCACAAGCACCCATGTATGTGGGTATCTATATAAATACACACACACACACACACAAACACACACACACACATATACATGCACACACACGTGCACCCACATACATACACACACACACATGCGCATAAACATGCATGATCACACAGACATATGTGAGGAAGCCCTTGCATACACACATCCACACATGATTCATTCGGTTGAAGACGTTCAGGTCTGTCTGTCTCACAGTCCAGGTAAGAGCCCATTATGAATGGCAATAAAATGTGAGGGTCATTTGTGCAAGTAGGCTCACCTGTGGCTATACTTCATGAGGATTTTGAGGAGATTTCCTATTCACCAAAGGTTCTTGCAAATTCCTACAGGTGCACCGTGGAAAGCATTCTGAATGGTTGCATCGCTGCCTGGTCCGGATGTGCCAATGCAAAGGACAGGAAAAGACTCTAGAGAGTTATGAACTCAACCAGCACCATCAAGGGCATCAGTCTTCAGTCCATTGAAGACGTCTACAAGGAGTGGTATCTTAAGAAAGCAGCTTCTATCCTAAAGGACCCTCACCACCCAGGACAGGCCCTCTTCACTCTGTTACCATTGGGAAGGAGGTGCAAGAGCCTGAAGACAAACACCCAATGTTACAAAAACAGCTTCTTTCCCTCTGCCATCAGATTTCTGAATTGGTAATGAACCACAGACACGACCTCACTTTCTCTTCATTTGGACTAATTTATTTATTTTGAAATGTAGTTTATAGCAATGTTTGCACTGTAACGCTGTCACAAAACTGCAAATTTTGTGGCATGTTCACGACAATAAATTCTGATTCTGTAAATAAGATAGGAACGTGCAAAGCAAGATGCCATTTGGTAATCATTTGCGAAAGAGAAAGAGATGGATTGGGAATTAATGGGAAGACTCGGAACACATGCATCGGTGGGAGCTGATGACAAGACACTAAAGCGGACACTGATTAAGTGGCTGTTGTTGAGGCTGCATCAGTGCCACCTGAATACTCCCACACAAAATAAAAGAGATGGTTGCCGACTTCAGGAAGGCTCTGCTGACCATTGACAGCTTGACTGTTGAGGTCATCAAGAGCATCAAGTTCCTGGCGGAGAATCTCACCTGCTCCCTTAACATCAGCTCCATAGCCAAGAAAGCCCAGCAGTGCCTCTACCTCCTACGAAGGCTGAGGAAAGTCTATCTCCCACCCTTCATCCTCACTACATTCTACAGAGGATGTATCAAGAGCATCTTGTGCAACTGCATCACCACCTGGTTTGGAAGCTGTACCTCCTCAGGCCACAAGACCCTGCAGAGGAGATGGAAAAGATCACTGGGAGCTCTCTTCCTTCCATGGAGGACATTGACAAAACTCGATGCATGAGAAAGGCAATAAATATTGGGAAAGACTCCACACACCTCTCATGTAATCCATTCTTCCTTCTGGCAGGAGGTACTCAGGCCCTTTCTTCCAGAGTGTGAAACAACTTTTTCCCCCAAGCCATCAGCCTCCTGAACCCACTGTGCAGATGTGGATAGTGCACCATGAACATTCAGTGTAGACATCTTAATATTTTAATGTGTTAATTGTTTTTCTAACGTATCTATGTAAATATGCTCCATGGTTCAGGAGAAATGCTATCAGGTCCTACCGTGTAAGGATGGTATGAACGATAAAGTAAAGGTGACTTGCCTTAACGTGTGCTGAATGAACCGACACCACTGGAAAATCCCTGAGTCGAATTGGTCCAGTTCCTCCAGCTTACAGTAGACCCCTTCAGTTCCCTGGCCCCTTGCAATTCATGCCTGAAACCAGTTCCTTGAGCGCTACCTCTTTGACCTGATCTCTTTGTAAAGGATTATGTGATGGGGGTCTCTGCAGTAGTAAGCAGACCAATGGAGAGTTAATGGTTTAGTAGATTAAGCAGTCCACAGCTGCAAAGCTGGAATGGGATGAGAGTATTAAATAAGAGATATGGCGTATCTAAAAGTTGCTGGGAACATTGCTGGCAGAAACAGCAGGGAACAGAAGTAGCAAAAACATTAAACTGGCAAAAGAACAAACGTAAAATTGCACGTAAGCATGTGTTTGAGGGACTATATACACTGTACTTTGAGCGAGGCTCAGTGCAGGGAACGAGTGTCACTGTCTACTCATTCTTTGTACCCTTTACTCCCGCCAGCATAAAACAATAAATAAGTGATTTTATGCTCTTTGGTGCCGCTGCTGTTTGTTTTATTACAGCACTAGTTGACTTTGACATTTTTTCAGCCCTCCCTCCCCTCAATCTCAACACCTGTGGTTCAGTAGCACATCGGGTGATACGCTGACCATGGGCTAACATCCCTGGATCCTGATCTATGGCCCATGTCACCAACCTCTGCCTTGATACACCTCCACCTAGTAGATATAGGAAGATATTGTGGAGCTACAGGAAAGATATCACATCACAGGGTCACCAAGAGAGATTTTTATATAACCATATAACAATTTCAGTATGGAAACAGGCCTTCTCGGCCCTTCTAGTCCGAACCGATTCATCTTATGTTACTTCTAAAGTTTTTCCCCATAACCCTTAACTTATGACCCCTCGTTTCAATCTCACCTACCCTCAAAGGGAAGAGCCTATTCGCATCTACTCTATCTATTCCCCTCATAATTTTATATACCTCTATCAGATCCCCCCCCCCCCCAACCTTCTACGCTTCAATTGAGTCTATTCAATCTTTCTCTGTATTCAAGATACTGAAATCCAGGTACGTGGGCCTTCATAAGTCAAATAACTGAGTATAGGAGTTGGGATGTTACAAGGCATTGGTGAGGCCAAATGTGGAGCATCTTGTATAGTTTTGGTCAGCTACGGGAAAGGTAGCAATAAGATTGACAGAGTGCAGAGAAGATTACAAGGATGTTGTCAGTGAGGAACTGAGTTACAGGGAGCGTAGAGAATGAGGGGAGATTTGATAGAGGTATACAACATTCTGAGGGGTATAGACAGAGTTAATGCATGCAGGCATTTTCTACTGGGGTTGGGTGAGACAAGAAATGGAGGACATGGGTTAAGGGTGAATGGGGAAATGTTTAAAAGGAACAGAAGAGGGAACTTCTTCACACAGACAGTGGTGAGAGGGTGGAATGAGCTGCCAGCTGAAGTGGAGAATATAGGCTCAATTTTGGTCTTTAGGAAAAACTTGGACAGGTGAAAGTATGGGTGCAGGTCAATGGGTCAAGGCTGAATAATAATTCGGCATGGGCTAGATGGGCTGAAGGGTCTGTTTCTGTGCTGTATTTATAATGGTCATTCTTTATAGAAAGCCATTAACATTGCGAAAGACTCCACACACCCCTCCCGCAATCTGCTCTTCCACCTGCCATCTGGCAAGAGGCGTTCGAGTCCTCACGGCCAGATTACGAGACAACTTTTTCCCCTAGGCCGTGAACTCCGGGGACACAGGGCTAGTATATGTAACGTGATATTTCTATGTTATGTTGTTTATGATATGTTACTTATGAAAAGTTTCTGAGCTAATTTATCCATGTAAATAACCTGGTCCACAGTCCAGAGAAACGCTATCTCATTTTCACCATACCCTGCAATGGTTATGGTATGAACAACAAATAAACGCGACTTGACTTGACTTGTTCTAATTAAGGCGAAGAGGTTCAGAAAAGATTCCCCAGAATGGTTCAAAAACTGGAGCTGTACGTCCAAATTTAAAACCAAAAACTTAACATCATAAAGGTCCCCCATCACCCTGTTCATAACATCTTCTCGCTGCTATTTCAGCCAGAAAGGTACTGAAGACCAGGAACTTGAAGTTCAGGAATAGTTTTATCCAATAGCTGTAGGATAAAACACAAAAGTCTGCACACACCATGGTTGAATTAAAAACACAACGCTCGAGAAACTCAGCAGGCCAAACAGAGTACTTTATAGAGCAAAGATAAAGAAGACCATGCTCTTCTCCACCCCACCCCCATCTTGTTTGGACGCCTGCCAATATTTTCCATACCTTGATGAAGGATAACAACATCCTTGCACTCACTGTCACCAAAACTAAGGAGCTAAATGTTGACTTCATGAAAGGAAAGCCAGAGGTGTACAATCCAGTGATCATTGGGAGATCAGAGGTGGAGAGAGGGTGAGAAAATTTAGGTTCTTGGGAGTCACTATCTTGGAGGATCTTTCCTGGACCAATGTTTCGAGCTTCAGATTTCAGATTCATTGTCAAAGTGCATACATGACATCACATACAACCCTGAGATTTCTTTATCCTATGGGCACGGCAGAATTACGACTAATTGGCAGTGCAAAAATAAACTGTGCACAGTGTAAACATGTAAACAAAGAAAAGGACTGTAATCAGATAACAAATGTAAACAAACTGACTGTGCAATACAAAGAGAACAAAAAGAAAATCAATAAAGTGCACAAGTCAGAGTCCTTAAATGTCCTTAAATGTTGTTGAGGAGTCTGATGGTGGAGGGGGAGCATCTGTTCCTGAACCTGCTGGCGAGAGTTTTGTGGCCCCTAGACCTCTTTCCTGATGGCAGCAGTGAGAACAGAGCATGTGTGGATGGGTGGAGTGGATCCTTGATGATTGTTGCTGCTCTCCGATAGCAACATTCTCTTTAGATGTACTCAATAGTGGGGAAGGTTTAATTTGTGATGTCCTGGGCTGTGACCACTACCTTTTGCAGGGCTTTACACTCAATGGTATTGATGTCCCCATATCAGACCGTGATGCAGCCAGTCAGCACATTTTCCACCACACACCTAGAAATTTGCCAGGGTTTCCGGTGTCTTATATAATCTCTGCAAACTCCTGAGGAAGTAGAGGCGCTAACGCGCTTTCTTCACGATGCCATTGATGTGTTGGGTCCAGGAAAGATCCTCCAAGATAGTGACACCCAAGAACCTAAATTTTCTCACCCTCTCTCCACCTCTGATCTCCCAATGATCACTGGATTGTACACCTCTGGCTTTCCTTTCATGAAGTCAACATTTAGCTCCTTAGTTTTGGTGACAGTGAGTGCAAGGATGTTGTTATCCCTCATCAAGGTATGAAAAACATTGGCAGGCGTCCAAACAAGATGGGGGGTAGGGGTGGAGAAGAGCATGGTCTCAAAGGCAGGTGGTAATAGGTGGATATGGGAGGGAGGGCATACCAGCAACAGGGGGAGGAGGGATGGCTATGTGAATGGAGAGGGAAGGGGATGGAGAACTGGAGAAAAGAAGGCAGAGGGATGGGAAAGGGATGGAGATTTCAGTGATGGTCCTTGAGGCAGCAGCAAAAGAGGATGAGCAGGTTCCATGTGTGGCTTTTCAATGCAGGGCCCGTTCACATGACCTGCTCAGACCAATCGCATGTCAACCTCACCTGTGGTCAGATCTACCCATTGGTGGGCCCCCGGAGAACCACTCACATGTCAGCTACAAGGGCCGATCATGCAGCAGACTCAGAGGTGGGCACATCTAACCCTTGATGGGTGGGTGAGGTCGCCTCCACTCTCAGACTCGCTGGAGAGGTCTCGTGACCCTCTACGATCCACATTCCAGCCGGGCTCCACATGGAGTGGTCACATGGCCCTTCCCAATCTGCACCACATGGGCCAATGAATCGACGTTCAACCGAACTCCACACTCATCCCGGCCTTGGATAATCATGGTCCAATTTGCAGCTAATACGGTTGGGGCTGGTGTTATTAATCACATTGAATAGCCTCCTGTTAACTGATCAGTCAAACAATGTGCAAGGCTGGGTGCTAAATAAGTACCATGATTAACTTACAACGAACTGGAGAGAATATTGTTCCTGAGCTTGTCATCACTCATAGCAAGCACAACGCAAGGACAAGAGAGCCGAGAATGCCCGCTTGTCAGCACCCAAGGTGCTAAGTGAGTTTGTGTGTCTCAGTGAAGCAGTTGTCAATTGGTGGGCCACAGGCTTTCTGTCGTCAGAACAGCACAAAGAGCAGATTCTTCCCAATCAACGTGACGAGAAAGGTCATTTAAAGAGCTGCCAGGAATTAAATTGTGTTTTGGTTCTCTCATTAGCCTGAACACTGAGTGCATCTTGTTACCATGCACAGTTTCTGCCCCCCCCCCCCCCCCCCACATTCCCCCTGACCCCACCACCCACCACCCCGGGTTGATGAAGGTGTGGATTCAAGGCACCTCCAGGCTCCAAATCAAGATTGAAATTGCAGTGGAGAGAGAGCTGGTATCTTCCTGGAACAAAGGGGCGAGCATATGAGGAATGTTTCTCTGCACTCCTTGGAGTTCAGAAGTATGAGGTGGGATCTCAGAGAAGAATTTCGAATGTTGAAAGCCCTAGATAGAGTAGATGTGGGCCAAGTTGTTTCCCATTGTAGGATAGCCTAGGACAAGAGGGCACAACTTCAGGATTGAAGGGTGCTCGTTTAAAACAGAGATGTGGAGGAGTAGTGAACCTTTGAATTTGCTGCCACAGGCAGCTGTGGAGACCACTGATGGGTGTATTAAAGGCAGAGATTGATAGGTATCTGAATAGTCCAGGTATCAAAGGTTATGGGGAGACGGAAGGGGAGTGGAGCTGAGTGGGAAAATGGTCAGTTCATGATGGAGTGGCGGAGCGGACTCGACGGACTGAATGGCCTACATCTACTCCTTATATCTTAGGTTCTTATGGTATCAATGAAGAGTTCTGACCCAAAATGTCATCTGTTCCTTTTCTCCCACTGATACCTCTCGAACCACTGAGTGTGTTTTTGCTCCATATTCTGGTGTTTGCAGTCCCTTATGTCTCCAACATTTCTCACTGTGCCTCGGTGCACATGATAATAATCAATCCAATTGGACTCAATTCACTTCTCATACCCTTTCCTGAACACGGGCTTCATTGATCAAAGATACACTGTATGTTCGCTCATCTTTGACTCCCTCCTTCTCTTCCACTCTCTCTCTCTCTCTCTCTCTCTCTCTCTCTCTCTCTCAATCTTTGCCACTCACTCTTGACCTGCAGCATTTTTCTGTCTCACACTCTCATTTTCTTCCCTCCCTCATCTCTTGAACTTCTGTCTGTTCCCTCTCGATCTCTCTGCCCAGGTACAATGTCAGCTTTCTCATGGACCTTGCGATTTCACTGCATGTGAGAGAACAAGAAACGCACACGTTTTCTTGCGATAATTTCATTACATACCACTTCAATTCTGCAGTTAAAAGTGGCGTGAATCATAAGGTGGAACAGGCAACAGAAATCTATCCTGGGGCCTCCATGTCAATACCATCACGGAGAAGGCTCATCTGCACCTATACCGTGAGGAGTTTGAGGAGATTTCCTATGTCACCAAAGACTCTTGGAAATTTCTGCAGGTTTACCGCGGAGAGTGTTCTGACTGGTTGCATCACTACCTGGTATGGAGGTGCAGGACAGGAAAAGACCACAGAGAGTTGTGAACACGGCCAGTCGGCATCACGGACATCCACAAGAGGAGGTGTCTCAAGAAAGCAGCCTCTATCCTCAAGGACCCTCACCACCCAGGCTTTTCTCACTGCCACTGTCAGGCGGGAAGTAGAGAGGCCTGAAGTTGAACACCCAGTGGCACAAAAACAGCTTCATCCCCTCCGCCATCAGGATTCCTGAATGGACAATGAACCTCACTTTCTCTTCTTTTGCCCTAACATTTGTTTTAAACCTGTGACGCTGCTGAGAAAAACAATGGATTTCATGACATGTTCCTGACAATAAATTCTGACACTTAGATTCTAATAGAAGATAGAACAGTCGAGCACAGGCATGGGCCATTTGGTCTAGATGTCAACACCAAACCTGACGCTCAATTTATGCGAAAACTCCTCCGCCTCCACATGATCCATAATCCCTCCATTCCCTGCACATTCATGTGTCTGTCTAGAAGCTTTTTAAATACTTCTGCAGTATTTACTCCTCCGCCTCCACATGATCCATAATCCCTCCATTCCCTGCACGTTCGTGTGTCTGTCTGGAAGCTTTTTAAATACTTCTGCAGTATTGACTTCCACTGTTACCCCTGACAGTTCATTCCAGGTGCCCACCACTCTGTGTTAACTTTCCCCACACATCTCCCTTAAACTTCCACCTCCCCACCTCGCCTGAAACACATGATCTTCATGTTGTAAAATTGCGCAGAAAGTGAACGCAATATTAGCAGCTGTAGTCGTCCCTCCCCCCACCCCTGACTCCATTGACGGGATCTAACAGGATCGTGGTCTGAAGAGGGCGTGTAAAATCATTGAGGATCCCTTCTGCCCTGCCCACATGTATCCAGTGCTTTGGAGATTGCTTTGGAAATGTCGCTGGCACATATTCACTGTCAGTAATGTGGGAGTCACTGACAAGGCAGGCATTTATTGTCTGTCCCTCATTGACATTGAGAAGATGGAGTGAGCCATATTTTGGAAAGGCTGCAATCATTTTAGATTTCAGATTTCAGATTTTTTGACAGGATACATACATGACATCATATACAACCCTGAGATTCTTTTTCCTGCAGGCAAGGCAGAAGTGCAAAAAATACAAATTGACTGTGCGATACAGAGAGAGAACAAAAATCAATAAAGTGCACAAGTAAGAGTCCTTAAATGAGTCCCTGATTGAGTTTGTCATTGACAATTCTGATGGTGGAGGGGTAGCAGCTGTTCCTGAACCTGGTGGTGCGAGTCTAGTGGCACCGATACCTCTTTCCTGATGGCAGCAGCAAGAATTCTGGGAATCAGTCCCAAGTCAGGAGGAGAACCTGCGTGTGGTGGTGTCGGGGTGCACGTGTTGCTCTTGTCCTCTCACTGGTTTGGGAGGTGATGTCGTCAGCACCCTGATTAAGTAAGGGCAGGGCAAGCTGTAGATGGTGTGCACTGCAGTTACTGAGGTGAAGGTAGTGAAGGTTTAGGGGAATGGATGTGGGTACTAGTCGAATGAACTGCTTTGTCCTGGACTGAGCCATGCTAAAGAATTTTTGGCACTCAGGATGGAGATCAAGAACTTGGTCGGGGCAGTGAGGGGTTCTCTGAGGCTGAAGAACACCCAGGCGGCGGGCTGTTGGTGATTCAAGGTGAAGAACCCACACAAGCTGCTGGCGACTGTGGTCAAGGGACTCGCACCAAGCTGCAGGCTGCTGGAGGCTGGCTCGAGATTTGCTGAAGGTGGTATAGGGTATTGGAATCGGGCCGAGGTGGGAGGGGCTCCCGAAGGGCCTTAGGAGCTGAAGGGTTTCTGGTCCTATGGGAGTTTGCATCTGGAGCTCAGGTTTGGACCGAAGACTGAGCGCCTGCAGAGGCTTCGGGAGTATTGGAGGCAAATCCATGGACACTCAGTGACTGAGTGAATCTGTGCTGTTGTGTTCTATGGTTTTATGGTCCTCAGTAGGAATGAAGTAGAAAGCACAGGGAAACTGGAGTGGCTTCGCTGCATTTTAAGTAAAGGCTGGTGAGGATCACCTCACAAAATTTCACCACACTTTGCCAGTACCAATTCATTTCAATTACATTGTTGGGGGTTTAAAGTCAAGGGCTGAAAATTTCCTTCCCTGAGGATATTATTGCAGAGGTTAGTAGCTTCTGTGCATGTTGTCGGAAAAAAAAAAAATAGACCCTGGGCCATTGGGAATAAGAGTCTGAATACATATCCCAGGTGAAACACACCCCCTCTATACATGTAGCAGCTCCTTGCATCCAAGTCCCTGTGTATGTTACAGTGAATAGAATGTGCCTGCTGTAGAGAAAGCAGCCCTTTGGTATATTATGGAGAATAATAGGTTCTCTATGTAAACATTTTAAAAACATTTAGACATGTCCTTGTAAAGGAATGTTTGAGGGACAAACTCAAGCAAATGGAAGGTGACTTGATCAGTATGGATGAATTGGGCTGAAGGGCCTGTTTCCATTCTGTACAATTCTTTGTGACTTTGGCCCGATATCTGTGAGAGCAGCAGACTCTGTGTGTAATGCAGGTAAGGTGAAGGAAAATCCTGGGCTCAGCACAGTACAGGCCTTTCTGCCACAATATTGTGTGGATGAATATATACCTTCCAAAAGAACCCAAACCCTCCCTACTTCATCACCCTCTATTTTTCTTTCATCCATGTGCCTGTCTCTTAAATGCCTCTATTGTTCCATCCCTGGCAAGGCATTCCAGCCTCCCTCAACTCTCTGTGTAAAAATATCTACCCCTGATGTCTCCCCTAAACTTTCTTCTCTACTGATGTCCTGTCCTAGGAAAAAGGTGTTGATTGTCTACCATATCTATCCCTCTCATAATCTTGTAGACCTCTATTAATACACAATTCACCCTTCTTCACTCCAAAGAGAAAAGTCCCAGCTCTGCTAACCTTGCCTCACAAGACACATTCTCCGATCCAGGCAACATCCTGGTAAATCTCCACTGCACCCACTCCATAGCTTCCACATCCTTTCGGTAATGAGGTGACCAGAACTGAACACAATGCTACAAGTGTGGGCTCACAGTGATTTGTAGAGCTGCAACATTACATTTGTAAGCGTTAATTTTATTCAGTCATTTTCTTTCAAAGCTCAAAGTTCAGAACATAGAATTTGCACCACAGGAGCTGTTGTGTCTCGGATGGGAAATTAGTTCATGGTCCAGCTAGCTCTTGCTGATGGTAAACCATCTTGTGACTCCATTCTGAGTGATTTGGGTTGTGATATGTTCAACAGCTCTTGGCCTGTGCTCATTGGAATTTCGGAGAATGAGTGAAAAATCTCATTGAAACATTTGAAATGTTGAAAGGCATGGACAAGGTAGATGTAGAAAGATTGTTTCCCATGGTGAGACTAGAACCAGGGGACACAGCCTCAAGATGGAGGGGAGTAGATATAAGACAGAGATAAGGAAAAGGCATTTTTTCCCAGAGAGTAGTGAATCTGTGGAATTCTCTACCCAGGGAAGCGGTTAAGGTCTCTTCATTAAACATATTTAAGGTTCAGTTAGATTTTAACATAAAAAAGGAATTAATAGATATGGGGAAAAAGCAGAAAGGAAGAGTTGAGTCAATGATCAGATCAGTCATGATCTTATTGAATGGTGGAGCAGGCTCGATGGGTTGAATGGCCTACCCTTGCTCCTAATTCTTATGTTCTTATGATGGGAGAGTCTAGGAGTTACACCAACTGAGGATTGAAGGGTGTCCACTTAGAACAGAGATGTAGAGAGATTTCTTTACCCAGCGGATGGTGAATCTGTGGAATTTGCTACCACAGACAGTGGGGTGAATGTAAGGCAGAGATTAATTGGATCTTGATTTGCCAGGGCATCAAAGGATATGGGGAGGTAGCTGGGCAGTGGGGATGAGTGGGGGAATAGATCAGCTCATGATTGAATGATAGGCAGACACAATGGGCTGAATAGTTTTATGGTTTTATGGAGAACCAGAGGTGTAAGGTCAGGTTACAAGGCTAATGTTTATATCTCAACGGGCAGCCGAAAGAGATTGTCAGGTCAATACCTCGTGACTACGCTGAAGGACTCAGAAACACTGGACAAACTCAGTAGGTCACCCAGCGTCCATGGAAATTAATGGGAGGAAGATGAAGAGAAAGGAGCTGAGAGATGATAGGGAGGGGGCAGAGGCCTGAGGAAGAAGCTAACCCATTAGGAGGAAGGAAGAGGGGGGAATGGAGGAAGGTAGTCAGAGGGATGTGAGAGAACAGGGGAGGGGGTAATTGAAGGTCAATATTGATGGTTGGAGGCTGCGGCGTATACAATCCAGTGATCATTGGAAAAGGTGAGCACATTTAAGTTCTTGACTGTCAGTATCACAAAGGACCTTCCCTGGACCCAACACACTAACGGCATCGTGAAGAAAGCACATCGGCGCCTCTACTTCCTTAGGAGTTTGCGGAGGTTTGGTATCACACCAGAAACCCTGGCAAATTTCTATGGAAAATGTGCTGACCGGCTGTATCACGGTCTGGTCTGGGGACATCAATACCCCTGAGCATAAAGCCCTGCAAAAGGAAGTGGACATAGCCCAGGACATTACAGATAAAACCTTCCCTGCTATTGATAACATCTAAAGAGAATGTTGACATCGGAGAGCATCAGGGATCCACACTGCCCAGTCCACACTCAGTTCTTGTTGCTGCCATCAGGAAAGAGGAGTCGGTGCCACAAGACTCGCACCCCCAGGTTCAGGAACAGCCGCTACCTCTCCACCATCAGACTCCTCAATGACAAACTCAATCAGGGACTCATTTAAGGACTATTACTTGTTCATTTTATTGATTTTCTTTTGTTCTCTCTGTATTGCACAGTCAGTTTGTTTACATTTATTATCTATTTATAGTTTTTTATCTGTTTCCATGTTCTTGCTTGGTACAGTTATTTTTTGCACTGCCAGTTAGTGCCAGCAGGAAAAAGGATCTTAGTTATGTGATGTCATGTCTGTCCTCAGATGATAAATCTGAAATCTACAATGGAGTATTAATCTCTGTGGCTACTGGAAATTAGGAAGCTGCAAGCTTTCCTTCATTATGGAGATGCTGAAAGTTTGAGCATCTGCGCTCCACTCTGAGGTGCCTGCTGGAACCCCTGGCCATTTTAAGTCTCCTCTCCTCCATTCCCAGCATGGAAAAGTGTCATCCTGAGGAACAACCCATCAAATATTCCTGTTATCAACCATTTCAAATAAACCCCACACCAATCCAATTCCACTCTTCCCATCTCTTCTTCTCCTTCTCCCTTTCATTCAAGCCTCGCCCCCCTCTCCCCCTCTAAGTGGTCTCATCTACCACTTGTCTCTCCACATCTCCCACCTTCACTGGACAAGTATGCTATCACCTCTTGGCCCTTCCCTTATCCCCTTTTTTTTCCACTAGATACTTCTCCTTCCCAATTTAGTCTTGTGGAAAGAGACCCAACTCTAAACGTTAAATCACCATTTATTCACACACCCACTCTAAATGTTGATTCACCATTTGTGTGCATGTGCATGCGCATACATATACACACACACACACACACACACACACACACACACACACACACACACATCACACCTCCCACCCACACACCATACACCCACACACACACACACATTACACCCCCCCACCCACACACATACACCCACACACACATCAGATACAAACACACACACGCACGCATGCACACGTGGACACAAACACACACACACACACACATCAGATACACACACACAAACACGCACACACGCACGCATGTGCACACACACACACACAACACACACACACACACACACACACACACACACACACACACACACACACACACACACACACACACACACACACACACACACACACACACATAAATTTAGAAATTTAGACATGACGAGCTTGTGCCGGCTAAATCCACCCAAATTAAACTTCAACTCCCATGCATTTTGTAGGGTGGGAGGAAACAGGACCACCCCCGAAGAAACCCACGCAGACACGGAAAAATGTACAAACTCCTTCAGACAGTGCTGGTGTTGAACCCGGCTCTCTGGCGCCGCCCACAGAATTCAGCATCTGAAATTCTTATGTTTTTCTAAAAATAGAAACAGATGGAAACATTTGACCTGAAATATTGGCTCTCTCCACCAATGCTGCCTGACCTCCTGAATGATTCCAACATTTTATGGTTCAACTATATTGGATCAATGGGTCAACAATACAGAAACAGTCCATTTGAACTTCGTCCATCCTCCTTTTGCTGTTGAAGTGCGTGAGATGCCCTTTCACTACCGAAGGGGGCTATACAAATGCAGGCATATCCTTCACCTTTGGGAGGACGAGGGAGTGCAATGCAGTATGAGTGTATTATTTCCATACGACCTTCAAAGAGGTTGTAGTGAGGGAAAGAATGACCAGGGGGAAATATCTCTACAGAAAGCCATGGTTCTGGATAGAGCGGACATGGGAGAAGATGCTTGCAGTCATGGGAGTGGTTAGGACCAGAACAGAGACGAGGAGAAATTTCTTCAGCCAGAAGGTAGTGGATCTGTGGAATTTGCTGAAATCTGTGGAGGCCAGGTCATTGGATAGATTTAAAGCAGAGATTGACAGGTTCTTGATTAGTGAGGGTGTCAAAGGTTATGGGGAGCAGGCAGGAGAAAGGGATTGAAAGCAAAAATACATCAGCTGTGATTTGAAAGGCAGTGCAGACTTGATGGGCTGAATGGCCAAATTCTGCTCCTCCGCCTTATGCTTTACAGAAGATTGATTCAATGCTTGAGCTCACACCGAGAGCAAAAAAGGAAGGATATGATAAAGCTCTGCGCTTTGCCTGTCTCTTCACATTATCGTCTGCCTTTTCCGCGCAGTCTGTGACAGAGACAAATGAGTTTGCTTCTCTTCACGTCTGAATCTCTCCACCCCATTGCTGCCACTTCACAGCCATGGATCACACAGCCAAGAGATTACCCATTCAGAGAGGAGCCGGCAGCACTGCCCCACTGAGCACACGCTGGCCCACGCCTGCTTAATGCACCTTGTGCACAATACTCAGGGCCCATTAGCCATCCTTACAGTCCGATTAAGCCGGAATACATAGCAGAGCCATCTCTTGCTCACCCATCACTTCCCGCCACCCCACTAGACCGCCTGTGGGGGATTACGGTAAGAGCAGATGGTAGGCAGACACCCCTCCACGAGAACTCCATTCCAGTGAACGCAGAGAGGCTTTTGCCCAGAGTAGGGGAATTGGTAACTAGGGAACGTAGGTTTAAGGTGAAGGAGGAGAGATTTAACATGAACCTGAGGGGTAATTGTTTTTACACAGAGAGTGGTTTTTTTAAGGTCATTTATTCAGTGATCACAAAAAAAAAGAAATTTCATACAATATTACAAGACTTCAGTTACACACTACAGCAGTAGTTCTCAACCTTTTCCCTTCCACTCACATCCCACTTTAAGTAATCCCTATGCCATAGGTGCTCTGTGATTAGTAAGGGATTGCTTAAGGTGGGATGTGAGTAGAAAGAAAAAGTTTGAAAACCACTGTTTAAATCGTCCCTAATTGACTCGTTAAGTGCACGGTTTCAGAATTCCAAAGGAAATGGGCGAAGGACAATTTTTCTCAAGCAAAAAATTTCAGTAACAAAATTGGGTGATTCTCAGCTTTCCCTTCCCACTCACATTCCACCTTAAGCAATCCCTTACTAATCACAGGCATAGGGATTACTTAAAGTGGGATGTGAGTGGAAAGAAAAAGGTTGCGAACCACTGAATTTTACACATTCAAATTCAAGATTCAATTCAATTTATTGTCATGTAATGCAGTGCAATATTACACGGAATTTGGTTTCATCTGCTGTAAGACAGATTCGCCATCAGCAGAAATTGCCTGAAGTGCCTCTTACAGTCAGAGAAAGAGAAGACAAAGAGAGTCCCCACCCCAAAGTCAGTGAGTATCCGTGGATTCACCTCCAGCGCTGTCACGGCCCCCGCAGAGTTCAGTCCAAACCGTCAGCCACCTGAGCTCCAGATCCGAACCTCCGACACGCTCAGGAACCCGATCACCAGCATCCAGAATGCACTGGAGTTCCTGTGATTTCCACCGGTCCCAGAAATCCCTTCTACCCGTAGACATCACATCTCCAGGGGTGATGGGTGCATGGAACAGGCTGCTGGAGGAGGAGGTAGATGACACAGGTATGATTGCAATGTTTCAGAAACAGAGAAAACATAGAACACTACAGCGGAGTACAGGCCCTTCAGCCCTTCAATGTATTGCTGACCTATATATCCTACCAACAAAATGAAATCCTCCCTACCTCTACCTCTATTTTTCTGTCCAAGAGTCTTTTATATGCCCCTATTGTCCCAGCCTTCACCATCATCCCTGGCAAGGCATTCCAGACACCCAGAATGCTCTGCGTAAAAAACTTACCCCTGTCATCTCCCAAAAATTTTCTCTTTGTACAGATGTCCTGTGGTGTTTGCTATTCCTGCCTGGGGAAACAGGCACTGGGTGTCCACCCTATGCGTCTCATAATCTTGTATGTAGGAGACTCTATCAAGTCTCCTCTCATCCTTCTACGCTCCAAAGTGAAAAGTCCCAGCTTTGTTATCCTTGCCTCATAAGATTTGTTTCCCAATCCAGGAAACATCCTGGTAAATCTCCTCTGTACCCTCTTCATAGCTTCCACATCCTTCCTATAATTATAGCACGGGTTTAGTGGGATACGGGTCAAACACAGGCAGGTGGAACATTTTGGTCGGCCAAAGTTGGGCCAAAGAGTCTGTTTCCACACTGAGTGGCTCTGTGACTGTGTGGCCTCATGTCCAAAGGATATTTCTATCTTGTTTATCATCACTGCAGGACTTTAAAACTTCAAGTTCAAGTTTATTTATTATCCGATTGTGTAAATACAACCTGAAGAAATAGTGTTCTCTGGTCCTTGGCGCAAAACATACATCCAGCCATAAGACACATGCAGTCCAGCAATACATATGCAGGACGTATACATATATATATATAATATTTTTCTTTGGCTTGGCTTCGCGGACGAAGATTTATGGAGGGGGTAAAAAGTCCACGTCAGCTGCAGGCTCGTTTGTGGCTGACAAGTCCGATGCGGGACAGGCAGACACGGTTGCAGCGGCTGCAGGGGAAAATTGGTGGGTTGGGGTTGGGTGTTGGGTTTTTCCTCCTTTGCCTTTTGTCAGTGAGGTGGGCTCTGCGGTCTTCTTCAAAGGAGGTTGCTGCCCGCCGAACTGTGAGGCGCCAAGATGCACGGTTTGAGGCGACATCAGCCCACTGGCGGTGGTCAATGTGGCAGGCACCAAGAGATTTCTTTAGGCAGTCCTTGTACCTTTTCTTTGGTGCACCTCTGTCACGGTGGCCAGTGGAGAGCTCGCCATATAACACGATCTTGGGAAGGCGATGGTCCTCCATTCTGGAGACGTGACCCATCCAGCGCAGCTGGATCTTCAGCAGCGTGGACTCGATGCTGTCGACCTCTGCCATCTCGAGTACTTCGACGTTAGGGATGAAAGCGCTCCAATGGATGTTGAGGATGGAGCGGAGACAACGCTGGTGGAAGCGTTCTAGGAGCCGTAGGTGGTGCCGGTAGAGGACCCATGATTCGGAGCTGAACAGGAGTGTGGGTATGACAAATATATATATATATATATATATATATATATGACCAGTTTATTTAGCCCTTCAGCATTCTCACTGCCCGTGGAAAGAAGCTGCTCCTCAGCGTATATCTCTTCCCCGACGGGAACAGCTGAAAGATGATGTGCGGAGGGTGGAAGGAGTCCTCACTGATTTTGTACGCCCTCTTCACTTAATGATCCCAGTAGATCACCTCTTTTATGGTGCATTTCTCTTGCAGCAACCGTACCACACTGTGATGCAGCTGGCCAAGAGCTCTCAATAGAACTCCTCTAGAAAGTTGACAGGATGGTGGTAGCCTTGGCCTGCCTCAGTCTTCTCAGGAAGTGCAGTCACTGTTGTACCTTCTTCACAAGTGAGGAGATGATATGTCACTTGTAGACTCCAAGGAACTTGGTATTCTCCACTCTCTCTAATACAGAGATGTTGATCATTCCTGATCCTCCTGAAGTCCAGGATCATCTCCTTTGTCTTGTCCACGCTGAGACCCAGGTTGTTACTCTTGCACCATCTCATGGGGTTTCCCACCTCTTCTCTGTAGTGCGACTCATCTGTGTGGCTGATGAGGTCAACGACTGTTGTGTCATCTGTAAACTTGATGACACTGTTGCAGCTGGATCTGGCGATGCAGTCGTGGGTCATTAGCGTAAACAGGAGCGGGCTGAGCACACAGCCCTGTGGTTTTTCTGTTAGGAAGTCCAGGATCCAGTTACAGAGAGGGGTCTTGTGTCCCAGCGAGGACAACTTCTCCACCTGCTTCTGGGGAATTATCATATTAAACGCTGAGCTTATGAAGGGAGAGGGCTATAGCAGCATCAGTGGAACAGTTTCTTCTATAGGTGAATTAAAATGGGTCCAGTGTCTTCAGGAGGTGTGATTCGATGTGTTCCATCACCAGGGGCCCGAATGGTGGAGTAATGGTAGAAGTCAGTGCCACAGGGTGGAGCCAGGATGATCACAGTTGACCTTATGATTGGAATCATTGCTTGCAAGACACACAAGAACAAACTACCGCAGATGGTATGTTGAATAAGGAAAATCCAGCAACACTCAGCAGGTAGGCCGCAGGTGAGTAGAGGGAAAATCCGTTTCACTCTAATCAGATCAGCCTGTAACATGACCTCTCCACAGACGCTGTGGGACCTGCTGATTATTTTCAGAATTTCCAGTTTCATATCAAGCGCAGTCAATTTGCAATGTTTGTAAGAAATTGAGTCCTGAAAAGTAGCAGAGAGGATCACCGGAGACTTTCCTTTCCCCCCATTGATATGATCTACCAGGATCACCGCTTAAAGAGGGCCTGAATATCAGTGAGGACCCCTATTATCTTGCACACAGCATCTTCCAGCTAGTGGCATCAGGAGAGATACAGGAGTATTAGTGTGTGTGTGTGTGTGTGTGTGTGTGTGTGTGTGTATGTGTGTGTGTGTGTGTGTATGTGTGTGTGTGTGTGTGTGTGTGTGTGTGTGTGTGTGTGTGTGTGTGTGGGTGGGGGTGTGTATCTTATGTGTGTGTGTGTGTTTGTGGATGGGAGTGTGTGTGTGTGTGAGATGTGTGTGTGTGTGGGTCTGTGTGTGTGTGTGTGAATGGGAGTGTATGTCTGATGTGTATTTGTGTGAGATGTGTGTTTGTGTGTGTGTGTGTGTGTGTGTGTGGGTGTCTGTGTGTGTGTGTGTGTGTGTGTATGTGTGTGTGTGTGTATGTGTGTGTGTGTGTGTGGGTGGGTGGGTGGGTGGGTGGGTGGGAGTGTATGTCTGATATGTGTGTGTGAGAGAGATGTGTGTGTTTGTGTGTGTCTGTGTGAGTGTGTGTATCTGTGTGGGTGGGGGTGTGTATCTTATGTGTGTGTGTGTGTTTGTGGATGGGAGTGTGTGTGTGTGTGAGATGTGTGTGTGTGTGGGTCTGTGTGTGTGTGTGTGAATGGGAGTGTATGTCTGATGTGTATTTGTGTGAGATGTGTGTTTGTGTGTGTGTGTGTGTGTGTGTGTGTGGGTGTCTGTGTGTGTGTGTGTGTGTGTGTGTGTGTATGTGTGTGTGTGTGGGTGGGTGGGTGGGTGGGTGGGTGGGAGTGTATGTCTGATATGTGTGTGTGAGAGAGATGTGTGTGTTTGTGTGTGTCTGTGTGAGTGTGTGTATCTGTGTGGGTGGGGGTGTGTATCTTATGTGTGTGTGTGTGTTTGTGGATGGGAGTGTGTGTGTGTGTGATGTGTGTGTGTGTGTGTGTGTCTGTGTGTGTGTGTGTGTGTGGATGGGAGTGTATGTCTGATGTGTATTTGTGTGAGATGTGTGTTTGTGTGTGTGTGTGTGTGTGTGTGTGGGTGTCTGTGTGTGTGTGTCTGTGTGTGTGTATGTGTGTGTGATTTGTGTGTGTGGGTAGGGGGTGTGTGTCTGATGTGTGTGTGTTTGTGTGGGTGTGTGTGTCTGTGTGGGTGGAGGTGTGTGTGTGTGTGTGTGTGTGTGTGTGTGTGGGTGGGTGGGTGGGTGGGTGGGAGTGTATGTCTGATATGTGTGTGTTTGTGTGTGTCTGTGTGAGTGTGTGTATGTGTGTGGGTGGGGGTGTGTATCTTATGTGTGTGTGTTTGTGGATGGGAATGTGTGTGTGTGTGTGTGTGTCTGTGTGGGTCGGTGGGTGGGTGGGTGGGAGTGTATGTCTGATATGTGTGTGTGTGAGAGAGATGTGTGTGTTTGTGTGTGTCTGTGTGAGTGTGTGTATGTGTGTGGGTGGGGGTGTGTATCTTGTGTGTGTGTGTGTTTGTGGATGGGAGTGTGTGTGTGTGTGTGTGAGATGTGTGTGTGTGTGTGTGTGTGTGTGTGTGTGTGTGTATGGGACTGTATGTCTGATGTGTATTTGTGTGAGATGTGTGTTTTTGTGTGTGATTTGTGTGTGTGGGTAGGGGGTGGGTGTCTGATGTGTGTGTTTGTGTGGGTGTGTGTGTCTGTGTGGGTGGAGGTGTGTGTCTGACGTGTGTGTGTGTGTGTGTGTGTGTGTGTGTGGGTGGGTGGGTGGGTGGGAGTGTATGTCTGATATGTGTGTGTGTGCGAGAGATGTGTGTGTTTGTGTGTGTCTGTGTGAGTGTGTGTATGTGTGTGGGTGGGGGTGTGTATCTTATGTGTGTGTGTGTTTGTGGATGGGAGTGTGTGTGTGTGTGTGAGATGTGTGTGTGTCTGTGTCTGTGTGTGTGTGTGTGTGTGTGGATGGGAGTGTATGTCTGATGTGTATTTGTGTGAGATGTGTGTGTGTGTGTGTGTGTGTGTGTGTGTGTGTGTGTGTGTGTGTGTGTGTGTGTGTGTGTTTGTGTGTGTTTTAACACTGCTGTGTAGCCTGTGACCTCATCCTTCAGTAGAAGACGTGCTCCTACCGCAGGACATACTGCTTTATGTAAACATTTCTTCA
Source organism: Narcine bancroftii (assembly GCF_036971445.1). Taxonomy (NCBI): domain Eukaryota; kingdom Metazoa; phylum Chordata; class Chondrichthyes; order Torpediniformes; family Narcinidae; genus Narcine; species Narcine bancroftii. The sequence continues at coordinate 7,896,350 of NC_091471.1, forward strand.
ATCTCACTTCCCCTTTGACCCCTGCACAAAAACATTGTGACACGAATGGGCAATTCATCCCTGCAAGCTGTCCCAACACTTACCTTAGGTTAACTTTGATTCCATTCACATCCTTACACACCTTCCTCCCCTGTGTCTCACCCAGCACATGGACAGGTTGAGGGTGGCTGTCCCTGCCTTGACACATGGGAGCGTTTGGGACTCAGCGTTGAGTTCAACAGGTCCTGGTAAATATTTGCTGATCTCTGCTGACTTCCTACCTTCTCTCGTTACCTCAACCGATGCTGCCCTCTTCATGCTGAATCTTTACGCCTTTATGCTTCCTCTTTCTCCGTGACACTCGTGCATAGAGGTAGAAGAGTTGAGAGTTTGATTCCCACACCGGAGCAGAAGAATTCGATCCTCTCAGGAGTTCATTAAAAAAACCAAATGGGTTATAAATCCAGGATGACTGATGGTTTCCTCATGTCCTTCAAATGCAGTCCTGTCTCTCCTAGACTCTAGACACACACGGAAACAAACACACACACACACACACACACACACACACACACACACACACACACACACACACACATACCCCCCACACACACACACCCAAACATACCCCACACACATACACACACCCACACATAACTCCACATACCCCCCCACACACACATCCACACATAGCCCCCACACACACACACCCACACATATACCCACATACCCCCCCACACACACACACACCAACACATAACCCCCACACACACCCACACATATCCCCCCCACACACATACACGTAGCCCCCACACACATACACAACATACACACTCACATATGCATGCACTCACACACACACATCACTCAATATGCATACACTCGCACACACTTAGTCTCAGACGCACACACACACGCGCGCGCGCAAACACACACACACACACACACACACACACACACACACACACACACACACACACACACACACACACACACACACACACACACACACACTCTTGAACAAACCTATAAAATCCAGGGATGCATAATTAATGTTGCTTTTGCCACGCAGACCAGGGAAGCTATCAAAAGAATTTTCCTGGAGGGGGCGGGGTCCGAGGTCTGACTCCATAGTGTGCACATTGATAGCATGGAGTGAAACATGAAAGTCTGCAAAACTGATTAGAGTCAAAAACACAGAAATGCTGGAGGAACTCAGCAGGTCTTGTAGCGTCCAAAGGAGGTAAAGATGTAGAACCAAATGCGTGCTCAATGTTCACATTTAAGAAAAATTTGGACTAGCACAAGGACAGGGGAGGTTTGTGGAGGGCTATGGACGGGGTGCAGGTCAGTGGGATGAGGCTAGAAGGGCCAAAGGGCCTGTTTATGTGCTGTGGTGATCTATGGTTCTGTAGTTCTAAGAACACATATTGTAACACACAAGACCTTAAGATATAGGAGCAGAAATAGGCCATTCAGCTCATTGAGTCTGCTCCACCATTCAATCATGAGATGATCCATTTTCCCACTCAATCCCATTGCCCATAACCTTTGATGCCTTGGCTAATCAATAACCTGTCAATATCTGTCTTAAACACACCCAATGACCTGATCTCCATAACCACCTGTGGCAACAAATTCCATAGGTTTATCGGAAGCTGGAGAAGTCATTGTTAATACCATCTGGTTGGAGGAGAGTGCTACTCTCTTCATCCCCTCTCATCCAGGAAGAAGATTCCCGAGTGTGAGATCACGCAACACCAGTTTCAAGGCCAGTTTCTCTTCTGCTGTTATCAAACTCCCGAATGAATCTGATCCTTGTTAAGTTATGTTGCCTTTCCTCTATACCAGTGGTTCTCAACCTTTCTTTTTTCCACTCCCATACCACTTTAAGTATTTCCTATGCCACAGGTGATGAGAAAGGGATTGCTTAAGTAGCATGTGGTTTGAAAGAAAAAGTTTGGAAACCACTGATTTAATCGTCCTTCATTGACTCATTATGTGCAGGGTTTCAGAACTCCAAAGGAAATGGGCCAAGGACAAATTTTCTCAAGCCAAATATTTCAGTAACAATTGGGTCTAGAGCAGTGATTCTCAACCTTCCCTTCCCACTCACGTCCCACCTTAACCAATCCCTTACTGATCACAGGGATAGGGATGACTTAAAGTGGGATGTGAGTGGAAAGAAAAAATGTTGAGAACCACTGCTCTATACCAACCAAGCTCTCTCTCTATAACTTGGTCCTCTATATTGTGGTTTCACAGCTGTACTACGTGTGGGATGTCTAGCTGGACTGCTCGTGAAATGAGCTCTACCACTGCATCTTGGTGAACTTGACACTAAACCTGAACTTGAGCTAATAGAAGATAATCTACTGTTCTTCACAGAACAATATTTTAAGAAATACAGGGAGGCTTTACTTTGTAAGATGCAGGATTGGCTTGTCCACAAGAAGGCAAAAAGTAGTTGTAGATGGTTTGTATTCTACATGGAGGGACCAGTGGTGCTCCACAGGGATCTGTCCTGCGACCCCCTCCTCTTTCTAATTTATATTTTTTGGGAGTCACTATCTCGGAGGATCTTTCCTGGACCCAACACATTAATGGCATTGTGAAGAAAGCACATCAGCGCCTCGACTTCCTCAGATGTTTGCAGAGGTTCAGTATGACATTGGAAACCGTTGGCAAATTTCTACAGAGATATGGGGGAAAGTGTGGTGACTGGCTGCATCACGGTCTGGTATGGGGACACCAATACCCCCGAGCGTAAAACCTTGTAGTGAGCACAGCCCAGGACATCGCAGGCAAAACCCTCCTCACCATCGAGAACATCGATGGAGAACGCTGCCGTTGGCCAGCAGCAATGATCATCAAGGATCCACACCATCCGGCACTTGCTCTGTTCTCACTGCTGCCATTAGGAAAGAGGTGTAGATGCCACAAGACTCACACCCCCAGGTTCAGGAACAGCTCCTACCCCTCCTCAATGACAAACTCAATCAGGGACTCATTTATGGACCCTTGCTTGTGCACTTTATTGTTTGCTTTCTTTCCTCGATGTAGTGCAGTCAGTTTGTTTACATTCTGCGGTGATATGTTTCCTCCATTGTATATAGCTTTGATTGGCATGGAGCTGGCCTGCCCACAGGTGACTCTTACCCTGTGACTCCTCTCCCGTGGTCCTGAGCCATAAAGGTTGAGCCATTTCTATCCTGGGATCGGGGCCAGCAAGGCTCTTCTGTGTATTAAATTGTTGGGCATTACCAGTAACCACAGAGACAAGTTGAGGGAATGATCGGCTTAAAACACAGAGGAACCTTGCTGGCCCCGATCCCAGGATAGAAATGGCGGCAAGGGAAAGGTGGCTCAACCTTTATGGCCCAGGACCATGGGGGAGGAGTCATAAGGTATGTGTATATGGAGCTGGGCGGACCAGCTCCATATACACAACCGACAATGATAACTATATACAATGGAGGAAACATCACCACACATTCGTTTATTTGTTCACATGTGAATAATGTGTACAGTTTTTTTTTTGCACTACCAATAGGGGGTGATTCTGCCTCACCTGAAGGAAGAGGAATCTCAGGGTTGTGCGTGATGTCGTGTATGTACTCTGAGAATGAATCTGAAATCTGTAGATCTATGTCCTCCAACAGTGATAGCTGTTTTGTTCATGTGCAGGGTATAAGTCTTCAGGACAGAGCCAGTGCTTGTTCCTATTGGCCATTGAACCTCTTGCATTGCTCAGCAATGTAGATGTGTCTAAATGAACCAGGTGGCCACTCTCATTGACACCAGCATTTGAATCCCAATTTCATCGTCATTCAGGTGCCTTGCCTTTCGGTGTCTCTCCATCCATCACGGTCTCCAACCCTCCAGTATTTAGACATTGCCTTCCCTGTTTCTAACCACGTTAATCCATCGATCTTTTTCATTCTCTGTCTGCCTCTGATTCCTTTCCCTTCCAGCTTTCCAGTTGTAACTAAACGTTCTAATGTATCTCTTCACATGAAGTGTCCAAAGAGTTTTGATTGGTGTTTTCTGTTTCTTTTAAGTCATGTGCATTTTGTTTTCATTCTTTGATAAAGTTCGCTTGCTGTCCGTCCGTCTATGATGAGCACGGCATTCTTCTGAGAACCCATTTCTCTGCTGCTTTGATTCTTTTCTCCATTGCATTTGTGATGGTCCGTGACTCGCAGCCAGACATCAGGGTAGGAAGAACTTAGCAGCTGAGAGTTTGAAGGCAGACACCAGTGCTATTTTCTTGTTCGTTAGGATGCTTCTCGTTTCTATAAATGCTGTTCTTGCCTTCGCTAGTCTTGCTTTTATGTATATCTTGCATTTGCCATCAGATCCAAGGTACTTGAAGTTGTGAACTTGTTTCAGGATTTCATTTCCCAAAATGATCTTACAATTTAGAATATCAGGTTTCTTTGATATTACCATTACTTCAGTGTTTTTTTTCTTTTTCTTTTGCTCTCTGTGTTGATGGTAGATACTGTGACAGAATATAGATATGTTTTTGGGAGATAAATTAAGGCAGGTTTGTTAAAGTAGGTCACATACAAACACTTCAAAACAGATCGTATTTAAAATATTGGAGCTCTGCTCATGCTAGACGTGTCAGGACCAACAGTCTTTGCAAAAGCTTTGGAGAGTGCCCAAGAGACTTCTTCTGTTGTTTACAAAAGAAAACAGATGAAAGAGCTTGTTGAAGCCACATTCTGTCTGGAGGGGAACTTGCTGTTCTAAGAGGGTCATGTCGTTTTGCAAGCAGAGAGAGTCAAACAGGCTTTTTCTGTGTGTGTGTGTGTGTGTGTGTGTGTGTGTGTGTGTGTGTGTGTGTGTGTGTGTGTGTGTGTGTGTGTGTGTGTGTGTGCGTGTGTGTGTGCGCGTGTGTGTGTGACGGAGAGAGAGAGAGAGAAGTTCTTCAGTGATACAGTCGGCAGCAGCAGCAGGGACTGGAACAGGACAAGCTGGCAAGCTTGTGGAAAACCACATTTAGAAGCCGGGTTGTGAGTACTTAGTTCAGCCTGGTCAAAGCCCTTGTGATTCATGCAAGAGGAGAGGCCTGGCTGTCTAATGTTTCACTTGGAATAAGAGAAACGAAAAAAACACTCAGTGGTGACCTGAAAGAAGGAGGTTATCATCTGGAGGGGGTAAGTTTCTTCGGCAAGACACTGAACTGGCTGATTTAAAAAAGAAATCATTTGTGGTCGTCCAGCATATAACAAATCTCTCTCTCTGAAAACTGACAAGAACCTTCCTGAGCGGTAACCATTTATCTTACAAGCACCAAAGCTTAACTTTATAAATGTTAAATTCTGTGCACAGTGAACTTGGAGGTATGAGAAGTGAGAATGGACTGTGAATCAAAGAACTCTTCGGAACTTACACACATGTGCGCTTAGAATTAGAAGGGGGTTAAGATAGGTTAGATAAGTCAATAGTGATGTTAATGTGTGATTCTGTTTTCATGTTTAAAGATAATTAAAAGCAACTTTGTTTAAGTAACCATTTATCTTGGTGAATATCTATTGCTGCTGGGTTTTGGGGTCCTCTGGGCTCGTAGCAGTACTAATTTTTCTGTAAATTTACTTCACTGTTTGCAACCAATATTGCATAGCAGTGGCTGTTGACATTGTGTTCTCCTATACTTATTTCAGGTAGGTCTTTCATGGGTCTCTTTTCACTGTACTGGGAGAATCCATATTTACTGGTGCTTAATTTTGCCGTCTTGCTTTCTTTCTTTGGCTTGGCTTCGCGGACGAAGATTTATGGAGGGGTAATGTCCACGTCAGCTGCAGGCTCGTTTGTGGCTGACAAGTCCGATGTGGGACAGGCAGACACGGTTGCAGCGGTTGCAGGGGAAAATTGGTTGGTTGGGGTTGGGAGCTGGGTTTTTTCTCCTTTGTCTTTTGTCAGTGAGGTGGGCTCTGCGGTCTTCTTCAAAGGAGGTTGCTGCCCGCCGAACTGTGAGGCGCCAAGATGCACGGTTTGAGGCGATATCAGCCCACTGGCAGTGGTCAATGCGGCAGGCACCAAGAGATTTCTTCAGGCAGTCCTTGTACCTCTTCTTTGGTGCACCTCTGTCACGGTGGCCAGTGGAGAGCTCGCCATATAACACGATTTTGGGAAGGCGATGGACCTCCATTCTGGAGACGTGACCTGCCCAGCGCAGTTGGATCTTCAGCAGCGTGGAATTGAAATTCATCTCTCCAGATCAGTTAACTAGACATTTGATTATTGGCCTGAACAGATAATAACAGGAATGTTTTGCCTTGCAATATCTCGAGAGTTCCAGCAGCAAATTGGGAAGCAGGTTAAGGTGTGTCCCACACTCTTCTCCCCCAGAAGGGGCAGGAGTAAGGGGGTACGAGGATTGTTTTCACCCGGTGGGGTGGGAGTGGGGGCATTGTGATGGAATCTGAGGGATGGTGGAGACAGAGGCACCCGGAGCCACCAAAATAGTGCTATTAAAATGTCACTTTTTTTCTTGCTCCCACTGTAACTTTGTCTGTACGTGTGTCACTTTTGGTTGTGTGTTTGCATGTTTTTGCACCAATGTTTCATCAGGTTGCACTTGCACAATCAGATGAGAAATAAACTTGAACCAACTGAACATTTAATTATCTATCTATCCTTTATGTTATCTTTCCACGCCGGGATAATTGGAGGTAAGAACAGGAAAGAGGACTATTATCTGAATGATATCTGTTTAGGAAAAGGGGAGATGCAGTGAGACTTGGGTGCTGTTGTGCATCAGTCATTGAAAGTGGGCTTGCAGGTGCAGCAGGCGGTGAGGAAGACGAATGCTATATTGGCATTCATAACAAGAGGATTTGAGTCCAGGAGGACAGAGATCCTGTTGTAGCTGTACAGGGCCTTGGTAAGACCACAACTGCAGGCAGTTTTGCTCTCCTTATCTGAGGAAAGACATCCTTGCCATGGAGGAGCTGCAGAGAAGGTTCACTAGGCTGATACCAGGGATGGAAGGACTTGCATATGAAGAAAGGTTGGACAGACTAGGCTTGTATTCTCTGGAATTTAGAAGATTGAGGGGGGATCTTATAGAAATATATAAAATTCTTAAGGGTTTAGGCAGACTAGATGCAGGAAGGTTGTTTCCAATGCTGGGAAAAACCAGAACCAGGGGTCACAGTTTAAGGATAAGGGTAAGTTTTTTAGGACTGAGATGAGGAAAAATTTCTTCTCTCAGAGGGTGGTGGATCTGTGGAATTCTTTGCCACAGGAAGTAGTTGAGGCCAGTTCCTTGTCAATATTTAAGAGTAGGTTAGATTTGAATCAAGGCATATGGGGAGAAGGCAGAAACTGGGTACTGATCAGCCATGATCATATTGAATGGCAGTGTAGGCTTGAAGTGCCAAATGGCCTACTCATGCACCTATTTTTCTGTTTCGAAGTTTCTAATATCTACTAATATAGATTGCGCACCTTATGTAAGAATTCTGATGCAGGGGTACATTATCCGTCAAACGGGAAGGCAGAGTCCATAGGTTTTTAAAAAAATTTAGATGATGCAGCTCGGTATCAGGCCATTCTGGCACATGAGCCCATGTTGTCCAAATGCACCAATCAACCTACAAACTGCATACATTTTGAAGGGTGGGAGGAAACCAGAGCACCCAGAGGAAACCCACACTGACTAGGGGAGTATGTACAAACTCCTTACATTTGGAGTAAGGAGATTATGCATTACTCCAATCTGGATTATATGCACCAAATTTAAACCCGGTGCTGCTTATCATTATGCTAACATGCCTCCTGAGTAGCAGGACTGACACAGAGAATAGATAAATCCATAGATCTTTCAAGGTGGCCACGCAGGTTGATAGGGTAGTTAGGAAGGCTAATGATATGCTGACCTTCATTAGTCAGGGGATTGAGTTCAAGAGCCGTGAGGTAATGTTGCAGTTCTATAAAACTCTGGTGAGACCACACTTGGAGTTCAGTTCTGGTCACCTCATTACAGGAAGGATGTGGAAGCTATGGAGAGGGTACAAAGGGGATTTATCAGGATGTTGCTTGGATTGGATAAGGTGCCTTATGAGGCAAGGTTAACAGAGCTACGGCTTTTTTCTTTGGAGTGAAGAACGATGAGAGGTGACTCTTTGGAGGCCGACAAGATTATGAGAGGCATCGATAGGGTGGACAGCCAGCGCCTGTTTCCCGAGGAAACCATAGTAAACACCGGATGACATCTGTATAAGGCAGGGGAGAAACGTTTAGGGGAGACGTCACGGTTAAGATTTTTACACAGAGCATGGAGAGTGCCTGCAATGCCCTGTCAGGGGTGCTGGTGCAGGCTGAAGAAACGTGGATATTTAAAAGATTCTGAGGCAGATGGATGCAAAAAAATTAAAGGGTTATGCATGTGCGTTAGAGAAGATTTAGAGTGTTGAGTAGGTTTATATAGGTTGGCACAACATCGTGGACTGAAGGGCCTGTACTGTGCTGTAATATTCCATGTTCTAAACTCTATAATTTTCTATCTAGATTAGTACAGATAAAACAAAACATGTAGGAATATCTTCCCAGATCAGGCCACATCAGTGGAAAAGGCCTGCATGGATTTATTCTGTCTGTCTGTCTGTTCTTGCATGATGAGACGTTACAGTGTAATCTCATCTTCATGATTTCCCTGTTTTCATGGTTGGATACATTAGCTTTTCCGCCTGTCAGAGATATTGAAGATCTGAGGGCAGAGGTTAAAGGTGAGAAGTTAAAGGTTCAGAGGGCACATGAGAAGGAGCCTTTTCCGACATAATCTGTTTGGAATTGAGAATCCAGCGATCGAGGGAATGCTGGAGATAATGATTCTCACAGAAGTGAGCTGACCGGCTACATCATGGCCTGGTACGGGGACACCAATAACGCTGAGTGGAAAGCCCTGCAAAAGGTAATGGGCACAGCCCAGGGCCTCATGGGCAAAACCCTCCCCATCGAGAACATCTGCAGGAAAGGCTGCCGTCGGAGAGCAGCAGCAATCATCAAGGATCCACACCAACCAGCACACACTCTGTTCTCGTTGCTGCCATCAGGAAAGAGGTCTAGGCACCACAAAACTCTCACCACCAGGTTCAGGAACAGCTGCTACCCCTCCACCATCAGACTCCTCAACATCAAACTCAACCAGGGACTCATACTGGTGCACTTTATTGATTTTTTTCCTCTCTGTATTGAACAATCAGTTTGTTTGGATTTCATTTTTTTGTTTACATGTGTACGTTGAGTATTTTTTTCACAATCCATAGGACGCACAGGTATATCATGGAGAACATTCTGGGTGGTGTCTGGTACAGAGGTGCCAGAGTTAACAACTCCAGAGGGTTGTTAACTCGGCCTGCGACATCACAGGCACCAGACTTCACTCCATCGAGAACATTACATAAGGAGGTGTCTTAAGAAAGCAGCCTCGATCCTCAAAGATCCCCACCTCCCAGACCATGCCTTCTTCACTCTGCTACCATTGGGGAAAAGGTACAGGATCCTAAAGACAAGCCCTCAGCGGCACAAGGACAGTTTTTTCACATCTCCCATCCGATTCCTGAATGATCAATGAACCACAGACACTGCCTTACTTTGATTTTTCATGCAATATTTTTATTTATTTTTGTAAGGTGGTTTATATAAATGTTTGCACTGTGATACTGCCACAAAAAAAACTGAATTTGGTGACTTGTTCACAAGAATAAATTCTGAATCTGATTCTGAAATGGTAATTCTGCCTCGTCTGCAGGGAAAAGAGCCTCGTGTACTCTGACAACAATCCTGAAATCTGGATGAGCATTCAAGAGACCCAGTGCTGCCGAATGAGGTCAGCATCGAAAGGAAGGGCTGAAGGGCCGATTTCTGCACTGTGTGACTCTTTAACTCTGGGGCCAGAGCACCAAAACATCGCTAAGAAAATAGATCCCTGTCAGAAGTATTTGGAGAATGGTTGTGCGCTTAAATATGAAAAATGGACAATGACAGTTTGAATCATGTTGATGTAAAGAAAGGCACACAAATTGTTTCATTTAAGGACGAATAGTTTTCCATTTCAGCTCTTAAAACTAAATAAACAGCTGCCTTGTTTTGAGGGTTAATGTGTCTGCCAAGTCCCCAGTCAGAGGGCACACGGCTACGTGTATTATGATCTTCTCACATTACCTTGAACTTTGAGGTTTGGACTTTCTTTTAAAACTTCAGATTAATCTTCCCTTGAAGCACCGTGTAATCCTCCACTGCCTGAACCATTAAATTCCTGTAAGACTCCAGACATTTTGCGTTCTTTCTTGCTCAGGAGACGAGGCAAGAGGTTATCCCCCAGAGACGGAGGGGCGTACCAGGGACGGCGGAGGTGGCCGGGGAAGGGAAATCCATGGCTGGGCGGGGACTCGAAGGGACGCAAAGGCCCATGCCGTACACGCCGGGTCTTGAGTCAGCCCGACAGGTACTCTTGGGGTCTTCTTCCCAGGGGTCAGAGGGCACCCCAAGGCAAACAATGATGATAAATGAGCAGATTCAGCTTTTGTTTCATCTCCAGAAGCCTGGGTTCTGTGAGTAATTACAAGAATGATGTCCAGTCAGCCATTGAGATATGGAGGCTGGTCCTTCCCGAGGCTGCGGTTCAACTGGGCTGATTGCTTTGCAAATGAAGATCTTTCAATCTGGACGTCGAAGCCTCGAGTTTCAAATAAACTGCCTCAGTGAGTGACAGGTGAAATTCGGCTCATATTAAACCGGATCTCAGCAAGTACCGCAGTGCAAACACAAATCCCTCCAGGATTGGGGCAGGACTGTTCTCTTACTGCCAGGCACTGCACACAGGGCAGAGGTAATGTGGTTGCCAGCACTCCATAACGTGCATTAAACAAAAAAGTCTGCAGAGGCTGGGGTCGTATGCAATGCACAAGCTCAGTGGGTCACGCAGCAGCCAGAGGAATCTTACCGAGAGAGGGGTGGGTGCCTGAAATGTATTGTCAGGGGTGGTGGCAGAGGATGGTACAATAGGGACATTTTTAATTTAAATGTAGACATACAGCACGGTAACAGGCCCTTTTGGCCCACGAGCCCCTGCCGCCCAATTACACCTGATTGACTTACAATAACTGGTACGTTTTTGAATGGTGGGAGGAAACTGGAGACCCCGGAGGAAACCCACACAGACATGGGGAGAATGTACATTCTCCTTACAGACAGTGTGAGATTCGAACCCCAGTCCCGATCACTGGCGCTATAACAGCTTTGTGCAAACCATGGCGTCCTTTAAAAGATTCTTATACAGGCACATGGATGCAGGAAAAATAGAGAGATATGGGTTTGAAGTAATGAAGGTTAAGACTGTTATATAGGTCAGCACACCATTGTGGGCCGAAGGGCATGTACTGTGCTCTAATGTTCTATGCCAGTGTTCTATACATTTTTTTTCCACTCACATGGCACTTTAAGTAATCCCTTACTAACCACAGAGCACTGTTTCGTACTCAGAGAGCAGCAATAGAAAATTAACCAAGACAGTGTTAAATTTAAAATAATATTTTTATTATTAATTACAAATAATATAACACCTTAACTAACTTATCTAACTTAAACCCCAACAATGTGCAAATATGCAAGTGAGTGAATGTGTGTGTGTGTGTGTGTGTGTGTGTGTGTGTGTGTGTGTGTGTGTTTGTGTGTGTGTGTGTGTGTGTGTGTGTGTGTGAGTGTGTGTGTGTGAGTGTGTGTGTGTGTGTGTGTGGGCATGTGTGTGTGAGTGTGTGGGTGCACATGTGTGTGTGTGAGTGTGTGTGTGTGTGTGTGTGTGTGTGTGTGTGAGTGTGTGTGCATGTGTGTGTGTGAGTGTGTGGGTGTTCATGTGTGTGTCTGTGAGCTTGTGCCTGTGTGTGGGTGTGTGTGTAAGTGTGTATATATGTGTGTGACTGTCTGTGTGTGTGTATGTGTGTGTGTGTGTGTGGGTGGGTGTGTGCGTGTGGAAATACCCTAAGCTATTGTAGCTTAGGTTTAATTCTGGAACGTCAGTTCAAACTTTAGTCTCAGAAAATCCAGTGTTGACACACAGGCTTTAAATTGATCAAAGAAGTAACCATGGAGTAGATGGGAGAGACCGACCGGGGTGACAGGCTGTTGTAAACTCACAAAATCCTTGTCAAGTTGCTTCCAAAGAAATGCCCTTTTCAGACAAGCGGCAATCAAAACTCCCCTTTTCTTGGCAAAGGGGACACGAAGTGAGTGATTTTCACAAAGCTTTGTGTTGTGGATCAGCTGTTCAAAGTGACCTTCCCAAATGATCTCCTAATTAGTGTGGTACACTAATCCCCCTTCAAAAGTGACCCTTCCATTGGCCATGGTGGGGTACACTCATTCTCCTCACAGAGAGAAATCAGATGACATGAGGCTCCTTCAGCACAGTATCCATTCAAAGAGAAGCTTCTCCAAGTGCTGTTTCCTTCAAATGGCCCCTCATCAAACAGTGCACTGTTTCTGTAACATGCTGGTCACGGGGTTTCTGCACCTGTGTTTTCCAGGGCCTTCCTCTAACTTCAGAAGTAGTGAATTTGAGTATACACTGTCCCAAGCCTGTCAGCCTACAGTCAGTCTTCAATGCTGGCAGGGCTCGCAGCTTGATTTGTTCTCTTAAAGTAACAGTCTCACTCAAATAAAAATGAACTGGGAGCATCGGGTGCCATGGGTGCTCTGTAGTTAGTAAGGGATTACTTAAGGTGGTATGTAAGTGGAAAAGAAAGGTTAAGAACCTCTGTTCCTTGCTCTATGTTCCAAAGGGTAACTAAGAAACACACAAAACTCAGCAGGTCAAACAGTGCCTTTATGTAGCAAAGGTGAAGATACATCACCAACGTTTCGGGCTGGAGCCCTTCATCAAGGTGTGGGGGAACATGAAAGATATCTGAACAAAAGGGAGAAGGGGAGGGGGGTTTTGAAGGTGGGAGATAATAGATGGAAGGGGGTCACTGTAGTGGGGGGTGGAGAGCCCAGGCTAGGTGGAGAGAGAAAGGAAGTAGGAAGTGGAATAACTAGTTAAAGGGGTGGGGGTTGGGGTTTGGGTTTGGGATAGGGTGATTAGTGGAATGCAGTTAACTCAATATCCATGCCCTAGGGATGGAGGGGGTCCAGATGAAAAATGAGGTGTTGTTCCTCCAATCTGCAGGTGGTCAGGGCGGGGTAATGTGAAAGGCCAGGAACAGACATTTGAGTTGAGAGTGTGACAGAATTGAAATGGTTGGCTACGGGGAGGTCATTATTGTTGCGGATGGAGAGGAGGTGCTGGGCGAAGTGATCTCCTAATCTGCAACCAGTTTCTCCGATGTAGAGAAGGCCACAGAGGGTGCACCGGATGCAGTAAGTGAGTTCTTTGGAGGTACAGGTGAAATGGTGCTTCACCTGAAAGGTTTGTTTGGGAGCTTGGACCGTGTTGAGTGAGGTGGTGTGGGTGCAGGTATTGCATCTCCTACGACCACAGTGGAAGGTGCCGGGGGTGGGGGGGGGGGGACGATGGGTGGGGAGGGAAGAGTGCACAAGGGATTCATGAAGGGAGTGATCCCTGTGGAAGGCTGAGAGGGGAGGAGAGAGAAAAAATGCATCTGGTGGTGGTGTCCTGCAGTATGTTTTGGTCCTGGATCCTTCCTCAGGTCATCCAGGGCCCAGGCCCGAACGTTGTTTACTCTTTACTTTCTCTGGATGTTGCGTGACCTGCTGAGTTTCCTGGGGCACCAGAGAATATTGTTTTAAGGTGAGAGGAGGAAAGTTCAGGGGGATATCAAAAGTAGGTTTTTTAACTCAGAAAGTAATGGGTGCCTGGAATTCATGCCTGGGGTCGTGGTGAAGGCTAATGCAACTGGCATATTCAAAACACGGGAACATGGATATAAGAAAAATAACAAGTATGGGCTGTGAGATGGGGAAATATTAGCCTATTGTGGAGGAAGTATCCATAGGGCCTGCACCGTGCTCTAATGTTCCATGTCCTATGTTTTAAAATTTAGACATACCACACAGTAACAGGCCATTTCGGCCCACGAGCCCGTGCCGCCCAATTAACCTACAACCTCCAGTGCATTTTGAACAGTGGGAGGCAAATGGAGCCCCCGGGGAAAATGCATGCAGACATGAGGAGAACGTGCAAACTCCTTACAGGGAGTGCGGGATTTGAACCTCAGTCTGAATTGCTGACGCTGTGAAGGTGATGCGCTAATCCACCTTCACGTTTACTCCAGCACATTGTATATTGCATATATATAAAATGCACCCTGTTTTACAGGGCTAGGCCCAAGGACATCACTTTTCTGTGAAGAATACACAGAAGTGCTGGAAAAGCTCAGTAGGTCCCTACAGCATCCATAAGATGTAAAGATGTATAACCAATGTTTCGGGCCTAAGCCCTTCATACATTGTGGGACCTGCTGCGTTTCTCCAGCAGACGTGCTTTTACTACAATCTCAGTGCCTGCAGACTCTCTATAAAGAGCTGAGATGAAAAGAAAAAGTATTCTCCATGGGCTCCTGTGACAGAGTATATGGATATGATTTTGGGAGATAAATTGGGGAAAGGTTTGTTAGAGTAGGTCACATACAAACACTTTAAAACAGATCTTATTTGAAAGACTGGAGCTCTGCTACTGCTAGACATGTCAGGGCTACAACTTTTGCAAGAGCTTTGGAGAGTGTTGAAGAGAGTTCACTAATAGCTTGTTGTTTACTAAAAGCAACAGATGAAAGTGCTTGTCGGAGCCGCTTCTGTCTAGAGCAGTTCTAGGAGGTTCATGTGGTTTGGAAAGCAGAGAGAGCTAAACAGGCTTTTTCTGAGAGAGAGAGAGAGAGAGAGAGAGAGAGAGAGAGAGAGAGAGAGAGAGAGAGAGAGAGAAAGAGGATAGGAGAGGACTGGCTGTCTAATGTTTTACCTGGAATAAAATAAACAAAAAGGAACTCTGTGGTGACCTGAAAGAAAGAGGTTATTATCTGGAGAACCCTGAAGCGGCAAGTTTCTTCAGCAAGACACTGAAGTGTCTGATTAAAAAGGAATTAGTTGTGGATATCCTGGACCAACAAATCTTTCTAAAACCGACAAGAACCTTCCTGAGTGATAACCATTTATCTTTCAAGCATCAAAGCCTGGTGAACTTTATAAATGTTAAATTCTGTGCACCGTATAAGAATTGCCTGTAGCCAGTGAACTTGGAGGAATGATAAGTGAGATTGGACTATGAATCAAAGAACATTTCTGAGCTTACACTCACATTACATACATGTGCACTTAGAATTAGAAGGGGATTAAGTTACGTTAAGTAAGTCAATAATGGTAAGTTAAAGTTTGATTCTATTTTCATGTTTAAAGATAATTAAAAACAACTTTTGTTTAAGTAACCATTTGTCTTGGTGAATATCTATTGCTGCTGGGTTTTGGGGTCCTCTGGGCCCAACTCACTAAAACAGTGGATTGGCTCTGTCGACTTAATAATATCTTAACTGACGCAATGAGCAATTCTTTGTTCCAGATCACTATTGAGGGAATAAGTCGGGAAGGTATGGCTGACTTCTGTACACTCATCATCTGTACAGGCAATCCCCGGGTTACAAACGCCTGACTTACAGAAAATTCGTACTTATGAACAGACTATGCGTGGCTTCAGCGGTTCGACAGCTCAAGGAAGGAGAACGTCATCTGCCATTTTAAGTCAGATAATGGTTATTTACCCTTGTAACCATGCCTCCAAAGTGTAAACATGATGCAAGGAAAGCTCTGAACAAACCTCCCTTGATGCCTACTTCAAGAAATTGGACCAACTGATGCTAAATAAGAACTGTGTGTACCTATTCCGACTTATCTACAAATTCAACTTAAAGACAGACTGAGGAACGGATCTCATCCGTAACCCAGGGAATGCCTATAATCTGTTTTGTGGGATGTGACACACACAGCCATCGTCCTACCCTGCAGATTCAGCTCCTTTCTCCAAAGGGAGTTCTGTGAGAGTCTCTCTCACCACTCCCCCTCTGCACTCCCTGCTGCTCTCAAGCTGTACAAATCATGGCTATGGCCTGAATTATCAGTTATATACTGTGTTCCTCCAGTTACTGCAACCCCAGCGTCTGCGGGCGTGTAGAGTCTCGCTTCAGCCTCAGGCGCGCGCTCCCTCCAGGGAGATCCTTGCCATTTTTGGTATCAGGAGGAGACACACTTGCCACAGCAGGGCCAGCCACCAACGTGCTCTTGTCGCCATGTTATTTATCTGGCTGGACCATCTAATGGGTTTAATGTCCTGTGTATCGTATAATATGGATGCAACTGCAATTCTTTCTTGTTGTTGTTGAACAGCTATTTAATTACGCCTTCATATTGTAGAACAGCACTGAGAGGCAATGGACCCACTGGTCTTCAATTCATTAGACACAGGAGGAGAAATAGACCATTCAGCCCATCAAGTCAGCCCTGCCATTTAATCATGAGCTGATCCATCTTCCCACTCAGCTCTACTGAGCAGCTTTTTCTGCATAACCTTTGATGCCCTAGTTAAACAAGAGCCTATCAATCTCTGCCTTAAATCCACCCAATGACCTGGCCTCCACAAACTGCCTGTGGTAACAAATTCCACGGATTCACCACACTCTGGCTGAAGAAATTCCTCTTTATCTCTGTCCTAAGAAAACAGTATCTTTTTCTGAAGAAATTGAACTGTTACAAGATAGATGCAGCACACGAGCATTCTGGAGAAACTCGGCAGGTCACACAGCATCCACAAGATGTAAAGGGTCACCAACACTTCAGGCCTGAGCCCTTCATCAAGGTATGAGCAAAACACAGGCAGGTGCCTGAATAAAAAGCTAGGGTAGGGAGGTGAGGGAGGGAGGAGGGAGGCAAGGGCAAGGGGAGGAGTACAGGCTGACAGGTAAGAGGTCATAGTTGGATGCAGGTGGGAGGGTGGAAGGGAAAAATGTTGAGGTGGTAGGGGAAGGGGGTGGGGAGCTGGAGAGTGGGGAAAGAGCAAGACCAGGGGAGAGAGTTCATGGACTTTGGAGAAGTCTGGCTGGAATATGCTGAGACAGAATATAAAGTGATGTTCTTCCAATTTGCAGGTGGTGAACACAAAAGACAGTATATATTCACAATTGCCATCAAGCAGGGAAATAAAGTGGTGATACAACAGTACTGACGGGTTCCTGACGAAGTAAAGGCACTGGTAGATTTTCTTGGCCATTGTGGTTGGTCTAGGACAGATCGTTGGAGATGTTTTCCCCAGCAACTTGAGGTGATTAGTGGAGTTGAGGGTGGGCATGGGCTTGCTTGCCATTGTGGTTGGTTTAAGTCAGGAGATATTCACCTGGGCGTTCTTTAAGGCTACCTAGACGGTCTAAATTTGAAATTTTACTTATTGATGGCGGTAAGACAGGATTTATATCTGAAATTTATATCTTTATAACAGAATAAAGTGCTTAAACCAGATGTTTATAAATCTAGAATGAAGTGGGAAAAAGATTTGGCGGAATCTATTTCTCAGGAAGATTGGATGTGAGGACAGTACGACTAAAATTGTCAATGTAAGGTATAGATTGGCTCATTATAATTTCATCCATCAATTATATTTGATTCTGGAGAAATTAAGGAAATATAAATATATTTCTGATTTATGTTTTAGATGCCACAAGAAAATGGGTTCGTTTTTTACATTCAGTTTCATTATGTGAGACAATTAAACATTGTTGGAATACATAAGGAATTTTTGGAGGTTATGTTTAAATTTAAAATTTTTCTTGACCCTATGATATTTTTAATGGGCTATATTAAAAAATTGAGTTAGCAATAAATAAATTTCAAATTGCTTTTTTGAGATTGGCTTTAGCTGTAGCTAGGAAATGTCTTGCAATTACTTGGAAAAATGAGACTAATTTGAATATTTAAAGATGAGATCTTGCATTCCTTTGGAAAAAATAACATATATGAAATAATTATACCTTTTTTGTTAAAACTTGGAGCCTGTATATGAATATATCCAATTTAATCATTAACATCTTTTATCCCATACCTCGATGGTGTTGACCCAAACCATGGCAAATAACTATTAGCTGATCTCCTCTTTTCCTTTTTTCTTTCTCTTGGGATAGTTTGGGGGGGGGGGAGGGTGCGATTGGGAGGTGGAGGAAGTCACATGGGATAAAATATTATGTTTTGGCTTGTATTTCGTTGTTTGATTTATTATGATTCATAAATAAAATTTTCAAAAATACAAAGGAGATATTCACCTCAGGATTTTGTACCCCGCCAGGGTATAATGGCCGACGTGTGATCCATCCACAGAATGTTGGATGCAGGCTGCTCCCATAGAACCTCTGCAGCCCCCAACCTCTCCTGCCTTTGTCCTTGGCAGGAGGCACTCGGGAACAGCTCTCCCCCCAACCACAAATGACATCTCATCCAGACTTGGAACAACGCTGCCAATCCTTCGTCATCACTGGAACTAAATGCTGTAACTCCCATCCCAAAAGCCACATGGGAGATCCTTCACCAGAGGGAC
Source organism: Narcine bancroftii (assembly GCF_036971445.1). NCBI lineage: Eukaryota > Metazoa > Chordata > Chondrichthyes > Torpediniformes > Narcinidae > Narcine > Narcine bancroftii. The sequence continues at coordinate 7,914,867 of NC_091471.1, forward strand.
TGCAGCTTGCACTACCTGCTGGTGGTCGAGCCAGATACACTTATAACACTTAATAGACATTTAGACAGGCACTTGAATTGGCAAAGTGTGGCCAACTGTGATCAGTAGATGGATAAAGTCAGCATGAATGTGATGGGCCAAAAAGCCTGTTTCAGTCTTATATAACTCTATGAATCACCATCACCATCTCAAGGACAAGATTCTGGCCTTGGTAAGGATATCCAGGTCACAAAAGTCAATATCAAGGTTCAACGTTCCTTATATTGTCACACAATAATACATTAAAAATGTAACACATGAAATACTTTAACCTTTGACTGCTGTAAGGCAAACAAAGTGTCACCGTGAGCATTGCCCAGCTCCCCTTACAATTAGAGAACATAAGAACATAAGAAATAGGAGCAGGAGATGGCCATGTGGCTCATTGAGCCTGCTCTACCATCGAAACATTGGTGAATTCCAGAGTAGGTCCCTTGTAGTTGGAATCAGGGGAATATATAATGGGGAATAAGGAAATGGCAGACCAATTAAATTCATACTTTAGTTCTGTTTTTACAAGACAGGATACAAATAACCTCCCAAGGATGTTGGGAAACATAGAGACTAATGCAAGGGAGGAACTGAAAGGAATCAATATCTCTAAGGACATGGTCTTGGGGAAATTGAAAGGATTGAAGGCAGATAAATCCCAAGGGCCTGATAATCTACATCCTAGGGTACTTAAAGAAGTGGACATTCAGATAGCAGATGCTTTAAGAATTATTTTCCAGAACTCGATAGACTCAGGATCAGTACCCATGGATTGGAGGGTAGCTAATGTTACCCCACTATTTAAAAAGGGGGGTAGAGAAAAAGCGGGGAATTATAGGTCGGTGAGCCTTACATCAGTAGTGGGCAAAATGATGGAATCCATTATTAAGGATGTAATAGCGGAGCATATGACTAGCAGAGAAGGGATCGGACAGAGTCAACATGGATTTACAAAAGGTAAATCGTGCTTGACAAATCTATTGGAATTCTTTGAGATGGTGACAGGTAAAATAGATGGGGGAGAGCCAGTGGATGTGGTGTACCTGGACTTCCAAAAGGCCTTCGATAAGGTCCCGCATAAATGACTGGCTTCCAAAATCAAGGATCATGGGATTGGGGGCAAAGTATTGATGTGGATTGAGAACTGGCTGGCAGGTAAAAGAGAGAGAGTTGGGATAAATGGCTCGTTTTCTGAGTGGCAGGCGGTGACCAGTGGGGTGCCACAGGGATCTGTACTGGGACCCCAGCTGTTCACAATTTACATTAATGATCTGGATGAGGGGATTGGATGTAATATCTCCAAATTTGCAGATGACACTACGCTAGGAGGGGTTGTGTGCACGGAAGAGGGGGTCAGGAAGCTCCAGTGTGATTTGGATAAATTGGGGGACTGGGCAGATCCATGGCAAATGCACTACAATGTGGATAAATGTGAGGTTATCCACTTTGGTAATACAAACCGGAGGGCAGTTTACTATTTGAATGGCAATAGATTGGGAGATGGGGAAGTGCAGAGAGACCTAGGGGTTCTTGTGCACCAGTCACTGAAGGTGAGCATGCAGGTACAGCAGGCGGTTAAAAAGGTAAATGGTATGTTGGCCTTCATATCAAGAGGGTTTGAGTATAGGAACAAGGATACCTTACTGCAGCTGTACAGGGCCTTGGTGAGACCCCACCTGGAGTATTGTATGCAGTTTTGGTCACCTTATCTAAGGAAGGATGTTCTTGCAATGGAGGGAGTGCAGAGGCGATTCACCAGGCTGATACCTGGAATGGCAGGAATGACTTATGAGGAAAGATTGCACAAATTGGGATTGTACTCGCTGGAGTTTAGAAGATTGAGAGGGGATCTCATAGAGACCTATAAAATTCTGGCAGGACTGGACAGAATGGATGCAGATGGGATGTTTCCAAGGATGGGAAAATCCAGAACCCGGGGCCATGGTTTGAGGATAATAGGGAAACCATTTAGGACCGAGATGAGGAGGAATTTCTTGACCCAGAGGGTGCTGAATCTGTGGAATTCATTGCCACAGAGGGCAGTAGAGGCAGGTTCATTAAATATATTTGAGGGAATTAGATATATTTCTTCAGTACAAGGGAATTAGGGGTTACGGAGAGAAGGCGGGAACAGGGTACTGAACTTTAAGATCAGCCATGATCTCATTGAATGGCGGAGCAGGTTCGAAGGTCCGAATGACATACTCCTGCTCCTATCTTCTATGTTTCTATGAGATCATGGCTGATCCCCATGTCGCTTAATTCCCTTACTATGTAAAAATCTACCCAACGTGGTCTTAAATATATTTACTGAGGTTACCTCCACAGCTTCAATGGGCAACAAATTCCACAGATTCGCCACCCTCTGGGAAAAGCAGTTCCTCCTCATCTCCTTCCTAAATCTACTACCCTGAATCTCAAGGCTATGTCCCCTAGTTCTAGTCTCTCCTACCAAAGGAACCAAATATTTACCTCTATTTTATCTATGCCTTGTATGTTTCTGAAAGAAAGCCTCTCATTCTTCTAACAACCCCCGGTACAGTACGTTTCGAATAGTGGGAGGTAACCGGAGCTCCTGGGGAAAACCCGTGCAGACACAGGGAGAACATACAAACTCCTTACAGACAGCGCAAGTTTCGAATCCCAGTTCCGATTGCAGGCACTGTAACGGCATTGTGGTAACTGTGTTGTGGAGCCGAGGGATCCAGGAGTACCTTGAAAGTGGTGTTGCAGGTAGATAGGGTGGTCAAAAAAGACTTCCCACACATTGGCCTTCATCAGTCAGAGTATCGAGTCCAGAAGATGCAGTTGCGTAAGACATTGTTGAGGCCCCATTTGGAGCCTTGTGTTCAGCTTTGGTCACCGTGCAGTAGGAAAGGTGTTGTCTCGATGGAGAGGGTGCGGTGAAGATTCAAGAGGATGTGGCCACCTCCCAGGTCATGCCCTTTCCACTCTGCTACCATTGGGGAAAAAAATGTGGGAGCCTGAATATGTGCAAGGACAGGTTCTTCCCTGCTGCCAGATTCCTGAATGATCATTGAACCACAGCCACTCCCTGACTTTGACATTTGGTGCATTATTTTTATTTATTTTTGTAAGGTGTTTTATATGAATGTTGGTATTTTGACGCTGCCACAAAACAATGAAATTTGTGACTTGTTCATGACAATAAATTCTGTTTGGTAATGATTCTAAATATAATGGGATGAAAGAGACAGAGGAGACAGTAGGAGGATGGAATCTGGAGCAACAGTGGGTCGAGTAGCATCAGTGGAAGAAAAAGAATGGTCAATATTTCGGCTCCGAACCCTTCACCGAGACTGGAAGAGTGGAGGGAAGAGAGCCAGTGTAATGAGGGCAGGGTGGGAGGAGTTAGACAGGGGACAGGAGAGGAAGGGAGGAGTGAAGGATGATGGACCGATAGGGAGGGTGTGGACCAGTTGATGGGCAGGTGTCGGACGTAGAGGGAGACAATGGGATTAGTGCCGAGTGAAAACTCACTGGTCATTACATACTGGGCTGAAGAGTCTGTTTCTGTGCTGTAACTCTCCGTGACTCTATGTAAGACAAAGAATGAAGCAAACATCCTAGGAATCAATGTGGCATAGAGAGAGAAGCAATTGCCTCTGGTATTGGGAGCCCAGAGTGACAGGACAGAGTAAAATTCTCGGCAACCCATTCAGAGCTCAAGTCTAGATTTTCTTTCTTCACGTTACATACAATTTGGAATTCTCCCTGGAGATATTATTGTAAATCCCAATCCTGGGAATGATAGATTTTATTTTCCATGCAATTGTGGGCACACAACTTCTCCTCACTTGTCAGGAAGGTGCAACAGCGACTGCGTTCCCCGAGAAGACTGAGGTGGGCAAGGGTACCAGCCACCATTATGGAAACCTTCTACAGGAGCTCTAACAAGACCCTCCTAGCTGGCTGCATCACAGTGTGGGTACGGTTGCTGCAGAGAATTGATTCTTGGTCAATCCACAGAACCCTAAGAAAGGCAGAGAGGATCACTGGAGTCTCCACCCTCCCCCCCCCCCCCACTCCCCCATTTACATGATCTTCCAGGATCATTGTTTGAAGAGGGCATGCAGAATTGTTGAAGACCTCTTCCATCCCGCACACAGAAAGAGATACAAGAGGATCGGAGCCAGCACCATCAGGCTTAGGAATTGTTTCTTCCCAAGGGCAGTGAGAACGACTGAATGATCTGCTCACACTGACCATCCATGGCTTTGCTATTTATTGAACCATATGTATATATTTTTATACACATATGTATTGTTTGTGTGTTATGTCTGCCTGTGTTTGTAGTGTGTTGCACTGAGGACCAGAGAACGCAGTTTGGTTGGATTGTACTTGTGCAATCAGAATGAACTTGAACTTGAACCTGGTGTTGATTGGTCAAGGTCTCATTATAGAACAGGATAAGCTTAAACAGCTCAATAGACTTCAGTTTCCAATTTCTTGTGATAGAACATAGAAATGTAGAGCACAGTCCAGGTCCTTCAGCCCACAGTGTGGTGACGACCCAGTAACCCTGCTGCGTAACTCTCCATATTTCTAAATTCCATGAATCTATCTGATAGTTTCTTAAAAGTCCCTATTGTTCCTGCCTCCACCCCCATTGCCGATGGAAAACTTAGCCCTTACATCTCCCCTGTACTTACTTAGAAGCACCTTAAAACTACACCCCCTCGAGTTAGTCAGGTCAGCTCTGGGGAAAAGCCTCCGGCCACCCAAACGATCAATCCTTCTCATCATTTTGTACACCTCTATCAGGTTACCTCCCAAGGAGAAAAGATCAAGGACACTCAACCTATTGTCATAAGGCATGCTCTCCATTGCAGGCAACATCCTTGTAAGGTTGAAACAACTTCATGAAGAGTGCAGGATCATGGGTCAGGGCGGTGTTTACGCGGAGAAGCATCTAGCACTGTTCCCTCACACCCCGACCATCCATATTCGATCCTGACCTCCCTCCCCTCCCCACAACCCCACCCCCCACCATGGATCATTGTCTGAAGAGGGTGCACTAAATTGTTGAGGATCCCTACCAACCCACACACAGCATCTTTCAGCTGCTCCTGTCGGGGAAGAGATACAGGAGTATCGGAGCCAGCACCATCAGGCTGAGGAACAGCTTCTTTCCACGGGAAGTAAGACTGCCGAACGACCAAAGGAACTGCTCACACTGACCATCCGAGACTCTACTATTTATTAAACAATATTTATTATTGTATATTTGTTCTGCTTAAGTAGCGCTCGTCTGTATGTCTGGAGAAGAGTTTCATCAGCTTGTACTTGAGCAATCAGACTTGAACTTGAAATCTCCTCTGCCCCCTCTTCCTATCCTCCACGTCCCTCCTGTAGTGAGGTGACCAGAACTGAACACTATATCCCAAATGGGTTTTTTTGTGGCTGCAGCCTCAACTCATGGCTCTTGAAGTTGAGATGAATTGGCCATGAAGGATCATTGACTTCTGAACTGTAAACGAGAGAGATAAATTGAGCGGAAATATATCAGAATTACTTGGAATGAAACATGAGGTTTCTGGCCTGGTCCAGCATTGAAATTGAAAAGGAAAACAAGATTCATTAAATTATTAATTTGTTTTAATTTGCCGTGTTGTTTTCAATAGATTGGCACCAGCTGCTGGGGATTGCAGATAGTGCGTCTCCAGAGCAATTGACTAGGAACCATTTCCAGGTCAGAGGTTAATGAAGGATTATTTCCAAGATGTTTTAGCTGGAGGATATTTATGAAGGGATGTTCAGTGATTCCCCAGTGAGGTACGTACCAGAGTCAGGGATGTAAGCTTGCAGGGAAGGTGGAAATAATTTCATGAGGAGTGCAGGCTCACGGGATAGGGCGGTGGTGACAGGAGACAGCTTCCGGCACCGCTCCCTTACACCCCAGTGATCCGGGTACAATCCTGACCTCTGGCGCTGTCTGCCCGGAGTTCGCGCATTCTCCCTGTGGACCCCGTGTGTTTCCTCCCAACGATCCTGCTCACTCTCAAATCCCAGAAACGTAGAGCATTACTTCAGCCCACGATGTTTTGTTGACCCATATCTATCTACCAAAAAAAACCGAAACCCTCTCTACCTCATAACCCTCTATTTTTCTTTCATCCATGGACCTGTCAAAGAGGCTCTTAAATGCCCCTATCATTCCAGCCTCCACCACCACCCCTGGCAAGGCACTCAAGGCACTCATGATGCTCTGTGTAAAATACTTGCCAACCTCATTGACTGATCGAGGCAATGGGGAGCATGCAAAGGGCTATGGGTAGGATCGGTCTCGGGAGGCATGTCCAGCTGGCCGCGGCCAATAATAGCATAACAGTCAGGTAGAAACAGAGTTGTGGAAACAGAAATCTGATGGTGGAGGGGAAAACGCTGTTTTTGTACCATTGATGATCATCTTTAGGCTCCTATACCTCTTTCCCAACGGTAGGAGTGCGAAGAGGGCATGGCCTGGGCGGGGAGGGTCCTTGAGGATCGAGGCTGCTTTCTTGCGACACTGTCTCTTGTAGATGTCCTCAATGGAGAGAAGATTAATCTTTGTGATGGTGCTGGGTGAGTTCAAAACTCTCTGTAGCCTCTTTATTCGACTTGGCATATTGAGGCAACTTAATTTACAGAGTTGTATCTGAGCAAATTAAGAATGTTGGGGCATCTATACATTTTACTTATGTGTATGACAAGACTGTATTCCCCAAATTTAGCAATCCCCATATATTTTGGAGCGTGAGAGAAAACCAGAGAAAACACACAGGGTCATGGGAGAACTCCTTACAGACAGCGCCGGATTTGAACCCAGGTCGCTGGCGCTGTAGTAGCGTGGCGCTAACCGCTACACCAACCATGCTGCTCCCCTACTCTGAGACCCTTAAATCAGTGCCTGGAACACCATTCAAATATAATACACAGATCCAACTCAAGCCTTATTTGATGCTGCTCCCCAGGTAAAATAAAACACACAACATATAAAAATGCAGAATAAGAGAAAAAAAGAAGCTAATCATATTTTTAAATGTTTACATTTTAAAGTTTTAATTTTTTTTTATTTACAGCATGGTAGAAGCTGATTCCGGCCTTTTAAACCTGTACCCCTAATTACATCCAAGTTAACCTGCAACCCCATACGTTTTGGAAGGTGGGAGGAAACAGGAGCACCCAGAGGAAACTCATGGGGAGAATGTGGAAACTCCTTGCAGGCAGCTGCGGATTTGATGACGGGTCACCAGCACTGTAACAGCGTTACGTTAACTGCTAATTGCGCATAAGGAAGTGGTTATAAAAAGAATAGCATTGCAGTAGCACCGGTGCACCAGAGCATCTATCAACGCCGACTTAATAGAGGCATACAAGATTATGTGGCCAAAGGCATAATTTTTACAGGTGTACTGCGGAGAGCATTCTTGCTGGTTGCATCACTGACTGGTATGGAGGTGCCAATGCACAGGACAGGAAAAAAAATCTGCAGAGGGTCATGAACTCGCCCAGCAGCAACATGGGCTTCTGTCTTCACTCCATCGAGGACGTCTACAAGAGGCGGTGTCTTGAGGAAGCAGCCTCTATCCTTAAGGACCCCCACCACCAAGGCAACCCGCTCTTCACTCTACTACCATCGGGAAGGAGGTACAGGAGCCTGAAGACGAACACCCAGTGGTACAGAAACAGCCTGTTCCCCACCGCCATCAGATCCCTGAATGGAGAATGAACCACAGACACGACCTCACTCTTTCTTCCTTTGTATTATATTAAATTTTTTTTTAAATGTGATTTTATTTTAGCAATTTTGATGCTGCAAAACAAGGAATTTTGTGACATGCTCCTGACAATAAATTCTAATTTTAATTCTGAATTTGTGAGATGTGTTACAAACCGCAAGTAACTTCAGCAATAGACAATGAACCACACACTAATTTCTATTAAACTATATGCTTAACTTTAAACTATCCTTAACACTAAATCTATCCCGAACTAAGCGCAGGTGTCGTGTGTGTGTGTGTGTGTGTGTGTGCGTGTGTGTGTGTGTGTGTGTGTGTGTGTGTGTGTGTGTGTGTGTCTCTGCGTGCGTGCATGTGTGCGTGTGCACGCACGTGCACATGTGTGCGTATGTGTGTTTCTGTGTGCATGTGTGTGTGCATGCGTGCATGCGTGCATGTGTGCATGTGTGTGTGTGTGTGTGTGTGTGTGTGTGTGTGTGTTTGTGTGTATATGTGTGTGTGTGTTTGTATTTGATATACCCAATCCATTACAGTTCAGGCCAAAATCTAGAAAGTTACTTCAGAGTTCAGTCTTTTAAATTCAGTGTTGAAGTGAAGGCCTTTGAAAAACTGGATTGCCAAAATTAATGTTGAACTGATGGGGAGACTGGAGTTGTCACTGCTACAGACTCACGTTGCCTTTGAAGAAATGTCCATCCACTCGGGCTGTGGTCATAACACTCCTGGTGCTTTTGTAGGCGAGACTCGAACTGCGCAGCCTCCATGAAGCTTCCAAGACCTTGGCACCGACCGGTCTCTCCAGGTGACCTTCCCTGTTGGTCACAATCAAAATGAAGCACTTTGCTTCCCAAAAAGACTCTCCTGGTGCAGGCCAATCCGCCGAAAAGGCTCAGTCCTTCACAGAGCAGGCTTTGCTCTGAATTCCACAGAATGGCTGGCCACAAGAGCTGCTTCAGAAACCTGCTTTCTCTCCAGCGTCAGAATGGTTCTGCTTTGCAAAATCACAATGTCTTTGCAAATGTATTGAATTCTGGAACAGACAGTGACAAACCTTCCCTCCATTCTTCCAATGTATCGAAATATCGCTGGGCTGTGACTTGTGTTGTGTTTGTGTTAAATGTTAACTGTGACCATTGAGTCCCTCCTGTCTATACTATCCCTTACAGTGATAATCCCATTTTACTAAAACGGGAGCTCTTCATAGCTGTCAGGTTTTAACAGAGAGCAGTGTGTCCCTGGAATGCATCGCCGGAGATGGTGGTGGAGGCACAGCAAGTAAAACAATACAAGAGCAATAAACGGGGGCATAGCAAAGGACTTCTATCCTCTGGGTGAGAGCAGCGGTTCATCTTACTTCACATTTTTAAAATTTAAATTAAGACACATAGCACAGTAACAGGCCCTTCTGGCCCATGAGACCGTGCCCCACAAATTAACCTACAATCCCCTACGTTTTTGAGCTCCGGGAAGAAACCCACGTGTTTACAGGGGGAAGGTACGATCTCCTTGCAGGCAGCGCCTTATTCGAACCCGGGTCTCTGGTGCTGTAATAGTGTTACACTATTCACTCTGCTTACCGTTCCGCCCCTACTCTGAGACCCAGCAATCACCATTCTGATCACCACGGGATTAACTCAGTGGCTTTCTCTTTAACTGTTGACAGCGTATTTTGTTGCTCTGAGCTGTACCTCAGGACAACATAACCCACCCCCTCCCTTGGTCCGTACTTGGCCCATTCACCCAGCGACCCATCGACGTATTTCAACTTACTTTAAACAGGGTTAGTTGCCTGTGGTTAAAGTTCACCAGCAGGTCTAAATGTGTCTGAGTTGCCTGGCAACAGTTAATTTTCAAAGCTCTGCTCTGGCGCTGATCCTGGGTATCTATTTCAGCTGGTTTCCATGGTGACCCGTGGGCCACTTCCCTGTCTATGAAGCTTCTTCCCTGTAACCCATCAAGACCATTAATCACGGAGATGGCCATTAGTTGCCTCTAATTGGCACCGTGTGTTCGTCCTGAAGGTCCCAGGAGTCCCAGGTTCGCACATCTTGGGCTCTGCTTCAACCCCTGGCCTTCAGATCAGGAAGGAGGCACTTCAATCTATCGCTCCTCACACACACCTCGTTCATGGGCCACTGACTTCATGTAGGCAGGCCACTCTCTGTTATGGAGCCCGGGTGGCCAGTGGATCGAACAGGAGTCTGTGTGGCTGCAGAGGCTGCGGGAGTGAGGGAGGCAAATCCACGGCTGAAGGGACTCTTTATTTGCTTCTCTTTGTCTCGTACTGTAAAGGGTGCCAGGAAATTCTCATGATGTCTCTTCTTCTGCTTTACAGCAGGCAGAAATTAATGTTAAACGGTGACACGGTTGGCGAGGCAGTTAGCAAAATGTTCTTACAGCTCCAGCGTTCGGGACCGGACCAGGGTTTGAATCCTGCACCGTTTATAAGGGGTTTGTTCATTCTCCCTGTGTCTGCATGAGTTTTCCCCTGGGGGCTCCGGTTTTCTCCCACAGTTCAAAGTGTACTGGGGGTGTGGGTTAATTGGGTGTAAATTGGGTAGCATGGACTCCTGGGGTGAAAGGACTTGTTACGGTGCTGTACGTCTAAAAATTCTTTTAAAATTAAACAAATTTAAAATGTAAATTCAATGTATGTGATATATGTTACATTTTGAATGCATTATTGCATGACAATAAAATTATCTGCGGCTGAGGAACACACAGGCTGTGGACTGTTGGCTCCTCGAGGCGAGGAACCCATGCAGGCTGTGGGCTGCTGGTGACCTGCGGTCCAAGGACTCGCACCAGGCTGCGGGACTGCTGGAGGCTGGCTCGAGACTGGCTAAAGGGGTACCAGTTGTCGGAACCAAGACTCGAGAGGGCGGCGATGGCGCTGAAGGCTTCCTGACCATGTCAGAGGTTTGGATCTGGAGCTCAGGGTGGCTGATAGTTTAGACTAGAGGCCGCGCAGCTGTAGGGGCTGGAAGCGAATCTACGGGCGCTCAGTGGCTCGGGGGTGGGGGGAGGGGGAACTCTTTTTTGCTTCTCTTTCTCTGATTGTAAGGGGCGGTGGGCAATTTCTGCTGGCGGTGAATCTTTCTCTGCCTTACAGCAGACTAAAGGCAATTTTGTGTAATACTACACCTGTTTTATGACATGACAATAAAAGAATCTTGAATCTTGAGTTTATTGTCATATACAGCACACAAGTACAATACTCAGATGCACTGAAATTCTTACTTGTGGCAGCCATCCAGATACTTAAGATACACTGACTACATTAGTGCAAATTAACTCACCACAATATACTGGTCACCTCACTACCAGAAGGCTGTGGAAGCCACGGAAAGAGAACAGAGGAGATTTACAAAGTGAGTGGGCCTTATAAAAACAGGTTGAGTAAACTCGGCCTTTTCTCCTTGGAGAGACCTGATAGAGGTGGACAAGATGATGAGAGGTATAGATAGTCAGAGGCTTTTTCCCAGGGCTGAAATGGTGGCCACAAAAGGACATAGGTTTAAGGTGCTGGGAAGTAGGTACAGAGGAGATGTAAGTTTTTTTTCGCAGAGAATGGTAGGTGTGTGGAATGGACGGTTGGCAATGGGAGTGGAGGCGGATGCGACGAGGTCTTTTAAGAGACTTCTGGATAGGTACATGGAGCTTAGAAAAATAGAGGACTACAGGAAAGCCTCGTCATTTCTAAGATAGGGACATGTCTGACATAACTGTTTCTAAGTTTCTTGAGAAAGAAAAACAGATAGTAAATATAAAAAGGTGGAGAAATAAATATTCACAGTTGTGTTTTAACAGTGCCGATGGATTTTCTTTGGTGATGGAGGAAGGTTCAAGAGCCTGTTAGCTGTTCTGTTCTTGAACCTGGAGACACTGGTCGTCTGGCTTCTCCGTACCATCTGCCTGAAGGGAGCGGTGAGAAGAGGTGGTGACCAAAGTGATGGGGGCCAGCAGAGTGTACACTCCATTGAGTCCAAGCTCAGCTGGCAGTCCGCAGTTCAGTAAGAGGATGCTCTACTTTGTCGGAGGCATAGAGGGATCTGGTCTTTGATTACCCCTCAGAGACAGCAAGTAATTAAAATAACCAGCATGGTGTAATTGTTTTAATTCTGGGTTCGAGAGTTTATGTCACAGTTCCCACAATGGGAAGGATGTGGAAGTTCTGGAAAGGGCTGGTGAAGAGACTTACCAGGATGTAACCTGGATTAGAGGGTATGAGCCGTGGAGGCAGGCTAGACAAGCCTGGGTCATTTTCTTTGAGTTTCGGAGGCTGAGGGGAGACCCGAAAGAAGTTACGAGAGGCATTAATAAGGAAGACATCATTCTCCAAGGATGGGAATGTCACATGTGTTTAAAGTAGTGGGGGGTGTGGAGTTTAAAGGAGGTCGGTGAGGTGTGTTTTTACACAAAGAGTGGGGGGGGGGGTGGTGCCTGGGTTAATGGTGGAACCAGACACATCAGAAGCACTTAGGAGGCTTCCCATTCAATATAGATCCATAGAATACCACAGACAACATCTTTGGCATAACATGCGGGAGAAGAATGCCACATCATGAAGAAAGCCTCTACTTCCTCAGGAGTTTGCGGAGGAGCGAATGAAGTTGTTCAAGTGAACCGGTACGGACTTGAAGGGCCGACTTGGCCTGTTTCCGTGCTGTAAACGGTTATATGGTTATATGGTCCTTCTAGTCTGTGCTGAATCATTTATTTACCTTATCCCACTGACCTGTACCTAGTCCATTGTCCTCCATACCTTTTCATGTACCTGTCCAAATTCCTCTTAAATGCTAAAGTTGAGCCTGCATTCACCACCTCAGTTGGAAGCTCGTTCCACATTCCCACCAGTCTCTGCATGAAGAAGTTCCCCCTCACGTTCCCCCTCAACTCCTCCTCTTTCACTCTTAACCCACATCCTTTGGTTTGTATCTCACCCACCCTCAGTGGAAAAAGTCTATCTACATTTACTCTATCTATGCCCCCCTCATCATTTTAAATGCCTCTATCAAATCTCGCCTCATTCTTCTACACTCCAGGGAACAAAGTCCTAACCTGTTTGTAACTCAATTCCTGAAGTCCAGGCCACATCCTAGTAACATGTTAATATGCAGGGTACAGAGAGCTCTGCGTCACGTGTAAACAGCAGAGCTTTATTTTTATTTTGGGCATCAGGTTTAAATTTAAATTACATTTTAAATTTATATAGACAGCACGACAACAGGCCCTCTCGGCCCACAAACCCGTGCTTCCTGATTGCACCCAATTTACCTACAACCCCATGTAAGTTGTGGAGGGTAGGAGTAAGCTGGAGCCCCCGGGTAATGCCCACGCAGACATGGAGAGAACATACAAACTCCTTACAGACAGCGGATTTGAAATCTGGTCCTGATCGCTGGCGCTGTAACAGCTGTGTTAATCTTGCCACCCACTATGCTAACTGTGGTGTGCTGAGGTAGCAATGAGCAAGCACAAACTTAGAAAAGGCTGTACACCAGTTCATGCCTTGGTGGCTCCCTGTGTGACTGGCTCAGGAGGGGCCGCATCAGGTTTATATTCAGGTCAGCTGATGGACAGCTGGCCAGGTGGAGTCAGCCCCTTAGGTGATCTTCCTGCATGTGTAAAGATCGCCCCCTGCAGTAGGTTGGTGGTCGTATCACCACTATTGTGGGCCGAAGGGCCTGTGCCTTAGCTAAACTCTTTTATGTTCTACGTTCGATGTCCCATGTTCTAAATTCTGCATTTTACACCCCATTATGTTCTAAAATCTATGTTCTTCATTCGACAATCTCTGTCCTATGTTCTACATCCTATGTTCTATGTTTTACTTTTTATGTTCTACAGTCCACGTCCTACTTTTCTTCATTCTATGTTCTACATCCCATGTTCTATATTCTATGTTCTGTTTTACTTTCGACATCCTATGGTTCATGTTCCATGTTCTATGTACTACGTCCTATGTTCTATATTCTACGTTCCATGGATATAGGTCATTGATGAGACCACATGAAGAGCCCTTTATCTAAGAAAGGACGATAATATTCAGCAAGGAAATTTCCACATTTTGGTAGAATTTATAGGATACAAGGAAGAATTCCGCACAATTTCACACAACGGTTACCATCCAAAGAATTTTTGTCTCCGTGATCAGTGCATCTCAAGAATTTTTTTGCACACTGTTGTTATACTTTGTGATATAGTGTGTTCATGAGATCACATCCGGAGTACTATGCGTTAGCCAGAGATTTTGTGATTGGGAGCTGGTGAGAGGTGCATTGTACAAGGGAAGTGGTGTAATCATCTGGAAAAGCTTTGTCCCCAGGCCAATCACTCTTAGGTTATGAAAGCCTTGATTTTGATTGGATGCCTACAACCAGTGATGTTCCAAAAGATTCGGAGATGGGAATCTTGGTATTTGTTGGATGCCCAATGATGTGGATGCAAGAGGTTTGAGTGGGACGTTCAGGGATTATGCAAGGAATGTTGTTAATGCCATCAGTGAACAGGGTGGTTGATCAGTAGAACTGGCAGCGCCAGGGCAGATGGAACTTCACCCTGAGTAAAGTGAGGTGATGAAGCTTTGGAGAAGGAACAAGGCTGGCATATCCTCAATGTGTGTTGAACCTCAGGATGGACAAAGGAGCCGGTTTCAAGGATCCCTGACAGCAGCAACATGGCACATTGAACAGCGAGCAGCATTTCTCAGGAAACGAGCTATCCTGCCTCCTGACTCCACTAACCATGATGCCAATTCCAACTGCACATAAGAGTTAGGAGTAGAAATAGGCCATTCAGCCCATTGAATCCGCTCTGCCCTTCCATTAGGAGCTGATCCATTTTTCCACTGCCCAACTCCCCTGCCTTCTCCCCATAACCTTTGATACACTGACTGAAGTTTGCATATAACATTTGGATTAGGGTGTGTGTGCGTGTGAGTGTGTGAGTGTGTGTGCACATGTGCGCGCGTGTGTGTGTCAGTGTGAGTGTGTGTGTGTGAGTATGTGTGTGATTGTGTGTGTGTGTGAGTGCGTGTATGTGAGTGTGAGTGGGTGTGCACGCACGCATGTGTACATGTGTGTGTTATGTCTGGCTAAGTGTCTGCATGTTTGGCTCCTAGGACTGATATTCAACAGAGTTTAGAATGATGAGGGTGTCAATCTTACAGAGAGGAAGGGAATGGATAAGATAGATGCAGAGATGTTTCCACTGGTAGAACATAGCTTCAAGAAGCAGAAGAGTGGATTTCAGAGAGAGTTGAGTGTGTGTGTGTGTGTGTGTGTGAGAGTGCGTCTGCTTCTCCCAGGGAGTAGTGAATCTGCGGGTTCTCTGCCCAAGGAAACATTCGCTGCTGCCCTCATTATGACACAAGTAGATGGATTTTTTATTTTTTATTTTTTAATTTTTTTATTTTTCACACCATAAATCACATTAGCCATGATATACACTTTTTCTTTTTCACACATATACAGTGACTTTTTCTCCCCCCCACTCCCTCCTCCCAAGCCACCCCCCCACCCCCCCCTCTCATCCATTTTAGGTATACAATCTAGGTTACATTAAACCAGTCAGACAATGTTGTGACTCAACAAAAATACACCAGAAATTCTACTGAGTCCATTCTTTTCTTTCCTTCTCCTTCCATCAACTTAGGTAATGTTTGTCCCCGGTAGGTTTTCGCTATTGTATTTAATGTAAGGCTCCCATACTTGTTCGAATATTTCAATATTATTTCTTAAACTATATGTTATTTTTTCTAATGGAATACATTTATTCATTTCTATATACCATAGTTGTATTTTCAAATTATCTTCCAATTTCCAGGTTGACATAATACATTTTTTTGCTTCGGCTAGGGCTATCTTAACAAATCTTTTTTGTGCATCCTCTAAATCAATTCCAAATTCTTTGTTTTTTATGTTACTTAGGAGATTTTTGAATTATACGGGAATTAAGGGTTATGAGGAGTAGGTTGATAAGTGGAGCTGTCTCCCTGCTCCAAGATCTTATTGAATGGTGGAGCAAGCTTGACGGGCCAGATGGCCAACTCCTGCTTCGATTTCGCTTGTCCTTGTTTTCAATCTATTGGAAC
Organism: Narcine bancroftii; assembly: GCF_036971445.1. Lineage (NCBI taxonomy): Eukaryota > Metazoa > Chordata > Chondrichthyes > Torpediniformes > Narcinidae > Narcine > Narcine bancroftii. The sequence goes on from NC_091471.1 coordinate 7,930,734, forward strand.
CAGTGTAAGGTAAAACATCATGAGATGGGAATGTGTAGGGAGTTACCCTGTACAGGGCAGTAACAAGAAGGGGAGGTGTCCTTGTACTCCTGTTAGGTAAAACATCATGAGATGGGACCGGAGAAGGAGTCACCCAGTACTAAGGAGTAATAGAATGCATCCTTGTACTTACAAGATAAGAGAGACATTGATGGATTGAGAGGCAGGAAGCTAGCAGGGAAAGGATAGCAACAGTTTTAGTCATTGGACAAGTAATGATATGATGATGTTCTAAGCACATATCCAAGGGTATAAAAAATCACCATTTTGCTGATAACGGCAGAATGCATTCTCCGACTAACCTGGTTGGTCGCAAGTGTTACAATCCGGTAATAAAGAACAAAGAACCCTGATTTCGACTCAGTCTGGTGTTTGTCTCACTCATTCATGAACAATGCAGACCTAACACCAGTCACATGCGGAGTTCATTCAGTGACTCCTCCATTTAAAAATATGAATGAATGAATGGTTTTTTTTTTGTCACGTGTACTCAGATACAGAAAAATGCTTAGCTTTGTGTGCTATCCAGGCACGTCAACTCATGCAGAAGATAATGTAATAATAACAAATTTTAAAAATGGAGCTGTTGTAGCAGCAGTGTTGCTGTTGATGCAGACCTGGGAGAATGGAGAACAGAGACACAGCGCTGCTCTGAAGGATTCAACTACCTGGTCCTAATACCAGTGGTTCCGTATGGGCTTTAAATGGCCTGTTAAAGGAACTGATGGTGTTTGTAAGTAAAATCCTGCAACCATGGAAGTCCAGACCCAAGATGACAGTCCCTGTGCTTGTCAGCGGCCATGAGAGGTTGCGGACTTTGGGAAGAACACCTCCTGTTGAGATGGAGGGGATGTTCCCACAGGTAGGATGACCTCGACAGCAGTCCTTCGAAAGGCTCGGCGGCTAAGGGACCCTCACAGGCCGCGGGCGACCTGCGGTTGAGGGACCTGCACAGGGTGCTGGAGCCTGGCTCGCGGGAACTAGGTATTGGTGCTGGGATTTGGGAGGGTGCTGAGGGCAAGCAGGGCTTCCAAAGATTCTCGGGGACTGAAGGATCCTGAGGTTTGGATCTGGAGCTCGGGTTGCCAACGAACCGAACGGAAGGCAATGGGGCTGCAGAGGCTCTGGGGGCGCTGGAGGCGAATCCGCAGATGCTCAGTTTCTCTTTTGCTTCTCTTTCTCTCGTATGGTAAGGGGCGCCAGGTGACGCGAACAGAACTACATGTTCTACTACATGTTCTGCACTGCCGATTTGTGACCAAGCACCATGCGAGCATATTTTCTCTTAATGCCATTGCTGAAGAAAACAAGCGGGCGAGAATAATTCCTCCTCCATTGCCCCTTTAACATCACAAAAATTACAATTATATAGCTCCTTAAATGGCAGGGAATAATCTGCAATCATTGATCATTTAGATCTTGGGGACTATGTATCATTTGGAAACCCATCGATCTATCTGGTAATCTTCCTGGGGGTGGGGCGGCGGGGGCAGAAAAGCAACAGGGAAATCGTTTTACCCTCCACGCACGTAAGATCTTTATTCACTTTGTTTCCGAAAGTTACCTCTGGAGCTGCCTTCCAATCAGGGCCCAGGACTGAAAAATGTCCCTCTCACGTCTTATTTGGTCATTTCAAAAATGATCCTAAATCTATGTCATCTCCTGACCGGCCGTAATATATTCCATCAAAGCATCTTTGCAATTTCAAATGCCTCTATTAGGTGTTTTAATATGTTGTTTTGGTAAATTGATTTCAAAATGTATTTAATGAATATTGCCAACTTGGTTTATATGCAAAAACTCAGATCCAGATCTGATTAGGTCGTTGCAGTGCAATCAACTCTCTGCTCTCCTCGTGGAATGAAACATCCCAAGGCACTCTTTATTAACGCAGTAATATTAGGTTAGAGGGAGCTCTCCTTGTTGATTGCCATGCCTGAAGTGTCAGTGCCATCAAAAGCCTTGAAACCCAGGAATTCCCCAATGCACAGAGCAGGTAATACGATAAATCCTGACCCCGGTGAGAAATGGCTTGACAAGTCTTACAAACACTGAGATCGATCGTCTTTTTTTGAGATGCAGGGTAACAAGGGATATGCATCAAAGGCGGTTGGATAGAGTTCAGCTATGGATCAGCCAGGATCTAATTAAATGGCGGGACGGGCCCAAGGGAGAGCGCGCCTGACTCCTGTACTTTTATCAATGAATCATTCATCCGCTGTAGGAATCTGTGACAGGGAAGGGGGACGGGGGCTGGGCAGGAGAACGCTTAATGGGTCAGGCAGTGTCTGTGGAGAGAGAAATTTTCACGTCCGAGCTGAGACGGAAAAGTTCAGAAGCAGCCATGGCGGGGGGAGGGATAGTCTCTCTGTAAAGGAGAAACCAAATAAATTCTGAGCATATTTCGTCTGGGCACTCTTCAATTCAAGGGATAATAAAAGACCATAAGGCATAGGAGCAGAATAGGCCATTCAACCCAGCGAGACTGCCCCATCATTCACTCATGAGCTGATCCATTTTCCCACTCGGCCCCACAGCCCGGCCTCCTCCCCATAACTTGTGACACCCTGGCTAATCAAGAACCCATCAATCTCTGCCTTAAATACACCCAATGGCCTGGCCTCCACAAATTCCACAGATTCACCACCCTCTGTTCTAAGCGGATGCCCTTCAATCCTGCAGTTGTGCCTTCCTGTTCTAGACTTCCCTGGTTTCTGTTCCCTCCCCAAACTAAACTTGTTTTTCCTTTCCACCAGCTCTCTCTCTCTCTCTCTCTCTCTCTCTCTCTCTCTCTCTCTCTCTCTCTCTCTCTCTCTCTCTCACTCTATTCCCTTCACCCTGTCTCTTTTCCTCCAGGTCTGCGTTCACAGAGCCACCAGGGTACGAAAGGACCCCAATCAATTCTCACCTTTCCCCTCTTGTCCTCTTATCCATGTCCAATTATTGCCTTTCGCCTGTGGGTCTGTGCTCCTCCCTCTGCCTTTTCTTCTCTGCCAGTCTTTTAATTCAGATACCTGCTCATACCTTGAAGAAGGGGTCAGCCCTGAAACATCAGTCATATATCTTTACCGCCTATGGACGCTGCGAGACTGGCTGAGATCCTCCAGCATTTCCACGTGTTTGCTACAGCGTCTGCAAGCGTTCTTGTTACACTCCAGTGTCGAGTCCAGAAGGATGCAGCAGGCCCAGTCAGAAGGTGAGTGGCAGTTCCACAAGCATGTGTTGGGTCTCATTGTGACAGGGTAAGATGTCACAGAGAGATAGGTCTGAGATCGGTGGGGCGTGGGGGATTGGGGTGAACCAGGCAGACAACTCGCTGTGTCAACAGTGCAGAAATCACTGCATTGTTGTGGATGCTCTCCCTTGACAGACTAGGGAAGAAAGGAGCTGTTCAAAGGCAATGAACTCCATCACCTCTCAGGTGGGCAAAATGCTGGTGGAACTCAGCGAGTCAGGCAGCACCCATGTATTATTGCATGACAGTGAAAGGAACCTTAAATCTTGAAGTGGAACAGTATGTCCTATTGATCCCTTTATTGAAACAATACAGCCGGCTAAATTCATTGAACCATAGAACATTAGAGCACAGAAAAAGGCCTCTTTGGCCCTTCTAGTCTGTGCCAAACCATTTTTCTGCCTAGTCCCATAAACCTATACCCAGTCCATAGCCCTCCATACCTTTCCCAACTATGTAATTGTCTAAATTCTTCTTAAATGCTTCTACTCACAACTGGGTGGCCAGGCACAATTCCATTGCCATCTACATTGCCATGACACCATGGCAATGTCAGCAGAATCGCAAATAGCAATGAGGAAGTGCAGAGGAGGGAGATAGATCAGATCGTTGAATGGTGTCATATCAACTAACTTGTACTCAACATCAGGAAAACCAAGGAGATGACTGTTGACTTCAGGAGGAAGTCAGGGGAACACAACCCAGTCCTCATCAAGAGCTCAACAGTGGAGAGGGATCAGAACTTCAAATTCCTGGGTGTAGACATTTCTGAAGCTCTGTCCTGGAGTCTCCATGTTGATGCAATCACAAAGGCTCACCAGAGGCTCTATGTCTGAGGAGATTTGGTATGTCACTGAAGACTCAGGTAAACTTTTATAAGTGCCTCGTGGAGAGCAGTCTAACTAGTTGCATCACTGCCTAATATAGAGATGCCAATTCTCAGGACAAGAATAAACTCCAGAGGGTTGTTAACTCGGCCTGTGACATCACAGGCACCAGACTTCACTCCATCGAGGACATCGGCATGAGGCGGTGTCTTAAAAAAGCAGCCTCTATCCTCAAAGACCCCCAGCACCCAGGCCACGCCCTCTTTACTCTGCTGCCATCGGGGAAAAGGTCCAGGAACCTAAAGACGAGTTCTCAGTGGCACAAAGACGGCATCTTCCCCGCTGCCATTAGATTCCTGAATGATCAATGAACCAAAGACACTGCCTCACTTTTTATGCACTAATACTGTTATTAGTATTGTTTTATTTTATTTTTTATAGTAATGTCATAAACTGGTTATAATATCTATGTTTGCACTATGAGGCTGCCACAAAAGACTGAATTTCATGGCTTGTTCATGACAATAAATCCTGATTCTGATTCTGAAATTGAGCCCACATTCATCACTTCAGCTGGAAGCTTGTTACAACCCCCCCCCCCCCACCGCTCTCTGTGTGATGAGGTTCCCCCTAAACTTTTCCCCTTTCACACTTAACCCATGTCCTCTGGTTTGTATCTCACCGACCCTCAGTAGATAAAGCCGACCTACATTTACTCTGTCTGTCCCCTTCATAATTTTAAATACCTCATCAAACCTCCCCTCATTCTTCTACACTCCAGGGAATAAAGTCCTAACCTTTTTAACCTTTCCCTGTGACTCAGTCCCTGAAGTCCGTGCAGCATCCTAATAAATCTTCTCTGCATTCTTTCTATCTTATTGATATCTTTCCTGTAGTTAAGTGACCCAAACTGCACACAAAGCTCCAAATTTGGCCTCACCAATGTCTTATACAACTTTGAAGGAAGGTAAGGAAAGGCAGTGGGGAGGTGTCTCCCTCCTCCCTATTGACATGATCTACTGGGATCATGTGCAAAGTCATGAGGATCCCTTCCACCCTGCACTCAGCAGCTCCCGACGGAGAAGTGATACAGGAGGATCAGAGCTAGCACCACGAGGCTGAGTAACAGCTTCTTCCCTCGGGCAGTGAGAATGTTGAATGACCAAAGGAACTGCTCACATTGACCATCCAAGGCTCTCGTATTAATGAAGCAATATATATTTATTTGTTTGTAGATATATGAATACTTGTCCTGCATATGTATTGTTTGTCTGTATGAGTGTTATGTCTGGTTGTGTGTCTGCATGTTTTGCACCAAGGACTGGAGAATGCTATTTCGTCGGGTTGTACTTGTACAATCATTTGACAATAAATTTGACTTGGCAGAAAGAATCTATTATCTATCTATTCTTGTATTTATTGTCTCTCTCTTTAATTTTGTAGTTGTTTTCAGTTATTTTAAAGCAAAGAACCTGTTTGGCTGCAGCAAGTAAGACTTTTGGGCATATGTACATTGTGCTGTTTAAATTAAATTTAAATTCGACATACAACATGATAACAGGCTCTACCAGCCCACTAGCTCAGACTGCCCCCCAATTAACCTACAACCCTTGTACACTTTGAAGGCTGGGAGGAAATCGGAGCTCCTGGGGAAAACCCACGCAGACCCGGGGAGAATGTAAAAAAACTCCTTACAGACAGTGCTGGATTCGAACTGCGGTTGGTGGCGCTGTAATAGAGTTACTCGCGAACTGTGCCACACAGTTTGAATCTACTGGGTCTGGAGGTGGTGCAGAGGAGGTTCCAGATATTAGGCGATAGGTGAATACAGATGAGGGGGGAAGAAGAAGAGTGGGGAAACAGCATAAGGCATTGAAGCAGAAATAGGCTATTCAGCCCATCATGACTGCTCCACTATTCAATCATGAGTTGATCCATTTTCACACTTACACCCACTGCCCGGCCTTCTCCCTGTAACCCAGAGGTTCTCAACCTTTTTCTTTCCACTCACATACCACTTTAAGTATTCCCTGTGCCATCGGTGCTCTGAGATTAGTGAAGGGTTATTTAAACTGGGATGTGAGTGGGAAGAGAAGGTTGAGAATCACTGCTCTAGACCCATTTGTTTCCACTCACATACCACTTTAAGTATTCCCTGTGCCATCGGTGCTCTGAGATTAGTGAAGGGTTATTTAAGGTGGGATGTGAGTGGGAAGAGAAGGTTGAGAATCACTGCTCTAGACCCATTTGTTACTGAAATATTTTGCTTGAGAAAAATTGTCATTGGCCCATTTCTTTTGGAGTTATGAAACCTTGCACATAACGAGTCAATTAGGGATGATTAAATGTTTTCAAACATTTTCTTTCCACCCACATACCACGTTAAGAAATCCCTTACTAATCTCAGAGCCCCAATGGCATAGGGAATACTTAAAGTGATATGTGGGTGGAAAGAAAAAGGTTGAGAACCACTGCTAACCTTTGATGCCCTGGTAAACCAAGAACCTATCAATCTCTGCCTTAAACGCGCCCAATGACTTGTCCCCACAACTGCCTGTGGTCACAAGTCCCACAGATTTACCACCCTCTGGCTGAAGGAAATCATCCATATCTTTGTTCTGAATGGATGCCCTTCAGTCTTGAAGTTGTGCCCTCTTGTCCTAGACTCTCCCACTATGGGAAACAACCTTTCTACATCGACTCTGTCCATGCCTTTCAACGTTCTAAATGCTTCAATGAGATTCCACTCATTCTCCTAAATTCCAGCAAGTACAGGTCAAGTTCGTCAAATGCTCTTCATAAGGTAATCCTTTCATTCTCGGAATCATCTTTGGGAACCGCTGAACCCTCTCCCAATCAAGGCATCTGGGTCCCTGCTCACTGGAAGTCAGAAGAATGAGAAGGCACATGAAATTATGAAGGGGTATAGACAAGATACTGGCAGAAAATTTGTTTCCATTAGTTGGCGAAACTAGAACTAAGAGATATTACTTCAAAATTTGGGGGAATTTGGTGAATGGTGCACCAACAACAACTTCATACTCAATGTCACCAAAACCAAGGTTGTTGACTTCAGGAAGGGAAACTAGACATGTGGGATCCAATGATCTTTGGAGGATCCGAGGTGGATTTTTGGGAGTCACCCTCTGAGAGGATCTTTTCTGGACCCAACTTACTAATGACATCGTGAAGAAAGCACATCAGCTTCTCTACTTCCTCAGGAGTTTGTGGAGGTTCGGTATGACATCGTACACCCTGGCAAATTTCTACAGAAGTGTGGTGGGAAGTGTGCTGACCAGCTGCATCACAGTCTGGTATGGGGACACCAATAACCCTGAGTGGAAAGCCCTGCAAAAGGTAGTGGACACAGCCCTGGACATCACAGGCAAAACCTTCCCCACTACAGGCAATGCTGCCCTCAAGAGCAGCAGAAATCATCAAGGATCCACACCACCCAGCACACGCTCTGTTCTCACTGCTGCCATCAGAAAAGGGGTATTGGTGCCACAAAACTCGCACCACCAGGTTCAGGAACAGCTGCTCCCCCTCCACATCAGACTCCTTGACAAACTCAATCAGAGACTCATTTAAGGAGTTTTACTTGTGCACTTTATTGATTTTTCTTTTTGCTCTCTGTATTGCATCATCAATTTGCTTACATTTCTTTATTTGTTTACATGTATTACTTATCTTCTTGAATACAGTTTATTGCATTACCGGTAAGTAGAAATTCTAATTCGCCTACAGATAAAAAGAATCTGAAGGTTGCACGTGACATCATGTCTCTACTCTAATAATAAATCTGAACTTTGAATTGATTTTGGACTGAGATGGGAAGGAACTGGTTTTCCCAAGGAATTCTGAATCTGTGGAATTCTCTGCCCAGGGAAGGAGTGGAAGCCGAGAGTCGAGTCAGACCAAATTTTTACCTAGTTGAGGAATGAATTAAAATTTCAATATAAGAGTTATGGACGAGGCTGAGTCCACGGCTAAATCTGCCACAATCTTATTGGATGGCAGTGCAGGCTTGACAGGCCAGACGGCCGACCCCTGCTCCTGGTTTTTCATGTTCTTATGTGTAAAGTAGCTGAGAGTAAACTCACTGTCATTCTCATTCTTGAAAGAGGGGTTTTCAGAATGGAAGTGGATAAACATTTTGAAGGAAAGCAATAAATATTTTGCAAGTTAACCTGAAGACTATTGAACGGGCTCCTCTGGGAAAATTATTGGTTTAGAAATTTGGAGCTGAGTCTTTAAGGTGACTGGGTTGGCGTAGCACTGAGCGCAACACTGTTACAGCGCCAGCGATCGGGAGCGGGCTTTGAATCCGGCACTCTCTGCAAGGAGTCTGAGCCTCCCCGAGTCTGCGCGGGTTTTCCCAGGGGGCTCCGGTTCCCTCCCACCGTTCAAGATGTGCTGCAGGAGTCGGCGGTCAATTGAGTGCAATTGAGCAGCACGGGTTCATGGGTGAAAGGGCCAGTTACCATGCTGTGTGTCAACATGTAAATTTAAAGTAAACGCTCAGAGAAGCTGGAGGAGCTAAGCAAGTCTTGCAGTGCCCACGGGTGGTAGGGCTAGATCACTGGCGTTTTGGGCTTGAGCCCTTCCTCAAGGTAGAAGCAAAAAGCCGGCAAGGGACTTATATTTTAAAAAAAGCAGGTGCACAGGGAAGAATGGGAGGGAGAGGAGTTCAGTCAAAAGGTATGAAAATCACAGTGTCTGCAGACTTTCTCGTTTCACGCATACTTTGATTAGGTGTCTTGATGGCAGCTATGATCCAAAGCTTTTTAGGTCATTGTTTGTGGATCCGCTGCAAAGATTTAAAACGTTTTAAATTTACACATGCAGTAGGCAACAGGCCATTTCGCTCCATGTGTCCGTGCCACCAAATTTACACCCCATTAATTTAAAACGGCGAAAGGAAACCGGAACCCCTGGGAAAAACCCAGGCAGACACGGGGAGAATGAACAAACTCCTTACAGACAGCGCAGGATTTGAACTCTGGTCCCGATCGCTGGCACTGTAAATGCTAAAGGCTACGCCAACTGTGCTTCCCCTACGCCAACCACGGCTGAGACTGGGTCGGAAGCGGGAGGGGTCAATGGCTGACCAGTTCCTCCCCGACGTATGAAAACTGATTGCTGTCTGAGAGGGGCAGCGGACGACACATCTGAGCCACGAACCAATGCCAGGTCCCCCCGGTCTCTTCTGATGGGGGCTGGCAAGGGAGAGAGCCCCGTCCTGAAGGTATTTAATTCTGGGCAGGCACCCACAAGCGCAGGCCATAGGAAATAAAGAAAGGCTGCTTGATCAAAACGCAAAGATCAATAAGAGATCAGCTCTAAACATAAGGGCAGAATCAGATGATGGGTTTTGAAGGTCAACATGTTTCTTTAATAAGTCTCGCTGGATTCTTGGACACAGATGCAGGTGCACTGATACAATAAAACTTAATTGAGGAAAAGTTCCCGATAACCTTTGTTATTACATGACCTTTTTGCTGTGTTAATCAAAGCCACACTCCTGACATTTAAGTGCAAAGTTAAACTCCAGACCACTGGAGGAATTATTTGTTTGTTTGGTGAAAGTTTTATTCCTTCATCTCTCTCAGTCTCTCTCTTTTGCCCTCTCCTTCACTTTGCCAATCATTTATTTTGTCCAAGAAACAGGAGTTTATCGATTTAATCTCCCCCCCACACTGACCTCTGTGAGGCAGCTGACGTGTCCACAATGACTGTGAACAACTTTGAGTTCGAACTCAAAGAATCCTTCCTAAGGTCATCGAAGCAGAAAGGAATCATTTATCGGTAAGGGTGGAGAAGTCAATGGTGGCAAAAGTAGGCTGGACAGGGACATAGCTGGCTAAATCTCCTGCTCCCTTTTAAAAAGAGTATTGCAATTACTTGTCAAGCTTCCAATATCATCTGGTCCTTCACAGATTTCCAGTCAAATGTTACTTCATGGAGACTTGAAGATCTCTGTGGAAAAGTTGATTACTTTGAATGCCAGAACATTTGGCCTTTGTCACTACCTTGTTCCTCACCCACCCCCCCACCCCCCCCGTCCCTCTCACCCCACCCACTTGCCTCTCACTTCCTGAAGTAATGAGGCATCAGATTTTACATCAAAGACTAGCCAGATGCTCCTTTAATGATAGACTGAGATATTATCAAAGTATTATCAAGGTCTGGGGACACAAATACCCCTGAGCGTAAAGCCCTGCAAAAGGTAGTGGACACAGCCCAGGACATCACATACAAAACCATCCCCACTGTGGTGAACTATTGTATAATCTGGCTCCGCCCCTAGCTGTGACTATCCCCGTGGTTCCACCCGTGGCTTCAACGCTGTAAATCCTGCCTCAGGAGTCTGGGTCACAGCATGGGATACCCTAATTTTATTATAAATAAAAGCCTGTCGTTCTGTAACTCCAGTCTTTGAGTTATTGATAGTACATCAATTTTATTTACAATATTTTATACCCCAACAATGGAACAACTCTCTAAGCCCAATAAGATGGATATTGTCCCATAATTGCCAGAAGGCTCAGACAGCTTTGAACTCTAGCTACGCTGCTTTGAAGTCTTTCTGAAAAATTCCACCAGAATCGTGGCCACGGAGGCAAACAAGCTGCACCTACTCTTCTCCCGGGTCGGACATCGAGTGTTCCTGATGATCAGGAGACACCTCATCGTACAGAGAGACAATGGACACACTGAAAGATCAGTACAGGGACCAGGAGAATCGAGTGACAAGTTTCTCCAGGCTCTGCTTGCAACTTTCAGCTGGTGTCGGCCACAGAGGACATGATCCGGGATGCCTATGTCGTGGGCTTCAGTAAGACATGCAACCATTTAACCATTTACGGAGCGGAAACTGTTCACTAGAACAGCTCCACCAGCTCAAACCTCCCGCTCTCTGCCAGTAACCCTCCAACCCCCTCACCTCCATGTACACATCCAACCTTTTCTTAAATGACAGAAGGGACCATGCCGCAACTATCTCATTCGGAAGCTCATTCCATTCTGCCACCACTCGCTGAGTGAAAAAGCCACCTCTGATGTGCTGTAGGCTTCTTGAGCAGAATAAATTGGACTTAAAGGGGACAATTGACCTAGTGAAATCGCTGGAGATTGCCCTCTGTAACGTGAAGGCTCACTCAGCAGATGGCGCGACGGCCACGTGGTCCACACGGGTTCTTCCATCTTGGGACATGGGACTGCAAACCGGCAGACTGGTACCATGTGTGGTTAGTGACCCCATCACATCCGTGGCCTCCCAAGAGCATCCGAAGTGCTACTTCTATAGTCAGCCAAAGCAATCCCCGTAAACGCTGGCCGGTGAAAGACACGACGTGCTCGAAGTGCAGGATGAAGGAGCACTATGCAAAGTTATGCCAATCACAGCCACCTTCTAGCTACAGTGTCATCGAGTGCGCGGCATGGGTGCCGCCATCTTGGATGCTGCCATCTTCCAGGGATGACCGCACAGCAACATGGAGGCCGCCATCTTGGATGCCGCCATCTTCCGGGACAACCACACTGCAACATGGGGGCTACCATCTTGGATGCCATCATCTTCTGGGGACGACCAGGCTGTGATACGGGGGGCAAGATCTTGGAGGCCTCCATCTTCCTGGACAGCCATGACACAGCGTGGGCACTGCCATTATGCTCCCAGACTACAAGTCAGTATGGGCGCTGGCCTCCGTGGTACTGGATCAGACCACATTAACTCCCTTGATCGATGATGGACATTTCGGTCAACGATCAGGTGATGAGATGCCTCTTCAATAGTGGGAGGACTGAGAGATTTATCCACCCCGACATGGTGCAGCTTCACTCAAAGCAAGGCCAGTAAGTTATAGTCTCTCTGGCCTCCCCGAGATCCACAGCTACACCACCGAGATGCTGACTGTGCTGGGTACAACCAATGGAGACTTTAAGCTCTTTGTCATGCCACAGCTCTGTGCACCAGTGTTGCTAGGCTTCTAGTGTGCACTGGTGCTGCTAGGCTTCCAGAGCACACTGGTGCTGCTGGGCTTCCAGTGCGCACTGGTGCTGCTGGGGTTGGGCTTTCAGTGCCACCTCCAAAGTGTTACGATGCGGTATGACGGCCCCCTGCCCCTCCTGTCGTGGTCTGTAACCCACAGTTCATAAGCCACCTGCCCTACCCCTCTGACTAGCCCCCTGACCACACTGTCTCCCCCCCCCATCACCGCCCCACTGGCCGGGCTAACATTCAGCCTCTCCACCCTCTGCATCAATGTCCCACCACTGCTGGTGAATCTCACCCCCAACTGTAAACCAGTCGCCATAAAAAGCAGGCGATGCAGTGAAGGGGACCGGGCGTTCATTAAAGCTGAGGTGAGGCGGTTCGTGAATGAAAGGATCATCGAGGCCAGTACTAGCCCATGGAGAGCTCAAGTAGTGGTGGTTAAGAGTGGAGAAAAACACAATGGTGATTGATTGCAGCCAGATCGCTCTACGCAGCTGGACGCGTACCCCCTCCCCCGCTTTGCGGATATGGCCAATCAAACTGCCCAATATCTTGTGTTCTCCAATCTTCTTATCTTTGGCTTGGTTTTGCGGATGAAGATTTATGGAGGGGTAATGTCCACGTCAGCTGCAGGCTCGTTTGTGGCTGACAAGTCCGATGTGGGACAGGCAAGGGAAAATTGGTTGGTTGAGGTTGGGTGTTGGGTTTTTCCTCCTTTGTCTTTTGTCAGTGAGATGGGCTCTGCGGTCTTCTTCAAAGGAGGTTGCTGTCCGCCGAACGGTGAGGCGCCAAGATGCACGGTTTGAGGTGATATCAGCCCACTGGTGGTGTCAATGTGGCAGGCACCAAGAGCTTTCTTTAGGCAGCCTACCACTAGCTCCCCATCATCCGGAGGACTGCCAGTACACTGCTTTTGAGGCAGATGGCCACTTTCATCATTTCCTCATGTGACAGAATATAAATTTGTTTTTGGGAGATAAATTGGGGCAGGTTTGTTAGTGTAGGTCACATACAAACACTTTAAACCAGATCTTATTTAAAATACTGGAGCTCTGCTCATGTTAGACATGTCAGGGCCTCAGAGCCTTTGCAGAAGCTTTGGAGATTGCCCAAGAGACTTCACTAATGGATTGTTGCTTACAAAAAGGCAACAGCTAAAGAGCTTGTTGGAGCTGCAGATTGTCTGGAAGGGAACTTGCTGTTCCAGGAGGGTCATGTGGTTTTGCAAGCAGAAAGAGTCAAACAGGCTTTCTCTCAGAGAGAGAGAGAGAGAGAGAGAGAGAGAGAGAGAGAGAGAGAGAGAGAGAGAGAGAGAGAGAGAGAGAGAGAGAGAGTGCCTGCAGCAGCAACTGGAACTGGAACAGGACAAGCTGGCAGGCTTGTAGAAAACTCCATTTGGAAGACAGGTTGTGAGTGCTTAGTTCAGCCTGTTCAAAGCACTTGTGGTTCATGCAAGAGGAGAGGACTGGCTGTCTAATGTTTCACTTGGAATAAGGGAATCAATAAGGAACTCTGTGGTGACCTGAAAGAAAGAGGGTATCATCTGGAGAACCCTGAGGGGGTAAGTTTCTTCGACAAGACACTGAAGTGGCTGATTAAAAAGGAACAACAAATCTCTCTCTGAAAACTGACAAGAACCTTCCTGAGCGGTAACCATTTATCTTTCAAGCACCAAAGCCTGGTGAACTTTATAAATGTTAAATTCTGTGCACAGTATAAGAATTGCCTGCAACCAGTAAACTTGGAGGAATGAGAAGTGAGATAGGACTGTGAACTAAAGAATTTTTCTGAACTTACACACACATTACATACATGTGCACTTAGAATTGGAAGGGTGTACACTGACGGTGGCGGTTTGCATTACTGTGCTGAGCGTCCACTCGGCCCGCGACACAGCCGCTACATCACCCCCCCAATTGTCACCGTAAATTAAAATGCCAGATGCGCACATCTTAGGCGGACGCCCACGTCGTCTGCACTGAGGGCACTGAATGGGTGCATTAGATGTATGGGAAGGCTTAAATCTATCTATGCTGAATAGTTGTGAATGTCCCCCAATGTCCAAGGTATACACGACTCCGTCTCTCTTAATGACGCAGAATGGTCCTTCTTATGATTTTTGTAATGGTGCCCCTGGGGCCTGTCTACAAATGAATACGAAGTCAGCGTTCAGGAGTGATGGGACCCCTTGTTGTTTAGGGATGCCGTGCCAGTTGGTAGAAGTCAGCTTGCTGTTAGCAATACCACTGTGGAGTTGTTGAAGGACATCCAGGTCAGAGTTGGCTGCGAAATGAACATCTCCCGGAACTGTAAGGACCGCACCAGACACCAACTCTGCAGATGATGCAGACAAATCTTCTTTTGGAGGCGTGCGTACCCCCAGCAGAGCACATGGTAGCTCATCGACCCAGATGCGGCCAGTGAGTCAGGCTTTAAGCGCAGATTTAAGCTGTCGGTGGAAACGCTCCACCAGGTCATTGGACTGCGGATGGTATGCCGTGGTGTGGTGCAGCTGTGTCCCACAAAAACATGCAAGGGTAGACCATAATGCTGAAGTGAACCGTGCCCCAAATTTATGTGCATAGGTACACTGAATCTAGTGATTCAATTCAGGATGTTTCAGTATCACTAGCTGGTAATGGGATGGCTTCTGGCCAGCACGTGAAGTGGTCTACCACTGTTAGAATATACTTCATGCCCTGTGATACTGGTAATGGTCCGACCAGGTCCACGTGTACGTGCTCAAACCTCCTGTGTACTGTCGGGAAAGGCTGAAGGGGTGCCTTGGTGTGGCATTGAATCTTTGCAGACTGGCAGGAGATGCATGTTCATGTCCGTTGAGTGACATCTTTCTTCAGTCCATGCCATATGTATTTATTTGACATAATCTTGACTGATGTCCTGATGGATGGATGTGACAAACTGTGAATGTCGTCAAAAAGATGTTACCTCCATGACAATGGGACCAATGGTCTAGGATAGCCTAATGATACATCACAAAGGAGTTCTGGTCCACCGTGCTGCCATGACACCTGGTGAATGTCCAGTCCAGTAATGGCTGTACTGTATGCCTGTATACCACAGCCAGTTCAGCAATGTTGATTCCATCTTGAATATTGTACACACTTGGTCTAGACAGCATAACCATGACTAGATTGTATTTTCCTGAAATGTGGTGTACGTCTGCAGTGAATTCTGAAATGTAGGACAAATGGTGTGGCAGTGCATGAATTACCTAAGGGCTGGCATGCTAGCGGTACTGAGTGCGCACATTGATCAGCTGGGTCTCCTGCTGAAAGGTGCGGGATTTTAACAAGTCTCAATTTAAACCTGCTGGTCCCGTGGACCAGGAGCTGTCCCTTAACAAGGTCCCACCTTGTCCCATGGAGCCCAGGACGGGCAGAGAATAAAAGCCGCTTGTAAAGCTTCAATAAACCAGTCTTTGGTTGACTAACCTAGTGTGTGATTGCTTTTTTCTCAGGAGCTCTACCATAGTAGCTGCTAGAAGGGGTTAAGTTAGGTTAGTTAAGTCAATAGTGATAAGTTAAAGTGTGATTTCATGTTTAAAGATAAATAAAAGCAACTTTTGTTTAAGTAACCATTTGTCGGTGAATATCCATTGCTGCTGGGTTTTGGGGTCCTCTGGGCTCGTAACACTTAGGGTTCCCTCTGGTCTTCCAACAGGAGATGGACCGGATAGTAGACCAAAATGACTTGCCACCTTCCCCTATCTGGATAAAGTCATGATCTGCAGCCACAGCCTGAAAGATCATGACGCCAACTCCAGAATTTCCTCATGACAGCCAAATGCCTCAACCTAACCTACAACAGGGACAAGTGGCGTTATCTGCACTTCCTGCCTGGCTATGTGGTGGAGAATGGAGTTATTAACCCCTGACCCTAACCCAATGTGCCCCTTGCCAGAACTCCCCCTCCTCCATAGTCACAAAGCCCTGAAAAGATGCCTGGTGTTCTCCTATTACGCCCATTGGGAACCCAATTATGCCTATCCCCTCATCACGTCCACATCTTTCCCCCTGATAAGAGAGGCCCAGATAGCTTTCTGTTGCATAAAAGAGTATATCACCAAAGCCCGTGATGCATACGGTGGATGAATCTGCATTGTTCCAAGTGGAGAGCACCGAGTCCGATTTTGTCCTGGCCACTGGCCTTAACCAGGTAGGCCGACCCTTGAATTTCTTTTCCTGTACCCGCCAGGACCTTGAAGTCCGACACACCTCATCAAGGAGGAGGCTCGGGCAAAAGTTGAGTCAGTACGGCATTGGAGACACTACCTGGCCGGCAGATATTTTACCCTACTCGTGGACCAATGGGCCGTGGCATTTGTGTTTAACAATAAACAAAGGTGTAAGATAAGAATGACGAGATTCTGAGTTCGAGGATCAAACTTTCCACCTATAACTATAACATCTTGGGAAGCTCAACAAGCCATCGGATGCCCTGCCACAAGGAACATGTGCCAATGCACAGATAGACCACCTCAAAACCCTCTACAATGATGTCTGCCACCCTGGAGTCACGAGATTTTTCCATGTCATTAAATCTCAAAATGTCCTGTACTCCATTGGGAAAGTCAGAGAAATGATTAGGACTGCCGGGTCTGTGTGGAATGCAAACCACACTTCTACCAACCAGACAGGGCACACCCACATGGCCTTTCGAACGCCTGAGCATGGACTTCAAGGGCCCCCTTCCCTCCACCAACCGCAAAGTGCATTTCCTCACGGTCATCGACGAGTGCTCATGGTTCCCCTTTGCCATCTCCTGCCCAGACATGGCCACCACCACAGTCAACAGGGCACTGCACAATCTTTTCACCCTGTTCGGGTACTCGTCATATACCCACAGCAACTGGGGGGTCCTCGTTCATGAGTGGCGAGCTGTGCCTATACCTGCTGGCCAGAGGTATTGCCACCAGCAGGACCACTGAGGTAACAGCCAGGTGGAGAGGGAGATTGCCACCATGTGGAAGGTCATCCTCCTTTCCCTAAGTCCAGAGGATATCCAATCTCTCACTGGCAGGAAGTCCTCCCCAAAGTGCTTCACACTTTTATGTACCGCGAACAATGCTACCCCTCATGAAAGAATTTTCTCCTTCCCCAGAAAGTCTGCATCGGGGTCCACCCTGGCATCCTGGTTGAAGTCCCCAGGGCTGGTCCTGCTAAGGAAGTACATGAGGGGCCATAACACTGACCCACTGGTTGAAAGGGTCCAACTCCTCCATGCGAACCCCCAATATGCATACTTGGCCTATCTGGATGGGCACGAGGTCACTGTTTCCATCCGGGACCTCACATGTGCAGGTGTTCCTGAGGGGTTTAACCACCAAACACCCTCCCCTCCCATGGACATGCACTACATATCATGGCACCCTAGCCCCTCCCCCACCCAGGTCACTCTGATCGAGCTGCCATGCACCTAACAGGTCGACACAGCGCTGGAAGTCCAGAACTCAACAGTAATCCCAACAACAGCCCAACAACCAGCTCTCCGATGGTCGAAATGAAAACCAGTCCACTGGAGAGATTTAATCTGTAAGAACCTCTGCCCTGCTTCACTCCTCTGAACAAAAAAAGAACAAGAGGTGAATGTGGTGAACTGTTGTATACTCATTTATATGGCTCCAACCCTTGATGTGACTGTACCCATGGCTCCACTCACTCCACCCTGTATAAAGGCTTCAACACCATAACTCCTCTTCCAGAGCCTCGGTCACAGCATGGGATACACTTCAAGTTTATTGTAAATAAAAGCCTGTCATTCTGTACCTCTAGCTTTCGAGTTATTGATTGTGCATCACCCACCATCGAGAACATATACAGGGAACGCTGCCATCGGAGAGCAGCAGCAATCATCAAGGATCCACATCACCCACCACATGCTCTGTTCTTGCTGCTGCCATCAGGAAAGAGGTAGAGGTGCCATAAGACTCGCACCACCCGGTTCAGGAACAGCTGCTCTCCCTCCACCTTCAGACTCCTCAACGACAAACTCATTCAGGGACTCATTCATAGACTTTTGTACTTTATTGATTTTTTTTCCTATTTATATTGTACAGTTTGTTTACAATATATTTGTTTACATGTACGTGGCATACAGTTTTTTTTTGCACTACCAATAAGTGATAATTCTACCTCGCCCGCAGGAAAAATTATCCCAGTGTTGTATGTGATGTCATGAATCAGAAATCTGACAGGGGAGAAGTTGTTATTGTAATGCAGGGTGTTTGTCATCAGGCTCTTGTACCTCCTCCAGAGTGAGGAGAGCTTGGCCTGGGGAGTGGGGTCCTTGAGGATAGAGGCTGACTTTTTGAGGCACCACCGCTTGAAGATTTCCTTAATGGAATGAAGATTGATGCCCATGATGGCACTGGCCAAGTTCACAATTCTCCCATCCGTTGGTGACTCTGTACCAGACAGTGATGCAACCAGTCAGAATGCTCTCCGCGGTACATCTGTAGAAATTTGCAAATGCATGGTGACATACCGAATCTCCTCAAACTACTTGCGAAGTTTAGCCTGCTTCATTATTGCATCGACATGTTCAGAGATGTTGACACCTAGGAATTCAAAGTATTTTTACTCTCTCCTCTGCTGACCCCTCGATGAGGACTGGTTTGTGTTCTCCTGGTTTCTCCTTCCCGAAGTCTACAAACGGTTCCTAAGTTTTGCTAACATTCAGTGCAAGTTTGTTGGGACACCAGTCAACTAGCTGATCTGTCTCACTTCTGTTATGCTTCCGTCATCTACTGATGACCGTGGTGTCACTGGGAAATTTGTAGCTGGCATTTGAATCGTGCCGGGCTGCACAGTTGTGGGTGTAGACAGAGTAGTGCAGAGTACATCTGCATCAAACTTCTAGCCTGCTGTAGCTGAACATGTATTTCATGCAGAGGAATCTATTTACCTGAAGAGTGGTGAACCTCTGGAATTTGCTACAATGGGCGACTTGAAGGCCAGGTCGTTGGGTGTAGTTAAGGCAGAGACTGATCGCCATCTGAATAGTCAGAATATCAAAGGCTATGGGTAAAAGGCAGGGGAGTGGGGCTGAGTGGGAGAATGGACCAACTCATGACGGAATGGTGGACGGAGTCAATGAGCCGAATGACCTACTTTTGCTCACGTCTTATGGTCTAATGGTCTTCATGAAAATAAATCCTGCATTAATAAGCATTATATTAAAAATGGATAATAAGTCCAAAAAGTATAAATATAAAAAAGATCTAATAAATATTTAGTTACCATAGTGCAAGAAAGTTATGCAATAGTGCAGACCGTCCTCTTGTGATGTTGGAGTCAAACATTAGTATAACAAGGGGAGGTTTGATAGCTATTGGAAAGAAGCTGTTCTTGATCTCATAGACACCAGTCTTCAGGGTCCCGAAGGGAGCAGAGAGAAGACACATATGATCAGGGTGATGGGGGTCCTTTACGATGGTGACTGACTTCTTGAGGCAGCGCAGTGGATGGGAGATCGGAGCCTGTGTCGAACCTGGATATGTTTGCTACCTTCTGCATTCCTCAGCACTCAGATCACCCAACAGGGCTAACATGTCAGTACACTTTCCACCTATGATGGAGCACTCAGCAACACCAGGACAGCTTCTTCCTCTCTGCCATCAGGTTTCTGAATGAACAATAACTATTTATTTCTTTTGAAATGTAATTATTAGCTATCTTTGCACTGTAATGCCACAAATTTCAGAATCTGAATCAGAATTTATTGTCATGAACATATCATGAGATTGCTATAAAATTAGTGCAAAAATAAGAGAAAGTTGGGTACAATATATACTCATGTAATAGTCGATCTCATATAATAGTTGACCCTCCCCCATTTTTGACCCAAAAATTGCATTTTCCTTATTCCCCGTGTAAAAGTCGATCCCCTCTATTTTTGCCCTGACTCTCTGCCCATCCAAGCTCCTGACACAATGACTGAGTACCCTCAACCTGACCACCCGCCCATCCGATCTCCTGATGCCCCAACTGAAAACCCTCACCCTGACCGACTACCCATCTGAGTTCCTGATGCCCCACGTGTGAATTGTCGCCTCAGCAGCCAACCCACCAGAGGTCCTGATGCCCCGGCTACAGACTCTCTCCTTGGCCTTGGCCCTGGCCACCAGCCCATCTGATGCCCTGAATGCTGACTTACCACCCAGTCATAGCCATCTGAGCTCCTAATGCCTTGAACAACGCAGGTTCTCACTGCAGTCAAAAGTATGACCTGTGTAAGAGGTCCAAGTTTGACTCAAAAAATTGATCCAAAGAGCTCAACTATTACTCAAGTACATGTAGTAGTCACTTTCAAATGTCGAATTTCCTCATACTTCTTAGAAATTAGAGGCATTTGTGTGTGTTCTTCATAGTTGCCCTGATATGTTGGTTCCAGGAGAAGGTTTCTGAAATATGGACTTGAAGGTGTTCCATCCTGTTTCATCAATGTGGACAGGTAAGTAATTCCTCAGCCCGTCCCCCTCAAATCAACAATGAGTTTCTTGGTGATCCTGAGCAGCTGTTCCTGAACCTGGTGGTGCGAGTCTTGTAGTCCCTAGACCTCTTTCCTGATGGCAGCAGCGAGATCAGAGCATGTGCTGGGTGGTGTGAATCCTTGATGATTCCTGCTGCCCTCCGAGGGCAGCATTCCCCGTAATGAGGAGGGTTTTACCTGTGATGTCCTGGGTTGTGTCCACTACCTTTTGCAGAGCTTTACGCTCAGGGGTACTTGTGCCCCCATACCAGACCGTGATGGAGCCAGTCACCACACTTTCTCCCATACCTCTGTAGAAATCTGCCATGGTTTCTGGTGTCATCCCAAACCTCTGCAAACTCCTGAGGAAGTAGAGCCACTGACGTGTTTTCTTCACAGTGCCATTAGTGTGTTGGGTCCAAGAAAGACCCTCTGAGATAGTGACTCCCAAGAATTTAAATTTGAATTTAAACTTAAATCAAAGAATTTAAAGTCATCGGAACCGGGGTTCGAGGGCAAGAAGGGTTTTCAAAGGGTCTTTTTTCCTGATTGTGTTGGAGGTTTAGATCTGGAGCTTGGGTTGTTGATGGATCGACAGGGGTCTGTGCGGCTGCAGAGGCAGTGGGTGCACTAGGGGGCGAATCCACAGGCACCCACTGACTCCCAAGGGACTCTCTTTTTCTTCTTTCTCCTATAGTCATGGGCACTGAGCAATGCAAATGGCAACTCCTTGTTTGACTTTGCAGCAGGCAAAGGTTGACATATATCATGTATATTACATTTTTTTGTATTGTTACATTACAATAAAATGAACCTTGAACCGTGGGGTGTCCGTGTCGATGGTCAGCCTGGTGGTTCCAGCTCTGACGCTCCTATATCTCTTTCCCAAAGGCAGATTGTTTGGCTCCAGGTTCTAGCATCTGATCTCGTACGTCCCCTATTTTCAAATGAAGTTGGTGGGTAATTTGGAGTTTCGATGATGCCTATGTCCACTTTGAAGTGGTGTGTGGCTGTGGAGCCTCAAGAGGGTGTACCCTTGATGTGAAGCATTGGTCCTTGATCTGAGCTTTCTTGCATCTCCGGGTGCCCTTTGTCCAATGGGTATCACTTCAAAGGGATTGGGATTCCCAGCCAGACCTGAGTAGACCATCCATACCTGATCTCCCATTCAGTATTTCAGCATGAGGTTTTTTTTTAACGTCAGGTGTTGTGGATAGTGTAGAGGCTTGTCTTAGGTTACAACAGCATATAGACATGGTGTAGTGTCGGGCAGAATTGGAAGATGGAGTTCAATCTAGATAAGCCTGAAGTGATGTCCTTTGGAAAGTCAAACTTGAAGGCTGAGTGCATGGTTAATGGCAGGATTCTTAATAGTGTGGAGGAACAGACAGATCTTGAGGTCCAGGTCTACAGATTCCTCAAGGATGCAATGCAAGTCGATAGGATGGTTAAGAAGGCTTGTGGTGTGTTGGAGTTCAAACGCCATGAAGTAATATTGCAGCTCTATAAAACTCTGGTTAGACTACACTTGACGTATGTTGCATTCAGTTCTGGTCGCCTCATTACAGGAAGAATGTAGAAGCTTTAGAGAGAGTGCAGAGGAGATTTACTAGGCGGTTGCCTGGATTGGTGAACATGTCTTATGAACATAGAACATAGAATATTACAGCACAGGACAGGCCCTTCAGCCCTCAATATAGTCCTACCAAAAACCATTACTAGACCCTTCCAACTTCGTAACTGTTTCATACATGACAACAGCGATAAAAATGAGCCCAGACAGTGTTATATTTAAAATAATATTTTTAATTATTAATCGGAAATTAAATAACAATTAATCTATTTACACTTACCTAAGCTTAACTAAATCAATCTACACTTATCTAACTTAAACTCTAACCATGCGTGAATATATTGGTGTGTGGGGGAACACCCCAAGACACAACAGCTCATGGCTCAATTCTCGGAAGGCAGTTCAAAGTTCCGTTTCAGAAATTTCTAAGGTGACACATGGGCTTGAAATTGGTTCGACACACAGGCTTTAAGATCGTTTGGACACACAGGCCTTAAGTGGATGCGACACGCAGGCCTTAAGATGGGGAGACAATCAGGCTTTAAGATGAAGTTAGCTGTCCCTGAAGTGGGTGAAACAGATTGGGGGTGACAAAATGTTGATTATTCATGAAACCCTTATAGAGGTGCTTTGGAGAAATGTCATTTTTAGACGAGTGCTTTCTTCTGCAGTTAGAACCCTTTTTGTTGTTCACTTGAAGTAGAGTGCAGTATTGCTTCTGCAACTTTAAAACCCTTTTCGTGGGTCATTTGAAGTGGTTCTCATTCCTCTATAAGCAAAAGGAGGAAATCTGACATTTTGTCTATAAGCACATAATGAAGCCAAGTGGGTCTCTCATTCCCACAATGGAGGTCGAAGAAGTGTTTACTCTGGTGCTCCTTCCTTAAAATGGCCTCCTGAACAAATGATGCACTATCTTTTTTTAAGAAGCTGGTCACATGGTCTTTGTTCTGTGTTGACTCTGTAAATGTATCCAGTAAAAGGAACATGCTGTTCAAAGCTTTCTGATAGTTTCACAGACAGTTCAAATCCTGCAGGTAGTTTGTTAAATTTATTCTCTTAAAGGGACAATCCCACTCAAATAAAACAAACTGAAAATTGGCAGAACGTCACAGTAACCCTCTTTTTTTTAAAATCCATGTGCCAGTCTAAGAGTCTTTTAAATTCCCCTAATGTTTCAGTCTCCACCATCACCCCAGGCCAGGCACCCGCAATTCTCTGTGTGAAAAAAAAACAGCCCTGATGTGTCTCCTCAACTTTCCCCCCATCACTTTGAAGCGATGTACCCTGGTGTTTGTTATTCCTGGCCTGTGAAAAAGGCTCTGGCTATCCACTTTATCCATGCCTCTTAGAATATAAGCAAGGGCTTTTCTCTGTGGAGTGACAAAGGAAGCGAGGTGACTTAAGGTGTTGTGGTCGGTGTGCTGTGCAGTGAACATAAAAGAACCACACAGAAGCTGTGAATGAGTTGAACCAACGAACTGACTTTACTGGAACTCTCTGGGAGTTTGTCAGCACCATTCCCATGATCTTTTACGACCCCTCCCACCTGGACCATTGTGTTGTCAGCCCAGTGCGAGCCTGCACCTCTGTGACCCGGTTCACTTGTAGCTCAGTACAGCCCGCTACAGTAGTGTATGCGACTATGAGAGGTATAGATAGGGAAGACAGCCAGCACCTTTTTAGCAAGGTGACAATAGCAAATACCAGGGGATATCACATTAACGTGAGGGGAGAAAAGTTTAGGGGAGATATTGGGGGTATGTTTTTTTACACAGAGAGTTGTGGGTGCCTGGAATAGGGACAATAGGAACATTTAAGTTTCTTAGATTGGTACAAGAAGTATTGAGGGTTATGGGAGTGAGGGAGAGAAAAATAAGATTGTTGTGGAGTAGGTTTCCATGGGTAGGCACAACATTGTGGGCTGAAGACCTTGCTCTTTACTGGAATATTCTATTTTCTATCAGCACCCCATTTCCTGCACCAACCATTAATTCTCTTAAATCAAGGGAATTGTGATGCTGTATATAAGGATAGGTTGACCTGTTTGGATAGCGTGCAAAGTAATTTCTTCTCTGTATCTCAGTACATGAATTCAATTAAATTGAATTCATGAAGATTGATAGGGTGCAGAAAAGAATAACAAGGATGTTGCTGGGACTGGAAGGCTGGATCTTCATTGCCTTGAGGGAAGAGTGAGGGTGTATCTTATGGAGATTTATAAAATCATTAGGGGTCACATTAAGTCTTTTTCAGAGTAGGGGAGTCTCAAACATGAGAGCGTGGGTTTACGGCAAAGGAAGAAAGATTTAAAGGCAATCTGAAGGATGCAGAGAGTGGTGGGAGAATGGAATGCGGTGCAACGGTGGATGAGAAGAAAATCACAAGGTTTAAAAGAACAAAACACAAAGAGCTGGAGGAACTCAGCAAGTCAGGCAGTGGACAGTTGGCCCACTGAGTTTACAGATATAAATATACAAGGGTGGCCCAGTTGGTGTAGCGGATAGTGCAACACCTTTAGAGCACCAGCAAACAGGCTGTCTGTCAGGAGTTTGTACGTTCTTCATCTGTCTGCGTGGGTTTTCCCTGGTGACGCCGGATTCCAACCACTGTTTGAAACGTACTAGGGATGTAGGTTATTTGGGTCTAAATTAGGGGCCAAGGATTCTTTTAAATTATTTTTTTAAATTGTCAAAATAAATGTGTGTGTGTGTGTGTGTGTGTGTGTGTGTGTGTGTGTGTGTGTGTGTGTGTGTGTGTGTGTGTGTGTGTGTGTGTGTGTGTTGAGTGCTCTATGGTCTAGAAAAATGCTGTTTCCTTTAATTGTATGTGAACAGTCACATGATAATGAAGTCCAACACGAAAGTCTAAAAAATTGTGCGTGTTTGTGTGTGTGTATATGTGCATGTGTGTGTACATGTGTATACATACGTGTGCATGGGATGTTCTTCCCTGGCCAGTTGCTTCCCAGTATGGTACAGTTGCTGTAGAGAATTGGATTGGAGGTCAATCTGCAGGGCCATAAAAGCAGCATAGAGGATCAATGTGGTCTCCTTATCCTACACTTGATTTACTGGGGAAGGAAAGGGCTCATTTAAAAAAGGCTTGTAAAATTTTTAAGGACCCCTACCACCCTGGATACTGCATCTTCCAGCTACTCCCATCAGGAAAGATATACAGGAGTGTCAGAACCCGTACCACCAGATTGAGGAATAGCTTCTTCCCATGGGCAGTGAGAATAATGAACGACTGATGAACTACTAAAACAACCTCCGATACTCCCCTATATTTATTAAATTTTTAAAAAAATATATGTATGTAGTTTCTGAGTATATGTAATGTTTGTCTGTGTGTGTGTTTGCACTCTTCTGCACTGAGGACTGGAGAACGCTGTTTGGTCAGGTTGTATTCTGAATAAGAATCTTTTATGATTGTGACATTTGAATGGACGCCAAAATGTTAGTGCACAAAGCAGAGGTGATCCCAACACTTCTGTATGCATCGAAAACCTGGACAACCTACCGACGACATCTGAAGGCACTTGAAACATCTTAAATATCAGCTGGGAAGATCGAAGAACTAACGTCAGCCTGCTAAATGAAGCAAAAACAACAAGCATTGAAGCTGACGTCATTAAGGACCAACTAAGATGGAGCGGTCATGTAGTTCGGATGGAAGGGGAATGTCGACCGAAACAAATCTTCTACTCCCACCTTAAAGAAGGAAAACTTAAAAGAGGTGGACAACAGAAGAGATTCAAAGGCATCTTAAAACCCAATATGAAGAAATGGAACATCGACATTCCTGCCAAGGACAAGAAACTCTGGCAAACCATCATCCGAGAAGGAACAGCGGCTTTCAAAGCCAATAAATGTGCAGAATGAGAAGAAAAAAGAATTAAATGGACAGTGAGGTAGCAGAAACCAAAGGCCGATCTGCCATCTGGAATGGCCTGCCTGAATGTGGAAGATCTATCAAAGCCAAGATTGGACTCCAAAGGCAGTTGAGAGCCCATAAAATCTATCATACTCAACCTTGAGAGAAAGCCATGATGATGATGACTTGATAAATGGACTTGAAGAGCCATGAGGTACTGTTGCAGCTCTATAAAACTCAGGTTATATCACACTTGGAACATTGTGTTCAGTTCTCGTCACCTCTTTCCAGGATTACGGGAAGGATATAGAAGCTCTGGAGAGGGTACAGAGGAGATTTACCAGGATGTTGCCTGGATTGGAAGGTTAACAGAGCTGGGGCTTTTCTCTTTGTGGTGGAACACAGTACTGAAGGCATGTCCAGGCATGGCCTCACTGGGCTGGGCTGGCTGGCTCCTCCCCATAAGCTCCCCTAATCCCCTAGTCTCCCCCATCATACCTGCCTTGGACATGAGCCAGCAGGATGTAGAGGCATGTCTGGGTCTTCTGATCAATAAAGCCTTTGACTCTTGCTTCATGTCTGCGAGTCGTTATTGATCATGCCACAATTTATTGATCAGAAATTATAAAGTGCCATGGACAAGGCAATCTGACTGGAGAAGCTGGAAATTGATCCAAAGGACCCAGAGGCCTCCGTAAAGTTTTATATGTGGCTACACTGTTTGAAGGCCTACCTGAGAGGCCATGAAATCACAGCCAATGGGGATCGGTACGACCTGCTCTTTGCAGCTGTGGGTCACCGAGCGTACCAATTAATTCACGACTGTACTGAATACAAAGTGGCAATGGCCCGACTCCGACCACAGCACAGAGTCCAGAGTATCGCAATGTATACATGCTTCCAGCTTGGCTCCTGAAGCCAGGGTCTGGGTAAGTTGGTTGACGATTTAGTGAGGGCAACGTGGGAGTTAGGACGAGACTGCGGGTGCCGGGACATGACTGCAGTGACATACCAGGAGGAGCTCATCCGCAACAGGCTAGTCGCTGTATTCTGCTCCCATCGAATACGGGAACGACTCCTGTAGAAAGGCGATTGGTCCCTACAGGAAGTGGTGCAGATGGCCTGAGTGATGGAAACTGCTCAAACTAATGTGGAGGCCAACTCAGTGGGCTATGCGGCCACCAGTTGGGGAGAACAGGCAATGCTATCTTGGGACTCGGAGCCTCTCTCTGCCACTGCCAACACCAAGCACATGAGGTGCAACTACTGCGGCCAAAGCAAACACCAATGAAAGTTCTACCCAGCCCCTAGTGTGACCTGCTCAAACTGCCGGAGGAAAGGACACTAAGCGAGGGTATATTGTTCTAAGCCCCTCTCCAGCAGTGCCGTGTGTGGACCGTGACCCATGTCGCCATCTAGGGCCGACCCACTTCCTTCGTCATTTCTGGTTGCTGAGAACTGAACCTCTGGACCAAGGACGTGATGACGCAGAGGAACGTCACATCCGGCTTCACTTCCGGACTCCACCGAGAGTCATCCATGGGGGAAGCCATCTTCATGATCTCCTGGCAGCCAACTTGGTGGCAGTCAACCAACCAACATAGCAGGAGAAATTCAGACAGTGAGCTGATGTTGGCCTCCATAGTGCTTGACCAGAGTAGACCATACCAGCTGGGACGATTGATGATAGGCTTTGAGGTAAATGGTTACACCACTGGCTGCCATGGGAAGCACTGAGAGCTTCATACACCCTGCCACAGCCGAACATTATTCCCTGATCATGTTCCCTGTCAAGTGCACTAGCCTCCAAATCCCCCTCTGCAGAAATCCTTGGGAGATGCATCATGGCCCTAACTGTGGGTTGCACAAAATATAAAAACTTCAGACTCCTGGTGATATTCCACCTCTGTCCACCCTTGATTTCCAGTGCCAGCTGAAAGGTGTGCTGATATAGTTTGATGGGCCCCACCCCTCTCACTGTCAGTAAAAACCAATTCTGGGAGGTCACCCTCCCCACAAAGAGGCCCGATCACTCACCCGAATGCTGGGCCAGGCTCCCAACCTGCGGACTGGGCACCCTCCGGGTCCCTCCACCTCTGCTGTTCCAAAGCCTCACCCTGGACTGCAAACCTGTGGCAGTAAGAGCAGGTGATACAGCCCTGAGGACAGGGTATTCATTAAGACAGAGGTGGAGTGGCTAGTGGGGGAGGGCATTATAGAATCGAGTAACAGTCCCTGGAGGGTGCAAGTAATGGTGGTGAAGACTGGGGAGAAGTACCAGATGGTGATAGACTATAGTCAGACCATCAACCAGTTCATCTTACTGGACGCCTACCCTTTGCCCTGCATAGCTGATATGGTGTACAAATCAGAGTATCGCAAATCCCGATTCGCCCAAAAGACCGTCCGGACACATTTGAGGCCAATGGCTGACTCTACCATTTCCTACGGGTCTAATTTGGCTTCACGAATGGGGTGTCAGCTTTCCAAAGCAAAATGGACTGCATGGTGGATGGCAATGAACTAAAGGCTACGTATCCATATCTGGACAATGTCACCATCTGCGGCCATGACCTGAAGGAACTTGACGAGAACCTGCAGAGATTCCTGGCCACCACAAAGGCCCTCAATCTCACACATAATAAGAAAAAGTGTGGGTTTAGCAGCAAGTAGCTGCCAATCCCAGGGTACGTGGTGGAGCATGGCATCATCACCACTGACCCCAAGCATATACGGCCCCTTCTGGGATTACCTCTGCCACAGAAACCCAAAGCTTTAAAATGGGGCCTGGGGCTCTTCTTGTATTATGCCCAATGGATCCCCAACTATGCAGACAAGGCCTAACCCCAAGTGAACAACCACCACCTTTCCTCCACATGGTTTTCAAGGACAAGATTGCCAAGGCGAGAATGCACACCATTGATGAATCCGTCCCGTTCCAAGTGGAAAGTGATGCCTCCTACTTTGCGATGCCTGCCACATTGAACCAAGCAGGCAGGCCAGTGGCAATTTTTTCCTGCACCCTCCAAAGTCCCAAACGCAGACACTCCGCCTTTGAGAAGGAGGCACAAGCTATATGTGAGCTACTGGAGACACTACTTGGCTGGAAGGCCATTGCTTTTATGTTTAACAATAAACTGTGGGGTAAAATCAAAAATGGCAAGATCATGAGGTGGAAAATTGAGCTGTCCACATACACTGATGAGATCTTGTACCGGCCGGGCAAACTCAATGAGCCACTTGATGCTCTGTCCAGGGGAACCTGTGCCAGGGTGCAAGTTGATCACCTCCATGCCCTCCACGATAGCCTCTGCCACCCTGGGTCACAAGGTTCTACCATTTTGTGAGAGCCCATAATCTCCCCTACTTAGTGGAGGAACTCAGAGAGCTGACTCGCAATTGCCCGTTCTATGCGGAAAGCAAGCCGCAATTTTATAGACCAGAGAGAGCCCAACTCATCAAGGCCACTCGCCCCTTCGAACGTCTCAGCATGGACTTCATGGGGCCCCACCCATCCACAAACTGGAACATCTCCTTCCTAAGCATCATGGACAAGTATTCACATTTCCCGTTTGCCGTGCCCTGCCCTGACATGACCACATCCATGGTTATTAAAGCCCTCTGCACAGAATTCACTCAGTTTGGGTACCATAGTTATGTTCATAGCAACCAGTGATCCACCTTCATGTGTGAAGAGTTGCAGCCATGCTTCCTTTCCAGGGACATAGCTATGAACAGAACCACCAGCTACAACCCCCCCCCCCCCCCCGGGAATGGGCAGGTGGAGAGGGAGAATGCTGTGTTCTGGAAGGCAGTCCTTTTGGCCCTCAAGTTGAAAGGGATGCCCGTATCCTAGTGGCAAGAGGTCCTTCCAAAAGCACTGAATGCCACCAGGTTCCTACATTGCACACCAACTAATATAATGCCCCATGAAAAATTATTCTACTTCCTTTGGAGGTCAACATCGGGAACCACACTGCCAGTCTGGCTGACGACCCCAGGGCCAGTGCTTCTCCAGAACAGAGAAAATGGATCCACTGGTTGAGGGTGTCCTCCATGTGAACCCCCAGTATGCACTGAGGATATATGGACAGATGGAACGATACCTTGTCCATCCCAGTTCTGGCGCAAGTGGGGGCCCCGGCATGGGAGGTGCACCCGATACCTCTGGGCAGCGACCAATCAGCTCCAGAGATCACCCTGACAGATGAAGTAGTAAATCCACCTCCAACACGGTCCCCCACCCCCCACCCTAGTTTCCCCCCCCCCCACTGGAGTGTCCCACCCTCACCACTGTTACAAACAAATTCCCTCCCCTTACAGACCCGGTAGAGACAGACACTGTTCAGCTTTCAAACACCCAGCTGAGCAAGCAAGCCACCATTCTGCTGGAACGAATGATACAGCCAGCAGTACTTTGGAGATTTCAGCACTGAATAAAACTGCCAGAGCGGCTGAACCTTTGAACTGTATGGACTCATGCCGCTGGACTTCATTCAAAAAAAGGTGTGAATATGATGGAACACTGTACTGTGGGCATGTCCTCACTATGTTGGGCAGGCTGGCCCACCTTCTGTACCTGTACCCCTCTCCATAAGATCCCCTAATAAAGGCCTAGTCTCCTCTCTCATAGCTGCCTTGGATGTCGGCCAGCAGCATGCATCGGATCTTCTGATCAATAAAGCCTTTGACTCTTGCTTCATGTCTGTGAGTGGTCATTGATCGTGCCACACTCTTTAGACCACAGAAGGATGAGAGATGACATAATAGATGTCTACAAGATTATGTGAGGTATAGATTGGGTCAAGAACCAGGACATTTTTTTCCCGGGGTGACAGTAGCAAATACCAGAGAACATATGTATAAAGTGAGAGGAGGAAAGTTTAGGGGTGACATCAGGGGCAAGATTTTAACACAGAGAGTAAATGGGTGCGTGGAATGCATTGCCAAGGGTGGTGGCAGTACAACAGGGACATTCAAAAGCCTCCTAGACAGGCAGATGGATGAAAAAAAAAACAAGGTGTGAGGTAGGGAAGGATTAGATTGTTGAGTAGGTTTATATAATTCATTATGGGCTGAAGGGCCTGAACTGTGCTGCAATGTTCCATGTCCAATTTGGAAATCGGGTTGTTGATGACATGGAGATGTGTAAATTCTGTCTGGCTAGGCCGACAGATGAATAATTCAGGAGGCTGCAGCTGAAGGAGATCAGTAACCATGTTATTAAGCACTGCTGCAATTAGTTTGAGAAAAAGTTGCTGAGAAACCTGTCTCGACATTTCAATAAAGGAGAAAATTGCTTCAATGGGCAGATTCAGCACATAATTTTGAAAATGAAAACTGGCTTTTTTTTGATTATTGTAATCTCATTCATAATTCAGCTGTTTTCTTTCACTGCTTCACACTGGTATTTGTGGAGACTGCTTAACATGTAGCCTGGAGGAATGCCTCTCAGTGTTGCAAGCAATCACGAGCCATGCATATAATTTAACAGCCTGCTCAGCCAAGTGCTTTCACGATCCTCCTCCTTCTCTCAAGGAGATCTTGATATTTCTTGGGACGGTCAGGGATTGACCGGGAAAAATAAAACCTTTTTGGTGTCAGAGGCTGCGTATCAAGTGTGGCCAGTCAAGGAAGTCTTCATGGCACAAAGAACATCAATAAGCTTTATGGGAGGAACTCTTCAAGGGCAGGGACATACAGAGTGAAGGCACTTCTGCACCTCCCCATTGCACAATTCCAGGTTAGATACAGACTCAAGGTCCTCCACACCGTCCCATCACACACTCCAGGGGTCAGACGCAGAGTGAAGCTCTCTCTGAAGTGACCCATCGCATGCTCCCAGGATCCAACGCAAAGAGAAGCTCCCTCTGTCCTGTCCCATCAGACTCTCCCAGGGTCAGACATAGAGTGAAGCTCCCTCTGCAGTGACCCATTGCACACTCCCAGGATCAGCAAGAAGGTGAAGCTCTCTCTGCATTGTCCCATCACGCAGTCCCAGGGTCAGACATGGAGTGAAGCTCCCTCATCACACCATCCCAGGGCACGGGTTAGATAGAGAGTGAAGCTCTCTCTACACATTCGATAAGGTTCAGCACCAGTAGGCTGCTCTGGAAGTTTTATTGCACAGGATAGAAAATTGGTTTCATGAAAAAAGGAGTGGGCGATGGTGGAAGGTTGGTTTTTGGACTGGAGGCCTGTGACTAGTGGTCTGCCACAGGGTTCAGTGTTGGTCCCATTGCCGTTTGTCATGATTTAGATGAAAACATACATGGCGTGAATGGCAAGTTTGCGCATGACACTAGAGTCTGGTGTTGTATTCCCTATGCCAGAGGTGCTCTGTGATTTTTAAGAGATTGCTTAAGATGATATGTGGGTAGAAAGAAAAAGTTTGAAAACCTCTGCTTTAATCGTCCCTCATTGACTCGTTATGTGCACGGTTTCAGAACTCCAAAGGAAATGGGCCAAATGACAATTTTTCTCCAGCAAAATATTTCAGTAAAAATTGGGTCTAGAGCAGTGGTTCTCAACCTTCCTTTCCCACTCACATCCCACCTTAAGCAATCCCTTCCTAATCACAGTGCACCAATAGCATAGGGATTACTTAAATTGGCATGTAAGTGGAAAGAAAAAGATTGAGAACCACTGCTGTAAGCCAGTTCATCATTAATGCCAATGAAGCCAACGACTATTGGATCATCCTTCCTGAGCTTCTATGTTCTCTGCTCCATTGAGGGATATAGGCTGTGACAATATCCCAGCTGAAGATTTATGCTCCAAGCTGAGAATGGAGAGGCTGAGGTGGTGATTAGCAAGCCCGCTGAGGTCCCACATTCTGTGCACAGAGTGTTCCTGGACAACCATCTACAGAGGTGGGTGGATACTGGTGTTGGAGCAGGACTGAAACCCATCATCTCCAAGTACAAGGCTGTCTAATGTTTACAAACACCTCAGCTTTACATATTGTATGATTTTGATGTTGGTTATTCGACTCTATTTAATGAAGAATGGTTCTGGTCAACAGACATGAATGGTCTGTCCCTTTCTGTAAGGAACAGACCATCCCTATTGGTCCAAAATGACTGTGAGTCTCTTTCGGAGGGTGAGAGGGGAAAAGGTATGGTGAAGGGATGATGAGACAATGTTTGAAGGAAAGGAATGGCATGACCCTCTCTCTAAGGGGAAGAGATAGTGATTCTCAGTCTCTCTCTCTCTCTCTCTCTCTCTCTCGCTCTCTTTCTACCTCTGTCCCTATCATTTTCTTTTTAATATTTTGTATCCCTCTCTCTCTGTCGGGGAAGGATGTGAGACAGTCCCTTTCCCCTCCCCCCCACCTTTCTCTCTCAACAGGGAAGTTGCGACTCTTTTTCTCTGTTTTTCTCTCTCTCTCTCTCTCATTCTCCCCCTCTCTCATTCTCTCTCTCTCTCTCTCTCTCTCTCTCTCTCTCTCTCTCTCTCTATGAGGGGGGATTTTACACTTCTGCATTTAAGAGTGAGTAATGCTATGATTCTCTCTTATATGGTGTCTGACCCTTGTCAGCAAAAACACGATGGGCTAAATGCCTTCCCCTGTGATTCCATGATTCCTTAAACGGGCATTACGGATACAGACGCGATTTGTTCAGACCGTGTTGCTGAGCTGCTGTTCCCCTGCTTTAACGCCCACCGAATAAAGTCCTGTTTTGCACAGGGGTGCGTCTCTAAAGGGGTTAAGCTTCAGCGGGGTGGTTGACAGGCTGACAGCTCGCTCCATCACCTCCTGAAGAGACTGCTGATTGCGCCCGAGACAAGATTAAGTCGGGAGTAATATTGTCACTTGTGCTCACGATGCCTTCGTTCGAGATGATGAACAAATGCTTCTGGCTGATGCCCGAGCCCTGCGTGTGGGCTTCGAGTTATTATACTCTCCTTTGGCAGATTTGCCAGAACTTTTATTTTTAATTAACCTTTACTTTGTGCGACATTGTAATTCTTCCTTCGGTGTCAGGCAGGTTAATGAATTATGTGACCCAAGGCAGGGAGAGGGAAGTTAGATCAATGAACCTCAATTTGAGTCCTCTCAGTTGTTGGCTCAACACCCCCCTCCCCGGCCTCACCCCGCCCCCCTCACCACCCCACCACCACCATGCAAGGGGCTCTCTCTTCCCCTGTAATAACTTCAGGCTGGCGCTGCCTGGAGAGGCTGAGGAAAGAAATTAAACACTTGTGCAAGAACTGCAGTTGAGGCCTAAATTGGATTATCTTGGCCCATTTGAGGCCTAAATTAAACTTTGGTGTCACTGCTCAGAAATGAAAATGCAAGGTCTGGATATGCAGTGGTTGCAAGTCAATTTGTCAGCTGATGTTTTGCGGAAAAAAAATTGATAAAGCAATATTATTTTGTGGTTATCTGCTACATTTGCTTTCTTGGGCTGTATTTTATATGCATGACCACTTGGAATGAATTAACTCTTTAGATGCTTTTATGTTTAGCTTGGAAATATTTCGGATCTTGTTCTTTTCCCATCAATTAATTTTACTGTTCACTTTTACAACCGTGGAAACACTTGAGCATGGATCCCATTAACAGACTCCATGCAAGAGATCTAAAGGGTTATCCATGGAAGTTAGAAGTAAAACACTTGATTTTCCGTCTGGACCCTCTCCAGCTGGATGGCATTAACATTGTCTTTTCTGGTTTCTGCTAAACTGCTCTCCCTTCCCTCCTACCCCGCTCTCCATCCACCTGTCTTCTTTCCCTTAGCTTTCCATCCCCTTCCTTCTCTATTCACCCACCCATCCCTCCTCGCCCTGCTTTCTGCTGCGCTCTCCCTCCCTTCACCACCCTTTCCAGTTCTCCTCTCTCCCTTCCCCCCCTTCTCCCAGCCATCCCTCCTCCACTTGCTCACTGCTGTCCCTTCCCTCCCTTCTCCACCTATCACCTCCTGCCTTGCAACCACCCTTCCCCCCCTACCCTTTTGTTCGGAAGCCTGCGACATTTTTCCACACCTTGATGAAGACCTCAAGCCCGAAACGTTGGTTATGTATTTTTTGCTACATAAAGGACACTGTTTGACCTGCTGAGTTTCCCCAGCTTTGTGTTTTTACTTCAACCACGGTGTCTACAAACTTTCATGTTTTATTTCTACAGCGTTGTGGTTTTACTGGTGTTCTGTTATCTGTCATTTGGAAAGTAATTGGTTTAAGAATTAAAAAGAGTGTTTGCCAATTCGTACAATCATGCAATTCACTGCTTTCAAGACTTGTTTGTTGACAGTTGCCTCATGTCTTTTGAACAGTTAGCAGTGAAATTTAATTTACCAAATACACATTTTTTTAGATACATGCAGATCAGAATTTTTTTTACAGGTTAAATTACCAAATTTTCCCATGACTTATGAAGCTAACATGCTGGATGTAATTTTCAAATTTCAGCCCTCCCAGAAGGGTTTAATAACATTTCTATATTATATACTTTCAAAATCGTGTCAGGTTTCTCTCGATAAGATTAAAAGAGCATGGGAGCAGGATCTATAGTTTTATATCTCAGACAAAAATTGGGATTTGATTCTTAAATTAGTTTACACTTCTTCACTATGTGCTCGACATTCTCTTATTCAGTGCAAGGTTCTACATCTGACTTAAACGTCTAAAGACAAATTATCCTGTTTATTTCCTGATCCAAATCCTCACTGTGACAGATGTAATGACAGGGAAGCAACCTTGATACATATGTTCTGGTCTTGTCGAATTCTTGAACATTATTGGAGGGATTTTCATGTTCCGTCAACAACATTATGTGTTAATCTTGAACCTAATCACTTAGCAGCTTTGTCAGGAGTGTAAGATGATAATAACGATCTATTCTCTTCATCTGATCGTCGAGTTTACAACTCGTATGGCACGAAGAGCGATCCTACTGAGGTGGAAAGATCCTGTTTCACTCTGTTCCATCCTGTTCAGTGGTCATGTCATGTCTTGTCTTAATTTAGAAAAGATCAGGTGTTTCCCGTTATATGCTCACAGTAATTTTCATAAAATTTGGAGTCCTTTTATGGACTATTTTCGTGCTCATTAAATCTGTTTGTCTTGATTTTTGAATGTATTTATTTATGTACGTGGCTTTTCCTTCAGTTAGTGATGTTTTATAGATTCAGCAGAACTGTACGACCTTCAAGTTTAAGTCTAAACATCCCAGTTTTTTTTGGTAGGGGTTTAGAATTCTTACCTTTTGTTTTCTTTTCCTTTTTTTGTCATTCCAACAACATTGCATGGGGAAGGGTTATATTGCTACTGTTTTATTTTTGGGAATATACTTATAGTCTCCATATTTCTCTATACAATGTGTGATTTGTCTAAAAGACTGAATAAAAAGATTGAAAGAAAAGATAGAAAGTGAAAAAGAAAGTCTGCAGATTCTGTGACTGTGGTAAAAACACAGAAATACTGGAGGAACTGTGTTGTGAAGAAGGTCCAAGAAGTCTAGTGATTTATTGTGGACTCTCAACATCTCCTCACTTGTCAGGAAGGGGTAACAGTGACTTTCTCAGAAAACTGAAGTGGTCAAGGCAACCGGCCACCATCATGTCAACCTCCTTCATGTCCTGGCCGGCTGTAAAATAGTGTTTCTGCAGAGAAGTGGATCAGAGGTCAATGCACAGGTCCATAAGAGTGATCTGAAGAGGGCATGCAAAATCATCAAGGACCCCTTCCACCCCACACACAGCATCTTTCAGCTGCTCCCATTGGGGAAGAGATACAGGAGGAACAGGGCCAGCACCACCCAGCTGAGGAACAGCTTCTTC
Organism: Narcine bancroftii; assembly: GCF_036971445.1. Taxonomy (NCBI): domain Eukaryota; kingdom Metazoa; phylum Chordata; class Chondrichthyes; order Torpediniformes; family Narcinidae; genus Narcine; species Narcine bancroftii. The sequence continues at coordinate 7,967,560 of NC_091471.1, forward strand.
CCACGGGCAGGGAGAATGCTGAACGACCAAAGGAACTGCTCACACTGACCATCTGAAACCTTGATATTCATGGAACAATATTTATTTGTATATATGAACACTTGTCCTGCATATGTACTATTTGTCTGTATGTGTGTTCTATCTGGTTGTGTGTCTGCTTGTTTTGCACCAAGGACTGGAGAAATCTGTTTCGTCGGGTTGGACTTGTACAATCAGATGACAATAAACTTGACTTGAATTGATGAGTCTGAACAAAGTTTAATCACAAAGAAGGATCATTAGTTACACAAAAGGGAAGTCACAACAGGTATCTCACACACACGTGTGCGCGCACACACAAACACACACGCATTCACACAGGCACACACACATACACACAGACATTCACGCATACACACAAAATACACACAGAAGACACATACACATATACAAACACACATGCACATACTCACACATATATACACATACACACACATACACGCACAAACACACATACATGCACGTAAACGCACATACACACACAAACACACAGACACACACACACTCACATACACACAGACACACACACTTACATACACATACACACACACACTCACACACACACACACTCACACACACACACACACACACACACACACACACACACACACACACACACACACACACACACACACACACACACACACACACAAATACACATGAGTGGGAAGGTTGGGAATCACAGCTCAAGACCCAATTATTTCTGAAATATTTTGCTTGAGAAAAACTGTCACTGGCCCATTTCCTTTGGAGTTATGAAACCGTCCACAGAACGAGTCAATTATGGACGATTAAAACAGTGGTTTTCAAACTTTTTCTTTCTACCCACACCCCACCTTAAGCAATCCTTTATTAATCACAGAGCATTTATAGGGAATACTTAAAGTGGAATGTGAGTGGAAAGAAAAAGTTTGAGAATCACTGTTGTATAAGAAACAGGAGCAGGATTTGGCCATCTGGTCCATCGAGGCTGCTCCACCATTCAATATGATCACAGCTATCTGGTCGTGGACACAGATTTGATGGCATAGTAGTGCACTGATGTTCTAGAGCCAGAGATCAGGAATGAGGTTTGAATCCAACACAGTCTGTACGTGGGTTTTCCCCTGGGGCTACAGCTTCCTCCCACCGGGCATTGTTCGTCAATTGGGTGTAATTGGACGGCACGGATTTGTGGGCCAAAAGGCCCTGATACTGTGTCTTATGTCTGAATTTACAAGTAAGGTACCAGATGACAGCAAATGTGGTCCCTCTTTTCAAGAGGGAGCAATGATTGCAGATCTGTTGAGCCCAACATCAGTGAGAGGGAAACTATTGGAAGAAATTCTGAAGGACAAGATCAAAGATTGGTAAGGCAAGGACCGATCAGAGATGGCCAGCATGGCTTTGTCAAAGGCAGGTCCTGTCTGAACAATCTGATTGAATATTATTGAAGAGGTAATAAAGTGTATTGATGGGTTAGTAGATGTGATATACATGTACTTTTAGACGTTCCAGTATAGGAGACTGGTTCAAAAGTTTAGAGTGGTGATACGATTACCAGCCTACTGCAGGGGGTGATCTCTCTACCTCCAGGAAGACTACCTAAGGGGCTGACTCCACCTGGCTGACTTGTCAATCAGCTGACCTGAATGTAGACCTGAGCTGGCCCCTCCTGAGCCAGTCACACAGGGAGTCTCGAAGGCATGAACTGGTGTTCAGTCTTTTATTGGAATAAAGCCTGTTGTACAGTCTTTCGAGTTTTGTGCTTGCTCGTTGCTACCTCAGTGCACCACAGTTAGGGTGCATGGAATCCAGGGAGATTGGATGCAAAACTGGCTTGGTAATCAGAGTTGGTGAAGGGTGGGATGCCTGAGGCTGGTGGTGTTCCACAGGGATAAGTGTCAGGGCCCTCACTGTTGCACTATGCACGAATGATTTGGATGTGGCTGTAAGAGGCATGATTAATAAGTCTGTCCATAAAACAAAGGTTTTAGGCAACAGATACATATATTTTGGGTTTGGAGGTAAAAATATTTAGAGGGGATCTGAGGGAATCCTTTTTCACGCAGAGTGGTGAGTATCTTGGAGATACTGGTGGAAGCCGATTCATTAACAGTATATAATTAAAATTTTAGATATACAGCATGTTAACAGGCCTTTCCGGCCCATGAGCCCTTGCTGCCCTATTACACCCAATTAACCTACCACCCCTGTACATTTTGTCGGGTGGGAGGAAACCGGAGCAGCTCGAGGAAACACACGCAGACACGGGGAGAACGTACAACCTCCTTACAGACAGTGCCGGATTTGAACCTGGGCCACTGGTGAATGTAATCTTCTTTCTTTGGCTTGGCTTCGCGGACGAAGATTTATGGAGGGGGTAAATGTCCACGTCAGCTGCAGGCTCATTTGTGGCTGACAAGTCCGATGCGGGACAGGCAGACACGGTTGCAGCGGTTGCAGGGGAAAATTGGTTGGTTGGTGTTGGGTGTTGGGTTTTTCCTCCTTTGCCTTTTGCCCTAAATGCCTTCCCCCTTCTCCTTGGAGTTTGACCCCTTGATCTGGACTTCCCTAACATCGGAAACACTCTTCCTGCATCTCACTTGTCTGCTTCTGTCAGAATTTTACATCTTATTCTTCTAAATTCAAATGAGTAGTTTCCCTACTGTAGTCTATTGAGTCTTTCTTCATGTGTCAGTCCTGCCATCCTGGGATTCAACCTGGTGAACCTTCACTGCACTCCCTGGAAGGGGGATGCTTTGGAGAAATCTCTGGAGTCGAAGGAACGAACTGTCCACTGGAATAGTGTGTGGTAGACTTGAGGTATGTCCTGCTTTCTGAAGGAGGCTACTGCAGATACAGTGCTTGTGCCAGGTGCATATTCAGGTGGAATAACCCAATCTCCCAGGGCAAATGCACCCTCCCAAATGTTCTGAACCATAGTGGTGTGTCTGACTCTCCATTGCAATCACAGAACTATAAAGCACTAAAACACAGAAACAGGCCCTTTGACCCTTCTAGTCCATTCCGAACTATTATTGTGTCCAGTTCCATTGATCTACACCCAGTCCACAACCCTCCATAACCCTGTCCAAATTTTTCTTAAATGTTAAAATTGAGCCCACATTCACCTCTGAAGCAGGCAGCTGGTTCCACACTCTCATGACGCTCGATGAGAAGATGTTGTCCTGAATGCTCCTCATAAACATCTCCCATCTCAGTCTCCATCCATGTCCTTGAGTTCAATCTCACCTAACCTCAGTGGAAAAAGCTACTCTATCAATACCATTCCTAATTTGTACACCTCTCTCAAATCTCCCCTCATTCTTCTACACTCCAGTGAATAAAGTCCGAACTTTCAGCAACATTTGTTGTAAATCTTCTCTGCAGTTTTTCTATCTTATTGAACTCCTTCCGGCAGTTGGTGACTGAACGTTGTTGACCAACCTCCTAGACAGGACTTTAACTGAACTCTGGATGATTAGCAAGTTCATGTTCAATTTTAATATAATAGAACCTTATCAAAAGCTTTGCTAAAATCCAGATAAACTACATCAATGGCCCTACCTTCATCCATTTTTCTTGTCACTTCTTTGAAAACCTCAACGAGGTTCATCAAACATGACTTCCCCTTTACAAACCCATGCTGGGTGCTCCTGATCAATCCCTGCTTATCCATATATTTGTACACACCATCTCTAAGAATACCCTCCATAACTTTCCCTACCACCGAAGTCAAGCTATAATTACTTGGCTGACACCTCGTGCCTTTTATAAACAATAGAACTACATTAGCAACCCTCCAATCCTGCGGCACCACACCCTCCTCCAGTGATCATTAAAAAAATCACTGACAGTTCCTCCGCTATTTGCTCTCTGACCCCCCCTTAACGTCCTGGGGAAAATCCCATCAGGACCAGGAGACTTATCCAATTTTACTGACCCTAGCAGCTCCAAAACCCTCTCTTTACTAATCCCTATCTATTCCATAACTAAGCCATTTGCCTCACTTTTCTCACAGAGTCCAATGTCCTTTTCCTTCGTGAACACAGATGAGAAAAAAATCGTTTAATATCTCTCCTATCTGATACGGTTCCTCACACAGTTCACCGCTCTCATTTTCCAGCGGTCCTATTCTTTCCTTAACCCTCCTTTTAGTACTCACATATCTGTAAAAACCCTTAGGATTCACTTTGACCTTATCAGCTATTGACACCTCATACCTTCTTTTTGCCTTTCTAATTTCCTTCTTCAGGTTTTCTGCAATCTATGTAATAATCATACATCTTATCCATTTTTGCTTCTTAAATTTAGTAAATTCCCCAGTCTTATCCCGAACCAACTTCCTTATTTTTCCAGAAAACCACAGTTCCCTTAAGCTTTTGGCCTTGCCTTTCGATCTGATTGGCCCGTAAATATCCTATACTCTCAATGTCTCTTCTTTAAATATCCTCCAAATCCCCTCTACATCCTTTCCAGAAAAAATATCAGCCCATACAATTTTCTGCAAATCCCTTCTCATTTCTTCAAATCTGTCCTTCCCCCACTCAAAGACCTTCAATGTCGGACCTGACCTATCCCTTTCCATATTTAAGTTGAAGCTAATGGACCCATGATCACTGGATCCAAAGTTCTCACCAATGCACACTTCCATCACCTGCCCTATTCTGTTCCCTAATAATAGATCTAACACTGCCTCCCCTCTAGTAGGCACTTCAACATACTGCTATAAAAAGCAATCCTGAACACACATTGTACAAAGACTAAGCCATCCTGCCCTCTCACTGATTGTGTTTCCCAATCAATGTTAGAAAAATTGAAATCCCCAACTATCACAACCCTATTTCTTCTACACATCGCAGCTATTTCCCTGCACATTTGCTCTTCCAGTTCCCTATCCTCTTTTGGCGGCCTATAATATACCCCTATATTTGTAGCCTCACCTTTCTTATTTTTTAGTTCAACCCACAGAGCCTCATGCGATGAGTCTTCCTGTCTACCTTGCCTCAGTACCGCTGTAATATCTTCCCTGACAACCAATGCCACACCTCCCCCTCTTACCCCGCCAATTCTGTCACGTCTAAAGCAGCAAAATCCTGGAATATTTAACTGCCAGTCACAACCTTCCTTCAACCATGTCTCACTAATTGCTATCACATCATAACGCCACGTGTCAATCCACACCATTAGTTCATCTACTTTATTTACCACACTCCTTACATTGAAATAAATGCATCTCAGAGATCTTCCACATTTAACTTTCTGCCTCTCACCCTCTCTACAATTGTTATTATGGCCACTATTTATTACCTGCTGCTGTTTCATCTCCAGATTGTGTGAAAAAGCCTTTTTTCTTTGCCTAAAGACTCTGTTATTGCTCTCCTCCTTGATATGAACCCTTGTCCCCAACCTTACTAGTTTCTTCTTTGGCTTGGCTTCGCGGATGAAGATTTATGGAGGGGTAATGGCCACGTCAGCTGCAGGCTCGTTTGTGGCTGACAAGTCCGATGTGGGACAGGCAGACACAGTTGCAGCGGTTGCAAGGGAAAATTGGTTGGTTGGGGTTGGGTGTTGGGTTTTTCCTCCTTTGTCTTTTGTCAGTGAGGTGGGCTCTGCGGACTTCTTCAAAGGAGGTTGCTGCCTGCCGAACTGTGAGGCGCCAAGATGCACGATTTGAGGCGAGATCAGCATACTGGCGGTGGTCAATGTGGCAGGCACCAAGAGATTTCTTTAGGCAGTCCTTGTACCTCTTCTTTGGTGCACCTCTGTCTCGGTGGCCAGTGGAGAGCTCGCCATAGAACACAATCTTGGGAAGGCGATGGTCCTCCATTCTGGAGCCATGACCTACCCAGCGCAGTTGGATCTTCAGCAGCATGGATTCGATGCTGTCGGCCTCTGCCATCTCGAGTAGTTCGATGTTGGTGATGAAGTCGCTCCAATGAATGTTGAGGATGGAGCAGAGACAACGCTGGTGGAAGAGTTCTAGGAGCCGTAGGGTGATGCCGGTAGAGGACCCATGATTCGGAGCCGAACGGGAGTGTGGGTATGACAACCGCTCTGTATAAGCTAATCTTTGTGAGGTTTTTCAGTTGGTTGTTTTTCCAGACTCTTTTGTGTAGTCTTCCAAAGGCGCTATTTGCCTTGGCGAGTCTGTTGTCTATCTCATTGTCGATCCTTGCATCCGATGAAATGTGCAGCCGAGATAGGCAAACTGGTTGACCGTTCTGAGTTTTGTGTGCCCGATGGAGATGTGGGGGGGGGGGGGGCTGGTACTCATGGTGGGGAGCTGGCTGATGGAGGACCTCAGTTTTCCTCAGGCTGACTTCCAGGCCAAACATTTTGGCAGTTTCCGCAAAACAGAATGTCAAGCGCTGAAGAGCTGGCTCTGAATGGGCAACTAAAGCGTCTGTAAAGAGTAGTTCACGGACAAATTGCTCTTGTGTCTTGGTGTGAGTTTGCAGGCGCCTCAGATTGAAGAGACTGCCATGCCCTAACAAATGCCCCTGCCAGGAGACTGGTACCTCTGGGATTTAGATGTAACCTATCCTTACAGTATAGATCCCATCTCCCCCAGAAATGGTTCCAGTCGTCCAAGAACTTAAAAGCTGTCTTTTACACCACCCCTTCAGCCATACGTTCAGTCTCCACCTGACTCTATTTTTGCTGTCACTATTGCGTGGTACAGGAAGTAATCCAGAGATTACACCCTTAGTTGTCCTTCATCTGAGCTCCCTGCCTAACTCCTTTTATTCATTTTGAAGGACCACTTCTTCTTTCCTACCAATGTTGTTGGTACTGACGTGAACCATGACCTCAGGCTCTTTCTCTTCCCCCTTTTGGATCTTCTGCACTTGTGTAGCTACATCCCAGACCCTGGCACCAGGGAGGCAAACTAATATTCAGTTTTCTTTATCTCATCCACAAAATCCTCTGTCTGTCCGCCTCACCAGCAAGTACCCTATAACTATCACCCTATTCTTCCTTTCTGGGCTATAGAGGCTGACCCTACTTCTTCCATTCCTCAGTACTCAAGGAGGAGTACCGATTCTGAGGATTTCAGGCTCAGATGCTCTCTCTGGAGCCCAACCTTTCTCTTTCATCCTCCTAACAGTAACCCACTGTCCCTCCTCCCATGTGCCAGGTATGACCACCTGACTATGACTCCTATCTATGACGTCCTCGCTCTCCCTAACCGACTTCACTAATGGATTGTTGTTTTGAAAAGCAACAGATGAAAGAACTCGGAGGATTAGGTTCGGAGCTGCACTCTGTCTGAGTGGAGGTTGCGGTTCTAAGAGGGTCATGTGGTTTTTCAAACAGAGAGGGAGTCAAATAGGCTTTTAAGAGAGTGAGAGAGAGAGAATTCAGTTCTACAGTTCTACAGTTTAGCAGCAGCTGGGACTGGAACAGGACAAGCTAGAAAGCTTGTAGAAAATCCCCATTTTGAAGATGGGTTGCGAGTGCTTAGTTCAGCCTGGTCAAAGCTCTTGTGGTCCATACAAGAGGAGAGAACTGGCTTCCTAATATTTCACTTGAAATAAGAGAAACATAAAGGAACTCTGTGGTGACCTGAAAGAAAGAGGTTATTATCTGGAAAACCCTGATGGGGCAAGTTTCTTTGGCAAGACACTGAAATGGCTGATCAGAAGGAATCAGTTATGTGGGTGTCCAACGAATAACAAATCTCTCTGAAAATGGACAAGAACCTTCCTGAGCAGTAACCATTTACTTTTCAAACACTAAAGCCTGGTGAATATTCATAAATGTTAAACTCTGTGCACAGTCTAAGAATTGCCTGCAACCAGTGAACTTGGAGGAATGATAAATGAGATTGGACTGTGAATCAAAGAACATTTCCGAACACACACACATTACATACATGCACACTTAGAATTGGAAGGGGGTTAAGTTAGGTTAGTTAAGTTAAAGTTTGATCCAGTTTTCATGTTTAAAGATAATTAAAACCAACTTTTGTTTAAATAACCATTTGTCTTGGTGCTGGATTTTGAGGTCCTCTGGGCTCGTAAAGAGATGGGAAAGAAGGAAAAGAAATTCAAGATGGTCTGCTGAAAAGAGTTGCACACTCCACGGATTCAATTTACTTTCTTTAGAGAAGACCAAAATAGGTTTTAAAGATTAGGATGAACATAATTAAAGATTTACACCTGAGATTTGGAAATATGGACACCAAACTTGTTAAAATGTGTCATACTTACTTCTTAAATTATAGGTAATCTTCTCAAGGGGAATGCAGCTATGTATTTCTGCATTGCAACGTGCCATACCTCAATGTGAATCAGACTATACATTTTATAGCCACTACCAATACAATTTCAGCAATTTTGTGTTCGTTGTTTGGATAGTTTCAGTTTAGGTTTTACCCAGTAAAAATAATATGCTTAAGTATTAGGTTGAAAGTGTCCTACTAATCTTAGGAAGTGTAAAAGGAACCGCTCCTCTGAATATCTCCGAACGGATTTCAGTTCCAAATCTACCCAATAAGGGCATTCAAATTTATCAGAACAGTAGATCCAGAAAATAATATAATGAATGTTAACTGCCCAATAGTAGAGTCTAAGATTAGGTAAAGCCAGACCAGCATCCTCCTTTAATTTCATGAAATGGAATTTACATATTAAAGTCAAAAAGTAGTACAACACAACTCCGATTATTAGAAATGGTTGGGTCCGGGCCTATTTCAGATAAACGTCTTTTTTTTTTAAAACAGCCCAGTAGCAACAGCAAATAACTTGTAACAGTGTTTAAAGAACAAGGGAAGGCTTTTTAAGCATTAAAACAATTTTAATTCTCACCAAGAAAATGCTGGCTGCCACTGATCACCAACACCTCTCCACCGAGGCCCTGCTTATGCAAGGACCCCAAGGGTCCCACTCCTGCCTGGGAGCTTCAGGTCCTTACTGTTGTGTCCCTCCACCCCCACCCCCCCCCCCACTCCCACTAGGGTCCCGAGGTCTGCCTGCTACTGTTGCCGAAATACTAATTACATAACACATTAGTCAAGTCAAACCCAACTATGTGCAAGTTTGTGTGTGTGTGCGTGAGTTTGTGTGTGTGTGTTTGTGTGTGTGTGTTTGTGTGTGTGTGTTTGTGTGTGTTTATGTGTGTTTGTGTGTGTGTTTGTGTGTGAGTTTGTGTGTGTGCTTGTGTGTGTGTTTGTGTGTTTGTGTGTGTGTTTGTGTGTGTGTTTGTGTGTGTTTGTGTGTATTTGTGTGTGTTTGTGTGTATTTGTGTGTGTGTTTGTGTGTGTGCGTGTGTGTGTGTTTGTGTGTTTGTGTGTGTGTTTGTGTGTGTGTGTTTGTGTGTGTTTGCCACAGAGGGCAGTAGAGGCAAGTTCATTAAATATATTTAAGAGGGAATTAGATATATTTCTTCAGTATAAGGGTATGAAAGGTTAAGGAGAGAAGGCGGGGAAGGGGGACTGAACTTCAAGATCAGCCATGATCTCGTTGAATGGTGGAGCAGGCTCGAAGGGTCGAATGATCTACTCCTGCTCCTATCTTCTAGATTTCTATTTTTCTATGTGTGTGTCTGTGCGTGTGTGTTTGTGTGTGTGTTTGTGTGTGTTTGTGTGTGTTTGTGTGTGTTTGCATGTATGTGTTTGTGTGTGTTTGTGTGTATGTGTTTGTGTGTGTGTGTTTGTGTTTGTGTGTGTGTTTGTGTGTGTGTGTTTTTGTTTGTGTGTGTGTTTGTGTGTGTTTATGTGTGTGTGTATGTTTGTGTGTGTTTGTGTGTATGTGTTTGTGTGTGTGTTTGTGTGTTTGTGTGTGTGTTTGTGTGTATTTGTGTGTGTGTTTGTGTGTTTATGTGTGTGTTTGTGTGTGTGTTTATGTGTGTGTGTTTGTGTGTGTGTTTGTGTGTGTTTGTGTGTGTTTGTGTGTGTTTATGTGTGTTTATGTTTGTGTGTGTTTGCATGTGTGTGTTTGTGTGTGTTTGTGTGTATGTGTTTGTGTGTGTATTTGTGTGTGTTTGCATGTGTGTGTTTGTGCGTGTTTGTGTGTATGTGTTTGTGTGTGTATTTGTGTGTGTGTTTTGTGTGTGTGTGTGTGTTTTTGTTTGTGTGTGTGTGTTTGTGTGTGTTTGTGAGTGTTTGTGTGTGTGTGTTTGTGCGTGTTTGTGTGTATGTGTTTGTGTGTGTATTTGTGTGTTTTTGTGTGTGTTTTGTGTGTGTGTGTTTTTGTTTGTGTGTGTGTTTGTGTGTGTTTGTGAGTGTTTGTGTGTGTGTTTGTGGGTGTGTGTGTTTGTGTGTGTTTGTGTGTGTTTATGTTTGTGTGTGTTTGCATGTGTGTGTTTGTGTGTGTTTGTGTGTATGTGTTTGTGTGTGAATTTGTGTGTGTGTGTGTTTGTGTGTGTTTGTGTGTATGTGTTTGTGTGTGTGTATTTGTGTGTTTGTGTGTGTTTGTGTTTGTGTGTGTGTGTGTTTATGTGTATGGTATGTTGGCCTTCATATCAAGAGGGTTTGAGTATAGGAACAAGGATACCTTACTGCAGCTGTACAGGGCCTTGGTGAGATCCCACCTGGACTATTGTGTGCAGTTTTGGTAACTTTATCTAAGGAAGGATGTTCTTGCAATGGAGGGAGTGCAGAGGCGATTCACCAGGCTGATACCTGGATTGGCAGGAATGACTTATAAGGAAAGATTGCGCAAATTGGGATTGTACTTGCTGGAGTTTAGAAGATTGAGAGGGGATCTCATAGAGACATACAAAATTCTGGTAAGACTGGACAGAATGGATGCAGATGGGATGTTTCCAAGGATGGGAAAATCCAGAACCCAGGGCCATAGTTTGAGGATAATAGGCAAACCATTTAGGACCGAGATGAGGAGGAATTTCTTGACCCAGAGGGTGGTGAATCTGTGGAATTCATTGCCACAGAGGTCAGTAGAGGCAAGTTCATTAAATATATTTAAGAGGGAATTAGATATATTTCTTCAGTATAAGGGTATGAAAGGTTATGGAGAGAAGGCGGGGACGGGGGACTGAACTTCAAGATCAGCCATGATCTCGTTGAATGGCGGAGCAGGCTCGAAGGGTCGAATGATCTACTCCTGCTCCTATCTTCTAGATTTCTATTTTTCTATGTGTGTGTGTGTGTGTGTGTGTGTGTGTGTGTGTGTGTGTGTGTTTGTTTATGTGTGTGTTTGTGTGTGTTTATGTGTGTGTTTGTGTGTGAGTGTTTTTGTGTGTGTTTGTTTGTGTGTGTTTATAACCATATAACCACTTACAGCACAGAACAGGCCAGTTCGGCCCTACTAGTCCATGCCGTAGCAAATCCCCACCCTCCTAGTCCCACTGACCAGCACCGGTCCATACCCCTCTAGTCCCCTCCTATCCATGTAACGATCCAGTCTTTCCTTAAATGTAACCAATGATCCCGCCTCGACCACGTCTGCCAGAAGCTCATTCCACATCCCCACCACCCTCTGCGTAAAGAAATTTCCCCTCATGTTCCCCTTATAATTTTCCCCCTTCAATCTTAAACCATGTCCTCTAGTTTGAATCTCCCCCTTTCTTAATTGAAAAAGTCTATCCACATTTACTCTGTCTGTCCCTTTTAAAATCTTAAACATCTCTATCAAGTCCCCTCTCAATCTTCTATGCTCCAGAGAAAAAAGCCCCAGTCTGCACAACCTTTCCCTTTAACTCAGACCCTCTCTATTTTGTTTATATCTTTCCTATAATTTGGTGACCAAAACTGTACACAGTACTCCAAATTTGGCCTCGCCAATGCCTTGTACAATTTCATCATAACCTCCCTACTCTTGAATTCAATACACCAATTTATGAAGGCCAACATTCCAAATGCCTTCTTCACCACACCACCTACCTGAGTATCAGCCTTGAGGGTACTATTTACCATCACTCCTAAATCCCTTTGTTGCTCTGCACTCCTCAATTGTCTACCATTCAATGTATATGACCTATTTAAATTTGCCTTTCCAAAATGCAGCACCTCACATTTATCTGTATTAAATTCCATCAGCCATTTCTCAGCCCACACCTCCAGCCTTCCTAAATCACCTTTTAATCTACAGTAATCTACCTCACTGTCCACAACACCACCAATCTTTGTGTCATCCGCAAACTTGCTTATCCAATTCTCTACCCCTACATCCAGATCGTTAATATATATAACAAATAATAGTGGACCTTGGACCGAACCCTGAGGAACTCCACTAGTCACCGGCCTCCAATTGGACAAACAATTTTCTACCACTACTCTCTGACACCTTCCATCCAACCACTGCTGAATCCATTTCACTACCTCCTTATTTATACCTAAAGCCTCCACCTTTTTTCCTAATCTCCTGTGGGGAACTTTGTCAAAAGCTTTACTAAAGTCCAAATAGACAACATCCACAGTTTTCCCTTCAACAACCTTTTTTGTAACCTCCTCGAAGAACTCAATCAGGTTTGTCAAGCATGATCTACCCCTGACAAAACCATGCTGATTACTCCCTATCAATCCTTGTACCTCCAAAAATTTGTAAATAGCATCCTTCAGAACACTTTCCATCAACTTGCCCACCACAGACGTCAGACTTACAGGCCTATAATTCCTAGGTTTGCATTTGGACCCTTTCTTAAACAGAGGAACCACATGTGCCACCCTCCAATCCTTTGGTACCACCCCCGTGGCCAGTGATATCCTAAATATCTCTGTTAATGGCCCCACTAACTGTCCACTAGCCTCCCTGAGTGTCCTAGGGAATATTATGTCCAGTCCGGGAGATTTATCCACCTTTATCTTTTTTAACACAGCCATCACTACCTCCTCGGTTATCCTTATATGGTTAATGACCTCCCCACTATATTTCTTTACTTCAACTGGTTCAACATTGTGTGTATGTTTGTGTGTGTTTGTGTGTGTGTGTGTGTGTGTGTGTGTGTGTGTGTGTGTGTGTGTGTGTGTGTGTGTGTGTGTCTGTGTGTGTTTGTGTGTGTGTTTGTGTTTGTGTGTGTTTCTGTGTGTGTGTGTTTGTGTGTGTGTGTTTGTGTGTGTTTGTGTGTGTTTATGTGTGTGTGTTTGTGTGTGTGTGTGTGTTTGTGTGTGTGTTTGTGTGTGTTTATGTGTGTGTTTGTGTGTGTGTGTTTGTGTGCGTGTTTTTGTGTGTGTTTGTGCATTTGTGTGTGTTTGTGTGTGTGTTTGTGTGTGTTTGTATGTATGTATGTGTGTGTGTTTGTGTGTGTTTATGTGTGTGTGTGTTTATGATTGTGTGTTTGTGATTGTGTGTGTGTGTTTGTGCGTGTGTGTGTTTGTGTGTGTTTGTGTATTTGTGTGTGTTTGTATGTGTATGTGTGTTTGTGTGTATTTGTGTGTGTGTGTTTGTGTTTGTGTGTGTGTGCGTTTGTGTATGTGTTTGTGTGCGTTTGTGTGTGTGTTTGTGTGTGTGTGTTTGTGTGTGTGTGTTTGTGTGTGTGTGTGTTTGTGTGTGTGTGTTTGTGTCTGTGTGTGTTTATGTGTGTGTGTGTGTTTGTGTATGTGTTTGTGTGCGTTTGTGTGTGTGTTTGTGTGTGTGTTTATGTGTGTGTGTGTTTGTGTTTGTGTGTGTGTGTTTGTGTCTGTGTGCGTTTATGTGTGTGTGTGTTTGTGTATTTGTTTTTGTGTTTGTGTGTGTGTGTGTTTGTGTGTGTGTGTTTAAAATTTCTCACTCTGGAGTGTTAGATGCCTTCTGGAAGCTCAAACGACCTTCTGTGGAATGGACAACTCTATGAACACTGGACAGACTGGACACACACGCACTGGTTTGGAGTGACACTGTGGTCAAGTTCCGCAGTGTGGGGCATTGTTCGGTGGTCCGGTGGTGTCTCCTGCCCTCTGGAGGAAGTTATTGCACCTGCAGGAATGCTCCTGTGCTCAGGATGGAGGTTCATCACAGGCAAAAGTAATGCAGACAAAAACTGGCCATCGGCTCTGTGCCTCGCAGTTTCCTGGAACAATGGAAACAATGGACTGGGAAATCGTCTCCAGGAGGAGGGGTAACTGGGAGTGATGGGCAGGAATTTGTGAGAATGAATATTTGTGCAGGGGAAGAAACAAGAACCAAGAGTTATCTCCTCCACTGTACATTTCTGGGTCACACTAGTTCCATGGGTGGTGGGTAGGTGGGGGTGTGGAATGAAATTTGGGAAATTGTCCGTACTGAGGGATAGTGCAGTAGAGGGTACAGAAATGTGCAGGAGAAAACTGTTCTATGGGGGAGGGGCTGTACACTGGAGGAGGAGACTACTGTGCAGGAGGGGATCATACTGTGCAAGAGGGGACTGTACTGTGCAGGAGGGGACTGTACTGTGCAGGAGGGGATCATCCTGTGCAGAAGGAGACTGTACTGTGCAGCAGGGGTCTGTTCTGTGCAGGAGTGGATTGTACTGTGCAGGAGAGTGCTGTCCTTTGCAGGAGGGGTTCGTACTGTCCAGGAGGAGACTGTATTGTGCAGGTTGGACCGCATAACTGTGCAGGTTGGGTCTGTACTGTTGGTGATGGGACTGTAATGTGCAGGGGTGGATAGCACCAGACTTCAGAACAAAGCATCATGCCCATGGGTATATACTGCGCACTTGGAGAATGGGTGACTGAGTGTATTCTCATGAACAAGTCATGAAATTCATTGTTTTACTGCAGCGTCACAGTGTAAACATTCATTGAAACCACCTTACAACAATAAACAAAAATAATGCTCGAAAAGTCAAAGTGAGGCCGTGTCTGTCATTCAAGATTATTCAGGAATTTGATGGCAGCTGGGAAGAAGCTGTCCTTGTGCCGCTGAGTACTTAGGCTCCTGTACCTTTTTCCCAATGGCAGCAGAGTGAAGAGGGAATAGCCTGGGTGGTGGGGGTCCTTGAGGATAGAGGCTGCTTTTTTAAGACACCGCCTTTTGTCGATGTGGTCGATGGAGTGAAGTCTGGTGCCTGTGATGTCACAGGCCGAGTTAACAACCCTCTGGATTTTATTCATGTCTTGAGCATTGGCACCTCCGCACCAGACAGTGATGCAACCAGCCAGAATGATGTCCATGGTCCACCTGTAGAAGTTTTCGAGAGTCTTCAGTGACATGCCAAATCTCCTCAAACTTCTCATAAAGAATAGCTGCTAGTGTCTAGATGGGAATCACTCTGGACTGGAGAATTCCCTGCTCTGTTCTGAACCTGCCCTCTACTGAAAATGCTTGCTCTCTTTCAGATTAATAAAAAGGGAGAGAAGTGTTCATCCTGTGGGATTTCAACAGTCATGATGAACACTTGGAGTGTTTCAGCCTGGGATGGGGAGACAGAGAGCAAGTGGATGGGGCGAACATGGATGAGTAGGCACTTGCCAGGGTCGCACAGTTTACAGCGCACTCATGGAATATTGAATGCACTGGCTGTAATTTTCAGCCCACTGACTGATGCTTGACCACAATGAAATGATTTTTCTGAGCTGAAGGAATATTCTGCACAGTGACAGTACACTGATTTTCAGCACTCAGGGAAATATAACCGCATGCATGGAATTTTAAGCCTGCTGCTAGAATCTTCGGCACCATGTCAGTCTGCATCACCACAAGAATCCCCAGCACTGCTAGAAAATTCGGCACCATGAGAATCTTCTGTACTCTGGGAATCTTCAACACTGTGAGAATCTCCAGCACTTGCTAGAATCTTAATCACTGCAGGAATCTTCATCATTGCTGCTCCTGCCATCGTCTCTACTACTGTACCTTTCCAAATAAATTTTGCCATTTCCTCTCTCATACCTCTGTGGTCCCCTTAATGATCACTGCCTCCTAAAGGCTTCCTTACCTACAACTCCCTTATCAACTCTGGTTCCAATCCAGAATAGCCATCTCCCTGGTCAGCTCAGTCATAAGTTGTTCCAAGAAGCCATCCTGAAGGTATTTGATAAATTCCTTCTCTTGGGATCCAGTTCCAACCTGGTTTTCCCAATCAACCTGCATATTGAACTCCCCCTTATTGTAACATTGCCCTTTTGAATGCATCCTCTGTCACCCCAGTATTTTGCATGCCACATCCTGACAACTGTTTGGAGGCCTATATACAAATCCATCAGGGTATTTTTACCCTTACAGTTTCTTAATTCTACTGTTATGAGCCCAGAGAACCCCAAAACCCAGCAGCAATAGATATTCACCAAGATAAATGGTTAATTAAACAAAAATTGCTTTTAATTATCTTTCAACATGAAAACAGTATCACACTTTAACTTAAATATTGACTTACTTAACTTAACTTAACCCCCTTCTAATTCTAAGCGCACGTATATGTAATATATTTGTAAGTTCAGAAAAATTCTTGAATTCACAGCCCAATCTCTCTTCACCTTCCTCCAAGTTCACTGGTTGCAGGCAATTCTTATACTGTGCACATAATTTAACATTTATAAAGTTCACCAGGCTTTGCTGCTTGAAAGATAAATGGTTACCACTCAGGAAGGTTCTTGTCAGTTTTCAGAGAGAGATTTGTTGTTCCTTTTACTTCCATCAGCCGCTTCAGTGTCTTGCCAAAGAAACTTGCCCCATCAGGGTTCTCCAGATAATAACCTCTTTCTTTCAGGTCACCACAGAGTTCCTTCTTGTTTCTCTTATTCCAAGTGAAACATTGGACAGTCAGTCCTCTCCTCTTGTATGAACCACAAGGGCTTTAAACTGACTGTCTTCCAAAATGGGGCATTCTGCAAGCTTGCCAGCTTGTCCTGTTCCAGTCCCAGCTGCTTCTTCTGGCTGTAACACTGTACAAGATTTTGGTGTGTCTCTCTCTTTTTCTCTCTCTCTCTCTTTCTCTCACTCTGAGAGAAAAGCCTGTTTCACTCTCTCTGCTTGCAAAACCACATGACCCTCTTAGAACAACAAGTTCTCTTCCATACAATCGGCAGCTCCAATAAGATCTTTCATCTGTTGCCTTTAGTAAACAACAATCCATTAGTGAAGTCTCTTGAGCACTCTTTAAAGCTCTTGCAAAAGCTCTGAGGCCCCAATATGCCAGTATTTTAAATAAGATCTGTTTTAAAGTGTTTATATGTGACCTACTCTAACAAAACTTTCCCAATTTATCTCCAAAAAAACATATCTATATACTCTGTCACACTATCCATGGGGATGCTTTATCTTCCGATCCAATGTCTCCAAAATTTGAATTCCAATTTGTAATTTTTTAAAATTTAGACAGCCAGAACAGTTAACAGGCCCTTTTGGCCCACAAGCCCGTGCCACCCAATTGCACTTTATTAACCTAGAAACCCCAGTATGTTTTTAACAGTGGGTGGAAACCGGAGCCCCAGGGGAAAGTCCACACAGACACAGGAAGAACATAGGAATGCCTTACAAACAGTATGGGATTCGAACCCTGGTCCCAGTTGCTGGAGCTGTAACAGTGTTGTGTTGGTTGCTCCCCTAACTGTGCTGCCCATTTTTAACTCGTAGAACCACTCTCCCTACCTTCCCTTCCTTGCAGTACAGTGTGTATTCATGGATATTTAGTTCGCAGCTGTGGTCTTCTTTCAGCCAAACTCAGTGATGGCCAAGTTATCATATCTGCTAGTTTCCAGCTGGCCAGTTTCCAGCTCTTCTAATATGAGAATTTTAATACAAGACCTTCAGTCTGTTCATCACCCTTTTCAATTAGGTATCCAAATTAAACCCTTCATCTTACACTTGCAATATTGCCCCTTTGACAGCCTATCCTTCCTCGCTATCTCGCCGCGCTGTGTATATCTTCTGCCTTATTCACTACCCTCTACTTCTGGTTCCCATCCCTCTGTTTTCGCACACTAGCAGAATTAGCAGGAAAATTTTGCAGAATTTTCAGCACACTGTACTGTAGCAGCACACGGAGATTTTGCAGAACATTTTGATTTTGCATTGTAAAGTGATTTTGCAGCACACTGTGATTTTGCAACACACTGTGATTTTGCAGCACAATGTGATGTTGCAGCACACTGTGATTCTGGAGCCCATTGTGATTTTGAAGCACCATTTGATTTTGCAGAACACTATGAATATACAGCAAACTGTGATTTTGGAGCACACTGATTTTGCAGTACACTGATTTTGCAGCACTGTGTTTTTCTTGCAAACTAATTTATTGCACACGCATTTTGCAGCGCCATGTGATTGTGCGACATACTGATTTTGCAGCACACTGTGATTTTGTAGCACACTGAGATTTTGCACCACACTGATTTTGCTGCACACAGTGATTTTACAGCACACTGTGATTTTGCAGCACACTGATTTTGAAGCACACTGATTTTGCAGCACACTGATTTTGCAGCACACTGATTTTGCAGCACTGTGTTTTTCTTGCAAACTAATTTATTGCACATGCATTTTGCAGCGCCATGTGATTGTGCGACCTACTGATTTTGAAGCACACTGTTGTTTTGTAGCACACTGAGATTTTGCACCACACTGATTTTGCTGCACACAGTGATTTTACAGCACACTGTGATTTTGCTGCACACTGTGATTTTGCAGCACACTGTTATTTTGCAGCATACTGATTTTGAATAATACTGTGATTTTATAGCACACTGTGAATTTGCAGCACACTGTGATTTTGCAGCACACTGATTTTGAAGCAGACTGTGATTTTGCAGCACACTGATTTTGCAGCATATTGATTTCGCAGCATACTGATTTTACAGCACACTGTGATGATGTAGCGCACTGATTTTGCAGCAGAGTGATTTTGCTGCACACTGTCATTTTGCAGCACACTGATGATGCAGCACACTGTGATTTTGCAGCACACTGTGATTTTGCAGCACACTGATTTTAAAGCACATTGATTTTGCAGCACTGTGTTTTTTTTGCAAACTAATTTGCAGCACACACATTTTGCAGCGCCATGTGATTGTGCGACATACTGATTTTGCAGCACACTGTGATTTTGTAGCACACTGTGATTTTACAGCACCATGTGATTTTGCAGCATACTGATTTTGCAGTACACTGTGATTTGGTTGCACACTGTGATTTTGCAGCACATTGACATTTTGAGGCATACTGTGATTTTACGGCACACTGATTTTGCAGCACACTCTTATTTTGCAGAACACCGATTTTGTAGCACTCTACTTTTCCAGCACACTGTGATTTTGCAGCACAGTGTAATTTTGCATACACACTGTGATTTTGCAGAACTCTGATATTGCAGCACACTGTGATTTTGCAGCACACTGTGACTTTGTAGCACACTGTGATTTTGCAGCACACTGTGATTTTGCAGCACATGGTGATTTTGCAGCACACTATGAATTTACAGCACACTGTGATATTTCAGCACACTGTGATTTTGCAGCACCCTGATTTTGAATAACACTGTGATTTTATAACACACTGTGATTTTGCAGTACACTGATTTTGCAACATGTTGATTTTGCAGCACACCGTGATTTTGCAGCACACTGTGATTTTGCATAAACAATGTGATTTTGCACCATACAGATTTTGTAGCACACTGAGATTTTGCAGCACAATGTGATTTTGCAGCACACTGACTTTGAAGCAGATTGTGACTTTGCAGCACACTGTGATTTTGCAGCACACTGTTATTTTGCAGCATACTGATTTTGAATAATACTGTGATTTTATAGCACACTGTGAATTTGCAGCACACTGTGATTTTGCAGCACACTGATTTTGAAGCACACTGTGACTTTGCAGCACACTGTGATTTTGCAGCACACTGATTTTGAAGCACACTGTGATTTTGCAGCACACTGTTATTTTGCAGCATACTGATTTTGAATAATACTGTGATTTTATAGCACACTGTGAATTTGCAGCACACTGTGATTTTGCAGCACACTGATTTTGAAGCACACTGTGAATTTGCAGCACACTGTGATTTTGCAGCACACTGATTTTGAAGCACACTGTGATTTTGCAGCACACTGATTTTGCAGCATATTGATTTCGCAGCATACTGATTTTACAGCACACTGTGATGATGTAGCGCACTGATTTTGCAGCAGAGTGATTTTGCTGCACACTGTCATTTTGCAGCACACTGATGATGCAGCACACTGTGATTTTGCAGCACACTGATTTTAAAGCACATTGATTTTGTAGCGCATTGATTTTGCAGCACTGTGTTTTTTTTGCAAACTAATTTGCAGCACACACATTTTGCAGCGCCATGTGATTGTGCGACATACTGATTTTGCAGCACACTGTGATTTTGTAGCACACTGTGATTTTACAGCACCATGTGATTTTGCAGCATACTGATTTTGCAGTACACTGTGATTTGGTTGCACACTGTGATTTTGCAGCACATTGACATTTTGAGGCGTACTGTGATTTTACAGCACCATGTGATTTTGCAGCATACTGATTTTGTAGTACACTGTGATTTGGTTGCACACTACTTTTCCAGAACACTGTGATTTTGCAGCAAAGTGTAATTTTGCATACACACTGTGATTTTGCAGAACTCTGATATTGCAGCACACTGTGATTTTGCAGCACACTGTGACTTTGTAGCACAGTGTGATTTTGGAGCACACTGTGATTTTGCAGCATACTGATTTTGTAGCACACTGTGATTTTGCAGCACACTGTGATTTTGCAGCACTTTGATTTTGCAGCACACTGTGAATTCATAGCACAATAATTTCGCAGCACACTGTGATTTATCAGCATGGTGTAATGTTGCAATACACTGATTTTGCAGCAGTCTTATTTCAAAGCAAACTGTGATTTTGTAGCACACTGTGATGATATAGCACACTGATTTTGCAGCATAGTAATTTTTCAGCACACTGTGATTTTGCAGCACCCTGATTTTGAATAACACTGTGATTTTATAACACACTGTGATTTTGCAGTACACTGATTTTGCAACATGTTGATTTTGCAGCACACCGTGATTTTGCAGCACACTGTGATTTTGCATAAACAATGTGATTTTGCATAAACAATGTGATTTTGCACCATACAGATTTTGTAGTACACTGAGATTTTGCAGCACAATGTGATTTATCAGCATGGTTTAATGTTGCAATACACTGATTTTGCAGCAGTCTTATTTCAAAGCAAACTGTGATTTTGTAGCACACTGTGATGATATAGCACACTGATTTTGCAGCATAGTAATTTTTCAGCACACTGTGATTTTGCAGCACCCTGATTTTGAATAACACTGTGATTTTATAACACACTGTGATTTTGCAGTACACTGATTTTGCAACATGTTGATTTTGCAGCACACCGTGATTTTGCAGCACACTGTGATTTTGCATAAACAATGTGATTTTGCATAAACAATGTGATTTTGCACCATACAGATTTTGTAGTACACTGAGATTTTGCAGCACAATGTGATTTATCAGCATGGTTTAATGTTGCAATACACTGAATTTGCAGCAGTCTTATTTCGAAGCAAACTGTGATTTTGCAGCACACTGTGATTTTGTAGCACACTGTGTTTTTGCAGGACACTGTGATTTTGAAGCACCCTGATTTTGAATAACACTGTGATTTTATAACACACTGTGATTTTGCAGCACACTGTGATTTTGCAACTCGTTGATTTTGCAGCACACCGTGATTTTGCAGCACACAGATTTTGTAGTACACTGAGATTTTGCAGCACACTGTGATTTTGCATACACACTGTGATTTTGTAGCACTCTAATTTTGCAGCACACTGCGATTTTGCAGCACACTGTGATTTAGCAGCACACTGTGATTTTGCAGCACACTGATTTTTAAGCACACTGATTTTACAGAACACTGAGATGATGTAGCACACTGATTTTGCAGCATAGTGATTTTGCAGCACACTGTGATTTTGCAGCACACTGTTATTTTGCAGCATACTGATTTTGAATAATACTGTGATTTTATAGCACACTGTGATTTTGCAGCACACTGTGATTTTGCAGCACACTGATTTTGCAGCATATTGATTTCGCAGCATACTGATTTTGCAGCACACTGATTTTGAAGCAGACTGTGATTTTGCAGCACACTGATTTTGCAGCATATTGATTTCGCAGCATACTGATTTTACAGCACACTGTGATTTTGCATCACACTATGATTTTGCAGCATACTCATTTTGTGGCACACTCTGATTTTGCAGCACACTGTGATTTTGTAGCGCACTGAGTTTGCAGCAGAGTGATTTTGCTGCACACTGTCATTTTGCAGCACACTGATGATGCAGCACACTGTGATTTTGCAGCACACTGATTTTAAAGCACATTGATTTTGCAGCACACACATTTTGCAGCGCCATGTGATTGTGCGACATACTGATTTTGCAGCACACTGTGATTTTGTAGCACACTGATTTTGCAGCAGAGTGATTTTGCTGCACACTGTCATTTTGCAGCACACTGATGATGCAGCACACTGTGATTTTGCAGAAAACTGTGCTTTTGCAGCACACCGATTTTGGAACAGAAGGTGATTATGTGGTACACTGATTTTGCAACACACTGTGATTTTGCAGCGCCATGTGATTTTGCAGCACACTGATTTTGCAGCATACTATGATTTTACAGCACACTGTGATTTTGCAGCACACTGATTTTGGAGCACACTCTGATTTTGTAGCACACTGTGATTTTGTAGCTCATTGATTTTGCAGCATACTGATTTTGAAGCACACTGTGATTTTGCAGCACACTGATTTTGCAGCACACTGTGATTTTGTAGCACACTGTGATTTTGTAGCACATTGATTTTGCAGCACACTCTGATTTTGCAGCCCCACGTGATTTTGCAGCACAATGTGTTTGCAGCACACTGTTGTGAGAAACAGAAGTACCTTCACAGAATTTGCTCGAGACAAAAATTGAGAACAAAGGACATTTATTATACAACAATGCAAAGTTAGGTGCTTCCCCTTACCCTGGGAATACACACACATACTGGGGCTCACCCAACTTTTATACAGTTCATTTCAGTGTAGAGGTACCCTCCCCCCCCAACATTCTTCTGCCTTCTGGATAAGTTTTGCATTAGGCAATCCTGACTGCCTACGTGCTGTTTCTGTGAACTTGGAGAACCAGGGGGTATCCTCTCTGTGTCCCATCATGTCATTGTTCATATTCACCTGCCTTTGTCTTTATTTACACCTTCCCAACCCTCAGGGCTTACTAACTCTTATATGCAGAACTTGCTAATTCTGTCTAAGTCTTACTAATTACATATGCAGAACTTGCTGACCTTCTCTCTAAGGCTAGAAGACTCTTATCTTATTTAGACTAACTTTACTTCCTACATTCTATTATCTATTATCTATCATTATCCTATTCATACTAGCTTTCTTCATTACTCATATTTTCATATTAGTTTTACTCATCTCTCACAATCCTCACTTTTCTTTTAGCTACACTTTGTGAATTCTCAACTGGAATGTATTACTTGTAAACTTGGTCTTTTTCCCAGCAAGTCAGTAAACAAACTGCAGTCTCAGCATCATCAGACAGAATTTGGGAAACATACATCCTTTGGGTTATAGTGATCTGATGAGGGGTCCATTGAATTAAATACTGCACACAAGTCTTTAGGCAGGGAGCACCATAATGGCCAGAATAGCGAGTCCAGCTGCTATAAGGGCTGTGGGTATCAGACTCCAGTTACCAATAAAAAGTCTAGTCCATCCCAAACTGGACCAAGGTTGCCAAGTCTGAACCTGGGCATGGGAAGATTTTAAAACTCCTGAAGAAGTGTCTTTAACCACCTGACCGTTGTGAGCTTTGTCATTAACCAGTCTTTCACAAACGCTGCCTTCAGCAGCCAACGCGTAATCGAGAGCCAGGCAGTTTTGTTGAACTGTGGCTCGTATCTGTCGTCTTTCTTCAGCCCATAAATTCAGGGCCATCACTGTCTGTTCGGTGGTGATCTCCAAAGCTGGAGTCTGATTAAACGATTTAAATGCCAAGCAACTGTGGTGTTCTGGAGCAGCTTACGTCGTTTACAACTGGAACTCCCCTTACAGTGGTGGTTCTTAACATTCCGAATGTCTGTGTGACCCAAAGGATGATTTACAGGAGACCAAGTTGGGGAGGAGTGTTTCTTGTCACTTAACCTGTAAGTAGCAGCTTGTCTGCGAACATTAGCATAAGTATCACTGAACCTGTGAGTTGCAGCCTGTCTGTGAACATTAGCATATGTATTCACTCTATCTCTGCTACATGTACAATCCTGACTAACATTCTGTCTGTCATTGTCCCACCATCTTCTTTGTGCTATCCTTTTAAAACTCCTCTTTTTAATACCTGTAGAGGCCAAAATACAAATCAAATCTACTCCTCTAGAGCCGTTCTGTTCTCCTGGTCCATGTTGGGATCCTATATTAACCCATACCCCACTATGACTATACTTTATATCTGTGCCCTGTCTATATTCTAAAGGTAAATAATTGTCACCTCTGCTGCCCCTATTCCAGGAGGACTTAATACATTGTGAGCAATTTGGTGATTTCCCAAAAATTGGGAACCAACAAATAAACAAAACAGCAAATGGTAAAAACATTACAGCACTTTTTCCCGGCGTAGTGTAACTTTCAGATCAGAAGGATGAAGGACTGCATGCCAGGTGGAGGGTAGATTATCAATGTCTTTAGTCCGTGGATCAGCAGCTTGCTTAATTCGTTCTGTGTGAGTCCACCCCTTTTCTTTCATTCGCACTGCAGTGTCTTTCATTCACACTGCAGTGTCTGTAATCAAAAGTACACAATAGGGGCCGTCCCAGACAGGTTTTAGTTGGTGATCTTGCCATGCTTTTACATATACCCAATCACCAGATTTAATAAAATGAATAGGATGCTCCAGGGGTAGGTTTTGAGCTAATAAACCCTTCCATTTTAATTCGTATAGAGAGGCAGAAAGTCCCTTTAAATATATGGATATGTACTGGTCGTTAGCCTCAGGGGTAGGGGTATTAGAAGGTGACATACAAGGTTCGAGTATACCACCTTTCACCAACTGGTCAATTACTGGCTGCAGCCCCTTTCAGCCAGCCATCGGAATTGGATACTGCTTTCATCTAATTACTTGCTCAGGATCTTTTAAAGTAACTTGCAGGGGAGGAATATCTAACACTCCTCTATTGCTTCTTTTTGCCCATACTCCAGGATTTATTAGTTCCCGATCCTCCTCGGTTAATACATACAATTCAACCCCGATACCTGATTCCTGTGGTCTGGTGCCGATAGCCAATTGGTCCTGTAAATCTCGTCCTAACAAACAAACTCCAGCTTGGGGAACTAGTAAAATATCCTCTGTTATTACCTT
The DNA here is from genome assembly GCF_036971445.1 of Narcine bancroftii. Lineage (NCBI taxonomy): Eukaryota > Metazoa > Chordata > Chondrichthyes > Torpediniformes > Narcinidae > Narcine > Narcine bancroftii. The sequence continues at coordinate 7,992,851 of NC_091471.1, forward strand.
TTCTCCCATTTGTATTCTTACATCTCTTAATACAGGGACCGTAAAATCTCTTCCTCCTACTCCCGAAATCATCACGGTCCCCTCTATCTTAACACCCTCAGGTGGTTGTAAAATACTAGACCGGGCTGCCCCAGAATCTACTAAAAAGGTCATCTTGTCACTGTGGGGTTCTATGCTTAAATTTAACAATGGTTCTCCGTGCAGCCCCACGGTGTGTATTGACTGAGAACCGTGACCCCCCTATTCATAATCTGCTTCCATCAGGGCGTAAGATCACGTCTCCCTGGCTCGCATTGGGCATTCTCTCTTAAAATGTCCCTCCTTTTTACAATGGTAGCAAACTAATGCTCCTGTTTCCCAATTCCTACCGGGATTACCACGAGGTCTCGGGAACGGTCATCATCCCGGGAATTCCCCTCTACCCTAGCCCCTGCACTGGTCTCTACTCTCCCACTCCCGGAGCTCCTCCTAATGTCCAAGAGCTGGCACACAGCCCCTACCCTTTCTTTGCTGTCCCTCCACGACTTCTTGGACTGCCTGCATCAAAATCTTAGCCTTTCCTTTCTGTTTATTAGGCATTCTCTCTTAAAATTACACACCTCTTTACTAGTCAGGGGCACATTTACGAAACTGAAACCCCCCTCCCATGGGAACTTCCCGTAAAGGTCTCATCCAGTTAATTTCTGGCATATCCTCTCCTTTATAATGTCTAGATTCCTGCTCTCCGGGAAATTAATCAAAGGGTTCTGCCCTTCCCTCCCGGAGGGTCTTACACTGTTTTGAATCAAAGTCTCCTCCCTCTCTTGTCAATTGAGGTGGTAATCTAGTACTTTGTGAACGGGTCATCATACCACCCCTACTTTCTTCTCCTTTCTTTAACTGTGACGGAGGAGGGAAAGGTGAAGAAGGGTAGAGCATAGGAGAGAGGGGAAAGATAGGAGCCGGCATAGGAGGAGCATAAGGTGGAGGAAGGGAATGTAACACATCCCATCCTTTTGTTTCAGGGACAAAAGGTTCCTCATCCTTCTTGTCCTTACATTCCTTTTCATTCAAAATCAGTTGATCAACCGATCCACTGAGCCAGCAGGCTGCATATTCTCTGCTCTCAATATTATCTCTTTGATTTAGATAGAGCTAGATGTTCAATGCCTGACACATCCAGTCCTCATCGGATCCGAACTTTGGCCTATATACCGAATTCCCTTTTATCGGGTTTATAACCCATTCCAGACAGCAATACCTGACCATGGTCTGTTTGTCTTTCCTGCGGGTTCTCCCCGCACCCCAATCAGATAGCATTAATCTTAACGGACTTTGCTTAGTTATGTGATCGTCCCGTCCTTCCTTAGGACTATTTCCCTTGCTACTCACACCTCCCATACTAACAGGTAAGTAAAATTCCTCTTAACGGGATCCAGTAGCTATTCCTAGCGCACTTCCTTAACGTCCTCCTGTTGTTTGTTCTCAATGCCTCTTCTCGGATATCACTCGCTTCATCTACTGACCAGTCACCTGTCGTCTGTGAGTCCAGCTGAATCAGCCGGGGTGCACCAACCCTCATCGTCAGGCACTCTGCCAATGAAGGGAGTGGGATCCCGGACAACCCCCCATTTGTGAGAAACAGAGGCACCTTTACAGAAATTGCTCCAGACAAAAATTGAGAACAAAGAACATTTATTATACAACAATGCAAAGTTGGGTGCTTCCCCTTACCCTGGGAATACACACATACTGGGGCTCACCCAACTTTTATACAGTTCATTTCAGTGTAGAGGTACCCTCCCTGCCCTCCCCCCCCCCCCCCCCACATTCTCTGCCTCCTGGATAAGTTTTGCATTAGGCAATCCTATGTGCTGTTTCTGTAAACTTGGAGGACCAGGGGGAATCCTGTCTGTATCTCATCATGTCATTGTCCTTATTCACCTGCCTTTGTCCTTATTCACACCTTCCCAACCCTCAGGGGTTACTAACTCTTAAATGTAGAACTTGCTAATTCTGTCTAAGGCTTACTAATTACATATGCAGAACTTGCTGATGTCACATTTGTGGCCCGAAATGTGAAGTTAATAAAACATTAAACACAAATTTATCAGGTAAACTTCTTAGTGGCTTTTATTCTCCCGTTTCCTTTGTTCTCCTGCTTGTGTTCTTATCTCTCTTTCATACCACGTGACTTCCGGTATATCTCATACATATTCATTATCATGACATCCCTCCTTTAATCAGAAATAAACTTTACCTTCACTTACCAATATCCCTCGGAAACATACAAACATCGTAACTAATGGTAATACTATAACTCAACTACATAAAATTTACTTTTACAGCGCTCATACATGCACTTTATGATATAAGATTAAAATACTGTCCCAAAGTTCTTATTAAAACTATGGCACAAAGTCTTCGTATCGTTTGGGCACTTTCCAGTTTCGTTTCGGCCTGCCTGCGATATTGTCGTCGCTTCTCGGTTGTTCACTCTCAGCGTCTGAAATACTGCTCACCACGGCTTCCGGTGTTTCTGGCGCTCTAGTCACTTCATCAGGAGTGCCGGTAACTACCTCTGGAACATCATCAGGTCTCTCAGTTTCAGCATCTCGTATTGGCCTTTCAACCTCTTCACTCGATATATCTCTGGACTGGTACCTTTTTACACTTGATACATTTCTCTTATACAGGACTCCAGTCAGAGACTTGACTGTCACCATACTGCCACTTCTGGATACGACAGTATAGGGTTGATGGTAATAAGGTGTGTCTAGCTTACCACCAGTTTCATGCTTCACTAGAACATTATCTCCTGGCATGATGTCTGAGTACTTGGCTCCACATTTCGAATCTGTGTACAGCTTTGCTGCACCTTTCTTTTCAGCATCGTGGTCCCTCATCTCCTGGTCGTCTCGGATTTCCTTTATTTCTGGCATTTTTGTGCAGATTTTTCTCCCAAAAAATGCTTCTGCAGGACTTTTTCCAGTGGTTGCATGAGGCGTTGCTCGATAGTGTAAGGTAAAACATCATGAGATGGGAATGTACAGGGCTGTAACAAGATGTGAATGCATCCTTGTACTTACAAGATAAGAGAGACATTGATGGATTGAGAGGCAGGAAGCTAGCAGGGAAAGGATAGCAACAGTTTTAGTCATTGGACAAGTAATGATATGATGATGTTCTAAGCACATATCCAAGGGTATAAAAAATCACCATTTTGCTGATAACGGCAGAATGCATTCTCCGACTAACATGTTTAGTCGCAAGTGTTACAATCCGGTAATAAAGAACAAAGAACCCTGATTTCGACTCAGCCTGGTGTTTGTCTCACTCATTCATGAACAAAGCAGACCTAACAATAGACAGCCACATAAGATAGCAATGCTTCTCGCCAATTCTGTCCTTCAGCGTGTGCAATCCTCAATCGTTTTTCAATGGATTGATTTTGTCTCTCTACTTCTCCATTGGCTTGCGGCCATTTCAGAGTTACTTTATGATGGTGGATACCTGTGGTCCTCATGTAATCCGTAAATGTCTCTGAAATGAATTGTGGACCATTGTCAGAGTATAATGTAACAGGTAATCCATATCTTGCGAATATCTCTGCTAATGCTTGTATTGTTTTTTCAGTGGTTGTGGACTTCAACACCACGTACTCATAGTATCTGCTGTAGTAATCTATCACTACCATAATTGATTCACCCGTCGGTAAAGGTCCAAGAAAATCAACAGCTACGTCGATCCATGGTCCTGTCGGAAGTTGCGTACTCCGGATCGGTTCTGGCGGATTACTCCTACTTGTGATTTGACATCCGTGACAAGTTTTAACAAATTTCTCTGCGTCTTTATCACAACCTGGCCACTATACCTTGGTCCTGAGGTTTTGCTTGGTACCAACAATGCCTAGGTGTCCTTCATGCGCTAAGGATACGATCTTCAGTCTCAATCTTTGCGGTATCACCAATCTGCAACCTCTCAATACACACTGTCCGATGCAACAAAGTTCGTCTCTAATGGGAATGTAAGCCTTGTGAGTACACTTGTCCCATTGTCCACTCTGTATGCATTCTCTTACTTCCATGAGTTCTGGATCACGTTCGGATTCTCTCTCAACCTCCTTCGTAGTCACAGCTTTCGGTGTCGCCTGAATAGCTACGAAGCGTACAAAGTTCTCTGTTTCTGTTCCCAATTCTGACTTGGAATGTGGACCACCATCCTTCACCTATCTGGACAGCGGATCAGCAATGTTTGCTTTCCCTGCAATGTGGATTACTTTATATTTGTAGGGTTGTAGTCTGAGTACCCATCTCTCTATTCTGGCACATGGTTTGGATCTAGGTGCATAGATCACCTCTAATGGCTTATGATCTGTGATGAGTTCAAATTCAATGCCGTATAAATATGCATGGAACCTCTCACAGGCCCATACAAGTCCGAGTGCTTCTTTCTCTGTCTGAGAGTATCTTCTTTCCACATCAGATAATGATCTGCTGGCATAGGCAATGATTCTTGGTCCGTCATCAGGCATCTGGACCAACACGGCTCCTAAACCAACTGGGGTGGCATCCGCTATGACTTTGGTTGATGCCGCCGGATCGTAATATCCAAGAGTTTTTGCATCTGTCAGGCTTTGCTTTAGCGCTGTGAATGCTTTCTTCTGCTCAGATCCAAAATGAAATGGTACACCTTTCCTGGTTAGTTTCCTTAGTGGTTCTGCCACTGTAGCGAAATTAGGAATGAACTTTGCACAAAAATTGACCAATCCCAGGAAACTCCTCACCTCTGTTGCGTTCTGAGGTGCACGTGCCTCTTCGATAGCTTTCACCTTGGCCTCTGCAGGGTTTAGTCCTTTCCGTGTAAGTCTGTGTCCCATGAAGTCCATTTCTGACACACCGAACTGGCACTTGTTTCCATTCACGGTAAGGCCTGCCTCCTGTAGTCTAGATAGTACACGCCTCAAACGTTTGTCATGCTCTTCCTTCGTTGGTGCATGGACTATGATGTCGTCAGAAATGTTGGCAACTCCAGAAATGCCTTGAATCACTCGATGGATTTCATACTGGTAGATCTCCGAAGCCGCATTAATTCCAAATGATAGTCTCTTGTAACGATACAATCCACAGTGATTCACAAATGTTGTCACATCTCGGGAACCTGGATCCAGCTCTAATTAATGATAGCCCCATTTCAGATCAATTTTTGAGAATATCTTACTGGTAGTTAGTTCTTGAAGTATTTCCTCCACCGTTGGTATAGGGTGTCGTTCTCTAATTATAGCTTCATTGGCCATTCTCATGTCAACACATAGTCTTATGTCACCCTTTGGTTTGGGCACAATCACTACGGGACTGACCCATTGTGTCGAATGTTCCACCGGTTCAATAATGTCTTGTTCGATCAATTCTTTAATTTTGGCTTCGACTTTCCCACGAAGTCCAAACGGAGTTCGGCGCATTGGTTGTGCCTTGGGTTTGACCGTTTCATCTACCGCTAGCTTCAATTGTCGACCTTTCAGCTTTCCTACTCCTTGGAAGACTGCGGGGAATTCTTGCTTCATATCCTCGTATGACTGAATTGAATTGACACAAGCTCCAATATGAAGTATTGCCAGGTCTTGCGCTGTGCTTCTACTCAGCAATGGTTCTCCCCTCTCTTCTATGACCATAAACTCTGCTTCGGTGCACTTATCTCCAGCTTCAACAGTTGCAGTAAAACATCCAATGGTCTGCAATGGCTTGGTTGCTGTGTATGGATACAGTTTCTTGGAACACTTCTTTGAGGTACAGATGATCTTTTTCCTTTTCAACTTCTCCCATAAATGTCGATCAATCACATTACTGTCACTGCCTGAGTCTACAGTGACCTGCACTGTCACTCCACCAATGATCACTGGGACCTTCTCATGATGTACTTCATTCAACGTAAATTGGTAACAACTCTGTTCCTCCTGGGTATCATCATCGTCACCGTCTATCTGGCGAATGGTCTCTTTCTTTCCAGGATACTTTCCTTTCCCCCAGGCTTTGCCTTTGGAAGTTGTACTCTTCCTCTTCTGGTCTGCATTGGACTTGCTTTTGCAATTCTTTGCAAAGTGGTCCTTACCTCCGCACTTTCTGCAAACTTTGCCTTTGGCCGGGCAATATGGGTCTTTTCCAAAGTGACCTCGGTTTCCACATCGATAACATTGCACGTCATGTGTCGGCGTATATCTTGGCTGGTTATGGCGATGTGAGAGCCTCTTAATTTGCTGGCTTGAGTTGTCTTTCAGGGTCATGGTATGAAATTGCCCTTCAACAGCCTCTAATACAGCAGCAATGGTTAAAGCATCGGTGAGTTCCAACTCACTCCCTCTTTCCAGTAGATGTCTTCTGAGTTTATCTGATCTACAGTGCTGTACGACTTGATCCAATAATTGGTTGTCCAAATCAGCTGGCATGTAATTGCATCCAACAGCTAGCTGGCATAGTCTCGTCACGTACTGAGCAATTGTCTGGCCATCTTCTTGTCTCGTTCTCCGAAACAAATGGCGTTGAAATGTAGCATTCGGTGTCACTATATAGTGTGCATTTAATGCATCTACCGCTTTACGGTACTCATCCTTTCTCCCAGTATTCAAAAGTGTCTTAAATGTTTCCCGAACTGAGGGTCCTGCAGTCAAAAGAAGTAACGCCCTCCTCTGCGCTTTTTGTTCAACTGTACCGGTATCTAGAAATAGGCCACGACTGTCGGCGTAGGATTCAAATTCTTCCAGCCATGCCTTCCATTTCACACTTACAGTGCTTGCATCACCCGTTGGGTCAAAATGAGCAATTCCACTATGTGTTAGAAAGTCACCGTCTGCACCAGCCATGAGGAAATATTCCAGCCCCAAAAGTACTGAGACAAAGAGAAAATTCTTATCACCTTGAAGTTGTCTGTAATCCTCTGTAATCTTGTTTAGTCTTTAATTTTCTTCAAGCTTCTTTCATCCTCGTCGCCAATGTCACATTTGTGGCCCGAAATGTGAAGTTAATAAAACATTAAACACAAGTTTATCAGGTAAACTTCTTAGTGGCTTTTATTCTCCCGTTTCCTTTGTTCTCCTGCTTGTGTTCTTATCTCTCTCTCATACCACGTGACTTCCGGTATATCTCATACATATTCATTATTATGACAGCTGACACTCTCTAAGGCTAGAAGACCCTTCTCTTATTCAGACTAACTTTACTTCCTACATTCTATTATCTATTATCTATCGTTATCCTAATCATACTGGCTTTATTCATTACACATATATACATACTAGCTTTCTTCATTACTCATATTTTCATATTAGTTTTACTCATCTCTCACACTGTTATTTTGTAGCACACTGATTTTGCAGCACACTGTGATTTTGCAGCACACTGTGATTTTGCAGCACAATGTGATTTGCAGCACACTGGTTTTGCAGCACACTGTGATTTATCACCATACTGATTTTGCACCACACTGTGATTTTATAGCACACTGATTTTGTAGCACACTGATTTTATAGCACACAGATTTTGCAGCACAGTGTGATTTTGCAGCACCATGTGATTTTGCAGCATACTGATTTTGCAGTACACTGTGATTTTGTTGCACACTGTGATTTTGCAGCACATTGATATTTTGAGGCGCACTGTGATTTTGCAGCACACTGTAATTTTGAATACACACTGTGATTTTGCAGAACTCTGATTTTGCAGCACACTGTGATTTTGCAGCACACTGTGACTTTGTAGCACAGTGTGATTTTGGAGCACACTGTGATTTTGCAGTATACTGATTTTGTAGCACACTGTGATTTTGCAGCACAATGTGATTTTGCAGAACTCTGATTTTGCAGCACACTGTGATTTTTCAGCACACTGTGACTTTGTAGCACAGTGTGATTTTGGAGCACACTGTGATTTTGCAGAACACTGATTTAGCAACACACTGATTTTAAAGCAAACTCTGATTTTGTAGCACACTGTTTTTGAATCAAACTCTGCTTTTGCAGCACACTGTGATTTTGCATACTGATTTTGTAGCACACTGAGATTTTGCAGCACAATGTGATTTTGCAGCACACTGATTTTGAAGCAGACTGTGACTTTGCAGCACACTGTGATTTTGCAGCACTTTGATTTTGCAGCACACTGTGAATTCATAGCACAATAATTTTGCAGCACACTGTGATTTATCAGCATGGTGTAATGTTGCAACACACTGATTTTGTAGCAGTCTTATTTCGAAACAAACTGTGATTTTGTAGCACACTGTGATGATGTAGCACACTGATTTTGCAGCATAGTGATTTTGCAGCACACTGTGATTTTGCAGCACTGATTATGCAGCACACTGTTATTTTGCAGCATACTGATTTTGTAGCACACTGTGTTTTTGCAGCACACTGTGATTTTTCAGCACACTGATTTTGAATAACACTGTGATTTTAAAGCACACTGTGATTTTGCAGCACCATGTGATTTTGCAACACGTTGATTCTGCAGCACACTGTGATTTTGCATACACACTGTGATTTTGCAGAACTCTGATTTTGCAGCACACTGTGACTTTGCAGCACAGTGTGATTTTGGAGCCCACTGTGATTTTGCAGAACACTGATTTAGCAATACATTGATTTTGAAGCAAACTCTGATTTTTTAGCACACTCTTTTTGAAGCAAACTCTGATTTTGGAGCTCACTGTGATTTTGCAGCACACTGTGACTTTGCAGCACACTGATTTTGAATCACACTGTGATTTTGTAGCACACTGTGATTTTGCAGCACACTGTGAATTTGTAGCACAGTGTGATTTTGCAGCACATTGTGATTTTGCAGTATACTGATTTTGTAGCACACTGTGATTTTGCAGCAGAATGTGATTTTGCAGAACTCTGATTTTGCAGCACACTGTGATTTTTCAGCACACTGTGACTTTGTAGCACAGTGTGATTTTGGAGCACACTGTGATTTTGCAGAACACTGATTTAGCAACACACTAATTTTGAAGCAAACTCTGATTTTGTAGCAAACTGTTTTTGAAGCAAACTCTGCTTTTGCAGCACAATGTGATTTTGCAGCACACTGATTTTGAAGCAGACTGTGACTTTGCAGCACACTGTGATTTTGCAGCACACTGTGAATTCATAGCACAATAATTTTGCAGCACACTGTGATTTTGTAGCACAATGAGATTTTGCACCACACTGATTTTGTAACACTCAAATTTTGCAGCGCACTATGATTTTGCAGCACACTGATTTTGCTGCATTCTGTGATTTTGCAGCACACTGTGATTTTGAAGCACACTGTGATTTTGCAGCACACTGATTTTGAAGCACATTGATTTTGCAGCACACTGATTTTGCAGCACTGTGTTTTTTTGCAAACTAATTTGCAGCACACACATTTTGCAGCGCCATGTGGTTGTGCGACATACTGATTTTGCAGCACACTGTGATTTTGTAGCACACTGTGATTTTACAGCACCATGTGATTTTGCAGCATACTGATTTTGCAGTACACTGTGATTTGGTTGCACACTGTGATTTTGCAGCACATTGACATTTTGAGGCGTACTGTGATTTTACAGCACCATGTGATTTTGCAGCATACTGATTTTGTAGTACACTGTGATTTGGTTGCACACTGTGATTTTGCAGCACATTGACATTTTGAGGCATACTGTGATTTTACGGCACACTGATTTTGCAGCACACTCTTATTTTGCAGAACACCGATTTTGTAGCACTCTACTTTTCCAGCACAGTGTGATTTTGCAGCACAGTGTAATTTTGCATACACACTGTGATTTTGCAGAACTCTGATATTGCAGCACACTGTGATTTTGCAGCACACTGTGACTTTGTAGCACAGTGTGATTTTGTAGCACACTGTGATTTTGCAGCACACTGTGATTTTGCAGCACACTGTGATTTTGCAGCACACTGTGATTTTGCAGCACACTGTGATTTTGTAGCACTTTGATTTTGCAGCACACTGTGAATTCATAGCACACTAATTTCGCAGCACACTGTGATTTATCAGCATGGTGTAATGTTGCAATACACTGATTTTGCAGCAGTCTTATTTCGAAGCAAACTGTGATTTTGTAGCACACTGTGATGATATAGCACACTGATTTTGCAGCATAGTAATTTTTCAGCACACTGTGATTTTGCAGCACACGGTGATTTTGCAGCACTGATTATGCAGCACACGGTGATTTTGCAGCACACTTTTATTTTGCATTATACTGATTTTGTAGCACACTGTGTTTTTGCAGCACACTGTGATTTTGCAGCACCCTGATTTTGAATAACACTGTGATTTTATAACACACTGTGATTTTGCAGCACACTGTGATTTTGCAACACGTTGATTTTGCAGCACACCGTGATTTTGCAGCACACTGTGATTTTGCATAAACAATGTGATTTTGCACCATACAGATTTTGTAGTACACTGAGATTTTGCAGCACAATGTGATTTTGCAGCACACTGACTTTGAAGCAGATTGTGACTTTGCAGCACACTGTGATTTTGCAGCACTTTGATTTTGCAGCACACTGTGATTTATCAGCATGGTTTAATGTTGCAATACACTGAATTTGCAGCAGTCTTATTTCGAAGCAAACTGTGATTTTGTAGCACACTGTGATGATATAGAACACTGATTTTGCAGCATAGTGATTTTTCAGCACACTGTGATTTTGCAGCACTGATTATGCAGCACACTGTGATTTTGCAGCACACTGTTATTTTGCAGCATACTGATTTTGTAGCACACTGTGTTTTTGCAGCACACTGTGATTTTGAAGCACCCTAATTTTGAATAACACTGTGATTTTATAACACACTGTGATTTTGCAGCACACTGTGATTTTGCAACACGTTGATTTTGCAGCACACCGTGATTTTGCAGCACACTGTGATTTTGCATACACACTGTGATTTTGCACCATACAGATTTTGTAGTACACTGAGATTTTGCAGCACAATGTGATTTTGCAGCACACTGTGATTTTGCATAAACAATGTGATTTTGCACCATACAGATTTTGTAGTACACTGAGATTTTGCAGCACAATGTGATTTTGCAGCACACTGACTTTGAAGCAGATTGTGACTTTGCAGCACACTGTGATTTTGCAGCACTTTGATTTTGCAGCACACTGTGATTTATCAGCATGGTTTAATGTTGCAATACACTGAATTTGCAGCAGTCTTATTTCGAAGCAAACTGTGATTTTGTAGCACACTGTGATGATATAGAACACTGATTTTGCAGCATAGTGATTTTTCAGCACACTGATTTTGCAGCACACTGTGATTTTCCAGCACACTGTGATTTTGCAGCACCATTTAATTTTGCAGCATACTGATTTTGCAGCACACTCTTTATGCACCATACTAATTTTGCAGTACTCTGTGATTTTATAGCACACTGTCATTTTGCAGCACACTGTGATTTTGCAGGACAATGTGATTTTGTAGTACACTGTGATTTGGCAGCACCTGGTGATTTTGCAGCACACTGTGATTTTGCAGCACTCTCACGTCCTGCTTTGCGGAAACTGCCAAAATGTTTGGCCTGGAAGTCAGCCTGAAGAAAACTGAGGTCCTCCATCAGCCAGCTCCCCACCATGACTACCAGCCCCCCCACATCTCCATCGGGCACACAAAACTCAAAACGGTCAACCAGTTTACCTATCTCGGCTGCACCATTTCATCAGATGCAAGGATCGACAATGAGATAGACAACAGACTCGCCAAGGCAAATAGCGCCTTTGGAAGACTACACAAAAGAGTCTGGAAAAACAACCAACTGAAAAACCTCACAAAGATAAGCGTATACAGAGCCGTTGTCATACCCACACTCCTGTTCGGCTCCGAATCATGGGTCCTCTACCGGCACCACCTACGGCTCCTAGAACGCTTCCACCAGCGTTGTCTCCGCTCCATCCTCAACATCCATTGGAGCGCTCACACCCCTAACGTCGAGGTACTCGAGATGGCAGAGGTCGACAGCATCGAGTCCACGCTGCTGAAGATCCAGCTGCGCTGGATGGGTCACGTCTCCAGAATGGAGGACCATCGCCTTCCCAAGATCGTATTATATGGCGAGCTCTCCACTGGCCACCGTGACAGAGGTGCACCAAAGAAAAGGTACAAGGACTGCCTAAAGAAATCTCTTGGTGCCTGCCACATTGACCACCGCCAGTGGGCTGATAACGCCTCAAACCGTGCATCTTGGCGCCTCACAGTTTGGCGGGCAGCAGCCTCCTTTGAAGAAGACCGCAGAGCCCACCTCACTGACAAAAGGCAAAGGAGGAAAAACCCAACACCCAACCCCAACCAACCAATTTTCCCTTGCAACCGCTGCAATCGTGTCTGCCTGTCCCGCATCGGACTGGTCAGCCACAAACGAGCCTGCAGCTGACGTGGACTTTTTACCCCCTCCATAAATCTTCGTCCGCGAAGCCAAGCCAAAGAAAGGAAGAAAGATAAATGTACTGCACACTGTGATTTTGCAGGACAATGTGATTTTGTAGCACACTGTGATTTTGGAGCACACTGTTCTTTTGCAGCAAACTGTGGTTTTGATGAACTCTTATTTTGTAGCACTCTAATTTTGCAGCACACTGTGATTTTGCAGCACACTATAAATGTACTGCACACTGTGATTTTGCAGGACAATGTGATTTTGTAGCACACTGTGATTTTGGAGCACACTGTTCTTTTGCAGCAAACTGTGGTTTTGATGAACTCTGATTTTGTAGCACTCTAATTTTGCAGCACACTGTGATTTTGCAGTACACTGATTTTAGAGCACACTGTGATTTTTCAGCACCATGTGATTTTGCAGCACACTGATTTTGCAGCACACTGTGATTTTGCAGGTCAATGTGATTTTGTAGTACACTGTGATTTGCAGCACTCTCATTTTACAGCACACTGTGATTTGGCAGCACACTATGATTTTTTAGCACACTGATTTTGCTGCACACTGTGATTTTGCAGCATACTGTGATTTTGCAGCACACAGTGAATTTGCAGCACACTGTGATTTTGTAGCACACTCATTTAACAGCACACTGTGATTTTTCAGCAACATGTGATGTAGCAGCACACTGATTTTGCAGCACTCTTTGATTTCGTAGCACACTGTGATTTTGCAGCACACAGATTTTGCAGCACACTGTGATTTTGCAGTACCATGTGATTTTGCAGCACACTGTGATTTTGCAGCACACTGTGATTTTGTAGCACACTCATTTCTCAGCACACTGTGATTTTTTAGCATCATGTGATGTGGCAGCACACTGATTTTGGATCTAAACGTGATTATGTGGCACACTGATTTTGCAGCACATTGTGATTTTGCAGCACACTGTAATTTTGCAGCATACTGATTTTGCAGCACACTATGAATTTACAGCACACTGTGATTTTGCAGCACACTGTGATTTTGGAGCACACTGTTATTTTGCACCAAACTGTGGTTTTGCTGAACTCTCATTTTGTAGTATTCTAATTTTGCAGCACACTGTGATTTTGCAGCACCATGTGAGTTTCCAGCATGCTGTGATTTTGCAGCACACTGATTATGCAGCACACTGTGATTTTGCAGCACACTGTTATTTTGCAGCATACTGATTTTGAATAATACTGTGATTTTATAGCACACTGTGAATTTGCAGCACACTGTGATTTTGCAGCACACTGATTTTGAAGCAGACTGTGATTTTGCAGCACACTGATTTTGCAGCATATTGATTTCGCAGCATACTGATTTTACAGCACACTGTGATGATGTAGCGCACTGATTTTGCAGCAGAGTGATTTTGCTGCACACTGTCATTTTGCAGCACACTGATGATGCAGCACACTGTGATTTTGCAGCACACTGATTTTAAAGCACATTGATTTTGCAGCACACTGATTTTGCAGCACTGTGTTTTTTTTGCAAACTAATTTGCAGCACACACATTTTGCAGCGCCATGTGATTGTGCGACATACTGATTTTGCAGCACACTGTGATTTTGTAGCACACTGTGATTTTACAGCACCATGTGATTTTGCAGCATACTGATTTTGCAGTACACTGTGATTTGGTTGCACACTGTGATTTTGCAGCACATTGACATTTTGAGGCGTACTGTGATTTTACAGCACCATGTGATTTTGCAGCATACTGATTTTGTAGTACACTGTGATTTGGTTGCACACTGTGATTTTGCAGCACATTGACATTTTGAGGCATACTGTGATTTTACGGCACACTGATTTTGCAGCACACTCTTATTTTGCAGAACACCGATTTTGTAGCACTCTACTTTTCCAGCACAGTGTGATTTTGCAGCACAGTGTAATTTTGCATACACACTGTGATTTTGCAGAACTCTGATATTGCAGCACACTGTGATTTTGCAGCACACTGTGACTTTGTAGCACAGTGTGATTTTGCAGCACCATGTGATTTTGCAGCATACTGATTTTGCAGTACACTGTGATTTTGTTGCACACTGTGATTTTGCAGCACATTGATATTTTGAGGCGCACTGTGATTTTGCAGCACACTGTAATTTTGAATACACACTGTGATTTTGCAGAACTCTGATTTTGCAGCACACTGTGATTTTGCAGCACACTGTGACTTTGTAGCACAGTGTGATTTTGGAGCACACTGTGATTTTGCAGTATACTGATTTTGTAGCACACTGTGATTTTGCAGCACAATGTGATTTTGCAGAACTCTGATTTTGCAGCACACTGTGATTTTGCATACTGATTTTGTAGCACACTGAGATTTTGCAGCACAATGTGATTTTGCAGCACACTGATTTTGAAGCAGACTGTGACTTTGCAGCACACTGTGATTTTGCAGCACTTTGATTTTGCAGCACACTGTGAATTCATAGCACAATAATTTTGCAGCACACTGTGATTTATCAGCATGGTGTAATGTTGCAACACACTGATTTTGTAGCAGTCTTATTTCGAAACAAACTGTGATTTTGTAGCACACTGTGATGATGTAGCACACTGATTTTGCAGCATAGTGATTTTGCAGCACACTGTGATTTTGCAGCACTGATTATGCAGCACACTGTTATTTTGCAGCATACTGATTTTGTAGCACACTGTGTTTTTGCAGCACACTGTGATTTTTCAGCACACTGATTTTGAATAACACTGTGATTTTAAAGCACACTGTGATTTTGCAGCACCATGTGATTTTGCAACACGTTGTTTCTGCAGCACACTGTGATTTTGCATACACACTGTGATTTTGCAGAACTCTGATTTTGCAGCACACTGTGACTTTGTAGCACAGTGTGATTTTGGAGCCCACTGTGATTTTGCAGAACACTGATTTAGCAATACATTGATTTTGAAGCAAACTCTGATTTTTTAGCACACTCTTTTTGAAGCAAACTCTGATTTTGGAGCTCACTGTGATTTTGCAGCACACAGATATTTTGCAGCACACTGTGATTTTGCAGCACACTGTGACTTTGCAGCACACTGATTTTGAATCACACTGTGATTTTGTAGCACACTGTGATTTTGCAGCACACTGTGAATTTGTAGCACAGTGTGATTTTGCAGCACATTGTGATTTTGCAGTATACTGATTTTGTAGCACACTGTGATTTTGCAGCACACTGATTTTGCAGCATATTGATTTCGCAGCATACTGATTTTACAGCACACTGTGATGATGTAGCGCACTGATTTTGCAGCAGAGTGATTTTGCTGCACACTGTCATTTTGCAGCACACTGATGATGCAGCACACTGTGATTTTGCAGCACACTGATTTTAAAGCACATTGATTTTGCAGCACACTGATTTTGCAGCACTGTGTTTTTTTTGCAAACTAATTTGCAGCACACACATTTTGCAGCGCCATGTGATTGTGCGACATACTGATTTTGCAGCACACTGTGATTTTGTAGCACACTGTGATTTTACAGCACCATGTGATTTTGCAGCATACTGATTTTGCAGTACACTGTGATTTGGTTGCACACTGTGATTTTGCAGCACATTGACATTTTGAGGCGTACTGTGATTTTACAGCACCATGTGATTTTGCAGCATACTGATTTTGTAGTACACTGTGATTTGGTTGCACACTGTGATTTTGCAGCACATTGACATTTTGAGGCATACTGTGATTTTACGGCACACTGATTTTGCAGCACACTCTTATTTTGCAGAACACCGATTTTGTAGCACTCTACTTTTCCAGCACAGTGTGATTTTGCAGCACAGTGTAATTTTGCATACACACTGTGATTTTGCAGAACTCTGATATTGCAGCACACTGTGATTTTGCAGCACACTGTGACTTTGTAGCACAGTGTGATTTTGCAGCACCATGTGATTTTGCAGCATACTGATTTTGCAGTACACTGTGATTTTGTTGCACACTGTGATTTTGCAGCACATTGATATTTTGAGGCGCACTGTGATTTTGCAGCACACTGTAATTTTGAATACACACTGTGATTTTGCAGAACTCTGATTTTGCAGCACACTGTGATTTTGCAGCACACTGTGACTTTGTAGCACAGTGTGATTTTGGAGCACACTGTGATTTTGCAGTATACTGATTTTGTAGCACACTGTGATTTTGCAGCACAATGTGATTTTGCAGAACTCTGATTTTGCAGCACACTGTGATTTTGCATACTGATTTTGTAGCACACTGAGATTTTGCAGCACAATGTGATTTTGCAGCACACTGATTTTGAAGCAGACTGTGACTTTGCAGCACACTGTGATTTTGCAGCACTTTGATTTTGCAGCACACTGTGAATTCATAGCACAATAATTTTGCAGCACACTGTGATTTATCAGCATGGTGTAATGTTGCAACACACTGATTTTGTAGCAGTCTTATTTCGAAACAAACTGTGATTTTGTAGCACACTGTGATGATGTAG
The DNA here is from genome assembly GCF_036971445.1 of Narcine bancroftii. Taxonomy (NCBI): domain Eukaryota; kingdom Metazoa; phylum Chordata; class Chondrichthyes; order Torpediniformes; family Narcinidae; genus Narcine; species Narcine bancroftii. The sequence goes on from NC_091471.1 coordinate 8,009,787, forward strand.
CACACTGATTTTGCAGCATAGTGATTTTGCAGCACACTGTGATTTTGCAGCACTGATTATGCAGCACACTGTTATTTTGCAGCATACTGATTTTGTAGCACACTGTGTTTTTGCAGCACACTGTGATTTTTCAGCACACTGATTTTGAATAACACTGTGATTTTAAAGCACACTGTGATTTTGCAGCACCATGTGATTTTGCAACACGTTGATTCTGCAGCACACTGTGATTTTGCATACACACTGTGATTTTGCAGAACTCTGATTTTGCAGCACACTGTGACTTTGTAGCACAGTGTGATTTTGGAGCCCACTGTGATTTTGCAGAACACTGATTTAGCAATACATTGATTTTGAAGCAAACTCTGATTTTTTAGCACACTCTTTTTGAAGCAAACTCTGATTTTGGAGCTCACTGTGATTTTGCAGCACACAGATATTTTGCAGCACACTGTGATTTTGCAGCACACTGTGACTTTGCAGCACACTGATTTTGAATCACACTGTGATTTTGTAGCACACTGTGATTTTGCAGCACACTGTGAATTTGTAGCACAGTGTGATTTTGCAGCACATTGTGATTTTGCAGTATACTGATTTTGTAGCACACTGTGATTTTGCAGCAGAATGTGATTTTGCAGAACTCTGATTTTGCAGCACACTGTGATTTTTCAGCACACTGTGACTTTGTAGCACAGTGTGATTTTGGAGCACACTGTGATTTTGCAGAACACTGATTTAGCAACACACTGTATTTGAAGCAAACTCTGATTTTGTAGCAAACTGTTTTTGAAGCAAACTCTGCTTTTGCAGCACAATGTGATTTTGCAGCACACTGATTTTGAAGCAGACTGTGACTTTGCAGCACACTGTGATTTTGCAGCACACTGTGAATTCATAGCACAATAATTTTGCAGCACACTGTGATTTTGTAGCACAATGAGATTTTGCACCACACTGATTTTGTAACACTCAAATTTTGCAGCGCACTATGATTTTGCAGCACACTGATTTTGCTGCATTCTGTGATTTTGCAGCACACTGTGATTTTGAAGCACACTGTGATTTTGCAGCACACTGATTTTGAAGCACATTGATTTTGCAGCACACTGATTTTGCAGCACTGTGTTTTTTTGCAAACTAATTTGCAGCACACACATTTTGCAGCGCCATGTGGTTGTGCGACATACTGATTTTGCAGCACACTGTGATTTTGTAGCACACTGTGATTTTACAGCACCATGTGATTTTGCAGCATACTGATTTTGCAGTACACTGTGATTTGGTTGCACACTGTGATTTTGCAGCACATTGACATTTTGAGGCGTACTGTGATTTTACAGCACCATGTGATTTTGCAGCATACTGATTTTGTAGTACACTGTGATTTGGTTGCACACTGTGATTTTGCAGCACATTGACATTTTGAGGCATACTGTGATTTTACGGCACACTGATTTTGCAGCACACTCTTATTTTGCAGAACACCGATTTTGTAGCACTCTACTTTTCCAGCACAGTGTGATTTTGCAGCACAGTGTAATTTTGCATACACACTGTGATTTTGCAGAACTCTGATATTGCAGCACACTGTGATTTTGCAGCACACTGTGACTTTGTAGCACAGTGTGATTTTGTAGCACACTGTGATTTTGCAGCACACTGTGATTTTGCAGCACACTGTGATTTTGCAGCACACTGTGATTTTGCAGCACATTGTGATTTTGTAGCACTTTGATTTTGCAGCACACTGTGAATTCATAGCACACTAATTTCGCAGCACACTGTGATTTATCAGCATGGTGTAATGTTGCAATACACTGATTTTGCAGCAGTCTTATTTCGAAGCAAACTGTGATTTTGTAGCACACTGTGATGATATAGCACACTGATTTTGCAGCATAGTAATTTTTCAGCACACTGTGATTTTGCAGCACACGGTGATTTTGCAGCACTGATTATGCAGCACACGGTGATTTTGCAGCACACTTTTATTTTGCATTATACTGATTTTGTAGCACACTGTGTTTTTGCAGCACACTGTGATTTTGCAGCACCCTGATTTTGAATAACACTGTGATTTTATAACACACTGTGATTTTGCAGCACACTGTGATTTTGCAACACGTTGATTTTGCAGCACACCGTGATTTTGCAGCACACTGTGATTTTGCATAAACAATGTGATTTTGCACCATACAGATTTTGTAGTACACTGAGATTTTGCAGCACAATGTGATTTTGCAGCACACTGACTTTGAAGCAGATTGTGACTTTGCAGCACACTGTGATTTTGCAGCACTTTGATTTTGCAGCACACTGTGATTTATCAGCATTGTTTAATGTTGCAATACACTGAATTTGCAGCAGTCTTATTTCGAAGCAAACTGTGATTTTGTAGCACACTGTGATGATATAGAACACTGATTTTGCAGCATAGTGATTTTTCAGCACACTGTGATTTTGCAGCACTGATTATGCAGCACACTGTGATTTTGCAGCACACTGTTATTTTGCAGCATACTGATTTTGTAGCACACTGTGTTTTTGCAGCACACTGTGATTTTGAAGCACCCTAATTTTGAATAACACTGTGATTTTATAACACACTGTGATTTTGCAGCACACTGTGATTTTGCAACACGTTGATTTTGCAGCACACCGTGATTTTGCAGCACACTGTGATTTTGCATACACACTGTGATTTTGCACCATACAGATTTTGTAGTACACTGAGATTTTGCAGCACAATGTGATTTTGCAGCACACTGTGATTTTGCATAAACAATGTGATTTTGCACCATACAGATTTTGTAGTACACTGAGATTTTGCAGCACAATGTGATTTTGCAGCACACTGACTTTGAAGCAGATTGTGACTTTGCAGCACACTGTGATTTTGCAGCACTTTGATTTTGCAGCACACTGTGATTTATCAGCATGGTTTAATGTTGCAATACACTGAATTTGCAGCAGTCTTATTTCGAAGCAAACTGTGATTTTGTAGCACACTGTGATGATATAGAACACTGATTTTGCAGCATAGTGATTTTTCAGCACACTGATTTTGCAGCACACTGTGATTTTCCAGCACACTGTGATTTTGCAGCACCATTTGATTTTGCAGCATACTGATTTTGCAGCACACTCTTTATGCACCATACTAATTTTGCAGTACTCTGTGATTTTATAGCACACTGTCATTTTGCAGCACACTGTGATTTTGCAGGACAATGTGATTTTGTAGTACACTGTGATTTGGCAGCACCTGGTGATTTTGCAGCACACTGTGATTTTGCAGCACTCTCACGTCCTGCTTTGCGGAAACTGCCAAAATGTTTGGCCTGGAAGTCAGCCTGAAGAAAACTGAGGTCCTCCATCAGCCAGCTCCCCACCATGACTACCAGCCCCCCCACATCTCCATCGGGCACACAAAACTCAAAACGGTCAACCAGTTTACCTATCTCGGCTGCACCATTTCATCAGATGCAAGGATCGACAATGAGATAGACAACAGACTCGCCAAGGCAAATAGCGCCTTTGGAAGACTACACAAAAGAGTCTGGAAAAACAACCAACTGAAAAACCTCACAAAGATAAGCGTATACAGAGCCGTTGTCATACCCACACTCCTGTTCGGCTCCGAATCATGGGTCCTCTACCGGCACCACCTACGGCTCCTAGAACGCTTCCACCAGCGTTGTCTCCGCTCCATCCTCAACATCCATTGGAGCGCTCACACCCCTAACGTCGAGGTACTCGAGATGGCAGAGGTCGACAGCATCGAGTCCACGCTGCTGAAGATCCAGCTGCGCTGGATGGGTCACGTCTCCAGAATGGAGGACCATCGCCTTCCCAAGATCGTATTATATGGCGAGCTCTCCACTGGCCACCGTGACAGAGGTGCACCAAAGAAAAGGTACAAGGACTGCCTAAAGAAATCTCTTGGTGCCTGCCACATTGACCACCGCCAGTGGGCTGATAACGCCTCAAACCGTGCATCTTGGCGCCTCACAGTTTGGCGGGCAGCAGCCTCCTTTGAAGAAGACCGCAGAGCCCACCTCACTGACAAAAGGCAAAGGAGGAAAAACCCAACACCCAACCCCAACCAACCAATTTTCCCTTGCAACCGCTGCAATCGTGTCTGCCTGTCCCGCATCGGACTGGTCAGCCACAAACGAGCCTGCAGCTGACGTGGACTTTTTACCCCCTCCATAAATCTTCGTCCGCGAAGCCAAGCCAAAGAAAGGAAGAAAGATAAATGTACTGCACACTGTGATTTTGCAGGACAATGTGATTTTGTAGCACACTGTGATTTTGGAGCACACTGTTCTTTTGCAGCAAACTGTGGTTTTGATGAACTCTTATTTTGTAGCACTCTAATTTTGCAGCACACTGTGATTTTGCAGTACACTGATTTTAGAGCACACTGTGATTTTTCAGCACCATGTGATTTTGCAGCACACTGATTTTGCAGCACACTGTGATTTTGCAGGTCAATGTGATTTTGTAGTACACTGTAATTTGCAGCACTCTCATTTTACAGCACACTGTGATTTGGCAGCACACTATGATTTTTTAGCACACTGATTTTGCTGCACACTGTGATTTTGCAGCATACTGTGATTTTGCAGCACACAGTGAATTTGCAGCACACTGTGATTTTGTAGCACACTCATTTTACAGCACACTGTGATTTTTCAGCAACATGTGATGTAGCAGCACACTGATTTTGCAGCACTCTTTGATTTCGTAGCACACTGTGATTTTGCAGCACACAGATTTTGCAGCACACTGTGATTTTGCAGTACCATGTGATTTTGCAGCACACTGTGATTTTGCAGCACACTGTGATTTTGTAGCACACTCATTTCTCAGCACACTGTGATTTTTTAGCATCATGTGATGTGGCAGCACACTGATTTTGGATCTAAACGTGATTATGTGGCACACTGATTTTGCAGCACATTGTGATTTTGCAGCACACTGTAATTTTGCAGCATACTGATTTTGCAGCACACTATGAATTTACAGCACACTGTGATTTTGCAGCACACTGTGATTTTGGAGCACACTGTTATTTTGCACCAAACTGTGGTTTTGCTGAACTCTCATTTTGTAGTATTCTAATTTTGCAGCACACTGTGATTTTGCAGCACCATGTGAGTTTCCAGCATGCTGTGATTTTGCAGCACACTGATTATGCAGCACACTGTGATTTTGCAGCACACTGTTATTTTGCAGCATACTGATTTTGAATAATACTGTGATTTTATAGCACACTGTGAATTTGCAGCACACTGTGATTTTGCAGCACACTGATTTTGAAGCAGACTGTGATTTTGCAGCACACTGATATTGCAGCATATTGATTTCGCAGCATACTGATTTTACAGCACACTGTGATGATGTATCGCACTGATTTTGCAGCAGAGTGATTTTGCTGCACACTGTCATTTTGCAGCACACTGATGATGCAGCACACTGTGATTTTGCAGCACACTGATTTTAAAGCACATTGATTTTGCAGCACACTGATTTTGCAGCACTGTGTTTTTTTTGCAAACTAATTTGCAGCACACGCATTTTGCAGCGCCATGTGATTGTGCGACATACTGATTTTGCAGCACACTGTGATTTTGTAGCACACTGTGATTTTACAGCACCATGTGATTTTGCAGCATACTGATTTTGCAGTACACTGTGATTTGGTTGCACACTGTGATTTTGCAGCACATTGACATTTTGAGGCGTACTGTGATTTTACAGCACCATGTGATTTTGCAGCATACTGATTTTGTAGTACACTGTGATTTGGTTGCACACTGTGATTTTGCAGCACATTGACATTTTGAGGCATACTGTGATTTTACGGCACACTGATTTTGCAGCACACTCTTATTTTGCAGAACACCGATTTTGTAACACTCTACTTTTCCAGCACAGTGTGATTTTGCAGCACAGTGTAATTTTGCATACACACTGTGATTTTGCAGAACTCTGATATTGCAGCACACTGTGATTTTGCAGCACACTGTGACTTTGTAGCACAGTGTGATTTTGCAGCACCATGTGATTTTGCAGCATACTGATTTTGCAGTACACTGTGATTTTGTTGCACACTGTGATTTTGCAGCACATTGATATTTTGAGGCGCACTGTGATTTTGCAGCACACTGTAATTTTGAATACACACTGTGATTTTGCAGAACTCTGATTTTGCAGCACACTGTGATTTTACAGCACACTGTGACTTTGTAGCACAGTGTGATTTTGGAGCACACTGTGATTTTGCAGTATACTGATTTTGTAGCACACTGTGATTTTGCAGCACAATGTGATTTTGCAGAACTCTGATTTTGCAGCGCACTATGATTTTGCAGCACACTGATTTTGCTGCATTCTGTGATTTTGCAGCACACTGTGATTTTGAAGCACACTGTGATTTTGCAGCACACTGATTTTGAAGCACATTGATTTTGCAGCACACTGATTTTGCAGCACTGTGTTTTTTTGCAAACTAATTTGCAGCACACACATTTTGCAGCGCCATGTGGTTGTGCGACATACTGATTTTGCAGCACACTGTGATTTTGTAGCACACTGTGATTTTACAGCACCATGTGATTTTGCAGCATACTGATTTTGCAGTACACTGTGATTTGGCAGCACCTGGTGATTTTGCAGCACACTGTGATTTTGCAGCACTCTCACGTCCTGCTTTGCGGAAACTGCCAAAATGTTTGGCCTGGAAGTCAGCCTGAAGAAAACTGAGGTCCTCCATCAGCCAGCTCCCCACCATGACTACCAGCCCCCCCACATCTCCATCGGGCACACAAAACTCAAAACGGTCAACCAGTTTACCTATCTCGGCTGCACCATTTCATCAGATGCAAGGATCGACAATGAGATAGACAACAGACTCGCCAAGGCAAATAGCGCCTTTGGAAGACTACACAAAAGAGTCTGGAAAAACAACCAACTGAAAAACCTCACAAAGATAAGCGTATACAGAGCCGTTGTCATACCCACACTCCTGTTCGGCTCCGAATCATGGGTCCTCTACCGGCACCACCTACGGCTCCTAGAACGCTTCCACCAGCGTTGTCTCCGCTCCATCCTCAACATCCATTGGAGCGCTCACACCCCTAACGTCGAGGTACTCGAGATGGCAGAGGTCGACAGCATCGAGTCCACGCTGCTGAAGATCCAGCTGCGCTGGATGGGTCACGTCTCCAGAATGGAGGACCATCGCCTTCCCAAGATCGTATTATATGGCGAGCTCTCCACTGGCCACCGTGACAGAGGTGCACCAAAGAAAAGGTACAAGGACTGCCTAAAGAAATCTCTTGGTGCCTGCCACATTGACCACCGCCAGTGGGCTGATAACGCCTCAAACCGTGCATCTTGGCGCCTCACAGTTTGGCGGGCAGCAGCCTCCTTTGAAGAAGACCGCAGAGCCCACCTCACTGACAAAAGGCAAAGGAGGAAAAACCCAACACCCAACCCCAACCAACCAATTTTCCCTTGCAACCGCTGCAATCGTGTCTGCCTGTCCTGCATCGGACTGGTCAGCCACAAACGAGCCTGCAGCTGACGTGGACTTTTTACCCCCTCCATAAATCTTCGTCCGCGAAGCCAAGCCAAAGAAAGGAAGAAAGATAAATGTACTGCACACTGTGATTTTGCAGGACAATGTGATTTTGTAGCACACTGTGATTTTGGAGCACACTGTTCTTTTGCAGCAAACTGTGGTTTTGATGAACTCTTATTTTGTAGCACTCTAATTTTGCAGCACACTGTGATTTTGCAGCACACTATAAATGTACTGCACACTGTGATTTTGCAGGACAATGTGATTTTGTAGCACACTGTGATTTTGGAGCACACTGTTCTTTTGCAGCAAACTGTGGTTTTGATGAACTCTGATTTTGTAGCACTCTAATTTTGCAGCACACTGTGATTTTGCAGTACACTGATTTTAGAGCACACTGTGATTTTTCAGCACCATGTGATTTTGCAGCACACTGATTTTGCAGCACACTGTGATTTTGCAGGTCAATGTGATTTTGTAGTACACTGTGATTTGCAGCACTCTCATTTTACAGCACACTGTGATTTGGCAGCACACTATGATTTTTTAGCACACTGATTTTGCTGCACACTGTGATTTTGCAGCATACTGTGATTTTGCAGCACACAGTGAATTTGCAGCACACTGTGATTTTGTAGCACACTCATTTTACAGCACACTGTGATTTTTCAGCAACATGTGATGTAGCAGCACACTGATTTTGCAGCACTCTTTGATTTCGTAGCACACTGTGATTTTGCAGCACACAGATTTTGCAGCACACTGTGATTTTGCAGTACCATGTGATTTTGCAGCACACTGTGATTTTGCAGCACACTGTGATTTTGTAGCACACTCATTTCTCAGCACACTGTGATTTTTTAGCATCATGTGATGTGGCAGCACACTGATTTTGGATCTAAACGTGATTATGTGGCACACTGATTTTGCAGCACATTGTGATTTTGCAGCACACTGTAATTTTGCAGCATACTGATTTTGCAGCACACTATGAATTTACAGCACACTGTGATTTTGCAGCACACTGTGATTTTGGAGCACACTGTTATTTTGCACCAAACTGTGGTTTTGCTGAACTCTCATTTTGTAGTATTCTAATTTTGCAGCACACTGTGATTTTGCAGCACCATGTGAGTTTCCAGCATGCTGTGATTTTGCAGCACACTGATTATGCAGCACACTGTGATTTTGCAGCACACTGTTATTTTGCAGCATACTGATTTTGAATAATACTGTGATTTTATAGCACACTGTGAATTTGCAGCACACTGTGATTTTGCAGCACACTGAATTTGAAGCAGACTGTGATTTTTCAGCACACTGATTTTGCAGCATATTGATTTCGCAGCATACTGATTTTACAGCACACTGTGATGATGTAGCGCACTGATTTTGCAGCAGAGTGATTTTGCTGCACACTGTCATTTTGCAGCACACTGATGATGCAGCACACTGTGATTTTGCAGCACACTGATTTTAAAGCACATTGATTTTGCAGCACACTGATTTTGCAGCACTGTGTTTTTTTTGCAAACTAATTTGCAGCACACACATTTTGCAGCGCCATGTGATTGTGCGACATACTGATTTTGCAGCACACTGTGATTTTGTAGCACACTGTGATTTTACAGCACCATGTGATTTTGCAGCATACTGATTTTGCAGTACACTGTGATTTGGTTGCACACTGTGATTTTGCAGCACATTGACATTTTGAGGCGTACTGTGATTTTACAGCACCATGTGATTTTGCAGCATACTGATTTTGTAGTACACTGTGATTTGGTTGCACACTGTGATTTTGCAGCACATTGACATTTTGAGGCATACTGTGATTTTACGGCACACTGATTTTGCAGCACACTCTTATTTTGCAGAACACCGATTTTGTAGCACTCTACTTTTCCAGCACAGTGTGATTTTGCAGCACAGTGTAATTTTGCATACACACTGTGATTTTGCAGAACTCTGATATTGCAGCACACTGTGATTTTGCAGCACACTGTGACTTTGTAGCACAGTGTGATTTTGCAGCACCATGTGATTTTGCAGCATACTGATTTTGCAGTACACTGTGATTTTGTTGCACACTGTGATTTTGCAGCACATTGATATTTTGAGGCGCACTGTGATTTTGCAGCACACTGTAATTTTGAATACACACTGTGATTTTGCAGAACTCTGATTTTGCAGCACACTGTGATTTTGCAGCACACTGTGACTTTGTAGCACAGTGTGATTTTGGAGCACACTGTGATTTTGCAGTATACTGATTTTGTAGCACACTGTGATTTTGCAGCACAATGTGATTTTGCAGAACTCTGATTTTGCAGCACACTGTGATTTTTCAGCACACTGTGACTTTGTAGCACAGTGTGATTTTGGAGCACACTGTGATTTTGCAGAACACTGATTTAGCAACACACTGTATTTGAAGCAAACTCTGATTTTGTAGCACACTGTTTTTGAATCAAACTCTGCTTTTGCAGCACACTGTGATTTTGCATACTGATTTTGTAGCACACTGAGATTTTGCAGCACAATGTGATTTTGCAGCACACTGATTTTGAAGCAGACTGTGACTTTGCAGCACACTGTGATTTTGCAGCACACTGTGAATTCATAGCACAATAATTTTGCAGCACACTGTGATTTATCAGCATGGTGTAATGTTGCAACACACTGATTTTGTAGCAGTCTTATTTCGAAACAAACTGTGATTTTGTAGCACACTGTGATGATGTAGCACACTGATTTTGCAGCATAGTGATTTTGCAGCACACTGTGATTTTGCAGCACTGATTATGCAGCACACTGTTATTTTGCAGCATACTGATTTTGTAGCACACTGTGTTTTTGCAGCACACTGTGATTTTTCAGCACACTGATTTTGAATAACACTGTGATTTTAAAGCACACTGTGATTTTGCAGCACCATGTGATTTTGCAACACGTTGATTCTGCAGCACACTGTGATTTTGCATACACACTGTGATTTTGCAGAACTCTGATTTTGCAGCACACTGTGACTTTGTAGCACAGTGTGATTTTGGAGCCCACTGTGATTTTGCAGAACACTGATTTAGCAATACATTGATTTTGAAGCAAACTCTGATTTTTTAGCACACTCTTTTTGAAGCAAACTCTGATTTTGGAGCTCACTGTGATTTTGCAGCACACAGATATTTTGCAGCACACTGTGATTTTGCAGCACACTGTGACTTTGCAGCACACTGATTTTGAATCACACTGTGATTTTGTAGCACACTGTGATTTTGCAGCACACTGTGAATTTGTAGCACAGTGTGATTTTGCAGCACATTGTGATTTTGCAGTATACTGATTTTGTAGCACACTGTGATTTTGCAGCAGAATGTGATTTTGCAGAACTCTGATTTTGCAGCACACTGTGATTTTTCAGCACACTGTGACTTTGTAGCACAGTGTGATTTTGGAGCACACTGTGATTTTGCAGAACACTGATTTAGCAACACACTGTATTTGAAGCAAACTCTGATTTTGTAGCAAACTGTTTTTGAAGCAAACTCTGCTTTTGCAGCACAATGTGATTTTGCAGCACACTGATTTTGAAGCAGACTGTGACTTTGCAGCACACTGTGATTTTGCAGCACACTGTGAATTCATAGCACAATAATTTTGCAGCACACTGTGATTTTGTAGCACAATGAGATTTTGCACCACACTGATTTTGTAACACTCAAATTTTGCAGCGCACTATGATTTTGCAGCACACTGATTTTGCTGCATTCTGTGATTTTGCAGCACACTGTGATTTTGAAGCACACTGTGATTTTGCAGCACACTGATTTTGAAGCACATTGATTTTGCAGCACACTGATTTTGCAGCACTGTGTTTTTTTGCAAACTAATTTGCAGCACACACATTTTGCAGCGCCATGTGGTTGTGCGACATACTGATTTTGCAGCACACTGTGATTTTGTAGCACACTGTGATTTTACAGCACCATGTGATTTTGCAGCATACTGATTTTGCAGTACACTGTGATTTGGTTGCACACTGTGATTTTGCAGCACATTGACATTTTGAGGCGTACTGTGATTTTACAGCACCATGTGATTTTGCAGCATACTGATTTTGTAGTACACTGTGATTTGGTTGCACACTGTGATTTTGCAGCACATTGACATTTTGAGGCATACTGTGATTTTACGGCACACTGATTTTGCAGCACACTCTTATTTTGCAGAACACCGATTTTGTAGCACTCTACTTTTCCAGCACAGTGTGATTTTGCAGCACAGTGTAATTTTGCATACACACTGTGATTTTGCAGAACTCTGATATTGCAGCACACTGTGATTTTGCAGCACACTGTGACTTTGTAGCACAGTGTGATTTTGTAGCACACTGTGATTTTGCAGCACACTGTGATTTTGCAGCACACTGTGATTTTGCAGCACACTGTGATTTTGCAGCACACTGTGATTTTGTAGCACTTTGATTTTGCAGCACACTGTGAATTCATAGCACACTAATTTCGCAGCACACTGTGATTTATCAGCATGGTGTAATGTTGCAATACACTGATTTTGCAGCAGTCTTATTTCGAAGCAAACTGTGATTTTGTAGCACACTGTGATGATATAGCACACTGATTTTGCAGCATAGTAATTTTTCAGCACACTGTGATTTTGCAGCACACGGTGATTTTGCAGCACTGATTATGCAGCACACGGTGATTTTGCAGCACACTTTTATTTTGCATTATACTGATTTTGTAGCACACTGTGTTTTTGCAGCACACTGTGATTTTGCAGCACCCTGATTTTGAATAACACTGTGATTTTATAACACACTGTGATTTTGCAGCACACTGTGATTTTGCAACACGTTGATTTTGCAACACGTTGATTTTGCAGCACACCGTGATTTTGCAGCACACTGTGATTTTGCATAAACAATGTGATTTTGCACCATACAGATTTTGTAGTACACTGAGATTTTGCAGCACAATGTGATTTTGCAGCACACTGACTTTGAAGCAGATTGTGACTTTGCAGCACACTGTGATTTTGCAGCACTTTGATTTTGCAGCACACTGTGATTTATCAGCATGGTTTAATGTTGCAATACACTGAGTTTGCAGCAGTCTTATTTCGAAGCAAACTGTGATTTTGTAGCACACTGTGATGATATAGAACACTGATTTTGCAGCATAGTGATTTTTCAGCACACTGTGATTTTGCAGCACTGATTATGCAGCACACTGTGATTTTGCAGCACACTGTTATTTTGCAGCATACTGATTTTGTAGCACACTGTGTTTTTGCAGCACACTGTGATTTTGAAGCACCCTAATTTTGAATAACACTGTGATTTTATAACACACTGTGATTTTGCAGCACACTGTGATTTTGCAACACGTTGATTTTGCAGCACACCGTGATTTTGCAGCACACTGTGATTTTGCATACACACTGTGATTTTGCACCATACAGATTTTGTAGTACACTGAGATTTTGCAGCACAATGTGATTTTGCAGCACACTGTGATTTTGCATAAACAATGTGATTTTGCACCATACAGATTTTGTAGTACACTGAGATTTTGCAGCACAATGTGATTTTGCAGCACACTGACTTTGAAGCAGATTGTGACTTTGCAGCACACTGTGATTTTGCAGCACTTTGATTTTGCAGCACACTGTGATTTATCAGCATGGTTTAATGTTGCAATACACTGAATTTGCAGCAGTCTTATTTCGAAGCAAACTGTGATTTTGTAGCACACTGTGATGATATAGAACACTGATTTTGCAGCATAGTGATTTTTCAGCACACTGATTTTGCAGCACACTGTGATTTTCCAGCACACTGTGATTTTGCAGCACCATTTGATTTTGCAGCATACTGATTTTGCAGCACACTCTTTATGCACCATACTAATTTTGCAGTACTCTGTGATTTTATAGCACACTGTCATTTTGCAGCACACTGTGATTTTGCAGGACAATGTGATTTTGTAGTACACTGTGATTTGGCAGCACCTGGTGATTTTGCAGCACACTGTGATTTTGCAGCACTCTCACGTCCTGCTTTGCGGAAACTGCCAAAATGTTTGGCCTGGAAGTCAGCCTGAAGAAAACTGAGGTCCTCCATCAGCCAGCTCCCCACCATGACTACCAGCCCCCCCACATCTCCATCGGGCACACAAAACTCAAAACGGTCAACCAGTTTACCTATCTCGGCTGCACCATTTCATCAGATGCAAGGATCGACAATGAGATAGACAACAGACTCGCCAAGGCAAATAGCGCCTTTGGAAGACTACACAAAAGAGTCTGGAAAAACAACCAACTGAAAAACCTCACAAAGATAAGCGTATACAGAGCCGTTGTCATACCCACACTCCTGTTCGGCTCCGAATCATGGGTCCTCTACCGGCACCACCTACGGCTCCTAGAACGCTTCCACCAGCGTTGTCTCCGCTCCATCCTCAACATCCATTGGAGCGCTCACACCCCTAACGTCGAGGTACTCGAGATGGCAGAGGTCGACAGCATCGAGTCCACGCTGCTGAAGATCCAGCTGCGCTGGATGGGTCACGTCTCCAGAATGGAGGACCATCGCCTTCCCAAGATCGTATTATATGGCGAGCTCTCCACTGGCCACCGTGACAGAGGTGCACCAAAGAAAAGGTACAAGGACTGCCTAAAGAAATCTCTTGGTGCCTGCCACATTGACCACCGCCAGTGGGCTGATAACGCCTCAAACCGTGCATCTTGGCGCCTCACAGTTTGGCGGGCAGCAGCCTCCTTTGAAGAAGACCGCAGAGCCCACCTCACTGACAAAAGGCAAAGGAGGAAAAACCCAACACCCAACCCCAACCAACCAATTTTCCCTTGCAACCGCTGCAATCGTGTCTGCCTGTCCCGCATCGGACTGGTCAGCCACAAACGAGCCTGCAGCTGACGTGGACTTTTTACCCCCTCCATAAATCTTCGTCCGCGAAGCCAAGCCAAAGAAAGGAAGAAAGATAAATGTACTGCACACTGTGATTTTGCAGGACAATGTGATTTTGTAGCACACTGTGATTTTGGAGCACACTGTTCTTTTGCAGCAAACTGTGGTTTTGATGAACTCTTATTTTGTAGCACTCTAATTTTGCAGCACACTGTGATTTTGCAGCACACTATAAATGTACTGCACACTGTGATTTTGCAGGACAATGTGATTTTGTAGCACACTGTGATTTTGGAGCACACTGTTCTTTTGCAGCAAACTGTGGTTTTGATGAACTCTGATTTTGTAGCACTCTAATTTTGCAGCACACTGTGATTTTGCAGTACACTGATTTTAGAGCACACTGTGATTTTTCAGCACCATGTGATTTTGCAGCACACTGATTTTGCAGCACACTGTGATTTTGCAGGTCAATGTGATTTTGTAGTACACTGTGATTTGCAGCACTCTCATTTTACAGCACACTGTGATTTGGCAGCACACTATGATTTTTTAGCACACTGATTTTGCTGCACACTGTGATTTTGCAGCATACTGTGATTTTGCAGCACACAGTGAATTTGCAGCACACTGTGATTTTGTAGCACACTCATTTTACAGCACACTGTGATTTTTCAGCAACATGTGATGTAGCAGCACACTGATTTTGCAGCACTCTTTGATTTCGTAGCACACTGTGATTTTGCAGCACACAGATTTTGCAGCACACTGTGATTTTGCAGTACCATGTGATTTTGCAGCACACTGTGATTTTGCAGCACACTGTGATTTTGTAGCACACTCATTTCTCAGCACACTGTGATTTTTTAGCATCATGTGATGTGGCAGCACACTGATTTTGGATCTAAACGTGATTATGTGGCACACTGATTTTGCAGCACATTGTGATTTTGCAGCACACTGTAATTTTGCAGCATACTGATTTTGCAGCACACTATGAATTTACAGCACACTGTGATTTTGCAGCACACTGTGATTTTGGAGCACACTGTTATTTTGCACCAAACTGTGGTTTTGCTGAACTCTCATTTTGTAGTATTCTAATTTTGCAGCACACTGTGATTTTGCAGCACCATGTGAGTTTCCAGCATGCTGTGATTTTGCAGCACACTGTGAATTCATAGCACAATAATTTTGCAGCACACTGTGATTTATCAGCATGGTGTAATGTTGCAACACACTGATTTTGCAGCAGTCTTATTTTGAAGCAAACTGTGATTTTGTAGCACACTGTGATGATGTAGCACACTGATTTTGCAGCATAGTGATTTTGCAGCACACGGTGATTTTGCAGCACTGATTATGCAGCACACTGTTATTTTGCAGCATACTGATTTTGTAGCACACTGATTTTGAATAACACTGTGATTTTAAAGCACACTGTGATTTTTCAGCACCATGTGATTTTGCAACACGTTGATTTTGCAGCACACTGTGATTTTGCAGCACACTGTGATTTTGCATACACACTGTAATTTTGCAGAACTCTGATTTTGCAGCACACTGTGATTTTGCAGCACATTGTGATTTTGCAGAACTCTGATTTTGCAGCACACTGTGACTTTGTAGCGCGGTGTTATTTTGGAGCCCAATGTGATTTTGCAGAACACTGATTTAGCAATACATTGATTTTGAAGCAAACACTGATTTTTTAGTACACGCCTTTTGAAGCAAACTCTGATTTTGCAGCTCACTGTGATTTTGCAGCACATAGATATTTTGCAGCACACTGTGGTTTTGCAGCATACTGATTTTGCAGCACACTGTGATTTTGTAGCACTCTCATTTGCAGCACACTGTGATTTTGTTGCACATTTTGATTTTGCAGCACATTGTGATTTTCTAGCACACTGATTTTTCAGCACACTGTGATTTTGCAGCACATGGTGATTTTGCAGCACGCTGTGATTTGGCAGTACTATCATTTTGCAGCACGCTGTGATTTGGCAGCACACTAAGATTTTGCAGCATACTCATTGTGCAGCAAACTGTGATTTTGCAGCATACTGTGATTATGCACCATAATGATTTTGCCGCACACTGTGATTTTGCAGCACACTGTGATTTTGCAGAAGCATGTGATTTTGTAGTACACTGCGATTTAGCAGCACACTGAATTTGCAGCACACTGTGATTTTGCAGGTCAATGTTATTTTGTAGCACACTGTGATTTTGGAGCACACTGTTATTTTGCAGCAAACTGTGGTTTTGCTGAACTCTGATTTTGTAGCACTCTAATTTTGCAGCACACTGTGATTTTGCAGCACACTATGAATTTACAGCACACTGTGATATTTCAGCACACTGCGATTTTGCAGAACACTGTGATTTTGCCGGACAATGTGATTTTGTATCACACTGTGATTTTGGACCACACTGTTATTTTGCAGCAAACTGTGGTTTTGCTGAACTCTGATTTTGCAGCACACTGATTTTGCAGAATACTGTGATTTTGTCACACACTGATTTTGCACCACACTGTGATTTTGCAGCATACTGTGATTATGCACCATAATGAATTTGCAGAACTCTGAGATTTTGCAGCACACTAAGAATTTACAGCACACTGTGATCTTACAGCACACTGTGATTGTGCAGGACCATGTGATTTTGTAGTTCACTGTGATTTTTCAGCACACTGAATTTGCAGCACACTGTGATTTTGTAGCACACTGATTTTGCAGCACACTTTGAATTTGCAGCAGACTGTGATTTTGCAGCATACTCATTTTGCGGCACACTCTGATTTTGCAGCACACTGTGATTTTGTTGGACATTGTGATATTGCAGCACAATGTGATTTTCTAGCACACTGATTTTTCAGCACACTGTGATTTTGCTGCACACTGTGATTTTGCACCATACTGATTGTGCAGCACACTGTGATTTTGCAGCATAATGTGATTATGCACCATAATGATTTTGCCGCACACTGTGATTTTGCAGAACACTATAAATTTACAGCACACTGTGATTTTACAGCACACTGTGATTTTGCAGCACACTGTGATTTTGCAGAAGCATGTGATTTTGTAGTACACTGCGATTTAGCAGCACACTGAATTTGCAGCACACTGTGATTTTGTAGCACACTGATTTTGCAGCACGCTGTGAACTTGCAGCACACTATGAATTTACAGCACACTATTATTTTGCAGGTCAATGTTATTTTGCAGCACATTGTGATTTTGGACCACACTGTTATTTTGCAGCAAACTGTGGTTTTGTAGCAGGATCATTTTGCAGCACACTGATTTTTCAGCAACATGTGATGTTGCAGCTCATTGATTTTGTAGCACTCTGTGATTTCATAGCACACTATGATTTTGCAGCACACAGTGATTTAACTGCACAGTTTGATTTTGAAGCATTTGTGATTTTGCAGCATGCTGTGATTTTGTAGCACACTGTGATTTTGCAGCATCATGTGATTTTGTAGCACACTGTGATTTTGCAGCATGCTGTGATTTTGCAGCACACTGTGATTTTGAAGCACATTGTGATTAAGCAGCACCATGTGATTTTGCCACACCCTGATTTTGCAGCACATCGATTTTGTATCACACTATGAATTTACAGCCCACTGTCATTTAACAGCACACTGTGATTTTGCACCACACTATGATATTGTTGCTCGTTGTGATTTTGCAGCACACTGTGATTTTCTAGCACACTGATTTTGTAGCACACTGTGATTTTGCAGCAGACTGTGATTTTGCAGCACATGGTGATTTTGCAGCACACTATGTATTTACAGCACGTTGTGATATTTCAGCACACTGCGATTTTGCAGCACACTGTGATTTTGCAGCACACTTATTTTGCAGCACACTGATTTTGTAGCACACTGTGATTTTGCTGCACACTGTAATTTTGTAGAACACTATGATTGTGCAGCACACTGTGATTTTGCAGCACCATGTGATTTTGCAGCACACTGATTTTACAGCACTCTGTGATTTTGCAGCACCATGTGATTTTGCAGCACACTGATTTTGCAGCACACTTTGATTTCACATCACGCTGTGATTGTCCAGCACACTATGATTTTAGCTCACTGATTTTGCAGCACACTGTGTTTTAGCAGCACCATGTGATTTTGCAACACCGTGATTTTGCAGCACATAGATATTTTGCAGCATACAGTGAATTTGCAGCATACTGATTTTGCAGCACACTGTGATTTTGTAGCACTCTCATTTGCAGCACACTGTGATTTTTCAGCAACATGTGGTTGCAGTACATTGATTTTGCTGCACACTTTGATTTTGCAGCACATGGTGATTTTGCAGCACACTATGAATTTACAGCACACTGTGATATTTCAGCACAGTGCGATTTTACAGCAAACTGATTTTGTAGCACACTGTGATTTTGCAGCACACTGTAATTTTGTACAACACTAAGATTTTGCAGCACACTGTGATTTTGCAGCACCATGTGATTTTGAAGCACACTGATTTTATAGCACACTGTGATTTTGCAGCACCATGTGATTTTGCAGCATACTGATTTTTCAGCACACTGTGATTTTGCAGCACACTATGATTTTGTTGCACATTGTGATTTTGCAGCACACTGTAATTTTCTAGCACACTGATTTTTCAGCACACTGTGATTTTGCTGCACACTGTGATTTTGCAGCACATGGTGATTTTGCAGCACACGTTGATTTTGCAGTACACTGTGATTTTGCAGTACTTTCATTTTGCAGCACGCTGTGATTTGGCAGCACACTATGCTTTTGCACCATACTGATTGTGCAGCACACTGTGATTTTGCAACAAAATGTGATTATGCACCATAATGATTTTGCTGCACACTGTGATTTTGCATCACACTATGAATTTACAGCACACTGTGATATTTCAGCACACTTTGATTTTGGACCACACTGTTATTTTGCAGCACCATGTGATTTTGCAGCATACTGATTTTTCAGCACACTGTGACTTTGCATCACACTATGATTTTGTTGCACATTTTGATTTTGCAGCACATTGTGATTTTCTAGCACACTGATTTTTCAGCACACTGTGATTTTGCAGCACATGGTGATTTTGCAGCACACTGTGATTTTGCAGTACTATCATTTTGCAGCACGCTGTGATTTGGCAGCACACTAAGATTTTGCAGCATACTCATTGTGCAGCACACTGTGATTTTGCAGCATACTATGATTATGCACCATAATGATTTTGCCACACACTGTGATTTTGCAGCACACTGTGATTTTGCAGAAGCATGTGATTTTGTAGTACACTGCGATTTAGCAGCACACTGAATTTGCAGCACACTGTTATTTTGCAGCAAACTGTGGTTTTGCTGAACTCTGATTTTGTAGCACTCTAATTTTGCAGCACACTGTGATTTTGCCGGTCAATGTGAATTTGTAGCACACTGTGATTTTGGACCACACTGTTATTTTGCAGCAAACTGTGGTTTTGCTGAACTCTCATTTTGTAGCATTCTAATTTTGTAGCACACTGTGATTTTGCAGCACACTATGAATTTACAGCACACTGTGATTTTGTCACACACTGATTTTACAGCACACTGTGATTTTGCAGCATACTGTGATTATGCACCATAATGATTTTGCGGCACACTGTGATTTTGCAGAATACTATGAATTTACAGCACACTGTGATTCTGCAGCACACTGTGATTTTGCAGCACACTATGAATTTACAGCACACGGTGATTTTGAAGCACACTGTGATTTTGCAGCACACTGTGATTTTGCAGGACCATGTGATTTTGTAGTACACTGCTTTTTTTCAGCACACTGAATTTGCAGCACACTGTGAATTTGCTGCACACTATGAATTTACAGCACACTGTTATTTTGCAGGACAATGTCATTTTTTAGCACACTGTGATTTTGTATCACACTGTGATTTTGGAGCACACTGTCATTTTGCAGCAAACTGTGGTTTTGCTGAACTCTGATTTTGTAGCATTCTAATTTTGCAGCACACTGTGATGTTGCAGCACACTGATTTTGCAGCACATTGTGATTTTGGAGCACACTGTTATTTTGAAGAAAACTGTGGTTTTGTTGAACTCTGATTTTGTAGCACTCTAATTTTGCTTTACACTGATTTTGCAGCACTGTGATTTTGTAGCACGCTCATTTTGCAGCACACTGATTTTTCAGCAACATGTGATGTTGCAGCACACTGATTTTGTAGCACTCTGTGATTTCATAGCACACTATGATTTTGCAGAACACAGTGATTTAACTGCACAGTTTGATTTTGCATCATTTTGTGATTTTGCTGCACACCGTGATTTTGCAGCACATGCTGATTTTGCAGGACACGGTGATTTTGAAGCACACTGTGATTTTGCAGTACCTTCATTTTGCAGCATGCTGTGATTTGGCAGCACACTATGATTTTGCACCATACTGATTGTGCAGCACACTGTGATTTTGCAACATAATGTGATTATGCACCATAATGATTTTGCCGCACACTGTAATTTTGCAGCACACTATAAATTTACATCACACTGTTATTTTGAAGCACACTGTGATTTTGCAGAAGCATGTGATTTTGTAGTACACTGCGATTTAGCAGCACACTGAATTTGCAGCACACTGTGATTTTGTAGCACACTGATTTTGCAGCACACTGTGAACTTGCAGCACACTATGAATTTACAGCACACTATTATTTTGCAGGTCAATGTTATTTTGCAGCACACTGTGATTTTGGACCACACTGTTATTTTGCAGCAAACTGTGGTTTTGTAGCATGATCATTTTGCAGCACACTGATTTTTCAGCAACATGTGATGTTGCAGCTCACTGATTTTGTAGCACTCTGTGATTTCATAGCACACTATGATTTTGCAGCACACAGTGATTTAACTGCACAGTTTGATTTTGCAGCTTTTTGTGATTTTGCAGCATGCTGTGATTTTGTAGCACACTGTGATTTTGCAGCATCATGTGATTTTGCAGCATACTGATTTTGCAGCACACTGTGATTTTGAAGCACATTGTGATTAAGCAGCACCATGTGATTTTGCTGAACCCTGATTTTGCAGCACATCGATTTTGTATCACACTATGAATTTACAGCCCACTGTCATTTAACAGCACACTGTGATATGCACCATACTATGATATTGTTGCACGTTGTGATTTTGCAGCACACTGTGATTTTCTAGCACACTGTGATTATGCAGCAGACTGTGATTTTGCAGCACATGGTGATTTTGCAGCACATGGTGATTTTGCAGCACACTATGAATTTACAGCACGCTGTGATATTTCAGCACACTGCGATTTTGTAGCACACTGTGATTTTGCTGCACACTGTAATTTTGTAGAACACTATGATTTTGCAGCACACTGTGATTTTGCAGCACACTGTGGTTTTGCAGCACCATGTGATTTAGCAGCACTCTGTGATTTTGCAGCACCATGATTTTGCAGCACACTTTGATTTTGCATCACACTATGATTTTGCAGCACACTGATTTTGCAGCACACTATGATTTTACAGCACTCTGTGATTTTGCAGCACCATGATTTTGCAGCACACTTTGATTTCACATCACACTGTGATTGTCCAGCACACTATGATTTTTAGCTCACTGATTTTGCAGCACACTGTGTTTTAGCAGCACCACGTGATTTTGCAACACCCTGATTTTGCAGCACAGTGAATTTGCAGCAAACAGTGAATTTGCAGCATACTGATTTTGCAGCACACTGTGATTTTGCAGTATACTAATTTTGCAGAACACTATGATATTGTTGCACGTTGTTATTTTGCAGCACACTGTGATTTTCTAGCATACTGATTTTGTAGCACACTGTGATTTTGCTGAAAACTTTGATTTTGCAGCACATGGTGATTTTGCAGCACACTATGAATTTACAGCACACTGTGATATTTCAGCACACTGCGATTTTGCAGCACACTGATTTTGTAGCACACTGTGATTTTGCAGCACACTGTAATTTTGTAGAACACTAAGATTTTGCAGCACACTGTGATTTTGCAGCACCATGTGATTTTGCAGCACACTGATTTTGCAGCACACTATGATTTTACAGCACTCTGTGATTTTGCAGCACCATGATTTTGCAGCACACTTTGATTTCACATCACACTGTGATTGTCCAGCACACTATGATTTTTAGCTCACTGATTTTGCAGCACACTGTGTTTTAGCAGCACCACGTGATTTTGCAACACCCTGATTTTGCAGCACAGTGAATTTGCAGCAAACAGTGAATTTGCAGCATACTGATTTTGCAGCACACTGTGATTTTGCAGTATACTAATTTTGCAGAACACTATGATATTGTTGCACGTTGTTATTTTGCAGCACACTGTGATTTTCTAGCATACTGATTTTGTAGCACACTGTGATTTTGCTGAAAACTTTGATTTTGCAGCACATGGTGATTTTGCAGCACACTATGAATTTACAGCACACTGTGATATTTCAGCACACTGCGATTTTGCAGCACACTGATTTTGTAGCACACTGTGATTTTGCAGCACACTGTAATTTTGTAGAACACTAAGATTTTGCAGCACACTGTGATTTTGCAGCACCATGTGATTTTGCAGCACACTGATTTTATAGCACACTGTGATTTTGCAGCACCATGTGATTTTGCAGCATACTGATTTTTCAGCACACTGTGATTTTGCATCACACTATGATTTTGCAGCATACACATTTTGCAGCACACTCTGATTTTGCAGCACACTATGATTTTGTTGCACATTGTGATTTTGCAGCACACTGTAATTTTCTAGCACACTGATTTTTCAGCACACTGTGATTTTGCTGCACACTGTGATTTTGCAGCACATGGTGATTTTGCAGTACACTGTGATTTTGCAGTACTTTCATTTTGCAGCACGCTGTGATTTGGCAGCACACTATGATTTTGCACCATACTGATTGTGCAGCACACTGTGATTTTGCAGCATAATGTGATTATGCACCATAATGATTTTGCTGCACACTGTGATTTTGCAGCACACTATAAATTTACAGCACACTGTGATTTTACAGCACACTGTGATTTTGCAGCACACTCATTTTGCAGAAGCATGTGATTTTGTAGTATACTGCGATTTAGTAGCACACTGATTTTGCAGCACCCTGTGAATTTGCAGCACACTATGAATTTACAGCACGCTGTGATATTTCAGCACACTGCGATTTTGCAGCACACTTATTTTGCAGCACACTGATTTTGCAGCACACTGTAATTTTGTAGAACACTCTGATTTTGCAGCACACTGTGATTTTGCAGCACCATGTGATTTTGCAGCACACTGATTTTACAGCACACTGTGATTTTGCAGCACCATGTGATTTTGCAGCATACTGATTTTGCAGCACACTTTGATTTCACATCACACTGTGATTTTGCAGCACACTGTGATTTTTCAGCACACTGTGACTTTGTAGCACAGTGTGATTTTGGAGCACACTGTGATTTTGCAGAACACTGATTTAGCAACACACTGATTTTGAAGCAAACTCTGATTTTGTAGCAAACTGTTTTTGAAGCAAACTCTGCTTTTGCAGCACAATGTGATTTTGCAGCACACTGATTTTGAAGCAGACTGTGACTTTGCAGCACACTGTGATTTTGCAGCACACTGTGAATTCATAGCACAATAATTTTGCAGCACACTGTGATTTTGTAGCACAATGAGATTTTGCACCACACTGATTTTGTAACACTCAAATTTTGCAGCGCACTATGATTTTGCAGCACACTGATTTTGCTGCATTCTGTGATTTTGCAGCACACTGTGATTTTGAAGCACACTGTGATTTTGCAGCACACTGATTTTGAAGCACATTGATTTTGCAGCACACTGATTTTGCAGCACTGTGTTTTTTTGCAAACTAATTTGCAGCACACACATTTTGCAGCGCCATGTGGTTGTGCGACATACTGGTTTTGCAGCACACTGTGATTTTGTAGCACACTGTGATTTTACAGCACCATGTGATTTTGCAGCATACTGATTTTGCAGTACACTGTGATTTGGTTGCACACTGTGATTTTGCAGCACATTGACATTTTGAGGCGTACTGTGATTTTACAGCACCATGTGATTTTGCAGCATACTGATTTTGTAGTACACTGTGATTTGGTTGCACACTGTGATTTTGCAGCACATTGACATTTTGAGGCATACTGTGATTTTACGGCACACTGATTTTGCAGCACACTCTTATTTTGCAGAACACCGATTTTGTAGCACTCTACTTTTCCAGCACAGTGTGATTTTGCAGCACAGTGTAATTTTGCATACACACTGTGATTTTGCAGAACTCTGATATTGCAGCACACTGTGATTTTGCAGCACACTGTGACTTTGTAGCACAGTGTGATTTTGTAGCACACTGTGATTTTGCAGCACACTGTGATTTTGCAGCACACTGTGATTTTGCAGCACACTGTGATTTTGCAGCACACTGTGATTTTGTAGCACTTTGATTTTGCAGCACACTGTGAATTCATAGCACACTAATTTCGCAGCACACTGTGATTTATCAGCATGGTGTAATGTTGCAATACACTGATTTTGCAGCAGTCTTATTTCGAAGCAAACTGTGATTTTGTAGCACACTGTGATGATATAGCACACTGATTTTGCAGCATAGTAATTTTTCAGCACACTGTGATTTTGCAGCACCATGTGATTTTGCAGCATACTGATTTTGCAGTACACTGTGATTTGGTTGCACACTGTGATGTTGCAGCACATTGACATTTTGAGGCGTACTGTGATTTTACAGCACCATGTGATTTTGCAGCATACTGATTTTGTAGTACACTGTGATTTGGTTGCACACTGTGATTTTGCAGCACATTGACATTTTGAGGCATACTGTGATTTTACGGCACACTGATTTTGCAGCACACTCTTATTTTGCAGAACACCGATTTTGTAGCACTCTACTTTTCCAGCACAGTGTGATTTTGCAGCACAGTGTAATTTTGCATACACACTGTGACTTTGTAGCACAGTGTGATTTTGTAGCACACTGTGATTTTGCAGCACACTGTGACTTTGTAGCACAGTGTGATTTTGTAGCACACTGTGATTTTGCAGCACACTGTGATTTTGCAGCACACTGTGATTTTGCAGCACACTGTGATTTTGCAGCACACTGTGATTTTGTAGCACTTTGATTTTGCAGCACACTGTGAATTCATAGCACACTAATTTCGCAGCACACTGTGATTTATCAGCATGGTGTAATGTTGCAATACACTGAATTTACAGCAGTCTTATTTCGAAGCAAACTGTGATTTTGTAGCACACTGTGATGATATAGCACACTGATTTTGCAGCATAGTAATTTTTCAGCACACTGTGATTTTGCAGCACACTAATTATGCAGCACACGGTGATTTTGCAGCACACTGTTATTTTGCAGCATACTGATTTTGTAGCACACTGTGTTTTTGCAGCACACTGTGATTTTGAAGCACCCTAATTTTGAATAACACTGTGATTTTATAACACACTGTGATTTTGCAGCACACTGTGATTTTGCAACACGTTGATTTTGCAGCACACCATGATTTTGCAGCACACTGTGATTTTGCATACACACTGTGATTTTGCAGCATACAGATTTTGTAGTACACTGAGATTTTGCAGCACAATGTGATTTTGCAGCACACTGATTTTGAAGCAGATTGTGACTTTGCAGCACACTGTGATTTTGCAGCACACTGTGAATACATAGCACACTAATTTCGCAGCACACTGTGATTAATCAGCATGGTGTAATGTTGCAACACACTGATTTTGCAGCAGTCTTATTTCGAACCAAACTGTGATTTTGTAGAACACTGTGATTTTGCAGCACACTGGTTTTTAAGCACACTGATTTTACAGAACACTGTGATGATGCAGCACACTGATTATGCAGCACACTGTGATTTTGCAGCACACTGATTATGCAGCACACTGTGATTTTGCAGCACACTGTTATTTTGCAGCATACTGATTTTGAATAATACTGTGATTTTATAGCACACTGTGAATTTGCAGCACACTGTGATTTTGCAGCACACTGATTTTGAAGCAGACTGTGATTTTGCAGCACACTGATTTTGCAGCATATTGATTTCACAGCATACTGATTTTACAGCACACTGTGATGATGTAGCACACTGATTTTGCAGCAGAGTGATTTTGCTGCACACTGTCATTTTGCAGCACACTGATGATGCAGCACACTGTGATTTTAAAGCACACTGATTTTGCAGCACACTGATTTTGCAGCACACTGATTTTGCAGCACTGTGTTTTTTTGCAAACTAATTTGCAGCACACACATTTTGCAGCGCCATGTGATTGTGCGACATACTGATTTTGCAGCACACTGTGATTTTGTAGCACACTGTGATTTTACAGCACCATGTGATTTTGCAGCATACTGATTTTGCAGTACACTGTGATTTGGTTGCACACTGTGATTTTGCAGCACATTGACATTTTGAGGCGTACTGTGATTTTACAGCACCATGTGATTTTGCAGCATACTGATTTTGTAGTACACTGTGATTTGGTTGCACACTGTGATTTTGCAGCACATTGACATTTTGAGGCATACTGTGATTTTACAGCACACTGATTTTGCAGCACACTCTTATTTTGCAGAACACCGATTTTGTAGCACTCTACTTTTCCAGCACACTGTGATTTTGCAGCACAGTGTGATTTTGCAGCACAGTGTAATTTTGCATACACACTGTGATTTTGCAGAACTCTGATATTGCAGCACACTGTGATTTTGCAGCACACTGTGACTTTGTAGCACAGTGTGATTTTGGAGCACACTGTGATTTTGCAGCATACTGATTTTGTAGCACACTGTGATTTTGCAGCACACTGTGATTTTGCAGCACTTTGATTTTGCAGCACACTGTGAATTCATAGCACACTAATTTCGCATCACACTGTGATTTATCAGCATGGTGTAATGTTGCAATACACTGATTTTGCAGCAGTCTTATTTCGAAGCAAACTGTGATTTTGTAGCACACTGTGATGATATAGCACACTGATTTTGCAGCATAGTAATTTTTCAGCACACTGTGATTTTGCAGCACACTTTTATTTTGCATTATACTAATTTTGTAGCACACTGTGTTTTTGCAGCACACTGTGATTTTGCAGCACCCTGATTTTGAATAACACTGTGATTTTATAACACACTGTGATTTTGCAGTACACTGATTTTGCAACATGTTGATTTTGCAGCACACCGTGATTTTGCAGCACACTGTGATTTTGCATAAACAATGTGATTTTGCACCATACAGATTTTGTAGTACACTGAGATTTTGCAGCACAATGTGATTTTGCAGCACACTGACTTTGAAGCAGATTGTGACTTTGCAGCACACTGTGATTTTGCAGCACTTTGATTTTGCAGCACACTGTGATTTTGCAGCACTTTGATTTTGCAGCACACTGTGATTTTGCAGCACACTATGATTTTGTTGCACATTGTGATTTTGCAGCACACTGTAATTTTCTAGCCCACTGATTTTTCAGCACACTGTGATTTTGCTGCACACTGTGATTTTGCAGCACATGGTGATTTTGCAGCACACGTTGATTTTGCAGTACACTGTGATTTTGCAGTACTTTCATTTTGCAGCACGCTGTGATTTGGCAGCACACTATGCTTTTGCACCATACTGATTGTGCAGCACACTGTGATTTTGCAACAAAATGTGATTATGCACCATAATGATTTTGCAGCACACGTTGATTTTGCAGTACACTGTGATTTTGCAGTACTATCATTTTGCAGCACGCTGTGATTTGGCAGCACACTAAGATTTTGCAGCATACTCATTGTGCAGCACACTGTGATTTTGCAGCATACTATGATTATGCACCATAATGATTTTGCCACACACTGTGATTTTGCAGCACACTGTGATTTTGCAGAAGCATGTGATTTTGTAGTACACTGCGATTTAGCAGCACACTGAATTTGCAGCACACTGTTATTTTGCAGCAAACTGTGGTTTTGCTGAACTCTGATTTTGTAGCACTCTAATTTTGCAGCACACTGTGATTTTGCCGGTCAATGTGAATTTGTAGCACACTGTGATTTTGGACCACACTGTTATTTTGCAGCAAACTGTGGTTTTGCTGAACTCTCATTTTGTAGCATTCTAATTTTGTAGCACACTGTGATTTTGCAGCACACTGATTTTGCAGAATACTGTGATTTTGTCACACACTGATTTTACAGCACACTGTGATTTTGCAGCATACTGTGATTATGCACCATAATGATTTTGCGGCACACTGTGATTTTGCAGAATACTATGAATTTACAGCACACTGTGATTTTACAGCACACGGTGATTTTGAAAAACACTGTGATTATGCACCATAATGATTTTGCTGCACACTGTGATTTTGCAGCACACGATAAATTTACAGCACACTGTGATTTTACAGCACACTGTGATTTTGCACCATACTGATTGTGCAGCACACTGTGATTTTGCAGCATAATGTGATTATGCACCATAATGATTTTGCCGCACACTGTAATTTTGAAGCACACTATAAATTTACAGCATACTGTAATTTTACATCACACTGATATTTTGCAGCACACTGCGATTTTGCAGAAGCATGTGATTTTGTAGTAGACTGCGATTTAGTAGCACACTGAATTTGCAGCACGCTGTGATTTGTAGCACACTGATTTTGCAGCACCCTGTGAATTTGCAGCACACTATGAATTTACAGCACACTATTATTTTGCAGGTCAATTTTATTTTGTAGAACACTGTGATTTTGGAGCACAGTGTTATTTTGCAGCACCATGTGATTTTGCAGCATACTGATTTTTCAGCACACTGTGACTTTGCATCACACTATGAATTTACAGCACACTGTGATATTTCAGCACACTGCGATTTTGGAGAACACTGTGATTTTGCTGGACAATGTGATTTTGTATCACACTGTGATTTTGGACCACACTGTTATTTTGCAGCAAACTGTGGTTTTGCTGAACTCTGATTTTGCAGCACACTGATTTTGCAGAATACTGTGATTTTGTCACACACTGATTTTGCACCACACTGTGATTTTGCAGCATACTGTGATTATGCACCATAATGAATTTGCAGAACTCTGAGATTTTGCAGCACACTAAGAATTTACAGCACACTGTGATCTTACAGCACACTGTGATTGTGCAGGACCATGTGATTTTGTAGTTCACTGTGATTTTTCAGCACACTGAATTTGCAGCACACTGTGATTTTGTAGCACACTGATTTTGCAGCACACTTTGAATTTGCAGCAGACTGTGATTTTGCAGCATACTCATTTTGCGGCACACTCTGATTTTGCAGCACACTGTGATTTTGTTGGACATTGTGATATTGCAGCACAATGTGATTTTCTAGCACACTGATTTTTCAGCACACTGTGATTTTGCTGCACACTGTGATTTTGCACCATCCTGATTGTGCAGCACACTGTGATTTTGCAGCATAATGTGATTATGCACCATAATGATTTTGCCGCACACTGTGATTTTGCAGAACACTATAAATTTACAGCACACTGTGATTTTACAGCACACTGTGATTTTGCAGCACACTGTGATTTTGCAGAAGCATGTGATTTTGTAGTACACTGCGATTTAGCAGCACACTGAATTTGCAGCACACTGTGATTTTGTAGCACTTGCAGCACACTATGAATTTACAGCACACTATTATTTTGCAGGTCAATGTTATTTTGCAGCACACTGTGATTTTGGAGCACACTGTTATTTTGCAGCACACTGTGATTTTGCATCACACTATGAATTTACAGCACACTGTGATATTTCAGCACACTGCGATTTTGCAGCACATTGTGATTTTGGACCACACTGTTATTTTGCAGCAAACTGTGGTTTTGTAGCATGATCATTTTGCAGCACACTGATTTTTCAGCAACATGTGATGTTGCAGCTCATTGATTTTGTAGCACTCTGTGATTTCATAGCACACTATGATTTTGCAGCACACAGTGATTTAACTGCACAGTTTGATTTTGAAGCATTTGTGATTTTGCAGCATGCTGTGATTTTGTAGCACACTGTGATTTTGCAGCATCATGTGATTTTGCAGCATACTGATTTTGCAGCACACTGTGATTTTGAAGCACATTGTGATTAAGCAGCACCATGTGATTTTGCCACACCCTGATTTTGCAGCACATCGATTTTGTATCACACTATGAATTTACAGCCCACTGTCATTTAACAGCACACTGTGATTTTGCACCACACTATGATATTGTTGCTCGTTGTGATTTTGCAGCACACTGTGATTTTCTAGCACACTGATTTTGTAGCACACTGTGATTTTGCAGCAGACTGTGATTTTGCAGCACATGGTGATTTTGCAGCACACTATGAATTTACAGCACGCTGTGATATTTCAGCACACTGCGATTTTGCAGCACACTGTGATTTTGCAGCACACTTATTTTGCAGCACACTGATTTTGTAGCACACTGTGATTTTGCTGCACACTGTAATTTTGTAGAACACTATGATTTTGCAGCACACTGTGATTTTGCAGCACCATGTGATTTTGCAGCACACTGATTTTACAGCACTCTGTGATTTTGCAGCACCATGTGATTTTGCAGCACACTGATTTTGCAGCACACTTTGATTTCACATCACGCTGTGATTGTCCAGCACACTATGATTTTAGCTCACTGATTTTGCAGCACACTGTGTTTAACAGCACCACGTGATTTTGCAACACCGTGATTTTGCAGCACATAGATATTTTGCAGCATACAGTGAATTTGCAGCATACTGATTTTGCAGCACACTGTGATTTTGTAGCACTCTCATTTGCAGCACACTATGATTTTGCAGTATACTAATTTTGCAGCACAATATGAAATTGTTGCACGTTGTTATTTTGCAGCACACTGTGATTTTCTAGCATACTGATTTTGTAGCACACTGTGATTTTGCTGCACACTTTGATTTTGCAGCACATGGTGATTTTGCAGCACACTATGAATTTACAGCACACTGTGATATTTCAGCACAGTGCGATTTTACAGCAAACTGATTTTGTAGCACACTGTGATTTTGCAGCACACTGTAATTTTGTACAACACTAAGATGTTGCAGCACACTGTGATTTTGCAGCACCATGTGATTTTGAAGCACACTGATTTTATAGCACACTGTGATTTTGCAGCACCATGTGATTTTGCAGCATACTGATTTTTCAGCACACTGTGATTTTGCAGCACACTATGATTTTGTTGCACATTGTGATTTTGCAGCACACTGTAATTTTCTAGCACACTGATTTTTCAGCACACTGTGATTTTGCTGCACACTGTGATTTTGCAGCACATGGTGATTTTGCAGCACACGTTGATTTTGCAGTACACTGTGATTTTGCAGTACTTTCATTTTGCAGCACGCTGTGATTTGGCAGCACACTATGCTTTTGCACCATACTGATTGTGCAGCACACTGTGATTTTGCAACAAAATGTGATTATGCACCATAATGATTTTGCTGCACACTGTGATTTTGCATCACACTATGAATTTACAGCACACTGTGATATTTCAGCACACTTTGATTTTGGACCACACTGTTATTTTGCAGCACCATGTGATTTTGCAGCACATTGTGATTTTCTAGCACACTGATTTTTCAGCACACTGTGATTTTGCAGCACATGGTGATTTTGCAGCACACTGTGATTTTGCAGTACTATCATTTTGCAGCACGCTGTGATTTGGCAGCACACTAAGATTTTGCAGCATACTCATTGTGCAGCACACTGTGATTTTGCAGCATACTATGATTATGCACCATAATGATTTTGCCACACACTGTGATTTTGCAGCACACTGTGATTTTGCAGAAGCATGTGATTTTGTAGTACACTGCGATTTAGCAGCACACTGAATTTGCAGCACACTGTTATTTTGCAGCAAACTGTGGTTTTGCTGAACTCTGATTTTGTAGCACTCTAATTTTGCAGCACACTGTGATTTTGCCGGTCAATGTGAATTTGTAGCACACTGTGATTTTGGACCACACTGTTATTTTGCAGCAAACTGTGGTTTTGCTGAACTCTCATTTTGTAGCATTCTAATTTTGTAGCACACTGTGATTTTGCAGCACACTGATTTTGCAGAATACTGTGATTTTGTCACACACTGATTTTACAGCACACTGTGATTTTGCAGCATACTGTGATTATGCACCATAATGATTTTGCGGCACACTGTGATTTTGCAGAATACTATGAATTTACAGCACACTGTGATTCTGCAGCACACTGTGATTTTGCAGCACACTATGAATTTACAGCACACTGTGATTTTACAGCACACGGTGATTTTGAAGCACACTGTGATTTTGCAGCACACTGTGATTTTGCAGGACCATGTGATTTTGTAGTACACTGCTTTTTTTCAGCACACTGAATTTGCAGCACACTGTGAATTTGCTGCACACTATGAATTTACAGCACACTGTTATTTTGCAGGACAATGTCATTTTTTAGCACACTGTGATTTTGTATCACACTGTGATTTTGGAGCACACTGTCATTTTGCAGCAAACTGTGGTTTTGCTGAACTCTGATTTTGTAGCATTCTAATTTTGCAGCACACTGTGATGTTGCAGCACACTGATTTTGCAGCACATTGTGATTTTGGAGCACACTGTTATTTTGAAGAAAACTGTGGTTTTGTTGAACTCTGATTTTGTAGCACTCTAATTTTGCTTTACACTGATTTTGCAGCACTGTGATTTTGTAGCGCACTCATTTTGCAGCACACTGATTTTTCAGCAACATGTGATGTTGCAGCACACTGATTTTGTAGCACTCTGTGATTTCATAGCACACTATGATTTTGCAGAACACAGTGATTTAACTGCACAGTTTGATTTTGCATCATTTTGTGATTTTGCTTTACACCGTGATTTTGCAGCACATGCTGATTTTGCAGGACACGGTGATTTTGAAGCACACTGTGATTTTGCAGTACCTTCATTTTGCAGCATGCTGTGATTTGGCAGCACACTATGATTTTGCACCATACTGATTGTGCAGCACACTGTGATTTTGCAGCATAATGTGATTATGCACCATAATGATTTTGCTGCACACTGTAATTTTGCAGCACACTATAAATTTACATCACACTGTTATTTT